>NW_023425358.1:33596799-34935132 GCF_014108415.1 Molossus molossus | reverse complement strand
TATAGGTAGGTATTCATTTGTTTAATCCTAACAACAGCCCTGTGAGACATCCTCATTTTATGGATGATAAAACTGAGGCACAGAGTGGTTATGTAACTTCCCCAAGGTCACTCAGCTTGTAAGTGCAGAGCCAGCTCTAAAACCCAGGCACCTGAGGTCTAGTGCCTGTGCTCCTAACCAGTTTTCAGTTGAGGGAGGCAACGTTTTGTAAATTTCTAATAATTCCTTGGCAAAATTACTTAAATCAAGCCTGTGTTACCTTATAATAAGGAAAAGCTGACCATTATTTATTTTTAAAATTCTCTCCTCTGTTTGCAAATGTCTCTGGCAGTATTTATTTGCTATTACCAGTCACAGTTAAGTATGTTATTGTTAAATCTAAATGCTCCTTCAATTTATTGGCTTTTGTCCTTTTAAAAATTATACACATAACACATGTACCCTTGTCATGTGATGCAGAAGTATATGGGGCAAAATGTGAATGTCCCTGTACCCGCTGTCACCCCCACTCCCTGCCCAGACAGGACCATGTCAGAGGTTGGGTTTGCTTCCAGACTGCCTTCTCACATTTATACACAAAGAGTGTTTACATGCCCAGCCTGTGGGCCGAGGCTGGCAGATCCAAGTCCCAGCTGTTTTGATTAGCTGTGTGACCTTGGACAACTTCCTTACACTTCTCTGTAAAGTGGAGATGATAGTAATATCTACCTTGTGGGGTTATAATAAGGATTACGGAGTTAATGTATGTAAAGCACTTAGAACAGAATAGTGCCCCCTACATAGAAAATTTTATATGAGTGTTGGCTATTATTATTTGCTTCTAATAATTTTCAACAGGAATAAAATTTTTCTCTGCACATAATATTTTGTTATTATACTTTTTGTCTTAAGAATGTTGCCAAGCCCAGCCGGTGTGGCTCAGTGGTTGAGCCGATCCATGCACCAAGAGGTCTCCGGTTTCATTTCCAGTCGGGACACATGCCTAGGCTGTGGGCCAAATCCTCATCGGGGGGCCTGCAGGAGGCGGCCAATCAATGTTCTCTCTCATCGATGTTTAAATCTCTCTTTCCCTCTTCCTTCCTCTCTCTCTAAAATCAGTAAAGAAAAGAAAAACTTTAAAAAGAATGTAGCCAGGATTTTTCTTATCAAGATGTATAGATCTGCCTTATTCTTTTTGTATAGCTAATTACATCCCATATAAATATATACTGTACAGCTGACCCTTGAGAATTGCTGGTGTTGAATATTCCCATATAACTTTTGACTCCCCCAAAACTTAACTACTAACAGCCTACTGTTGACTAGAAGTGTATGACAACACGAACAGTCAATTAACACATTTTGTATGTTCTATGTATTATGTACTGTATTCTTACAATAAACTAAGCTAGGGAAAAGAAAATGTTACTAAGAAACAGGAAGAAAATATATTTACAGTACTATACGTATTTAGTGAAAATAATGCATAAGTGGACCTGCGAAGTTCACAGCAGTGTTCAGGGGTCAACTACAATTGATTCGATGCTCACTAAAGTTGGGCCCATAAATTTTGACTCTAACCATGTTAAATCCTTCTCTGAAATAATGAGCTAGATTAATTGCGATGGGCAGGCGGTTATAGGGCAGGTTTCATCCCCTGTCCTTTTCCTGTGCGCACAGACCATCATTACCTGGACCTTAGTGACGTGCCCTGGAGAACAGAACAAATTGATTTATTGGAAGTGCTCTTTTTTAAAGGCTCAGAAACCCTTTTCCTGATCTGACATTCAGGCCAAACGACTTCTCTTGCAGACATACGGCTATGAGCACATCTTGACCTTACACAACCTGGAGAAGGCTGGCCTGCTGAGACCACAGACGGGGGGCAGAAACAATTACCCAACGATCCGGAAAACCTTACGCCTCTGGATGGATGACGTCAATGAACAAGTAAGGCACCCTCCTCACATCAGCTCAGTTACTGGTTAACAGTCTATGGCGACAACATAAGCTACTCAACCCACACATCTATCTTGTTTTCTAAAACCAATTTTCCAGTGTTACGAAAAAGTGGTGCGTTTGTGTATTATATCTGTCAGGATCCCAGCAGGAAACGGGGTACTTTGAGGAGAGTTTCATAAAGATGGGGGGACCAGTGAGAGGCAGTGCAGTGGGCAGCCCTTACCGGGCAAGGCCTGAGGGCAGGAGAGGGAGCTGCACCGGAAACCTGCTCCAGACCTGGACAGAAGAGTGAACGGAGGGGCCGTCTAAGAAGACGGTGAGAGGCCTCTGGTCGAGGGGCACAGCCAGCCTCCAGCCGTGTCAGAAAGGAAGCCAGGGCAAGTAAACCCGACCTCCCTGCAGCCCGCACTCCCATTTTTATCTGGTGCCTCCCATTGGCCCAGCCCGAACAGAAGGCGTGGAGCGTGTTGGGACAGAGCCTACAAGTCTGCCTCCCGGGCTCAGAGTGCTGAGGAGAAGGGCAGGGAGGATCTGGAAGGTGCCCAGACATGCTCCGTGCAAAGTCAGCTGGTGCAAAAGTAAGGTCCCGTCCACATCTAACCACAATTTCTCCTCGGAAGCAGCTGTTGTGAACCCCAGCCCATTTTTGTGTTCTTCCAGAAAGCTTTTGTGTACATGCAAACACTTTGGCATAAATGCTGCATGTTCTATGCCATTGATCAAGCTCCATAGCAAGCGCACTGGGCTCCACGTGTTCACTCGCTCTTCCTGAACTTCTGTCTCTTCTTTTCTCTCTCGGTTGTCACAAGGGACTTTCGTAGGCTGCCTCTTGCAACAAAAGCTATTAATTAAACTGTCTCCTCTGTCAGTAGCAAAATTGAGTTCTTTTTCCCCAACTGGAATATAGAGACTTGATTTCTGTGTGGTACAGTGTAAGTAATAACATGAGTTTGGCTCTCTTCACGGTTCTGACCTGCTGCTCCCCACCCCACTCACCATGTACACTGTCTCTTAAAGATTCTTCTGTGATCTGCCTCATTTTAAAAAGTTCTTTGTAATTGCTACATAGTGGTTTTTCAGAATACACCTTATTTTGTATTTTAACAGATTTCCATTGCTAGTAATTCGGGCTGTTTTCGGTCTTTTACTAGTATAGACGATGTTACAGTTACTGTTTGTGCCTTGGTCTAGTCTTTCCTGGTGTGCCAGCCCCTTTAGGAAAATGCCTAAAAGTAGAATTGCTGGGTTCAAAGGTTATGCCCATCGTTACTCAGGTAGAGAGTGTCAACTTACCCTCCAAGTAGTTTTGTGCCAAACTAACCATTTTTCATCTTCAGTACCTAGAGATGCTTAGTGGAACTTTTCTTTTTTTATTTATCCTCACCCGAGGACATATTTCCATTTTTTGTTCAGATAGAGTGGGAGGAAGAGAGAGAGAGAGAGAAACATTGATGTGAAAGGGACACATCGAGTGGTTGCCACCCGCACAACCCAACCAGGGCCGGGGACAAACTGCAACTGAGGTACGTGCCCTTAGCGGGAACCGAACTCAGGTCTCCCTGGACCTCAGGCCGACGCCCTAACCGCTGAGCCAAACCGGCCAGGGCTTTTTTTTTTAAGTGGAGCTTTTCTAGATGTCAAAAGTGAATCTCTGGCTGCCAAGATACGAGGGTTGTTTGTGGTTTTGCCGTCAGAGACAAATCAAATAACTTCAGGTTCCCGAAAGGCCACGGTTAGGTGGCTCTGAGTCTGTACCTACAGGCTTTCTCCCCTTTCCTTGTGTAACAGAATCCCACGGACATATCCTATGTGTACAGCGGCTACGCCCCTCTCAGCGTGCGGCTGGCCCAGCTGCTGTCCCGGCCTGGCTGGCGGAGCATCGAGGAAGTTCTCCGCATCCTCCCAGGGCCCCACTTTGAAGAACGGCAGCCTTTGCCCACGGGACTGCAAAAGAAACGTGCGTCTAGCCGGATCCGCAGATCCGTGTGTGTCAGTGTGGTTTTCGTGTGTTATGCAGGTGCTTGCGAAATACGTCTGTCAGGCTTCGGAGTCAGAGTCCAGTACACCTCCTTTGTCAGCTCGGGAACCCACTATTCCCCCAGGGGTAGCAGCTTTCAGCTCCAGGGTTGAGGGAAAAACAGTAGTGAGAAAAAAAACAACTGAAAGCAAAATTGTGTGCCTGAGTTTTAAAAGAAGTGTTGGAGTAAGACATGTTTGACTTTTTTTTTTTTTGGCCGTATGAATGATGCAGTATTTTAAGGCGTCGGAAGAGGAGCTCTGCTAATAAATAACTCTTAATTCTGAAATGTCTCCATATCAGGTCAACCGGGAGAAAACCGAGTCACCCTGATATTTTTCCTCGGGGGTGTGACCTTCGCTGAAGTCGCTGCTCTTCGCTTTCTCTCCCAGTTGGAAGATGGGGGTACGGAATATGTCATTGCCACCACTAAACTAATGAACGGGGCCACCTGGATAGAGTCTCTGATGGAGAAACCTTTGTAGGCCTTTGAGAGAGGACAAAACAAGCGAACTGCAGAATAAACTGCCCCTTTGGAGAAGTTGCTGGAGGGAAGTACAGCCCCACAGAGGAATAACAAACAGGAACGCAGAACTGCCCTTGGGGTCAGCCTCTTGCATTGTGCTGTTTTCTCCCCTCTGCTTCTCTTTTGTATTCCTAACTTCTTGATGAAGGAAGAACAGAAGAGACAACCTGGGTAAAGAAATACCAGTTTTCAATATTCCAAGCTCAGGACCTTTGCTCGAGACCTCTGGAAATAATGA
Source organism: Molossus molossus (assembly GCF_014108415.1). Taxonomy (NCBI): domain Eukaryota; kingdom Metazoa; phylum Chordata; class Mammalia; order Chiroptera; family Molossidae; genus Molossus; species Molossus molossus. The sequence goes on along the minus strand of NW_023425358.1, from coordinate 34,930,410 downwards.
AGGATGGTGGGGATAGGTCATCCACACAGCCGCACCGATGGGGCCCATTCTTCAAATAAGGAAGCAAGGGCCAAGCAGGTAAAAATGAAAATAAAAGTAGGAAGTGCAACCCCTAACAAGTAGAGCCACGTTTCTTGAAGTCACGTGCCGAGGGCAGTGATTAGGTGTTGGGGGCTAGAGCCAGTGTGACCACCGGGTGAGATTTCTTCTTCCTGCAGAGCACGGCGCGTTATATTCAGTGCATCAGCCTCTTTCTCACGTGATCAGGAAGGCGGGTTTTGATTCCTGTGCTTTTGATTTCTTGCTTCTATAAAACAAGAGGTTTAGGGGAGGTTTTTCCCCCAAAACCCAGTGTATAATCTGTCCATTTAGCTACATCTGTGTGGCTTCTCACCAAGGGCTTTGTACAAGGAGAAAGGTAATACTTGGGGAGCAGCTTCCTGATACTTTAACAATCAAGGACACTTTCTTAGTGCACGTTATTAACTCCAAGATCTTTCCATGGTAGACGCTTCCATTGAGATTTCAGTTGTCTTCCCTGCCCATTGTGGGCCCAACACCCAGCTGGCCTTGCTCTGCGCAGTGGCGCCTTTGCTTCTTCAGCGTCTTGCAGCTCCGTCTCCCTCCTAAGCGCCACATGGACCTTCCGTAGCAGTCTGTGGCCACTCACACTCAGCCTCTTGTGTTTGCTCTGCTTGAAAACACTCGGCTTCGTGCCAGTCCCTGGTCTGGTGACCTTGAACTCCTCTGACGCAGCTTGTGGGTGATCTTGGAGTCCAGCGGCCACAGCTGCCACTCTTCCTGCAGGGGACTGCTAGGCCATAGGACAGGGCTGGGGTGCAGGTGCTCCATCCCAGTGTCTGGAGGAGTCAAGGCCAAACTGATGGTTTCACAGCCTTGTCCAAGTCTCTGGCAAAATGAGCTGGTCCCCTTCTTTACAGAGGGACCAAAATGAGCGTTGTCCCTGCCTAGGTGTGGTTTCTATTGTTAATTAGTAATCATACGTGTTTTTCCTCACTTTTTTTTATTAGTGGAATTTTGTGAGGCACATTGCATGTTAATGAAGTGAAAGAGAAATTCTGTATTTAAAAAAAAAACAAAAAACTCTAAGAATGAGGGGTAGAAGAGGTAGTATTTAAAAGATTCACTTGTCCTGGGTTTAATTTGGTCTTGGCATTCAGTATTTGGAAATGGTCTTAATGAAAATGATTCCTGTTTTAGGAAATCCTTTCTCAGAACCTTGTTATCCCAGGGAGATTAGTTTATCCCTTCCAGCCCCGGCAGTGGTTAACCTCGCTGCCTTAGCGAGCGAAATGCACCTTCTCCCTCAGGTTTTTGGCTCATGGGATTCAATTCAAGTCCGGTCAAGTCTCCTTGGCTGGGGTCTTTGTCCTATGAACAGACACTCAGTTGTGTCTCATGTGTCTACATTTACTCGTGGCTCTCGACTTGCCTGCTCAGAGCATAGTTAGGTCAGCTCCTAAAAACGCATTCCACAGAAGACTTAAAGACATCAATTGCTTCATTTGTATGCAAATAGAAAGTGGTGGATAATTATATATTATGCACCTTTGTGTCGGTTCATTCAATACTTGCAGCAGTCTTTGTCTCCGAGGAGTGCGCCTTACTGAGAAAGGGGATGTGAATGGTACGTTTATTCCTGGAGAAGGCGGATTGTTTACATCATGTCTGGACTTTTGTCTAGTTGGGTACAGTTCTGCTGCACCAGCAGCCCTCTAAAAAAGGAGTCTGTGTAGATAAAGAAGCCTACATAGGCACTGTTTTGTGTCTTACTATACACTTTTGAATATTAGCCAATAAAGAAATATTTGAATTGCTAACAGTGGAGCAAGAGTGTAATGATTAAAAGGCAGTAAAAACAGAACATTGAATTGTCAGAGAACTGGGAAGGGAGTGTCTCATGTGAGTTCAGTCCGTCCTAGCTCTGCCCTCCCTAGAAATGGATTATGACTGATCACAACATGCCGGTTTGCCTCTTGTTCTCAGTTCTGCTTTAAAGACCGGCCTGTCACCAGAAGGAAGTGCTTGTGTTCAGCAGAGTTGAATTCAAGAAGAAACACTGTAAAATAGCAAAGTGAGTGTCGGCCCTCGGCAAAGAGTCGCGGGTTCGATTCCAGCTAAGGGCATGTATCTCGGTTGTGGTTTGTCCCCAGCTCCGGTCAGGCTCATGCTGGTGGCAACCAGTTGATGTGTCTCTCTCACATTGATGTTTCTCTTTCTCTCTCTTTTCCTCCCTCTCTTCCTCTTGCTCTATCTGAAGATAAATGTAAAAATATCCTTGGGTGAGGATAAAAAAAAATAGCAAAGTGAACTGAGTGTCTTCAGACAGGAAGAGGGGCTGTGATAGAGATGGCAAGGTGTACGGACGCAACATCATGTAGAGAGTGAATCATAAATAGACCATGAATTAGACTCTGGAGCCTAATGTATTATATAGTCATGTGGTTTAATGATGGCATACTACAGAAAACAGGATGCTTTTTTGTCAGTCAAGAAAAAGGCAGTAATGTAAAGTACCTCAGGTTCTCGTATTTCTAAAGGAATGCATATGAATTTCAAGCCACATGTTTCTTAGATTGTTACTCTATTACTGTTAAAATGTCCAAAATTGGGTGGTGACCAGAGGCTGCAAAGGCTCGAACACATAATTGCCCTGAGACATCCGGATGAAGCGTGTGAGAGGTAAAGCGGGATGGAGTCGGGCCTATTTTAATAGCCTCTCTTTTCATCTGTTACTTTGGTGTGGGATGAGGGTATAACCTTAGCCACACTTTCTTTCCTGTGACTGCGCAGGACGCAGAAGCCCTTCAGGTGACCAATTCTCTCGGGGAGCAATTACTACTCACTGACTTCCTGAGCAGCTTGATAATGGTCTGCTCTGGTTTACAGCTGAGCTTCGGCCGGGGCAGTGATTTGATAATAAGAGATCCTGATCAAATTAAAGAGCCATTTGCTTCTGGATGATGATGTTGATTTAAGGTTTAGTGTGCACACTGCCTGCTTTTTTTTTTTTCTTTCTTTTTTAAGGTTAAAAAAAAACGGTAAACAAACTAGTACAAAAAGCAAAATAATCAGAAGCAACATAAAGTTTGCATTTTCTTTCACTCTTACATCCAGAAAAGAGTCTGTTCTGTGTTTGCTGCACTCCTGACTGCTTTTCTTGCCTCTCACTTGGAGAACTTGAAATTGGAAGTGGATATATTGGCAAAGTGACTGTATGAGTCTGTAACCTACTCAACTCTGAATTAGAACCAACCACTCTGCTCTTAGTTCTCAGCTCCTGGTTCTCACACACATGCATGCTCACATTTGCATGTGTTTTTAAGACAACAGCTTTTGTTTAGTTGGGTGGTCGTAATGAATGTCGTTTGTACAATGTTTCCTCTACTCTGAGAGCAGGATTGGGGTTGCTGTCAATGTGAGTATTAGAAAAGGATTTGGACTATATCCCACCCGCAGTGCTTAGAAAAGCAGACAAGAAGAGGCATGAAATACCCCCTAGTGTACCACTTGCACAGCCCATCTAAGTCAGGAGCTTTGCAGGCAACCTGGGAGTTCTGTGGGCAGTGGTAGTGACATAGGCAGAGAGGGTGGGCAGGGTTACCAATGCCCCGCCTGGCCTGGGATCGCCTGTGCGCAGCTCCCTGGGAGCTCAGGGACCACGTGGAGATTGTGATTGGTCTCTAGACCACACCTAGTTGGTGAGTGCAGCTGCTGTCTGAGAATCACTCAGCTCTGCCAAGATCGCTGGAGTGCACACAAGCTACCTTCCAACGCCAGATCGGAGAGGAAGCCCGGAGCTGCCGCGGCTGTGGAGTCCTGAAAACTTTGCTGAGTGAGTGAAATGGGGAGAGGGAAGCTAGTGGTTGGCGCTGAGGGAAGTTCCTGGGCAGGGCAGCAATGGAGGTAAAAAGCTGGTTTATGATGGTTACCATCTGATTGTCTGTGGCAGAAGAGCAGCAGGGCTGGAACAGATGGACAAGAGCACAATGGGGAAGCAGATAAGCCCAGAATCCAATTGAGAGCCACCTCTTGGCAATCCTGGCTGGCCAGAAGGGTAGCATGCCGGACCACAAAGCAGATCCTCAAACTTTACTACTGACAAGCCCTGGGGGCCAGGGGAATTGCAGAGGGGCTGCCTTGAGGGCCTGCTGCCTTTCTCCTACCCAGGTGGGTCTCTCTCATCCTCCCAAGCAGCAGATGGCTTGGAGCTGCAGCCTGAGCGATGGGAAAAGAAAGCTTTACTCCACCAGCCCATTAGCAGCACTCGCAGCATTAAAAATGCAGGAGGTGGATGGAGGAGATGGCTAGGGTCGAAGACTAATGCAGCAGCCGGTGCTGGGAACAGCTAGGCTGCTCTGTTGGCCCAGCCAGATCCAGATGGGAAGCCCAAGAACGAGGGGAAATTTTGGTTAAAAAGAATGAGCATCCAGGTGGTTGTTAAGGAGAAAATCATCGCTTTGGGCTTCCTTAGCCTTCGGAAAGTGTCTCCTCTTTCGAGGGTGGGGAACTGATCCAGCTGCCTGCATCCACAGTGCCTAGAACGGGGCCTGGCTCGGCAGCCTCGCTGTGTCCGATGGAGGGCGGGCGCGGGCGCGAACGGTCCCTCTGCGTCCTCAGGGTCTCCTGGTTGCCCGTGCCCTGCAGGTCTCCGGGTCTCCGGTGCAGGGCAATGCCGGCCTCGTCCACCATCCACGTGCTGCAGCTGCTGCGGGAGCTGCTGGCCTTCGTGCTCCTCAGCTACACGGTGCTCATCGGAGCGCTGCTGTTGGCCGGCTGGACCACCTACTTCCTGGTGCTGAAGTGACAGCGCCTCCGCCCCGGCTCCCCGCCCCTCCCGTGCTCACTCCCGGCTCGGCCTGCCTCTCGAGGCCCGCCCGAACCTGGGCCGCAGACCCGCCACCCTCCTCGACCGCCGGCTTCGCCCCGCCCACCCCGCGCCCGCAGGCCCAGGGCCCGCCCCGCCCCGCGCGGAAGCTCCGGCGGTTGGTGCCCGGCACTGCCGTTACAGCCGTTTCCCCGGACTCCGCCCCTCTTCCCCGCCTATCCAATCCCGACTGCTCCCTCGGGCTGGGGCGTGGTCATGGGGCCAGGCCCTCTCAAGTGGAGGTAGCGCCCCGCCCCGCTCGCGGTTACGTCACTTCCGGCGTGTACGTCTGGCGTCCGCCCGCCGCGGGATGGCGGCTCTGAGAAGTTGGCTGTCGCGGAGCGTCTCCTCCTTTTTAAGGTGCCGCGGCGTTGGAGTGGGAGGGCGGGACGGGGTGTGGGAGGCGATGCACGGAGGGCTGGGCCGAGCCGCCGCGCGGCCTGGCTGGCGCGCTTCCCCCGGCCGAGCGGGCCGCGGCGTCCCGCCCCTCTCCCAGGTCGGAGACGCGCGACCTCGGCCGGGGCCCGGGCCGGGGTGTTCCCCGCTGACGGCTGTCCCGTCCTTCGGCCTTCGGCCTGCCCGCGTGTTCCCGCTGCCCAGCGAATCCCGGGAGGAAGTTTCCCCGAGGGCAGAGGGCGCGGGAGCGTGCGGCCCGCCCCCCGCCTGCGGGCTCCGATGTCGCCTGGCGGGGACTCGCGACACCTCGCCGGGGCCCAGAGCTGACCTGCCTGCAGGAGCAGTTGCTGGGCCTGAGGTTTCTAAAGCGCCGGCGTCCACACTCGGCACCTGTTGAACTCCAGGACCGTTGGGCCCGCGGGCCCGCACGGCCGACCCTACCCCTCGGGGGTTCCCGCGTGGCCCAGCTTGTCGCAGGGGCTTCTGCAGGTCGGCGGTTGTGGCTTACACTCGACTTCTGTGCCCAGGTGCAGACAGCGGGTTCCTGTGGTGGCGAGCCTGCGGAAGCGCCGTGTCTCGGAGCTGCTGAGGCCATGGCACAAAACGGTGGCCGCTGGATTCGGTGTAGCCCTGTGTGCAGTTCCCATTGCACAGGTAACGTGCTGCCGTGACGCTCAGTGTTCCTGGGGTCCGCTGTGCGGCCCGAGTGGAAAGTGAAGCGCAAGAACACGCGCGCACACACACGCGCGCGCGCGACGGTGGACTCGGCCGTGCCGGCACCTTTTCAGAGCTGGACAGACATCAGTATTTCCGTTTTGATTGTCTCTTTGGGTACGGACAGTGTGAGCTGTCAAATTATATAAAGAGGGAAGAGAGTGATTAGAGTATATTACAGACTATCCACAAAATAGTCTTGAACAAAAACGTATTGAGCATTTTTCGTGTACTGTACACTGAGCAAAACAAAGTTTCTGCTCTCTCAGCGCTTACCCTCTGGAGAGAAGAAGGGGAGAAAAATCAACAGATATAAAATGCCAGGTGATGATAAGTGCTGTGCAGAAAACAAATAGGGTACGCGAATAGGAAGTGCTAGGAGGGAGGCGTGTTGTTGTAGATAGGGTGGTCGAGGAGGGCTGCTCTGGCAAAGTGGTAAAGTAGAGATCAGAGCGATCTAAGAGGGAGCCAAGTGATGTCTCGGGGAAGTCTTGCCAGGCAGAAGGGGCTCTTTAAGTGCAGAGGTAGAAGCAGGAGCGTGCCTGACGTGTATGGTCAACACCAAGGAGGTTAATGTGGCTGGAGTGGAGCTAGGAAGAGAGAGTAATGAGCCCTGCGGTGTGGCTCAGTTGTTTGGATGTCATTCTGAGCACCCAGAGGTCACTGGTTAGATTCCTGATCAGGGTGCATGTGGGGGTTTCCAGGCTCGATCCCCAGAAGGGGACATTGTAGGAGGCAACCATCCATGTTTCTCTCTCACTCTCCCTCTCTGAAATCAATAAAAACATATTTTAAAAAGAGAGAGTGTAATGAGGCCACAGAGTCAGCTGAGGATCAAATTGTGTTCTGTACTTTGTGGGCCATTGTAAAGTGTTAGATTTTTTCTGAAAAGGAGGCCCAAGAGCCCGCCGGTGTGGCTCAGTGGTTGATCGTGGACCCCTGCACCAAGAGGGTACCTACCTCGGTTGCCGGTTGGACTCTGGGTCAGGGCACATGCCCAGGTTGTGGGCCCAATCCCCAGTGGGGGCCATGCAGGAGGCCACCAATTAATGTTCTCTCATTGATGTTTCTATCTCCCTCTCCTTTCCTCTCTCTCTAAAAAAATCAATAAAGGGAAAAAAAATTTTTTTTAATTTTTTTTTAAAGAAAAGGAGGCCAAAGAGGCTTTTAACACAAGATTATTGCAATCTGATACAACTTTTAATTTTTTTATTTTCTTCAAAATAAAAATTTTCAAAGGACAACAATCCATGTTCATTGCATGTATCCCAGACTGTTGTGTATGGTTGGAAGAAGTACACTTATTATTGAGACTTCTACATATTTAGCAGCCTACTTGGAAAATACCATCTAGATATTTTTATTTCTTCAGTTTGCAAAGATTTGTATCTGTTTAATTGACTGGATCCTGTTCCTGAAGATGTAAAAATATAAAATAGAAACATTCATTAAATGAAAATATTTTTTTCTTTTTTCCATCTTGGTTCTTTCAAATATGGTGGAATCAAATTTTAAGCCTTATCAAATAGTAGTAACTTGTGGGTTCTGCATAAGCAGTATCAATTTCAGTAAGAGAGGTAATTTTGTTAAAACTTCTGTTTTTGGCCCTGGCCTGTTTGGCTCAGCGGTTAGAGCGTAGGCCTGCGGTCTGGAGAGACCCGGGTTCAGTTCCTGCTAAGGGCACGTACCTCGGTTGCAGTTTGTCACCAGCCCTGGTTGGGTCGTGTGGGTGGCAACCACTCGATGTGTCCCTTTCACGTTGATGTTTCTCTCTCTCTCTCCCTCCCACTCTATCTGAACAAAATATCAAAAAATGTCCTCAGGTGAGGATAAAAAAAAACTTCTGTTTTTGAAAATAGAGGTATGTCATGCGCTCTGTACACCTCAGCAGTTATTATTATTAATTTTTTATTCTCGTCCCCCCTCATCTTTTTTACAACCATCAGCTTATTCTCTGTATCTATGGGTCTGTTTCTGTTTGGTTTATTATTTTTTTTGTTTTTAGATTCCACTTATAAGTGAGATCATACAGTAGCTGTCATTTTCTGTCTGACTTATTTTACTTAGCATAATACCCTCTAGGTTCATCTGTGTTGTTGCAAATGGCAAAATTTCCTTTTTTTTTTTTATTGCTGAATGATATTCCATTTTATTGCATATATACATACACATACATACCACATCTTCTTGATCCATTCATCTATCAGTGGACATCTAGGTTCCTTCTGTATCTTGGCCATTCTAAATAATAACGTTGCCATGGCCCTGGCTGGTTTGGTTCAGTGGTTAGAGCATCAGCTCCTGGACCAGAGAGTCCTGGGTTCAGTTCCCGCTAAGGGCATGTACCTTGGTTGTGGTTCGTCCCTGGCCCAGTTAGGGTTGTGTGGGTGGCAACCAGTCAATGTGTCTGTCTCACATCGATGTTTCTCTCTCTTCCTCCCTCTCTATCTGAAGATAAATGTAAATAAATAAATAATGCTGCCACGAACATTGGGGTGCATGTATCTTTTCTAATTAGTGATTTGTTTTCTTCAGATAAATAACCAGAAGTGGAATTGCTGGATTGTATGGCAGCTGTATTTTTAAATTTTTGAGGAACTGCCATACTATTTTTCATAGTGGCTCCACTGATTTACAATCCCCTCAACAGTGCATGAGGGTTCCCTTTTCTCCACATCCTGGCCAGCTCTTGTTATTTGTTGATTTGTTGATAATAGCCATTCTGACAGTTATAAGGCGATAACTCGGTGTGGTTTTAATTTGCATTTCTGTGATGATTAGTGATGTTGAGCATCTTTTCATGTGTGGTTGCTATCTGTAAGTCCTCTTGGGAAAATGTTCAGGTTCTGACATATGTTAATCAGATTTTTTTTTTTTTTTTTTGGTGTTAAGTTGTATGAGTTCTTTACATATTAACCCCTTATTAGGTGTATCATTTGTGAATATTTTCTCTCATTCAGTAGGTCTTTTGTTTTATTGATGGTTTCTTTTACTGTGCAAAACTTTTTAGTTTGGTAACGGTTCCATTTATTTTTTCTTTTGTTTGAGGAAATATATCCAAAAAGACATTGCTAAGAGCAGAATTCACTGCCTGTGTTTTTTTTTCTTCTAGGAGTTTAATGGTTGAGTCTAACATTTAAGTTTTTAATCTGTTTTGGGTTTATTTTTGTATATGGTGTAAGAATGGTCCATTTTTATTTTTATTTTGCAGGTATCTGTCCAGTTTTGCCAATACCACTTACTGAAGAGACTGTCTTTACCCCATTATATATCCTTATCTTCTTTATCATAGATTGATTGACCATATAAGTGAAGATTTATTTCTGGGCTTTCTTTTCTGTTCCATTGTTCTGTCTTTTTTTTTTTATGCCAGTACCGTACTGTGTGATTATTGTAGCTTTATAGTATAGTTTGATATAAGGGAGTATGATATCTCCTCCCACTTTGTTTTTTTTCAAGATTTCTTTGGTTATTTGGGGTCTTTTGTTGTTCCATATCAATTTTAGGATTAGGTGGTCTAATTCTGAGAAGAATGCCATTGGTATTTTATTAGAGTTGCATTGAATTTGTATGTCACTGTAAGTAGTAAAGACATTATAACATTATTAGTCTTTCTAGTCCATGAACAAGGTATATCCTTCCATTTATTTGTATCTTGTTCAGTTTCTTTCTTCAATGTCTCACAGTTTTCAGAGTACAGGACTTTCACCTCTTTGGTTAAATTTATTCCTAGGTATCTTATACTTACTATGCAGTTGTGAATGTATTTTTTTCTTACTTTCTTCTGAACATTTGTTATTGGTGTATAGAAATGCTACAGATTTCTGTATATAATAGATTCTGTATCCTGCAACATCACTGAATTTATTTATTAGTTCTAATCGTTTTTTGGTGGGGTCTTTAGGGTTTTCCATATATAGTATAATGTCATCTGTGAACTTAACTTTTTTAAGGTACATGTGGAACTAGGAAGACCAAGAGGAGTCCAGGTGTGAGATGATAGTGTGCTTGGTCTAGTCAGCAATGGAGGTGGGGAGAAGAGGGCCACATGCGGTCAGCAGAGGTTGCTGATAGGCTAGGTGTGGATTCCAGTGCTTTTAAAAGGTCTAAGCAACCGCCCGGCCGGTGTGGCTCACTGGTTGAGCATCGGCCCATGCGCCAAGAGGTCGCCAGTTCGATTCCCGGTCAGGGCACATGCCCAGGTTGTGGGCCCATCCCCAGTGAGGGGCTGTGTAGGAGGAGGCCAGTTGATGTTCTCTTTCATCGATGTTTCTGTCTCTGTCTCTCCCTCTCCCTTCCTCTCTCTCTCAAAATTAATCAAAGAAAATAAATAAATAAGTAAATAGTCTAAGTAACTGAAAGAATAGAGTTGCCATTTACTGGGATGGAGAGGAATAGGTTTGGGGAGGAAGAAATCAGGAGTTCAGTTTTGGAAATGACAGCCTGACATGTATAGGAGACATCTAGGTGGAACTGTCAAGTACACAGTTGATATGAAAGTGGTACCTTTTTTTTTTTTTTTTTTTAATTTTCAGACAGAGTAGGAGGGAGGGGGGAGAGAGAGAGAGAAAGAGAAAGAAACATCGACATGAAAGGGACACTTCGACACTTGTCTCCTGCACAACCCCAACCAGGGCCAGGGATGAATTGCAACCAAGGTATGTGCCCTTGACTGGAATCGAACCCGCTACTCCCTGATCCACGGGCCGACGCTCTAACTGCTGAGCCAAACCAGCCAGAGCAGGAACCTTACTTTTTTAAAATCACTGGTTAAGCCCAGCTGGTGTGGCTCAGTGGATGGACTGAGAGGTCCCAGTTCGATTCCTGGTCAGGGCACATGCCCGGGTTGCCAGCTCAATCTCCAGTAGGGAGTGTGCAGGAGGCAGCCAATTGATGTTTCTCCCATCAATGTTTCTTTTTCTCTCTCTAAAAAATCAATTAAAAAACATCTTAAAATCACTGGTTAAGCCTTGGCCAGTTTAGCCCAGCAATGAGAGCATCGGCCTGTGACCAAAGGGTAGTGGATTTGATTCCCAGTCAAGGACATGTACCTGGATTGCAGGTTCGATCCCCAGCACCAGTCAGGGTTGTGCAGGAAGCAACCAATCGATGTGTTTGTCTTTTCCTTCCCTCCCTTCCATTCTTATCTAAAAATGAGTGGGAGCCCTGGCCAGTTTGGCTCAGCGGTTGGAGCGTTGGCCTGCGGTCCGGAGTGACCCGGGTTCGGTTCCCGCTAAGGGCGCGTGCTTCGGTTGCAAGTTTGTCCCCGGCCCTGGTTGGTCGTGCAGGTGGCGGCCACTCGATGTGTCTCTTCATGTCGATGTTTCTCTCTCTCTCCCTTTCTCTCTCTCCCTCCCACTCTATCTGTACAAGGGATGGAAAAATGTCCTCGGGTGAGGATAAAAAAGAAAATAAAATAAAAATGAGTGGGAAAATATCCTCGGGTGAGGATTAACAACAACAAAAGAATAAAAGTAGGTAGAACACGTACTCTGGAATTATTTCTATTTATTGTCTTAAATAGCCAAAATAAAGCTTAAAAGGAAACAACTGATACAAAGAAGCATAGTGCAGTTGCAGCATGAAAATTGTTTTCCACGTGGCTGTTTATGATGATCTTCTTGACTCAAGCTTTTGAAGTTGAGGGAAAACATTCTTGTCTTTCAGAAACCGGAGCCTCATTCTCTTAGCAACGAGGCACTAATGAGGAGGGCTGTGTCTCTGGTAACAGACAGCACATCCACCTTTCTCTCTCAGACCACATACGCATTGATTGAGGCCATCACCGAGTATACTAAGGTAGGTGTCCCCCTGTTAAGTCTTGGTCATCTAGACTGATGGTTAGCAAACTGGCTCATAGATCATGTCCAGTCTGATGCCTGCTTTTGTAATTTTACTGGACCACAGCCAGCCTCATTTATATATGGTATAGGGCTGCTTTTGGGAGTTAATAGTTGCAACAGACTATAGGGCCTACAAAGCCTAAGATATTTACTCTGGCCTGATCTAAAGCACTGGTTTTTTTAAAGAAAAATCTTAAATATAGCGGCCCAGTTTATAAGACGGGGAGCCAAGCTGATTTAGTTCAGTCAGAGGTAAAAGGGTCTAAAGTCTACCACCAGCAGCACCAGGGGCTTTCTGTGCGGACAGTTTGAAAACCATTGATGTGAGCTAATGGACTAGATGAATGATCAAAATCACGTAAAATTCTCATATCTTTATTTTACTTTTATTTTTCAGCAGCTGTTTTCTCATCTTCTGAGTTCCCCTCTACACTATGTTCTCTTTCTATGTCTGAATTGCTAACAAACATTTAAAAACACAAAAGTTGACAAGTGGAGCTACTGTCCTGGAGTAATTGCTTCTACTTCCCACACTAGTGTGTGTGAGGCGGAGGACCTAAGGGCCAGGTTGCTGTAATGGGATTTCATCTCCTGCAGGCATGAGTCTCACTAATCCTACTTCGTCATATGCCTCACTTATTTCACTCAGACTTGTTTATTCTATATTTGTAGGCTGTTTATACCTTAATTTCTCTGTACCGACAATATACAAGTTTACTGGGGAAAATGAATTCACAGGAGGAAGACGAAGTGTGGCAGGTGATCATAGGAGCCAGAGTTGAGGTAAGCAGAGAGTCAGGCATTTCTGTGCATAGCTCCTACCTCACTGGGTCTAACCAGTAACTGTTCTCTACCATTTTAATAAGTCCATTTGAATGTGCTTAACTTCATGTTGTCTGAAGCACTTTGTTTAATTTATAGATGACTTCAAAGCAACAAGAGTACTTGAGGTTGGAGACCACGTGGATGACCGCAGTTGGTCTTTCAGAGATGGCGGCAGAAGCTGCGTACCAAGCCGGTAGGTTTGTTTTCACTATGGAGGTGCCATTTGAGTTCTCTTCTAGCAGTAAATGAGGGATTTGGATTAGATGGTCTGAAGCCCATTGTGGCTCTAACTTACGTTTCCAATATGTCAACCAACATTTTATTTGCACATTGGGGAAGATCTACACCCCTCTAGACCAGGCCAGTAGAAGCTAGGTTGTCGATATCTAGAAAATGAAAAATAATAAAATGATAAAACTACTTCCAGTTGGAAAATATGCCTTCAGATCATTTTTAAACTTTTATTTTTTTATAACTAATGTTTGTCTATTTCAGGCTTTGTGGCAGGTATTTCATAGGCACTTTTAATTTAACCTTCCACAGTTCCCTTACAGTAGGACCTATTGTAATCATTCCCCTCTTACAGGTGAAGAAACGGGGGTACTGAGTCACACTGGAGTTTAGCCAGGTAGATCCGATTCTAAGCCTTTGCGTCATCCTCAGCCCCTTGATGCTTCAGTATAGAAAATGCAGTTGATCATTCACCAGGATGGTTTTTGAACATCACTGTCTATCCAGTGGGCTTCAACAGAGGGGTTTCCCTCAAGATACATTTAATTAAAAAAACATAGTTTAACATTTTACCTGACTGGTCCCAAAAGGGTTGCTCACAAGTGATATCCCGCTGGTATGTTAAAACACTTTTTTTTTTAGGGCCATGGCATCTTCCCTCCCACCGCAGCCCAAGTCCAAGTGGCGCTGGCCCTTTAAGCACTTTTTATTTTCTGATATCAGACTTGGGACTCTAGCACCAAATCTTAAAGATGATACAAAAAAGAACTCTTAGCTAACTAGAACATGAGGAGTCAGAGATGTGGCAGTCGGCACCAGAGGCGGGAGCAGGTCCAGGCGCAGTGAGACTGGCTGAGCACTGCAGCAGGACGTCCCAGGAGCCGTCACCTCGGCGGGCTCAGCAGGGAAAACACATTTCCCAGAGCTGATGGAAAGGGCTCACAAAGGTGCTGATCAGACGTTTTGTTTTTTTCTTAATCAAATGGCAAAAATATAGATGTACCTACAAAGGAAGTATAATCTGACATCAGTCTTATCAGCAACCCCAGATGCAAGGTGACAACCTAATAACCTAGAAATCCAGCCAAATGTCATCACAACGTGAGAATGAAAGGTATTTTCAGCCATACAAAGACTCTATAACACACACATACTTTCTTGAAAAACTGCTCTGTGAAGAAAAATTAGAAGCAACCAAAATACAAGAATAATGAACAAAATTTAGTAAAATCTGTCAGAAGTTCTGAGTTAAACAAATTTTTAATAAATTCATTTTAATAAATGAATCAATTTGGGGAAGAAGAGAGACATTGGCTTAACTTTAGACACTGCTGAACAGGGCAGGAACAAAGGAAAGGTGGAGAAGATATCAAGCCTGTTAGTAAAGGCAAAGTAAAATAGAGGAACAAGATCAAACATCAGTCATCACAATAAGAACAGATTATATTTATTGTTATTAAATGATACTTTTATTTTTATTTATTTATTTTTGGTACGTGCCCTTAGCAGGAACCGAACCCGGGACTCTCTGGTCCACAGGCCAACGCTCCAACCACTGAGCCAAACCGGCCAGGGCTTAAATGATACTTTTAGATTGTATTAGAAGTAATTCGAGGTACAACTGTTTACAGAGTCACCTAGAACAAAAAGGCATAGGAAGGTTGAAAATCATTTAAAAACTGAACCATAAATGAAAAGAGTTACCCCAAAAAGCTGGCAGAACCATGTCAGAATCAGAAAAAGGATTCAAGACAGCATTGAAAAGGACAGAACAATTCGAGACGATATCAACTATGAGATATGTTACCTAGTAAGGCAAAAACAGACTTCTGGAGGGAGAAATTGAGCTTTATACACCTGTCAGACTCATTGGTCAAGACCAAAAAAAAATTAAAGCTAAAAAGGCTGGCACATGCCCTGGCTGGTTTGGCTCATTGGTTAGTGTGTTGGCCTGCGGTCCAGAGAGTCCCAGGTTCGGTTCCCACTAAGGACACGTATCTCGGTTGCAGTTTGTCCCCGGCCCTGGTTGGGTCATGCGGGAGGCAGCCACTCAATGTGTCCCTTTCACGTCAATGTCCCCCACCCCCACCCATCTGAACAAAAAATGGAAAAATGTCCTTGGGTGAAGATAAAATAAAAAAAAATAAAAAGGTTGGCACAGAATGATTTTTTAAAGCTTAACCAATTATATACACTGAAAATAAAATTTTGCTTGCCCGCTCATATTCTTTTGAAACACCAACAACACGTACAAGAACTGACTTTGTGCCAGGTGACAGACTCAGCAAATTCCTTCACCCTTTCCCCACCAAAAATCAAGATGGGAATTTAAAAATGTTTACAACTGCAGTGACAGATGCAGTATAGGAAGTTGTAGGCAAAGTGGCTTTAAAGAGAAAGTGACCTCTTTAAAGGCATATGTCATAAATACAAAGAACCGCAGCCATGAACAACAGGTAATGCTCACTGTACAAGAAGCACCAAGTTACTTTTAACACAGAACTTAGAGAAAGAGCAAAATAAATTCAGACAGTGTAATAAAAGAAATAAAAGGTATAAGATTAAAAAGAAACAGTCTTACTGATATAGGCCATCCCTGGACTTTTTAAAAAATAAATATTATCCATTAAAAAAAAAAAAAAAGAAACAGTCAAAAAGGTAAAATTTGGTTCCTTGAAAAGTATTTTAGCCCTGGCCGGTTTGGCTCAGCGGTTGGAGCGTCAGCCTGCGGTACAGAGAGACCCGGGTTCGGTTCCCGCTAAGGGCATGTAACTCGGTTGCAGTTTGTCCCCGGCCCTGGTTGGTCGTGCGGGTGGCAGCCACTCGATGTGTCCCTTCACGTCGATGTTTCTCTCCCTCTCTCCCTCCCTCTCTCCCTCCCTCTCTATCCCTCCCTCTCTATCTGAACAAAAAATGGAAAAATGTCCTCGGGTGAGGATAAAAAAAAAAGAAAAGTATTTTAAAATAAGATTTGGCACAAACGACTTTTCAGAGAGTAAAAGTAACATCAGAAAGGACTATTACAGCCCAGCCGGTGTTGCTTAGTGGTTGAGCATCAACCCATGCACCAAGAAGAGGTTGCTGGTTTGATTCCCAGTCAGGACACGTGCCCAGATTGTGGGCCCGATCCCCACGGGGGGAATGTAGGATGTGGCCAGTCGATGTTCTCTCATCAATGTTTCTCCCTTTCCCTCAAATCAATAAAGGAAAAACAATTTTAAAAAAAGAAATACAATTCCTATGTTATAGAAAGTGATAAAAAGCCTCCTGATTGTGATCCCAGACACAATCTGGGAGAGCTGGCGCACCTCCTGCACCTGCGATTTCACCAGCTGAACTAGGCCAGCACCAAAACAAAAATATAGTTCAGTACCACCAATCTAGATGTAAATTACATATAGCCATTTATCCTCAAAATACAGTGATAATTCAGCATTGGGAAAAAACTATCAGAGATTATCTACAGTGAAAAGCCACTCGTGTAATCCTATCAACATTGAAGTCCCAAAGGCCTTCAATAAAATGTAGTGCCCATTTGTGATTTAAATCTAAGTACAATTATGACTAGAGAGAACTTCCTTAAATGATAAAAAGGTTGATCCTACTTAATGGTGACATATGAGAAGCATTTCCATCGAGGTCAGAAATAAGAGATGGCTGCCTGCTATTAACCACTACCTTACAACATTATGCTGAGGGTTCTGGTTAATGCATTAAGCTAGAAAAGCACCCGGACATTCTGTGGAGAATAAACATGCCTGTCTGTATGGTGGAGTATACTAGCAGCAGCTAAAAGAAATGATGGAGCTCGACAATGTTTTTAAACAAAATTGCAAAATACATTCAATAAATACCTTCGTGCTATTATGTAAATTTATAGTAACTTTTTCTAAGCATTCCACATGTATATGGTCACATTTTAAAAAATGTCTTTTAAACTTCCAACGGAGGTTATAACTGAAGATAGGTTAGGGTGAGGGAAGAAACCTTTGATAATTTTATTAGCGATAATTTGTCAAAAAGAAATTTGTGTAAAAACAAATTCATAAAACATTTAAGTTATGTAGCTATAAGATTATGAGAATTGCATTTAATAAGTGATGATAGCTGTTTATAGCTGGAGAAATATGCCAGGACTTTGACAATAAGTAGTAAAATGCACACCTGAATGTGCATTAGTGCTGTGCAGAGAAAAGGCTGGCAAGAGGACAGAGAAAGGGGCTCCAGAAGGGGCTCAGATGACAACCATGCCCCGTCCCACCCCCCAGCTTTCCTTGTGTCCACTCACACCTGCCCTGTTTGCCTGCTCAGCTTAATTGTCCCATCTCTTGGCAGGAGCAGATCAGGCCTGTATAACCTCCAGGAATCACATTCAGCTGGTGAAATCGCAGGTGCAGGAGGTGCGCCAGCTCTCCCAGAAAGCTGAAACCAAGTTGGCAGAAGCACAGACAGAAGAACTCCGTCAGAAAACACAGGATGGGGACGACAGGGCTGAGTCAGAGCAAGAGGCCTACCTGCGTGAGGATTGAGGGCCTGAGCCGCTGCCCACGTGTGCCCCTCAGCCTGGGGTCGGCATAGCTTTCTCTGCAGAGAGGAGGGAGCAAGTCCTGCCCTGGCCCATTAGGCCAGAGGCCTTCGTGAGCTGTGAGTGCCTGACCCCTCCCTCTGGTCTCAGGCTCACACTGGACCTGGTTCATAGCCCGAGGCACTGCACCGTTTCCTGTTGCACCCCACTCCGCACAGCTGCCCTCTCACCCATGGATCTTTTTATTTCCCACCCAGAGCATCTCACCAACCTGGCCAGAGAGAGGGGTCATCCTCTGTCATACCCAGTTAAATAGCTGTTTTAACTTGTTCCTTTCTTACTCACATTTTCCACTAGGATTTAGTGTTTGCTCCCTCTGTAGGGATGTGAGTTCTGGGAGAGAGGGGAGCTTGTCCGGTTTGTAAGATTTAATGTTTCTAATGCCTTCTCTGACCTGGCCCTACTGCCCTGTAAGAGCCCAGGCCAAAGAGCCCGAACTCCATTCTTTATTCTTGAGGGACTGAGTTCAGTGTTTACCTGGTATTCTCAACAGGACTCACTCCGACACATGCTTCTCGTGTCCTCCCTTCCTTCGAGTTTCTCTATTGTATCTGAAGGAGAACAATACTTTTTTTGCATCTAAAAAAAAGAGTGTGTGTGTGTGTGTCTCCAGGAGCCACCTCTGCCCCCCCCCCCCCAATTTGTTACACTTCAGTTCCCATTCAACATGTGCTGGTGCAAGTTTGCCAAGTTTCAGTGTTTTTAATCAAAGTTAGAAAATTTTGGAAGGGGTTACAGAAACTAAGCCAGCATTTCCAATAGACCATCATGGGTCGAGTTTCTCAATTTCTCATGATAGGAAAATTCACTTGCTGGGACAGGGGGGCAGCTGAGCACTTGAGCTCCTCATCTGTCACCAGTGCCCACATGGTCCACATCTCCAAGGGGCTAAGGCGGTGCACAAGCAGCAGCCCCTTGTACAGGCAGGGGTCCAGGGGGTTCAGAGGCCGCCGTATTCCAAATGTCTTAAAGCCAGCATGGTGCATGGGGCTGAGCCCCAGCTTCCTCAGGCACATACCCACAAAGACGTCATCGATAGGGAAGAGTTCAGCCTCTTCCACGGCTGCTTGGAGGTGCTGCACGGTGGCTCTGGACATGACATACCCTCCACCCCCAGCATAGGGCGGGTAGTGGCGAGCCCTGTACATGGAGGGTGGGATGAAGTACTTGACCTTGGTGCTCCTATGAGGCAGAGCCTGGCGGATGACATCTCCCACCAGGAGGTCCTGGTCTGGGTCCCAGCTGTCCAGGAACTCCAGGACATTGGGGACATGGACAAAGACATCGTCATCTCCCTTCAGCATGAAGTGGGCCTGGGGACAGGCAGCCGCCACCCAGCGCTGCAGGTGCAGCTCCTTGAGTGTCAGGTTGAAGAAGTCCTCCACAAAGTCCCACTGCAGGATGTCGTCGAACTCCCGGCTCTCGTAGGCCAGCAGCTGGGCTGGGGGTGCGGGTCCTGCCACCCCTAGGAGGAACACCAGCTTCAGCTGTCGGCCCCCAGCCCAGTCCCCCACCCGGCCCCACGTGCTGCGGATGGCCGCACGCCGCTCCACGTGGCCAGGCTGCGACTTGATGGCTAGGAGCAGAAAGATGTCCGCGGCACAGCCCGAAGGCTCCAGCAAGACAGAAAAGTTGCGGCAGTGGCGATAGGTCAAGAAGAGACGGTGACGGCTAGGCAGGGACAAGGAGGCATTAGCCACTGTGTGGTTGGGTCGACAGTGGCTGCGGGGTCGTGAGGGAGCCCAGAAGGGCTGGCGGACTGTGTGGGCCCCCGTGGGCTTGGCCTCCTTCTTCAGGAAGAGCAGGCCGCTGAGCAGCAGCACGGCCAGGCTGTACAGGGCCAGCCAGCCCAGCCTGCGGGACATGGCCTGCAAGGAGAGAGCGGGAGTGGCCCCCGCCCACAGCAAGTTACCCTCAGCCCAGCAGCTGAGTCCCTGCTGGCCCCTGGGACTCCATGTGTTCTGTCGGAGCCCCTTTCCCAGAGGACAGACTAGCACAGCTGCTGTGCCGGCCCTGCCTTCCACCTCCTGTCTCAGGGCTCTTGGGTCGGCTTTTCCCCCAAATTACTTGCAGCCACTTTAAAACAGGCGCCATGAGTGTGGTCAGCACTTCCCAGGAAACTCCAGTGAAGCTGACACGGAGCTGGTTTAGCTTTGGGTTAAATTCATTCTAAGTACCAAACATGGCAATCCGGGCTCTTGCGTCTAAAGTCAAACCATTTCCAAAAGTTTGCTGTCTGGTCTGTTGGTGGCAGGTCCTGTGATGGGTGTCTCAGGTGACAGCCACCACAGAGCAGCAGTGGCCTGGGTTTCCTAGGGAGACAGCTGGGTTTTAGGGGCAAAGCACACGCACAGGAAGCGCGGGGAAGCGAGCGGGGAAGCTGGAGCCTTGGGCCAGGGACGGCTCCCTCGCACTAGGGCTCTAGTCATCCCAGATCCCAGCATTCCAAAAAGAAGGCCGAGAAACACAAACCAGCAGAGGCATGTGCCCAAGGTCCAGAGAACAAGCCAGGCCTCAGTGCCCTCCCTCTTGCCACGCTGTCCTGGTCTGACAGCCCTTCACGTCTATCCAGCCTACCACCTCAGCCTCAGCCGTCATCCCTGCCGGCACCCCCACCCCCCACCCCACCCCCACACACAAAAGCATCTCTTCTAGCTGCTAGGGATGCAGGGGCAGGGGCAGAGCCCTCACAAAGAGGCAGACCCTAAAAACCAGCACAGACTTCGGAGAGTGCTGAAGACATCAAAGCGGGGTCACAGAACCCAGTGACAGGAAGGTGGCTGCCCTGCTGTAGTTCAGAAAGCCCACCTTGACGAAGGATGCTTGAGCAATAGCCACACACAGACCTGGGGCAGCGCCTGGCCGAGGGGACAGTTCAGCAGGGAGCTCCTGAAGCAGGAGCCAGCCGCTGTCCCTGAGGGCAGGGGTGCAGCGTGGCTGAGGTGAGGGGGGCCGCGGGAGGCCCCGCGGTGTTAAGGGACCCGGGAGGGTGGAAGGGCACCTGGAGATCCGCTGGAGGACTTAGCAGAGGCAGGAAAAGAACGGACATTGTTTGAAAGGTCCCTGCAGCTGCCGCCTGGACATTGGGCCACGGAAGAGCAGGGACAGGCGACCAGCTGGAAGTTTGCTTTAGTCAGGACCCAGGACGCAGCTGCAGAGGGAGAGCTGGGTGGGCTTCAGGTGTGCAAACCGGGCTTCAGGTGTGGAGGCACGCGGCCTGCAAGGGACGGCCGCCGGTGGTGCCAGTCGCGAGAAGGGGCACCTACGACCCCTGTGCCGCCCCCCACTGTGCCCACACCCTGCGGCGCCTCTGCCAACAGGCCAGCCCGCACCCTGGTGCCTCCAGCGGCTCCCCCTCGCTACTGTGAACCCCGAGCCTGGTTCGCAACCGGCACCGCTTCAGCGAGGGCACGGTCCCCCCGAGTGGGGTGCTGAGTCCCAAGGCTCTGCAGTTGTTCCCGGGGAGACGGCTGACCCGACAGGCCACGACGAGGCAAAGGGCCAAAGGCTGGTTCATCCCGTCCACGCGAGTCTGCAGGGCTGTCGGGCTCGCAAAGCACAGACCAGGGGCCCGCGGTGGGCACCCCTCGGCCTGAGCACACAAGCGGCCCAGGCTGGCTCCGTCCCCGAGGCCCGGCTCGGCCGTTCGGGTCACAGTGAGCGAACCGAAGCCGAGCGGCAGCCAGAGGCCGTCCGGCCCGACCGTCCGCCGAGCCCTGCGGCGACGAGCCCGCGGCGGGGTCCGGCGGCACCGGGACAGGCAGGGCGCGGGGTGCAAGGCGCGGGCAGGGACACCCCTCCCAGCAGCAGGGCTCCAGGAGCCCCCGGAGCCCGGCCGGGCACGAGCGGCCCTCGCGGACCTACCTGGGCCGGACGGCGGGTCAGGCACAGGCACGGAGTTGGGCGAACAGCTCGCGCAGCGGGGCGGCCACCGGAGCAGCCGCGGCACCACCTGGCTCAGCGCGGCGGCGGGCGGGGCCCAGGTGCGCGGACCACGCCCACCCGCGGGCGGGCTCCGGGGGCGGGGCCCTCCCACCGGGTCTCCGCCGCCCCGCGCCCCGGGGGCAGAGGGCTGAGCCGGGCCGGGCGAGGACGCGGGGCTGCGGTCGCAGAACCACCTTTCCTGCTACACGACGACGGCCCGCAGCGCCTCCTCCTTGGAGCGGCACTGGTTCAGCTGGACCCGCACCTCCACCGTCAGGGGCTCCGGCCGGTAGTCGCTGTCGTCCGCTGAGGAGAAGCCAGCACCTGAGCCCCCCCCTGGCGAGCTCGTTACCCCCCAAAATGCAGACCCGTCCCCCGTGCGCCCCGAGGGCAGTCCGACTCGCACTCTGCCTCCGTGATAACGAACAACAGGAAATCGCGTTTAATTACGGGGCCACCGGGGCCACCGTTTCACTTGAACAGACACTGACCAGCCCTGGCCGGCTCGGCGGGGGCAGAGCTCCTGGTGGGCCCGGAGTCCTGGGTTCCGGCAGCTCCCGGCACGAACCTCCACGGAGGCTTGTCCGGGCCCAGCTGGGGTCCTGCTGCGGGAGGCCACCAGGCCACGTCTCTCTCACATCCATGGTTTTCTCTCTCCCTCCCACTCTATCTGAAGATAAATGGGAAAATAGCCTCCGGAGAGGATTAAAAAAAAAAAAAAAAGACTGTGGTTACTCAGACTTGAGTATTCGGCACATACTGTCTTTTAAAAAGCTAATGAAGGAAATCTGACACTTCAGGGAAAACATCTTGATACATTTATACTTGAGCTTAAAATAGAAATCAGAATTTTGGAACATTGTATCTGCCACCATGAACTTAGTTTTTCCAACACTCCAAGACGCTTCTTATAATATGGGTGGTGATAGCCAAGGATGTGATTTCCGGATAATGGATGCAATGTGACCACACTTGGAAGACCTGCGTAACTCGGTGAAAAAGAATGGATTGTGCATGGGTAAGACAGACGTGCACAGTGCAGGGTAAGCCCGATGGATTTCAACACAGCTGGTTATGAAAACAGTCATTCCTATATACAGCTTTCACGAAAACTTCAAATATCAAAGAAGGATATCCGCAGTCATTTGAAAGCCTACTAACACACTCTTTTCCAATTGCATGCCCCTGTGAGGTTGGAGTTCCTTCAGACACCTCAACACATCACAAGGGACCAGCCACAGGAGCAGCTGTGTGACTGCAGCTGTCCTCAATTAAGCCAGACGTTAAGGAGATTTGCAAAAATGTAAACAAAAATGATTTTAAGATCATATTATCCCCGAAGCTCTATCACGAATCAAATGTCAATATTTGTATGGGCTTGAAATCTAAGTCCTTTGTGCTTTTTCAAAGTTGTTTTGCCAATCCTGGGTCCTTTGCAATCAGCTGATTTCAATGAAAAACATTCCTCTAGGGTTACGGCTGAGAAGACACTGAATCTCTAGATCAATTTCAGAAGAACCAACTCTTAACAATATTCAATCTCCTGGTCCATGGACATAGTATTCCTACCTTATACTTTTTTTAGGTCAATGTTTTTCATTGAGAAAAATTTTCATAAAATTAAACATTTTAACCCTTTTTAAATGTATAGTTCAGTGATTTGTAGTATATTCACAATGTACAATTATCACTGCTACCCGATTCCAGAACATTTTTATCACCCCAAACGGAAACCTCAGACCCATTAGCAGTCACTTCCCAGTCCTCCTTCCTCCAGGCCCTGGCAACCACCAATCTACTTTTCGTTTCTATGGAATTGCCTGTTTTGGACATTTCATATCAATGGAATCATAATATGGTCTTTTGTGTCTGGCTTCTCTCACTCAGCATCATGTTCTTTTTTTTTTTTTTTTAAATCCTCACCCGAGGACATTTTTCTTTTCTTTTTTTTTTTTGCATAGTTTTTTATTTATTTTTTTTATTTTTTTAATCCTCACCCAAGGACATTTTTCCATTTTTTGCACAGATAGAGTGGGAGGGAGAGAGAGAGGGAAACATCGATGTGAAAGGGACACATCGAGTGGCTGCCAACCGCACGACCAACCAGGGCCGGGGACAAACTGCAACCGAGGTACATGCCCTTAGCGGGAACCGAACCCGGGTCTCTCCGGACCGCAGGTGGATGCTCTAACCGCTGAGCCAAACCAGCCAGGGCGCGAGGACATTTTTCAATATTTTGTTCAGATAGAGTGGGAGGGAGAGAGAGAGAAACATCGATGTGACAGGGACACGTCGAGTGGTTGCCACCCACACGACCCAACCAGGGCCGGGGACAAACTGCAACCGAGGTACGTGCCCTTAGCGGGAACCGAACCCGGGTCTCTCTGGACCGCAGGCCGACGCTCTAACTGCTGAGCCAAACCAGCCAGGGCAGCATCATGTTCTCAAGGTTCATCCACGTTGCAGCAGGTGCCAGTGCTTCGTTCCTTTTCGTGGCCGAGTAATATTCCACTCCACAGCTAGGCCACATTTTGTTTATCCAGCATCCACTGATGCACATTTTGGTGTTTCCGCCTCTCGGCTGCTGTGATCTCACCTCACATTTTGCAGCGGCCTCCCTGCTAGCTGGTCTCCGGGTCTGCTCTCTCCCTCGAAGCCAGCGATAATTGTACATTGTGAATATGCTACAAATCACTGAACTATACATTTAGTCCTATCTAAAACGTACCTACTTCTGACACTTCGGTGGCTGCCCAGCGCCCCCAGAACAAGTCCGGGCTCCTCTTATGGCAGATAAGGGCTAATGACCCAAAGCAGGAGCCTAACGTCCACTGAGCCAGGAGGACCGTGCGTCAGTGCCCACTCTGAATTCCCCACCCTCCTCACCCTGGCTCCCACCCCGGAATGCTTTTCCTGCCCGTGGCCTGACCCACAGCAGGCTGCTCTGGTCTCGGGGCCCCGGGAAGACACAGGGCTGGGTCCTCCTCAGGGCGCGTGGCCTCACCACTGGCCGATGAGATTCTCCATCCTTCCCTTCCTATGGCCCTACATCAGCCTGACTCCTCAGCAGGCCCGGCTATGACTGAACGTTGGTGCCCCACCCCAAATTCCTACGAGCAACCCTAACCCACAGGGGGTGGCGTTAGGAGGCAGAGCCTGGGGAGGTGATCAGGTCAGAGGGTGGAGCCGTCATGAGTGGGATTGTGCCCTCTCATGAGCAGCTCCAGGAGCTCCCTCCCTGTCCAGCAGGTGAGCAGAGAGGAGGCCCTGGCTATGGCCAGGAAGGCCCTTACCTGGCAGTGTTGGCATCTTGCTCCTGGACTTCCCAGGCTCCAGAGCTGCGGAGATGAGTGTCTGCTGTCTGAGTGGCCGTGTGCGGAGACCCACGGCCCCGCCCCAGCAGGCCGCAGGCCCTCGGGAACGCCCGGGCCTCCAGCAGCCCCACCGGCCCTTACCTTTCTTCGCTTTCTTGTTCTTTGACTCCTGAGAGAGAGAAGCGCCCAGTGAGAAGTTCACGGAGTGGGGTGCCCACTTGTGGCTGCTCCACCCTGCCAGGGCCTCCTAGGGAGGAGGGGGCCCTCCCTGCCCTCTTGGCCTCTCTCCTTGCCCCTGGGAAGGCTGCCCAATGTGCCAGGGCCCCACAGACCTGGGCTCCCTGCCGCATGACCTTGGCAGAGGCCCTCCCGCTCCCTGGCTGTCCTGTGCATGCGGGGGCCCTGTCAACGCTGGGGCTCCTTGAGGGGATTCAGGGGCTCGGAGCCCCTCTGCCCTCACTTGCCTCCCCATCTCCCCCACCGCCGGCTCCATGACCCTTCCTCGCCCAGCACCATTTCTGTGGGGAAGGTACGGCAGGGGCAGTACCCTGAGAAATGTCATCCTGTCGGATTCCAAGGTGCGGATCACCCCAAAGTTGCACACGGTGGACACAAGCGGCTCCCCGGCCAGCAGGGGCTCCAGGACCACCAAGCCGCTGCCCAACACCCGCAGGACGGGCGGGTCCTGGCGGAGGTCCTTAGAAACCTCTTTCTTCTTCTTGGCGCCCTTCTGTGCCTGGGAGGAGAGGCCGGGAGGGTGACCAGGCCCGGCAGGGGTGTGCCTGGTGCCCGTCGCCACCGCCCAGGGCCAGCGGTACCTTCGTCTCTTTCTCCTCTTTCCCTTTCTCGTCCTTCGCCCCCTTTCCCTTCTTGGCAGGCAAGGGATTGTCCACAGGAGGCGGCACCGCGGGCCAGGAGAGAATCTAGGGGACAGCAGTGCCGCCTTGCTTGAGCAGAGGCCAGGCTGGGCTGAGACCACGCCAACAAGGGAGCAGGGCGACAGCGTGTCCACCCCGGGAGCTCCCACCTTCTCCTCCACGATGGTCACGGTGGTCCCCGCCAGCAGGAAGGCCTTGAGGGGCACCAGGTCCCTGAGCGTGTGCTGCATCTCGTAGTTGCAGGGCATGACGTCAGCCCAGGGCTTGCGGACAGTGCTGAAGAGGACGGTGCTGGGAGGGGACAGGAACCCGGGCGTCATCACCCAGGGCCAGGGACAAGGCTGCGTGTGCAGCCCTGTGGGGCTGGGGCTCCCCCGGCGGGCGGGGCAGGGACCAGGAGGCCAGGAAGGGACACGGGCAGAGCGGGAGGAAGTGGGACGGTGACCGCATGGGGGCTTCCTCCGGGGCTGCCTGTGCCCTGGACGGCGGACGGAAACCAACAGGAACCAATCACGAGTTTAGAAACGTCAGCCAAGTAGAACTGTTGCCAACTCCTGAACGGTTACAGAGTGATTCTCTGGGCGGGAAGAGCTCAGAGTCAGGGCTCGGGGAGCATGTGGAGGTGCCCCTGGGACAGAGCAGGACTTCTGGGGAACACCGTGGGGAGCAGGGACTCGAACAGGTGTCTGCGCCCCGATGTTCACAGTCGCGTCATTCACAACAACCCAAGTCCCTCGATGGCGAGTGACTGCGGGGTCACCACGCTGCAGAATGTTACTTGGCCTCAGTAAAGGGAGGGGCCCTGCCCTGGCCGGTTTGGCTCAGTGGTTAGAGTGTCGGCCCGCGGACCAGAGGGACCCGGGTTCGGTTCCCGCTAAGGGCACGTACCTCGGTTGCGGTTTGTCCCCGGCCCTGGTTGGTCGTGTGGGTGGCAGCCACTGGATGTGTCTCTCTCACATCGAAGTTTCTCTCTCTCTTCCCCACCCTCTCCCTCCCCCTCTGTCTGAAGACAAATGCAAACATGTCTCGGGTGAGGATAAAAAAAGAAAGTGAGTGCTACCGATAGACGGAATCTGAGAAAGACTGTAACTGGGCTTCCCAGGTGAAAGACACTTCATAAGCTCCTAAATTAAAAATTGCATGTCAAAAAAAACCCTCGTGATAAAACAGTGCGTACAAATACAAGGTGGCAGCCCTGGCTGCTTTGGCGCAGCGGTTACAGCGTTGGCCCGCGGAGCAGAGTCTCGCTCGATTCCAGCCAAGGGCACGCGTGATCTGTTCCCAGCCCGTCGGGTCGTGTGGGAGGCAGCCAACTGGTGTGCCCCTCACATCAATGTTTCTCTCTCTCTCTCCCTCCCACTCTGTCTGAAAATAAATGTAAAAAAAAATTAAAATGCGGCTCTGAAAATGTGTGTATAAAAATCAGTGGAGACAGACCCTCGAGTGAGGAGTAACCGACAAATCGGCGGGTTCGACGGGAAGGCCTCCCACCCTGGGGCTGACATGGCGAGGCTGGGGCCTTCGAGGACCGGGCTGTTCAGGGGAAGGCAGTTAGCTGCACTTTGGATGGAAGGTTCGGACCCACACACACCTCAGAGGGGAGCTGCCTCAAGGGCCTCAGTGGTTCACCCCGGGGCTCCCGGGATCGCTCAACTGTCAGGATGGCTGGGACCATGACCTCGGGCCCTGCTGCGGCCAGGCCTCTGTCCTTACCCCGGGGACGGGCAGAGCCGGGGATCCATCCTGGGCCGCAGCTTGGCCAGCTCCCCTGCAGAGTCTATGGACCTGCGCAAGGACGGCGACGGCGACCCGCCCGAGGCCAGGGACTCCTCCAGCTCGGCCGACTGGGACTGGGACGGGGACTGGGACGTGGTCGCGGGCACAGACTCAGCGGAGTCCTCAGCCTCTTCGGCGGCAGGGGTGACGGCGGTGATCTCTTCAGGAACCTCCTCGCCCAGCTGCTCCACGCTGGGCGAGGGCTTGACGATCTGCCAGAGGGGACGCAGTCAGCCCGGCTGTGGCCCAGCTCTCGGCCCCCCGCGGACAGTGGCAGCGTCTGAAAACTCTGAGGCTGAGCCCCTGAACCCAGGTTTCAAAACAGCCGGTCTCGTGCCTTCCCCTGGGCGATGAGGGCCTTGGGTTCCCCCCAAGGGGGGGTGGGGGCAGAGAGAAGGGAGCAGGGGCCGGAGCAGTCAGTCTACTGGTGAGATTGGGGCTGTCCCTGTTGGGCCGTTTGCTCGCATTGAGGGGACAGAAGGGCGGGCTAGGGGAGTTATTCCGGCTAAAACAAAGGGCTGGGCAAAGGCAGGTCCCAGCTGGAGCAGGGCCTGGGACTCAAGGATCCGCCTGCGCGGTGACCCCAGGGACCCGCAGCCCCACCCCGTCCTCAGGACCAGTCCTGGGCGCACCTCAGCCAGCACCCCGCCGTATTCGTGCCCTTCGCCCTCTTCGTCCTCCACGAAGTCATAGGTCACGTAGTAGCTGTAGCTGGTGAAAGGCCCCTGGGGCCCCGGTTCTGGGTCCAAGATGGAGGTGTCCAGAACCCCTCTGACATTTCCGATCGTCACTACGAGCTGCGCCTCGTGCGCCAGGAAGTCTGCAGGGGGCCGGGCAGGAGTGAGAGGGACTGTGGGGGGGGGGGCAGCAGGCCGCACGAGGGCTGAGCCCTGGAGTTTGCAGGCTCAGGTTCGACCCCAGCGGGGCCAAGTTCAGAGGGTGACTTTGGGCAAGTCTGCGTGGTGAGATGCCCCTCGGAGCCTTGTCCCCATCAGCTGTGTAATGGGAGTGAGCAGCTGCTTGGCAGGAAGGCCCCTGATCAGGGAGCTGACATCAGGGAGCTGACCCCCAGAAGGCTCTGGTGCAGCTTGTGGCGTGGGCCACAAGGGGGTGATCTCAAGCCACCACGGAAGGGAAGACACTGATTTAAAGAATGTCTCCCATTTGCCCAGGAGGGGAGGGGCCGAGGAGGTCCCGGCCTGCCCACCCAGTCCGGCCCCAAATCCCTATCCCAGGGGTCAAGTCCGGGATTGGACTCCGGTGAAGAAGGTGAGCTGCACACAACCAGGGTCTGGGTCGACCAGGGAGCTGGGGGACAGACAGCCCAGGGAGGGCCGATGGGCAGCAGCTGGGGACCGAGCCGGGACGGCGCCCTCACCCCCACTGTGGCGGAGCCCCCGGAACTGGTGCTTCTCGCTGGAAGACACGGTGATGTCGTCCAGCACGCAGAGCCGGGCCAGGCTGTCGATGGTGAAGCCGCGGTAGTAGGGCACCAGGGCCAGCGGGTTGCCCTGCAGCACCAGGAGCCGCAGGCACTGCAGGGTGCGGAGGCTGGCGATCATGCCCTGCAGGTCCGTCAGGTCGTTGAAGCTCAGGTCCAGGGACACGAGGTTGGGCCTGGAAGGTGAGCAGAGGCGTGGGGACGGCCTGCCTGCCCCGCCTCCCCCAGCACCCCGCGTCCAGCAGACAGGAGGCCTGAGGCTGGGCCCGCGGTGACTGTGGGCAGCCCTTGACCCACACACCGAGGACAGGACTTCCTGGCTCCACCGGGGGCCCCCTCTGCGGCCATCCTCACAGGTCAGGGATGGCCCTGTCACTCCTGCCCAGCCTGCCTCCCATCGACACAGATCCCCTCTTCCAGCTTAGCTGTCTCCGTGTCGCCCCTGGAATCTGACACGGTGACAAAGACTGACCGACTGCCAGGGAAGGCAGAGGGGAGCCACTCTGGGGGGGGGGCTGTCAGGTGGTATGGGGACCTGGGGAGGGGATCCAGGAGACATGAGGGGTCTAAAAGTGGGAGGACACTATCCAAAGCCAGACTGGCAATTGACCACAGGAAGTCATTTGGTTCCTCTCCTGCGGCCCCTGGTGCAGAGAACCCGCCAGTGAGGGCAGAGAGGGGGGCGGGTGGCCGGGTGGGGGCAGGGTGGTTCCCCCACTGCCAGCAGACTAGAAAGCAAACTTTCAGCTCCGAGAACAGAGGCAAGATAAACAGGGAGATGCTTCCTCTGCACCCTCTCGGCTGACTCAGCAACTTGCCCGCCCAGCCGGTGGGGAATGCACAGATGTCGCCCAGTGCAACAGAACAAGGGGGCGTCAGCAAAGTCATATGGCGTCCACCTTCCTTTTCATAGCAAAACAGTGAAAGACGGGCGTTTTATAGGCTTCTATGAAACCCACACTCAGCATTAAGCAAGTAACCCAGGTTTAAGGCAAGTATTATTTTCCAAATAAAAAGAACGCTTGGTACTCCATCCACGATACAGGTGTGAAGTCCAAGCGTCCGCCTCTCTCCGGGGCTACATCCCTGACAGCTGGTCCTTGGAAGGAAGCGGTGGGATCGTGTGAACCCGGCCAAGACTGTGCCGTGACAGCGTGGCCAGGAGCAGGAGGAAGGGGAGGGAGGACGTGATGGTCAGAGAGGGGACCTTCGAAGATGCACTCATGTCCCATGGGAAAGCAGGAAGTGACGCTGACCTGCGCCCTTGGCCCCTTCCAGGCCAGGAGGGAGGGAGCCCTAGTGACCCTCAGCCCACGGAAGTGCCCCCCAGGACTGTGAAAGCTCGGGCATCTTCAGAGACTGCTGACCGGCCGCTGACCGGCCTCTGGCCCGCTGCCTGCAGGGGCCTTTCACGGGGGGCCCTGACCCCTCGTCATCCTCAGGTCCAGGGCTGTCAGTTTCCCACTCTTCACCCACCAAGGAGACAAAGTCAAACCAAGAGCTGTCTGTCCGGCAGCCCTTCTTAGCTCCGGGCAGTTTTGTCCCCCGTGGACCTTTGGCGCTGTCTGGGGACATCCTGGTTGTCACAGCTGGAGTGGGGCGGTCTATGGCATCCCTGGGCAGAGGCCAGGGACGCTGCTCAGCATCGACTGTGCACCAGACAGCCCCGCACGGAGGTGTCAGCCCAAGAGTCCACGGTGCCCGAGTCACCAGATCTAAACACGCAACCGAGCAGAGGTCTGACTCACACCCACCACCTCTCAGGGTCCCCTCCCAGCCTTCTGTGAGCTTTTTATTTTTATTTGTGTATTTGTTTTTAATATTTTCTTTTCTTTTTTTTTTTTTATCCTCACCCGAGGATATTTTTTCCATTTTTTGTACAGATAAAGTGGGAGGGAGAGAGAGGAAGGGAGAGAGAGTGAGAAACATCGACGTGAAAGGGACACATCAAGTGGCTGCCACCCGCATGACCAACCAAGGCCGGGGACAAACTGCAACCGAAGTACGTGCCCCTAGCGGGAACCGAACCCGGGTCTTTCCGGACCACAGGCCGACGCTCTAACCGCTGAGCCAAACTGGCCAGGGCTTTAATATTTTCTTTATTGATTTTAGCGAAAGAGGAAGGGAGAGGGAGAGAGAGAAGCATTGATGAGAGAGAACATCGACTGGCCGCCTCCTGCATGCCCCCCACTGGGGATCGGGCCCACAACCTGGGCATGTGCCCTGACCGGGGATCAAACCGGCGACCTCTTGGTGCAGGGTCGACGCTCAGCCACTGAGCCACACCGGCCAGGCCCATGAGCTCTTTCTTTTCGAGTCAGAGAAATGCGGTCTAGAGTCTGCAGCCAACCAGGGGTCACCACAGGAAAAGCAAAGCGGGTCCTTCGAGCCACGGGACCTAACATTCACCCCCTGCCCCTCACTTCCCCCCTGGGGCTGCCCACCTACCAGTGTTCAGAGGTGACGTACAGACTTTGCAGGGGGCCCAGAAGCTTGTTGTGCCCTAAGCCCAAGTGCTGGAGCCGGGGCGGTGGCCGGGCGCACAGACACTCCATGCTGGTGATGCTGTTGCCGTAGACCTCCAGCACCTGGGGGCAGACGCGCCTGTGAGCCGGCCGCCGGCCACCCCTCCGCCACCCTGGGGCCGGCAGAGGAAGAACCAACCAGGAGTCAGGCCGCGCCTCCCCGTCCACCTAGACCCCCTTAGAGAAGTCTGCGGAGAAAACACTGCGCTGGGGAGTGTCTTCTTCTGCGAATGAAACTGTAGGACTGAGAACGGGGGTGATGTTGGAGAGCTCGGGAGGGGGTACGCGTCACACCTGCGACTTCTCAGCCCAACGTGCCGTGTCTCTGTGCCACCCATACCCCCCTTCTTTTTTATCCTCACCCGAGGACATTTTTGTATTTATCCTCAGATAGAGCGGGAGGGAGAGAAGGAGGAAGAGAGAAACATCGATGTGACAGAGACACATCGACTGGTTGCCACCAACACGACCCCAACCGGGGCCGGGGACAAACCGCAACTGAGGTACATGCCCTTAGCAGGAACCAAACCCCGGACTCTCTGGCCTGCGGGCCGAAGCTCTAACCGCTCAGCCACACCGGCCAGGGCAGCAGCCTTCTTTTGGCACTGGTTTCTGTAAACGCTTTCTCTCATGATCTGTCTCTTGCAGATAAATAGCATGTTCGTATCAGCAGAGCAGGCTCCGGCCCTCAGGCATTCCGGCCCCGGGAGGTTTGCTGACCCGCAACCGTAAAACCGGCGAGGTGAAGCCGGCCGACCTCCCCTTGCCCAGTGCCGAGGTCCTTATCGGACTGGCCTGTGCCGGCCTGCAGGGGACTTTGCGACGCCCACGCCTGATGTCCGCGCTCTGCTCTGTCTCCCTCCTTAGAACCACCGCTGCCTGCCCTGGGAGGGGGATTTGTGACGAGAGTCCCCATCTTCTCAGGCTGCTGGCTCTTGAATAAACCTACTTTTCTTCCACCAGCCTCTCTCTCTTAAATGTATTGATTTACTTGAGAGAGAGAGAGATCGATTTGCTGTTCCACTTACTGATGCACTCACTGGTTGAACCTCGTATGTGCCCTGACCCGGGGATCAAACCTGCAACCTTGGTGTATGGACAACGCTCTAACCAGCTGAGCTACCCGGCCGGGCCCGCTGTCTCTTGATTATCGGCTCTGCAGCGGCAGGCAGCCGGCCCTGGATGCGGTGTCACCTGGGAAAGCCAGAGGGACTCCGGACAGAAAGCGGCAGCGGGTCCCTGCGGTTCGGCCCTGGATGCGGTGTCACCTGGGAAAGCCAGAGGGACTCCGGACAGAAAGCGGCAGCGGGTCCCTGCGGTTCGCCTCCGAGGCCGCGC
The DNA here is from genome assembly GCF_014108415.1 of Molossus molossus. Lineage (NCBI taxonomy): Eukaryota > Metazoa > Chordata > Mammalia > Chiroptera > Molossidae > Molossus > Molossus molossus. Next base: position 34,897,732 of record NW_023425358.1, on the reverse strand, counting down.
CTGGGGTTCCCTGAGCCTGGCGCTGAGGGAGGGTTCTCAGTCCCTCTGCCACTAAATCTACTGATATCAGCATCTGGTTTAAAACTGACAGCATTTTTGAAGGGATTGAGAAGTACAAGTTGATATTTACAAACTCGTCACGGGGAGGCAAAGTACAGCAAAGGGAATGTAGTCAGTAATATTGTCATAGCCAAGTGTGGTGGCCCAGTGGGCACTGGGAATATCGGGGGGCCCGCTTTGTAAAGCAGATGATTCTGTAGCCACGATGCTGTGCACCTGAAACTAATGCAAAATAATATGGAAGGTACGTTGTGATCGAAAAATAAATCTAAATTAAAATAAGAGAAAGTGGAGCCCATTTTGCTGTGCTGAGCTTAAGGCTCCCGATGAAACTAGCCTCCCTTTCTTTTTAAACTATTTTTTTTTATTGTGGTGAAATATATTTAACAAAATTTGCCATTTTAACTATTTCAAATATAAAATTTAGTGGCATTAAGTACAATCACTGCAATCTATCTCTGAATATTTCATCACACCAAATGGAAACTACCCACTCAGCAACGCCCCCCCCCCCTAACCTCTCACCTACTTTCTGTCTCTGGGGACTTGTCCGTTCTACATACTTCATGGAGGTGGAATGGTCTCACGTGTGGCCTTTTGTGTCTAGCCTTTGTCATTCAGCGTAATGTTTTCAAGTTTCATCCATAATGTCGCCCGAGTCACTCCTTATGACTGAATAATATTCCGCTGTAGGGACAGACCCCCTGTGCTCATCCAGCCATCGGCCAGACACTGGGGTTGGCGCTCATGGATGAAGCTGCCACAAACTGTGTGTGCACAAATCTGAGTCTCTCTCTGTCTTCAATTCTTTGGGGCTATACCAGGAAGGAATGGCTGGGTCTATGGAAATGATGCTTTGTGAGGAATCTGACCCACCTCTGGAAAGCAGGGGCCCGGCTTCACCTACGGCCACAATGGCCACAATGTCTGTGTTCGTCTGTGTTCGGCCAGGGGAGGGCAGGCCTCTGGGCAGCGCTCGGGGGCTCTTTTACCTTGAGAGTTGGGGGCAGATTGACGGCGTCAATCTCCTTGATTTGATTAGCACTCAGAACCAACTCTTCCAGCCTTCGGAATTTCAGCAGGTCTTTATCCACCAGGCTCACCTGGAAAGGAAGCGAGTGCTCAGGTGGGCCAGGCGGAGCTGGAGCGGAAGCCAAGCCGAGCGAGGACCTTCTGCAGTTACCGTCTAACACCCCAACCCTTCCCATATCCTTCCGCCAGGATCCGGGCACCGCAGGCGTTGTGGGGGGCCCCCACCCCTTCCGCCCTCACCCGACTGTGGGTGCTGTTCAGCTTCCAGTTCAGTGGCCTGTGCCCTTGTCGGACTGTGAGCTCCGAGGACAGCAAGCCCATCTCCTCCGCTGACTACCCTGAGCCACAGTGTCCTGTGGTCTTCAGGAATGACTGGTTTTCACACCGCAGGGCCAGGCCACAGCGGCAGAGCCTGCCCATCAGCCCTCAGGTCCCTGTGCGCTCAAAGACATCAGGGGCCTGTCCTGGCTGGGCCGCTCCTCTTGGGTGACTGACCATGCCAGCTCACCTAGGACTGAGGGGTTCCAGGGGTTCCAGGGACCCCTGGGCATGTCCCAAACAGGTTGAACCCCCTCTTTGTCCCCCAAGTCCTGCGTCATTCAGTTTCTCTGGGAAAGGAGGTGCGAACTGGGAAGGCCGCGGCCATGTTTCCATGCATATCTGGGGCTCTTATCAATATAAGGCTTTTCAGAAACAGGAACTACTGTGGTACTATGCCGCCCCAACCCTATGTTGAAATTACGTAAAATCACTATGAACACTTCGAAAGGTCTCTACTGGGACCCAGGAGGATTGATTACAGGGTGCTCCAGAGATCAGCTACAATACACAGTGGACTGCCACCCCGGGGAAGGAGGAAGACAGGTAACAGAGAACAGGTGAGCAGCTGGCTCAGCTTGGGGGACCAGCCGGTGAGATTGATTAGAAAGAGGGAAGAGTTACCCCCTCCCCTTCCCCCTCCACACCCACTAAGTGCTCGGGGGGGGCCTCCTAACATCACCTCCGTGTGCGGGCCAGCGGCCAGCACTGACCTGCTTGTCCACCACCTGGAGGGACCTGAAGTAGGAGTACAGGAAGGTGTCTTTGAGCATCAGGGGGTTCCGGATGGCCAGCTCCCTCAGAAACCGGTCCTCAGCGCTGGAGCCCTCCGGCAGAGCCCAGGGTGACTGGGGGCTGCAGACCAGGCCCAGCAGGTCCTCCACCGTCTCCTCCTCGGGGCTCCCGGCCTCCTCCTCTCTGGGGACCAGCCCCCTCCATGTTCGCCAAGTTTGAGGAAGGAAGCGGGACTTGTTCTGCAGTGGCGGAGATGGAGAAGGTCTCTGTTTATGACTCAGTCCTCTCAAGGATCCGAAACTCTCAGAACTGAACAGAGTGTAAAACAGGACAATCGGGGGTAAAGAGTTCAGACGTTTAGACAATGAGTGAGCGATACTTCTGACTGATTATCAGCCGTGGATGTAACCCCAGACGAGGGAAACTTAAAAAGAATAAAAAGGTCCATCCCTGCCTTTGGGAGTTAGTTCTTGAGCGGGGACCCTGGAAGATGCAAGTGGAAGTCATTAACGTTTAAAGAAAGGTTTCTGTCCTGGAAGCCGGAGGCCCCAAGGGGGTCTGTGGGAGTCATTACTAAGGGGCAGGCGGCCGAAGGGGCGGCAAGGCTGAGAGGGAAATTCGGGGCCTTTATTTGCCCTAAGTGGAAGATGAAGAATCCCTCCCATAGTTTCCTTCCTCCAGGAGACTATGAAACCCCAAGGCTCAATGCTGGGCACACAGTAGGTGCTCAATGGGTGTTTGTCGAGGAAATACGGACACCCCCTCCCCCCAGCGCTGACCAGTGTGTGGGGCCCAGCTTCCCACGGCGACCACTCGCATGCTCTGCACCTGTGAGGAGCCCCTCTCTCTACCCTGCTCCTGCCCACCCAGGGGCGCCCAGCTGATGACACGGCTCAGGATGAGCCCTGCACCTCCAAAGGAGAGGGAGGGTCCTGCCCAGATCTGCCTGATGTGCTCAGCTTGGGGTCCCGCCCTCCCCCGGGGCAGCGGCCTGCAGGCGCAGGTGGGGGCCTCGTCGGCCCACGCTGTGTCCCATCCGCACAGTACCTGCCCTCGGCCCCGCACCCACCCCGGGCAGGCTGCCACCCTGGACGCCCAGACCCCAGCCACCCCTCGGGCGGCCCCAGACCGCCCCGCCGGGCTCAGTCCCTGGCCCTGCCTGGCCCGTCCCCTCTGCCCCGGCCCCTCCGCCGCCCGCACCCAGCTGCCCACGCCGCACGGGAACTCGTGCAGACACAGCTGCTGCAGGTGCTCCCGCACCGCGGCGCTCACGGTCCCTCCCGGCGCCGCCATGGCCGCGGCCTCCGGGCGCTGCCGGTTGCTAAGCAACCGCCGGGACGCGAGGCTCCGGGCGGCGCAGGCGCTCTGGGGTCTCGCGACTTCCCGGCAGAGCCAACTTTTTCCCGCCGGAAACCCCAGCGCCCGACTCAGCCGCAGGCGGCCTGGGTTTTCCCCTCCGACCTTGGCCGTGCTCGCCGCGGGGAACGGGGCAGCAGCACACGTCCCGCCGCCGGGGGCTGCGGACCCCGCGGATGCTGGGACCCCTCGGATGGGGCGGACCCCGTGGATGCTGGGAACCCGTGGATGGGACCCCGCGGATGCGGCGGACCCCGCGGATGCCGAGGACCCCGCGGATGCTGGGACCCCGCGGATGCTGAGGACCCCGCGGATGCTGGGACCCCGCGGATGCTGAGGCCCCCGCGGATGCTGAGGCCCCCGCGGATGCTGGGACCCCGTGGATGCTGGGACCCCCGCGGATGCTGAGGCCCCCGCGGATGCTGAGGCCCCCGCGGATGCTGAGGACCCCGCGGATGCTGGGACCCCGTGGATGCTGAGGACCCCGCGATGCTGAGGACCCCGCGGATGCTGAGGCCACCGCGGATGCTGGGACCCCGCGGATGCTGGGACCCCGTGGATGCTGGGACCCCGCGGATGCTGAGGCCCCCGCGGATGCTGGGACCCCGTGGATGCTGGGACCCCCGCGGATGCTGAGGCCCCCGCGGATGCTGGGACCCCGTGGATGCTGAGGACCCCGCGATGCTGAGGATCCCGCGGATGCTGGGACCCCGCGGATGCTGAGGCCCCCGCGGATGCTGAGGACCCGCGGATGCTGAGGACCCGCGGATGCTGAGGATCCCGCGGATGCTGGGACCCCCGTGGATGCTGGGACCCCGCGGATGCTGGGACCCTGTGGATGCGGCGGACCCCGCGGATCCTGGGACCCCACGGATGCGGCGGATGCTGAGGACCCGCAGGGCCCGGCGCTTCCCATTCGCCGGTCTTTCCCCTCGCAATGGAGATGGGCCCGTTTGACGGCTCTGGGAGGGAGCGTGAGCCCAGGGCCGATCCCCATGGAGCGTGGATCCCTTACAGGGAGCGAGCACGTGTGTTGATCCCTTCACCGGCTGGTGGACACTGGGTCGGCTGCTTTCCGGCTCGGGCGAGCAGGGCTGCCATGTGCCAACCTGCGTTTTCATTTCTCTCGCGTGAATGTCCCTGGAAGGCAACTGGGGAGCCATATGGTGGTAACTCGAGGCCCAACATGTTGAGACCTGCCAGACCGCTTCACCCAGAAGATGCACCGTTTTACATTCTCGACAGCAGGATGAGGGGTCCCGGTTTTCATAGCCTCACCAACTCCTATTAGTTTACTTTAAAAAAAAAAAGCCATCTACTAGGTATGAAGTGGTCGTTCACCGTGGTTATTTGCAAGTCCCGAATTACTGATGACAGTGGACACCTCTTCAGGTGCTTCTTGGCCATTGGTGTGTTTTCTTCGGAGAAAGATCTATTCCAATCCTTCGGTTATTTTCAAAAGGGGTTAATTTCCTTCGGGTCGTAAGAGTTTTTATAGTCTGGGTACGGCCCCTTGTATTATATATGACTTGCACACATTTTCTCCCATTCTGTGGGTTGTTTTTTCACTTTCTTGACTGTGTCTTTTGACAAACAGAAGCGTGTGATCTTGATGAAGTGTCATTTATCTGACTTTCCTCTGGTAACTTGTGCTTTCAGTGTCGTTTTAAAGAAACCACTGCCGCCCTGGCCAGTTTGGCTCAGCGGTTAGAGCGTCGGCCTGTGGTCCGGAGAGACCCGGGTTCGGTTCCCGCTAAGGGCACGTACTTCAGTTGCAGTTTGTCCCCGGCCCTGGTTGGTCGTGCGGGTGGCAGCCACTCGATGTGTCCCTTTCACGTCGATGTTTCTCACTCTCTCTCCCTTCCTCTCTCTCTCCCTCCCACTCTGTCTGTACAAAAAATGGAAAAAAATAATAATAAATAAAGAAACCACTGCCTAATCCGTAAAACGGAGTTCTGCGACCTCTCTCTGTCCTGCTCACAGGTCCTTTCTTGGATTTGTGATGGGAATTTTTCTCCTCTTCTAGGCCGGTCTCTTCGCTCTCTTTACAGTGTCTTTAGAAGAGCAAAAAAATGTTTGACGTTGAGGAGTGCAATTTCCCGACTGAGATCCTTTCAAGAACACCCACTGTGGCGGATGCTTTCCTATAGAGCGCCTTTACTATTATAAGAAAAATTCTCCAAAACTGGGCAATAAGTCAAAAAGAGAATAGTATGTCCTTTCAAAGAATAAAGTAAACATTCATGAGCCTTATTTCTGTATAAACCAATCAGATAGATGAATCAAGATTAACTCCTGGGATTTTGACGAAACAACTCAGTGGTTTTACTTTTTTCTCACTTCTCAAACCACCACGGTAGGCCTTCCACCCCCAGCAGTTTGTTCAAACTCCCCTGGCGAAGTTCCCAGTGACCTCATGTTTCCCTGCGCAGGGACTCTTTATCTAAGTTGACCTCTCTGTGGTTGGAGATGGGACCGATCATTTCCCCCTCCTAGAATACCGCTGGCGTCCCAGAGTCTTGTTCCATGACATGTTTTCTACCTCTTTCTTCCTTGGGAGCACCTTCTCCGTATTCAGGGCTAAGTCGGTTTTATCAGCCACAAGATACAGATGGCACCCAAATTTATGCCTCGAGGTCCTTCCTTCAAGCTCCAGACCCAAACGTTCGGTGGCCTGCTCTACACCTTCACCTGAGAGTCAATAACAAAACTTGAATTCATCCCTGCACCTGAGCCCTCTGGTCCTGACAGAAGCAGCCCCATCCATCCAGTTGCCCAAACCAGACAACTACAAGACACCCTCCCTCCTCCCTTTCCACGCTCCGCAGCCCAGTCGATCGCTGTCTCTTGTGACTTTTGCCTTCTACCGATCCCTCCAGTCCGGCCACATCACTTCATCGCTGCTCTCATCCTGACCCTGGCTCAGCTCCTCGGCTGTGGACTGGCGAGGCTGCAGTGCCGGTGGGGCACTCAGGTGCCGATGTCCACTGTGCAGTGGGCCCTTTAGATCTGGAGTCTGAAGGAGAGGGGTCCTGACGTATAAGGAACGCAGGTCAAGAGTGAAGCCTTTGGAGACATGTCCGTTAAAGGGCCAAGCAGGAGGGGCTTCAGCCTCAGAAAGCACGGTCAGAGGGGCCAAAATGTATCAGGATAATGTCATCAGGAAGGACAGGAAAAAGAGGTTTTCAAGAAGGTGGAAGTGGTTGGCATTACTGCATAAACTGAAGTCAGAAAAGAACCAGTACGTTGGCACCAGGACCCTGGAGACCGTTGGTCCTTTACTGATGCCGCAATAAGCGCCATAGAACAAGCAGTTTAAAAACCGCAAGGTTGCCCTGGCCGGTTTGGCCCAGCAGTTGGAATGTCAGCATGCGGACCAAAGGGTTGAGGGTTAGGTTCTGGTCGAGGGCACGTACCTTGGTTGTAGGTTTGATCGCTGGCCCGGGCTGGGGTGTGCGGGAGGCAACCAATTGATGTGTCTCTCTCACATATCAATGCTTCTCTCTTTCTCTCTCCCTCCTTTCCTTCCACTCTACCTAAGAATCTATGGGAAGCCCTGGCCGGTGTGGCTCAGCGGTTAGAGTGTCGGCCTGCGGACCAGAGAGTCCTGGGTTTGATTCCCGCTAAGGGCACGTACCTCGGTTGCAGTTTATCCCCGGCCCTGGTTGGGATCGTGTGGGTGACAACCAGTCGATGTTTATCCTCCACCTCCCCCCCCACCCCCCCGCTCTATTTGAAGATAAATGCAAAAATGTCCTCAGGTGAGGATTAAATAAATAAATAAATAAAAATCTATGGGAAAATATCCTTGGGTGAGGATTAACAAAAATAAAACCACGAAGTGACTGTCTCTCGGTTCCTGTAGGTCACAAGTCCAGAATGGTGTAAGGGGCCCTGTGCTCAGGGTCTCATCAGGCTAAAGTCAAGTCATCGGCCGGGGCTGTGGACTTCGTCTGCAGCCCAGGGTCCTCCTCCAAACTCACTGGGCAGTGGCCAAACTCATTCCTTCCCCTGCGTTCCACGTGGCTCCCTCCACCTTCCAGCTGTGGCGGCGGGGTCTTCTCACGCTTTGAGTCTCTCTGACTTCCTCGTTGTTTTTAAGGGCTCATAGGACTACACTGAGCTCACCTGGTAATCAACCTACCTTAAGATCAAGTGATTGGTAACCGTGACTGTATCTGCAGAGCCCCTTCGGCCATGGAATGTAACGTAATTGTGGGGGTCACCAGCAGAGGGAGAGTCATAGGGGCAGGATTCTGCCAGAGGACTTTGCCAGAGGGTTCTGAATAAATTGTTGGGGTGAAAACCACATTGTGGCAGTTTGGGAAGTGAGGTGAACGGAGTCCAGATTGCTCTGTCAATAAGCTTGGGTGAGAAAAGGAAAGAGCCCTGGCTGGTTTGGCTCAGCGGCTGGAGCATCAGCCCACAGACTAAAGGGTCACAGGTTTGATTCCCAGTCAAGGGCATGTACCTGGGCTGCAGGTTCGATCTGTGGCGCCAGTCGGGTTCGAGTAGGAGGCAACCAATTGATGCGTCTCTCTCACATCGATGTTTCTCTCTCTCTCCCTCCCTCCCTTCCACTCTAACTCAAAATCAATGGGAAAATGTCCTCAGGTGAGGATTGGCGACCAGCAGTGGCTGGAAGAGGGTTTGGGATTAAGGTGGTAGGGGATTCTTGGTGTCTCTTTGTTGCCACCTGGAGTGCTCTGGCCTGACCTCAACCCTGCACTCTTCACTCTTGTCCGACGGCTGACCTGACACTGAACAGATGCCCATTGGGCATCTCACGCGTCACTCATTCCAAACAGGACTCCTGGTTTCGTCTCTTGACTTCTTTCCCTTACTGCACATCAACCACTCACTCGCTTTACCAAATCCCAGGAGTCCACGCCGGCCGGTCTGGCTCAGCGGTTAGAGCGCCGGCCTGCGGACCAGAGTCGTGGGTTTGATTCCGGTCAAGGGCACGTACCTTGGTTGCAGCCCTGGTCGGGGTCATGCAGGAGGCAGCCAGTGGATGTGTCTCTCTCCCCCTCCCACTCTGAAGATACATGGAAAAAATATCCTTGAGTGAGGATTAAAAAAAAAAATCCCAGGAGTCATCCTTGATTCCTGTCTCATCTCCACGTTATTCCATCAGCTAGTTCAGCCCATCCGCTCGACCAGGGTCCAAGCCACCCTCTCTCACCTGAATAGCTGCTGAACCTACTGGATTCCCACCACCTATGCTCCACTCAGCGGCCTATCTTTCTTCTCACTTCTATCTTAAAAAAAATTTTTTTTTCCTTTATTGATTTTAGAGAGAGAGGAAGGGAGGAGAGAGGGAAACATCGATGAGAGAGAACATCGATTGGCCGCCTCCTACATGCCCCCCACTGGGGTTCGGGCCCACAACCTGGGCATGTGCCCTGACCAGGAATCGAACCGGCGACCTCTTGGTGCAGGGTCCACGCTCAACCACTGAGCCGCACCGGCCGGACTCTTCTCTCTTCAAGTGAACCAGATCCTATATTTGCCTGCCTGGCCCGATCCAGCGGTGCCTCATCACACCCGGAATAAAACCCAAGCTCTTTATGCTCACAGAGCCCCTGTGGTCCCAGCACCCTCCCCTCCCCCTCTGCGCTCCAGCCTCCCGGGCCTGCTTCCTGGTCTGAGTCACGGCAAGCTCATTTCTGCCCCAGGACTTCCCACTGTGGGTCCCTGTGTTCCCAGGACTCCTTCCCCAAGTCTTCCCGCAACGGGGCCTTCTCGTCTTTCAGGTTTCGGCCCGCACGCCACCTCCTCGGAGGGACTCTTCCTGGTCACCTGACCTGAAAGACACCCGTCCTCCCTCTCCCAGCAGCGTGTCGGGTTTGCATCATTCTTATTGCAGGATGCTTTCTTGTTCATGAATGATGTGCCCCTTGCCCGCTCCACGAGGGGCGGGACCTTGCTGAACTTCTTCGCCACCATCCCCGCGACCCTAGAAGGGGGCCCGGTCAAAGGTGGCCCTCACACGACACAGAAGGGATTTGGACAGATAGCTCCTGGGCACGGATTCCGGCCCCAGGCCTGGCAGTTACAAAGACACAGCTGGAAGTCGGCTGGCGGTCAAGACCCCGCAGAGGTGCGGGACAGCCTCTGCCACCCCGCGCTCACGGTGGCCGGGGGGCCGTGCCCGCACACCGCATGGGCACGCTGGAGAAAGTCACCGAGATGATGCCCTTTGCAAGCAGGCTCCCTGGACACCTACGCGCACTTAACTGTGACCCCCCAGAAATTCCCTGTGGGGTGCAGACCAGCATCTCCTCTATCTTCGGTTTCTTGGTGGTTGTGTCTGTCAAACCTGGGCTTCGCTATTGTCTTCTAGCGAGATCTACGAGCTCTTTCCAAGAAGACCTGGTAAAGACGTGTGTGCCTTCCTGTGCGCCTGCTCTGAGTCAGGCCCCTGCCTACCTTGAGGGTAACCTCAGCATTTCCTTCCAGGCTTTCACTCAGCCTCAGGGGCAGAATCTTGAAAGTTTTTTTTCTGGAGAAAAGCTGAGCAATAATCTTGCCATGGGCGGAACACTGACGGTCCTTCCTCGCGGCAGCCCTTTATATACCCCCCGGAGCCCATGGCCAGCTCACTCGCTCGACACGCTGCCGAAGCAGGCTCTGCCCTCCCGCCATGGTCGCCCGCACAGGTACCCCGCCGGACGACCCGGGCTCAGCCCCACCGCTGCGGGGGCGGGGGCGGCTGGCCGTGCGCCTCACAGCAGCACCCTCTCGTTCCAGGACCCGCCAGGCTCGCCCTGTTCCTGACCTGCTGGATGGGGGCTCTGCTGTCCGTCCACACGGCTCCCGTCCGTCAAGAAGACCTGAGAATGATCATCATAGAATTAAAGAGCTCCACGGACGATCATCTGAAAACCTTCGTAAGTGCCCTACAGATTTCTTCTCTAAGCCGTTTCTTTCTTTTTTTTTTATCCTCACCCGAGGACATTTCTGCATTTGTCTTCAGAGAGAGGGAGGAGGAGAGAGGAAGAGAGAGAGAGAAACATCGATGTGAGAGAGACACATCAACTGGCTGTCACCCACAGGACCCTAGTCGGGGCCGGGGACAAACTGCAACCGAGGTACGTGCCCTTAGCGGGCACCGAACCCGGGTCTCTCTGGACCGCAGGCCGACGCTCTAACCACTGAGCAAGCCGGCCAGGGCTCCAAGCCATTTCTTTAAAATGCCTTTCACTGCCCCCAGAAGAAGGGGCACTTTTCAGACCCGAAGCTCGGGCTGTGGACCCGCTGGGAAGGGACGGGGCGTCTGCGGGATTTTTATGCGGGTGGGGATCAGAGGCAGAGAGGGGCCTGGCAGCCCAAAACCCAACCGCTCCTCACATACGGCAGGCTCTGCTTTGCGGGCTTGCTCACCCTCCCAGGGCTGGTTCGCGGTACTGTTCAATGGGGTTTCCCGTCCGCGGGACAGTCCTGGATGTGGGCCTTCTTGTCTACCGGTTCAGGAGACCACTAAGGAGCAGTGAACACCGACCTACGCTGTAAACAATGTCCCCATGAATGAGGGACACGGAAAGCCTCATGGGGTCACTGAGAGCGCTCTCGGCGCGGAGAAGGGCAGCTCGTAAAGCAGGCGTCTGCTCGCGTGCTCTTTCGTGGTTCGATTAGGACTCGGCCGGCTCCTAGCTGAGGCTCTGCTGAGTCAGCGCCTTCGGGAGGGACGTATGAGGCCGAATGAATGTCACTAGTCCCTCGTTGGCTCAGGGCTGTGATCCAGACAGAGCCTCGTAGGCAACTTTGATCAAACAATCAAACAAAAACCAGAACGTGGAACTCATTTGTGGCGTTAGCCTTGCCTCCCTTCCACCCGGGCATTTGAACCTTGGCCGTGGTTTGCATGGGCGCAGGGGCAGAGGTGACCAGCTGAGGGACTGGGCAGCTCCGCTCTTCAAGTTGAACCCACAAGCTCTTCGCCCTTGGGAAGAGGGGCAGAGCGAGCGTGGTCTGGAGTCTGGGTATGTTCGGAAAGTCTCTCCCTGGCATCTTGGAGGCCTTTCCAGACAAGTATATATATATTTTTTCTTTTATCCTCACCCGAGGACATTTTTTGCATTTATCCTCAGATAGAGCGGGAGGGAGAGAGGGGGGAAGAGAGAGAGAGAAACATTGATGTGAAAGGGACACATCGAGTGGTTGCCACCCACAGGACCCCAACCGGGGACAAACTGCAACGGAGGTACGTGCCCTTGGCGGGAACCGAGCCCGGGCCTCTCGGGTCCGCGGGCTGAAGCTCTACCCGCTGGGCCACACCGGCCAGGGCCAGCCCAGCGAGATGCGCAGGGGCAGTGCTGGCTTTACCACAGAGCCGCCAAGAGCGAGCAGCAGCATAGAAACCCGGAGGGTGTCTCACTCCCCACGCTCCGAGTCCCAGAGCGGCCGAGAGCAGGTCCCGAAGGCTGGGGTGGCCTCAGCCGGATGGAGAGAGGCCAGGTGGGGCAGCGACCACAGCACAGGCGTCCCGATGGCTGCCTGGCTCGGGTCGGAACCCGGGTCTGTCGTCTGGTCTTGGGCCAGCTCCACAAACCAACCGAGCTTCAGTTCCTTTCGGGACAGTGATGACCACAGCCTCACAGGGTTGTGGCCCTGAGAGGAGACACTGGGGGTGGCAGTGGAGGGTCCCCGCCCTGCCCACCACAGAGGAAGCGTTTGGAAGCTACTGGTGGGGTGTCTAGCAAACCTAAGGCTCCCCTCCCCCCGTTCCGCCCTGTAGAATGAGACCGGCCTGCCAGTGTCTGCGCCTTACGCAATAGAGTCCTTCGCCCCCTTCTGCCGACCTCCACACTACATCAACAGCTCAGCCCTCCTGCCCTATTTCAAGGCCATCAGTTCATCAAGCAGGAACACAGTGGACATCAGCGACATCATTCAACAGCTCTACAAACTCGAACCTCGACTCGGACCAGAAAGTCAAGTCGAGGTGCCCAAGGATGACTTTGAATGGAAAAGATTCAGCCTGGCTGTTTTTCAAGAGTTCTCGATGTGCATAAAATCACTGAAGCCTTAGAAAAGAATGAGTGACAGCTAAGTGTGCACACTCTGCCATGAGTTATGAAGTAAATTATTCCGATGAGTGACCTCAGCCGACCCCCAGGTGGACCCGTCCTGGGAGAACCGAAATAGACACGTGTGAGTGAACTTGAAACAGATTCCTAACTGTTGTTCTGCAGACTTGTTTTATTTATTATTCTCCTTGTACCCTTGTGAGGGGAGGAAGTGGTAACTATGTTAACTTATGGATATTTATTTTATTGAGAGTTGTTAATGCTCCTTGGAGGAGCCCTTGGAACCTGTTTAATAAATTATTTTGAATCTTTCTCATACTCTGTTTCAGATGTTGGGGAAGGGGGTTAAAATGTGTGATTGGGCCTGGCCAGTGTGGCTGAGTGGCTGAGCGTGGACCCTGCACCAAGAGGTCGCCGGTTTGATTCCTGGTCAGGGCACATGCCCGGGTTGTGGGCCTGATCCCCAGTGAGGGGCGTGCAGGAGGCGGCCTATCGATGTCCTCTCTCATCAATGTTTCTATCTCTCTCTCCCTTCCTCCCTCTCTCAAATCAATCAAGAAAAAAGGAAAACAAACAATTCATGATTAGGAGTCTAGGCGGGGAGGTGTGGCGGAGGGAGCCCGGGACATGGTGTGGAGAGAGACGCTACTTCTACCATTTCTCCCCACCAGACAGGCTCGGCAGCAAATGGTAATAATTCGAGCAGCAACAACCATTTATTGGGCATTTTCTTTATGCCAGGCCATAAAGAAACTGTAAGTACTATAGTACTTATAAGTATAAAGAAATGTCAGTACTATTGTCCTCTTGTTATAGGTGGGAAAGCTAATTTAGTCCCTTGTTCGAGGCCACCAAGCTGTTAAGTGGTGGGACCTGGATTCAAGCTGGCTCTTCAGCACTGCCCACCTTCTGTCACTCCCTGGGCAGTGCCCGGGCCTCAGGGGCACCATGCCACGGCCGGCATGGAGCAGGCGCTCAGGAGTCTACTGCGAGGCTCCCCCCGGCCCCCCCGTCCTCTGCTCCTGCGGAGTCCGGTTCCTTCATTTCAGCGGTGACCTCTCACAGCCAGGGCCGAAGCCGAGATTGTTTGAATGAACGTTGAGCCCAAAGCTGTTAGCTGGTTCTTAGAAGTCATCTGGACTAATGGTTCTCGAAGCCTGCTGTCCGGGCAGCAGGCGCGTCACCTGGAGACATGTTGGACGTGCAAATCCACGTTTCCCGCCTCAGCCCACTGAATCAGACAGTTTGGGGTGCAGCCAGCAATCTGTTCCTTAGTGAAATCTCCGGGTGAGTCACACACACACACATACACACACACACACACGACTGAGAATCATTGGCTTTGAGTCGACCAGCATGTTAATTTTTCCCTTATTTGGGGGGAAACTGAGGCCCAAACAGAGAGTACGACTCGCCCAAGTTCTCACATAAAGGGGTTGGGGGCGGCTCTGAGATGGGCAGTTCGGCCTCGGACTTCTCTGCCCCTAAGTCTCACACCAGGCTTCTTTTTTTAAATTTTTTTTCCTTTATTGAATTTTAGAGAGAGGAAGTCAGAGGGAGAGAGAGATAGAAACATCGATGAGAGAGAACATCAACTGGCCGCCTCCTGCACGCCCCGCACTGGGGATGGGCCCACAGCCTGGGCCTGTGCCCTGACCGGGAATCGAACCGGCGACCTCCTGGTGCAGGGGTCCACGCCCAACCACTGAGCCACACCAGCCGGACCACACCAGGCTTTTCAGCCCCCAAATATCCTAACTCCAGTGACAACGTCTGGTCAGTCCTTCAGTAAACACCCTTGGTGGTGGACAGATATCATTCTTTTTGATTGTCCAGTATTATTAGAAAAACTATTCAAAACTTGAAATAAGGTGAAGAGATAACCGTGTGTCCTTCCAAAGAATAGAGTGAATACCCACTAGTCCGCAGTAATGTGAGCAGGTAAGCGGAGGAGAAGGTGCTCCTCACGGGATTCGAATTCATCAGCGTAGGAGGCTGGAGGGACGCGGAAAAGGCCGTTCGGCCACAGTGACCGGTGCCGCCGGGGGGTCCGCACAGGAATGTTAGACGGGTCTGCACAACTGTGAGCAGAAACAGGCATTTGCATAGCCCTGAAGCCTCTCCCCCAAACATCTGCCAGTCACTGGGGAGATCTGAACTTGTGTCCACAATTTCTCCGACATCCCTCCTCCAGGAGGTAGAGCTGGGCTCCCCCCCCCGGCAGGAGGCAGGACGTGGGGACTTGTTTCCAAAGCACCGAGGACAGAACCGGACGGACAGAGGAGAAACGGGGCAAGGTGAACACCGCCACTCAGTGGGTGTCCGAGACCCTGACGGGATGTGCTGGGGAGGGCGCCCCACACCTCTGCGGGACTCCTCCAGAAACACAGACAAACCAACTGAGGGACACTCTGTGATGTCCCTGACTGCACCCCTCCAGGGTCAGGGTCAGGAGGACCGAGGGAGGCGGAGAAACGGCACGGGCCGGGACCGGGGGGACACTGGTTGAATGCAGTCTTGGAGGGGGTTCCCTAAAATGCCATTAGTGAGAAAACTGGTGAAATACACAGAAGCCTGTTCTGGGGTTGAGTCTTATTTCTGATCCACGTCCCACGGTTATGTAAGACACTGACACCCAGCCCTGGCCGCGTAGCTCAGCGGGTCAGAGGGACGTCCGATACGCCAAGGCTTCGGGTCCGATCCTGGTCAGAGCACACCAGACTCAACCAATGAATGCATAACTACGTGGAACAACAAGCTGGTGCCTCTCTCTGCCCCACTAAAATACATTTAAAATACCACAAAACAAAACATGACATTGATATTTAGGAGAAGCTAGGAGCAGGGTCTATGAGAATTCCATACTATCTGTAATGCCTGCATATCTAAGTGGATTTCAAAATAAAACACACCTGTAAAATTCGGTTCCTCAGTCACACCAGCCACGTTCGAAGGGCTCAGTTGCCGCGTGTGGCTGGTGGCTCAGAAGGAACTAGCCTGTCACTGCAGAACGTACCGTCGACAGCACTGATCTCGGAATGGGACTTCGTTTGGCATGAACTGGGGGCAGAGCCCAAATACATATTTCTCATGTCACAGCATGTGACCGTGGCGATACAAACAGACTGCGGCTCAGGGGCTGGTGACAGAGCAGCAGGGAGAGCTGGCCATTGCCCCCGGACAGCCAACCCCCATCCCGCCGGCACGGGTCCCTGGCACCCTCCTAAACTGGGGCTCTGCAAACCAGCCTGCACAGCCGAGGGCCCAGCCCCGGATCCCCTGCTGATCTAGCAGCAGTCAGCAGTTCTGAAGATGACTCAGCAGCTGGCTGGGGGGCTGCGCTACAGGTTCTGACTGAAACCACCTCAAACCACCTCGGAGCTCCTGGGGAGGAAGCCTTTTGAAGTGCTTGATTTCTCTCGTGTTTTCAGCAACTCCACTTCCAGCCTCTCTGATGAAGCGGTTTATCTGCGGACCAATCCCCTTCCTTCCTTTGGGGACAGCGTCTGCCCTGCCCTCGGAGGGGACCCACGCTGGTTCGATGCTCTTTTGTCACCGGCTTGCAATTTTTAATGATTCTGGAACAAGGGGCCCTACACTTTCTGCACCGGGCCCTGCAAATTATGTCGCTGGTCCTGCCGGGGTCTCTAGGTGCAGGGCAGATTCCTGGCTTTCACACGGAGATTCAACTGGGCAGGTCTGGCTGGGCCCTGGAATCAATACTTTTATTTATTTATTTTTTGTGTTTTTTGTATCCTCACCAGAGGATATTTTGCTATTTATGTTCAGGTAGACAGAGAGGGAGATACAGGGAGAGAGAGAGAAACATCAACGTGAGAGAGACACATCGACTGGTTGCCTCCCACATGACCCCGACCAGGGCCCGGGATGAACCTCAGCAGAGGTGCATGCCCTTGGCCGGACTCATTGGTCTGCGGGCCGATGCTCTACCACTGAGCCAAACCGGCCAGGGCTGGCATCAGTACTTTTAACAGCTTTTTTGACATATAATTTATATGCTTCAAGCTCCTCCATTGAAAGTGTACAATTCGATGTCTTCTTTATTATAATCACAGAGTTGTACGACCATCATCACTAACTCCACAACATTGCATCACCCCAAAAAAGAAACCTGTACCTGTTCGCAGTCACTGCCCACTGCCCCTCCCCTCGGTCTCCGGTGGCCACCGATGGGGCTGTCTGTGCATCGGCTACTGCGCAGAGGCGGGGTCACACACCCCGTGCCCTCTGTGCCTGGCTCCTGTCCCTCAGCCTCCTGCTCTCCAGGTCCTCCCGCTGCGGACGGTGTCAGTGCTTCATGCTTCAGCCCTGGCCGGTTTGGCTCAGCGGTTAGAGCGTCGGCCTGCGGTCCGGAGAGACCTGGGTTCGGTTCCCGCTAAGGGCATGTACCTCGGTTGCGGTTTGTCCCCGGCCCCGGTTGGGGTCATGTGGGTGGCAGCCACTCGATGTGTCCCTTTCACGTCGATGTTTCTCTCTTTCTGCCTCCCTCTCTCCCTCCCGCTCTATCTGAAGATAAATGCAAAAATGTCCTCGGGTGAGGATAAACAATAATGAATAAATAAAGATAAAAAATAAACAAGCCCCCCAGTTCTGACGCAGGTGGTCCCCCAGCATGACAACACTGACTCGATTCCTACTTTCCCCATTTCTCAGAAACAAGAACAGTTTGGAGGGGAGACGAGGGGAGAGATTAGGGCCAGATTCACTTCTTTAAACTAAAACCACCTCCCACAGTATCATGGGGGGGATTTCATCCTCACCTTTCCTGAAAGTGGCCAACGGGGCAGAGACGCCCACAGGTGATCAGGGTGGAAAACCCTGTTACCTGAAATTTGACTGACGAGGACTCTTCAAGAATTAGAATTTCTTTTGCTGATAATCTGCTAAACCCAAGAAAGAGGCCAAAAGATAAGCAGATGTTGGCTTTCTGTGACAAATTTGGTATTTCCTCCACCAAACAATTTCCATGGCATATCTTGCGATCAAAACACTGAAATAATGACTTCTAAAATTCAAGGGCCACTTACAGAGTAAAGGAAAACACATAAACCAATACGCAAGGGTCACAGAGGTGCTAAAACCAATACGATAACGTAGTTTTTAAAATTTCAAGCGGAAGTTGCTGTGACTAACAGCTTAAACTTGCCCAATTTATAAGGGAAAGAGAGCCGTGGCTGGTCTGGCTCAGCAGTAGAACGTCGGGCCGTGAATAATGAGTCGCGGGTTTGATTCCTGTCAACAGTACGTACCTCGGTTATGGTTCATCCCCAGCCCTGGTCAGGGTCATGCAGGAGGCAACCAGTTGATGTGTTCCTCTCACGTCAATGTTTCTTTCTCTCCCTTCCTCTCCCTCTCTCCCCCACTCTATCTGAAGATAAACAGAAAAAAATATCCTCAGGTGAGGATTAAAAAAAGAAAGAAAGAAAGAAGGACAGGAAATTTACAGCTGTAAGAAAGACATTTTTAAGCAATGTCATTTTCTTATTCTGGAGAATTAAGAGGGGAGAGGAAAAAGAAAACATAGAAGAGGCAGTCGGACAACGAGAGAAGGAGGAAGGGGAGAGATGTTTAATGTAAGACAAGAAATTAAACAGCCACTAAATGTGAAGCTGCTCAACCTCACTCGTAAGCAAGAAAGGCACCAAGCAGAAGACGGTGCTCCCTGCCCAGCGAATCGGCAGCGGCCTTGCGAGCGCAAAGGCTCGAGGAGACTGTGATGGGAAAAGCCTACTCACCTCCTCGGGAGATGATCAAGGACACACACACTTCATATTCAAAACAGCATCAATGACAACATCAAAACAAACAAGGAAACGAGAGTGGAACCACACCGCGTTCCTCCAAGTCTTCCAGGAAGTGGGCACCAGGAGAGAACTCTCCACGCGAGGGGTTTGTCAGCAGCCAAGCCTGCCCGGAGAGGTACAGAGAGACGGAGAGACGGAGAGACGGAGAGACGGGAGGACGCCGGGGGAGGAGGGAGGGGCGGGAGAGCCGGCGGGGCCAGGCAGGTCTGCTCTCTGCTTCAGGAGACAGGGAAGGAAGAGAACTGGCGGCTGCATCTGAGACCCAAGGGCCTTCCTAAGCAAGGGGGCGAGGTCGCCCATGAGACAGAGGAGCTGGCCTGTGTCCCTGCCACTCCCGGGGTCACCGGCTGGCAGAGGCCTGTGGGGAGCAAGGCCCTGCATGGCGGGCTGACGGGCTTCAGAGCACAGAGCCGGGCTCTCAGTCCCTTACACTTCCCAGAGCAGACCCCACAGGCACATTTTCAGGGCTACTTACATAACCCAAATGCCTAAAAATAAGAAAATGGCTAAAACAAAGCAAAACTAAAAACTATGGTGTCTCTATAAGATGGCATTATGTGGCCATTCAAAATCGTTTTCTCCAAGAATACTTAATGGTATGATAAAGAGCAGGATACAAAACTGTAGTTATGATGATCCCTATTAAGTTTAAAATTTTTTTCTTTATTGATTTTAGAGAGAGGAAGGGAGAGGGAGAGAGAGATAGAAACATCCATGAGAGAGAACATGGACTGGTCGCCTCCTGCACGCCGCCCACTGGGGATCAGGCCCACAACTTAGGCACGTGCCCTGACTGGGAATCGAACCAGCGACCTCTTGGTGCAGGGTCCACTCTCAACCATGCGCTAACGAGGCACCTCACACACACAGTTTTAGAAGAAACAACAGCTGAGGAAAAGAGGATGAAGTGAGGAGAGGTTTGAAGGGTTTTGTAAGTACTAGTGGTAAAGGTCAAATTCTTCGGCCACCCAACGGCGGTTCGCTGTTGCAGTGGGTTTGTCAGGCTTGTTGCTTCTTCTCACTGATGTTTGGAATTAGACTAGGGTCCAAACAGCTCATCTGCTCTTCAGGCTCCCGGCTAAATGGCACAGCCAAAGCTGCCTGTTGGGGCGGATTATTCCTTGCACAGTACAACCGATTTCTCAGTGTAACCAATGCAACATTGCTTCTCCCACCCTTTTCATGGGCTAGCCAAAACGATGGTATTCTATGATGAGAGAGACTCAGAATGGCAACTGTGAGGTTCTCTGGGATCCCAGCTTTAGTCATTTACTTAATGAAACACTTTCTTTCCCCAACAGCATTGGTTTTAAGACCAGACATTCTTGGGTTTCAGTTTCTGGTTCTCAATTATATGTGATGTAACCTCATCTCTATTCTGGGAATTTCATATAAATAGTATCATACAATAGGTGCTCTTTTGTGACCGGCTTCTTTCAGTCAGTATCATGTTTTCAAGGTTCATCTGTGTTGTAGCAGGTGTTAGTGCTTCATTCCTTTTCATTGCCGAGTAATATTCCATTTATATACATATAGATCACATTTTGTTTATCCATTTATCAATTCAAAGACATTTAGATTGTTCCACATTTGGCTATTTTTTATTTTTTTCACTGCATTATTTTTCATTTTATTGTTGAGTTGTAGAAGTTATATGTTCTAGATACTAGCAGACCCTTACCAGATACATGATTTGCAAATATTTTTCCCCATTGTGTGGAAAAAAGTCTTTTAACTTTCTTGATAGTGTCCTTTGACACACAAAAAATTTTATTTTTGATGAAACATAATTTATCTACTTTTCCTTTGGTTGCTTGTGTTTTGTTTTGTTTTGTTTTTAATAAGTTTTTATTGATTTTTTAGAGAGGGAGAGAGAGAGAAACATCAATGTGAGAGAGAAACATTGATCGGCTGCCTCCTGCACGCCCCCTACTGGGGATCGAGCCCACAACCCAGGCATGTGCCCTGACCGGGAATCAAACCGGGACCTCTCAGTCCACGGGACGATACTCGATCCACTGAGCCACATCGGCCGGGCCATACAGGATCTTTTAAGAATAAAAATGGGATAAGAGAAAATGCCTAGCACGGGGCTGGGAAAGGTCAGCTGCTACCACCTGGGGAGAGGGTAGGCTCGCCAGTCAGACACGCCCATGTCTACAGCTCTAGTCATACTTGGTGCTGGTGCCATCTGGCAAGTCATGCAGCTCTGTAGGCCTCAACTTCCTGATCTCTGAAGTGGGCTGATAGCACGTATACACAGGGCTGCTGCATTAGCCCGGGCAGTGAGTGGCAGATGTGATTTAAATCACTAAGTAAAAGCCCAGGACGCAGACGCTTTGTGCTATGGTAGATGGCTGATAAAACGAGATGTGGTCCCTGTCCTCAGGAAGGGGTGATCACGTGAATGCAGCACTGACAGCCACCAAGCAGACGGTGGCCTGTGACGTCAGTGACAGGAACGAGCACGGGAGGTAGTCCCCAGTGGGGTGGGCCAGGGCAGGCTGCAGAGAGGAGGAAACCAGGGCCTTCCGCGGGGAGGGACGTCGGCAAGGGCAGAGGGGAGAAGTGTGGGGTATGGCTATGAAACCACAGGGAGTTCATTTTTGGGGACCTGGGCCAGGTCACAGGCAGTGATGGGAGATGAGACTGCATTGGGGACACTGAGGGCCAGGCTGAGGACCGGGGACTCCATCCTGCAGGGGCAGGGGGTCTGAGGTGCTGGGAGGAGGTGCAGACAGATTCAGAGATGAGGCTGATTGAAAAGGGTGTGTGTCAGGAAGCTGAACGCTCCTTCCCGATCCCGTCGGCTCAGAGCTAAGAAGCTTCTGTTAGGACGTAACTCAGTGCTGGCCTGCCCTGGCGGTCCCAGCACGGAATGGGACCACAGTCGGCGACACTTAAGAATTCACAGCGCAGGACTTGACGAATGCAAAGGGAGGGGCAGGATGCTGTGGGGCAGGGAGACTCGGAATGACCCAGGACATTGAAAAGGAGGGTGGTCTTGGCAGTGGCGTAGTAACACCTGAGCGCCCTGCCCGGCTGGTGTGGCTCAGTGGTGGAGCGTTGCCCCTGCACCAACAAGTCGCCGGCCTGATTCCCGGTCAGGGCACGTGCCCAGGTTGCGGGCTGATCCCCAGTGGGGGGCGTGCAGGAGGCGGCCAATCAACATTCTCTCTCACCGATGTTTCTCTCTCTCTCCTTCTCCCTTCCTCTCTCTCCAACATCAATAAAGAAAAAGAAGAAATACGGAAGGCACGGTTTGTTGGGAATGGGGAAGAAGGCAGGGAAGAGAGGCGATGAACAGCAAAGCAGCCGACGTGATAGTGCGGGGCCATCCGCTCCTCACGGCAAGCATCATTAGCCACATTGTGCAGAGGAAGACTTTCCGGCCCAGAGAGACTGTCACTGGCCCAAGACAATCGGGAGTCAGAGGACGAGTTGAAGCAGGGCAAGGACAATGCGTCCAGTGTCTTCCGAAAGCTGATGCTAGCTCTGGGGAGATGATGGACAGCCACAAGGTGGGGCACCCGGAGGACGCACTCACCGGGCCAGGCCGCGGCAGGCTGGACGGCTGTGATGGCCGCGGGGTGGGGAGGACTACTGGACCGTGATTATTTCCGAGGTAACATTGACAGAATGCCCCGATAGACTGCAGGCCGGAAGTGAAGGGAAGAAGCAAGGGCGACATCTGAAATTTTGCTTTGAGCAGTGGGGTATCAAGAAGCAGAAAGGCCCTGGCCGGTTTGGCTCGCGGTTGGAGTGTCGGCCTGCGGACCAGAGAGACCCGGGTTCGGTTCCCGCTAAGGGCATGTACCTCGGTTGCAGTTTGTCCCCGGCCCCGGTTGGGTCATGTGGGTGGCAGCCACTCGATGTGTCCCTTTCACATCGATGTTTCTCTCTCTCTCCCTCTCGCTTTATCTGAAGATGAATGCAAAAATGTCCTCAGGGGAGGATAAGGAAAAAAGGCAGAATGTCTGGGGATGAAAGAGTTTGGGCAGGCAAGATAGAAAGTTAAAGCAAGGCTGATAGAACGAGAGACTCGAAAGAAACTGTGAGTGGAGAGAAATGAGTCAAATGGAAGAGGAGAAAACTTCATGAGACAGAGGAGATAACACAAGAAAAAGCCCCAGGGGGAGCCAGGGGCCCAGCAGCGTACGTGGAGGGTTAGATCTGTGACCCTTCTGCCTGTGGACAGTGCTCTCCCGTGGGTTTTGCTCCCTTGTGCCTGGCTAACCCTGCCTGTCCTGCCGGCTGCTGACTCGGGTGCCACCTCCGTGGGGACATGCCTGTCCCCTCCCAGGACTGGATCCTGCCCTTCCTCGTGTACCCGGGCTTACCCCATCACTCACAGGCTTTGTTGTGTCTCCAATACAGTCCCTGTTGGGTTCCCTGAGCCGAGTTCAAATTCAGCCTTCAGCCCATGCCCCTTGGTCGGACTGGAGGAAAGAGAACATTAGGTAAACTCATGGCAGGTGTGGGGGAGGAGGTACAGTATGTACACCCCAGTGGGCCATTCCCTTCCATGGATGGGTGAGCTGGGGACTCGGGAGACACCCACAGGTTGGAATCAGGGCTTCGGGGGCAGGTGGGAAGGGTTGCTAACTCCTGCTCACTCGGGCCCCACCGCCACCGCAAACCTGTAATGGAAACAGCTAGCCCTTTTGGGTCACGTCCCCCGGGAGCAAAAATCAGTCAGACTAGATGAAGAGATTAGACAGACTGCTGCACCATACCCATCAGGGCAGGAAGGTAGACGCTTATCTGAGGCAGCCTTTCCTCTTTTCAAACAAGAAGGGTTTTCTAGCTAATAGTTCGGCAAAACAGAAAAATCTGATCAATCAGAACTCCCCACTCCCCAGGTTTCTCATTAACTGTGATTTTGCAGCTTCCCCCAAGCCTTCAGCAGCCCTTCAGCGGCCACCGTGGCGAGCCTGCGTGCTGTGCCGGAACGGCACTTACTACTTGCAAATGAAATTCCTACGGTCTCTGGGGTCTGCTTCAAAATAATGGGGGGGGGGGATATGACAACATTGGCCCAGTAGATCACTGTGAAAACGGACGATGGGTACGCGGTCCATTACACTGTTCTACTCCTGTGTATGTGGAGATTCTCTGAAATGGAGAGACCGGCAGCACACTTACTGAAGTTTAGGACAAGTGCAACCATACCACCCTACAGAAGCGACATTCAGATGCTGACACACCAAAAAAGAGCTGCTAGCGTGGGTAAGCTGTGTTCTGTAGAACTGAGTCCACGGCCGAGATGAGGCGCCTTCAGATGCCACTCAGGGAATTCTCGTCATCTCTAAACCTCATTAGTAAATCACAGCCTGTATATCACTAATGTCGACTTTTCATATTCAATATGTAACCATGGGAGTCGACCTTTAAACCTTGTCCGGCGCCCGTCCGCTTGGCATCTCCCACGCCGGCGGCCCCCTTGCTTGACATCTTACCCGGTCCCGCCGCCTGCACCACCGACCTCCGCGGACTCCCCAAGCGCGCACTGACTACGAGATGGACTGTAAGACAGAATGGGGTGGACATCATTAGGTGAACTGGTTGAGGAATGGTGACATGGACTTGGGCAATGGCAGTGGACGTGGAAATGTGGGTCATGACCTTGGCAGAAATGAAGAAGGCAAACTTGACAGGACTTGGTGTTGGTGGCGGTGAGGGGGCAGACATCAAGGATGATGTTCAGATCTGGTGCATGGAGAGCCCATTTACAAGATTAAAGAATGACCCTTTAGCCTTCTTTCTCTGACCCATGTCACTGCAACTATTTCTTCCTCTATAAATAGGAATAACTACACCACCAACTTGCGGGGTCCAGAGGTGTGGTCCTCCCTGCAGTGGACCATGCCTGGCAGAGGGACAGAAATGCTTGTACAGTGGCCCCACTCCCTTTGGACATTCTGTTCCTCGTCCCACCCTATCCAAGTCCTACCCTCCCCAGATCATGCCCAAGCACCTTCCTTACATAACAGAGCTGGGCTCAGAAAACTCCAAAGAACCAAACAGACACCTGCTGCCTAGCTCAATGGCAACTGAGCTCCCTGTGGCGCAAAGGAACCCATAAACCACTCACTTCTCTCTAGGGCCCCCAACTCTTACGGCCCCACATCTTGTTTTGTGTCCTGACCTTTTTCCCTTGGGGGAGGTGTTGGGGTTTGATCTGACAAGAACCTGTGCACCAAAGCCCTGCATTTCAGTCGATACGGATCTGGGCAGCTGTTCGGTGAACCGGCCAGCAGCTCTGTACGGGGGCCGGCGACCTGCACAACAGCATGGCCCAGCTCCTGGGTCGCCGGTCCAGGCACAGCAGCTGGGGTGGGGGAGGGGGTACAGGGAAAGGGTATGGACAAGAGAAGCTTCTGGACTCGAGATCATCGAAACCTCAGCACAACAAAGGACCTTTCCGACTGTTAACGTGCCAGCATTTCCATCTACGGTACTGGGTCAACGGTGAGCAGGGAGACCCCGGCCACCTGGGGCCATCACAACGAAGAACCCGTTGGGTTCCAGGCCCGTGTGGGCCACACTGACGGTAACCTCTGCTCTCGAGGGCGGTGCCTCAGGGGTCACTGGGCACGCTGACAGGCACTTGACGCGACCCTCGTGAGCGCCGTGAAGCACGCAGGGCGATGCCGCCTGCCCACGCCCGGGTGAAGGAGCAGGTAGCGGGTACAAGCAGCACTGAACTGTCCACCTGGTGAGCTCAGGGGCAGGACTGTCACCTGGGAGTGCGTCACTGGCCTTCTCGGCAGAGGCCTCTCTTTGGGACCACCTTCTTTCTGGACGCCCCTCCGAACCTGCCCACCTGGCCTGTCTTCACCCCAAGGCCTCACTGCAGGCCGCACCCACCCTCAGGGTTCGAGAGTGAGCAGCACGGGCACCACCCTGTCCTGCGCCCCTTTCGCCATCCTACCACAGCTCAACAGGGCGGCACTGAAGACCACACGCCACAGGCTTCCCAAAAATACGGCTTTTTATTGTTCTGGATGCAAATCTAGTTTCAAACTGCATTGTAGTGTTGAATACAGCTGGTGGAAACAGGCTTCTCGGCGCGGGGCGGAGGGGCCATGTTCGGGCCGGCGCAGGCCGGAGCCTGGCGGACAAGGCCACTGGGGCTGCTGGGGCTGGTTTCCCAGACCACAGGGATGCCCGGCCCCTGAACAAGCCCTGATGCAATCGCCAGAGCTCACGACAGAAGAAAGCGAACCGGCACACGATGACCCGAAACGTGGAAAGGGTTCAGCCGCGGCAGCAGGCGGCCGGCCGGGGCGAGGGGAGGCTGCGCTGGGCCCCTGCGAGGACACCGCGGCCGCCACACCTTTGCACTGCAGGATGGAAACTATGGAAACGTACAAAACTTCGGTTCCTCCCAACCCTCCACAACCTCCGTTCCTGAGAGCAGCACAGCGCTGCTCAGAAATGCAGAAGAGCATCTTCAAATTAGCAACCCCAAGGTGGTCTGTGGAACCCAAAGTTTGGGAGATGAAGGTGAATTCTGCTACATAATTGGAAAGGAATTTCACAAAAATAAAATTCCACACACACACACACACACACACACACACTCCAAGCCAACATTCAATATAAAAAAAGTTCCCTTTTCTTTCTCCGAGGCGGATTTTCATAAGCCCTGACAAGAGAACAGCCCCTGTGTAGTGAGCCAGGAAAGCCAAGTTCTCAGAAGGGAAAGAAAGTTGGGTAGTTGAGCCAGGTGGACTCAGGGCTCCTCAGACTTCTCCCTTTTTCTGGACCCTCCGACCACAAACACCTGCTGAGCGGGCCAAGACCAGGCCGCTACTGAATGGTTCGGACACGCTGAGCTTCCAAGCCCTTCCCCCCTCAAGCCTCGCTCTCCTCTCCCCTTCCCTGCATTCAGGCATGGGGAAACCTATGATTATTTTTTATTTTATTTTTTGTTACAGATGTTTCTCCGTTTCTCCTTTTTTTCCTCATTGACACCCTCCTCCCCATCCCCCCACCTCATCCCCGGAGATATGGGGAAAATCTTAATACATGAGGCATCAGGGCACCAAGCCCAAAACCAGGGCCTGCAGCTGCCAGGGAGCCTGAGTGACCCCAGACTGCCACGTCAGGGTGCTCCCGACTCCCATCCCAACCAGGCCCAGCCAGGAACACTTTGCAAAGCTAAGTGTAAGGAGTCGGGGGGAGGGGGGCTCACCTACCACAGAGCCTAATGGGAAGCAGGGCATCTCTAGGGAAAGGCAATTCTCCCACCAGAAAGAGCAGCCCAACGCACACCCCAGGCGGGGGGAGGAACATCGAGGGGCCAGGGACC
Source organism: Molossus molossus (assembly GCF_014108415.1). Classification (NCBI taxonomy): domain Eukaryota; kingdom Metazoa; phylum Chordata; class Mammalia; order Chiroptera; family Molossidae; genus Molossus; species Molossus molossus. The sequence goes on along the minus strand of NW_023425358.1, from coordinate 34,871,057 downwards.
CACGGGGGGGAGGGCTGCTGCGTGGGAGGGTGCTAAGGCCACGCCCCGGTCTGCCTGCCTGGGCAGATCAACACTGAGCTGAGGCCGGCCGGCCCATGGCCCAGCCCCTGCACTCAGCGAGTCTGCTGGCCATGGGCGGACAGCCCCCGCTCCTCTGATGAGCGATCGTCCAGCTGGACAGTCATCACCTGGGATCTTAAAACAACCCTGCTGTCCCATGATCGTCTAGGTGGGAAGCTGGGCCTCTCAAAGAAGGAGGCCCAGCCTGAGAGGAAGCTGGGTGAAGTCGGCCAGGACTGCACATGGAGACAGGAGCGCGCGGCCCCTTCTACAGGTGGGTGTGCCAGGATCAGGCAATGTCACCCTTCCCACACCCCTTCATCTGGGGTGGGACAAAGGAGTTTGGCACCATCCTGGGGTGCCAAAGTATTTGCCACAGTAAAAAAAAACACAAAAAACCTTCAGGCCTGACCTCTGGAAAGGGAAAGCAGAGTCAGGTCGTAAGGACAGGACGTGACGGAAGCTGGGCGCCCAAGGATCCCCATGGCAACCCCTGACCACCCCTCATCCTAGAGGCTCCAGGAACAAGGCATGCTGGGATTTCACCCCCTCCCCCTGCACTAACTTCTGACGTGGGGACGACTTCCCTCCAGCCACGCGGTGAAAACCTCTGCCACAGGGCTGGGGACCTCCTGAGGGGAGCCAGCTGGTGTGTGACCCGCCTGAGGCTGGAGGGGCAGGCCCTCACCCTCCAGAAAGCCCCACGGGGCCGCTCTGCCTCTGCACCACGCTCACTGAGGGCGAGCAGCAGGGTGCAGGGCTGATGGCACAGAAAGATTTCACAGAAATACTTGCAGACACTGATGTGCCAGACAGGGTGTTTTTTTTCTCCTTTTCAGATTGATTTTCTCATTCTCCAAAGTGTCAGCATTTTAAAGTTTTTTTACGGGAGTAACGACAAGAGTGGGAGTGAAATGAGTGTAAACAAGCCAGCCCCACAGTGTCCGCTGCAGGCTGCTGGCGAACTGCCCCGGCTTCCCCACGCCCTGGCTGGAGACCCTAGGCGGAGCTCAAGAGGCCCTCGTGCCTGTCCAGGTCCATCAGCCAGACTGCCAGACGAGAAAACCTCGGGACAAGCAGCAATCGTGCCTGCAGCAAGAGAAACAGCTCTGTGGCCCTGCAGCCGCAGCAACGGTGAGCACCAAGAGAAATGGATTTAAGTAGGTATCTCAGAACAGACACAAGCCAGACACACACACACACACACACACACACACACACACCCTTCAAAGTCACATACATCCTAACAGCCTTAAATATTTAACAAAACAGAATCTGAACATTAAATCAGCAAAAGGGAGAGGGAGAGAGGTAGGCCAAACAAGCAAGAGGCCGATTTTATATCCCATGGAGTTTTTTTTTAAAAGACTCCCAGAAAGAGATGGGAGAAAGCTACGGATTCAGGAGGGTCTAGGCGGGGCCACGCGCCGTGGCCACCTACGTGGTCTCTGAAGGCACAGGTCTGGGGAGGGCCGGGCACGAGCCCCCGTGAGCCTCGCAGCTGCGGACGTGTCCCCCGTCCCTCTGGCCCTGGCGGGGTCTCACACAGTGGCCTTCCCCTTGTGAAGGGGCTTGGGGCTCACCCTGGGGGTAGAGACGTTCTCCTACCACGTCCCAGTGGGGTGGAGAACCAGCCCAGCCTTGTCTTGAGCCTGCCCTCAGGAGAGGGATCCAGAAGGCCTGTAAACTTGTTTTCTGGGGAGACTGACAGGGTAGCCACACACTGCTCTTGTACAAGCTTGAAGCACAGACCAGGGAGCAGGTGACAGGTCGGCGACCTGTGGCAGAGGTAGCTGCTCGGATGGCAACAGGGAGAGAAACCCCATCCAGCCTCCATCACCCAAGGCTGAGGCGGGGCTGGCCACCCTCTGGGCACAGCCCTCAGGCCTCCAGTTACCAGGGGGAGCCTCCTAATGGATTGGAACTTCAGGAGGTAGCCACGGTTCCCCCTCAAAGAGCCCCCGAGCTCCCTCAAAGCCCACCCCGGTCTGCTAGTCTGCCCAGTACTGTCTTCTCCACTTCTGGTGAGGACAGAGCCAGCTGGCCCTTGAACTTCACAGCAAAACGACAAAAGCACATTCTTTCCACAAGGAGGCACCCTTGGCCGGCTTCCTGAGTGCCGGAGCGCCCTTCACCTGCAGCTGCTCGCGCAGACTCGGTGGGGTCTGGCCCGGACCACCCTTCGGGGCCCTTCCTCGGAACCCTCCCTACTACAGTTCCCACTCGGAAACAACCCGATGCTCCCGGGTCCCCTCCACCTCAACTCTGGGTGAGCTCTCTACTGTCTGGTCTGGGAGACACGTAGGGACAGCTGGAGCTGGCCACCTCAGAGTTCCGCTTGTAGACATTCTAGTTCTTCCTCCAAACACAGGACAGGACAGTCTCTGGGCGTGTGACGTCTTTGGTCCGAGAACTGTTACAGTTTGAACAATGCAGACAAGATGACCAGGCTGATGGAAACACCACAGAGTCTGGCCTTGCTAACGCTTCACCCGAAGGGTCACACATGTCCGCTGGACACTGCTGGCTCGCCCAAGGCTGAGTGTGGACGCAGGTGGAGAACAGGGTGGAAGGGCCACTCTGTGAGGTGACGCCTGGCAAAGCCCCGGGCCGAGCCGCCACCCCGATTCTCCAGCCGCAGTGCTGGGGTGCTGCCCCGCCATGCCACGTGGAGCTGAATGGGAACAGAGGAGCCGCCACCGGGGAGGCCCCCAGCCAGGGCAGCAGCTTCGCATCTGTGCACTCCCCCGCCCGCCCGCGTCCGCACGTGAGCTCTGGCGCTCCCCAGGCAGCGGCCGTGCAGCGGCCTGAGCGGCTGTCCGAGTGTCTGCAAGGTCAGAGTGTGAGGAAGGAAGGGAGACGCCTTCCACGTGCCCCAGGGGTGGGCCAGAGCAGGTGCAGGAATCCTTCAGAGGAGACAACCACCCAGGACATGACAGACAGGGACTGGGAAGGGACCTGGTTCCTAGCGCCAGGAGCAGATGCTGCCTCCTTGGCCCCATCTCCTTCCGTGAGCCCTGCAGGCCAGCAGGTCGGGACTGGGACTGCTGTGTTCCCGTCTGGGCTGCCCCAAGGGCAGTGGTGGTTGTGACTGAGGTCGCTGAGTGAGAGTTTACAGCAAAGGGTTCCCAAAGATGGGCTATTGCCGTTGGCAGGACCCGAACCTGCTTCAGACCTGAGCACGGTGTTTGAGCAGCCAGTGGCCTGGCAGAGTTGGAGGGAGGCCTGAAGCTCTGTGTCAGGAGAGGCGTGGGGTGCAGCCTCCTCTCCACGGCGGGAAAGGTTCTTCTGCATCCTGTGTGGCACGTGCCCGCTAAGCGCTGCTAAGACTCCCCCGATCTCTTGCCAATTCTGGTCACAGCCTCTGCCGCCTGCTCTGGCAGCTGGGACGGGTCTGTGAGGATGGAGGTGGTGGTGCTCAGACGCCGGAGGGTGTTCAGCACCGCTGGAAGACAGGAGGGGGAGTTAGCCTGAGGACTCGGTGCAGGGGCAGCTTTGAGCCCCACCACACAGTACACACACGTGATCTTATATAGTACCATCACGTGACTCTCATGCTTGCCACAGGAGAGGTTCTGAGCTCGACTGAGGGACAGACACCAGGAAAACCCCTCTGCCTTTAAGAGAACTCTCCAAACCCTATCCATTTCCTGCAGAAAGGTGGAGAATCCTAAGCTCCTCTTGTCCACTGGTGTTACTATCCCTTCTCTACACCCTTAACACACAGGCCTAGCTTTGTTAGTTACGCAGATTAAACAGGGAAACACCTGCAAGGACCCAGCCAGTAGTAAAAGCTCAATAAACATAAGCTGGAGAGGCGCTGGGAGACCGGCTCCCTGCCCCACAGCGGGCATTTCTGGCCCAGGGCTGCACAACCGCACCACCCTGGTGCCCGGGCCGGTCTGCGTGACTGCTGTAGCGGGCGGGGTTTGCAGCACCAAGCCCTTGTCTCTCTGGCACTAGCGGGAAAGGCGAGAGCCTCCAACCCTACCGCGTGGGCAGCGTCCACTCACTTGGCCTGAGGACGGGCAGGGAGCAGTACTGGTCCAGCCAGGACAGTGCCGTCCGCTCCAGTTCTTCCCGGCTGCTGGTGGACACCATCCCCTTGAAGGACTCAAACAGCGGCTTGATGATGATACTGAACTGCGTGGCACGTGGGTTAAAGGAAAGGTAAGCAGAAAAGAGGGCCTGTGACCAACTTCCCCTGGGACTGGCAGGTAGTTGTGCCCAGATTGTGGAGAGACATCTGGACGAGGTAAGTGTGCCCTTACATTCACCTAGAATGCTCCTATCTAACTGGAACTGACCACTACCGCTTCTCGGCCTTTCGGCTAAGATCACGTGCGCCTGGAACTGACCATTGAGCAGGCTGTAGACAGGGACAGACAAGTTTCTTTGGTCTGGAATGGGTACTATGCAATGACATGAACATAACATACTTGACACGCACAGATGCTCCTTGACCCATTGGTGACGGGTCTACACTCTGATAAACCCATCGCAAGTCAAAAATGCATGTCCCACACCTACCGGGCTCAGCCGAACCCGCCTAGCACGTGCTCAGAACCCTTCCACCAGCCTACGGCGGGACAGTCATCTCGCAGTGATCCCAGCCTCTCCTCTCACGGCACAGACTGGTGACTGAGACCGTGCAGCACCCTCTGCCGCTCTGACAGAGAGAATGGGTACAGTTCTGATTCATTCACAGCAGATGGCTATTGTTGTTGGCTGTTGCCATGTTTTTATTTGACAATCTAGGAGAAAAGAGGTCGTGCCTCTGACTAAAGTGGCGCACTGGTTGAAAATCACTGCTCTAATACAAAGCCTATTTTATAATGAAGTGCTGACTATCTCATGTTAATTTATTATTCACCACTTTTTCACCACCCTAAAGTTGGAAAACCCTAAGTCTAAACACCGTACGCCGGGAACTGTCCGGCACGCCCAAGGCTGAGGTGGTGGCTGACTCGCCACCTGTGCAGAATGTCTGCTCCGAGGCGGCGGTGGTGGGTGGGCAGTGACGAGGCAGGAGCCATCCCCTAAGGACCCTGCTGCCATCGGAGGGAGGCCTCGGCCCAGACAGGGCTCCGCGCACAGGACATGCGCCTCAGGCGCCTCATTCAAGGCCTGAGGCACAGAGAACAGCTGGAGGGAGCTGGTTTCAAACCCAGCTCTGCCACTTGGTTTTGTGAGCCTCGCTCCTCACCTGCCACACAGATGGCACCCACCCTCCCGCTGTTCCAAGGACGAGCTGGCTGCCAAGATGTGTGGACTGGACGCCAGCTCCTCGTGCAAGCGGCTCTGGCACTGTCTTTACCTCCCCAGGCCCCAGAGCAGTGCTGGCCACCCGGGAAGCCCTGCCCCGAACTGGCCGGGGAAGCCCCACTCTCTCGGGCCAGGTCCCCCGCCCTGCTCTGGAGGAGACCAGCCCTGCTGTCTTGATGCACTGAATGACAACCCCTAGGAGGGAATCTTTCTAAAGGACTAGAGTGTGGATGCCCGTTGTTTTGGTACACTGGTTTTGGGTGGGGTGGGCAAAGAAAACCCAAAGATACGATCCAGAACTTCCAATTCTGCAGGGTCCGGCTCTTTACATATTCGTCAAACATGTCTGTCATGTGATCAAACTGGCGCCGGGTGACGGGGACTCCTGTGGCAGGGAGCAGCTGCTGGCAGGAGCTGAAATGACAGGAAGTCAGAGGAAGCTTAGAGCAGCTGGTGACAAGGACGGACCCTGTGGGCACTGAATGGGCAGGGCAGCTGGCTGTCAGGCCAGCACAGGCCCGAGAGGAGTCTGGGAAGGAGGAGGACAACAGCTACAGTGCTGCCACAAAGGGGCATCCATCTGCACCGAGGACACAGAGGGTCCTGCTGTGGCGCAGTGTGAGGGCCAGGCAGCCCAAGCCCCAGGCCCCGCCTCACAGGATGGTGGCATTGAGCTCGGCGATCTCATCGCGCAGCCGCCGCGCTTCCTCCTGCATCTGGCCGCGCTCCTGCTGCAGCTTGGTGATGTACTCCACCGTCTTCTGCAGCGTGATGGCGTGGCTGGTCTGCAGGCAGGCAGGGGGTCAGAGCAGCTTCCACGCCCCAGGACCACGGCTCCTCACCCAGCGCCCCCTGGCAGCTCACCAGCTTGGAGTTATTAGAGATCAAACTGTTCAGGGTGTCAAAACCCATCTTGATGTTGAAGCGCCTCTTCTGCTCGGCTGAAATGTGCTTCATCTGCCGGTTCTGTTGGGGAATCGGCCCATCACTGTGACGTGGGGCGCGCGCTGCAGGCTGCCGCCCTCCTTCCCAACCTGCTGCTGACTGCTGGGGGCAGGCTGGACCCTGTGGCCAGGCTAGAGAGCTAAGTGGAGGAGGAGTGACAGGAAGCTGAAAGGCCCAACAGGAGCCGGGAGGGGACGGGCCAGGGCTCGAGGAAACCACCCTGAAGCGTGGAGCAGGCGAGGACCTCAAAGTCCCGCGAGGAACAAACACTGCTGATGTGCACTTCCAGACCCGCAAGCCTCTACTGTCCCTTCTCCCCGCTGACACTTCTGCCTCATTACAGGGTTCAGCGTTGCTTCCACAGGTTGGTCAGGGGGTGGGGGTGGAGAAAGAAGCTTAACCCCAGAATTAAAGTTGTTGACGTCCATGCTTCCCACACTACTCCTGCGGGAGCACCAGCCAAGCCCATGGCTCTCCTTTCCAGTGTGTCCCTAGTAAGGAATGTGGCTGTCCCCAAGGCCCCTCTGTGGACTCCTTGCCTCCCCATCCTTCCAAGAGCCACGTGATACCTTCAACACAGCCACATTTTTGAGACCTGCAGAGTGTTTCCCTGAGCAGCTGTCCTGGGGAGACTGAGGACTGGGGCTGTGTTCTGAAGCACGCGGAGAGGCCTGCCCTGAGTTCGGGCCATCACGACCTGAGAAGAACAGAGACCCCTCTTAGGGACAGGGCCAGAGGTGGGCTCGGCGAGGCTGCGCCTGCTGCAGTCCTCGCCCACGAAGGGAACCTCCAGCAAGTCCCCAGACTCGGAAACCCATCCTGAACCTCCCATGGCAGCCCCGAGCAAACCCAGAAACATCCTTCCCAACTCCCCACGAGGGTTCTGTCGGGCCCAGGCGAGGCCTGGCGAGGGCTGGCCACACACAGAATGCAAGGTGGCCTGAGCTCGGCCGGTCACAGGTCTCGGGGCCGTGACAGTTCTGAAAGGTCCCACTCCTAACAGCCTCCTGCGAAGCCACCTAGCAGCAGCTGGGGCCCCTGCAGTCTGGGAGGCTCTCCTCACCGGGGTGCCGAGAACACAGGCAGCTGTTCTTTTGTTCTTTTGTCTCCAGATACATTTCCTTATACTTTTTTCAACCTAACCCACTCCCCAAACTCTTTTAACTAAAAAAATAGAAAACGCCCTTCCAACCACAGACCACATGACCTATGCCAGCGGGACCACTCAACGTCTGTTCCCAGGAAGCCCCTGAGCCGCAGCCTCTTCCCCTCCGCTGGACAGAGCCTCCAGTCCGTGCCCTCTCCACTGCCCGCTTCTCCCAAGGCCTCGGCGCCGGCACAGCTCACTTCCTGCACCGAGCCTCAGCGCATGCCGGGACGCTGCCTGACCCTTCCCCACGTGACTCGGGCCTCTCGTTACTAGTCTTCGTCTTGGTTTGCACACTGAAGCTCCTATTCTTCTAAACCTGTCCTTGGACAGGTCCTCGGTCTGGTCCCTGCAAGCAGAGGCCTCGTCCTCGTGTCTTCCCGAGGCAGAAGACAGTTCCCGCAGCAGCCGTGCATGGCCTTTCAGACCACGTGAACTTTTGGTTCATCTTCCCGAGAGGAAGGAGCCCAAGTTCTGGTTCAACCCCCACCACCAGCGGCACAGCTCCGGGCACATCCTTTACCCCTGACCTCTTGGCTCTTCAGACATCACCAGGCAGTCAGTGCCACCCTGGCTGTCTCCCCGGTGGAAGGCCCACCACGTGGAAGTGGGCTCACGGGTGCAGTGCCTGGGAGCTGTGACGGCCACGCTGGCGGGGTGGCGGCTGTGGCGGCGGCAGCCCCAGGCTAATGCTCTCTGGGAACTGTCGACAAGGGTCCCTCAGCCCTTCCCTCTCTGGATCGGAACTGGCGGCTCAGAGGCTGGCCTTTCCGAGGGAGGCTAGAGCGGAGTGTCTCCGAGCTCACTGGCTGCTCACACTGCAACCCGCCTGCGCCCCTTCTGCGCTGTGCCCCATCCTGCCCTGCGCCGAGCGCTTTCCGAGGGAGGCCAGAGCGGGGTGTCTCCAAGCTCACTAGCTGCTCACACTGCAACCCGCCTGCGCCCCTTCTGCGCTGTGCCCCATCCTGCCCTGCGCCGAGCGCTTTCCGAGGGAGGCCAGAGCGGAGTGTCTCCGAGCTCACTGGCTGCTCACACTGCAACCCGCCTGCGCCCCTTCTGCGCTGTGCTCCGCCCTGCCCTGTGCTGAGCACTTTCCCAGCCTGGGCCACGGCAGGTTTACGAGACCTCGCTGCTCGGCCTGTAAGCCCAAGCTCAATCCTGGGGCACCCCACAGGCAGCCTCCCCAATCATTCACTCGCAAAGCCCCAACCGTCCCAGCCATAGCGAGCACTCACTGGAACCCACGGCAGGGACCTGGGGACTGCCCCCCTGCAGCGGGACCTGTTCGCCCTTCACCAGGGAGTCTTGAACTGTGCTTGGAGAGAAGAGCCGGGAGACGGGGGAAGGCTGGCTGCTGGTGGCATGGCCCAGGTCTGTCACCAGGATGCCCCTGGGGAACTCTGTGACTCCAGGAGCCTGGGGTGACACAGGAGAGAGGGGTCACTCCTGACCACAGTCACGCTGGGAGAGGTCCGCCCAAGAGTAGGACCGTGCTGCAGGTTGAAGGGTGCTGAGGTCTGTCCAGGGCCCTCACCCTGGCAATGGGAGCAGGCGTGATGACCACATTAGACGGGGACACGGTAGAAGCCAACATCCCTTCTCTCTTCAGAGGGCCTGTCATGATCACTGCTTGTGGTTGTCCTGAGAAGGCAGCTGCTAGAACAAGGAGAAGGTGAGGGAGGCTCCATGCCTCGGGGACCTGCTCCTAACGCTAGCACTGAACCTGGGCCTGGCCAAGCCACAGTGGGCCCCCAGAAGAAAGACATGACCCTTTAGCTGCCACTAAGACACAGCTTTCCTCACTGCAGGGCACAGAAAGACAAAGCCACCAAGGCACCTGACATTTTTTTTGTAATTTCCCTTTGAGGGAACAGATTACAGACCCAAGAAAGAGATGATCAGGACTGTGTGTTTTCAAACCAGGTTAAGATTAACTTTAAAAAAGCACAGAATAGAAAATAGACTACATCAATCACATGTAGTATTTCACAACTTTTTTCACATCGTAATGTGTGTGGGGCACAAATTTGCAAGCCTCGGAGACAGACACTTCAGTTTCCCTCCCCACTCACCTTGGGCGATGTGAGCATTCTTCAACAGCAAGGATACAGGCTCTGGTTTGGGAGCAGGCACTATTTTGGGGGGCTGCTTGGACCTCCCTCCAGTCAAGGATACAGGTTTGGGATGTACAAAAGTTAAACGGGGTTGGGGAGGCCCAACAGCTGGCTGCTGGGTGGCTGGAGACAGTGCCAGGCCACAGGGGGGTGGGGAGGGGGCGGGGTGGCGAGGGGTGATGACAAGGCCCTGGCCCTGGTTGAAGGAGGTGGCAGAGGCATCGTGCGTGAGGGTGGTGGAAGCCGTGTGGGCAGTGACAGCAGGGGACTTGTTGGCTCCAGCAAACTTCTGTGGCTGCAGGAAGGCGGGTGGAGTCGGGGGGCTCAGGGAGGCGGCAGGAGGGACTAGCCGCACGGCAGGGGGTGTGGGCGTCGGTGCGGGGCTGGGCGAGAGCACAGGCATGGTGAACACGGGGAGGAAAGGCTGCGGGACACTCAGCGGGGGTGCAGAGGGACCAAAGTCTGCAGGCTGGATAAAGGGGTCCTCAGGCTGGGACGTGCGTTCACAGCCTGGTCTATCCGTGGGGTCCAGGGCAGTGGCTGCAGGGGATGAGATGAGGCTGTCAGGGAGGCTCACGGTAGGGAGAGAGGTGGTGGACAGGATGCTCTCCTGAGAAGGGAAGAGAAAGAAGTGAGGAAGAAATGCTGGGATCACACACACAAAGTCCAACAATGTCTGCCAGGCATCTGAGATGAACCCCTAGACAGAAGGGACAAAGGCGATTCTCCTGTCCCGTTATGCTGATCTGGGAGATGGATCTAGGTCTCCCCGGGTGTCAACAGGGGTCTTGTTTCCATTAGAAACTAAATGATAACATAAGGCTCAGACAAAGTGACTGTCTGCACATAGCTGGCTCTCAGCCTGGGAATATCTTGTTTCTGGAGTCCAGCAGGGGTCCCCAAAAAGCCCCTGCCATCTTCTGTTACAGAGCAGGGGCAGCCTGGATTGCAGCTGCTCATGGGGTTCCCTCAGGACAGTTTCATGTATCAACTTCTAGAGAGGTCACCTCTTCCTAAAAGGGAAATGCTATAAGGAATCAATTGTTCAGATCTCAATCTCTACGTTAGAAATTCCTCCCAGAGCCAGATGGAAGAAGATGGGCCAGGTTACTGGTGTCTAACTGGATACAGGCACCAGCCTGAGAACCCCTCAGGGCAAAGGGCTCTACCTCACTCGGCTCTGTAGCCCAAGCACCTGGTAAACAACTTCTGTTGATTGCTAAGTAAAAAGTAAAAGAAATACACAGAATCTCTTTTCATTAGCAATGCATGTTTTTTTGCTGTCTTGCTTACCCCTGTCTCAAACGGTCAGAACAGAGCTCACTGCACACAGGTTGTCTGGAGCCTTAGGCAGGACCATGCGTTTGTGGAGACAGGCTCCACCCATGTGAATCTCTAGGATGCTTCCAAGGGGGCTAGAATAATTTCATGTGTTCAGCACTACATCTAGCAACCCCTAGCACTTTGCTCACGACTGCTTGGTGATGTCATTAGCCTAGCCCTGGCTGCAGAGGTTTCATGACAGCCCTGTGTCCCTCCCCCAGCTCCCTCTACCTGAGCAGGTGGGCTGTTGGGATCTGGTGCAGATGTTGAGGCAGGTGCAGGCAGCATGGAGCCAAAAATGGAGCGGCTGGAAGAAAAGAGGTCTGAAAGACAACATCAGGGTTTTTGAGCTCCATGTGCTTATCACTTCCTTGAATTAAAATGCAAACAAATCAAGCACTGAATCCCACCTTACCCAGAGGAATGTCATGGCCAGAGGGCATCCCCCAATGAGGTAACTCTACAGAAAGAGGCCCTCTAATTGGAACCACACATGCTGGCAACTAGTGTGGGCTCTGAAATACTCTCAGGCTTGGCGTTTCACCTGCTCTTACAATGGCAGGAGCTCAAGGACCCGTTCTAACTGCAGGAAACTGCTGGGAGGTGGCCATGTCGTTGGCGCCCTCTGCTGCCTAGAGGGAGAACTGCTCACAGTCATGGCCAAACCAGAGGCTCTTCAGACAGTGAGAGTGAGAAGACCAATTTCCTCCAGAACAATGCCCCCGAGAAACTTCCAGAGTTTGCAGCTATAATAAAAAAAGAAAGCAATTCTGGGAAAATTTTAAGTCCTCCCTGCTCCCTTGTCCATTCTAACAGCTCCCTTTATGAAAGGGAAACACTGGTCTGCGTTGTCCTGGGCAAAGGAGATGCAGGTAGCATGCTCTCTCTCTGCTCCATGTCCTCACCCTGGAAAGGTTCAAAAGTGTCCATGAAGTCCAGATTGGGCTGCAAAGGAATCAGCCCCGGCTGAATCATGTCTGCATTTCCCAGATGTGCTGTAAGAATCAGAAAGGAGACAGAGGAATCACTTTGCCTTCTCAAGGTTGCAGGAAACGAAAGGCCTACACAAATGTGGCCCTGCTCACATCTAGATTCTTCCAAGAAGAAATGTGGGCTGCTGGCTAGGATTTTTGCCTCCATGGCCATTCTCCACCCTCAGAATGCAGGACAGAGTGTGAGTTTTGCACGAAAAGTAAACTGCGTATCAGGAACAGACACTCCCAGGAACCCGTGAGCAGCTATGCAGAGTCCCCCGCCCGTTCTAACTTTCAGTCTGCAGGCTCTTCCCTGAGGAGTGAGCTGGACCTCTGAATGCAGCCAGGTGAGGTCATGCCCAAGAGTACATCTGATTTTCTTTAGAGTGAGTCATAGGCCTGTCACCTGGCCTAGGCACGCATTCTCCGCTAAGGGGACAGAATCAGAACTGTGAAACTGATACAGACCAAACCCCGTTTTCTCACAGTGCTGCCCAAGTAGGCTCAGTGTGCAGTCCCCACACTCAATGCATGTTGTCTTCAGATGTCAGTGAGGCTGACAATCCTCCTGTCTGCTCTAAACAAGGGACACGCTGCAGCTCAGAGAGGGCCCGAGGTGAAATGAAGCCTGCCCCGGGTGGGCCGAGAGAGCAGGAAGCCAGCTGGGCACAGAAACCAGGGGTCTGGGGTGGGTCACCTATTTCCCGTGGGTTGGGCCAGGCCACCGGCGGGTGCGAGGAGAGTGTGGAGAAAAGTGTGTCGCTGAATTCTGACATGAGCATGTCTGTGTCCAGCAGCGGGTCCTCCTCCATTGGGACCGGGGTCTTCCATCCATCCTGATGTTTGTGCCAATAGAGCATGTCGTCATCCTACCGCCACAGGGGAACGGAACCCAACAGGCGCCGGTGGACTCAGAGTTTCCAACCACGTCCTGTTCCCTAGTCTACAGAGCGGCAGGGAGAAGCCCCCTGCAGCCCGCCGAGCGGAGAACTGACCCGTTTCTTCAGCCATTCAGGTCCTTCCTGTGAGAAGGGGTGGCCCCTTCTCTAGTCCCAGGAAGAGTCTGTCCCCACCCCTCTGCTGCAGGGCTTACTTGTCAAACCACCCAAGTCTTTGCTGTTTCTTGTCAAAAGGGCATTCCTAGGAGGGTCCTTACAGCCCCCAAGCTCCCTCACCTGGGCCAGGCTGGAGAGGTCTTCATCCTTGTGCTGCTGTAACTGTGGAGAAAAGAGAGACAAGGTGGTTATCTAGGGCCCTGGGAGGGAATGAGACCCTCAGCCTCCCCTCCCTAAAAGTGAGTGGGCCCGGAAGCATCCAGGCATCCCCTCTCTGGGACGCAGGCAGGAGAGGGTCCTGACTCCCTGCCGTCCTCAGGCCAACGCCAGGCAGAGGAAATTCCTAACCAGTGTTTGTGGAATGAACAGCCCGTTCAGAGCTGGAGAAGCTGACAGCAAGGATCACGTCCCAAGCAGGCTGTCACTCAGGCAGCTGGGATCCTGGGTCCCATGGGCAGCTATGGAGCCTCAGGGACAGTGCTCTGAACGCAGGAGTCGGCCTCTTCCCTCCTCTGCAGGGGCTTCCCCAACATGCTTTTTGGAGCCCAAGCCAGATACCCTTTTCTTGAAGTAGGTTCTCCACTTGTGATATTCCCGGATCACGATCTCAATGCGGCTTTTCCAGTACTTCCCTTCTGTGGTGATGGCCTACGAGAGATACAGGTCAGCATGAAAATCGGCACCGTGGTGCATCAGCAGATGTCACCCATGAACTCAGCAGTGTCTGATGCAGGCTGCAAGTCAGCCCCGGCAATCCAGCTGCGAGAGCCCCGCCGCAGGCCCATGACTTCATTCTCAAAGTGTGTCCCCCTCTTCTGAGCTGCAAGTGGCCTCTATCTGAGGATGTGATAACCAAGGGGGGACTTCAGCAACGTGGGTGCTGAGGGCCTGGACTGGACGGGGTCAGACAATGCTCAGGCCGCGAAGCAGAGAGCCCTCCACCCCGGCGTGGGGAGCCCTAGAGACCCAGGGGTAGCACCCAGACGCATGTTTCCAGTAGCCACTGCTGCATTTTCAAAGGGTCACAGAAGTTTCAGGTGGAAAATGATTGACTTCCAAGAGTACTTTGTTCCAATGAGCCATGACGCAGGGCGTGCGTCCTCCTACAACATCTCTGAGATGTTCTGGAGACCAGGACGTCACGGTCCCCTCAGAGCCCATTCGCTGTCAGACCCTATCATATTCCAAGAGCCACAGCTCTCACCTAAGGACACTTCTGCGTGTGTCTCTGACAGTGAAGAATCTTCACAGTGAATACAACATTATTACCAGACCTAACAAAACGATACCTTAACGTGTCTAACGTCAGGTCGTGTCTGGTTGCTCAAAACTGTCTTCATTAGGTTACTTGCAATTTTTCTCCTTTTAGCATAACAGTAAATGCTTGGACAAAGTAAAACAATGCAGAAGAGCTTAAAGGAAAAGAGTCTCCCCTCCAGTAAAAAATATATATATATATATATATATTTTTAAATCCTCACCCAAGGACATTTTTCCATTTATTTTCAGATAGAGTGGAAGGGAAAAAGAGAGGGAAAGAGACAGAGAAACATCGACATGAGAGACGACTGGCTGCTTCCCGCACCAACCAATGAGGGCCAGGGACTGAACCGCAACCGAAGTATGTGCCCTTGACTGGAATCAAATCCACGACTCTTTGGTTCATGGGCCAACACTCTAACTGCTGAGCCAAACCGGCCAGGGCAGTAAAAGATTTCTGAATATCCTTCTAGATCAGTGGTTCTCAACTTTCCTAATGCCCAACCCTTTAATACAGTTCCTCATGTTGTATGTGGGTGTATCTGCATGTGGGCGGACCTGCCTGGAAACGGATAGACAAGCGGTGTCTTGGTTCCTAAGACCATCAGAAATATGTGTTTTCCGATGGTCTTAGGCAACCCCTGTGAAAGGGTCGTTCAACCCCCAAAGGGGTCACAACCCACAGGTTGAGAACCACTGTTCTAAATACTTCCTATGCATGTATAATCACATACACACTTTAATAAATTAACATAAGGACACTAAAATACTTCACCTGGCCGGTTTGGCTCATCAGTTAGAGCACTGGCCCACAGACCAAAGGGTCTTGGGTTTGATATCCAGTCAAGGGCACGTACCTGAGTTGCAGGTTTGATCCCTGGCCCCAGTTGGGGTCGATATGTCTGTCTCACATTGATGTCTCTCTCTCTCCCCCTCCCTCCCTCCCTCCCTTCTACTCTGTCTAGAAATCAATGGAAATATATCCCTGGGTGAGGACTGACAACAACACAGAAACCAAAATATTGTTATGCAACTTGCTTATTTTTCATTTACTATTTCTTCAACATTCTTCCATCACAGTATATAAAGATCTTTAGGTCATATTTTTTTTATTGATTTTTTTAAGAGAGAGAGAGAGAGAGAGAGAGAGAGACATCAATGTGAGAGAGAAACATCAATAGGCTGCCTCCTGCATGCCCCCTACTGGGGATCGAGCCCATAACCTGGGCAAGGAACCAGGACCTCTGAGTCCATGGGACAACGCTAAATCCACTGAGCCACACCGGCTGGGCCTGAGTTCATTTTTTAATTGTAAGGAGCCCAAATCCCTCCCTGTTGACCAAGAGAAACACTGATGTCAAAGAAAGTAGAGAGGAAGTCCCAGCTGGACAGCCCTCAGTCCCTGGCCAGCCTCCTCCAAGAAGAAAGGTGAGCCACCTACTCCCCACACACCCATGGCTTCTCAAGGTCACAACAGCTGACAGTACAGTGCAACCCCAGCACCCTGCCCTGTGGTCTCCCACTAGGGAACCCAACCCTCACTCCCAGCCCACGGTGAGTCGTCTCCTCCTGAGTGAGGGCGAGTTCCTTTCCTGGCCCCGCGATCACGTGCCATTTACCTCTGGCCGGCGATGCTCATCTACGTCCACAGAGCCGTCTAGTGGGGTGACGAAGTGGCACACAGGGTTCTTGCGCTTCTCCAAATCTGGGCGGAGAGGGGTAAGACATCATCACTGAGACCAAGACCCTACAAGGAGCCCTGCCCCTCTGTCCACACCCGTCCCCTCAGGGTAGGACCCTCCCACCTGTTCTTTCCTTCTCTTTCCCTTAGAAAAGGGGATTCGGACAAATACAGGTGTCCAGGTTAAAGAGAAGGAGTCTGTCAAGAAGGGCGGTAAGAAAGGGAATCTGGCTGTGGAAACACCAGCCTAACCCACAGGGCCAAGCGTGCCCATCTCCTACAGAAGTCACCCAGGGCAGCTGGAGACAGAACAAGGCCTGGGCCTGCATTTTCTTAGACCTGCTGAAAATGGGAACTATTTCCTGATGCTTCAAATGTCCCCTCTCTGCTACACCCCTGTGACTCCCCTGAAAAGAACTAACCTCTGCCTCTGCTTCTGCCTTTATGACACCGGGCCCAAGTATCTATCGTAATAGTGGGCACACTGTGTTGTGAGCAACCAGCTAACACATCTCTTCTGCAAACTACGGGCACCTTCATGACAAAGGCCACTTGGTTGGCCCCCTGTGCCTGACGGCCGAGAAGTGTCCAGTTCACTAGGATTTGGCTTGGTTCTCTGTCTCCACAGGTGGGCTGAGAGAGGCTTCTCTTTGAGGCACAATGTTGCGAAAGTGGGTTCTGGGGCCCAAGGTGAACAGGCCTCCAGGTGGAAGTACCTGGAGGGTCACCCCCCTCCGACCTCGGGGTCCTGCAGCCTCCTGCCCCAGCTCACAGGAGGCCCCAGCTCACGTGGCACTCACACTGCATGTACCACGCCCGCCAGATGGCGTTATTGAGCCGGATCTTGTCTCTCCACTGGAGCTTCAGGCCCTTGAAATTCTTCCACTTTGGAGACACCAACTTCCCACTGAAAGGCAAGAAAGAGGGGACATTTAGCAGTTTCTCTGAAAATGAGATGAAATCAGAAAGTGGCACCTAATCATTCCAGGCCTCCAAATTCTGAATTAATCCATTACAAGCCACAGGTGAGACTTGATAGATATACAAGTCCCTCTGGGATCTCTTCAAAGCGATATGAATGAGAGGCGTTGTGGGGCAGGGTGTGTGTGTGTGTGTGTGAGAGAGAGAGAGAGAGAGAGAGAGAGAGAGGGAGATGGTATCAGGGTTTGGGGGAAACAGGGCTGGCCATGGGTTAACTGTTGAAACAGGATGAGAGTAGGGTTCACTCTCCTATTGTCTACTTTTTGCATAACTTAAAATTTTTCCATAATTAAAAGTTAAAAAGAAATCTGTTGAGTTAGCAATATATATAAGCATCAAATCACATTGTATAAATTACATTTACACACTGTTATATGTCAGTTATACCTCAATGAAGTTGGGTGGGGAGGGGTCTGTTGACCACCGAATGAAAGCTAAACTCCTTTAACTTGGTCTCTGCCCACATCCGTTGCTACCAGTCCCCATGGGGCACTTACAGTATAAGTCTCAGATCCTGTGGGACCCTCTCCTGCCTCCAGGCCTCTGCACAAGGTCCTCACTCCTCATGGAACTCCCTGTGCTGCTCACACACCATCTCCTCCGAGGGCACTGGGCTCTCCTAAAGCACTGCTCACACCAAAGAGCACTCCTACAGCCCGGGGAGCAACGTCTCTGCCTGCACCTCCCTCCATTAGACCGCAACTTCTACAGGGAGGGCCCCTTAGGCGTCACTCACACTCAGCACCTAGCACAGAACTTGGCGCATAGCAAGGGCTCAGGTAGTAATTCATTAATGAGTTAAAGAGCCCTTGCAAAGCCAAGCTAACAACAGGCAAAGAACATTCCCTGGAGGCACAGTCTTCTTAGCTTCGTTTTCCAAGGGCTTTGCCAGGAGCCTCCTCTGAGAAGCTGGTACAGGGTTCTTCTTTTTCAGATGGCTTGAGATGGGCAAGGCACAACTTTTGGTTCATACCAAACGGGGTTCTCTGGGTCCTCCTGATCGCAGGCCACAGCCCTTCCCCTTTTCCAGACCCACTCAGAAAGCTCAAGTGACAAGCAGAGACCTGTCAACAGTCACAACAGCTGAGGCCTTCAAAGACAATACCCAAGCAATAAACCTGAGCTGAACCTGAAAACGTGGGTTACAAAGCAAAAGGCCTGGCTGTGCACCTGGCAAAACTTCATGGCTCCCCCACCCGACCCAGCACCAGGCCAGGCTGGGAATCATGGAATCATATCGGCCTGAAGGCTCTGACCCCACAGAGAAAATGTCACAGCATATTCTCTTAGGATCTGAGGGACAGACAGACAGTAGCAGCCTCACCTCAAAAAATTAGGGGCTTCAAACCAGAGACACACCTGCTTCCTCCCCTTCTCTCTCATCCAGCGGCACCCTGAACCCATGCTCCGCCGCTCAGCTTGCACCCGAGTTCAGCAGCCAGCGGCCGAAGTGTTGGAGCCTCTGCTGCACAACTGCAGCCTAAGTGACTCTTCACGGCCACTTCACTCTCCTGGCTCACATTTCCTGGTGAGATCAGCACACCACCACCACCTCCGGAATGTTTGAGTAAGGATTACATGTGTGTACATACACAGAGACACACACAATGAGTGAACCTAAAGCAAAATATATTAATAACCACCTCAATGATCTAGATTTAAGTTATTACTGAAAGGCTTGATTTTTAACACCTCCTGAGTTGAAAAGTCTTTTCTGTGTGCCACTATTGTCATGTACCTCTTCCTCCTCTACTGGAGAAAAAAGGTAACACCCCTGCGCCCACTCTCAATCCAGTGAGCAGAGACCTGGGCAAAGGTCCACCCTAAACTCCATGTATCTGCAGGACCATTTGCTTCTCATTTACTCATCTAACAAGCGTTACGCGCCTACTCTGTGCTGTGCGTGTGCTAAGAACTGAGGAATGGGATGGGTGGGGCAGATGAGTCCCCTGAGAGCATCAGTCAGCATAACTGACAGTCTGAGCAGTCAGGAGAGGCTTTCTGGCGGAGGTGACATCTAAGCTAATGCCTAGAGGATAAGTAACCTTTAAACAAACCAAGGAGAGAGGGAGAGACTGTTCCTTCCACCTGGCTTGTCATGGCCCTGAGGTGAACAGGAATACGCCTGGTCAGTGCAGGGGAGAACAGCCAGTGTGGCTGGAGCCTGGAGGGGTGGGGGAGATGTGTGGGGCGCTTCCAGACAGGCAGGCTGGAGAGCAGAGGACATCCCAGAGTGCCTTTGGTCCCACGATGGGCAAAATCAACCCTCTTTCCCCACCTCTGCAAGATCTTTCAGCAACCTGATGCCTAGCCAGGCAGGTAGATCCAGGAAAACACAAACACACACACACACGCACGCACGCACACTTACAACAAAACAGTAAACTGTCCCTATTTTTTTAATTTCCTTAATGAGAAAAAAAATCCCAACCTTTTCTTTTTTAAAAAATATTTTTATTGATTTTTTTTAGAGAGAGATAGACAGGAACATGGACATGAGACAGAAACATCCATCAACTGCCTCCTGCATGCCCCCTACTGGTGATAGAGCCAACAACCCAGGCGTGTGCCCCAGCTGGGAATTGAACCAGGACCTCTCAGTCTATGGGATGGCGCTCAAGCCACTGAGCCGCACCAGCTGGGCCCAACCTTTCCTATAACCGATAGTTTCTTCACATTAAAGGCCACTGTCTATGTTGCTGAACCCCGACCAGCACTGCCACCTGCAGAGATGGCTCAGAGGACAAGAGCAGGAGAAGGGCTATACTGGAAAGTGAGGGCTCAACAACAAACCCAACCTTATTGCTGTGTTGTACTGAAGACAAAGCAGGGCGACATGAGCATGGGAGCGTCTCTGAGAAGTGAGGCGATGGACAGCTTCAATTACTTACAGTGAAGGGGTGGAAAGATACGAGAGAGATCAACCCCAACAGGCTAGAAACCAAATCTAACAGGGTGTAGTTTTGGGGTTCTCATCTTCTTCCTACTACTCTCTTACTGAAATGTTTCACTTTTCCTTGATGTTTCTGTCAAGTTTGGTCAAACTTCAGCAGGAACGTGTCAGATTTCAGAGCACAAACTGCTTTCACGCCATCCCAGGTTTCTGTAATAGCTCAACCTCCAACAGGTGGCACTCAACCAACACAAAGAAGAGTCCGAAAGCCAAACCAAAACCAAAAGCTAAACCATCCACAGAAGTAGAGGGTGAGAGGACCAGGATGTTTTCATGGTGACTGACACCCCACCTCCACAGCAATTTCAAGACAACAACTGAGGAAGCAACACACAAAGCTCCTTGGTAGCAAGGATTCCACAGGCAAACTCAGGAACGGTGGGCTACATCTCTGTGAGTTCCTTCGGTGACTGCTTCTCAGGGCCTTTAATGTGCAGATGTCACTGTCATCCTGAAAGGAGGGCAAGAGGAGACATTCCCTACGCTGACAGTCACAGACCAAACCTGGCCTGGGACCCCTGTTACAGGGCTGCGCAGCCTAGTTCCCACGCCACAGGCGAGGAAGGGTGCTGACAGCTCTGGATGCTCTGAGACCCGAGCTCCCTGGAGCAGTACCCAGAAAGCATCTGTGTGTGACTTCTCCTCTCCGCCCTGCCCAAGCTTAATTCATCTTCCAGACACGGCCGACTGGGATACTTCTTAGTCCAATTTAGGATTATACCATATTCCTTCTTTTTTTAAAGTATAACCAGAGCCCTGACCAGTTTGGCTCAGCGGTTGAGCATCAGCCTGCGGACCAGAGAGTCCTGGGTTCGGTTCCTGCTAAGGGCACGTACCTCACACAAAAAATAAATAAATAAAGTATAACCAGAAACACAGAATGAAAATGTCTGGGACCACTGGCTTTCCCCCAGCAGATGAAAGACCTCTTCCGGCCTTCACCTCTAAGCCTGCCCCTTCTATATGCCTGTGTAGGTCCTGGGGCTTCCCAAACAGAACACTGACCCTGCATTCACCTCACACCCTCCTACTCGGACCACAGAAGATCAAGGCCTAGGTCTGACTCATCCCAGTGCAGTGTCTAGCACCTGGGAGGTGTTTATTTTTAAATCCTCACCAAAAGATTTTTTTTTCTATTTTTCATCAGATAGAGTGGGAGGGAGGAAGGGAGAGAGACAGAGAGAGAGAGAGAGAGAGAGAGAAACATCGATGTGAGAGAGACACATTGACTGGTCACCTCCCACACAACCTGACCAGGGCCGGGGACGAACTGCAACTGAGGCACATACCCTTGACCAGAATCAAACCCACGACTCATTGGTCCACGGGCTGATGGTCTAATCACTGAACCAAACCAGCCAGGGCTGGGAGGTGCTTTTAAATATGGAGTTACTAAATGAGTGCTAAACTTTTCCAAACAGAAAATTCACACCCTGGCATGCTACCCTTCCTAGAGGACAGGTTCATGACATGAAACAGGAAGTTCATAGTACGACAAAGGTCCTTCTCAAAACTAATTGTTGGTTAGAACTAGCAAACTGGCCCTGGCCGGTTTGGCTCAGTGGTTAGAGCGTCGGCCCGTGGACCAGAGAGTCCTGGGTTTGGTTCCCGCTAAGGGAACGTACCTCGGTTGCAGTTTTGTCCCCGGCCCCAGTTGGGATCGTGTGGGTGGCAATCACTTGATGTGCCATCTCTCTCATATTGATGTTTCTCTCTCTCTCTTCCTCCCTCTCTCCCTCCCATACTATCTGAAGACAAATGCAAAATTTTAAAAAATGTCCTTGAGTGAGGATAAAAAAAAAAATAATAGCAAACTGAATTCTTCAGAGGTCTGGTAAGAGACTGCTTTGGAATGAAAATTAAAGTACAAGCCTTACGCCCAGCCGGTGTGGCTCAGTGGTGGAGGTTGCTGGTTCGATTCCCGGTCAGGGCACATGCCCAGGTTGTGGACCTGATCCCCAGTGGGGGGCATGCAGGAGGCAGCCAGTCGATGTTCTCTCTCATCGATGTTTCTCTCTCTCTCTCTCCCTCTCCCTATTTTTTTTTTTTTTTTAAGTACAAGCCTTACACAGACTAGAGCTGGAATCAAGAACAGGGGAGGGTGGGGGTGGGGCGGGAACTTGGGATTCTGTGGGTCCCAGGTAGAATGAGCTAACTCCTAGTCAGACCATTCTCTCCAAAAGAAACAGGCAGAGGGCTCTAGGGTCTATCGCAATAGGTCCCAGAAGAGTGGTGGAGTCCATTTATTTGTTCATTTTACTGTACTTGCTTGTTATGGGACATTTCTTTTCCATTCCTGGTGCTTCCTAGATGCGCAGTAGCAAAACATCTCTAGCCCTGACTCCCCCTCCCTCTCTCCCAGCTAGGTAGAGTGGGAATGTCACCAGAGTGTGAGAGGAACTGGTGTGGAGAAAGAGGCCTGTCCTAGTCCAGGACTGCCTGGAACTACCTGGAAAGACAGTCTGGGGTTCATTTATAAGCCACATCCTCAATCTGATCAACAATAAAGATGATATTATGGCCAGCATCTGCTGACTCTTTTTTACTGTGGTAAAGTACAGATTTCATAAAACTTACCATTTTATTTTATTTTTTTAAATCCTTACCCGTGAATCTTTTTCCATTTATTTTCAGACAGAGTGGGAAGGAGGGAGACAGACAGACAGTCAGAAACATTGATGTGAAAGACATACATTGATTGGTTGCCTCCAGCATGACCATGACCAGGGCCGGGGACTGAAGTGTACCTATGTACGTTCCCTTTTCTGGAATCAAACCTGTGACTCTGGTCCACCGGCCGATGCTCTAACCGCCGAGCCAAACTGGCCAGGGCCCATTTTAAACATTTTGAAATATATAGTTCAGTGGCTTTAAGTACATTGACAGTGCTATGCAACCATCACTGCTACCTAATTTCAGAACTTCTTTCATCCCCCCAAAAAAGAAACCCTGTCCCCATTAACAGTCACTTTCCATTACCTCCTCCCCCAGATCCTGGCAACCATTAATCTACTTTCTGTCTCTTATGAATTTGTTTCTTCCAGATAGCTCATATAAACAGAATAAATACATGGCCTTTGTGTCTGGCTTCTTTCACTTAGGACAGTATTTTCAAGGTTCACGAATGTCGTAGCTTGAGTCAATTCTTCGTTCCTTTTTATGGCTAAATCATATTCCACTGGATGGACAGACCATGTTTTGTTTATTCTTTCATCGGCTAATAAACATTCGAGCTGTTTCACCTTTCAGACACTGTTAATAGTGCTGCTGTGAATCGATCCTTGTTTTATTTCCCCATTAGTTCAGAACTCCGGCAGGGGAGACACGTCTGATCATGAAGTTGGCACCAGGACATGATGATGGGCAAAGACAATTGTGAACTTTGTTGAAGGGGAAGCGGACAACTGCTTATCAACATTTTATTTATTTATTATTTTTTAAAATTTATTTGTTTTTGTTACAGTGTTTATCAACATTGTAAATGCACATCCCTTCTGAGTGAAGTCCACTGCAAGGAATTCATTCTACAGACCCACTTGCACATGGGCACAAAGACGTAAACGGAAGGACACTGAGCTGCAGAGCTGTTTGTGACAGCAAAAGGCTGGACAAAACCTAGACATTCAGCAAAGGGAAATGGTTTAAAAACTGGTATAGCCACATAGTGAAACCCTAGGGGGCAATTCAAAACCAACACAAATTTACATGGGCTAATAATACACCGGTAAGATCTACAAGATGCATTAAGTGGGGGGAAACCAAAGCACGAGATGTGTAGCATTGCCACCGTTTATACTTTTATTTTTTAGGTCCCCCCCCCCATTGATCTTAGACAGGAAGTAAAAGATAGAAACATCGATGAGAGAGAACACTGACTGGCCGCCTCCTGCATGCCCCCACTGGGGATTTGGCTCACAACCTGGGCATGTGCCCTGACTGGGAATCGAACAGGCAACCTCTTGGTTCATGGGTTGACACTCAACACTGGGCCACACCAGCCGGACACCATCATGTGTACTTCTAGCAGGGAGATATGCAAAGACACACAGGAAAGGGAAGGAGGAAGGGAAAGGAAGACTGCTAGTCAGGCTCAAGAAAGATACACAAGAAACAGGTAACAGTGAAACTGCATTATTTTGGAGAGCTGAATTAAGGTAGTTAGTCAGAGACTTAGTTTTCACTGTTTACTGTTTTACACTGTTTAAGTATAATATATGCATGTATTATATTTTCAAAATAAATAAGGAAAAAAGACCATGTACAGTCCAAGCCCTTACAGGGCTTCTAATTAATCGGGGAAGATAATCACATGAGCAGATGGAAAACTTATGTCTGTCAATTTTGTGCAAAAGATCCAAATATGAGAATAATGGCCATCAGGTGGTTTTTCTAATGAGTGAGTGGATGAATAACGCTCAGACCAGTCTCTCTTCCAGGACTCTGATTTTTCTTCAAAAGAGTGGTCTCTATTGGGTTTTCCTGGGATCTGGGCCTGGTTCCACAGGCTGGTAAGGAGCCAAAACTAACAGGCTCCACACTGACAAAGGTTCACTGAGGAGCCAAGATGTGGGGAGCAGCCACAGGACAGGCGGGCAGGCAGGGCAATCGCCTGGGGCTGTGGGCTCCACTCTAGGCCCTGGCCCATGGAGGCTCCTCCCAGAGGAAGCTTGTGAGGTTTTCGGGTTCTGCTCCCGTAGCTTACTTGGTGTCTTTTTTTTTTTTTTGCATTCAAAGAAAAGTCCTGTCGGAGAAGCAGACTCTGAGGGCGACGGCAGCAAGGCAGAAATATGGACTCCTGAGGCCCGCATCCTGGATCTGTCCTACTGACAAGGTGAGCGATCGTCTGTGGTGTGTGGTCGTGTGTGAGTGTGAGCCAGAGTGCACTTTCATACATGGGTTTGCAGGGTCTCTAAGTATGCACCTTCCCATGTATGTGAGCACGTGTGTGAGAGTTCAGGTTTGTTTTGAGTAAAAGCAGGAAGTAATCATTTCCATGATCATCAAAAACTAGAGCAACATGCTGGAGTTAAAACCAGGTAAAATTGGATGAGCTGCAGTTGTGACTTCCCCTTCACCCTGACTATGAACACTAGTGACCTGTGTCCTTGCTGCGAGCAGTCCCTCCTGTGTTCTGGTCTTCCACTGGGGACAGACCCTACGTGCTTATACCATTTCCAAGCACATGAGGAAACAGAGTGGTCCCCACTTCTGGACAAGTGATGTAAGCTGTCCAAGTCCTGCCTTCAGTGAAGTGGGGACAAGGTCCACCTGACAGGGAGCTGGGAGAATGACAAACAGGTGTGGAATGGCTGGGCCTGGCAGAGTAAGTGCACTCAAACCTGGGGCATGTTCCTGAATTTCAGTTGGTTTTTGGGCACATCCCTGAGGTTTTTTTCCTCACATATGTCCTTCACACTTCTAATCGTAATACTTTCATTAACACTGAAAAATAATGCAACAAGAAGACACAGAAAGAGAAACCAGCAAGACAAAAGCACATGGTTATATGCCCAAACACAAGCACTCTCCACATTTTAATATATTCAACAGAGCCCCACTCAGATGGTATAGTAACTGCCACCTCACCTGATCAAAGTGGCTCAGCCACCGCAGACACAAGTGAGAAGTTTCTATCATATTCAGTACTAGGAATAACTCTCAAAGAACACAGCCTTTCCCTAGCACTTTCATCCACCTGTGGGAAAGGTAATTAACTAGTAGGTGCACATATTCATCAAGGTTAAGATGTTTACATAAAGAATAAAAAACTCCACCCCACTGCAGACATCTGGCTTAAGAAAAAATAAATTAACAGAGATCTCAGGCCAGAATATACATCTGGAGTCAGGACTCTATAGCGACTGGCTACCAGAGATGTAATAGAAACAGACCATGTCTGCAAACGTTTCTGAGTTCCTATGTAGACTGGCAAGAAACAAGTGTTATTATCATCACCATTATTAGTCATTTTCAAGGCACTGCCAGCTACATAACTTACTTAAAAGGCAAGAGAAATCTGAAGCTGTCTGATGCATTTCAAAGGATAAAGTAACACTCTCCAGGTAGCCAAGATCTATAAATAGGCTTTAAAAGCGTTGGCTCCTTTTCTAAAAGTTGGCTTTGACTAATAAAGAAAACCCATGGAATCTGTTCTCTATTGAACATGAAACCCCAAACCCTGACTGCAACAATAACTAGGGTCACAGCGACATTAGGGTAAGTTAACTGAAGTTAGTAAGAACACATCTATCAAATTCTAACCTTTCTAGGGCCAGGAGCTGGAGCTAGTAGTTAATTCTATTCTATGTAGCACCTATGCCCTGTGTTCTGGTACTTAACAAAAGAAACAGGTTGATAAGAAGTGGAACCTTTTCAGGTTGCATGTGGCAATACACAGAATGAATACCGTGACCAGATTAATCTGGCTGAAATACCACTTTCTTCATGACACTACCCTGATTGGCCGCTCAGTTCACTTATTTAGCACTGTTCTCAGTGCTAAGAATAGAGCAGTGAACAAAATCAAGTCTCTCGCCTTATGGAGCTTACATTCTATGGGAAAAGATAGGCAGACAACCAAACATGTGCTGTGTCAAAAGTACTCAGTGGTAAGGAGCAGAAGCAGGGTGGAGAGGGAGCTGGGAGTGCTATTTATATAGGGCAAAGGGGCATGGTGAGCAGATGTGAAAGTGATAGACGCTGGATGGATCCTGGCTGCTGCCTCAACAAGCCAACAAAACTGCTCTTGCCAAAGATGCTGGTAACACTCACACTGTCAAATCCAACAGCCACTCTCAGGCCTCATCTGACCAGAGCTCCCTGCAACATCCGACGCTGCTCCCTGGCACCCATGCCTCACCCACTCCCGGCCTTCTCCTGGCCACCCCCGGCCTTCTAGTCTCCCCTTTGCCAGCTTTCCTTCCTCCTTCCGTCAGCCTCTAACTCTAGTGTCCTCAGGACTAGTCCTGGGCTCTTCCTACTCCGTACTCTCCTCTCTTCTCCCTTCCACATGTGTCATCCAGGCTTCTACGCCAGCTGCCCTGATTCCTCCCTGGCTCCTCCCCTCTTGCCTTCTTCCTACCCAGCAAAACGGGAATGCCCTTGACAATGCTTGCCTATTCCCATCACTCCCCAGCTGGAATTCCTTCAGAGGTTCACCTGCTTATAGATAGAATAGAACCCCCAAATATCCACCGAAGTAGAGTTCCCCCCAACTATACACATCTGGTTTTAACGTGTCATCATTCAGTTGTCTGATGCCTTCATCTTCCAAACATTAGCTTAGCTTCCTGCAGAAGCCTCCTGGATTGCTCTCAAGGCACATTAGTTAGCTACGCCCTCTCAACACCCTGTACCTACCACAGTCTGTAATCACCTATTCCTGTGCCTGCCAACTGTCTCCATAGCCACATTACATCTTCCATGGAGGAGAGACCATTACTGTTCTGCTCACCATGCCTGTCCTCGCCCAGCACAGCACCACTGCACAGCACGTGTAGAATGAACTCCTGAATAAAACCCCACTGTCTCCCCACTGCCCAGAGCGCCACCCCTGCCTAGAACAGCCTGGCCGGGCCCGGGTCTCCCGCACAGTGCCCGCGCCCAGTCCTTCCGAGCAGTTCTGCGTCAGACCCCACTGTCTCCCCACTGCCCAGAGCGCCACTCCTGCCCAGAACAGCCTGGCCGGGCCCGGGTCTCCCGCAGAGTGCCCGCGCCCAGTCCTTCCGAGCAGTTCTGTGTCAGACCCCACTGTCTCCCCACTGCCCAGAGCGCCACTCCTGCCCAGAACAGCCGGGCCCGGGTCTCCCGCACAGTGCCCGCGCCCAGTCCTTCCGAGCAGTTCTGCGTCAGACCCCACTGTCTCCCCACTGCCCAGAGCGCCACTCCTGCCCAGAACAGCCTGGCCGGGCCCGGGTCTCCCGCACAGTGCCCGCGCCCAGTCCTTCCGAGCAGTTCTGCGTCAGACCCCACTGTCTCCCCACTGCCCAGAGCGCCACTCCTGCCCAGAACAGCCTGGCCGGGCCCGGGTCTCCCGCACAGTGCCCGCGCCCAGTCCTTCCGAGCAGTTCTGCGTCAGACCCCACTGTCTCCCCACTGCCCAGAGCGCCACTCCTGCCCAGAACAGCCTGGCCGGGCCCGGGTCTCCCGCACAGTGCCCGCGCCCAGTCCTTCCGAGCAGTTCTGCGTCAGACCACATTTCGGTTCTCTTTGCCTGAACCCCAAACACTCACGAGGATGTGTTCTTTTGTTTGATCTTGGTTTATGTCCCCTCCCCCCAGATCCAAATCCCTTCCCCTCACCTCACCATTTAAAATCAAATAACACATCTTTGTAAATTAACTGTCACTTTTTCCAGGTTTGCTTCATTTTATTATTTTTTTATTATTATCATTATTTTTTTATCCTCACCCGAGAACATTTTTCCATTTTTTGTTCAGATAGAATGGGGAGGGAGAAAGGGAGGGAGGGAGAGAGGGAGGGAGAGGGAGAGAGAAAGAGAGAGAGAGAGAAACATCGACATGAAACGGACACATCGAGTGGTTGCCACCCGCACAACCCAACCAGGTCCAGGGACAAACTGCAACCGAGGTACGTGCCCTTAGCGGGAACTGAACCCGGGTCTCTCTGGACCGACCGCAGGCCGGCGCTCTAACTGCTGAGCCAAACCGGCCAGGGCCAGGTTTGCTTCATTTTAGAGAACACAAAGGAATAGTATAGATGAAGAGGAACAGTGTATTACAAACTTAACAAGACTAAACCAGAAATTGGGACCCAGCACTGCAGTCCCAGTTTTGATGCTAAATAGCAGTGTGACTTTAAGTGGGATGCCATCTCTGCTCAACAAGTCATTTCCTCTTCTTGGCCCTCAGTTTCCCTTTTTTAGGCGAGAGAAATGAGTTAACTTATTCCAACTTCCTTTCTAGTTCTAAAAGTCTAGAATTGTACTCCTCCCCAGAAAGGGAGATGCTGGTGCTAAAGAATACAAACGAGAGATACCCAAAGTAGGAGTGTTGGGGTAACACCAGCTGCCATTAAGCACAAGAAAGAAGAGAAGGATCTGAACACCCCACCACAACCATAGTCTTGTGGTTTATCTGTGAGGAGGGATTTTAAAAAGCATACAAACCAATAACAAACTTTGTACATACAGCTCTTCTCACGTAATAAAAAGTCCAAAATAAAATCTGTTTTACCTTTGCCTACTAAAGATAATTTCCCTTCCATCTACTAATTTCCCTTCCATCAGCTGTCAACCTAAATCTCTCCTTCTCTTCATCTGCCTCCCATGTATGCTGTTCACCTTCCAAGTTTGGGATCAGCAGGAGAGCTGAAAACCAACCCACGAAATCAAAGGCCAGATCATCTCGGTCAGATGGATTATGATTTCAGAAACACTGTAAATCTCTACACCAACTCCACTGAGATGAACCGCCCCCTTCTGCTGACATTGTCTCCTGAGACATGAACATATTACATTTTTATCAGATTCAAAATACCTACCTTTTTTCTTTGTGATAAGCTTATTTTCACTATGTCCTTGCTGTCAAAAGCAACAATTTGTTTTCCATAAACTCAAACTTAAAAACGGGAGTGGAAAGCCTTGGCCGGTTTGGCTCAACGGTTAGAGCATCAGCCCGTGGACCAAAGAGCTGCGGGTTCTGACTGCCTGTCAGGGAACATACCTGGGTTACAGGTTCAAACCCCAGCCCAGGTCAGGGTCATGCAGGAGACAACCAGTCGATGTGTTTCTCTTACATCAGTGTTTCGCTATCTCTTTCTCTCTCCTGCTCCCTACCTTCCTCGCTATCTAAAAATCAATGAAAAAATATCCTCAGGTGAGGATTAATGAAAAAAAAAAGTGGAAGATGAAGTTTCAGTTTATGGTCATATCCCAGTTTTAACCTCAGGCCTCATTAACCCTGCTGCATAGGTATTTCCCACCCTAACTGCTGCAGCAAATGCTTTAAAAAAAAAAAGTGTGCTTTTATAGCTCCATGAGAGGGTAAACACACCCTTAAAAACCAAGGTCAGGTAAGTATCTCATTCATCACCCCTGCTTTAAGGCCTCCTGGGAAAACAGATACAAATACAATGAAATATCCAAGGCACAAATAATTCAACAAACTGCAGAGCAGGAAAAAAGAGCCAACACAGCCCTGGCCAGTTTGGCTCAGCGATCAGAATGTCAGCCCTCGGAGTGAAGAGTCGCGGGTTCAAGTCTCAGACAAGGGCACATATCTCGCTTGCAGGTTCGATTCCCAGCCCTAGTTGGGGTCGTGTGGGAGGCAAACAATCGACGTCTCTCTCTCACATCGATGTTTCTCTTCCCCCACTCTCTCTAACTCTAAAAAAAAAATAATCAGTGGAAAAGTTATTCTTGGGTGAGGATTAAAAAAAAAAAGTCCTGGCCAATTTGGCTCAGCAGTTAGAGTGTCGGCCCGCGGACCAGAGAGTCCTAGGTTCGGTTCCCACTAAGGGCACGTACGTACCTCGGTTGCAGTTTGTCCCTGGCCCTGGTTGGGGTCGTGTGGGTGGCAGCCACTCCGTGGGTCTCTCTCACATCCATGTTTCTCTCTCTCTCTTTGTCCCTCTCTCCCTCCCACTCTATCTGAAGATAAATGCAAAAATGTCCTCGGGTAAGGGGGGGGGGGGAAGCCAACACAGAAAGTGATGGACTTTTATTTTCTCAAAACTGCAGTCCCTGAAGTGCTGGTGTTTCCCCTCCACATTCACAGACAAAACCAACAAACCGGCCAGGCAGGAGCTTGGGTACGGATGAATGGAAGCCTGACCAATGACAGCAAGGACATAGTGAAATAAGCGCATCGCAACGGCAAGACCTGTGGTTCCTTTCCCGAAGATCTGCAGGGACCAGCGTGCACTCTGGGAGGAGAAGAGTAGGGAGACAGGTGCTTATGAACAGGACTAGTTTTTGGGGTTTTTTAAATGTTGTTTTTTTTTCCTTTATTGATTTTACAGAGAGGAAATGAGAGGAAGAGAGAGACAGAATCATCAATGAGAGAGAACGATTGGCCGCCTCCTGCACACCCCCCACTGGGGATCGGGCCCACCACCTGGGCATGTGCCCTGACTGGGAATTGAACCAGTAACCTCTTGGTGCAGGGGTCGATGCTCAACCACTGAGCCACACTGGCCAGACTTTTTTTTTTTTTAATATGTTTTTATTGATTTTTTAGGGAGAGAAACATCAACTGGCTGCCTCTTGCACGACCCCTACTGGGGATTGAGCCCAAAATTCGGGCAAGTGCCCTGACCAGGAATCAAACCAGGACCTCTCAGTCCATGGGACAACACTCAGTCCACTAAGCCACATCGGTGGGGCTTACACTGGTTTTTAACTAAAGAATTTCCGAGTCTTAATGCTATTTTGAGGGCCCGCTCCACTTTCCTGGCGCAAGGAAGAATCGGCTAACATCTGACTGCTCTCAAGTCAAAACCCTAGATTTTACTTAGGAAATCTGATTCTGTCCACTGTGCCAGTCCTGATGTCATAAAAATTCATCTACTGCCAGAATCTTAGGCCAGGCCACCCTTCACGGGTAGAAACAATGTGCCTTCCAATAAGGGCAGACTCTGAAGCCTGAAGACAACAGCAGCTTCTCTAATCAGAGGACGCTTCCATAATCACTGTTACCTGCCACCTGGTCACAGGAGAGAGGAAGAAATGGTGGTATGCCCACCTGTCTACCGTGTGGCCTTGGGCAGACATCTGGCCTTTCTGAACTTCATTTTCTTTGGGGAAAAGAAAACAACTGATTTCACAGAGCAAGGTAAGAATGAGATGAAGTAAGATATTTAGAGTGAACTAACAGTGTCCAAAACACAGAAGATTCTCAATAAAATAGGTTTGTGCATTCAGCTGACATCCCCATGACATTCAGAACCATGCTAGGGCAATCACAGGCCTCCAGGCCACAGCAGCCAAGCCTCCCAGTGACCCGTTAGGGTGAGTGATGGGGAAAGGTCCTTGCGAGCAGGAGAGAACCACCATCTGGAGATGAGGTATGTTCTTCAATGACAATGCAATCAAATCCCATGCCCGTCTCGGCACAGATATGACTGTCTTTCTTTTTTATTAGCACATTTCACTCTCCACCGAAGATGAGTATCTACATAGTAGAAAAGCCTAATAGCTCTTCAATAGCAAGTGAAGTTGGGGGTTTCATAGTCTTCCATCACCTGCACTCGCAACCCCTTACGCACCCCCCCAAAGCACCTTCAGCAAGAAAATGCAGCGGGGGGCTAGATTATTCACCTTCAACATTAGCTTTGGGTGTACTTCTAAGTATGCCCGTTATCAAGCACCACTTAGGCTACAAATGAAACACCCAGAAGAGGGTGGGCAACAGGGAGATGCAAGGAGGACTGCTGGCAGGCCCTAACCCTGCCAGCGTCCAGGAGAAGGACAAAGGCTGTGGCTCCATACGGCTGGTGGTAGCACTGACTGCTACACCTCTTTCAGCTCAAAGTCCACAATTCTATGACTCTGTTAAGAATAAGAAATAATGAAAGATCCCAAATGAGAAATAGTTACCCTAAAATACTAAGAAGCCAGCTTTGAGGCAGTTGGAACAATGAAAAAGGGAAAGGCCAAACACTTTAAATTCCTCAGCTCTTTACAAGGTTCAGATAAATATGTGGGTTTTTATTTTTTAATTTTTTTCTTTATTGATTATTTTTTTTA
Source organism: Molossus molossus (assembly GCF_014108415.1). NCBI lineage: Eukaryota > Metazoa > Chordata > Mammalia > Chiroptera > Molossidae > Molossus > Molossus molossus. Next base: position 34,838,593 of record NW_023425358.1, on the reverse strand, counting down.
CAATCACCCGAGGACATTTTTCCATTTTTTGTTCAGATAGAGTGAGAGGGAGAGACAGAGAAACATCGACGTAAAAGGGACACATCAAGTGGCTGCCACCCGCATGACCCAACCAGGGCCGGGGACCACTGCAACCAAGGTACATGCCCTTAGCGGGAACCGAACCTGGGTCTCTCTGAACCGCAGGCCGGTGTTCTAACCGTTGAGCCAAACCGGCCAGGGCTTTTTTATTGACTTTAGAGAGAGAGGAAGAGAGAAGGAGATAGAAATAGAAACATCGATGAGAGAGAACATCTACTGGCCACCTCTTGCATGCCCCCTACTGGGGATTGAGCCCACAACCTGGGCATGTGCCCTGACCAGGAATCGAACTGGTGACCTCTTGGTGCATGGGTCGGCGCTCAACCACTAAGCCACACCAGCTAGGCAATATGTGTTTTTATTAACAAAAAAAAATGGAGCCTGCAATTCCCAACCAGGAAGCAAGTGATCCGTGCCATATGGAAGAAATCGGCTGCAGGCCAGGAGGTAAAACACCCCGGCAATATTTAACAAGTGCCAATGTGTCAGGCTCTGCAATGAAGAACTGGGTGACAAAGCCAGTCTCCAGCTCTTGTCCTGGAACCTCACACGCTAACGGGAAAGAGAGAATGGCGAGTCTCGCACGGAGTGTGTGGAAACTCCTACAGGCACTCAGTGACGCAGTGGGTCCCGGAAGTCTGCCCCAAGTAGGACGCCTGAGCTGAGTCTCCAAGGATGGGCAGGAGTTAACCAGGGAGAGAACATGCAGCGAGGGTTTTAGGCGGGAGGAATAAAGAGGTCTTTCTCAAGATATCAGCAGTTTGGCTTCTAGGTCCCCTCCCTCCTCCATCCTTAGCTTTGATAAGAGAAGCTATGATAAGAGCCATTGATTAGAGCCTGAAGGATCAAAGTCTCAACCTCACTGTTGCCTTTTTCTTGCCAGTGAATGGGGTCAGCAACAGCAGCCACGTTCTGGGAAAAAGAAGAGAGAGCTATGGGACCATCAGTTCATCCATATCTCACGTATAGGTTCAGTGTGATTTTCTGAATCTGCAGTCCAAAAGATGGAATAGAAGGAAGAGCCAGCTTGTCAAACCAGTTTCTGAAGTAAAGGAAAACAAGAAAGAGGGAAGAGAAAGACCAAGAAACAAGAAGCCAAGAAAAGGGGTGAGGATTTAGAAAAGTTAAGTTCTAGAAAGATATCTTTTGTAGTTTTAGTTGTTTGACTACATAAAAGTGAAACACTCTTCTAAATAAAAAATTCAATAAGCAAAGTTAGAAGATAATTGCCAAACTGAGATAATTAGTGAAAAAACGTAAATGTCTAAGGAGTTCTACAAAATCAGTTAAGCTCCCAAAATGACTTACTAATGGCAGAGAGAAAAACATATCTTTACAATGATGAGAGCTAAGCAAATAATCAAATTTAGTATTACTAAGAGTGGGACAGCCTGACATTTGCACCTTTGATGGACTATCTATGAAGCACCCTCACCAAAAACATTAAATCTAAATGTAATCAGGCCTTTGGGGCCTAACATGTGGTTTACAGGAAATCCAGGGGACAGAAGAACATGCTAAACACCACAACAAGAAAACAAATATAGAATATGGGACATTCGTTAAGACAACTGGACTAGTTGCTTCAAAAAGTCAATGCTAAGGGAGAAAAGGAAGAAGGATTATTCTAGATTAAAAGAGAAATGAAAACATATGCCCACAATAACACTTGTACATACAGCAGCTTTGAACAATAAAGTGGAGACAAGACAAATGGCCAGCAACAGGTGAATGGCTAAAACAAACTGTGGCATATGCATGCAACTGACTATTAACTAATACATAGAGCAACACAGATGAATCTTAAAAACATGCTGAGCAAAAGAAGTTAGGCAAAAAGAGTACACACTGTATGATTCCATTTATTCAAAACAGAAGGCAAGACAAATGTAATCTACAGTGAGAGAGAGCAGATGAGGGACAGGAAGAATGCCTGGGAAGGTAACAAGAGAACCTTCTAGAGTACTGAAAGCTTCGCTCTTGACTATAATGGTTACACATGGGGATACGTTTGTCCAAACTTTAGAACTGTACATTTTAAAAGGTGAGTTTTATTGCTCACATACTAAACCTCAACAGAACTGATTTAAATTACAGTAATGATACCCAGAGTTGAGGAGGGTGTGGGGGAATGGGCTCTCTTATACACTGCTAGTGGGAATATTAATTGTCAGAACTCTATCTTTTGGTAGCAGCATTATTGGGATATAATTTACATACTATACAATTTGCCCGTTTAAAGTGTACAGTTCAATGGTTTCTAGTATAGTCACAGAGTGTGCAACCACCACCACAATCAATTTTAGAACATTTTCACTACCTCAAAAAGGCATGCTGTGCCTCTCGGTCATCACCTCCAAACCCTAAACTACCAGTCCACTTTCTGTCTCTGCATGTGTGCCCATTCTGGACATTTTATATAATGGGAATCATATAACACGTGGGGTTTTTTGTGACTAGCTTCTTCCACTTAATGTTTACCAGGTCCATCCATGTTGTAGCAAGTATCCCATTCCTTTCCAAGGCTGAAGAAGAAGTTCATTGTATGGACATGTCACATCTGCTTATTTATTCAATAGCTGACAGGCATTTGGGTTGTTTTATCTTTCGGCTACCACTGAGCATTTGAGTACAAGTTTTTGTATGGACACAAGCTTCCATTTCTCTTGGGAATATACCTGAGAGTGCAACTGCTAGGGCAAATGGTTCCTCTATGTTTAACTAGTTTTTTTTTTTTTTTAATATTCACTTGAGCATGTTTTTTATTGGTTTTGAGAGAGAGGAGGAGGGGGAGAGAGGAAGTGGAGAGGAGAGAGAAACATCAATGTGAAGGAGAAACATCGAATGATTTCCTCCTCCTGTACACGTCCTGCAACCTAGGTATGTGCCCTGACCAGGAATCAAACCTGAAACCCCTCTGGTGCATGGGACGAGGCTCCAACCACTGAGCACCGGCCAGGGTTTCATTTAACTTTTTAAGGAACTACCAGACTGTTTTCTACACCGGCTGCTCCATTTTACATCCCCACCGGCAATATAGGTGAGTTCCAATCTCTCCACGGCCTTTCAAACACTTACAATCACTTGCTAGTTGGCATGAGGCAGTATCTCCAAGGTTTTGATTTTCATTTCCCTAATGATTAAAAATGTTAAACATCTTTTTATGTGTTTATTGGTCAACTTTAACTTTTTAAATTTTTTTTCACTTTATTGATTTTAGAGAGAAAGGAAGGGAGGAGAGAGAGAGAAACATCGATGAGAGAGAACATCAACTGGCTGCCTCTTGCATGCCCCCCACTGGGGATTAGGCCCACAACCCAGGCATGTGTGCTGACTGGGAATTGAACCGGCAACCCCTTGGTGCATGGACTGACGCTCAACCACTGAGCCACACTGGCCAGGCTGGTAAAGACTTCTTAAATAAAACACAAAAATTATGATTACACGCGCTGGCTGGTTTGGCTCAGCAGTTAGAGTGTCGGCCCTCAGACCAAAGAGTCACTGGTTCGATTCTGATCAAGGGCATGTACCTCGGTTGCAGTTAGGTCCCCAACCCTGGTCAAGGTCATGTGGGAGGCAACCAATCAATGTGTCTTTCTCACATTGATGTTTCTCTCTCTCTCCCTCCTTCCCTTCCACTTTATCTAAAAATCAATGGCAAGGTGTTCTCAGGTGAAGATTAACCAAAAAAAAAAACTTTTGCTGTTCAAAAGATAACTGAAAATGATAGTGCAGGTCTATTTTTACCTACATAGGCACAAAAAAAAGTAAAAAGGACACAGCAAAATGGGGTCTATAACTCCAAGAACAGTGTTTCAGATCATTCTGCTCTTTTCTTTCTATCTTTCTGAAATGTCTGAATTCTCCATTTCTATATAATGAGGAGGAAGGCTAGAGGGGGACCGTCACATAATTATGTCCATTCTGAAAAACTGAAAAAGTGAATTTCCATCTCATAATTACCGGAAAGTAAAACTCAGTTACCCAGGAGACACAGTTTACCATGTTTTGTTTTGTTTTTTAAATTGTTGAAAGTATTACAGATGTCCCCCTTTTTCCCCATTGACCTCCCTTCTCCCCACTCCTACTACCATGTTGTTTTTGAGTTACTTTTTTTTTAAAATTTTTTTTTTATCCTCACCCGAGGACATTTTTCCATTTTTTGTTTAGATAGAGTCGGAGCAAGAGAGAGGAAGAGAGAGAGAGAGAGAAAAACATCGATGTGAAAAGGACACATCAAGTGGCTGCCTCCCAACCAGGTCCAGGGACAAACTGCAACCGAGGTACGCGCCCTTAGCGGGAACCGAACCCGAGTCTCTCTGGACCACAGGCTGACACTCCAACCGCTGAGCCAAACCGGCCAGGGCTGAGTTACTTTTTTATTTGCAACATTTCAAAAATAAGAATACACTGTAATTTTCTTAAGAGTTTAATACCTTTGCCCTTTTTCACATGATTTGCAGATAATTTTTATCAAACATACTAATCTGGTCAACAAAATTTAGTGATGCAATCAGATAAATAATAATTTAAGATTATTCCGTAAGAGAGGCTTATACATACAGCATTATCACAAAACTATGTGGAGCATAATTTAGTTATAAAAAAGTAAATAAAAATAACTCAAGACAGATAATAAAGGTCTGTGCACTTGATTCAAAGGAGAGTCTCTACACCCTCACCAAGTTAATTAATCTTATTTTACACTCAATTTAACAATTTTGCAAACCAGTAGAAAGTGGAGGCACCAGACAGGAAAGAGAGTAAGTGACAAACACTGCAGAGCAAGGGCCGCCAAGAGCCCCCTGGAGACAATCATGAAAAATTTAAAAACTCAACTCACAAGAGAGTCCAAGATCTTTGGTTAGAAAAGCAAATAGACCTTAATAGTGCAAGAACATCAAGAGGTTACTATAATAATACAATAAATAATATTCAGAATTAGGTTTCTAAATAATAAAAAGTTATAATATCATCAATTTGTTCAAGAAGCAATGAAAGTTTCAAGCATTTGAGAGTTTTCCACTTTCCATTAATAATGGCTAAGCTTAGCCCTGGCCAGTTTGGCTCCGTGGTTAGAGCATTGGCCCAAGGACCAAAGGGTCACTGGTTCGATTCCCTGTCAAGGGCACATACCTGCGTTGCAGGTCGATCCCCAGCCCAAGTCAGGGTTGAGCAGGAGGCAACCAATCAAATGTCTCTCTTACATCGATGTTTCTCTCTCTCTCCCTCTCTCTCTCTCTCTCCCTCCCTCCTTTCCATTCTATCTAAAAATCAATGGAAAAATATCCTTGGGTGGGGATTAACAACAACAAAAAGGTAAGTTCATAAAAGATATGACTAACAAAATAAACAGTGGTGATCTGGAATATTGGCTTATAGCAAAGGAAGCTCTATTCCTTGAGAGGTGCAAATAGCCCTGGCCGGTTTGGCTCAGAGGTTAGAGCGTCAGCCTACGGTCCAGACAGAGGGGCAAATAAGTAAGGTATTTTTGCAAACATATTTTAATAACTACTCAACTTCACTGCCACATAATTCAAAGGACTGAACAAAAGAAGTGATTCAGATGCATTGATAGGTTCTTCTGTGCTACTTAAATCATTCCATGTGGGTGGTTCTCAAGACTATCTCTGAGCCCTGGCTGTTTTGGCTCAGCGGTAGAGCCTCGGCCCTAGGACCAATGAGTCCCGGGTTTGATTCCACCCAAGGACACATACCTCTGTTGCAGTTCATCCCTGGCCCCAGTTGGGGTCGTACGGGGGACAACAGGTTGATGTGTTCTTCTCAAATTGATGTTTCTCTCTCTCTCCCTTCCTCTCCCTCTCTTTCTACCTGAAGATAAATAAAAAAATATCCTCGGGTGAGGATTAAAAAAAAAAAAAAAAAAAGACTATCTCTGAGAAAGACCTAAAACCCTGTGGTTAAGATCATTTTATATTACCACCCTCCCATCCACCTCCATCCACCACGTATAATCTCCTGCTTTTTTTCCTTTCATTTCTCCTAAGCTCTTCAAATGCCACTATACAACCGCAACTGCGTTTGGAGAGCTATCCAATCAATGCAGAGAACCAAGTTCCCAGGCTGGGGGAAATGGGGCCTGATCTTCCCACCACTGCGTGAGCTACCTCCACGCCTGTGCGAGTTCCTGCCGTCCTCCGGGTGAGGCTGGGATTGCCACAAGGACAGCTGATATAACTAATCTGACCACACAATATGAAACTAATGAGGGGCAGGAGGGAGACAATGCGACCTAAGTCCGCATCAGAAAAAAGCCAAACACTGAGTTTCTGTCCCAGTCTTGAGGACTATGTCTGGGACTCCAGCCAGAGGAATTATTTGCTCTATGGATTAACTCTCTAGCTTGAAGTATCACACACGTGATAGAGGCCAATGCCAGGTCAAAAGGTCGGCAGGAATGTCAGCCACAACAGCAGGTGGTGAACCTGGCCAGAGCAGGTGGTCTCCTGTACTGGGCAGGCGAGTGCCAAGTAAGGCTGAGGGCACAGGCAAGCAGCTTGACTCCTGGAGGCTCCGGCCAACAGGCGCAATGACTGTCACCCAGCTGGGGGCCAGGAGTGGCCTGGGATGCCCACTGACCAGGAGACAGCTGTCTATTCTGGAAGGGCTAACTAACTGCCTCAGATGCAGAGCAGAGGGCAAAGGAAAGCAGGTTTTCCCTTCTGGACTGGGCAGTCCTCCTCTGGCCTCCCCCCTCCAGGAACAAGGCTGCGGTGGAAGAAAAACAGCCAGTTTCAGAGCACCAGAGCAATTCAAACAACCAACTGGTGCTTTATTCGAAACAATGATGGCTTTGTCAGGAGACTGCAACAGCCCAACAAGAGCCAGTTGAAAACCCTACACTCCTCTACTCATTTCTAACCCCTGGTCCCCATGACTGTGAGACAGCACACACAAAGGCGGGGGTACACACATGAACCAACACCAGCCAACCCATGCGATGCAGCAGGGACAGGTGCCATTCAGGGACGACACATCATGGAGCTCCTTCCCAGGAGCTGAGCTCCCAGGACACATTTGAGTCTCACTTACTGATATATTTCCAGTGATCTTAGGCAACAAAGCACAAGGGCTGAAACATCAAGTATTTCTACAGCGCTGCTGGGTCAATTTTCCAGTCAGCTCGGGAGGCGGTACGCTCAGGACCTCAATTAGAGCTACCAAGCCAGAGGGCTGCTCCCAGCTTTACAAACGCCAGAGAGCTGCTACTTCAGGGCCCTCCAGGGCAAGAAACAAAGAAATTCTCTCTGCAGGAAGAAAAGATGGGGGGTGGGCAGCAGCAGATTCTAATATTTCTCATACCACACCCTGCCCTGTTCACTGCATCCATATTTCACAAATCAGTGGCAACCATCCCAAACACTATGCAAACATGCCCAAAGCTCCAAGGAGCCAGCAACGAGCACACAGAGATAAGCAAATAAAGTTACTGGGCAAAAAGCAGCTGGCTACATAGATGCCAATCCAGCTCAACTGTGAAGTCTCTCGTAGGCTACTCTGAGAAGCATCTGGAAGAAGCCATGTAGACCACAGGTGACTTTCCAGCACCACCTGCCTGCTGGTTCTCAGGAACTGTGCAAGGACAACACCAAGGACAAGCCAGAGGCTAAGCTGATAACAGGGTTCCTTGCTTTCATTAGAGGGTTTTTTTCCCATGGGACAATGTCTTCAGCCAAGGTTTCTCTTGGGGATAAAAATCATGAATTCCAAAGCTAAAGGGAAATAGAGACTAGTCTGATAAATGAATGACCAGCCTGAGAGAGCTAGGAGGCTGGGGCCAGGCTCTGCTGGGCTGGGACAGTCTCAGTAAGGAGTTCTAAGCTAGAATGTAGCTGCTGGACTAGATGCCACAGGAGGCAACCTAAGCTCTCCACTGGGCCTAGGGAGTCAGGTTACCTGATCCAGTTTTTAAAGCATAACCAAAGTCCTTAGGTCTTCAACCAGTCCCTCCAGCATATACCCTGCTAGCATGGGATGGATGGAACCAGAGAACCCACAGTGATCAAGCTGATGAGTAAGGCACTAAAGCCAGAGATCAGCATCTTGGGACTCGATGTTACAGGAAGTATTTAAATTGTTTTCCAGAGAGTTGAGTCAGCTCTTCCTTCCATGTACCATGGCATCCCAGCATTTTGTTTGTAACTTGCGGGAACAGACATCCACACCACTCTCCATCACACGGGAGCTCACCACAGCTGTGCGGGCTCACAGCTGGAATCACAGCCTCTCGTGAAGCTCCACACTCCCCCTGCTTCTGGAACAAAAAGCCAAGGGAGGCATCCACCTGCTCACATCCTGCAAAGCCCTGGCCTCAGGGGTCTGTTACCCAACAGGGCACAACACAGACACACCAGCTCGGAGCTCAGTCCAGATGTGCACGCTGCTGATGGCTGTGTTAGACATCATCCATCGTGTCCCCCACCCCCTGCAGGCCATAGGGACAAACATGAAAATGCAGGGAGCTTTCCTATCAGAAGCCCAGGGCACTAACCAAGGCTGCTTTTCAGCTGTACACCTGCTCACCACCTTCCTCCACACACACCTCACTGATGAGGGTGGGAGGGAGCGACAAGGCAGGTGGAGCCTAATGTGGCAATGCCTACTGCCGCCTTTTTCAACAGTTCTGCTGAAAGGTTCTCAGGGTGAAGGGTGGTTTCTGTCAGGAAGGAGGAGGCACAGGGACAGTTTCAGAGAAAGTAGCCCGCCTGGGGTATAGGAGGGGTATAGGAATACAGAGGAATGGAGCAGGGCCCAGAAACACCTTAGAGTTAGTTCCCGATGAATTCCATGAAACAGTCTCGATGACCAACAGACAGGGATTACAAAAATAATAATACATCTACACAATGAAACACTATTCAGTCACTAAAAAATATTGCAGGTAAATATTTGGGAGCTTGGAAAGATGTTCACAATCTATTAAATGGAAAAAATACACTCACTATGCCAAAAAAGAAAGAAAGAAAAACAAACAAAAAACCCACAAGGTCTGGAAGGATAAACACCAGGGAATTGACAGTGGTTATCTCTGGGTGTTAGAATTTTTTTTTTCTTGGAAGGAGGCCTGGAAATACAGTTCAACTCCAAAACGGTAAGTCCTAAGCTTAGAAGAATATTTCCCCAACTTTTCAGTGAACGTGTCTCAGCAGAGGAAACACTGTACCTCTAATAAATCCAAACTCTATTTCCATCTGGCTTAGAAGCAGAAGTTATGGCACTGAAGAACCAGCTCTCTGCCAACACCTTCCCAGGTCGGATGAAATATGGATAGGAAACCTGAGAGCTAGAAAGGGTGGGAACGTGCGCAAGGTAGCTCTGCATAGGCCATACCTGTGTGTGTGAGGGGAGGGTCCAGTCCCTTCTTAACCACCTCAAACACGCTTGCACACACATATATACACTTCTACTGGGGAAGCAAAGATAGAGGCCTATAATGTAAGGTCAAATATGTACGTTAGAAACTTTAAACAAGAGCCAAGAGAAAGGCCTCTTCAGTCTAATTTAAAGTTATAATTTTGTTTCAACTATAAGCAAATCAACTGCCTGGAGTTAAGTCAAATTACTATCTCTTTCCTTCACCCCAGAATCACCCCATGAAACAGCCTCACCCCAGTCAAGCACGGTGGTGAAGTTAAGGGGCAATAGTCCAAAACGGAATGTAAAGCTAAGAGTAACCTATGGTCCAAGAATTTCACAAAATGGAGACTCAACCTTCCACCTCCAAGACAAGATTACTTATTTATTTATTACTTTTTAAAAAAATTCTTACCAGAGGATATTTTTCTGTTTATCTTCAGACAGAGTGAGAGGGGGAGAGAGAGGAAAAAAAGGGACAGATTGAGAAACATCGACATGAAAGGGAAACATTGACTGGTTGCCTCCCACACGACCCCGACCAGGGCCAGGGACAAACCGCAACTGAGGTACGTGCCCTTGGCCAGAATTGAACCCGCAACTCATTGGTCCGCAGGCCAATGCCCTACCACTGAGCCAAACCGGCCAGGGCCAAGACAAGAACATTTAAATAACTGCCCAAGTCCCTCATAACTCAGAGTAACTGTCCACTAGGAGCAGGCATACTTCAGGGGTTTACCAGGCAGACAGTCTTAGCTTCTGCATCTAGAAGATTATAGTCCTGGGATCTTGAACAGAGCCTGGGGCAGAAAGCACACAGAAGAGTGAGAACACTAAGATTTCCCTTGTGCCTGTGGCAAACAGCACAACATACTCCTTCCTCTCTCAGGCTAAATCAGACTCGCTTCTAAACTAAATCCAGTCTAGATTTAACTCATTTTCCCAGAATACTTAATACCTGAACTCAGACATTAAATCGTAAATTGAGCCCTGGCCGGTTTGGCTCAGTGGTTAGAGCGCCAGCCTGCAGACCAATGAGTTGCGGGTTCGATTTCAGTCAAGGGCACGTACCTCGATTGTGGTTCATCCCTGGCCCTGGTCGGGTCCTGCAGGAGGCAACCAGTCGATGCGGCTCTATCACACTGATGTTTCTTTCTGTCTCTGTCTCTGTCTCTGTCTCTGTCTCCCTCTCCCTCCCTCCCTCCCACTCTATCTGATAATAAATAGAAAAGTATCCTTGGGTGAGGAATAAAAAATAAAATAAAAGTAGAGTTCACATACAAATAGAGATTTCTTCCAATTTTTAAAATATGCTAGATCTTATAACACTGGGCTCATATTCCCAAACAGCAAGAATCACCTGGAGCTGAGTGATGGCTGCCCCCTTTTGACCAGACAGACAGATACTCTAGTTCATAACAGACCTCACTGTTCCCTATTGCCTTTCCATCACTGAGACCAAGTCAATTTCATGTATGCCTTCATGGTTTTCATCATGAAGAAATGTTTCTCTGTAATCATGACTCTGAAAGACAGAAAATAAAAGATGGCAAAGGTCCTCTTAGCCTTACTGATGGCCCACTTTATATCCTGGCCCATGCAGGTGTTTGAGTTTGTGACCCCCTGACAGATAATGTTAAGAGGGAAAAAGGTCTTAACAGGATTACCTTACAGAAGGTGATTTGGTAACCCAGGGGACAAGGTGGAGAACCACTTCCTGAGTCCATTTTAATCTAGGGGAAAAGCTCAGGGCAGGTCACTTTCCCAACCACTCTCATTTTCTATATACAGAAGAAATAGAAGATAAAGAATTATGGAATTTCTAGACACTGATATTATTTAAGATCTTTAACATCACATCGTCCTGTGCTTCCCAAGGCAGATTCCTTAAACTTAATGTTGAAAACTTGAACTGTTTTTAAATTATTAAAAAATAACAGCTTTATTGAGACATAATTTACACACCATGAAATTCACTTTAAAAGTGTTTACTGGTTTTAGTATATTCAGAGTTGTGCAACTACCACCATTCTATAATTTTAGAGCATTTTTATCACTCCCTTAAAAAAACTCATAACCATTAGCAGTGACTGCATTCTCCCTTTCCCCTGGTGACCACTCTCTACTTTCTCTTTTATGGATGTGCCTAATCTGGACATTTCTATAAATGGGATAACAACAGGTGAGCCTTTGTGTCTGGCTTCTTTCACTCAGCATCATGTTTACAAGGTTCATCTACGTCGTTGCATGGATCAGTACTTCATTCCAAAGTTTTCAATATTTAAACAAGTATTTATTTGCCCTGGCTGATTTGGCTCAGTGGTTGGAGCATCGGCCCGCAGACTAATGAGTCTCGGGTTTGATTACGGTCAAGGGTACATACCTTGGTTGCGGTTCGCCCTGGTCCTGGTTTTATCATCCTCACTCGAGGACATTTTCCAATTTTTTGTTCAGGTAGAGTGGGAGGGAGAGAGAGGAACAGAGAGAGAGAGAGAGAAACATCGACGTGAAAGGGACACATCGAGTGGCTGCCACCCGCACAACCAACCAGGGCCGGGGACAAACTGCAACCGAGGTACGTGCCCTTAGCGGGAACTGAACCCGGGTCTCTCCGGACCGCAGGCCGATGCTCCAACCGCTGAGCCAAACCGGCCAGGGCAAAAATGTTTTGTTTGTTTTTTTCTTTATTGATTTTTAGAGAGAGAAGAAGGGAGAGGGAGAGCGAGAGAGAAACATCGATGAGAGAGAACATCGACTGACTGCCTCCTGCATGTCCCCCACTGGGGATTGGGCCCACAACCTGGGCATGTGCCCTGACCGGGAATCGAACCGGCAACCTCTTGGTGCAGGGGTAGCTGGTCCTGGTTTTATATGTCCCTCTTACGTCTATGTTTCTCTCTCTCTCCCTCCCACTCTATCTGAACAAAAATGGAAAAATACCCTTGGCTGAGGATTTTTTTAAAAGTATTTATTTGCCCAGCCGGTGTGGCTCAGTGGCTGAGCATCGACCCATGCATCAAGAGGTCGCCAGTTCAATTCCCGGTCAGGGCACATGCCCAGACTGTGGGCCTGATCCCTACTGGGGGCATGCAGGACGCAGCCAATCGATGTTCTCTCTTATCAATGTTTTTAGCTCTCTCTCTAACATCAATAAAGAAAAAAAAGAAAAAGAATTTATTTGCCCCTGATAAAGCCACAGTGGTCATTTAAAAAATAAATACAGCCCTGGCCAATTTGGCTCAGCGGTTGGAGTGTCGGCCTGTGGTCAAGAGAAACCCGGGTTGGTTCCCGCTAAGGGCATGTACCTCGGTTGCAGTTTGTCTCTGGCCCTGGTTGGTCATGAGGGTGGCAGCCACTCGATGTGTCCCTTTCACGTCGATGTTTCTTTCTTTCTCTCTCTCTCTCTCTTTCTCTCTCTCTCTCTCCCCCCCCTCCCACTCTATCTGAACAAAAAAATGGAAAAATGTCCTCGGGTGAGGATTGATTAAATAAATAAATACAATTTTCCCCAGCTTTTCAGACGTGATATAGCAACAGGAATGCAAAAGCAGATATAAGCATCCAGCTGTCTTCTAACTAAACATTATCCAAACATTAAAGAGATTTGCAAATGTATAAAACAATGTCACTCTTCAAAATTTTTTTTTGGAAAACTGTTATTTCCTACAAAAATGTATTATTTATGTTAACATGTAATGGGTTTATTTTTGTAAATGCTTTAACAAATATTTAAAATTTTACCCAGTTTTCATTTCTAATATGGTAGAATCAATAGATATAACGGACAAAACAAAAGCTCTTTGAGGTTCCCAATATTTAAGAGTGCAAAGGGGTCCGGAGACCAAAAAGTATGAGAGCTGCTATTTTAAATTTTTTATTTACTGATTGCTTTTAGAGAGAGAGAAAAAAACATCAAATGTTGTTCTACCCATCTGTGTCTTGTATGTGCCCTGACGGGGATCAAACCAGAAACCTTGGCATATCAAGATGATGCTCTAACAACTGAGCTACCTGGCCAGGGCAAGAGCTGTTATTTTAATCCTTACCTGAGGGTATTATTCCATTGATTTTTAGATAAAGCGGAAGGGAGGAAGGGAAAGAGGGCGAGAGAGACAGAGAAACATCTGTGAGAGAGACACATCAAGTGGTTGCCTCCCGCATGACCCTTGACAGGGGCAGGGGATGCAACTGAGGTACATGCCATCGACCAGGAATCAAACCCGAGACTCTTCAGTCCACGAGCTGACACTCTAACCAGAGGCAAACCGACCAGGGCGAGAGCTGCCATTTTAAAGCATTTCCAAATGAGCTGCAAACACCAGTGCACTTCACCCTCAACACATCCGCATGCATGACATTAACCAGAGTTCAATATTTGTCACTGCTTCTCTTTGGGTTTGGAAAGATTTGCATACAGTGAAATGCACAAATCTTGTATCATTCGATGAGTTCTGACAAATGTGTACCCAATCCCCTATCAAGATATGAAACATTACCATCTTCCAAGGATCTCTCTCCTGCTCCTTCCCAGTCGGTCCCCTCTCCAACCTCCCTCAGAGGCAAGTACTGGCGGGATTTTTTCACCACAGATTAGTTGTGCCCATTCTAGAATTTTGTTAAGTGGAATCGGTATATATTCTTTTGGGTAAGGTTTATTTGCTTATTTCATTCCACATAATCATACCAGCAGTTTGTTCTTTCTTATTACTCAATGTAACTCATTTCTAAGGCAGTATCTCTCAAAAATAAAAGGTCCATGAAAAAAATAAGGTTGGTAACCATGATTCTAGTCAAAGCCCCTCTCTCTTGCCATTTTTTTTAACAGTTAAGGACCCCATGACTTAGAGAGGCCAAGTGATATGTTGTTAGTAGTCAGTGGCATCACTGTCCTGGGTAATCCAATACAATCATCTTTCCACCAAATTCACTGCCATTTCCCGGTCTCGCAGTGTAAGGAAGTCCCTATCTGAATCTGTACGAGAACTCTGTTATAGGAAATGGAACGTTAATACCCAAATAATGAAAGTACTAAGCTTCTTTCAAAGATATGTCTGTCAATGAGTAGATAAACAAAACAGTATACTAATACAATGGAATACTACTCAGCAATAAAAACAAATAAGACACTGATATGCACTATATCATGGGTTAACCATGAAAACATGCTAAGAGAAAAAAGTCAGACATACATAATGTCTAGAAAAGATCATCCATAGACACAGAAAGCAGATTAGTGGTTGTCTAGGGCTAAAGTGGGAATTGAGATTAACCATGAAAGGACATGAGGGCCCTGGCCGGTTTGGCTCAGCGGTTAGAGCATCGGCCTGCGGTTCGGAGAGACCTGGGTTCAGTTCCCGCTAAGGGCACGTACGTCGGTTGCAGTTTGTCCCCGGCCCTGGTTGGTCGTGCGGGTGGCAGCCACTCGATGTGTCCCTTTCACATCGATGTTTCCCTCTCTCTCTGTCTCTTCCTTTCTCTCCCTCCCACTCTATCTGTACAAAAAATGGAAAAATATCCTCGGGTGAGGATAAAAAAAAAAAGGACATGAGGGATTTTAGTAGGGGATGGAATCCAGTTCTAAAACTGTATTGCGATCATTGATTTCAGAACTGAAAACTCAATGAACTGCACACTTAAAATGAGTGCATCTTATGATATGTAAATTACACCTCAGTAAAGTTGTTAAACGACAGCTTATTTGTACAAGTGAATGAAAGAGTCCCGCCCCAAAGCAGAAGACCCGTTTAATAATTTTAAAAACAAAGGAGGCAATTGAAAAGACCCTGCTACTCAACAAGAAAATGTTTGTTTAAAACAGCTAACTGAAAACATATATAGTTTTAACAATTCGCTGCAAGTGTTTCATTTTAATAAACAAAAAGATTTATAAATTAACTTTCTCTAAAGCTCAGTATCAAGCTATCTGGATAAGTCCCATAAGACAAGGTGGTCCATTTGCAAATGGACCAGTTACCATGTGAGCATATGAAGAAGTTCTGTAGATTTTTTTTAAACCTAGAATACTGGTAAATATCTAGAAGCTAGTTTAATCCCTTTACTTTCTACATAAGAAGCTACTTGTTTTGATGACTGAGTATGTCTCATGGTCACTGACCAAAGAGGCTGGCGAGCTGCAGAGGGAAGGAATCATAACCAGCTCTCCAGTCTTCCTACTCAGAGAAGAGTGTTCCCCAACAGTGAAAGCGTGCCTCCACAATCCCCATGTCCCCCTCTCCAGTGCAACTGACACCCCCCAAACCTCTGTCTCTGCCAGTAGCCTGGCTCTCTCGCTCCCTCTGTGAGCTCTGACTAGCTTTCCTCTTCACTGGTCCTCAGCTGGATTATTTATGTGTACTTCTGAGATTCAAACGCTAATGAAAAAGAATTGTTTCTGGAATCATTTTTCCAGATCTTAGACACCGGGGTCTAACCCCGGATACATTAAAGATGCTAGATTTGGAGAAGTATCTTTAGGGCATTCAAGACTAGGCTACGTTCCTCCATCACATCCAGCCCCAACTGAGTAAACACACCATTCAGGAAATATGATACTATATATTTCACGAGAAAACACTACTCTCCGAAAGCAATCTTGAAACTCCAAAACCTCCCCTCCTCTATTAGCCCCATCATGAGGCACGAGAGAGGTTGGGGAAGCAAGACGGAGCAGCACAGACAGAGGAACCCAGGGCGCCTGGACTGGTTAGTGCTAAGCAGAAAATTGCTCTGGCAATAGTGAGGACCTCACTGGGTCACCCCCCGCACAGCCCCTTCAGGGAGGCTGCCCCACCCACAGCTCCATCTGTCAGGGTGGCCCAGGGCAGCCAAGTTTACTGTGCAGAGCAGCAGTGGCCACGCAGCTGACTGGACCTTCTCAGCTTCCTCCTTTAGTAATGGCTCCTAAATGTCCAATCCATCCGCAAGTTCAAAACCCACCTTGAATCATCCACTTCTCATCGCCCCCACTGCTACCATCCTCATCTGAGAATGGTGCCAGCAGCCCCCCAGTGGTACCCATTTCCACTCATGACCTCCTATTGACTAGTTTCCACAGAGCAGCCTCAACAAGCCGTACTCCCCAGTGCAATGAGCACAATTTGCTAACTTCTTACCAAGGCCAACAAGGCCCCTGCCCTCTTCAGTCATTCTGACCACTCCTCCCTCCCCCCAACATTCCAGCCATGCTTTGCTGGCCCTTTTTCTAGCCCTGAACTGTGCCAAATTTATCATACCTTGGGCTTTGCCTAGGGCTCTTTTAATACCTGGAATGACTATCCACTCAGGTTGCAATTCAACCTAAAATGTCACCTCCTCAAAGGACTTCAGATCTGCTCACCCCTTGTCACTTGCTATCTTCCCTCTTGCTACGTGTTCTTCGCTGCACGAACAATGTAATAAATCTGTTTTGCTTACTGATTCTCCTACTAGAATATAAACTCCATGAGGAGAGACGACTCATCTGTCCTGTTTACTATTGTGTCCCCAAGAGCACTGTTCCATAGAAGTGGTTTGTCTTTGCACAGCTGAAAATAAGCAAAGTTCACCAGAAGTAAGCCCAGGTACCTGAGCTTCCCTTTTCAATTCCACATACATTTCTTAATCACTCAGCATGTGCCAGACACTGTTAGGCTCTACTGGCAAATCAAAGGTGAAGACAGTCGAAATCCTAGTACCTCAGGTCTACGTAATGACACAAGGCAGCATCCATAAGGTTGTGGATTTACAGAGGACGATGGTGTTGCGTTCACTCCCTCTGGGTTTACTAGGCAACTGGTGCTGCAGCTGAGTCTTGAAGGAAGGCAGGATTCCACCAGCAGGGAATGCAGCCCTGAAGGGCTGGGAGCCGCCTGATGGCATGCATCTTCCCCACCTTGGATTCCCATGCCTTCCATTAGGAGAGGAATTGCATCTTCGCCTTCTCTCTAACAAAACTGCAGACTTTTGTGAGTAGATAAGGGAGGTTACATTTCAGCTCTAGACATTGCCTTGGACAAGTTGCCTAACCTCTCAGTGACAGGACAAATTAACTTCTAAGCTCAGGTTTTCTTTCCCCTTTTTTTTTTTTTTTTTTTTTTAAATATGAAAAATAAGAACACTACTATCACCCACCTGAGAAGGTTATTGTGAGAAATGCTTAAGATAACATGACGAGAATTTAGTATATAGTACTTGGCTCAGTTCATCTGAATTCTCTTTTCCTACCCTAGCAATAAACTCCCACCACCCTCTCCTCTAGCCTCTTTTCCCAGGACCTTCCCAGTGGTATCACCCTTCTTCACCTACCCATCATCACGGCAGTTAGCAAGTCGGCCTCTATACACAAAGGAAATCAGGTCCTGGACTACTGAAGGGGAGAAGATAGGTGAAAGGAACACTGGGCTTCCTGCTGGGAAGGTGATCCACGATGCTTAACAGTTAGCACGGGGAAGGGGAAATACACACTGAACCCTGACGTCAGGACAAAGTGTCCACACTGATACCAATTACGTAAATGCACACTCAGTGCTAGGTACCACCATAGACCTGGTTCACGTGTTTATCCCTGCTAACTCTTCTACAACTGTCTGTTTATCTGTCTCCCATCCCAAGTTTGCGAGCTCCCTGAGGACAGAGCCTGTCCTCATCTCTGAAGGCCTCACTCCCCCCCCAACTCTTTAATGGCACACTATATAATGACTGAAGACTAAAGAAAGCACAGGGAAAAGAAAACTTGCATGTCTTCAGCATGGTTGCAGAAGAGTAAAATGAACTTAGTCATTTGTGTACATAGTTCCCATTTACAACTAGTTACCAAGCCTACCATTAGAAAGAAGGGCAGAGTGCTCTAAACCTTTAATCCCTGCGATTCCTAAATCTAACAGAGATTCCTGCCTTGGGTCAGGATCAGAGGATTGCTGTACAGGCCACACTTACTTGGGGTGACAGTCTAGACAGCTGCATCCTGAGGCTATCTTACAGGTCCAAACCAAAAGGTCTCCTCAAATCCCCACTGCAGCAGAAACCCATTGTGCAGAAAGCTACTGCTTATCTCTGACTAGATAAAAAGACCATCACCCCTCCCCAGACATTGACACCGAGGCTCCCTAATAAACAGCTACATAAAAAGGTAGAGAGGAAAAAAAAAAGGTAGAGAAGTGGCCTGGCTAGTGTGGCTCAGTGGACTGAGCATGATACCATGGACTGAGAGGTCCCGGATCAATTCTCAGTCAGGGCACATGCTCAGGTTGCAGGCTTGATCCCCGGTGGGGGAACGTGCAGGAGACAGGTGATGGATGTATTTCAATGTTTGTCTCTCCCTTCCTCTCTCTAAAAAATCATTAAAAACATATTTAAAAAAAAATCAAAAGGTAGAGAAGTGAAACCAAAACCAACCACAAAAAGCTACATACTAGATGCATTCAAAATCTGTGTGGGTGATTTACATGTGTGACATTCTTGAAAATGCTAAGAGGGCAAGAACCATGATCTATGTTCTAGAGTATACAGCTCCATTGTAGAGCCTTAGAAAGTATGGGCAAACTAAGAATGCATCTATTTAGTATTTGTCAAGCAGACATTTGAAAGCCACACTAAAAGAACCCAGTCAAACACATTATTTTCTTCAGTTTACAGATGAGAAACTTGGGCTCCCAGTCAATGTCAGTTGAATGAGGACACAGAGTTGGATTCTGCCTGTTAAACCTCCCTGTTATTTGCCAGGTATTAGACACATTCACAGACATTATTTTAGTTAATCCTAACATTCGCCCTGCAGGGCTGTTTTATCCTCCCCATTTACAGTGGCTGACAGAAAGGCTGAGAAAAGGTAAGCTCTGATCATGTAAGTTTTGCCTGGGGAAAAGCAAACGTTTCCCCTCCAAACGTCCCAATCACTGAACATGTGATGTAGGATGAAATCCAAATGTTTCGATATGGGGCTTTTGAGCATCACAGAGTGGGAAGGACATGATTTCAAGGAAACTACTTGGGTCCTGGCTAGTTTGGCTCAGCGGTTAGAGTGCTGGCCCTTGGACCAATGAGTTGAGAGTTTGATTCTGATCTGTGCAGGAGGCAACCAATCGATTGTGTGTGTGTGTGTGTGTGTGTGTGTGTGTGTGTCTGTCTCTCTCTCTCTCCCCCTCCCTCCCACTCTATCTGAAGATAAAATAGAAAAATATCCTCGGGTGAGGATTAAGTAATAATAACAATAATTTTGAGGAAAAAAAAGGAAACTACATGAAGTTGGAGTCCTATCAGCACTGTTATTTACCCACGTGGGCCACTGGGCACTCACATAGTCCCAATTTCTCAAACATCCTATTTCCCCAGCCAAAGTCAGTCTTGCCAAAGACCCTTCAGGAGTCCAAGACTTTGCATGTTCAGGAACAGATCATATTCAGAATCCCTAGACCACTTCACAGGACTGGGGAAAAAATAACCACAACTTCCCCTGCACTTAGTTCCTCCCCCAAAGAGCTGTTGAACCTCATCTGGAAACAGCTGGAAGGCAGCAGTTTACAGGAAACCAAACAAACAAAAAAAAGCACAGAGTGTACCAGGGAGAGTTAGGCAGCTAGAACGAAGAGGCCAGGGGACAGACAGGAAGTTGGTTAGAAAGGGCCCAGGCCAGAAACAGTCACACAGAAGAGGAAGGCCAAGAGGAGGCCCAGTTGGCCTTCCTCTTGGCCAAGGAGAAGGAGAAAACCTGGAAACAGTGGTAAAGGGTCAGGCCCAACCGAAAGAGAAGTCAGACCATCTCTGAGTTTAAGTCTTCTCCCCTGGTTGCCCTCCCCCCACACACCTGGACCCTGCTTCTTTGAAAGCCAGCTAGCTAAGGTCAGAAATTCCCTTCTGCTCCTGTGCTGCTTTCTGAGCCAGAGGCTACAGCCCAGACAACTGGCTTTGGGTCATTCCTCTGTCACTCTGTACCAAAGTTCCACGCTGCCAACTCAACTCGAGAGCCATCCAAAACGGCTTCACACAGAGACAGAGCACCTCCATGAGAAACTACTCGGCAGATACCCATCAGGGACCGCAGTGGTAGGACTTGAGCCAGCAGGGGTGGGAGGTGTTAAGAGCAAGGTAAGTCTCCAACCAAACTAAGGGTACATTTTGCAATCAAGAAAGTTAATTAAGTAATGGCCAGTTGCCAAAATATTTTTGAAAGAAGTGTCGTGGGGGGAATGCCATTACTAAAATTCCCTGGTTTTATTTAACAAGCAGCCTTTAGGTTATCAAACTGGGGGCAAAGGAGAAGACTGGTTTTATATTCTCCTTTAGCAGAGTTTAGGTGGGGGCTTTCTAGCCCATACCTCCTGCTACTCAGTCATCCATTCTCTTTCCATACATGGAGTTTATATTAAAATAAAAGGACAAACTTCTTTTAATAAAACGAATTCCTGTCTTTCACCCCTCGTTGTGTGTGAAGGGCTCTGTCACCCTGGAGCACACATATGATGTAGTTGGGTTTGATTCCAGCGGAGGTTATCAAAATCGGAGGTGTAGTAAGCAGGCCAAAAAGGAGGCAGAGAGGGCTGCAATCTCAATACCATTTGTTTAACACAAAAGGAAGAAAGAACATCTCCACAGGCTCAGTGCCAGCTCAAACTGGCAAGACCAGAGAGGCAGAGCAGAGCCGGCCAATGCGCCGTGAAGGGGTGGGGGAAGCGTGATGGGTAACCTACGCGGCCTGTGGCAAACAAACCATTAGGGAAAGCTTGGGAGGAAATGGGAGGGTGGGGGCATTTCAGGAACATAACAAAAGAACAAATGGATTAATCATTTATTCCAGAAAAGGAAAATGTCACCCGGGAGCTCTGCATCCAGTGTTTTCACTTCAGGTAAATGCGTAATGTTTTAACTTGGATGTATTCCGGGCTCGTGGCTCTCCAAAACAAGAGGGGTTGGGGGTGTACCTACTCTTCTTTACACTTTCCTGGAATCTGCTAGGAAACTTACTAGGCTGCCTGCAGAGAAGACCCTAAGACAGCCCCAGCCAGTCCAGTTACTAAATCAACAGGCCTGGCTTAGCAGAGATCCTACCAGGTATGAGCTGGTGTGCAGGACTGGGCTCTCTGCACTGTAGCTAGTCCAAAGTGCTTCTGCTGCTGAGGCAGAAGTTACCCAAGGTAAATACCACACACACACACACACACACACACACACACGGAGGAAGGAAGAGAATGGGAGAATGGAAAGGGAGGGCCAGGCATTTCAGCCGCTTAGGAAAACAGAGACCTCTGCCCAGGGCCCAATCCACATGTCAGGATGGAGTCTGGGATGCCTGCCCTGAACACTGGCATCTCCATATAATGTTTCAGGGCCGGCCAGAGAACCCTCCAACTTGCCAGGGGGACACACTGCACCTCTAATAGCCGTGGCTCCAAAAAGTCTTCCTGGGAGACACCCAGGGCCCCTCCCGAGCTGGGGGAGGGTTTCCCGATCGAGGGGACGGGAGGAGACCCAGCCTCCCTCTGCGGGGACGAGAGAAGGAGCTAACAGCTGGAGCATCTAACCAGAAGCCAGCACTGGAGTCAGCACTCGACCTGTCTCGTCCCCTCCCCACCCCGGCCCAGGGAAGCAGATCGGACTGTCACCCCCTTTATCAGAGCGGAAACTGGGCTCCGAGATTCTGCACGACCGTCCAAGCCTGGAACCCGCACTTAAGCCCCCCCCGGACAGGTGTTCGTAACCACAACACTGCCGGAAACACACAAAGCGTCGGGGGGCGGGAGGAATGAGGGGCAGCTCTGTATGTACACCCCTCTCGTCCAAAATCGCTGGCCTCGGGACACTGGAGGGCAGGGCCTGGATGGGGAACGCGGGCTGGAAGAACGCGAGCACTGCTGACCGGGGCAGAGGCCGGGACCCCAGACCCAGGCACCCTCCCGAAGGGGACGACCCAAAGGGAATGCACGGAGCCAAGGGGAGCCCCCGGCGGCCCAGCCCCCCCCCCCCCGCGCGCAAGCTTATTTCGTCCGAGAAGGGAGCGCGGCCCGACAGGTGGGGCCGGACGGGTGTCGCCGGGTCCCCTACCTATAGGCCAGGGTCATGCACTCGAAGAGCTTGGTGAGCGAGGCGTCGATGGACAGGTGGCAGGAGCTGGTCTTGCCGAAGCTGTAGGTCTGGCACGTCTGCTTGTTGACCGTGTCGAAATCGTAGCCCTTCTTGGGCGGGTGCTCGCGGTGCGGCGACGACACCATGAAGTGGCCGCTGTGGATGATCTGCTGGCGGCGCGGAGGCTCCTCGCGGCCCGGCCCGGCCCAGGGCGGCGGCGGCGCGGCGCTCGCGTGGGCCCGGGCCGCGGTGGCCGCGCCGCCGGCGGGCGGCGGGGACGGCTCATCCGTGTCCGAGTCGTCGTCGTCCTCAGGCGCCGGGGATTGGAGCAGCGCCGGGCGGCCCGGGCTGCTGGGCCGGCGCGGGGAGCACATGAAGACTTGGGCGGCCATGGGAGCGCCCGGCCGGGGGCATCCCCTGGGGCCCGGGGCGACGCGCGCGAGCGAGGCTGAGCGGACGCCGGCCCGGCCCGCGCGCCGACTGCCCGCGAGCTTGCGGCGGGGCGGGAGAGGGAGGGCGCGGGCGGACGGGGCCGCCTCGGCGCCGGCCCCGGCGTGACGTCACCGGCGCGTCTTGGCCAATCGGCTGCCCGCGGCGGCCTCTTAAAGGCGCAGGGGGCCTTTCGGTATCTAGGCGGACAAAAAGAAAAAAGGGCGGGGGAGCGGAGGCCACGCCTCCGAGCCCCGCCTCTCGCCGCCCCCTCCCCTCGGGGCTGCCCGGGGGCGGTGGGACCGGCGGCCGCGTTGTGCCATTGGCCAGTGCCCTGGCCGCGCTGACCCCGCCCCACGCTGCGGGTGGGGCGGACCCTCCACGTGGTGGGTGGGGGTGGGGCTCCCTCCCCCTCGCCGGCCCCGGAACTGCGTCCTAACAGCTCATCCCTGGTGCGCTTTTGCACTGGGGTTGTTGTCCCCATTTTATTGATGAGAAGACTGAGTCGCTGAATCCCACGGGGATTTTTCTAACGTGCGAACAAGATCAAGGAGACGTCTCACTGAGACCCCACTGAGACCCCACTGAGAAGGAAACCGGTCCTGCCGAGTGGAGACAGTTTCCTGGGGCGGCACAGTAAGTGGCAGAGGCGCTAGTTGAGATCTCGAGTTTGGAGGGTGAGGCAGCCCCTAAACAGCGCCAAAAGGGGAACCTCTGAGCCGGAGTCTTGTTTTCTGACAAGGGAGGAACGATTCTGATGCCTCAGAAAGTTGCGACAGTTAAACAATTACTACGAAGTGCTTCTCTGCAACTAGCCCAGAATGAGTGCTAAATAAATGTACTGCAGACGGAAAGAACTGAACCAACCAGACCAGAGGTACCTAAATAATGCCAACACTCAACCACTTTTGACCTACAGCCTGGGATGGGGGCAGTGTGGAGGGGGGGTGGGGGTGGCAGGGCTTCAAGAGGCCCAGTGGGGCGCCTGGGCCCAGAGCAGCCTTCTGAGCCCTGGCCGGACCTCGTGAGTCCTCTACTGACTCACCCGTGCTCTGCTTTGAAGCAAGTTTCACTTCCAGATTTGGATGGAGGCTGACTGCCCTGCCCTCCCGAAGGGGAGGGTGTTGGGAATGGAAGGGAGAAAGGGCTCACCAAACTGGCTGCACTAACTCCTTTCCTAGATGTCTCTAGGGAGGGATAGTCACAAGGGATGGCCAGTTCCTGGTGTGAGTTTGAGATCCCCAACCCCTTTGCGGGAACCACCGCTTGGGACTCCCTCCTGATTGCAAATATCTGAAAGTCCAGCCTTTGAGTTGCCTTCCTTAATCTGAAAATGCTCTTCTCCATAAACTCTTACATGCTCAGATATATATGACACAGCAGTTCCACTTCGAACTGTATCCTAAAGATATGTGTACAAAGATGATGATTGTAGCCCATTTATTAAGCGTGAACAGAAACAATGTAATGTCTAACAAGAGGTGTGAGAAGCACCTCACAGACCCCAGAGAGGGGTTATTGGACAGCCCCCTGAATCAGAAGGAGCAGGCTGTCCCCAACCTCGACCCTTGTTTTCTCATATAAATGAATTGAAATAGCCCTGGCTGGTTTTCTCAGTGGTTAGAGCATCAGTCCACAGACCAAAGGTTCAATTCTCGGTCAAGGGCACTACCTGGGTTGCAGGTTTGATCCCAGTCCCCATGGGGGTCATGTGGGAAGCAACCAATGATTCTCTCCTTCTCCTCCTCCTCCTCCTCCTCTCCCTCCTCCTTCTCCTCCTCCTTCTCTCCTTCTCTTCTTCTCTCCCTCCCTTCCCCCCTCCCTCCCTCCCTCTCTCCCTGTCTCCCTCTCTCTCTCCCTCTCTCCCTCCCTCCTTTCCATTCTATCTAAAAATCAATGGAAAAATATTCTCTAGTGAAGATTAACAAAAAACAACAAAAAGAGAATTTAAATGAGATACTCTAGATATTTGTGTTGGGTTCAGTGAATTTATTAAAACATTAATGCAAGTGAAAAAAACATTAATGCAAGTGAATTTATATAAAAATTAAAGCATGTTCATTTATTAATGAAGCAAAGCAAGCAAACAAAAATCTGGCTCATAAAGCACAGATGGACTCTCAGCTAATCTGAAGAGCAAGTGGGGTGGGCGGTTTCTGCTTTATATACCCTTCTGTCTGTAAGTGCTGTTGGTTTGGGGTTTTTTTAAGATTTTTTTTTAATTGATTTTAGGGAGAGAGGAAGGAAGAAGGAGAGAGAGAGATAGAAACATCGATGAGAGAGAACATTGGCTTCCTGCATGCCCCCTACTGGGAATTGGGCCCACAACCTGGGCATGTGCCCTGACCAGGAATTGAACTGGTGACCTCTTGGTACATGGGTTGAAGCTCAACCACTGAGCCACACCCGGCGGGGCTGTTGTTGTTTTTTATTCTTATGTTAGATATCCTGCTACAGATTAACTCTAAAAGTCTCCCCCTTTCTTTCTTATGGCTTTCCCACAATTTATGGGAAGTACCTGGCCTTTTTTTGTTTTTGTTTTTTTAACTCCTATTTTCCCCTCCTCCCTGCTGTTCTAACAACTTTAGGATGATTTGCACTAAGTGATCTCTAATTCCTCCTCCTCCTCTTCCTCTTCCCCTCTCCTTCCTCTCCTGAATTCTTCTGTGAGAAGGAGAGGTTTTAACCCTTTGTTCTTAGGATAAGGCCCTCTACCCTGGCTGGTTTGGCTCAGCGGTTGGACTGTCGCTTGGACGGCCTGCTGACCAGAGAATCCCAGGTTCGGTTCCCCCTAGGGGCACATTTAAAAAATAAATAAATAAGGCCCTGCTACCAGTGGCCTGCAAAGCTTTTTGACTTGAACTTTCCTGCCTCGGTTTCCCTATTCTGC
Organism: Molossus molossus; assembly: GCF_014108415.1. Lineage (NCBI taxonomy): Eukaryota > Metazoa > Chordata > Mammalia > Chiroptera > Molossidae > Molossus > Molossus molossus. The sequence continues at coordinate 34,812,783 of NW_023425358.1, read as the reverse complement.
ATGTCCCAGAATTTTCCTAGCTTTTCATTGTCCTACAACATAGGGAAATCGTTGGATATATTCTAGCCCCAAATACAGTGGAACACTACATATTAAATTATGCAAATATATATCTATTGACTTGCAAAGACATCCATGATGTATATTGTTGGGTGGAAAACAACTTTTAAAAAGTTATCAGAATTTGATATCAATTTCAAAAATAAATAAATTTGCATATTTATGTGTGTATGTCAGAAAGTGCACCATGTTAACTACCACCAGTTATCTGGTTGTCTCTGGGTGGGGTTGGTTTTTATTTTTCTTCTTTATGCTTATCTATCTTTTCTAATTTCCAAAAGAAACAAGTATTACTTGTATACTTTTTGCAGGGGAGTATACTCTTTATTTCTGTTTGGTTTCTTAACACAAAAGACATCCATGAAGGAGGATGTATACTTTTTTATTTAAAAAAATAAACACCCATTTCCTTAAGATAACCTCTAAGGCTGATGCTAAACACTGGCTATCTACGGGCCATATTTGGTGCACACACATGCTTTGTGTAATCCTCACTATAAATTACTAAAGATTGTTATTAGAGAAGAAACAAGACTTGAGGAAAAGCACAGTTTAAAATGCAGGAAGCAGAGGACCACCAAGAGTGAGCTCTGGGGGGGTCACCAAGTTCACAATCAATGGCTACAAGGTGTCGGTGGTACTTTTCCAGAACTAGGCTGAGGCCCCCACCTCCCTTTGTACTGAGCGGTACAGAGGGGCACGCAGTGCGATGCCCCAGGGAGCTGAGAACTCCCTGAAGGACAAAGAGCTCTCACACCCAGCAGACCACAGATGCCCAGGTAGCCAGCTGTTTCCTCTCCAGAAATCAGAAGCGTTGTGATCACTCCACTGTAATCAAATCAGCAATCAGGCAGATAGGAATCCCCAAATACAAAGTATTACAGCGCTGGCTGGTTTAGCTCAGCCGTTAGAGCGTCAGCCTGCAGTCCAGAGAGACCCGGGTTCAGTTCCCACTAAGGGCACGTACCTCGGTTGCAGTTTGTCCCCGGCCCTGGTTGGGTCATGCAGGTGGCCGTCACTCAATGTGTCTCTTTCACGTCGATGTTTCTCTCTCTCTCTCTCCCTCCTACTCTATCTGAACAAAAAATGGAAAAATGTCCTCGGGTGAGGATAAAAAAAAAAAAAAAAGTATTACAAACCACTAAAAGTCAGCAAACTAAGTAAAAGAAAGCCAGTGCTCTGGAAGAGAGGTACCTGAGAACTAACAAGTAAAGGGGAAACGTTAACAGAACAGTAGACTTTTAACATAATTAATAGCCTTAGATAGAATGCAGAAGATTACACATGCATTAAGCAACAATCCATTATGGAGAAGAAGCAAGTAGAGGTCTTGGAAAAGAAATAGAAATACAAAATTATAAATAAAAAGAAAAGGCTGGATAGCGAAATGAATATGGCTGGAAACACAGTAGTAAGCTAAAAGATTAATCTGAGCCCGGCAGGTGTGGCTCAGTGGTTGAGCCTCAGCCCATGCACCAAGAAGTCACTGGTTCGATTCCTGGTCAAGGCACATGCCCAGGTTGTGGGCCCGATCCCCAGTGGAGGGCATGCAGGAGGCGGCCAATCAATGTTTCTATCTCTTTCCCTCTCCCTTCCTCTCTCTCTCTCTCTCAAATCAATAAAGAAAAAAAAATTTTTTAAAGATTAATCTGAGAATTTCTCCCAGAAAACTGCCAGAAGGTCAGAGAGGAAATTAAGTGACATTGAAGATACATTCAAAAGTTCCAAAACCTGCCTAACAGTTCCAGAAAGAAAGAGGAAAGTGAGAGAGACAGAAGAAAAAACAGAGAGAGGAAATAATAAAGAAAATTCCCCAAAGTGCTAAAAACACAAGCCTTCTATATGTGTCAATACAGGATGTGCTATAACAAACCACACCCAAATCTCAATGGCTTAAACCCATAAAGGTGTGTTTCTGGTTCATGCTGCCTATCTTTTGTCTGCCTGTCCATCACAGGTTGGCAGTGGACTCTGCTGTTGTAGTCACTCCAAGATTCAGGAAGACAGAGCAGCCACCTTTGCAAATGTTGCCCATCACTGTGGCAGGGAAAAGAGAGATCTCAACAGGGTTTTGCGTTGTCATCTAAATGGTGTGGCCCAGAAGGGACATGTACTCACAAATTATTGGCCAGAACTAATCACATGGCCCCCCTCAACCACAAGAGAGCCAGGAAGACAATGATATTATGACCGGAAAACAAGCAACCAGAAATATTTGGCGAACAGCACCGATGACTGATGGCAACTATTCCTTTGGATTTCAAAAGTCCCCATACATGCAATACCATAATGACCCTCAAAAGCACTAGGCTAAACCCTGGCCGGTTTGGCTCAGCCATTAGAGCGTTGGCCTGCAGACCAATGAGTTGCAGGTTCAATTCCAGTCAAGGGCACGTACCTCAGTTGCGGTTCATCCCTGGCCCTGGTCAGGGTCGTGCGGGAGGCAGCTAGTCTATGTGTCTCTCTCACATCGATGTTTCTCTCCCTCTCCTCCTCTCTCTCCCTCCCACTCTATCTGAACAAAAATGGAAAAACCTCGGTGAGGATTTAAAAAGAAAAAGCTTTATGCTAAGTAAAAGAAGCCAGATTTAAAAGGCCATATATTGTTTGATTCTATTTACATGACATGTGGAAAAAGCAAAATGATAGGGACAGAAGCCAGATCAGAGGTTGCCAGGAGCTGGGAGAAGGGACTAACTACAGAGAGCAACAAGGGAACTCTTTGTGGTGCTGGTTACGTGACTGTGTAAGCTCAAAATTCATAGAAATGTACACCTAAAAAGGATGAATTTTATTATAAGTATACCTCAATAAATCTTGGGGGATAAAAAGTTAAATGGCTTTTTTCATCCATAGACCATATTTGAAAGAATTACTGAAGGTTTTTTTCCAGCAACCACTGGACTGCTTTTTGTCTCTGTAGTTTTGCCCTTTCCAGAATTTCATCTAAATGGAGCCATTCAGGAAGTAGCCATGAGTCTGGCTTCTTTCACTTAGCACAACGCAGCCCATTACTGTGTGTTCTTCCCATTACTGGAGCTGTAGTCCACTCTTTATTTCTGAGTAGGTTTCATGTTGTGAATGGAGCACAGTTTATGGATCCGTTCACCAGTTGAAGGTCATTTCAGTTTCCAGTTTGGGGTGGATTACAAGTGAGGCCACTATCAACATTCCCATACAGGCTCCCGCACATTTTTATTTCTCTCGGGTAAATACCTAGGAGTGGGATTGGTCGGCTGATAGGGCAAGTTTATGTTTCACTTTTTTTCTTTATTGATTTTAGAGAGAGAGGAGGGGAGAGGGAGAGAGAGAAACATCGATGAGAGAGAACATTGACTGGCGGCCTCCTGCATGCCCCCCACTGGGGATCGGGCCCACACCTTGGGCATGTGTCCTGACCGGGAATCGAACCGGCGACCTGTTGGTGCAGGGTCACCGCTCAACCACTGAACCACATCAGCTGGGCTATATTTCATTTTATAAGGACCTGCCAAACTCTTTTCCCAATGGCTGTACCATTTTCCCTTTCCACCAGCATGTAGGAGAGTTTGCGTCTCTGCCTCCTCACCAGCATTTGGTATGGTCTATCTTTTTAGCTTTTAGTGCGAACATTGTGGTTTTAATTTGCATTTTCTTAGTAACTAATAATACTCACGTATTTCCTTTCTGTATATTTTCTTTGATGAAGTATCTGTGCAAATATTTTGCTAGTTTTATTTTAAGTGAGGTGCAGGTTTCTTACTGAGTTTTGAGTTCTTTGTATATTCTAGATACAAATCCTTTATCAAATAAATGTTTTGCAAAGATCATCTGCCCATCTGTGGTTTGTCTTTTCACTCTCTTAACAGTTCTTTCTTTTTATTTCTTTTTTTTTTTTTTTTATCCTCACCCGAGGACATTTTTTGATATTTTGTGCAGATAGAGTGGGAGGGAGAGAGAGATAGAAACATCAACATGAAAGGGACACATCGAGTGGTCGCCACCCACACGACTCAACCAGGGCCGGGGACAAACTGCAACCGAGGAACGCGCCCTTAGCAGGGACCGAACCCGGGTCTCTCCGGACCGCAGGCCGACGCTCTAACCGTTGAGCCAAACCGGCCAGGGCTCTTAACAGTTCTTTAGCAGAGCAGAAGTTTGGAATTTTGATACAGTCCAATTTATCAATTTTTTTTCTTTTATAGTCAGTGCTTTGATGTCTAAAAACACTTTATCTAACCACAAGATCACAAAGATTTTTTCCTCTAGAATTTTTAGTTCCCTTTTGATCTATGATCCATTCTGAGTGAATTTTGCTAGCTATAAGGTGTAAGGTATGGGCTGAGGGTCATTCATTTTGCACCGGGATGTCCCATTGTCCCAGCATCGATTATCGAATATTTGCAATGATTATTAACACCATCAGGATCTCCAGTGTTCTGGGGGCCGGGGGTGAGCAAGGGGACTTCCTGGCCCCGCATCTTCCTCCAGCCTGACAGCGGGGACCCCTTGCAATTCTTTGCCGGCAGAAGGGTTGGTTTTAGGTCACTTTACCACCTCTCTCTCCTGAAATGTTTTACAGCAAACAAACCCTGAAAGGGCAGGGGTGACCTAGCGGTCTGGCAATGTCCCTTTGAAAATAAACAAGCGCAGAAACTGAAAGGCAGCAGCCCCCTCTGGGGACTACTTGGAGAAACAGTCTGAGGCCTGGGCATCCGCCGCACGTGGCTGTCCTGCCCCTGCCAGATAGCAGGTCAGAGACGGGAAGCCAAACAGGATGCTTCAGTGTCATTCAATGTCACCTCTGGCCTGGAGGCCCCAGCCTCACCCCACCGACTGACACCTTCGCTGGGAGAGGTCACGTTAGTGGGGAGCATCTAATTTTGGGGGGAGCTGAAAGATTTCCTTGACTGAAGGGCCGTTGACAGCCAGCCTCACACCTCTAAGGGAAACTGAGGTACAGGGAGGGGTGAAGAAATAGAGGCACGCGGATTTGGCATTTTTTTGAGCTTTATTGAGTTATGTTTTACACCCCATGAAATTCACCCAAGTGTACAATTCAAAATCATTTCCTCCCTCTCTGCACCTACCTTTGCTCCAGCCCCAGACAACTCAGGCTCTACCTTCTGACTCCCTTGTTTTGCTTTTTCTAGAAATTTCATGCAAATGGGATCATCTCTAGTCTGTAGTTACAGTGGGGTTTCAAGCCAGAATCTGACAGGAAGGCAGAGCTGGGACAGCTAGCAAACCCAACTGAACCCAGGGCTCTCCCTGCCTGCTGGGTCGCCTGGCGGGCGCACTGTCTCTCAACCTCAGGCTGCACATCTTTAAAATGGGGCCACAAGTTGGTGCTCCCTCTTAGGGTTAAAGCCAGGGTGAAACGAGGTAATTGAGGCCCAATGTCTTGCATATTCCTAATACTCCGTGGAAACTGGAAGCAGACCAAACGCCCAGGAGCAGGAGGGCTGGGCAAGTCCACTGTCATGTCCTCCCGCCCATGGAGGATTCTCAGTGACCACGAATGGACCCCAGTGGCATGAACAGTCTCGGTGAATCTCACGAACGCCACATCGAGTGAAAGGGGCCAGGTACGAAAGAACACAATCTATATGAATCCATGAATGTAAAGTCCCAAAACAGGCGGAATTCATCTGTGTAAAGAGAAGTCCGGCCCTGGCCGGTTTGGCTCAGCGGTTAGAGTGTCGGCCTACGGTCCCGAGAGACCCGGGTTCGGTTCCCGCTAAGGGCATGTACCTCGGTTGCAGTTTGTCCCCGGCCCTGGTTGGTCGTGCGGGTGGCAGCCACTCGATGTGTCCCTTTCACATCGATGTTTCTCTCTCTCTTCCTCTCTCCCCCTCCCACTCTACCTGAACAAAAAATAGAAAAATGTCCTCAGGTGAGGATAAAAAAAAAAAAAAAAGAGAAGTCGGGTAGTGGTTACCCTAGGGGTAGTGCCTGGAAGGGATGGGCGGGAACGTCGGGGGGCTAGCAAGCTGCTGTTTCTTCATCCAGGTGCTGGTTTTGCAGATGTAGTCAGTGTGTGAGAATTCAGAGCCACACCTTTACATGTGGATGAAAAATTCAGAAAAATCTTGCATGGTGTACACAGTAGGTAATTACTATTATTTCAACAATAGTGTTTCAATAGGAGAGTGTGGTTGAGTGCAACATTTGACAAACGTTTTCTGTAGGGGTCTGGAGCCAGGTAAAAACTTCCGACTTTGCAAGTCATATAGTCTCTGTAGCAACTACTCAACTCTGCTGTTGAAAACAGCCCAGGGTGATATGTAAACAAATGAGCGTGGCTGTGTTCCAATAATACTTTATTTACAAGAACAAGTGTCGGGACAGATTTGCCTCATCTTGTGGAAAATGGGCTGGATTCCAAAGCCTCCTTCCCCGAGTCCCTGCAGGACCCTGTTCAGGCACTTCCCTAGCCTCAGTTTTTCTGTCCTGTATAATGGGAGGCTGATTCCAGCTCAACACTACCCTTTAGGGTTGCAAGGAGATCAAATGAGCTCATAACTGAGGGAGCCCGTAGGGAGAAAAAAACAGCAGGCGTTAACAGCCTCTTGAGATTCTTCAATACAAAGCAGATTATTTCTGCCAAAGTCTGAAAAGAGGAAGACATTTACCCCAAGTCAGCCAGGGCAGCCAAGGGCACCACAGGGAGACAGGATCCATGGGTCTGGCACCACATCCTGACCCTGCCTCCCAGAAGCCTTTCCTCCAAGAGCCAGTGGTGGGCTGTTCCCGAGGCCCAGGGCTGATGCTCCCTGCCCCGGCCTGCTTTGCTGAGCAGCCAGTGCCCGCGGCAGGCAAGTGGTGGTAGAGAGATGTGGGGATGTCCCGTCCAATCCCTCGCTCTTCACTCACGCTTTTCCCTCGGCCGGATTTCTCTTCTGCCCGTTTTCCGGTGGGCTTCTACTCATCCCCCAAGACATGATTCAGGCAAGGATCTGGGGGTGTGCTGGTGGGATACGTCTTTTGGAGAAGAGATGAGTCTTCAGAGAGCAAGGTGCAACTCAGAGGGCAAGCCCAAAGCAGCTGCGGGTGGCAACTCTGGCTTTCCTTGGGCCTCATTTTCTAGGAGCTGGACTTCCGGAGTCCAGACATGCTTGCGGATAACAGCTATAACAGTAATAACAGCAGCAGCTAACATTTACTGAGACTCCCTGTGTGCCAGGGTTTGTCCCCAGCATTTTACACGTACTAATTCGTTTAGTCCTCAAAACCACCCGAGTAGGCACTATTATTCTCCCCATTATCTAGATGACGGAACTGGGGCTCAGAGAAGTGAAGAGACGTACCTGAGGTCACCCAGCTGTAAAGTGCCGGAGCTCTGAAGATTCTAGAAGCAGCTGCTTCTAGAAGTCCAAAACGACTCCATATTATCCCGTTTATTGCCTTGTTCCAGCTGTGATATGTCCAAGTCCTGTCATATGGAGCATCGAAAGGGGAGCAGTTGGGAGGGGGAGAGACAGTCCCAGTTAGGAGTCGGCAACCACTTCTGGTTGGACCAGGAGACACTCCACGCCCTGGGCGAGAGAGGTGGAGGCTCACGTGGGGAAGACCCAGTGAAAACTGACTTAAATTATCAAGGGCATGTATTGGCTCACAAAACTGCAAAGTTCAGGGGAAGGGCTGACTCCAGGGCCGGCTGGGCCAGGTGCTCAGACGCTCTCCCAGGAAGCTCGCGCTCACCATCTTTACTCTCTCCGTGCTGACTGCATCCTCAGGCAGGCTTCTGGACCCAGCAGCTCCATGTAACAATGCCAGTGGACCTCCAGTGACCTCTTTCCCGACAGTTCCGCGAAAATCCCAGGGCTGACTCTCACTGGGCCACTTTGAGTCACGTGATCACCCCTGACCCAGGGGGAGGGACCTAGGCCTGGGTCACATGTCAACCTATGGAACTGAGCGTTGCTGAGGGCGACCCCTACTGGAAGAAGAAGGGAATGCAACTGGCCAAGGCAGCAAGTATCTACTCTCAGCCTCTGGAGGAAAATATGCAATACTCACCCAGAGGTGTTTAGGGGTTGCATGTCCCCTGGAAACCAGCCACTGAGCTCCCTGACACTGTTGAGGTGGTCCAGAACTCAGACCTGGACAAGAGCCTTCTCTAACTGCCTCCCAGCCCACCTGTCTGCAGCACTGATGGCCTCATCACCTGGGGCACACCGCCCCTCCCGCCAGCACCCAGCCAGCCTCCTGCTTGGCCTACTGTCCCAGTTCCCTGGTTGTCCTGGCCCCACCTCCAATATGACTTTTTCCAATCCATGCCATACTGGCCACCCTGCCCTTAGTCTAGCAAAGCCCTGGCTCAGAAACCTTCGACCACTCCTCATCAACAAGGAAACAGGAGCTGCTCAGCCCCATGCCGGGGCTTCCTCCGCCATCCTAGGGGCTGCCCTGACCACAGCTTCAAAATGCACCTCTCCCGTAATTCCACACCGGGTCAGACACCCTAGTGCCCTGGCGGCTCACGTCGCCGCCCAGAGGGAAAGGGTCGAGTCTGAGGCACTGCGGACCAGGGCTCAGCACACAGGTGGTGCTCAAAGCCTTGTACCTGACTGATAGCTCCGGACAGACAGGGAGCTGAGAGAGAGAAGCCAAGGGAGACAGAGAGCGGGAAACAAAATGACAGAGAGACAGAGGTCTGGGGGTAGGGGGACAAGAGAGGCAGAGAGGGAGGGAGGGTCCATGGAGACACGTCTGGAAGGAAGGGGCCATCATCCAGGACCGAGACCCAGGGAACAGGCACAGTGAGGACGGGGAGAGGGAACAGGAACCAGCTAGAGCCTTTGTCGTCAAGCAAACGGGCCCTCTGGTCTGTGTTCCGTAAAGCTGAACGTTCCCCGTCAGGAGTGTTTTGCTGAGCAACCAGTCCTGGTGAAAACACTGGAGCATGTTAAAGAGCAAAGGGGCGGGGAGCCGAGCCGAGAGGCACACAAACACGGAGAGAACATTTGCCTGAGGTAGGTCAACCGGGTGAGACTTGGACCAGGCTCAACGCCATTCCTACCCTTTCCTTATCGGTGTCCGTGGAAGAGGAAGTGAGGCTGGACAGAGGGGAAAAGAAGATAAAAGAGTCAACTCCGGGAGGGGGTCTGAGCTGAGAAGGGAGAAGTGCCCGAGGGCAGTTTGGGGGGTGCGTAGGAATGGGCCCTGGAAGTTTCTGGCTCTGGCCTGAGCAAGTCACCAGATGGCGAGTTAAGACAAGTCAAGGCAAAGTTGCAAAGTACCTGTGATCAGGGCTGACCTCTCGGAGTCCCTGCCACAGGCCACAGCTGCCTCAAACCAGGGTGTCCTCGGCCAGGGCCCAGGCTGGGGGGGCAGGTGTGGCGTTTATACCGGGAACATGACTGGCTACCCGATGTGCGCATTAGACAGTCCTGAAGTCTACCAGCGCAAGGTGGCCGAAGACACCTGCCCACAACACCCACCGGCGCCTAATGATGGCAGCTGGCATGACCGTGGGCGACACCACAGTGCAAGGAGCACAGGCAGGGCCACGCAGCCACGCCCGAGGCCACAGCAGCCGACACCACAGTGCAAGGAGCACAGGCAGGGCCACGCAGCCACGCCCGAGGCCACAGTAGCCGACACCACAGTGCAAGGAGCACAGGCAGGGCCACGCAGCCACGCCCGAGGCCACAGTAGCCGACACCACAGTGCAAGAAGCACAGGCAGAGCCACGCAGCCACGCAGCCATGCCCGAGGCCACAGCAGCCGCTGAGGGACATTCTCACCTTCGAGCGGGTTTTCCTGTGGATTACAATACTACAAAAATCAAACAGCATCGTTCATGATTTGAATTTTTATTTTCTGAAATGGAACCATTGTACATTGTACAAACCATATCTACTGATGGAATAAATAAGTGAAAAATTATACTGCTGTACAACACACACACACACACAAAAATAAAATCGTTAAGAGGGGAAAAAAAAATCAGATAACATGAAAAAAAGGTCTTTATACCTCTAACCAGGTCCTTGGCGGTAATGGACATTCCAAACCATGACGTCGTTGGTGATGGGAGGTCACCACCCTGTGAGTCGGTCAACTGCCTTCCGGGCTGTGGGGTAAGTGCCAGCACTTTGTGGAATGTGTAGCCGCGGTTCCCCAGCTTCACGTGCCCGGGGAATGAGTTTGCCCTGGAGCCCTTGAGGCCGCGGGGCCTGTGTCCGCAGAAGGCATTCGCTCAGGACCCCGCCCTGGCTGGGCCAGGAAGGTCTGGTGGGCGCAGGAGGGGCGTGGGGGCCGGGAGGGACCCGCCTGGAGGGGCGGCTGCGGGCGGGAAGCACACCTGGATTTCTGCAGTCTCCGTGGCCCGGGGCCTTCCCGGCCAGCTGAGTGCGGCCACTGCGGCCGCGGGCGGGACACCGGCCCCTCTCCTTACAGGCACTTCAGAGAAAAGCTGACGAGAGCCTCGTGTCGTGGATGGTGTGGTCCTCCTCCTGTCACTCCCCACCCTGTCCACTCCCCGTGCCCGTCGGGAGAGGCCAACAGAAGGGGCGCAGGGGACCCTGGCCCGCTTGCTGTCTCCGTGGACGTGAGTGCAAGTGTGTGTGCCTCTCCTCCAGCTGTCTGGGGTGTCACCTCTCGCTTCCCAAAGAGCAGGAAATCATCATCCAAATTCCTCTTCCATCCACATGGAGTTTCGCTGCAAAGAAAAAGGTGACTCAAACGCGACAGGATCCGGAGGTAAAGCCGCCTCGCGAGTCTCCGAGAGGTGACGCGGGGCCCGGGTGTCCGCTGAACGGACTGCCCAGGGGCGCGACTGATCAAGATTGTTATTTTTTTTTTATCGTTTAAGACAGAAACCTTTCGGCCATCGCTCACTTCAACGTCGAGATTTCCCAAGTTTGTCTGTTCTTCCCTTATTTCAGGAGACGTTGTTGCATGAGGTATTTGAAATTCAGGAACATTTTGATTCTTCTTGAAGTGCAGGAAATAGATCGGCTCCCTTAAAAGTTAAAGTTAAGAGGCCTCACCCTCAGAAACTCTTAGAAAGCGGAACCTGGCAGAGACTTCCCATGGTGGTCAGGAGAGAGATGCCCACGTCAAAGGTGGTACCTGAATATGCACCGATTCGCAAAAACAAAACGAAAGGAAAACAGAAAACAACCAACGGAATCCCGCAACCCTCCCCCCACCACACACAGCTCAAAGGGAGTTGGAACTCCAGTGCAGTAAAGAAAATTCAGGAAAAGGGTTACCGTCTGAGGAGTCCACACAAGGAACTAAGAGCAACCAGGCCTCAAAACCCAACACTTAGGCAGTTGGTCCAAGGGGGCAGCTCCACTGTAGTGGGAGGAGGCTGCCCCGGGCAGGCAGGGATGGAGTGCACAGCCTTCCAGCTCACTGGCGCCTCCTTTCTGGCCGTCAAGGCCGAACCATCAAGGCCCACTCCCTTGGGGGACTGACGACAGGGTATCCTGGGAATGAGACAGGATCCAGCCGTTGGCTCTGTGGTGTCAGGAACATGCTACAGAAGCAAGTGGATTTCCTGGACTGCATCTTGACACCCCCACCTCCCCGGGTGGGGCTGGGGGACCTGGGGAGGCAGAGAGCAGCAGGCGTCTATGGATTTGAAATCCAAACAGTCCTGTCCTATAAGAGGAAGTTCAGCACCAGCTACTCCTGCCATCTGCTCCCAGCCTCCTCAGCCCTTTCAGAGCCTTCAGATAACCCTGCCGTCAGCCACAGAAGCCGTCCCATCTTCGGGGTGTGGGAGACGCGGTGTGACGGGCAGAGGGTGGAAGCGCCAGAACAATCGAAGGGCTCTTCATGTCCATTTGGGCCACTTGGAAACACCAGGTTCAGACGCCATGAGGAAGTGAGCATGTCAAGTGGCCAGCGCTTGGGGACAGTGCCTTGACTCCTTGGACCGTGGAGGCTGGGCAGGTGGCCGAGAAGGTCCTACTCTTCTGCAGCCTCGGGCTCTCCTCCTCCCTTCCTGCCTGCTCTGTTCCCACTGACGTCCTGGGGCAGGGAGGAGTGAGATGTGAGGGCCGGGGCAGTGGCAGCCTCAACAAAACCGAGAGGGCACTTTGCCAAGGGAGATGCAAAACAACCGGGAAAACATGCCAGAGGTCACCTCAAGGGCACAAGGCACAAAAAAAGAAAGCGGGAGGAATCGGTGGAACGGTGAAAAGCCCCGACGAAACTCGAATTCCTGATGGGTGCCACCCTCAAATAGCTTATATCCTTAGAGAGAGAAGTGGGGGGAAACAATACAGCAGCAACGCAAACGTAATCTTGGCTTCAGAGACAGTGTCTGACACTCCTGAGCTGTCAACCCGCCTCCGCAAGGACAGTCACTTCAAGATTCGAGTGTTTTCCTTCACAGCAGAAAGTTCTTCAGTGTCTGAGAAGTCACGCTGTTCCAGGTTTTCTTGGATTTGCACTTGGTAAACTTGGAAAGTTAGTAGTTCCACCCGAGGGCTCCCTCGGGGAAGTCAGAGAATTTAGCCTGCTGAGGGATCTCCCGGGAAACGTGGACCGGAGTCGGAATCGAGCGTCTATATCTCTTCGGAGTTTTGTTGTGAAGCCTCCAGTTTCATCTTTTTAGAGGGTGGCCCTCCTTCCAAATCCTTGGGGAAAGAGGAAGAAAAGAGAATGGCAGGTTAACTAACAGGCCAGGAGATCGGCTTAGGCGGCCTTGAGAGTAAAGGTCAGCCCGGGAGGCAACTAAGGCGGGACCCTGCGGCGGCCCAGTGAGCATGGAGTTCAGGAGGTTCGCACTCTTGCGGGGAACCTCAAACCCAACTCCTCCGGTGTCTCCCACACCTCAAGTCTCGCTGGCTCCCTCCGGGTCCTCCTCCTGTGCCTCTCAGCTGCCCCCCCTTCACCCCCTCTGGAGCAAGTGTCCCCCTGCCCGGCTTCCAGCCCAGCGGCCGGGGGAGTTATTTACACACAGTTTCGAGTTTACTTCTCCAAGCGCGAGGGCCTAGACCAAACGCTGACAACTGCTCCTTGGGACCAGCACGGGCACCTGGCCCGGGCGGACGCTCGGCACTTGTTCAACGTGCACAGGTATGTTATTCTGGGAGAGGTCGCAGTTGTCACCAAATTCCCAAGAAGTCCCTTGACTCGAAAACAAGTTCAACGGTCGCTCACCACTCAAGTCATCTCAGGCATCTGAGACCCGCCCCGTCACCCGAGACCAGGTCTTGACTTCGCCCATCCCCAAAGGGTGCTCCTGTGTCTGTCGGGGGTGCCGACCTCTGCCTGGGATAAAAACGGACAAGATCCGGGGGTACCCACGTTCTCGCCACGCTCCCACACCCACCTGAACAGCAAGTCCCTTCAGCTGCGTCTCCGAGACCCTCGAACCCACACACCCCTCCCTCCGCTGAGCGCCCCGACCACACCGGAGCACCCATCTCTTGTCCCCGTGACACAGCAGGCTGCTCTGCAGTCCCCCTACACAGCCCGGGGCTCTTCTCAGAACAGCAATCATACACAGGGTCTAAAACCCACTGATGCTTCCCCACTGGCTTCAGAATAAAACCCCAGCTCCCGACCAGGCCAGGGAGGCCCGAGGACCCGGCCCACTCAGCCTCCGGCCGTTCTCTTCCCTCTCCGCCAGGCTCCAGGCTCCCCGGCTCCCCTTCTGGCTCCAGGCCCGGGCACCCAGAAACCCTGCTCTCCCAGCCCTCGTGTCTCATCCTTAGATTCCGGCTCCCAGCCACACCGCTCTCCCTACACTCTTCTAGAACCTTCCACTCCCGTCAAGCTTCTCTGCGCCACCCCATGCTCGTCTCCCACGGATGTACTGTGACTTTGCCTCTGCTTCCCTGACCCATCATGGGCACCACGAGGGCAGGGAGGGACCTTGTCTGCTGGCTCACCCTGGGTCTCCACTACCCGGTATCCTGTGGGTGCCCAATTAACATTCACTAGAGACCCGGGGCCTTGATGCAAACCGTGTCTGAGTGCCTGGTGGCCCGTCCCGAGAGCAGGCGTCACAGGGAGACAAGAGGAGGCTGCTTCCTCTCCCTCCTCCTCCTCCTCCTCGCCGGTGACGGTGACACAAGCGCAGTGCAGAGGAGCAGAGAGGGCGGCTGCACTCCAAGGAAGGTCCTGCGGCTCCCCAGAGCACCCGGGTCAGGGAGGCACAGGTGCCGGGGAGGGAGCCCGGAGAGAGGGGAGCTGCTCCTCATGACGAGCCGGAGGGCGGGGAGGCAGAGGCGAGGAGAGGGAATGAAGGCGAGAACACGTGAGCTCAGTGAGACGGGCAGCAGGGGAAGAGCCGAGAAGTCCTCCTGGGAGGGAGCAGGTGGCTGTGGAACCTTCTCTTCTTTGTCAAGCAGGTCTGGCTGAACATCCGTGTCACCTGTTGGCTTCACGGCGATACGTCGCCATCCTGCTCACAAGCCCAGCAGCTCTGTAGGCGAGCGTGTCCATGTGGGCAGGAAAACGGTGGAGGCGGCCCCATTCCAGTCTAGGCCCCTGGAAACGGGGGTGGAGGTGGGGACATGCTGGAATGGAAGACCCCTGGACTTTCCAGACGCCGGGGCAGGGGGCACCAGATGCCTCCGGGGTGTGAGTTTCAAGCTGACCTTTCCTTCCACTGAGTTCAAAAGGCCAGGAGACCCCAGCAGACATCTTGGTTTTACGATACAAGAGGCTTTGATTCTGACTTTTCATCAGATGGGCTCATACTAGGCCCGAGGCTCTGAGACTTGCTTCTCTCATCTCACATGGTGAGAATATTTCTTCGTTCTTCATCTGTATCTGGGTCAACCATGCCCCCCTCCCCTTTTTTTCAAAAACTTTTTTCTTTCTTCATTGATTTTAGAAAGGGGAAGGGAGAGGGAGATAGAAACATCAATAAGAGAAAACATCGACTGGGTGCCTCCTGCATGCTCCCCGCTGGGGATCAGGCCCACAACCTGGGCACGTGCCCTGACCGGGAATCAAACTGGCGACCTCTTGGTGCCTGGGTCAACGCTCCACCACTGAGCCATGCCGGCCGGGCAACCGTGCCCTTTTGAACAGCTGCGTGCCAGCCTGTGTTATACACGACCCCAGGTTTATTTAACCAGATCCCTTTCGACAACTTCCTGCCGCTGCAAACATCTTCCATCCACAATTCGCGTCTCTGGGCGTTTGGAGCGTGTTCCGTAGGATGAAGGGAGGTGCAGATCCAAGGGTATGGAGGTGAGAAAGTCTGAGAGGCACGTTCCCTGGGAAGGCTGGGTTCAAGGCTGTGCAGCACGCAGACCACGTCCTGCTGAGCCCTGTCCTCCCCGTTCTCTGCTGCTACGCATCAGTTTCTCCCGCGGTACCGGAAACGACTCAGCGCAGTGCACAGTTTTGTTCATAGCCAATGGGATACTGCTGATTCCCCACTCCTCCTAAATGAGCACAGAGGATTGACGGTGAAAGGCATCATGGTCTCCCAGGCAACACGGAGGCATCTCCTGTGTCCAGCTCCACCGTGCGTTACCCACATTCTCTCAGCTCATCGCTGGAGACATCGAGGGTGTGCTAAGTGAAAAGGCTGGATTCGAACCCAGGACATTCGCTCCCATCCACTGGGCCACCTGCTTCTGCACTGTCTGATTCAGACCAGATTCTGACAAGCAGTGATGACCCAGAAAGGGGTCCAAGCAGGGCGAACAGGCCAGCTGCAAAATATTCCCACAGAACATTTTATCCGAAGTTGAGGATTCTGAAGACTTATCTTCCCAGCTCTGAAGGAAGTTGATTTTGGGTCACTGACACCACTTTTGTGGAAGCAAATAAAGTGAGGAAGCCACGGCTGGGATCAAGGACCTTTCTTTCTTCGTCCTATGTCCTCCTGTGTCTGATCTTTCGTGGTAGCCCCAGCGCCCGGGGCCGAACAAAGAAAGATGCTCCCGGTCCCTGCTCGCTGAACACATACAGTTCCAATCGTCCAACGAGAAAACAAAACAACAGAACACCTCTCAAGGTACCCCCGACACCCCAGCGGGCGCCAGGCCGATCTGGCCACCCCTCTGAGACCTTGATCAAGGTACCTGAGAGATTGAGGGTGTCTCTGCAGCGAGGCCCGCGTCTCCAGATGGCTGCCGCTCGACTTTCTCTGAACTGTTCGAGTTTTCCACTGAAGACTGTGAGTTCTGCTCATCAGAAGCATCTGAGGGAAAAGCAAGAGGACAGAAGCTGTTTCTAGACACGTGATTTTCCGGGCCAGATGGACCAATTACTAAAAATACCTGGAAACAGGGTAGTTTGGTGGCCCGGCGGTCTGTGAGGGCTACAGTAAGCTGGGGTGGGGGGGCTCGGGAAGCCTCTTGCTTATTTTTTAGAGATTTTAAGCAGCCAGGCCACACGCTGGCCCTACAGCCCCAACCCTTTCCTACACACCCATTACCTGCCAAGTGCCCCTGGAGAACACCTAGAGGACGGACAGGCGCTGTGCTGCGTGCACACGGCGCCCTCTGGTGGACAAAGTGCGCTCCAACCACCACGGCTGCGGACTCCTCCCTCTTCCGTTACCTCTGCCTTCTCCACTGGGGAACCCGCAGAGGGAACTGCCCCCCCCCAACCTTTCTCTTACTAATATGAGTATTTTTCTTTTTTTTATTTTTATTTTTTTATCCTCACCCGAGGACATTTTTCTATTTTTTGTACAGATAGAGTGGGAGGGAGAGAGAGGAAGGGAGAGAGAGAGAGAAACATCGACGTGAAGAGACACATCGAGTGGCTGCCACCCGCACGACCAACCAGGGCCGGGGACAAACTGCAACCGAAGTACGTGCCCTTAGCGGGAACCGAACCCGGGTCTCTCCAGACCGCAGGCCGACGCTCTAACCGCTGAGCCAAACTGGCCAGGGCAATATGAGTATTTTTCTCATCCTCAGAGACAAGATTGCTCTTTGCAAGAAACAGAGTACATAGAAAAAAATCCAGTTAAAATCACCAATGAGCCCTGGCCGGTTTGGCTCAGCGGTTAGAGCGTCGGCCTGCAGTCCAGAGAGACCCGGGTTCGAGTTCTGCTAAGGGCACCCACCTCGGTTGCAGTTTGTCCCCGGCCCTGGTTCGGTTGTGCCAGTGGCAGCCACTCGATGTGTCCCTTTCACATCAATGTGTCTCTCTCTCTCTCTCTCTCCCTCTCCCTCCCTCCCACTCTATCTGAACGAAAAATGGAAAAATACCCTTGGATGAGGATTAAAAAAAAAAAATCACCAATGATCTCATGCCACTCAGTTACCACCTCAGTAACACTGTAGAGGATTTAGTCCCGTTTTTCCAGAAGTTTCCCCTACACGCACATAATTATCCTCTCCCCCAGAATGGGAGTCACACAGTATTTTGGAAGAATTTTTCATGTCTTTAAAAATTCTCTAAATACAAGAGAACACACGCAGGCTACATGGCGTTCTGTCGAAAATCACCTATTTCATGAACCCTGTTTCCCCAGTTACAGACTATTTCTCATTCGCCGGGCTCCCGACCACGTCCCTTTAGCAGAAGGAAGGTGCAGGGCACAGACTTCGGAAGAAGAGGTACCTGGTCTACCTGAAGTTTATTTGGGGCACAGAGGAAGAGAGTCAGGGAGGGAGTGGCAACATCCCCCCAGGGCCCCATTCTGCTGGCTCTCAAGGGCCCAGGAACATATGTCACCCTGATTTTTTAAAAGTACACTAAAATAGTCCTGGCTGGTGTGGCTCAGTGGCTGGGCATGGTCCCATGCAGCAAGAGGTCGCCAGTTCGATTCCCATCAGGGCACATGCAAGGTGTTTCTCTCTCACATCAACGTTTCCCTCCCTCTCCCTTCTTCTCTAAAAATCAATAAAAACATATTAAAAATAGTTTTCCAAAAGTACACTGAAATACACAAGAATGCCTTACTCTCTGGGGTTTCTGAGACACCCCGCCAGCATCTGGGCTGGGGTTTCCTGCTGCTAAATGTAGGGTCAGGGTCTGCCCTCTCCAGGGCTGGGCTCAAGCTGTGTCTGTGTAGACAGCCCTGGGTTACAATGCTGCCTCTGCTAACTTGTGCCCGGTGGGGCCCTGGGCTCTTAGTCTCAGCGTCTCCCCGCCCCCGGAAAATCAAGGCTGACAGTGGCTACCCCATCAAGTCACCGTGAGGATGCAGTGGAATGACACGAAAAGAATCCAAGCGGCGAAGTAACCCCAGGTGGTACTGACTGAGGGATGACCTAGGGCATCCATTTTCAACCAGTGTGCTGCAAGAATTTTTAAAACCTGAAGTACCTGCTCTGACCTGAAGGGTCACAGGTTCGAGTCCCAGTCAAGGGCTCGTACCAGGGTTGCATGTTGGATCCCTGGCCCAGGTCAGGGTCAAGGCGGAGGCCAACATATCGATGTTCTTCTTTCTCCCTCCCTTCCTTCCACTCTCTCAAAATCAATGGAAAAGATCCTTGGGTGAGGATTAATACAAAATAAAAAATTAAAGCATGTATACTTGACTATTTAGTCAGGGGCACTGACTTCTTTTCCCTTAGACTGTCAACTCAAAGAAAATGACAACAGCCAACACAATAAGAGCCCTTTGGTGTGAATGAATCAAAATTATATATATGTATATTTTTTGGGGGCAAAAGATATATTTTTTGGTGCGCTGCAGTATTTTAGTAAGTAGTTTATGTGTGCCATGAAATGAAAAAGGTTGAAAATCGCTGATCTAGGGCACAGATCCGAACTCCCCGTAAACCTGACGTTTCTTTGATAGTTTTCGTTTTACCTTTAAAATCCATATTAGTGGCAGTTCTTCAAAGAGTTACGCGCAGAACTACTGCAGGACCCAGCAATACCACTCGTAGGCATAGCCACAAAAGACCTGAACATGGGTCCCCAAGGTGTCCACAGCCAGCCAGCCCCCTTTGCAACGGCTGACGAGGGGAACAGCCCAAAAGTAATTGCACTTCCACTCTATCTAAAAGTCAACGGAAAAAATATCCGCAGGTGGGGATTGACAAAACAGACGCACGGCCACACAAAACGTGGGCTAGCCGTCCACAGTGGACTAGTAGCCTTCAAAAGGAACGCGTGCACAGGCGGAACAGCAAGTTGATGTTTCTCTCTCAAAAAAATCGATTAAAAAAAAAAAAGGAATGAAGCCCTGATACCTGCTACAACGTGGATGAACCTTGAAAACATGTGATACTAAGTAGCCAGTCACCAAACACCGCGTGCGTAGGATTCTATTGGGAGGAAATGTCGAGAACAGGTAGCTCCATAGAGACAGAAGGCAGAGCGCTGGGTGCCAGGGGCTGGGGGGAGGGAACACAGGGAGTGACAGCTAGCTGGGGGCGGGGTTCCATTTGGGGACAGGAACATGTTTTGGGACTAGAGGTGATGGCTGCATTGGATGTCCTAAACGCCGCCGCCTTAGGCACTTTTCCATGGCTACCTTTATCTTATGTGTGTTTCACCTCAGTGAGAAAAACCCACGTTAATGTTACGTTCTATTTCATAACACGGGTTTGCTTTAACAGACGTCTTCTATTGTGACTGTCCTCTCGGAACACAGTTCCCCTCCACCCTGCAGAGTGAGCTCTGGGGGTGGGGTGGGAGGTGAGGCCCCAGCCGAGGGCGTAGGAATTGCGAAGGTGGCCGGTCACCGAGCGTCACGCTGACCCCTGGCTGGCCTGGGCGCGGGACTGGCCTTCAGCCCAGGAGCGCTCAAGGGCTCAGTGCGGCGGCCTGGTGCTCTTAGCAGAAGGTGCTGGAACCCCCCCAGGGGAAATTATTTTCCTGGGGCCTAAATTTAGTCCAGGGAGCTTGAACATTATGTCATTGCCTGAACTCACTCAGCAGTAAACAAGTTCAAAGCAAGGTCAACAGCTGGCAACCAACCCGTCCTGTCCCACAGGCGGTGTTCACCCACCTGGGAAGGCGGCGTGGGGGGAGCTCGGCCGCCCCTGGCCACGGCAGGTGGGCCTGGCCCGCTGTGGTGGTCCCACCTAAGCAATGGTGGGCACCTGTGCAGGCCCAGTGGCCTGGGGTGGCTCCCACCTGGACCTGTAAGGCTTGTGGGGTGGTGGTGGGTGGGGGTGGTAGTCACCCCACTGTGGCAGTTACGAAAGGAAGCCTTAACCCAAGATATGATTCCTGCAACTGGCCCTTTAAAAGGAGACACAGGGTTCTGGCCTGTTTTGCTCAGCGGTCAGGGCATCGGTACTTGGGCCAAAGGGTTTCGGATTCGATTCTCAGTCAAAGGCACCTATCTGGGGTGCAGGTTCAATCCCCAGCCCCGGTCAGGGTCATGTGGAAGGCAATCAATCAATGTGTCTCTCTCACATCGATGTTTCTTTCTCTCCCTCCCTCCTTTCCACTCTACCTAAAAATCAATGGGAAAAATATCCTCAGGTGAGGACTTACAGAAGTGAGTAAATAAATAATAAAAATAAAAGGAGATGCAGGCCCTGGCCAGGTAGCTCAGTTGGTTAGAGAAAATAGGAAAGAAACCAGGACAGCCCGGCCGGTGTGGCTCCGTGGTTGAGCGTCGACCCTGCACCAAGAGGTCGCTGGTTCGATTCCCAGTCAGGGCACATGCCCAGGCTGTGGGCTCGATCCCCAGTGGGGGGCGTGCAGGAGGCGGCCAATCGATGTTCTCTCTCATCGATGTTTCTATCTCTCCGTCTCCCTTCCTCTCTTGAAAATGAAAAAAAAAAAAAAAGATGAGAAATAAAATAGGAAAGAAGAAAGAAGTCAGGACACGGCCCTCGCCTGGTCCTGCACAGCCCTGTCCCAGCGCCCCCGGGTCACCCCACCACGGTTCGCCAGGCTCCGCCGAGCGTTTCGCGCTCTCACTTCCCTTCCTGCAGTGACCTGACGAGACCAACTTTTATTTGTCTCATCTTACAAACAAGGAAACAGGAAGGCGTGCCGGAGCTGCCACACTGCCCGCCCAAGGCCACGCAGCTGGCAGGCGTCAGCCCAGATGTGACCAGCGCGTCCTGTGTCCACGTGCCTGGCTCATGACCGTGTGGCGGACTGGGAGCCGGGACGCGCCGCCCAGCGTTATGAGAGGAGGTACTGGCCCGGGAAAGACCAAATTTAAAAAGTACAGTTTCTATTAAACGCACGTGGCTTTCATATCATCATCAAGTCAAACCACTGTAAGTCAGGGACCGTCTATATGTGAAAACTTTCATTTAAAGGGGGTCGAGACCTCAAAATAAACAAACGGATACACATGTGCACACACACACACACACATCCTCCGCAGTTTCCTCTCCTTACTGCCTCCTCCGCTCCCACCCCGGGGCAGCCGTCATCCATCCTCTCCCACCTGGACCATTGCAGCAGCCTCCACAATGGTCTCGTGCCTCCATCGGCCACCCACTCTGTTCTTACTCACGGCGACCAAGGTGATCCTTCAGATCACGGCACTCCGGCCCCCAGTGGCTCCCGGCTCACTCAGCATAAAATCAGGGTCTCCTAAGTGGCCTTCTGAACCCCACATACTTCAGGCCCCGCCTCCTCCCTGATCTCATTTCACTGTCTGAGCCCCTCGCCCCCTGCTCTCCTCCAGCCACACGGAGCATGCTCCTGCCTCAGGACCTTTGCACAAGCTCCCTCTGCTCGCAGCGCTCGCCCAGTTATCCAGGTGCCTGCTCTCTTGCCTAATTTGAGGCTCACTTGCTCAGTGAGGCTTTCGCTGACCACCTATTTTATTTTTATTTAAAAAATTTCCTTTTCTTTATTGGTTTTGAGAAAGAGAGAGAAGCAGCGATGAGAAAGAACATCAACTGGCCGCCTCCTGCATGCCCCCCACTGGGGATCAGGCCCACAACCAGGGCATGTGCCCTGACCAGGAGTCGAGCCAGTAACCTCTTGGTGCATGGGTCCACGCTCAACCACTGAGCCACACTGGCTGGGCTCCCTGACCACTTATTTAAAATCACAAAACCGGCCCTGGCCGGTTCGGCTCAGCGGTTAGAGCGTCCGCCTGTGGTCCAGAGAGACCCGGGTTCGGTTCCCGCTAAGGGCACGTACCTCGGTTGCAGTTTGTCCCCGGCCCAGGTTGGTCGTGTAGGTGGCGACCACTTGATGTGTCCCTTTCACGTCGATGTTTCTCTCTCTCTCTCTCCCTCCCACTCTATCTGAACAAAATATCAAAAAAAAAAAAAAAAAAGTCCTCGGGTGAGAATAAGAAAATAAATAAATGATAATAAAATCACAAAACTGCCCTGGCCGGTTTGGCTCAGCGATTAGGGCGTTGGCCTGTGGACCAGAGAGACCCGGGTTCGGTTCCCGCTAAGGACGCGTACCTTGGTTGCAGTTTGTCCCCGGCCCCAGTTGGGGTCGTTTGGGTGGCAACCAATGGATGTGTCTCTCTCACATCGATGTTTCTCTCTCTCTTTCCCCCTCCCCCTCCGTCTGAAGATAAATGCAAAAATGTCCTCGAGTGAAAATTTTTAAAAAAGTTTAAAATGACTAAACCCCCCATAATGGGGCAAGACTCCCCATTCCCCTTACTTTATAATTCTCTAGAGCACTAACTTTCCAAATACTAGACGGTGTGATTTTTAAATTGCCCCCCAAGAATATGAGCCCCAGGCATTACCTTTCTTCTGGGGCTGGCACACGGCAGGGCTTCCTTAAAGACCTGTCGACACCCGCCTGGACAGAAGGCTGGATGGAGAGACCCCCGAGCCTGGCCCCGAGGACACGTACCTTCGGCCCCAGGGAGCTCCTTCCCGTCGGCCTGGGCCTCGTCGGCCTTGGTGTTGGCACCATCACAGGACACGGAGGAGTTGGGCTCCGGCGCAGGGCTGGAGTTGCTGCTGTTCTCCTGTTTGATGGGGGAGGCGTCTGCTATGGAGCTCTGGTTGCTGTTATCGTCTGGGGGGGGGACAGAAACACAGGTGAAACCCCACAGCTACTGAGGAAAGGCGGGCTCAGGGGGCTCCGCCTCTCACGCCTCACTACCCCCAGAAGGACACTGTCCCAGGAAGGCAGACACTCCCTCCTCCAGAACCCTGGAGCTGGTACCCAGGGCCCGACCGGCCCCCAAGGGCTCCCTGAGAGCCCGTGTTTGGAGGCAGCCAGCCACGGATGGTGGCCGAGGCCTTGTTCTGGGTGAGGACACCAGACATCTTGGCTGGGGTGCAACACAAAGGCCGAAGCACGGTGCACAGGCAGCGAGGCGGAAATGTCGCGTCTGATCTGATCAAGCCTCCAGCCAACTCCCACCGGATCCGAAAGGAGAGGGGGAGAAGGGGGAGAAGAGGGACGAGTCACTGCCACAGAGTGGAACAATCCACGGGACAGTCGGCCCGGGCTCTGCTGATCAACACCAAAATAAAACAAGATGATAAAACAAAAAAGGGGAACCAGGGAAGATTATTGTAGATGACAGGAATTTGAGAGATCTAACAGCTACCTGTGATGGGAGGAAATTATTTAAATCCCGTTTTGAACGTGCCAGGTGGTAAGAGATATTCTGGGACAATGGGGGAATTTGAACACAGTGAGAAGTTTAAAAGGTATTAAGGAATTATTCTTAATTTTGTTCAAGGTGATAACAGCACACGGGGCACACAGATTATAGGTGTCATTTATTGGGTACACGTGCTCAAGTGTTCAGGTACAGACTTAAATATAATGAGGGAAAATTTACTTTAAGATGCTCTAGCAAGGGCTACATACCATTGTCAGAATTCCCTGAAATTGACGCTCAAGAGTGTGCTTATTTATCTGTAAACATTTTTTTTTCTTTATTGATTTAGAGAGAGAGGAAGGGAGATGGAACATGGATTGGCCGCCTCCTGCACGCCCCCCACTGGAGATCAGGCCCACAACCCGGGCATGTGCCCTGACCGGGAATCGAACCAGGACCTCTCTCAGTCCATGGGACGATGCTCAATCCACTGAGAAACACCAGCCGGGCTGAGGTTAACACATTTTTAACAACAGATGAGGCAGAAATGGCATAATATTAGTGGGAATATAGGTGATAGTTATATGGGGATGATTTCTCATACTATTCTATTGTTCTCTCATGAAATTTTTCACAATAAAAAAGAAAAAGGGGAAGAAAGTTAATTGGGCGATGATACTGGTGGTTGAGCTGGTGGCAGAGCTGGGGGGCCCAGGGCACATACACCCTTGCTTTGGACCCTGTCTTGGACACAGAGAGTAATTTGTTTTTAAATCCTCACCCGAGGATATTTTTCCAAATGGGAAAAATATGGGAGGGAGCGAGAGGGAGAGAGAAACATCAATGTGAGAGGGACACATCGACTGGCTGCCTCCTGCATGATCCTGACCAGGGCCGGGGACGAACTGCAACCAAGGTACGTGCCCTTAACCGGGATTGAACCCACGACTCATTGCACCGCAGGCCGACACTCTACTGCTGAGCCAAACTGGCCAGGGGTCACAGTCTGTCATTTTAAACTGTACCTATCCAAGTGGCAATTTAAAAAATAATACTTCAACCTTACGCTGCTTTGCTGGGCCATGCTGCCCTCCTGGGACGGAGGTCATTTTTATGAAAAATGAAAGAGGGAAGATCAGTATGTCCTGGGCACCTGGTACGTGTTGGGCACCCATGGAGATACCTTGTTTAATCCTCTCAACCTACCAGGAAGGCGCTGTTACCACCCTCACGTCACAGAGGGGAAACTGAGGACCAGAGCAGCAGAACCCCTCGCTCAGGCTGGTCCAGCCAACTCCGACCCCGAGTCCTTCTGCCTCATCCCGCCGGGGCGCCAGGGTCCCGCAGCCCTAACCGGGGGAATCGCATCTGATTTTAAGTGTCCCCGGGCACACTTGTAACACAGAACTCTCTCTTGTGAATTCTGGGACCTAACAGCACTTTTTTTTATTTAAGATGTACCTTGTGAGAAATCTCAACGTCCGTCCTAGGCCAGGACACGTGTGAACGTGTGTGAGGGGCACAGAAGCTCGGGTCCGGCAGGAGCGACGTCACGTGAGGGCGACTCCCGGGTCCAGCGAGTTAGCTGCCCGGGGCCAGCCGGGCTCCGGGTAACTGCGTGGCCACGACACGGGGCTAACCTCGGCTGAGCCTGGAAAGCTGGGTGCAATGCCTGCCCCCTTCGTTCCTGCCGGCCCCTCCCCTCCGAGCCCTCAGCTCACACCCTCCGATCTGCACTCAAGTGAGAATGACCCTGGGGAGGTGAGCACGGCCCCAGTCTGTTCAGCATTCTAGATTTTCCCCCCTGGAGTGTTAGTCTAGATTTTTCTAGAGCCCACAAACTTGGATTCCGCCTCCGAAGGCCCTTGCAGGCCGGCACTGGCCGTTACTGCACCTCTCTGAGCCTCGTTTCCTCCTCGGTACAATGGGGCTCGTCTCCAGGATGAAATGAGGTCGTGAAAGGGCCCAGCAAGGTGGCCGGCACCCCCTGACGGCCTCCTAAATGTCTGCTCCCACCACGCCAAGCTCGGAGGGATTTCCTTGTTTAATGTTCACAGTGACCTTACAGAGGAGGCATGACCATCCCCACTCGACAGGTTCAGACAAACCCGAAGGTGACGAGGTAAATAGCCGGCCTAGGGCCACGCAGCTGGGGGGAGATTCTAGGAGAGTCAGATTTGAACCCAAGTAGGGTCTCTGCTTAGAAAGGCCCTCACCTGCAGCTCTGTGACCGACCCAAACCCTGAGCCAGGCCTGGAGTTTTCTTGACCCCTGGAGAGCGGGGTGCTAACCAGTGCCAGGGAGACAGGTTATCTCCCAGCCCAAAGACCTACTTCTGGAAACGAAACACAGCCCGACTATGACTATCTAAGCCCCCAGTGGGGGGCTTTCCTGACGTGATAACCGTCTGCAAGAGCCCCCGGCTTTCCGACGTCGACCCAGCAACAAGACTCTGCCCTCGGAGCCTGTTTTCTAAACAAGTCAGTTTAGACAAAGCAGGGAGCTTGCTGGCCTTCCTTCCCCAGAACAAGACAGCCCTGGGGCTGGAGGGCTAGAAACTCAATCAAACCAACATTCCCTTGCGATGTATTATTCACTTACTGAACCCACCTTGCCGTGCAAAAGGCCCAGGTGGTCCAAAGCGCAACGTCACTACACTTGGGATCAAGGGATGAAAAAAGGCAAGTTCTTTACACCAGCAGGCCCGGCAGGGGACGAAACGCGGTGAGCCAGGCGGGCCTGCGGAGACCCGTCCTCCCGAAGGGCCAGCGCTCCTGCTCAGCAGGGCGTCCACCGCGGGAGCGTGGGCCCAGGGCTGCCGGACCCGACTTCTCCAAGGACGGCAAAAATGTAGATGTCCTGACTTATGAACATCACAAAGCCCATCTTTTAGCAACTTCACGTCTGAATCTCTGAGGTCAGCCGTCAGGGGGCAGTTTTCCGTGGAGGGGCGGGGAGGACCAGGAGGGGACACCAGGGGGATTGGCGGGAATGTTCTGTCTTGATCTGGGCCGTGTGCACGGGTGTGCATAGGTGGAGAACAGTTCTTGGAGCTATATGCTGAGGATCTGTACCTCTCCTCTTGGGTAACAGGTAGCGAGAGAAATACACGCCAGTGAGGTCAAGACGGCTACAGACCGGCTAAAAGTACGTCTCCAGCCTGGAGATGCTCGGTGGCCTACTGGTGACAACGTCTAAAATAAGGCAACAGCCCTGGCCAGTTTGGCTCAGCGGTTAGAGCGTCGGCCTGTGGTCCGGAGAGACCCGGGTTCGGTTCCCGCTAAGGGCACGTACTTCGGTTGCAGTTTGTCCCCGGCCCTGGATGGTCGTGCGGGTGGCAGCCACTCGATGTGTCCCTTTCACATCGATGTTTCTCTCTCTCTCTCTCCCTTCCTCTCTCTTCCTCCCTTTCTATCTGTACAAAAAATGGAAAAATATCCTCGGGTGAGGATAAAAAAATAAATAAATAAATAAAATAAGGCAACAAAGAAAGGTCGGCTGTGGACATGGATGAACATGAAGTCAGAAGCCCAGGCTGGAGCTTCCCAGGAGCCAAAGCAATAAAGGAAATGGAACACATGGTCCTCTGTGCGGTATGTCAGGCCCAGAAGGGAAAAAGGACAGTGTATACCCCAGAACATCACCTGTGAGGACTTTTGTCACCAGGTGAGAAGAAGGTCTCATTTTATGTTTCCTGGCTTGTCGGACTGGGAGAAGTGAGCCTCCTCCTTGGCACAGAGGCCAGTCCTGCCCAGCCCTCCGACTACCCCTTGCCTGGAATGTGAACGAACCTGCTGGTGAAACAGAACACGGCCGAGCGCTCTGCCTCGGCCCAGGGACCGGGCAGGAGAGGGCCGGCGGCGGGGGAGCTCACCGTGCATGTCCATCATCCCGGGGGAGGAGCTGTTCTCCGGCGTGGTCACCTCCGAGCCACACTTCTCGTCTTTGCCCTTCTTCTTGTTCTTGTTTTTCTGGAGGAGAAAAGGGAGCAGAAACCGAGTCACCCAATCGAGCGTGTGCGGGAAGGAGCGAGACCCTGGAGGGTGGCATGAATATTTTATTCTGCTGGCTCATCTTATTGCCCCCAAGTCCCCGGAGGGCTCTCCCTGGGCTGCATTTGAACACGTGCCATTAGGGGCCTCACCTGCTTCAGAATCAGAGCCCTGCAGAGGGAGGCTTCTGGGGCGGGGGACTGGGGACAAACCCCCAGTGTCTGTGGGGCCAGCACCTGCAGGCACGAAAACACCCTGGCTGGTGGGAGTCTCCTCCTCCTTCAGGGAGAGCGTGTGGGGTGCAGGCCACGGTCACCCTCCCAGAGCAGGGACAGGAAGCCCGGTGGGCCATGGACAAATGCCGAGTTCACCGATCCCCACGGTGGTTAGGCCCCAGGCTGTCCCACAGGAAGACCCGGGGAGGAGAGAGGAGGGGATGCTTCCTTCGGACAGCTCCATTTTTCACAACTGGAACAGAATCGCTTTGAAGCACCCCGTGCCCATCAGTAAGAGGCTCGTTAAATAAATTACGGTGCCTTCATTCACTGTAAGCGATGTCACAATTACAGAGACTAAGGCAGCTCTTTGTTCAATAATGGGGAATGATCTACAAAAATGTCAACATTAAACACATTTCAGTATCTCCAAGATGTTTTTACAAAAGGCGTGGAATGGAACTCTGCCATTAACGGTAAAGGAAAGAACAGACGGACGTGTCTGTGGGCACCCTGGGTGCCTCCAAGGAGCGGAGCTGAGGGGGGGTGTGCAGGGACGGGAAACAATTTATAAAAAAATATACAGTAAGGCCCTGGCCCGGTGGCTCAGTTGGTTGGAGCGTCAACCTGTACACCAAAAGGCTGCAGGTTCAATTCCCGGTCAGGGCACATACCTAGGGTGCAGGTTCGATCTCCAGTCAGGGTGCATATGGGAGGCAGCTGATCGATGTTTCTCTCTCACATCAATGCTTCTCTCTCTCTTTCCCCCTTCCTCTCTCTCCAAAATCAATTTAAAAAAAACCACACATATCCTTGGGTAAGGAATAAAACGAAAAAAGATCGACCGTAGGAAAAGGTAAACGTGAAGATCACGCAAACCTACAAAGACAGGAAGTGGGTGGGTGGTGTCCAGGACCTGGGCTGGGGGCAGTGACCGCTAAGTTTTCTTTCTGGGGGCGATAAAAATGTTCTGGAACTCCTGCGGTGACAACTGTCGGGCAGTGGGGCGGGGAGAGGGGTCTCGTCATGGCTCCGACATGACAGCGGATCTGCCTCCTCCAGCACCGTCGTGCAGCCACACTGCGGGAGTCCTCTCCGGGTGACGCCCCGGGACCTGGGTCTCACCGCTTCACCGCTTGGAGGAGGCAGCGGAGGCCCCGCGAGGTGGGGCGCCTGTCCCACAGCACGGGCTCATGGGGGTGGTCTGCCGACTCCACATCCAGGGCTCTCTGGGGCCCAGCCTGGGGCTGCCCTGTCCTTCCTGACAGCCCACGTGCTGCGTGTTCCCTGACGTCTGCTCCGTGCTCTTCTATGATGATCTCCCCGCAGTGCGATTATAGATTCCTTGGAGCAGGGCCCAGGCTTCTCTGGTGCCGTGGTGTTTACAGAACACCTAACAACGTGCAGGCACCGACTGCGGCCAGCGCCAAGGCTGCCCCCGAGGCTGGTGGCTCTCACGCCGCCCTCCCTCAGCCGCCAGCACCCAGCGCTGCGATGCTCTAGGTCTCGGGGCCTCTGGTGGCTCCGGTGGCTCCATGAGCCCAGGCCAGACCCAGAAGGAGCGACAACCGCCCACGATCTCAGCCCAGGGCGAGCGTGTGCTCACGGTGCGAGAGGGGACCCTCAGCCGGGCTCGGAGACCCAAGAGGTAACGGGAGACGGTGGAGGGAGGCTTTAACCCCACCCAGTGACCCCCTAGAAACCTGCCGACTAGGACCCTGTCACCCCCAGGCGCGAATGAAGCCCTGCGGTCAGTGTGAGCCTGCTCCCTGGAGGAGAGGGCTGCTCGCGTGGACAGGAAAAGCCGGGCAGGAGGAACAGCCCATGCAAAGGCCTGGAGGTGGGAATGTTGGGATTTCGACTTGAAATTAGAGTAGCTGACCCGGGTCTTTGGGAGTAACTTCGCCTCTAAGCCGAAACAGGGCCATGAGGGGCTGTCATCAATCCCTCCGTAAGGTCAAGCACAGCCGCTGGGGCTCACCCTGGTGGTCCTAGTCATCACCACCCCTGCACGAACTCGCTCGGGTGAGAACCAGAAGGTTCTCCAAGAGTGGGGAGAGCATGTTGTGCTCTGGAGTCAGAGAGACATGACACCTGCTGTGTGACTCTGGGGAACCGGCTTCACCTCTCTGAGCCTCAGTCCTTGCTTGTAAGAGGAGAGAGATCAACTCCACAGCCTTGGTGTGAGAAATAAATGAGGGCGCACCTGGCATATAGTCAGGTGCTCGGGAACAGCGCTACAATGATGCGGAGCATCTGCCTTTTGGGGGTACCACTATGACTGCCCACAACCCACGGTGCCCAGGGCCCTGGGGAGGGGATACTTCTGCACTAAGGTTGTCTCCACTGGCCAACCGTGGGGCTCTCAGCCCAGGAAATGACACGGAGGGGACACTCCAGGGGTCGGGCTCCCCATACTCACATCGTCAACCTTTGGCTCCGTCACAGGGACCCACTTGTAGATTCGCAGGGATGTGTCGCCCACGGTCACCCACTTCTTCTCCCTGCAGAGGAGGAGAAAGAGTCCATTACCTCCGTTACCAGGGGCCTCAGGGCGGCTCTGGATTCAGAGGATGAGCTCCGGGGCACACAGGTGGGCTCCACCTCAGCTCTGCTGCTCACTGGGCCCCCGGGCAAGTACCTGCCCCTTCTGAGCCTCCGCGTCCCCATCGGCTAGCCCACCCCACGTACGCATGTCCATCTCTCCAGGCTGCCGTGAGAACGACCGAAGGCGACACGTGTTCAAGTCTTAGGTGCCTGGAAGTGCGTGGTGAGACCAGGGGAGGAGAGGGGCTGCCATTGGGCACACCCCTCTGGACCAGGGGAGCCGAGCCCCGTGCCTCCAGCTTCTGCCCCAGAGAGCCGGCGAACCAGGCCGCCCAGCCCCTCCGGGCAGCAGAGAGGGTTTCAGACCAGCCAGGTGTTTCCTCCTGGGGTGGGGGTGGGGGGCTGTGGGGCTGAGGTCGGGGGAGGGGAGCAGGAGCACACAGCTGGCCTAACCACCAGTTGCTCTGCCATCGGGAGCAGCAGAGGGGGCGGGGCAAACCTGGATGCCCAGGGGCCTCGCCCAAGGACAGTCCCAGGTGCTGATCCGGAGGCAGCAGCCGGCTGGAGAGGTGCCCCGAGCCCCCGCTCCCTGGTCCTGAGACTGGCACGTGTTTCGTGGTCTTGTTGCCAAAGGCCTACGTCTGTGCAGCTGCCCCGACCCCTGCCCAGCCGCACCCTAAACTCCAGGGCCCCCGAAGCTAGAGGCAGGTTTATGGGTGAAGAGGAGAAAACCACAGGCCACGAGAAGGAAAGGGGGTGATGGTTTCCATTAAGGATAATAATGACCACTCTCTCCTCCCCACCACTCTGCTCCGAGCCACTGTCGTTCTCGATTATTGTCACAGCCTTAGAACTTCTGTCCTTGACCCCCTGCAGCCCCTAAACCAGGTCGCATCACTTCCTGCCAAACACTGGGAGTGACACCCAGAGGCCACACACCTGAGGGCACCTAGGCTCCGCCCAACGGAGAGCTGGGATGCAAACCCAGGCAGTTCTGGCTCCGGGCTGCGGGCTCCGGGCTGCGGGCTCCGGGCTCCACCATCCCAGAAGAAGCGGGAGTCATGAAGGATCTGTCTACTGCTCCAGGAGGATCAGCTGATCCAAGGGACTGACTGTGGGCGGTGGGCCCGGCGCACACCTGGAGCAGGTGGGGTCGCTGCCAGGAGCCCTCAGCAGTTTCAGTGACCGGTTCCACCAGAACCCAGAACGAACCGTGGCGTGAGCCCCTCTGCTCCTGAGCTGTCGAGCACCTTCTGCAGCTCCCTACACCTCAGCCTTAGGTTTCCCCCGCCATGTGGGGGCGCCATGGGCTGGGGGGACACGTTACCGCCACCCCTTCACCACCTGGGGTTCTGGGTATCCGAGCACACTCAAAACCACCTAACCCAAACCACAGACACCTTTAATCCCCAAACTGCCTGTTCGAGCCCTGCCTGTTCCCTCCGGAGGGAGCTAGGGCCTCGCTTTTATTATTATACCAGTGACCGTCTCTAGTGTGTTTTATGCGCTAAGCGCTGGACACACCTGCTCTAATCGTCCCATACCCTTGTGTGGCAGGAAGCTGTCACCTTCCCCATTTGACAGATAAAGAAACGGTGGCACGCACATGGAGGTGAAGTCATTCTCCCCAGAGCCAGTATGCAACCTTCCCTGCACGCTGCTGTCCGGAGTGGTCTCTGCCCTGCCCTGCCCTGCCCTGCGGCCCAGAAAGAAGGAAGTAAAGGCAGGTCTTTAAATCACCGCCCACCTGCCTCCGGCCTCCTGGAGGAAAGAGGGACAAATCCACAACCCCAGCCTTTCCCCACCTCCATTCTGAATAGTCAGAAGGTGCCAGGAAGGGACAGGAACGTTCCAAGAAACAGTCTCAGTGACAAAGCAACAATCACAATAGCCATTGTGTGCCGAGGCTTCGTGCCAAGCATTTCACTTACATGCTCTCTCGCTCAGAGATTGCCAAGAGGGACTACTATCACCCCACTCTATAGATGGGGAAGCGGGAGGTCTGGAGAGGTTGTACCACGAGTTCCCAGGCTCGGACCCCAGAGCCTACTTTGTGCCACGGAGACCCATTCCACAGAGCACGCCCGGAACAGGGTGGGCAGACGTGCCTACGCTGGAATCCTGTGCCAGTGGCCAAGCCCTCAACTGGCTGCCTGGGCCCGGGCCCCAGGAGGTCAGCAAATCCAGGTTAGTGTTTAAAAAAAAAAAAGGGAATTGACTTGCAATACACAAGATCCCTTTCAGGGCAGAAAGTGCACCAGATCTGGGTCTGCTGGCCAGCACCAGGCAGGATGAATGTGTGCAGGGGCCTCCTAGAGAGGCTCCGGGCCCTGCAGGTTGTGAGCTCGACGGTCAGGGCCTCCTGTCGCTCCAGCGGGCAACCCTCGGCCTGGGTCCCTGGCCCACTGTGCTTCAGCTACATTCCTAGCTGTGGACACTGAAGGGCTACAGGCAGAACGCGGAGAGTTCTGAACGCCAACCTCAGCCCTCGGAGGTTTGGCTCAGGAGTTAAGGGCACTGGTCTGTGGACCAAAGGGTTGCCAGTTCGATTCCCAGTCAAGGGCACGTACCTGGGTTGCCGATTAGATCCTCAGCTCTGGTCAGGGTCTTGGGGGAGGCAACCAGGTGATGTGTCTCTCACATCGATGTTTCTCTCTCTCCCATCCTCCCTTCCAATCTATCTAAAATATCACTGGGAAAATATCCTCCGATGAGGATTGACAACAACAACAAAAAGAACCTGACCTCTGGCCTGCCATCTGGCCAGCAGCCACCTAGGCAGAGACAGGGCCCCAGAGCTCAGGTGTAAGTCACTGAGCAAGTACCGGGGAGGCTCAGACGTGTACAGTGAGCTCCAGGGGTCTCATCAAGCTGGTGGCTTGGCAGCACCTTAGGAAATACACCACGTGGGCTCAGAGGAGCAGCTGAGCTCCCACTACTGCCCCCAAACCCATCACCCAGGGCACACAGCCCCCATCCCCAATGAGGGTACTAAGCTGTAGTTATTACCTTCTATCTCCGGTGGCAAACAAGTGGCCAATAGGTTTGTTTTGTCTGGCCTGCATGGTACTTTTAGAAATTTGAAGCAATTGCCAAACTCTACCAAAAAACAAAAGAAGTCAGACAACATAAAAATCCAGATTCCTGCTCCCAAAAACACGATCTGACGAGGGGCCCACAGACCTCGCCCCCAGGGAGCAACGGCGCTCTTCCGATGGGACTCAGTCTCCCTCCGATCCCCCAGCTCTTCCCCCCTGGAGACACTGGGTACCGGGAACCACCCCAACCTTGACATGAAGCCACCCTGGGCGGACCCTGAGCCCTCCCACCATGATGGCCCCCAGCAACCAGCAGTACTTAAGTATCTCTCTCATCCCCATCAGACTTGGGCTCCTGGATGAAAAGACTAAATGGGGTCCTCACTCTATAAATAGAGCCCCAACCGCTCCTCAGCACAGGCTCCTATACAAACTACAAGCACCCATCCCAGATTCTCCAGGCCAAGGCCAATTTCCAATGTTTTCCCAGGTCCAGGTCCAAGGGCAAGACCATCTTGGGGTCACCTGGCTCCCTCAAAGAGAGCTCTCAATCTCTCACTTTGGATTCATTTCCCAGGGCTAGTCCTTGACTCCTCAGGAGGCCAGGCTAGGCCAAGACCCACACGACCTGCCCTGTGCCTGGCAGTAGGGTACCCCAGGAGGTCCTGAGGGTGAGGCCTTAGGCACAAATCTCCCCCTCCTGCAGGGACAGCGGGAAGTCCTCAGACCAAGCCTTTGCTTCTTGCCCAATGACTCCCCTCCCCTGCTCTTCTCTCTACCCACACTGGGCCTCCTAACCCTGGCCCAGTTTCCCGAAAAAGGGCCACCATTTTGTCCTTCCCTCAGCCATCTTCCGCTGCCTCACACTCTACCAGCCTGTCCTGCTGGGACAGCAGACAGAAAGGGTAGGAGGGACAGTGGCTACAGTCAGGGTGGTTGGTCACGGCTGGCTGCTGGCTTTTTCCAGGGACAGGGGAAGGGCAGGGCTGGCAGAGGGGGGATGGCTGGGGTCACTGGGGCTGGGGAGAAATACCACCCTAGGCTACCAGGCTGAATGGTACGCCCGACACTGCCATTATCCTCCGGGTAAAATACAGAGTGCTGAATCAAATCTGAACTTCAGATAAACAATGAATAATTTGCTAATATAAGTATGTCTCAAATAGTGCACAGGACACACGTATGATTTAAAGAAGTATTTTTTTTTAGCATTATTTTGTTTACCTGAAATTCAAATTTAACTCAGTGTCCTGTGAATTTATTTGCTAAAACTGGCAACCCAGCTGCCCAGCCAGTGGTGACTGCATGGTTGGTGGCCACACAGTTAATAAACAACCCAAAGTCTGGAGGATGGACTGGAAGTCCATCCTAGAGGCACTGTGAAGGTGAGATTTGGTTTCTTCAGGCTGGGCAAACCCAAGACAGAAGGCAAAGTCTTTTTTTTGTTTTGTTTTGTTTTGTTTTTGCTTAGAAGGGACAGGGAAAAAAAAGAAAGAAAGAAATCAGCAAAACGTAAGTTTCTCCAGAGTCCACCCTACCATCAAGACAATATTGAATGACTGCTCCTGTGTGCAGAATAAGTGCTGCTGGAGACATGATCTTATTCGGGGAGGGGTGGGAGAAAGCAGCTCAGGAGCCCCTTGCCGCCAAGGTTAGAGAAGTTACACGGTTTGCCCAAGGTCACCGAGAGGAAGTGAACTGGATGCCCGGCCCTGAGGTCCCAAAGCCTGAGGTCTTCGGAGGACATGACAATTTGTTTCCCAAAACACAGGGAGAGAGATCTGTTCTCTTCCCCTCCCCCCAAGCACAGGCCTGGCCTGCAGTGGGGCCTGGGGTGGAAAACCCCATAGCTCCATCTGCCCTCCCTGCAAAGCAGCTGGCAGGCGGGCCCAATGGGAGCAGCTGTCAGGGTGCAGGTTCTCTGCCCCACTGGGAACCTGGGACAGAAGACCCAACCACGCCTCCTGGAACAGAGAAGGTGGGGCAGCTTTCTCCCAGCCCCTTCCTCACCTCCAGACGGGTGACAGAAGGGACTCAGGCCCAGACACCAGTTTCCTTTGCACAGGCTCTAATGGAACAGCCCCAGCCTTCCCTCTGGGACTCCCACAGGAGAAGGGGCCGTGGGCTTGTTTTCCTGTGTGTGTTTTGGCCTGCAGCTGTTTCTGCCATTTTTAAATGGCTCCAGTCGGGCACCGGGTGCCCTGCGCCCTAGGGGAGCTCCCACGCCACCGAGGGCTTGGATCTCAACTTTGGAAAGCCTCCCCTTCTCACGGTTCTGAAAATTCTTTGTCCCATTGGAGCCAAACCCAGCCCTCCGCCGGGCATCCGGCCATCTGCAGACAGCCCTTTCCATAGGAGGCCCCGGAGCACGTGGACTTTATTGATTTTCCTCTTGCCTTTTTTGTTGGGTTTGACTCAGAAAGGACAGCTAACTTGCGACACGGCTAGACTGGATCCTCGCCCCCTGGGGTTTTTAGAGACCGAGGCGTTACTCAAGAAATGACACCCCTAAACATAAACATAGCCCGCCCCAGGGGGCCCCCGACCAATTTTCAGGCTTTAAATGAAAGGTCAGGACGAGCCCGCTGGCGCTGACACTCGAGCACGTCGCGGCTGCTCCTCTGCCTCCCTGACCCTGGCGAAGCCGTGGGAAAAAAATAATAAAAGTTGAAATGAGGGAGCTGGGAGTTTTCAACAAGTCCGCCCCAACCTGGCGATCCGCTGCGCCTCGGGCCTGGCCCTCGGCCGATTCGGAGTCAGACCCCGCCGAGGCCGCAGACGGCCGGTCCTGTTCACAGCACCAGGCCACGCCGGACACTCCCGCGCGAGCTGGAGGAACACGCGCGGCCAACCCCGAGTCCCCGTGTCCCCGGACTCGGGGAACAAAACAACGGCTCCCTCCGCAAAACAAACACGAGCCGCCGGCTTGGGAAATGAAGACGCGGCCCAGGACCCGTTTCTGGCCCAAACCCTTCGCTCGTCCGAGCCCCGCGCCCGGGGCCGGGCTGGGAGGGAGCAGGGGGTGCCCAGCGCCCCGGGCCCCGCGGCGTCCCCTCCCGCGCTCGCCCCCATCTTGCTTCCCCGCCAAGAGCCCTCGCTCCAGGCAGCCCAAAGCGCTAAATTTAAACGGCTCGCGCTCTGCAAACTCCGCAGACTCGAGGGCGCCGGGCCTGGGAGGAGGGGAGCGGGGGAGCGAGCGAGCCAGCCGGGGAGGGAGCCAGGGAGCGAGGCCCGGCGCGGGCAAGGGCGCGGGGGCCGGCGCTGCGCCGCCCGGGGCGCGCGGGGAGGAGACGGGGACGGCGGGGCCCGCTCGGCGCCGCACAATGGAGCTCGCGCTCCCCTCCGCCGCCGGCATCGCGGCCCCGGCGCGCGGGAAGCCGCTTTCATGTGACTTGCACAAAACGAAATGGCTTCTGGGGCCGGCCCCGAGCCCCCTCCCGGGAGCGGCGAGCGCGGCGGGGACTGCCCGCCGCTCGGCCGCCCGTCCGGGGCGCCCCCGCCTCCGGGCTGCCGCCGCCGCCGCGCCAGGTGGGCGACAGGCGCGAGCGCACCTGGGCAGCGGCCGCGGCCCCGCCAGCGCAGGTGACCGGCTCGCGCCGCCCGCCCTCTCCAACTCCGGGCCCGCGGCGCCGGGCGCTGCGCCCGCGGCTTTTTGTACGCGCCCGGGGTGGCGCGGCCGCGAGCGGCGCCCCCGCTTACCATTTGCGCACTTTCTCGATAGCCGCCATGACCCTCTTGATATCATCTTTGGCCCGGCTCCTGGTCTCGGCTCGAACCGACCTGCCCGACATGGTTCTGGCGGGGAGAGAGGCTGCGAGCGCGCCGCCGGGTCCTGCTCGCGCTCCGCGGCGGCCACACTCGCGCCCGCCCGCCCGCCGCTCACTCGCAGACTCGCAGACTCGCACACTCACACACACTCACACACTCACACACTCACACACACACACAAAGCCGCGCGCCCGGGCCAGTGCGCAAGCGCCGGGCGGCAGCTGCACCGAGCAGGGGGAGCAGCGCCGCCGCGGCCGCCAGCAGTGCGGCCTCGGGAGCCGCCGCCGCCGGGCCTCCGGCCTCCCACCCACCCTGGGGAGGCGGCGACGGGGCCCGCGGCCGGGCCCGCGGCGGGGCGGCGGGCGGGCGCGCGCGCGGACACCCACCCGGAGGCCGCAGGTGCCGCGGGGCCCCGGGGAGGGCGGCCGCGGCGGGGCGCGTTGCTCGGGAGCCAGCCCGGCGGCTCGCCCGCCGCCCGGGTCTGCGGCAGCGGTGCAGCAACGCAAGTTTCCTGCGGGCTCCTGACTTGGCGGAGTTGGAGGTGGCGATCCCGCCGCGAGGTGCTCCTGGAGAGAGTTGAGCAACACGCTGCCCCGCGTAAACACGCGCGCTAGGGCGCCGCTTCCCTTCCTGCGTCCTTCTGGAAACCTGGGGTCAGGGGAAAGGTGCCTGGGGCGGGGCTGGCCACGAGGGACACTGGCCCTCGGTTATTAAATGGCTTTCAGCAGAGAAAGTTCCATGGTGGTCAGCGTTTTGGAGGACTCTTGTTGTTTCTTCCCCATCCTGCCCCAAGACAGCTCTGGAGGAATCTCGTTACCAGGACAACCCAGATGCCACATCTGTGTTCAGGTGTAGCTAAACCGACCTGACCTGAGCTCATTTATGCCCAGATGGATGCTGGGGAAACTGGGAGTGACCCTGGCAGCAAGCTCGGTGCCACTTCACACGTGGGGACACTAAGTCATGGGGAAGTTCAAGGCCACAGCCATAAAGCAGCTCTTTGACTCCCACTCACCCTGAAAACAAGCATTTTGCCCTGAGGTTTTGATTTGGGGTAGAAAAGCGACGGGGTAATGGAGTGGGGACTGCACTGCAGGCCTTTTCCTCGGCATATCTCTCTGCTCATCTGAACCCCAAGTTCCTAGTAGGAAAATGAAGAGAACACCTACCTCAGAGAATCACTCAGGGGAAATAGTAACCTCAGTCCTAATGCAGAAGTCTATTGTTGGCCCTCTGACAGGCTCAGGTCAGCAGATATGTGCTTAGGGCCACACAACTGTTTTTTATATATTTATAGCTATAGACATAATTTAAAATAGGAAGATAACATATCAGAAATCCAAACATCAACTGATTAATGCATATATTAATCGGCCATTTAAAAAGGAATGAAGCCCTGGCCGGTTTGGCTCAGCGGTTGGAGTGTCGGCCTGCGGTGCAGAGAGACCTGGGTTCGGTTCCCGCTAAGGGAATGTACCTCGGTTGCAGTTTGGCAGCCATTCGATGTGTCCCTTCACATCGATGTTTCTCTCTCTCTCTCTCTCTCTCTCTTCCTCTCTCTCCCTCTCGCTCTATCTGAACAAAAAAATGGAAAAATGTCCTCGGTTGAGGATTAAAAAATATATATATATATATAAAGGAATGAAGTACTGACACATGAAGTACTGACAACATGGATGAACCTTGTAAACATGCTAAGTGAAAGACGCCAGTCACTAAAGGACAAATAGCACATGATTCCACTTACATGAGATATGGCCACTAGACAAAGCCACAGAAACAGAAAACAGATTGGTGGTTGCCAGGGACCATGGGAATGAGAGTGACTTCCAGTGGACATGGGGTTGAAAAAGTTCTGTAGGAAAAGGTTCTGGTGGTGCTGACTGCACAGCATTGTGAATATGCTTAATGCTACTGAGCTGCGCACTTAAAAATGCTTACAATGGTCAATTTTATGTTATGTGTATTTTGCTACAATAAAAAGAAATCCAAATATCCACCTAAAATCTATATAATTTTATTAACCAATATCACCCTAATAAATTTAATTAAAAATAAAGAAATAAAGAAAACAAATAGGGACTTCCGGTCAGGATGGCGGATAGGTAACCGCGGTATCAAGTCCTCCCACAACCACATCAAAGTTACAACTAAACTACAGAACAACCATCACTCAAAACCGCCTGAAATCAAGCTGAATGGAAGTCCTACAACTACAGAATTAAAGCAGCAGCCACATCCAGACTGGTAGGAGGGCAGAGGGGACGGGCTGGTCCCACACCCACGTGTGGCGGATAAAAATCAGGAGGTAAACCTCGGCTGGGAAGGTCCTCCCTAAGGACTAAGGGGTCCCCGTCCCACAACAGGTGCCCCGCTCAGGGTTCCAGTGCCAGGAAGAGAATCCCCATCACTTCTGGCTGGAAAAACCAGCGGGAACTGAGGCTCAGGGAGGCTGAGGCAGCTGGAGCCCCAGGCAGCTCCTTAAAGGGCCCGCGCACGGACTTACCAGACTCTCTCCCTCTAAGCTCGGAGGGGAGGCAGCTCGAGGGGCGCCAGAGACATACAGGGAAGAACTGAGCTGTTTGGCACTGGAACAAGGGCTGGAGAGGGGTTTTCT
Source organism: Molossus molossus (assembly GCF_014108415.1). Taxonomy (NCBI): domain Eukaryota; kingdom Metazoa; phylum Chordata; class Mammalia; order Chiroptera; family Molossidae; genus Molossus; species Molossus molossus. The sequence goes on along the minus strand of NW_023425358.1, from coordinate 34,773,211 downwards.
CCAGGACAGACGTGCTGTCAGAGGCCTTTGTTCCTTTGGTGAGCCCTTCCCTGGGGCAGCAGACAGCCCCCATATCTGGGACTCCAGCAACCTGGCTCATACTGGTTGCCCCGCCCTGGTGATTCCTTGAGGCCCCGCCCCACCCAACTTTCAGGCCCACCCAAGCTGCTGCCAGTTGCTTCACCATAGTATTGGCCTGTCTTGGATCCTGCTTCAGGTTTTCCTAAATTCTTTCAAATAAGCAGCATCTGGTCTCAGCTAGCCCCATACCTCTCATTAGGTAATACATAGAAACAAACACAGGGAGACTGCCAAAAATGAGGAGACAAAGAAACAGGTCCCAAATGAAAAAACAGAAAAAATCTCCAGGAAAAGAACTAAGCGAAATGGAGATAAGCAACCTAACAGATGCTGAGTTCAAAATACTGCTTATAAGGATGCTCAATGAACTTAGTGAGGGCCTCAAGAGCATAAAAAAGGACCAGTCAGAAATGAAGGATGCACAGTCAGAAATGAAGGAGGCACTAACAGAAATAAAGAATAACTTACAGAGATTCAATAGTAGAGTAGGTAAAGCCAAGAAGCAAACCATCGATTTGGAATGTCAGGAAGCAAAAAACGCCCAATCAGAACAACAAAAAGAAAAAAGAATCCAAAAAAATGAGGACAGTGTAAGGAGCCTTGGGGACAACTTCAAGCGTGCCAACATTCTCATCATAGGGGTGCCAGAAGGAGAAGAGAGAGAACAAAAAATCGAAAACCTATTTGAAATAATAATGGCAGAAAACTTCCCTAACTTGGTGAAGGAAACAAGACATACAAGTCCAGGAAGCACAGAGTCCCAAACAAGATGAACCCCAAGAGGCCCACACCAAGACACATCATCATCAAAATACAAAAGGTTCAAGACAAAGAAAGAATCTTAAAAGCAGCAAGAGAAAAGCAGTTAGTTACCTACAAGGGAGTTCCCATAAGACTGTCAGTTGATTTCTCAAAAGAAAATTTGCAGGTCTTGGCCAGTTTGGCTCAGCAGTTGGAGCGTCGGCCTGCGGTACAGAGAGACTCGGGTTCAGTTCCCGCTAAGGGCACGTACCTCGGTTGCAGTTTGTCCCCAGCCCTGGTTGGTTGTGAGGGTGGCAGCCACTCGATGTGTCCCTTCACATCGATGTTTCTCTCTCTCTCTTCCTCTCTCTCCCTCCCACTCTATCTGAACAAAAAAAGGAAAAATGTCCTCGGGTGAGGATAAAAAAAATTAAAAAAGAAACTTTGCAGGCCAGAAGGGAATGGCAAGAAATATTCAGAGTGATGAAAAGCAAGAACCTACAACCAAGATTACTCTACCCTACAAAGCTGTCATTTAGAATCGATGGCCATATAAAGAGTTACCCAGTCAAGAAAAAGTTAAAGGAGTTCATCACCACCAAACTGTTATTATATGAAATGTTGAAGGGTCTTTTTGAAGAAAAAGATAAAATATATGAACAAACAAAATGACAATGAATACATATCTATCGACAATGAAATCTACAAACAAAATGAACAGGTAGAACAGAAACATTCTCATAGACACAGAGAACATTTTCTTGGTTGCCAGATGGGAGGGGGGTTGGGGGAATGGGTGAAAAAGGTGAAGGGATTAAGAACAACAAATTGGTTGCTAGACTGACAAACCTCAACAAGGGGTTGGGGGAGGGGGGCAGAAATAAACCAAAGAACTTATATGTGTAACCAATGGACACAGACAACAGTGTGGGGAAAGGCGGAAAGGGGGTGGGAGTGGGGAGGAGGGGGTCAATGGGGGAAAAATGAGGAACATCTGTAATACATTCAACAATAAAGTTTTTTTTTTTAAAAAGATGAAAGAAAACAAATATCCAGCTTTTCTGGAAAGAGCAGAAGATGTACAAATCGGGCCCCCAGTGCCACATGGCAATGACTAGCTGGAGATGAGGAGCCCTGTGCCCCCACACAGAGCTCTCAAGGTCACCAGTCCCATTACTCATTGTGTGACCAGATGGCCCCAAAGGAATTTGTTTTTGATCTCTGATTCAACTGTAAATGTTTTTTTTTGTTGTTGTTGTTGTTTTTATCCTCACCCGAGGACATTTTTCCATTTTTTTGTTCAGATAGAGTGGGAAGGAGGGAGAGGAAGAGAGAGAGAGAAACATCGATGTGAAAGGGACACATCAAGTGGCTGCCACCTGCACGACCAACCAGGGCCGGGGACAAACTGCAACCGAAGTACGTGCCCTTAGCGGGAACCGAACCCGGGTTTCTCTGGACCGCAGGCCGATGTTCTAACTGCTGAGCCAAACTGGCCAGGGCTGTAAATGTTTTTTTTATAAATCTAGTATGTCACTTTTTATAGTTTCTTGTCCCCTGCAGACACTTTAAAACTTCTTTGTGTCATCAATGCACAGTTGCTTTGTAGTCTGCATCTGATAGGTCTAATATTTGAAGGGTCTGAGGCTCTGTTCCTGCTGCTTCTTGCCCATGGTGTCCCGTTTCCTTGTGATCTGCCTGGTTCTCTTTGACTATGCGGAACACTGTATTTTAAAATGTACTAATAGGGATCATTGGAGGCCCAGGGTGAGGTTATCTTCCTTGAGAGATGCTTTACGTTTGCCCTGCCAGACTCCTGAAGACACTGCTAGTCCAGAACGACCTACCTCCAAGTTCAGGGCTTGTGGGCCCCTGGACCACCCAGGTGATGCCAATATAAGCTGCCCAATTGAGCAAGATTGGTTTGCTTGTTGTGCCCTGAGGGTGGGGTCAGTGATGCTGACAGCTGGCTGACGGGCCTTCACTTCCTAGTTCTGTGTTCGGCGAGCTTCTGTCGATCATTTGAAATCAGCCATGGCGGGAGCATTTACACTAGGGAAATTGGCAAATGCGACATACACCTCAGGACCCTTTCCCCAACCCCACCCAGAGCTGATTGGTGAACGTTTACCGGCATACCAATGGTAGAACCTAAGGGGGTCCCAAATTATTGTAAGGAAGGTCTCCCCCAAAGTGTGAGCCTGATGATGAGTTTCACATCGACTGGGGAGGCCTTGGGAAAAAAGTTTTTTGATCAGCCAGACACTGCAGCCTGCCCTCAGTACTCTGTCTTGTCTATAGCCACAACTATAAAAACTGTCACCAGCTCAGACGCTAGTGGATTGGCATCTCGCATATCCATCGATGCAGCCATTGACTTGCCAAAAAATTGGGCCACTTGAAGTCATAGAAAAATAAAGAGGTAGTAGATATAAAGTGTTTTTGAAAGACTAATGTGTTCAAAGGTGAGGTCATGTAATCTAGGCTCTCTTCTAAGGATTAAATGCAGACTGACTGCTGCAAACAGGGTTGGGGAATTCTCAGGTCAGGAATCTAGAAGGTTGCCCGAGTGTTCTCTGCTTCACTTCCATGTCTGCAGTAATTTCTCTGCCCAGCATCTGAATACCCGTCCAAGCTCTGGGAGAGCCTTTGGGGTGAAGTCACCCCTTCAGTACAGGAGCTAGACGGGGAGCCTGTCTCTCTCTTCACCCAGGGAATTAGGTCCTGGGCATTTGCCAGTTGGCGGAGGGTCTAGCCAGTTGATTTTTTTAAAATAATAGCTTTGTTGAAATATAATAAACATACCGTAAAATACACCCTTTTAAAGTAGTTTTTACTCTGTTCACTGAGTTAGAACATTTTTGTCATTCGAAAAAGAAACCCTCTACTTATTAGTGGTTATTCTTACCCTCCCTTCCCCAAGCCCCTTTGAGACGGGAACCTACCTCCTGTCTCTATGGATTTGCCTATTCTGGACATTTCACATAAAAAAAAATCATATCATGTGTGTCTTTTTGCCTCTGACTTAGTTGACATATTTGCAAAGTTCATCTATATTGTAGCATGTATTAATACTTCATTCCTTTTTATGACTGAAGGATATTCCATTGTATGGATTTATCACATTTTGGTTTTTATAATTTTTTTATCCTCACCAGAGGACTTTTTTTTTTTTTTTTTTTTTTTTTGCATTTATCTTTAGATAGAGCCGGAGGGAGTGAGGGAGGAAGAGAGAGAGAGAAACATCGACATGAGAGAGACACATCGACTGGTTGCCACCCACACGACCCAACCAGGGCCGGGGACAAACTGCAACCGAGGTACGTGCCCTTAGCAGGAACTGAACCCAGGCCTCTGGTCCGCGGTCCGACGCTCTAACCACTGAGCCAAACCGGCCAGAGCTCACGGGAGAACATTTTTGCATTCATCTTCAGACAGCATGAGAGAGAGAAAGAAACATTGATGTGAGAGAGACACATCGACTGGTCGCCATCCACACAACCCCAACCAGGGCTGGGGACAAACCACAACCGAGGTACGTGCCCCTAGCGGGAACCGAACCCCAGTCTCTCTGGTCTGCGGGCCGACGCTCTAACCACGGAGCAAACTGGCCAGGGCTCTCACATTTTGTTTATCCATTTCGTCCATTTATGGATATTGGGTTGTGTCCACTCTTTGGCTGTTATGAATAATGTCGTTGTGAACATTAGTATGTAGGCTTTTATACAGATACGTATTTTCATTTCTTCACCTGGACGCCTAGGAGCAGAATTGCGGGGTCACGTGGTAACACTATGTTTAATATTCTGAGGAACTGCCGGACTGGTTTCCAAAGCGGCTGCACCATTTTAGGTTCCCCCACCTCCTCACCAACACGTCATTATCCGTCTTTTTTATTTCAGCCGTCCTAGTGGAGGTGAAGTAGTATCTCATTGTGGCTTTGATTTTGACTGTTTTTTTTTAGAGCGAGTTAGGGGCGGGGGAGGAATGCCTCACAGCACGGCGGCCCTCGGGGAGCCTAAGAGGACGGGCACACTGAGCGCCCGCGGGTGGCAGTGCCATGGCATCCTGGCTGCCTTTGGTCCCCGTTCATTCCCAGGGCTGGCGTCCCCAGCCGATTCCGTGAGTTACCCCATAGTCTTCAAACAAGTCCCTTTCCACTGAAGCTAATCAGAGCCACTTTCTGTGGCCACAAACCAGAGATCGGGACCGATACCATAGTCAAGCCCCCCTTAGTCATTATCCTTCCTGCATGCCTCACCTCTTGTCATAATCCTTCACTTCTCCCCAAACTATCGTCATAGTCGCCTCACTCTTGTCTCTTTCCCCAAACACACCCCCTGCCCATCAGCCAGCTGTACACGTCTAAGATGCGGATTTAATCCACTTCCCCTCCTTCACTTTAGTCGTTACGTTTACCTCCTCGCTACAGCGCACAAGGCCAGCTGCAATGTGACCCCAGCCTTCTCTGGCCATCGCCCCCAGGCATCGCTCAGATTGGCCTAAAGTGCCTCATTTATGTAGTTTCTTCTCTGCCTTCCCTGATCTCCTCTTTCCCACTCATCTGCCCTGGATGCCCCTATATCATGTCACAAGATACTGTAATTATTGGTATTTCCCTCACTACAATGTAGCCTTCTTAAGCACAAGAATCATGGTTCGTGCTACATTGTATCTCGGCTTAGCACACTGTTGACACTGAGGTCACTATTAGTTAGAGGGTCTGTAGGCCACAAGTTACTGCCATTTAGAAAAGTAGGAAAGGCCCAACCGGTGTGGCTCAGTGGCTGAGCATCGACCCTGCACCAAGAGGTCTCCGGTTTGATTCCCAGTCAGGGCACATGCCCAGGTTGTGGGCTTGATTCCCAGTCGGGGGCATGCAGGAGGCGGCCAAGTGATGTTCTCTCGCATCGATATTTCTATCTCCCTCTCACTCTCCCTTTCTCTCTCTCTCTAAAAATCAATAAAGAAAAAGAAAAAGTTTTTTAAAGTAGGAAAGATAGAGGTGACCCAAAGGACACGGAGGAAGGGGTAAGTGGCCGGCCTTTGCTGATGTTCACTGCATGCAAGTCTGCCTTCCGGAGACCACCTGGGACTCAGGCAAATGTGTAAATGTGATCATGCATGAAGAAAGAACGAGGTCACGGAGAAAACTGTGGTTACATGTTTAAAAAAACACTGCGTCCTGACCGGTTTGGCTCAGCGGTTGGAGCATTGGCTTGCGGACCAATGAGTCTCTGGTTCAATTCCGGCCAAGGGCACTTACCTTGGTTGCGGTTCGTCCCCGGCCCTGGTTGGGTCGTGCGGGTGGCAGCCACTCGATGAGTCCCTTTCATATCGATGTTTCTCTCTCTCTCTCCTCTCTCTCCCTCCCGCTCTATCTGAACAAAAGTGGAAAAATGTCCTCAGGTGAGGATAAAAAAAACATTGGACTCCCTAAGAAACTACGAAGATGAGCCAACTCAGGACGTAGGTTCATGGGCCTGAAACCCACTGTGAGTGTTTCTGTGTTGGGCTGTGTCAACACAGCCACACGTGACTTACGTAGGCTTCTGGCTTTGATGCACCCTGTCCCCTCTGACTGGCTGACTCTTCCCTCCTTCCCCGAGTGGCTCTCACCTTCTCCGCGCTTCAGACCCGCGGTTCACCATCCCGCCCCTGCTCCCTGCACCAGGGCGGCCGCGCGGCCACCGCACAGCCCACAGCACGTGTTTCTGTGTGACGTGCTGGATGGAGCAGGGACTAGTGTAACTAAACGCACCCCCCTCCCAAAGAAAGCACCCCCTTTGCCTTAAAGAGGGCAAGATAAGAAAATAAATAAAGAGCATGTTTACATTGCTGTGGCTCGTGACTCCCAATCAACACAACAGGAGAACGGGAGAGTGGGCAGAAGACAATGGCCACCCCTTTCCGGGGGGACTTTGGAGTGGAACTCCCCCACGGTTCCCTTAGTGAGCCCGTAGTGGGCTGAGATCTCCCTGGGCCTCCTGCCTCACCCCTGGGCATCGCTACGTCCCCACAGCTGCCTAGACAGGCGGAGGCCTTTCAGCCACTCAGACAAACACGGCTGAAGGGTGCAGGGACCCTGCTCGCCACTCTCCTGAGCTCGGGCCCTACACTCAGAGTGCACAGCCGTTGAAGAATGTTGCATCAGCCCTGGTCAGTTTGGCTCAGCGGTTAGAGCGTCGGCCTGCGGTCCGGAGAGACCCGGGTTCGGTTCCCGCTAAGGGCACGTACCTCGGTTGCAGTTTGTCCCCGGCCCTGGTTGGTCGTGCAGGTGGCAACCACTCGATGTGTCCCTTCACGTCGATGTTTCTCTCTCTCTCTCTTCCTCTCTCTCCCTCCCACTCTATCTGTACAAAAAATGGAAAAATATCCTCGGGTGAGGATTAAAAAAAAAAAAAAAAAGAATGTTGCATCAACCTGGGTTTGTTGTTGTTGTTGTTGTTGTTTAATATTCCTTGAAGCTAAACTAGCAGAGGGTAGTTATATGACGCACGAGCCGGGTAGCAACTGGCTGGGTATCTATTTATTACCGTCCACTGCCCGCAGGGAAATGCTGGCCAGACCTCTGAGGAACATGCTCAGGCTGAAAACACCAGTGTGTAAGCACAGCCATGGCTTAAGGACACAGACCTTTAAAGTGAGGCCCATCTGCATTGCCCGAGGTGTCTGCAGAGGACAGACAGCAAGTGAGGTGCCCGGGAGCAGCCAGCCGTGACCGGCCCCAGGAGCATTCGCTTGAGAACTGAGAGGTGGGGGGCAGATCATGGAAATAATTCGGGGGTGACTGAGTCAGAAAGGTGGTACAGATTATTATTTTTTATTGATTTATTGATTTGAGAGAGAGAGCAAGGGGGGGGAGTGAGAGAGACACATCAATTTGTGTTCCGCTCATTTATGTATTCACTGCCTGATTTTTTTTTTTTTTGCTTTTTTTTTTTTTTAATCCTCACCTGAGGATATTTTTTTCCATTTATTTTCAGATAGAGTAGAAAGGAGAGAATCATCTACATGAGAGAGACACATCAACTGGTTGCCTCCTGCATAACCTCGACCAGGGCCAGGGACTGAAATGCAAGCAAGGTACGTGCCCTTGACTGGAATCGAACCCAAGACTCTCTGGTCTGCGCTCCAACCGCTGAGTCATACCGGCCAGGGCCATTGCCTGATTCTTGTATGTGCCTTGACCAGGGATTGAACCCGCAACCTTGGCATACATATCAGGACAATGCTATAACCGACTGAGCTACCTGGCCAGGGCCGGATTTGTTTCTTTCTTTCTTTTTAAATTTTGAAATAATTTTAGATTTACAGGAGAATTGTAAAGGCAGAACCAAGAGAGTTCCTGCAGACCCATCAATAGCCAGCTTCCCTCCTGTCCACATCTTTTTTCTTTTTTATCCTCACCTGAGGACATTTTTGCATTTTATCTTCAGATAGAGCAGGAGGGAGAGAGGAAGGAAGAGAGAGAGAAACATCGATGTGAGAGAGACACATCAAGTGGTTGCCACTCATCCAACCCCAACCGGGGCCGGGGACAAACTGCAACCGAGGTACATGCCCTTAGTGGGAACCGAACCTGGGACTCTCCAGTCCCTGGGCCGACGCTCTAACCGCTGAGCCAAACCAGCCAGGGCTCGTGTGCACATCTTATGTAACCATGACACCGTGATGGAAACTTAGATGTTAACTGAACTACGCCATGAACTAGACTACAGACTTCACGGTGACTTCATCAGTTCCTCCAGAAACCCTGGTTCCCACTTTGCATTTCATCACTGTGTCCTGTAACTCTGCTCCAGTCGGTGACAGTTTCTGTCTTTTCTTGTTGGTCACGACCTTGACATTTTTGAAGAGCGCTGGTCAGGTACTTCGTTGGAAGAGTAATCCTGCCTGTGCGGTAGAGCACGCTCCCGCCTGCAGGCGCGTCGGGACGCTGTTTCTGTGCAGGCCATGAGCTCAGAAAGGGTTCCGCATTTTGTTTTTTTAATCCTCACCCAAGGGTATTTTTCCATTGATTTTTAGAGTGGGGGTGGGGGCGGAGCGAGAGAGAGGAACATCAGTGTGTGTGAGACACATCGACTGGTGTCCTCCCACATGACCCTGACCAGGGCCAGGGATCAAAATGCAACCAAGGCACGTGTCCTCGACCGGAATTGAACCCATGACCCTTTGGTCCACAGGCCAACACTATAACCACTGAGCCAAACCAGCCAGGGCGCTTTCCGCATTTTTAAATGGTTGAAATAATTAAAAGAAGAAGACGGTTTCGTGATATGTGGGGATTATCATGAAATCCAAATTTCAGCATCCGCAACGAAATCTGATGGGGAGGAGGCCACAGACATTCTCTCCTGGGGTCTGCGGCTGCTTTGCCGCCGGCCCCGTTCAGGAGCCGAGACGGAGCCCGGCCTCGACTCTCCGGCCCTCTGCGGGACGCCTGCCGACCCTGATAGAGCGGGCCCGTGAGGACTGGCATTCACTTGTGTTCAAAAGCTAAGGCAGCTATTAAAAGGCCACTGAAGCTTCAAGTTCATTCATTCAATCATCCCACAAATATTTATTGAGGGCCCATTGTCAAAACCAGCAGAGAGTGCTAACTGGTGCTGAAAGTCTGGGATGAGGCGGGGTTAATGCTCATCAGACGTCTCCCCAAGTCTCAGGCACAGTGTCTGCCTGTAATAATAATAGCTGCTGTCCTATTTTGAGCGCTGCCTCCTGCCAGTAACTAACTCTTCAATCGCACCATCTCTTTTAATCCTCACAACCACCCCAGGAGTCAGTTGCTCCAAGAGGAAACTGAGGTTTAAGAGATTAGCTGCACCCAAGGGCACCCAGGAGTTTAATAACAGCAGAAGCAGAAAACCCAGCCAGCCCAGCCGGTGGGCTTCCGGAGCTGAAACATGCATGGGAGGGGCCGGGGGGTCTGGGGTGGGGTTTGGGGGATGCCCTTGGTGGGGCCTGGAAGACCACTGCTATTCTACATGCCCCCGAACTCTGCAAGTGACAAGCCGGGAGGGGTGCAGTAGCCAGAGACCCCATCTGAAACAGTCTTCTCTTTTCAAACACACATCACCATGTGCCCCTTGGTGTTCAGGGTTTGTCCCGAAGGCTCAATGTTCAAGTCCCACAATTCTGTCTTCAGTCTCCTTCCTCCCTTCCTGGCATCTCTGCTCTGCCACCCACACTGTTGGAGAGTCTGAGTTCTCTGCTTACTTGGCAGGGAGGTCGCCCTTGGATGCATGTCCTTCCTTCCAGCTACCTGCGTGGCCAGCGGGCTGGGCCTGCCCGGCGAGGGGAGGCGGAGAGGCCCTCCCGGGCCTGTACCGTGCTCACTGCAGCTCCCTGTGCCGGCCAAACCACTTGAGAGACACCCAGACAAAAGCACCGGCAGAAAGGGGTCCGTAAGGTGACAAGGGGCCCCCTGGGCGGAGCGGGAAGTCCCTGACGTGGATCTTGCTGCCCTTGGCGAGGACCGAACACTGACTTAGAGACGCAGGAAGCTGGCTCAGGGCGGAGGGGCGTCCCAGCGTGCGCTTGCGGCGGTCCAGTGTCAGTGGGTCCCGCTGGTCTCCGGTCAGTTCCGCTGAAGGCAATTACCCCAATGCATGTAGTCGATAAAGACAAAATCAGAATGCGCCAGGGTCAATGAGAGAAGCCTCTGGTTGGTGTTCAGACTGCATCCAGTCCGAGTTATTATTTTTATTTTAATCCTGAGGGTATTTTTCCATTTTTGTTTAGATCCAGTGGGAAGTAAAGAGAGAAACATCAATGTGAAAGGGACACATCAACTGGTTGCCTCCCACAAGACTCTGACCAGGGCTGGGGACAAACCGCAACTGAGGTGCGTGCCCTTGGTGGGAATCGAACCCGCGACTCCTTGGTCCTTGGGCTGACACTGTCACCGCTGAGTCAAACCGGCCAGGGCTTTTTTTTTTTAAGAGAAAAAGTCATTTGAAGGTTTCCTGTTCCCTAAATGTCCCCAGGAACTTTGTAACTGGCTTGGTAACATGTCTCTGAAGCCCTCAGCAGCTGCAAAATGGATTCAGAGGGCTTGTTTTTCTTTGGGTGTTTGTTTTTTTTTTTAGAAAAAAATGTAAATTAGCGCTGGTGACACAATATGGTCGGCACCCGTGGGACCACAGCCCACGCCGGCTGTGCCGAGGTCGCAGTGACCCAGTCTGGTTCGGGGCAGACGGTTCCGGTCCGTGTCCCAGCGTGCTCCACGGGCTCCCCACGCGTTTTCCAGGGGCGCCACGCAGCAGGGAAGGCTCCCTGCACCCCATGGCGGCTGCTATTGCTTCTCTCACACAGACCCGGCTTCTCGGCACAGAGGCCCGAGGCGGGGGTCAGAAATGTCACCCGAAATGCCAGTCCCTCTGGGAAGGACCTGGTGTGGGTGGGCAGGTGTTAGGACTGAGCATGCGTGGAGAACAGCACTGGGCACATCTGCCTGAACAAGGAGGCCTCGGGGCTGAGGGCAGACCCTAAAGTCAGACCCTCACTTTGGCCTGTTTATGGGATCACGGCACTTTATCTGTAAGGTCAAAGCACTGCTGAAAACTCAGAGATGCTCCCCGCACGCCCTGAACCGGCCCGGTGTGCGCCGCGCGAGTTTTGAAGCCGGGCGGGCCAGGCAGCGGATCCACTTGTGGGTGTCTGCTGTGTGAGGTGGGGGTGGGGAGGCCCCAGCCCGAGGGCGGGCCTTGTGGTTCCTGGTCCAGGTGCAGCACACACAGGGCTCTGGTGCCTTCTGCATTCTCTCTGACAGTTGCCACCGGGGTTAAGCATGACCGGTGATGCTCTCAACGGCCGCACACAACTGCTGGGGTGTTTTGCTGATTAGAAGCCGTAAGCAAGCGACTCCCAGGAGCCCAGAGATCCTAGCACCCCCACCCCAGCCTAACAGCAGGCAGGGGTGATCCGATCCGCAGTAGGCCACACCAGGACAAGGGTCCAGGGGCCTCTGAGGGGCAGGGCATACTGTCCCCCGCGTCACTAGGAAGGCCTGCTTCGGGCTGAGGCCCTCCCCGCCCCCGGGGACCACACCACCTACATGCTGGTCAAACCCTGCTGCAGGCGGCCCTGCCTGCTTATCTTACCTCCACCCACTTGTCTGTTTCAGAAACAGTGGAACGTGCGACTTCGGGAATTCCATTGCTTAACAGAAATTTGCTTTTAATGCCGGAACATTCTACAGATTACAGTGGGGGTAGGGGAAGTACTGCCTGGGCGGGGGGGGGGGGACTCCCCACACACAAAGTCCTTTGTGCTTCAGACATTCCGCACAGCCTCGCTGACGGTGACCGTAGGATCTCGTCTGAAGTCGGGGGAAATGGTTAAGCCAAGAATTTCAGTCACGAATATTTCTGCAGTGATCTCGTCTGGAAGTTCTTCTTCAAAGCACATCTCTGAACCTAGCCAGGGAAGAGAAAACAAATGTCTTCATAATGCGGAGGCTTCTAACTCAGACGCATTTTCCAAAAGTACAAGGAAACGATACCAGTGAGTGAGAGGTGCTGTGTGCTGTGGTTTGGGTTCCTGGGGCTACCCGGGGTGGGGAAACGGGTTCAAACCCTTCCGTTATGGTTTGGGTCACCTGTTACCCGAATCTCTGCAAACCCTACTGGGAAGCCTTAATTATATGGTATTGCTGATTTGACTGTTTAAAGACTCTCAGGAACACGACATACATACATAACGACGGGGAAAGTTACATTTTGAGACCCCCAAGTACACACGGAATGGGGTGGGGCGGGGGTGTGCAGGCTGGCGGTGACCGATCAGACACCGGAGTCTAGAAACAAGCTCGGGAGCTGTCTCATTTGCAGCGGGGGACAGACAATACAAGAGGAGGCCGAAGGAAGCCCGGTGAGGAATCTTTGCTCCTGACTCCAGCTGAAGTCACAGTGGTGGCTCTGACCAGCACGGGGTCACAGGCCCAGCCTCCTGGGCTTGTCACTGGAGTTATTTGCACACCGGCAGGCCCGGGAGAAAGGTCTGGATTGGTTCCTCCTGAGCTTGAATGTGCAACCCAAACTTCAGGGCCACTGTCCTCCCTCCAGGGGACTAGAAGGAGGTAGGAAATCCCCAGGAAAGGAGAGAGGGATGATCTTAAAAACTTTCAAGTCTGGCCCTGGCCGGTTTGGCTCAGCGGTTAGAGCGTCAGCCCACGGACCAGAGAGTCCCAGGTTCGGTTCCTGCTAAAGGCATGTACCTCGGTTGTAGTTTGTCCCCAGCCCTGGTTGGGGTCATGTGGGTGGCAACTACTCGATGTCTCTCTCTCACACCGATGTTTCTCTCTCTCTCTTCCTCCCACTCTCCCTCCTGCTCTATCTCAAGATAAATACAAAAATGTCCTCGGGTGAGGATAAAAAAAATTTCAGCCCTGGCCAGTTTAGCTCAGCGGTTAGAGCATCGGCTTGCGGTCCAGAGAGACCCCGGTTCGGTTCCCGCTAAGGGCATTTACTGCAGTTGCAGTTTGTCCCCGGCCCTGGTTGGGTCGTGCGGGAGGCAGCCACTCGATGGGTCCCTTTCACATCGATGTTTCTCTCTCTCTCTCCCTCCCACTCTATCTGAACAAAAAAAAAAAGGAAAAATGTCCTCGGGTGAGGATAAAAACAAAAAAAAAAAAAAAAACAACTTTCAAGTCTGGCAGCTTGACATCAGGCTTGTGCCTCCTACCAAGTCATTGTCCTCTCCTCACCAAGTCCCTCTTGACAATTCCTCTTCTTTCGAAACAGCTTCCAAGCTGTATCCTCTACCAGGAGCCAATAACCACCCACCGGAGCCGGGAAGATGAAGGCCAGGCTGGTGGAGGGGAGCAAGAAGCCAGGCCAGAGGCACAAAGGAGGGACACACACAGGCACAAAGGCTTAGACGTGACCACCGCTCGATGGCCTTTTGCTAACGCGTTCATGTCGGGTTCCCGGCAGACTTGCTGTGCCGTGCGCAGGGCATTAAGGAGAGTGTCTGCGCCACCAGGAGGAATAAACCACTTAAGTCAGCGCAGGTGGGTGGGCCCGGCTGCGTGATCCGGCTGCGGGCCCGGCTGCGTGATCCGGCTGCGGGCCCGGCTGCGTGATCCGGCTGCGGGCCCGGCTGCGTGATCCGGCTGCGGGATCCGGCTGCGGGATCCGGCTGCGGGATCCGGCTGCGGGCCCGGCTGCGGGATCCGGCTGCGGGATCCGGCTGCGGGCCCGGCTGCGTGATCCGGCTGCGGGCCCCGGCAGAGCCTGCCCGTACCTTTGAGAGAGGAGGCGGCCGGCTCGGATTTCCAGCCCTCGGGATTCAGTCCCAGCAGCGTGGCAAAGCAGTCGGACATCTCCTCCTCCGTCATGTGCTCGCCTGGGTATCGGAAAGGAAAGGGAGGCCGGTCAGCTCTGGGGACTGAGCCTGAGGTCGGGGCCCAGCAGCACCACTGCGAGGGCTGGAAGAGATTATTCCACAGTCTCCTTGTCTTGAGACACAGAAACAATCCGGAGGGAGAGTCCCATGTCACTGTCACATACACTCCTTATATGGTGTTGGAAATGGGACCCGCACAGGGGACGTCCTTTGGGGCCGACATGGAGACATGGGGACCTTTCTGACCAAGACCGCCCTGGGCTTTATTTCAGACGGCCCCACAGGTGAGCCCCCGGTCTGGCTGGGACAAACCATCACCCCCAGAGAGAGCCCTTGCCTTCCCCACGTCAGACAATGAGGAAGACAGCAGGGGGGAGGGGAAGGCATTGCTTCCCCGCGGGTTTATTCCACAGCCGCGGCTGGTGGTTGCCCTGGGAGATCCGGGGCCGGCCCTTTATCCCCACTTCATAAGCCAGGACATGGGATCGTGGGGCTTCAGGAAGTGGGAATGTAACTGGTGTTCTCCTGTCCCCGGTCGGTGCCCTTCCCGTTACCCCGCACCTGCCGGCTGTGGGTCCCCACGGCGCATCCCTCAGGCTGACGTCCTGTCACACGGAAGCCGCCGGGAACGGCCGAAGGACACGCCGAGGTCGCCCGTCCATGTGTTCACCTTTAGTTAGAAGCAGTCTCAGGAAATCCTCTCTCCGGATGGCCTTCTGTCCCTCCGAGGTGGTGTAGCCCAGAACGTCGAAGCTCCTCTGGATGGCTTTCATGGAGTTCCCGAAAGGCGGGCGGTGGTTCAGGTAGACCTTGAGGAAGTCCGTTAGGTTGATTTTGTCAACGATCTCTCCGTTGTCCACGTACTCGCTGAATTTGATTTCATTAAACATATCTTCAATCTAGGGAGGTGGGTATAAAAAAAGGCAAAGACCACGGTAAGCCGAAAGGCACGTCCGATACACTTCTAAAACTCGAGAGTAACAGGCAAATAAATGTTTCTTTTAATTTGTTGGGGTTTTTTTTTTAGTTTTCGTTTTTTATTCAATTTATTGGGATGACACTGGTTAACGACAGACAAATGTCCACAGTCAGTTTAGAACATGTCTGTTTTGGGGTGACTGTCTCCCCCAAGAAAGATATGTGGGATTTGTTATCCCCAGAATCAGAATGTGATGCTACGTAGAAACGGGGTCATGGCAGATGTCATTAGTCAAGGTGAGTCCTGCTGGAGTAGGGTGACCTTGGTCCAATGCACCTGGTGTCCTCCTACGACGAGGACCGAGCTGCCCTGGCCGCAGAGCCTCAGTTGGCTGGGCACCGTTCTGGGCACCGGAAGGTTGTTGGCTGGGCACCGTTCTGGGCACCGGAAGGTTGCCAGTTACCCAGCAGGGGCTGTGCCGGAGGCAGCCAACCGAGGTGTCTCTCTCTCCCTCTCTACTTCCTCTCTCTCTCTAAAAATCCATTTAAAAAAATCTTACCATAAATACCTAAAGAAGAGGAAAGAGACCCACGGGGAGAATATGGCCCTGTGACGAAGGAGGCAGAGGATGGAGCGACCCGGTCACGCCGAGGACCGGCTGCTGGTCACCCCCAGGAGCTAGAGGCGGCGGAAGGAAGAGTTCTCCGCGGTGGAGTGCAGAGTGTGGCCCCGCTGCCCCCCGATCTCAGGCTGGCGTGAGGGAACACGTTTCTTCTGTTTCAAGCCACCCGGTGTGTGGTGCGTGCTACGGCCGCCCTACTCCGGTGTCGGGTTTGTGACAGTCAGCGCTGGCATGGACGCGTGGCGTGTGCCCCCTCTTCACCGATGTCTCTCACACTGTACCGACGACCTCCTAGCTTCGGGAAGCAGGTGTTAGTTTCACTGGAAAGGTAGAGTCCTCAAGAATTCGGGAATTTGTTTCTCTGGATAAGCTAATCATTTCGTGTGGAGCGCCCATGTAAGACCTCCGGCCCTTGTACGTTTCTTAAGGCAATCAATAGCACCATCAATCCTTTTCCCTTTCTTTCTTTTCCATTTTTTTTTTTTAAGTCTTCTCCTGAGGATATTTTTCTATTTATCTTCAGATGGAGTGGGAGGGTGGGAGGGTAGGAGGGAGAGAGAGAAACATCAATGTGAGAGAGACACATGGACCGGTTGCCTCCAGCATGACCCCCACCAGGGCCAGGGACCAACCACAACCGAGGTACGTGCCTTTGACCGGAATCGAACCCGTGACTCCTTGGTCCATGAGCTGATGCTCTAACCACTGAGCAAAACCAGACAGAAGGTGTGGTATAATTTTTTTTTCTTTATTGATATGTTAGAGAGACAGAAGAAGGGAAAGGGAGAGAGAGGTAGAAGCATCGATGAGAGAGAACATCAACTGGCTGCCTCCTGCATGCCCCCCACCGGGGATCAGGCCCACAGCCTGGGCATGTGCCCTGACTGGGAATCGAACCGGCGACCTCTTGGTGCATGGGTCGATGCTCAACCACTGAGCCACACCAGCCAGGCATGTGCGGTATAATTTTTTACATGAACACCTAACAAGCCACCATTCATTGAAAAGGTCAACAAAATGGACAAATCTTTAGCCAGACTCACCAGAGAGAGAAAAGACTCATATTACTAAAATCAGGAATGAGAACGGGTTTGCCAAACAACCTTACAGAAGCAAAAAGGCATATGAAAAACTATATGCCAACAAATCAAATAACTTCGACAAAATGGACAAATATGCAGAAAGCAACAAATGACCAGAACTGATCCAAGAAGAAACAGAAAATCTGAATAGACCTATAATGAATAAAGAGATTTAATTAGTAATTCTAAAATGTCCATAAAGAATAATAGCCAAGGATCAGGTAGGTTCACTGGTGAAGACTACCAAATATCTAAAGGAGAATACCAATGCTCCATAAATTCTTCCCCACCAACCCCCCAAAAAGAAAAATAAAGAAGAAAAGAGAACACTTCCCCGTTCATTCTATGAGAACTGCTTCCTGATTTGGAAAGTCATTCTTTGTATAGTTCCCAAATTTTCTAGAATTGGGCAGAGGTGTGGATTCAGATAGAAACATGGTGTTGGTTAATGCAGGTTTCCCTGTGGCGCTCATCATGCAACTGGCAAAATGCAAGAAAGAGAGAAATATAAAAACAAATCACCACCACAACTCCTCGCTGCATCAGCCTGGTCTGTGCAGTATTTTTATACCATGCATGTTGTCATCAGCTGAAATCCAGAAACCTGAATTATGCCAGGCAAAGGGGTAGAAATGAGTAATTTATTTTAGTGTCCACATTTTAAACTAATATGTCTCCCAATGAATCATGGGTGTTGGAAATTTATAAAGAAAGAGAATAAGAGCCACCAAAAACTGGGAGATAATTTTTCCCCAAGAACGTGAACTCTACTTAGGTCTGTGGGAATGAATCAGGAAGTGAATCTATATTTGTACACACTATTGATCAATTATTTATTACCAGTCTCTCCCTGTCCATTCAATAGATGTAGAACAAAAATTGAAAGGGCACCGGTTTGAAGCAAGGCCAAGTATCAGCCTGTCTGGGGCACCCTAGTGTTGGTCTGGCCACAAATATTAAGAAAAAAAATCAAAACCTCTTACAGTTTAACCATTCAATCATAAATTCTGTGAAAAATCTGAGGCATTTCTTTCCATTCATACAAAATATATGTGTCCATTTTTTGCAAAATTTGTAATCTATATATCTATATCCTTTAGCATCCTTTCCTTTAACACTGCGTCTTAGTACTCACTCAGTATTTTCAAAGACGCCACATATTTTCAATGCAACATTCCAGGAATGGTCTTTTGAAATAACATCATTGGTTAGGATACCAATAAACTATAATTGATAGTATAAAAGTAGCTTTAAATGGTAACACTGTTTCATATATAACATTTAGTGAGTTTATATTATATACAATTGCCTGTTAGATTGTGTATAATTTTATCTATAAATAGAACACTATCCAGGAGCATATTCCTAACATAGTGTACTCTGTAATTTTAAGTGTTATGATATACAAGTGCTGCAACTTACTCTGAGCCAGTGGAGACCGTGGCTAAAAGTATGATCTTTGATGACAGATCTAGGTTCAAACCCTGGGTCTGCCACTTTCTTTGTGACCTTGGGTGAATAACTTCACATTCCTCATCCTCGGTTTCCTCGTCTTGAAAAGGGGCGCAGCACGGTAACACACACGCACTGGACCGCCTCGAAGCTAGTTGCGACCACGCACGTCAAGTGTGAACCGTGATGCCGGACACAGCGAGCGCTCCACAGGCAGCAGCTGTTCTCGCGGTCCCGCTGGGTGTGTCCTTGCCACTTGCCACAACTACCATGTAGATCATACTCTACAGTCGCAGAGATTATAACATAAATGGTATGAGGGAAGCATACAAGTGATGGAGGACTCGACCCAGTTCGGAAACAGGAGACGAACCCAGAGATAAGGAAAAGGAACCCAAAGATGCCTGGAGTCACTGACACCCAGAGCGGAGCCAAGATCTCAGCGCCGCTCCCGGCGCGGCCGGCTGCTCAGGGTCACCTGGGACCCCGTCCCTGTGTGACGGAGCAGGAGTCGCTGCCCCACACGCAGAGCTGGTAGTTCGGGCACCGGTGACGTTTCTTTCCCGAGCCTCCTCTGCTCGTATTAGATGAAAAGGCAGCGTCTGCTGCATGTGGAAACCAAGTTCATGCTCGGAGAGGAAGCTCAGAGACGGACACCGAGCGCCTGCCCCGTGCCCCTGCGTGACTCGGCCCTGCCCGGGGCGCTCTGGTTTGGCATGCACTCACCCTGGCCTGCCCTCCAATTCATACAGGAAGCTGAAACATTGTGATGCCCGGGCCCATTCCCAGACAGAGGTCCTGATTCCATCGACATAGGGTGGTATCTGAGTACGCCTTTATATATATATATATATATATCTTTATTGATTTTAGAGACAGAGGAAGGGAGAGAGATAGCAACATCAATGAGAGAGAACATCAACTGGCCGCCTCCTGCATGACCCTCACGGGGATCCAGCCCACAACCTGGGCATGTTCCCTGAATGGGAATCAAACCAGCGACCTCCTGGTGCATGGGATGACACTCAACCACTGAGCCACACCAGCTGGGCGTTTTGTTTTGTTTTGTTTTGTTTTTTTGTTAACGTTCATCAGAGAATATTTTTTCCGTTGATTTTTTAGAGAGAGTGGAAGGGAGTGAGGGAGGGGAAGAGAGAGAGAAACATCGATGTGAGAGACACATCAACTGGTTGCCTCCCCCACGACCCTGACTAGGCCCAGGGATCGAACCTGCACCCCAGCTACATGCCCTTGACGGGGAATCGAACCGAGACACTACCCACTGAGCCAGACGGGCCAGGCCAGTCCTGCTTTCTGAAAGCTCCCTACTCGGCGTGAACAGGCCAAGGCTGGGAAGCGGCCTTATGGCAGGGTCCCCGCACTCGGCCGCACCAGAACGACAGGGCAGCTGGTGAAAACACAGACTGCAGGTCCCATGCCCGGAGTTTCTGACTCACAGTCCGCATCTCTCACACGTCCCCAGTGAGGCCGTGCGGCTGGTCTGGGGGCCGCAGCTTTGAGAACCGCGGCTCCGTAGCCCGCAGGGCCTCTCGGAGGCCACACTTGTCGGGAAGAATCAGCAGCGGCCTTGTGATTTGCATTAGCGTGAGGACGGGTGCAGCCCCGGCGCACGCCCCTCTTCTTGGGGCCCACGTCTGTCCCCTCCGTGAAGCGGTGGACCTGAGCCTTCGCCTCCAGTCCTGGGCAGCTCGGTCGGGGGCCCAGAGCAGTGCTGGGTGAATGAAGCAAATGAACAACATGGGCACAAGTGAGGCCAGGAAAGAATGTCTCGGAAATTCACAAAAGGCTTGTTTAAAATCACCGCTTCCTGTCCTAATTCCATTCAATTTACTAGTAGTTACTAAGCATTGGGTTTGGTCGAGCGCTGGGCGAATAAAAGGCGAGTCACTTAATTATCAGGAGAATGGCCCCGCGGTTGGGGGTGCCGGTCTCGGTGGCCGGCAGGTATTTATAAACGCCGACTGAGTGTGGGGCCCTGCTCCGGGCCCTGCCGAGACACAGAAACCACACATGTGCACGAAGAGGGAACACAGAGGAAGCTCCATCAGGGCTGCTCTCGGCCCTGGGTGCCCTTGAGAGGTACCTGGGGGCTTTTAAAAACTCCCTGCCCGGCCTCCACCCCTTGGGGTAACTGGTAGGGGTGGGGCCCAGGCTTCAGTGTTCATTTCTTTTAGGTAATTGGAGCGATTTTAACATGGCCGGGCATCATGGCTCCAGAAGATTTGGTGTCAACACGTGGGAGAGCAACACCAGGGGCTGGAGGAGCTCTCGGCTCGGCGGGCCCGGAAGGCTTCCCGGAGGAGGTGGTCATGCAGGATCCAGCCAGTGGGAGGCGGGAGCACACTCCGGGCTGGGAAGTAGGTGTGAGGAACGGAGTGCTGTGACACTCGTCCAAAGTACTGTCCTACGTCTCGTCGCTGCTGTGACAGATGACTACGCACAGTGGGGTGCAGAGCACCCCAGCTGATCTCACGGTTCCAGGGTCAGAAGGCCCAGACAGGACTTAGGGCGAAGATCAAGCTGTCTGCAGGGCGGCGATCCTTCTGGAAGCTCACGTGGAGACTCGCCTCCTGTGCTCTCCCGCGCCGAGGCTGGCGTCGTCCCGCGGCTCGTGGTCCCGTCCATCCTCAAAGCAGCATCCCCGTCACTCGGACTTCTCCCCGCGTCCTGCCTCCTCGGAGCCCAGCCTTCCTGGCCTCCCTCGGAGAGGCCCTTGTGATGACATGGGGTCCACAGGCTGACCCAGGGCCATCTGCCCATCTCAGGATCCTTAACTTCATCACAAAATGTCCCCTCTCCCAGGCCACGTGTCCCCAGGTTTCGGGGATTAGGACAAGGACATCTTTCGGGACACTGTCCTGTCCGCCTCACCTCCCTTCTGCGTTGAGAAGTCCCGAGAAGGAGAGCTGCGGGCCAAGGCACGGGAGGCTCAGGCGCTCGCTGCCGGCCAGAGGCTGCCGACGGGCGGGCCCAGGGCCAGCCCGCAGCCTGCGGAGTGTGTTCACAGGGTGCTGGAAAATCGGGACATGCCACATAGAAGTCTGGATTCTGAACTGCTCTTGAAATGGCAGAGGCATCTGGTGGTGGTGGGCCTATGTTTCCAGATGGTTACATTCAGGGGAGCTGAGAAGAAACTGTCCCCTTCGGAGAAAGGTGTTCTCTGGCAGTGGCAGCATGACATCCAGGCAAGGGGGGGTCCCTGCCCTGGGCCAAGGACTTTGGAGGGCCACCTCTGGCTACCCCACCCCCAGGGTCTAGATCCCATGCTCCCCTCCCCCAAATAACCCAAGCCCATTCTAGGGCCTGCAGGGGGTCTCTTCCAGAAGTCGTCCTCCTGGGAGGGGCCTGCACCCACCGGCTGGAAGCGTGGCCGAGGAAGGAGCTGGGTGAAGAGCAGCAGGTAGGCACCGCTCGGCCCTCCCCCCGCTGCCCGCCCAAGCACAAAACAGAGAACCCAGAATTCTCCGCTTGAACCAGCTCGTATTACAGGTAGAACAGCTGGGGGAGATTTTTTTTTGGTTAATCCTCACTCAAGGGTATTTTTTCAGTGATTTTTAGATAGAGTGGAAAGGATGGGGAGAGAGAACCCTTGATGTGAGAGAGACACATCGATTGGTTGCCTCCCACATGACCCCAACGGGGGCCGGGGATCAAACCTGCAACCGAGGTACATGCCTTTGACCAGGAATCAAACCTATGACCATTCGGTCCTCGGGCCGATGCTCTAACAGCTGAGACAAACCAGCCAGGGCAGGGGGGTGGTATTTTTATTCAACAGTTTGTGACTTGATTTATAACTTTTAAACATTTAGACCTACAGCGCTTGGACCTCCAATGACACTGCCACCCAGGCCTGTGACATGGGGGTGGCCTGCTGCTGGTGGGCTGGAGCCCCGGCCCAGGATTATTTGACTTCCGCTTCTGATATTCACCCCACAGGCCTCTGGGCTTGTGATTCTGCTGTCAACTGTTTGGCTCAGCGGTTAGAGCATCAGCCTGCGGTCCCAAGAGACCTGGGTTCGGTTCCCGCTAAGGGCATGTACCTCGGTTGCAGTTTGTCCCCAGCCCTGGTTGGGTCACGCGGGTGGCAGTCACTTGATGTGTCCCTTTCACATCGATGTTTCTCTCTCTCTCTCCCTCCCACTCTATCTGAACAAAGTATCTAAAAAAAAAGTCCTCGGGTGAGGATTAAAAAAAAAATACAGATATAGATATAGATATATAGATATAGATATATATCTCCTCAGGTGAGGATTAAAATTTTTTCTTTTAATTAAAATATTTTATATATATGCCCTGGCCAGTTTGGCTCAGTGGTTGGAGTATTGGCCCGCGGACCAGTGTCTTGGGTTCAATTCTGGTCAAGGGCACATACCTCGATTGTGGCTAGTCACCGACCCTGTTTGGGTTGTGCGGGAGGCAACCAGTCAATGTATCTCTCTCATGTCGATGTTTCTCTTTTCCTTCCTCCCTCCTACTCTATCTGAGATAAATAAAAAATATCCTTGGGTGAGGATTAAAAATAAATTTTATATATATGCATATATATGTATATGTATATATATATAATTTAAAATCTAATAACCATTAAGTCTGTGCAGTGGGATTATAAATTATTTTCTTCATCCCACTTATGTATCCTTTTCAAACTCTCTACAGTGAGAATGTGTTCACACTTGAATCAGGAAGAAACCTAATCAATTGCATTTGAAGCCAGTTTCTGTGCAGAACACTCTCCCTGGAGGGGCCACTGGTCCCGTTTGGAGGCCCCTCACCCCACTGGGAGTATTTAGTGAGGTCATGAGGAGACATCTTCTGAGCACCCACCTCCCAGAGGCACCCCATCCACACCGGCAGGCTGGCAGCAACCAGACAGGAAACAATCATAATTTCAACATTTGCTAAGCTCTTCCTGTGCCAAGTGCTTCGAGGGCATCGCCTCCTTGAACCCTCACCCAGCACCAGGCAGAACGTCTCATTCCCAAACCCGTGCTCTTACCAACATCCAAGAATCTGTCTTTTAGAAATATCTTTCTGGGGAGTCTGTTTTTTCTTTTTTATCCCCTTTATTGATTTTTTTTTTTAGAGAGAGGAAGGGAGAGGGGGAGAGAGATAAAAACATCAATGAGAGAGAACATCGATTGACCCCCTCCTGCACGCCCCCCACTGGGGATCTGGCACACAACCTGGGCATGTGCCCTGACCGGGAATCGAACTGGCGACCTCTTGGTGCAGGGTCGACGCTCCACCACTGAGCCACACCGGCCGGGCGGGAGTCCATTTCTAAGGAGTGCATCAGCTCGTCCCAGAACCTTCTTTCTGATCCACTTATGCAAGAATAATGTTACATGTTTACGCTGACCTATGCTTATTGTTCTCAGAGGTCGTTCTCAGAAACAACACACCCACAGCGGTGCGTGTTTCTGCTCTGCCCACCTTCTCTTCCGATGGGTAAAAGCCGATTGCTCTCATGACAAAAGGAAGCTCCGACAGGCAAATGTGTTCCGACACTTTCCTGGCCTCCATTGTGTCGATACCTTGACCACGGAGCTGAGAATAGTAAAAATAGTCTTCCAGCTCCTGCGTGGAAATAACATAGAAACACAACATGTACTGTGGCTTAAGTCTGAAGCATCCATTAAGACTTCAAGGACATTTTCTAGAAAGTACATTTTGAGCTCAGTGGGAAAGAGAAAAAGCTTTGGAAAAAAGCAAGAGGGTTAATCCCGGGCACATGTGTTTTGCAAACTTAACTAGATGGCGGGCAGTGTTTACTGGGAGGATGATTACCCTGTAGAATTTTCCTTCCCTGCCACCAGACACCAGACTATAGAACGGAGTCAAGTCTTGGCCCCCGAGAGAAACGGCTGCCTCCAGGGCTCTGGAACAGGAACAGAAAGGGGACCGTCAGAAAGCGCTCAGCACCTCCAGCCCCAGCCGGGAGGCCGCCAGGGACCTCCAGGGGCGATGCCGGCACAGATATAATGTGGGTCCCCGTGAGCATGCTAAGAAAACGCCCTCCACAGTGAAGCCGAAAATGAAAAATTCCACTTCAGGTGCGGCACCCGGTGGTACGGGTCGCCCGCCTTAGTGAGGGGGACACCCGCTCGCCGATGACAGAGCGGGCTCAGCGATCTGTCTGCAGGCTGAGGGACACGTCTCTCGAGAGACCGGCTCCTGTGTGCTCCACCACAGTCCCCCCGGGCACAGCGGCTCTGCCCGCAACTTAGGTCTGCGTACGGCCAGGGCCAAGGGCACGGCGTGTACAGGTGAACTGCCAGCACTAATTGCTTCCATGAAAACGCGGGAGGCCACAGGGGACCCAAGCCAGTCAGATAAAAATAACCCTCTGCTCTCTAACACAGGGTCAGGTCTTCCAAAAATAGGCCCTGTAGGTAAGAAAACCTACTTTTTGTATGAGACCGACTTTGCCTCATACACAATGCTAATAATACTATGAAATGATCATAATAATCCTCCCCGGCTCTCTGCTAATCAGGCCAGTGGCCTCCCGGGGTTACTGACGCGCTGCGGTGCGACCACAGCAGGGCGCGGCTCGGCACCCAGACGACCCCTGGCTCGGCCGCTTGCAAGGCGGTGACAATGGGCAAGTAACTGAACCTCCCTGGGCCTGTTCCCTCTTCTGGAAAGTGGGAACAATTGCAGGCCCGGCCCAAAGTCTTGATGGGAGAACTTGAACACATGAAGGTGATTAAGGATTTGACGCAAAGCCCTTTATCTGTGTCTGGTGGTGAATGTTTGCAGAGGTGTGGGCTCGAATCAGAAGGCCAGCGGGAACCCCACCCCACCACCCACTCCATCCATGCTTGCGGGGTCACGTAAGCCCTCGGAGCTGGTCTCCGTATCTGCACAAGGGGATGGCGACAGTCCCTGCCTCACGGGGCGGCGGTGAGGATGGAGTCAGACCGTGTGCGGAAGGCAGCCGGACAGGGCCTGGCCCAGAGCAGACGTGGTTCAGGGTGGTTTGTGCACTGGGCACTGACAAGCGCCTGCCCCAGTCCTCTCGTCGGGCCTGCGCGAGTCCGCACGAGGGAGCCGCGTGTTCTCTGGGTGGGCCGGGGGCCCGGGGGCCCTCGGCTCTGACGTCAGCCGGCGAGGCAGGGGACCAGCTGCGAGGGCTCCGTCTCCGTGCCCCTGGCCAGGCCCAGCCCAGCGCTCACAGAGCCTATGGGCAGTGCGGCACCTTCAGCCGTGCGGCTCTGGAGGGCCAGGTGAAGGCAGCGGCCACACGGAGGAGCCTGTCAACGCCGGGACTACCCTGGGAACAGGCCCCGCGAGCTCCGGGTTCTCTGCGAACAGCCCTCTGGTGGTCGGAACCACGCTGTGTCCCCTGCTCTGGCCACTGGCGAGCGGCTGGGGAGGGCCAGAGGGACGGACTGGGGCTTCTCCAGTCAGAGCTGGGAGAGACGCACTCTCTTTGGTGAGGGCAGCAGTCGGTGGAACTCGGGGACAGTCAGTGGCCATGCTCCAGCCAGTGACAAACTCGGTCCCACAGAGAATGACGTGGAGAGCAGAGCTGAGCACAGAGCACGTGCTGGGCCCCGAGCGCGCGGCCCTGCTCCTCCTGCAGGACGCTCACTGAGGCCCGAGACCTTCCCGAGGTCTGCCCTTTATGCCTGAGCTGGGTTTCCAACACATACAACAACAGAAACAAGTCACTGGAGCACAGAAGGGAAGTCCACTTATTGAAGACCTACTATGTGCTGGGAGTACATACAGTACTGCTGGGCAACGAGCCAAAGCTCGAGAAGCAGATAATGGGGGGCACTGTCACAGCACATGGTGGGGACACAGCACAGAGCGGGGAGCCCCGTCACAGCACAGAGCGGGGCGCCCCGTCACAGCACAGAGTGGGGCGCCCCGTCACAGCACAGAGCGGGCACACAGCACAGAGCGGGGCGCCCCGTCACAGCACAGAGAGGGCACACAGCACAGAGCGGGCACACAGCACAGAGCGGGGCGCCCCGTCACAGCACAGAGAGGGCACACAGCACAGAGCGGGCACACAGCACAGAGCGGGGCGCCCCGTCACAGCACAGAGCGGGGCGCTCCGTCACAGCACAGAGCGGGCACACAGCACAGAGCGGGGCGCCCCGTCACAGCACAGAGCGGGGCGCTCCGTCACAGCACAGAGCGGGCACACTGCACAGAGCGGGCACACTGCACAGAGCGGGCACACAGCACAGAGCGGGGCGCTCCGTCACAGCACAGAGCGGGGCGCTCTGTCACAGCACAGAGGAAGTGATCAGGAAATGCTCCCCAGGGAAAGAAGAGGAGTCACAGCAAGGGCAGTAATCGTTACCCTCACAACAACCGAACTCGGAGATAATACTCTCATTTAACAGATGGAGAAACCAAGGCTCAGAGAAGTTAAAGGCCTTGCCTGAGGTCCCACAGCAGGTAGACAGGGAAGGCGGGATTTGAATCTGGGTCGTTCTGCTCTCGTCTGAGCAGGGCAGCGGGATGACAGGCGGGCGTGAAGCATATAAAAGTCATGGGGCCCGGCTGGCGTGGCTCAGTGGCTGAGTGTCAACCCCTGCACCAAGAGGCCACCGGTTCAATTCCCAGGCAGGGCACGCGCCCGGGTTGTGGGGGGCATGCTGGAGGCAGCCAATCGACATTCTCTCTCATCGATGTTTCTCTCTCTCTCTCCCTCTCCCTTCCTCTCTAAAATCAATAAAGAGAAAAAAAAATTTTTTTTAAGTAATGGGGATTTCAAGACAGATGCCAAACAAGGAGAGGAAAGGGCGCAGGCCAGCAGAGCGGGGAGCAAGGTGGAATGGACTCCGGGGCGGGGGAGAGGGTCCCCAGGGGAAGGCTGGGTGGCCCAGGGGAGCACTGATTAGAACGCCCGGAACACCAGGGTCCCGCATCTCTGTTTCATCCCACGACTCCCACCGCGGAGCTGGCAGCGGATTCTGTGTACTTGAGGGTTTCTGCACCTTCTCCCATTAGCGAAGCCTGAACATATCACGACCAGAAGCAGCGACGAAGTGCTAATTAGTTTATAATGATCCTTTGTCCCCACAACAGATTAAACAGAAATCCTCAGAAGCCTGGATCCGGCCAGGCCCAGGAAGCTACTGGAAAGTGCCTACCCCGTTATTTTATTTTATTTTTTTATCCTCCCCTGAGGACTTTTTTTGTTTGTTTGCATTTAACTTCAGATTGAGCTGGAGGGAGGGAGAGAGAGAAACATCGACGTGAGAGAGACACATGGAGTGGCTGCCACCCACATGACCCCAACCGGGGCCGGGGATAAACTGCAACCGAGGTACATGCCCTTAGCGGAACCTGAACCCAGGACTCTCTGGTCCATGGGCTGACGCTCTAACCGCTGAGCCAAACTGGCCAGGGCTTTATTTTATTTTCGATCTTCACCATTCCAGATCCCAAAATGACTGAGAAGGGCGAAAGGGAAGATTCTGTCCCCTGCCCAGCTCCAGGGAACAGGCGAGTGTCAGGAAGCAAGGAGCGAGTCCACCGGAGAGCTCACCTCCAGCTTCCAAGCTCCCCCATTCCCAAGCTCTGTGCTCGCAGGCGAAGGTCAGAGTAGCAACTGCAACCTGAAACTATGTCAACGGCGAACTGGATTTACACGGCTACGTTTGCTCATATTCAGGGTACGAGGAGAAGCGTCAATGTCCGCCCGGGGCGAGGGGCCTGCCCTGGCAGGCGGCACAGGCACACGGTCACGGGGAGCCACGAACGGGGTTCGTTCTCTGCAGGAGGAAGTGCCTCCGAGCCGCTTTCGCCCGGCTGCTCCCTGCGGCACTGGCGGCAGAGGGCCATCGAGGGGCAGGGACAGGAGCCAGCAGCTCACGGAATCTGGGGACGTGACGGGATCGCCGCAGGGCTGGCCCTTCTTTTCCTAAGATCCTGGGCTCAGAAGCAAACGCTTCACAAGGAAGAAGCACTTGTTCATTTACTGAGTCCTTAGCTCTGTGCTGCGTGCTTCGTATTTATTAACCTACTGATGGTTCCAGGATCCGGTGAAGCCCCTGGGTTACCCCTGTTTCACAGGCAGGGAGTCTAAACCCAGAGATGTTGGGAAAGCTGCCCTGGGACCCACAGCCAGCAGAGACGAGACTTCAAATTCGAACCCACGGCTCTTTGCCCTCAACACCACACACTCTCTGATGCTCGTGGGATTCCCCAGACGTGTCCTGGGTGGGACAGCTCAGGGCAGAGGGCTGAGGAGAGGAGACTGAAACACCTCTTTCCAACAATCTCACCATTTCTGTAACACACGCTTCGGAGGTCTGGGCCCGATCTGTCCAGCCGGTGTGGATTTGCCAGCGACAGAGGGAGAGGCATTTCGGACCACGGGGGCACAAGGTGGAATCACACCACCTTGACCACAGAGACCATCGTCCCTGAGACAGAGCAGCAAGCTTCTGAGTCCGCGTGAATATGCACAGACGTCACAGGGAACGACCTGTAGGTAAGGCCCGAGTCATCGTCAGCTCTGCACCTGCGGGCCGGGCGCGCAGTCGGGGTTTAACACCTGTCTGCAGTTGCTGAGTTAAACACCCTCACGGGCCAAGCTTCTTGGCCATCACCTACCTTAGGTGGACTGCCCACTGTACCACCGACCGATCCTGTCCCCCCGAGGTGAAGACGTAACGGCCGTCATGGGAGAGGGCCAGTCCCGCCGTCCCGTTTGGGTGGCAGACGATAGCAGACGTCTTATGGGGATTGCCGTCGATGGGTAAGATCTGAAGTCCAACCTGGAAAGGAGCATGTAATGGATGCGCGGGCGCAGAGGGCCGGCCCGGGCCAGGCCCGGCGTGTGCGGCCGCGTTCCCGTGGTGGAGGGCTTGCACGCACTGACCCCCGCGGGGGTCCCTAGGGGAGAAACCAGGTTCCAGCAGGGACACAGCGGGGAGCTCTCCTCCTGTCCTCACAGTCGGATGCCCACAGTTCTCCAGAATAACCCTAACATCCTATGATTTTATGTTTTCTAATACAGACCATTCATTAAATGTACAATGAAGTTCAACTAATTTGTATGTCTTGTGTTTTTTTAATCCTCACCCAAGGATATCTTTCTATTTATCTTCAGATAGAGTGGGAGGGAGAGAGAGGGACAGCAAGGGAGAAAGAGAGAAACATTGACCTGAGAGGGACACTTTGACTGGTTGCCTCCCACACGACCCTGACCAGGGCTGGGGGCAAACCGCAACTGAGGTACATGCCTTTGGCTGAACCCGAGACTCATTGGTCCACGAGCCAATGCTCTACTGCTAAGCCAAACCAGCCAAGGCATAATTTGTATGTCTTTATAGGATTTTTTCCCACGTAAATAAATTGGGAAGAAAAAATCCTTTGGTAGACCATGCGTCTGCTCAGAAATGCCTTCTAAGAGTCACCCCCACTCATCTATGCAGTGTCCAGTACCACTGCGGACCCGGGTGGAGGAGCTGAGCGTGGCCGGGAAACCAGCATCCTCGATACAATACTTGGGACTGCTCACTGCTCACGATACACAAAGCATGTTCCAGAGGTGGACGGAGCGCAGAGAAGATACCTTGTCTCTGTTGATAAACACCAGGTAGCGTTTCTGCAGGTCCAGAGCAGTCTTCACTGGGAGGACTTGCATCTGCTCCATGGGAGACCCGTACACTGGCCCGAGAAGCGTCTTTCTGCAGGAGAAACAAGACCTTGTTTTCAGTCCACAAACTGGAGCACGGGTTTGACTAGCCACCTTTCATGACACCCTGCACATTCTGAACTCTGGATGCGTCTTGTCACTCAGCGGGGCCCCGCCCGAGAAGCCCTCTGCCGCTCACGGCTTCCGTAACGAGGGGCAAGGGCTCGAACACAGGGGCCCAGGGGAGCCGACCGTGAAGAATGCTTTCAGCGGCCGAGGCTCCGCTGGCCTCCTTGACAGCCGAGTGGAGGGAACACTGTGCCTCGAAAATGTGAACCGGGGACAGGAAAACCGAGGCGGCGAGGAGGTGACCCGTCGGCAGGGTGCGATCAGACGCCTCTTCCCCGGGGACTGGCTGAGAGACCAGAATGGGGCGCCGCCGCTGTTCCACGCATCGGATGCCTGGGCCTCTGCGCATCACACAGATTTCCAAACAGCCTGCTGCCAATCGTCACCCCACAACGGGCAGCCTTTAATTCGTGGATCTGAGGTGAGGACCCAGACGTGACTTCCAGCCCAGAGCTGGGTTGTCCCGGAGCCTCAGGACCCCGCACACTCACGCCTGAGGCTTGTGTGTGTGTGTGTGTTTAATCCTCACTGGAGGACTTTCCCTCGTTGATTTTAGAGAGAGAGGAGAGGGGTGGGAGAGAGACGTCGATGCAAGAGCGAAACATCCATCAGTTGCCTTGCGTATGTGCCCCGACAGGGGACTGAACCCATGACCCTTCGGTGGACAAGATGACCCTCCAACCAACTGAGCCACACCCAACAGGGATCTAGCCATTTTTTATTCTTAATTATGTAGCTTTTTTATAAAAAAAAGAAAAAGAGCCCTGGCCAGTTTGGCTCAGCAGTTAGAGCGTTGGGGGCTACGGTCCAGAGAGACCCGGGTTCGGTTCCCGCTAAGGGCACGTACCTCGGTTGCAGTTTGTCCCCGGCCCTGGTTGGTTGTGCGGGTGGCGACCGCTCGTCGTGTCCCTTTCACGTCGATTTTTCTCTCTCTCTTTGTTCCTCTCTCTCCCTCCCACTCTACCTGAACAAAGGATGGAAAGGTGTCCTCGGGTGAGGATGATAAAAAAAAAAAAGAAAAGAAAAATGTCCTCAGGTGAGGATAAAAAAAAAAGAAAGAAAACGAGGACCACAGCATCAAATACACTTCTCACCCCAGTTCCTGGAGGCCCCTGTGTGAAGCCGGTGGCTGTTCCACCTCAGCCCAGCTGGAGCCCTCACACCGGGGCCTGTGCTCTCCCTGTGCCCTGTCCCCGGCCGCGTCTGGCGGGAACAGTACATGCTCCAGGTATATGCACTGAGTAAATGATGAGCAAATCCACTCGACAGCCTGTTTTGGCACCACGGTAGGTGCTTGGGACACAGAAATGAGTGAGATTTGGTTGAACTAGAGAGTGGTGATGGTTGTGCAACTTCATGAATATAGTCAAAACCTTTGGGGAAAAAAGGTAAAGTTTATGGTATGTGAATTATATGTTAATTTAAATTATAAACAAACAAATTAGGTCGAGCAATTTGACCTGGGCCTCAGGCTCCTCCTTGGTAACACAGAGGAAAGGGGGTCCCTACCCCCCGAGACCGTGGTGAGCATTGAGTAAGTTAATACATATAAAGCACATGGCAGGAGCTATATAACTATGACCTGGTCTCGTTAAATGTCTAACAAGTTCATAAGATTAACATTTTTCTTCTGATTGAAAAAGTATTACATGTTTATTGGGGAAAATTTCAGACATGTCAGGCTCAAGCAGAAAATCTAGCTGTAACCACATTGCTGTCCCCTTTATCCCAAGATAATCGTGGGAGTGGTTTGGTGTATATGACTCGAGAATTTTATTTCTATATATAGTCTAATCTACATACATAATTATAATTTTAAATTACTGACACTAACCACTGAGCAAAATCAGCCAGGGCCTTCTTTATTGATTTTTTAGAGAAAGAGGGAAGGAGAGAGAGAGATAGAAACATTGATGAGAGAGAATACTGATTGGGTGCCTCCTGCGTGCCCCCCACTGGGGATCGGGCCCACAACCTGGGCATGTGCCCTGACCGGGAATTGAACCAGCGACCTCTTGGTGCATGCATGGGTTGACGCTCAACCACTGAGCCACACCAACCAGGAAATTATAATTTTATATGGAAAAATATAAATGATGTAAGTGTAATTTTATATGAAAATATATTCACACTTATTTGGCAAGTTGCTTCATCTCATGTTATATCTTGGAGATATTTCCATGTTTCTATGCAGAGAGCTTATCTTTGTTTTTTTTTCTTCTTCTCCTTTTCCGAAAGCAGCATTGTGCTGGCCATTGCTGCGTAGCTCAGTTGGTTAGAGCGCTGTCCCTACACGCCAAGGTTGCAGGTTCAATCTCTGGTCAGGGCACATACAAGAAGCAACCAATGAATGCATAACCAAGTGAAACAACAAATCGATGTTTCTCTCTCCCCCTTCCCTTCTCTATCTAAATTTAATTAATAAAAAATATTTGAAAAATAAATAAAAGCAGCATCGTGTTTCAGTGCACTAACAAGCTACCATTTAACTAATCCTCTGTTAATGGTCATTTGGACTGTTTCCATTTAAAAAAATATTTTCAAACAAGACATCCTTTGACTTATGTCTTGGCAAACTGTGAGCCCTTCTGCAGGCTGCATTCCTAGAAGTCACAGATATGATCGAATTTAATCGAGGGTAACGAATTGCTCTCCCAAAGGTCGCCCCGATTTCCACCCCCGGCAGCAGCAGCTGGGGAGAAGCGCCCTTCCTCTTGTTCCCTTGCCAACACCAGGTGCAATCGATCATTTTTATCTTTGCTAATCTGATTTGTGAAAACGGTGTCTTGCTTTCATTTGCATCTGTGATGTATCAATGAGCATCTGCTCGTAGGTTTACTGGCCTTTTTCTGTGAAGTGCCTTTTCATGTTCCTTTAAATATTTTTAAATGCATTTTTCAATTGTTTTGGACTTATCATGAAAAGAATTCCTTCCCAGTTAAGGTGTGGTCACAAGGCTTTAATATCCCTGCAACTGACCTTTTTGCAAGGGGTTTTACTGGGAAGGATGGAAATGTTCTGGAACTAGAGGTGGTGGTTGTACAACACTGTGAATAAATAGACTAAGTACCCCATACTTGTTCACTTTAAAATGGTTAGTTTTATGTTATGAGAATTTCCCCCTTGATACACTGTTTCTTAAGAAGGATGCTTTCTGCCCTGGCCCTTTGCTTCAGTGGTTAGAGTGTCTGCCTGTGGACCAAAGAGTCGCAGGTTCAATTCTGGTCAAGGGCATGTACCTTGGTTGTGATTCGATCCCCAGCCCTGGTTGGAGTCATGCGGGAGACAATCAATCGACGTGTCTCTTTCTCATTGATGTTTCTCTTTTGCTCGCTCTCTCTCCCTCCCTCCCACGCTAAGGTTAATGGAAAAATATCCTGAGGATTTTAAAAATAATAAATGAATGAATGAATGAGTGAATGAAGGATGCTTTCTGCTCATTCCAGGTTGGTTTTCAAGTGCACAAACTCCGAGTGGGTGACTCAAGTCCCTGGTTAGTAACTGACAGCAGGCACTTCAAGCCTGGTGCCCTCCGACTCCAATCCACTTGCTCAGTAAACTCCAATTTTCTCAGGACTGGGCATGTCTGTAGGATATTCTTTGTCCAAAACGTTTGTGTCCAGCCCTGGCCGGTTTGGCTCAGCGGTTAGAGCATCAGCCTACGGTCCCGAGAGACCTGGGTTCGGTTCCCGCCAAAACGTTTGTGTCCAGCCCTGGCTGGCAAGTTTGGCTCAGCGGCTGGAGCGTCAGCCAGCTGACCAGAGAGTCGCAGGTTGGATCTCAGGCCCAGCCTCTCCCATGAACTCCACTCCCCCATTAAAATGTAAACTCCAGGGCGAGAGAAACCTTGTTTTCGTCCTCACCTTCAGCACCTAGAACAGCACCTGGCTCACGCAGGGGCTCAGGAAATACAAAGGAAGGCAACTGGGTGAACTGAAAAACTCCTTTCCGAACCAAGAGGAAAAAAAGTCACACAAGGGGTAGCACCCAAGTGAAAGCACCTGTTTTCATCCACGAAGGAAGAACAGGTTTTATAGAGCATCAGCGACTTTTCTTGTCCCTTCCCTGAGTCTCAGGCGCTGAGCGGGGCGGGGCAGGGGCCGGGTGGAGGGGGGTCTGGGCCTGAATCCTGCCTCTGGCCCTTCCCAGCCACGTGACCAGCGTGAAAATGACTGACCTTATCTGGGCCCCCGTTTCCTCCCTGCAGAACCAGTGATGACAATGGAAGCCGGAGTATCCGTTAGGACCTGAAGTAGGCCAGGGGCTGAGAAAGCGACCCGGGCTCGGGGAGCTCCCGGCGTACCTGCACATTTTGGTGGTGGAGTTGAACAGCTTCACTTTGTAGCCGGTGTTGCAGATGAGCAGGAAGAGTTCCTTGGTGAGTGGCGGGTACCAGATCATGCAGGTGGGGTGGTTGCCCTGGTCAGTCTGGTGGATGTCCAGGACGTCCAGGTGGTCTTTGGTGCTCTTGAGAAGATTATACTCGATCTGCAGAGGAGCCCATGGACACAGGAAAGCCGAGCTGAATGAAATCAGCCCACAGTCCTGTTCTAACAGGAGACAGTATCAGATCTGCTGAGAAAAGCCTGGACCGGACCCTTCGCCTAATAAGCTACCATGAGGGAGTACTCCTCAAGAGCAAAGGGAGAGCCAACTGCCCTAAAACACGGTGCTGTTTAATGCTCACGACTCCCCAGCCAAGTAGTGCTGCTGTGTCACTTTTTCAGACGAGAAAACCAATGTTCAGAGAGGTTCAGGGGCTTGCCCAAGGTCACACAGCCAAAAAGCGGTAGGGTAAGGATTCAAATTTAGGTCCAACTGACTCGAAAACCTGAACTCGTATAGTTAGGTTATATTGCTTCACTTTCCATTATCTTGGGAACCGTTCCAGGGTAGGACTAATTCATCCCTAAATCTCAGCCCTTGACAGTCATAAATTAGCAGCCTGCTGAGCGTCACCCATAGGTAGGCTTTGGTGGCCAGACCAGGATGGAAGGATGGGTGGGTGGGTGTGGGGATAGAATAAAGGAAGGAAGGGAAGGGAAGAAGTTAAGATGGAGGGACAGATACATAGACTGATGGCTTCTAAATCCTTTTGGCTTGATCACGTTACATCGCATTTGCCATTGTCCCCACCTTTCCCTCTGATCTTACATCCTCTGTTAGTTGTCACGTTTAGGTAACAGCCTGTCCGCAGCCCCACACCACACTGAGAGGCCAGGGTGGCGGGTCTGCCATGCTGTGGGCTGCACCACCTTCCTGCGCCCGAGGTGCTGCTTCCCAGAAGCCTCCTCACTCAGGACAAGAGGCCGGCGTAGTGTCAGCGCCGTGTTAAGACCAAGTGCCGACTCAGAGAGGTTTACGCCACTTCGTGGCACAGTCAAAATTCTCTCCGACACACACACATACTCTGGACGCAGCTCCGTGCCAGGCCCCAGGATGTAACGAGAATGGGACGCGTCCTGGTGGCCAGCTGAAGGAGCACTAAGCAGCTCACCAATAATCTGTCTCTGCCGAGGCTCAGCAGTCTAGGCTCATTGCTGTCCAGAAAAACCCCGAACAGGAGACTTCGAATGCTTTTGCGATGAGAACGAAGTCTTGCCAAATATTCCCAGACCCTCTGTCCATTTTTTACCTTGACCATGTAAACGGCCACAGTAAAATTTGCATCCTAAAATATTAGCAAAAGAACGAAAGTTACTCCTTTTTATATTTTGTAACTTAAAAATCATCATTATTGCCCTGACTGGGTAGCTCAGCTGGTTAGAGCCTCGTTACAGTACACCAAGGTTGCGGGTTCGATCCCCAGGCAGGGCACATACAAGAATCAACCAATGAATGCGTAAGTGGAACAACAAATCAATGTTTCTCTTTCTCTCCCCTTCCCTCTCTCTCTAAAATCAATAAAAATAAATAAAAAGTAAAGTGTACAGTCCAATGGGTTTTAGTATATTCAGAGTTGTACACCCATCATCACAATTTTAGAGTATTTCCATCACTCCAAAAAGAAAGCCCGTGCCCTGGAACAGCACTGCCCAGCCCTTCGCCCCCCCCCCCCCCCCATGCCCTGGAACAGCACTCCCCAGCCCTTCGCCACCCCCCCCCCGCCCTGTAACAGTCACTCCCCAGCCCTTTGGCCCCTGTGCCCTGTAACAGTCACTCCCCAGCCCTTCGGCCCCCTCTCTCTTTGGGTTTTAAATAAGACTGCTAAAACTACAGACAGCCCTTGCTGGCTTGGCTCAGCAGTTAGAGCACTGGCCCACTGACCAGAGTCGTGGGTTTGATTCCTGGTCAAGGGCACATGCCTGGGTTGCAGGTTCAACACTTGGCCCGGGTTGGGGTCATGCAAGAGGC
This sequence comes from Molossus molossus, assembly GCF_014108415.1. NCBI lineage: Eukaryota > Metazoa > Chordata > Mammalia > Chiroptera > Molossidae > Molossus > Molossus molossus. The sequence goes on along the minus strand of NW_023425358.1, from coordinate 34,736,846 downwards.
AATCAATCGATGTGTCTCTCTCATCAATGTTTCTCTCTCCCCTCCACCCCCACCTCCCTTCCACTCTATCTAAAAATTAATGGGAAAATATCCTGGGGTGAGGACTAATAAAACCACAGGACGGCTCTCGGTGCAAACACTTACGGCCGTCGCCATATACGTGGAGTCGTGGGAGAAGCTTATGTGAGTCACGCTTGTTCTGGAATATTTGAAAGGCTCTGGGATAGCGTTTTCTAAGGACATTGCATCAAGGATGCACACTGTCCCCTCTGTGAAGCCAGCTCCAAGGAGGGCTCCTGCAATCACAAGCCAGAGAACAGTGATCAGAAAGGGTTTCGTTCATTTAAGAAACACAGACTCCGTGCCAGGCCTTGTGCGAGGTGCCAAGGAGGCAGTGATGAATGTGACAGCCCAGGTCCCCAGAAGGAGGGAATAAACGGAAAAGTCCAACAGCCTGGGATGAGGGCTCAGATACGTCCAAGCACAGAGGGCTGCAGGATCCAGGGGAGAAGATGTCTCATCAAGCCTGGCGGGCGTGGGTCAAGGTGAACTAACTCCCAGGAGCGGTGACAGCCAGGGCCAGAGCCATTTGGGTCTGTTTCGATTTAGAGCCTAAGATAGGCTGGTACAATGAAAATACCTTCAGGATTGTAGCTCAGACTCTGGATTCCAAGCCCCTTCGCGAAGACCCTGCTGAAGAGGTATTTTTTCTCTTCATAATGCCACACTTTGATCAACCCACAGAAGCTCCCGATGGAGATGAGGGGCTGATACGGGTGGCAGGCGATGGCACCGACGGCTTCCTTGGGCTCTATGAGTAACTTCTCCAGTTTGGTCTCGTCTGCCTTTAAGTGGTACACGGTCGCATCAGATGTTCCAATGACAAGATTCCTGTTGGCCAAGGAGAGACAGAGCAGCGGCAGTGTCTGTAAGGGACGGGCGCACCCGCCAGCGTGCTGCTGCTAATTGCACACGAAACGCCTCTGTCGTCTGTAATTTAGTGACATTATTAACCCAGTGTCTCCAAAAATATACCACAGATACCCAACAGCCTCCATTTGCAAGTGAAAAAGCCCGCATTTCTACATGTAAATTGAGTCATTAAGCATGCAGATGGACAGTCAGTTGTACAATTAGCTAATCTGCACATGCAAATATTCATTTGTGTATGCAAATATGGAGCTGGGTGCACACACAGCCGCGCCTGCAGATACTGCGAGGGTGATTGAGCAGACGCACAGAGGATTCCGTCTTGAGATGTTATGGCTATTAATTATCAAAGGCCTTTGACTGTGTTGCCAGGACAAAGTCGAGGGTGAGAGAGCAACCTACAAGCAAAGGGCTCCAGACAGCAGAGATGAGAGCTCAGGGATGCCCCTTCCAGCTCCCTGTCACTAACGTCTTCGTATGGAGATGATGTTTCATTTTAAAAAACGATTTGTAGCCCTGGCCGGTTTGGCTCCGCGGTTAGAGCGTCGGCCTGCGGTCTGGAGAGACCCGGGTCGGTTCCAGCTAAGGGTATGTACTTCAGTTGCAGTTTGTCCCCAGCACTGGTTGGATCGTGCAAGTGGCAGCCACTTGATGTGTCCCTGTCACATCGATGTTTCTCTCTCTCTCTCTCTCTCTCCTTCCCGCTCTATCTGAATAGAAAATGGAAAAATGTCCTCAGGTGAGGATAAGAAAAAAAAAAGATTAGTAATTGTAATCAGGCCAAGAGCGCCATCTACGAGCCAGGTAAAGGACTGGCGAGGAAGGCCAGTTCCCCCTCAGTCCACATCCCAGGAACAAGACGAGCCTTCCAGGGCACGCAGACTCGGAGGGACACCCAGTCACTTCCGGCCCTTCCAACAACGCATTCACAGCTCACCTGACGACGAAGGGGCCGTGCCTCAGAGTGCAGTCCAGAGGATAGTTTGATGTTTCGGTAGGAGGAGTTGCCGGGGTCTTTGAAAAGGACAGCACTCGTATGGAGCTCAGTTTGAAGTGGCTGTACCAGTTCACAATGGACAGGGTGTGGTCATAGAACTTAATGTTACCCTTAATATCACCTGTGACGATGTAGCTGAAATGGAAAAGAGTTAAATAATAGTAACAAGTACCATCTATTTTTTAATTTAAAAAAATTTTTAATTGGTTTTAGAAAGAGAGAAAGGGAGAGAAAGAGAGAGAAACATCGACTTGTTGTTCCACTTATTGATAAATTCATTGGTTGATTCTCGTATGTGCCCTGACCGGGGATCAAACCCACAACCTTGGTGTATTGGGATGACACTCCAATCAACTGAGCTACCCAGCCAGGGCCTGAGTACCATCTGAACACTTAATTATGTGTCAGGCTCTGGACTCCGGGCGCTGTAAAAGCTTCACTTAATTCTCTCCCTGCGAGGCTGGTATTACTCTTATTCCCTTAACATCCAGGAAACTGAGGCCTGGAGAAGTTACGACACTCGCTCAAGGGCTGGGGATGACAGGTTTAGTGAACAGAAATGCAGGATGCTCAGTTAAATTTGAATCTCAGGTAAACGAGGAGTGATCTTCCAGTGTCAGTCTGTCCCCAGTGCTGCATGGGACATACTTATGCCGCCACCCTTTCAGGGTCACGTGGCGAGACTTTGCAGGGGTCCAGGCGTATCTAACAGGAAGTCCGTGCTCTCTGCTCTCATTCCCCGCTCTCCAAGATCAGCCACAGTGACTCACAGTCTCCTCTACAAGACCAAAGATGCCACCGTCTACCTACCAGCCCTCCGGAGTCACACAGGCTGCCAACGGGGCACAGACCACTTTACAAGAAGACACTACTGTTAGAGGGATGGTGAACCCTGTCCAGCCATCGCAGCCACAGGCAGAGATGCGTGACAACGTGGCTGTTTTTAAGCCTCTGACGTAATTCTTATCACAGGGGAGACAGGGGGTGAATTCCTCTTACATATGCAAAGTGAGTAAATGAGGTTTCTGATTAATAAGCAAGGCAGGTGGGCAGAGTAATTGGCGAAAACGTCTCTCACTGCCCTCTGCTGGACAGAAACGGTAAAACAGACCTTTCCCTTCTTGGGCTCCCTGGTCCTGGCTGGGTTTCATTTAACATATTTAACATGGAGAGACGGGAGCAAGGCCCGGTCTTGACCGGGCTCTAACCCCCAACTAATTCAAGGTTGATTGCCTGTCAACTGAAATCCTCCGCTATCTCTTCGCACCGCCGAGTGAGGGTGACGATTTGCATTTCTCTTTGTAAGGCCTCGCTGTCCCTGTACTGAAGCTGAAGGAAGAGGCGAGGCGAGGGCTTCCGGAAAGCAGGCGGCACAGCGACTCCAGCCACATGGGCAGGGACCTGGTCCTGGGGAATGTCCTCCGTCCTTCTTGGGGCCCTCTCTAGCACACGAACCATGACTATGCGACCTGGAGCTGTGCCGTGTCGGGCACTGTGCTGAGAGTGTTACACGCCTGGTCCCGCTACATCCTCATAAAATCGCTCGGAGATGGGTACTGCTGTGGTGCCCGTTTTACAGACAGGAAATGGAGGCTCAACAAAATTCAGTTCCTTGCCCACTCAGCAAGATAGGGGTGTAGCTGGAATGTGAACCTCTTTCTCTCTGAAGTGAAGGCTTTTTTAAAAAAAAATAAGTTTTTTTTATTGATTTTTTTAGAGAAAGAGGAAGGAAGAGAGAGAGAGAGAAACATTGATGTGAGAGAGATACATCAACCAGCTGCCTCCTGCACGTTCTCCACCGGGAATCGAGCCCACAACCCTGGCATGTGCCCTGACCGGGAATCGAACTGGGACCTCTCAGTCCATGGGACGACGCTCAATCCACTGAGCCACATGGGCCAGGCTGAGGCAAAGGCTTTTGATGATCATCTATGAGCCCCCGACACAGCCTCTCAAAATCAGAGTTAGTGAACTTTATGAAGTTCTGCTGTACTTCATCTTCCCATAACGGATACATGCTATTTTGTAAGCAGTAAAAAATATAGCTATTCATGTGATTTTCTTAAAGTATGAAAAATTTAGGGTGCAAAATAAGTCTATTTAGTACAGAAGGAAAAAAAAAAACAGTTACTTTTTGTTTCACCAACACAAAGGGATTTTTAAAAAGTAATACATGCCTATGATTAACAAAGAAAAAAGCAAACCAATTAGCACAAATGAGACTAAAAAGAAGTAAACTCACCCCCATCCTTGATTCTGGCTCTCAGTTCTTTTCCTTAGGGGCTAATTTCCCTGGGAATATTTTATGCATATACAAAATACAGGTATAGCCCTGGCTGGTTTGGCTCCGTGGTTAGAGCATCGGCCCACAGACCAGAGTCTCGGGTTCAATTCCAGTCAAGGGCATGTGCCCCGGAGGCGGCTGGGTCCCTGGCCCTGGCTGGGGTCATGCGGGAGGCAACCAATCGATGAGTCTCTTTCACATCGATGTTTTCCTCCCTCCCTCCCTCCCACTCTATCTGAAGATAAATGGAAAAATATCCTCAGGTGAGGATTTTAAAAATATATATATATTAAAAGGACTTTAAAATACTTTCATAATCATCTATAGCTACTTTTTAGTTACGTTAATCACCTGTCCACTGTAGTGAGCACGGTGATACCCTCTTTCTGCAGATGAACCAGTTTACAAGGTTTGATGTAGGGAAAGGCCAGAGAGGCAGAGGGCGGCGGGCGGTGTACATCCCAGACGACCAGCTTCCCTTCCATGGTTGCCGACAGCACTTGTGTGAGGTTCACATGGAAGACGGACTGGCTAAACTTTCCCACGAGCTTGTTGAATGTCTGCGTTTCAAAAGGCAGGATACGAGTAGTTACCACTGGCAATACATACAAAACAAAGCACTTATCAACATGCGGCGTTTTATCACATTATACTGGAATACAGTAGAAAAAGTAAAGAAAAAAAGCAGTCCCTAAAACACACTCCCCTCGTGGACTGTCCTGGTCCGGGCAGTTGTGCCGGCACCTGCCAAGGAGGATCAGGTAGAGGGTGTGCGCTCCGTCCTTAGAGCCAGTGGCAGAGCGGTCCGTCTCTGTTCACACCCGCTCAGACTTCTCACTGAGGTTCCGGAGACTGATGGGAAACTGATGTCGGCCGTGCACCAAACCACACCCCAGCTTGAGACACCATGAGACAACTCTCCCGGTCTCCTCGTGATCGTAAGTTACTCTCTCATCAGAACAACTAAGCCCTGTGCACAGAGTGCCCGTCGGGGCCCTTGTTAAGTCTGTGCTGGTAAAATAAGGCGCTGGGCCGCCTTCCGGGAGACAGCGCCTCAGGAGGGAGACAGAACCCGCGGCAGGTGTTCGGAAGACGGATGAACGAAAGAAAATCGAAGTCTGTCACATGACACGGGATGTCTGCCACCCACTCGTCTAGTTAGGCGGAGGACATCCTAGGCTTTACCTCTTCTGACCTGAACACAAGGGGTCGGGAAAAGAGCAGCTGGTTAAGCAAGGGCCCTGGGTGTTCTAAGAGCGGCCCTGTTTCACTACGAGGCCCTTGTATCATTTCAAACTGCGGACTCGAGGGACAGGACTGCGGGTAACTGGAACCGACGGGTTTGCCGATACTCTGGTCTACGAAAGACTGCAGACAGGGCCGTCTTTCCCATGTCCACCCGCCTCCTCTTTCTCGTTGTTTGGCACGCCCGCTTCAAAACTGAATTTCTGCGAGTCAGACCGAGAGTGAAGACAGGCGCAGAAGAACAGCGGGTGGTTCTCAGGGAGTGGATTACCGGGCTCTCGGGTCAGGGAGGGCTGCGGGAGACAGACCAGTCCCACCTCACAAGCAGTCGCTTCAGGGAAGCAGCAAGGTAGGTGTTTCCTCCAGCACCTGGTCACCACTTTTCCACTGGCTCTCAAACATCTCAATACCCAATATTGCTTGTATTACCCTGAACACTGGCGCTAGCTACTCTGCCGTGCGGCTAGCTACTCTCTACGGGACTCCCTGCTAGCGTCCCTTCTTTGTCCTCCGCACACATACCTTCTACCAGCCATCACTTTTCTCGGGTATTTTCTCATGGGAGTAAACTTTCTTTTCTGTAACATTTTATTTCTAACAGTACTTCCATTCTTTTCATTTGACAAATTCAGTATGGTAAAGGGCCCAACTAAAATCTTCAAATTATTTCCCAGTATTGAGACACACAGTGACCAAGCGTACACTTACGTGCTTATTCTCCACAAGATCAGGTGTATAAAAAAGCGACAGGCATACTCACTTTTTCTGTCAAAAGCGGGGCACTGTGAGTAAGTATACCTCCTTCTTCATACTGGGAAGCACAGAAAAAAACAAATCACCACCACTGGGAAGAGGCCTGGTTTCCGAAAGGAGAGACCACAGAACAACAAAGCCCAAACCGATGCTCCTCGGCAGGGTCAGAGCTGTGCAGCCTCTAAGGTCAGAGAACCTGCGGCTCCAGGGACAGCTGAGAACATTCAGTGAGGAGAGCAAACACTTTTTTAAAAAGATGCCACAAATGATTGTGACTTGAAATGGTAGCTCAGGCCAATGAAGTCTATATTCATAAGGCTTTCAAGCTATCAGAAATACCTGAAGTAATAACTATCGCTGAAAATCAGCAATCAGCAATTGTTATTGACTGCAATCTCTTATTGAGGTAAAGTTCCCATAACATAAAATCAACCATTAACCATTTTTAAAGTGTACGACTGGATGGCATTTAGTGTGTTGATGATGCTGTGCACCGACCATTCTGTCTCGCTCCGGGACACTTTCATCTCCCCAAAAGGAAGCCCCTACCCATTAAGCATTCCATCTCCACCCCACACATCACCGTTCCGCGTTCTGTCTCCATGGCTTTACCTATTCTGGACATTTCATGTAAATGAAATCTTACACTAGGTGACTTTTGGTGTCTGGCTTCTTTCACTCAGCATCATGTTTCCAAGGTTCATCCACATTGTAGGATGAACCAACACTTCGTTCCTTTTCGTGGCTAAATAATATTCCATTGAGTGGATGGACCACATTTTGTTTATTCATTCATCTGTTGATGGACATTTGGTTCGGCTCAACCTTTTGGTTATTGCGGATACAGCTGCTGCTTGTGAACATTTGTGTATGAGTATTTTTGTCTGTTTTCACTGCTTTCGAGGAAATACCTAGGAATTGCTGACTCATATGGTAATTTTATGTTTAACTTTAGATGTTAAATCTCATGATTTTGTCCTGTGTCAGTATATATATTGCTGATCTATTTTCTAATTCTTTTCTAAAAGGAAATAAAGTCCAAGATCTCAAAAAAAAAAAAAATCCTATATTTTAGACCTGTTAAATATTTTCACATATTTGCCTCATTACTTAAAAAATTAAATGAAATTGCCCTGGCCAGTTTGGCTCAGCAGTTAGAACGTCAGCTCGTGGACCAGAGAGCCCGGGGTTTAGTTCCTGCTAAGGGCACGTACCTCATGGGAGTAAACTTTCAGTTCGTCCCCGGCCCGGTTGGGGTCGTGTGGGTGGCAACCAGTCAATGTGTCTCTCTCACATCGATGTTTTTCTCTCTCTCTCCCTCCCTCCTGCTCTATCTGAAGATAAATGCACAGATGTCCTTGATTGAGGATTAAAAAAAAAATTCTTGCCCTGGCCGGTTTGGCTCAGCGGTTAGAGCGTCGGCCCGCGGACCAGAAAGTCCCGGGTTCGGTTCCCGCTAAGGGCACATGTAGTTCGTCCCCGGCCCTGGCTGGGGTCGTGTGGGAGGCAGCCACTCGATGTGTCTCTCTCTTTTCCCCGCATCTCTCCAGCTCTATCTGGAGATAAATGCAAAAATGTCCACGAGTGAGGATAAAAAAAAATTCTTTCTAAAAAAAATTTTTTTTAATTTAATTTAAAATACCTACTTCTGATTTAAAGTGCTAATTTTAATGTGACTAAAATAAATGCTATAATTAAATCAAAACATTTTAATATACACTTATTGATTCCTAAGCCAATACAATATTGTTACAGTACCAAAACATCTGTACTAAAAAAAAATGAACATGTACTTGTTCATACATTCAAAACAGATCGGGCCCTGGCCAGTGTGGCTCAGCTGGTTTGAACATCACCCCGAACACCAAAAGGTCACAGGTTGGATCCCAGGTCAGGGCACGTGAGGGAGGCAACCGATCAAATTTCATTCTCACATTGACCTTTCTCTCTCTCTCCCTCTCCCTTCCTCTCTCTCTCAAATCAACAAAGGCATGTCCTCAGGTGAGAACTAAAAACAAAAACAAAAAACAAATAAAAATATTTCTACTTACCCACAAATAATATATTGCCTGTGTTTTACTATTGCTCACCAGTTCTTTATTATTCGTTGGATTAAAAATAAGGTAGTTCTGAAATATAAAACATGGAAATGTATTACATTACAATAAATTTCCTGTTTCTTTCTGGTTAAGCTGTTAAAATTAAGTGATATTTTTATTAAACATATAATTGAATAGGAATATAAAACAGAAAAGATGTGGCATTTCACAAGCAATAGGAAAATCATTTAAATACTGAGTGTTAAAATTAGTAGGCTCAATGTATTCCCTTTCTTATTTAGTCTCAGCTGTTATCATTCACCACCTAGAAACTGGAACAGGTAAAAATAAACTATTACGCACCAATACCCTCTATTCTGTACCTTTAGGAGAAGGACCACTGCGTGCACATTTCTACGTCTGACAGGGCCACAGGGAGCATGGAATGAACGCAGAACACTGGGGTTCTGCTTCCTGCCAAGGGGGTGAACGGCAGGGGTTGCCTGGCTCCTTTCCCAAAAATCAACCCCACAGAAACTCTGGAGATGAGGGAAACATGAACTGCAGAAACTAAACAATAACACAACAAAAAGTGAGAAGTCCCTGGGGAGATCCCTGGCATGCATCTTAAGAGGACATGGGTATGGAGCGGATGGCGCAGCCCGAGACCAGGGGTTGAGGGGCGTAGAGAGCAGGGCGGAGAAACCCCTTCCGTTCCTGCCCCTTCCATCTCCCCTTCCTGGCCTCTGCCTGCTGCCTGCTGCTCCCCTTCGAGAATGGAAACCACCACGGCCAAGTCTGAGACTCTCTATTAGGACAGCACGAGGCAGGGCGAGGAACTATGAGACCAAGGGTGTGGCTGAGACCTCACAAAGACTGAAAATCAGCCTCAAATCACCTCGGCCTCTGATTAGATTAAGGTGGCTGTTTTGGGGAATGCCTGTAAGAAGCAAAGGCAAGTTTTCCTTGAAGGAAGTTATTATCCTGAGCCTTAAATTATCCCTAAAGATTTTATTTTTATTTTTTAATTTATTGATTTGAGAGAGAGAGAGAAAGAGAAACATCAAATTGTTGTTCCACTTATCAACCCAGTCATTGGTTTCTTTTTCTATGTGTCCTGACCAGGGATCAACCCGCAACCTTGGTGTATCAGGATGACGCTCTAACCGACTGAGCTACCTGGCCAGGGCTGTCCCTATAGATCTTAAAGCACAACATTGGGCATTCAATTAAAATTAACCAGGCATACAAAAGAAACGCATCCAAATGACCAAAAACCCAAGAAGAAAAGCAATCAACAGACAGAGACCCCAGGAGATCTAGGTACTGGAGTTATTGCACACAGACCTGACAATAACTATCACTAATATGTGCAAGAAATAGAGGATGAGATGGATAATCTCAGCAGCTAACTCTATTTTTTAAAAAAAGAATCAAATGGATCTAGATTTAAAATATTTTTAAAACTCAAAATATAGTTTAACAGAAAATTAAAGCTAGCCAAAGAAATTAGTAGAAAAGGAAGATACATTATAGGAGAAAATATCCGGACAGAAGCATAAAGATACAGAAGTATAGAAAATATAGAAGAAAGAATAAAAGACTCACAGACAAGATGAAAAGGTCTAACTTACATGTAATTGGAGTCCTAAAAAGACAGAAAAGAAAGAATATGGCAGAAGTAATGTTTAAAGAGGCAACGGCTGAGCGTTTTCCCAAACAGGAAAGATACAACATCCCAGGTTAAAAAAAAAACAAAAACCCAAAGACTAAATTTTTCTTTAAATCAACAACACACCCATATGCACACAGACACATTACTGAGAAACTGCTGAAAACCAAGAGCAAAATCGTAAAAGCACCCAAGGAGGCAGCTGGGGGGAGAAAGACACATAAATGTCAAAACAGAGAAGAAGAAGATTGATAGCTGATTTCTCAACAGAAATGATGTAAGTCAGGAGACAATGGGATGATGTCCTCCAGGTACAGCATTCCAACAATGAAAAACCAGCAGTAACAGTGAGTGAATCCACAGGGATGAACCTCAGAAACAATGCTGAGCAAATGAAACAATGGTCTGATCCCAAATACAGAAAGGTCAAAAACAGGTCAAATGAAGTAAGATCAGACTGAGGAATGCACACAGCACTGGAGAAAAATATAAAGGGGGTGTATAACACAAAATTAGGAACCGTGGTTAACTTTAGGGGGCAAGGCTGAGAAAGAGACTGGGAAAGGGGAACAGAGGGGACTCCTGGGGTTCAGGTAACATTCTGCTTCTTGATCCAGCGGCAAGCACACGAGCAGATTTCATTTTCTTCTTTAAAATGTAGGTGTTTGCATGTATGCCTTATTTAACAATAAAACTATAAAGAGATCTAATATTTCTTGCCCAGAAAAAAGTAAATGAGAGACGGGAAAGGAGGGGAAGCAAGTGTGCGGAGCTCTCCTGGAAAGTTTCACAATGAAGAGGGGCAGAGGGCAAAGCTGAGAGGCGGCGTGGGTCAAAGGTCGCTGAAGATCGGTGCTGCCAATGCCTGTTGGTTCACGGATGCGGATTACCACGCGGCAGAGGGAGAGTGGGCGCTGGGGAGAGGGCCTGGAGCAGGTGAGGGAGGGTGGGGTGGGGACCCAGGGCACGGGCCCTGCTTTTGCGATTAGAGGGAAAGCGAAGACCGTGAGGGTGGGAACAGGTTGTAGGGTGAGAGCGAGAAGAGCCAGTGTCTGTACCTGACGGCCTCCTCCTCTCCACGGAGCATGCGGCCACCAGCGGCCACCAGCGGAGAGTGAGAGGAAGGCGGGGGGAGGGGGGGCAGCCACTGCCTCTAGAAGTGAGAAGGCCAGCCCCCTGGGAGGAGGCCAGGCAGCCCGAGAGCTCTCTGGAGCGCATGCCCGAATTCCAAGAACCGTGAATCAGCCCGGTCGGGCAGGTGTCTGCAGCCCCATGCGGCCTGCTGGGGTGCGGGTGCAGACAGGGATGGTGGCGCCTTCACCCAGGGCTGGGGCCCCGCAGGCTGTCGATGGCCCTGTGCGTGATGATGGACAGGCTCGATAGTCGGTGTTGTCGAAGTGGGATTGCTTGAGCTGTGGCTGGGGAGACTGAGGAAACGAATGTGGGTCGTATTTCATTTTAATCAGTTTAAGTAGCCACGTGTATTCAGCAAAGTTGCATATACAAAACCAGCACACGCAAAATCAAATGCATCTATACACTAGCAATGAACAACCCACGAGGGAAACTAAGAAAATAATTCCACTGCCCTGGCCAGTTTGGCTCAGCGGTTAGAGTGTCGGCCTGCGGTCCGGAGAGACCTGGGTTCGGTTCCCGCTAAGGGCAGGTACCTCCGTTGCAGTTTGTCCCCGGCCCTGGTTGGTCGTGCGGGTGGCAGCCACTCGATGTGTCCCTTCACGTCGATGTTTCTCACTCTCTCTCCCTTCCTCTCTCTCCCTCCCATTCTATCTGTACAAAAAATGGAAAAATATCCTCGGGTGAGGATAAAAAAAAAAAAGAAAGAAAATAATTCCACTTAGAACAACACCAACAAAACACTTAGGAATACATTTAACCAAGGAGGTGAAAGATTTGTACACTGAAAACTACTAAACCCTGCTGAGGGGACTTAAAGAAGAGACATAAATAAAAGACATCCTGTCTCGTGAGCTGGAAGACAGTACTGTTAAGATGACAAGATGATGATGGCTGGTTTGGCTCAGCGGTTAGAGCATCAGCCTGCGGACCAGAGAGACCCGGGTTCGGTTCCCGCTAAGGGCACGTACCTCAGTTGCGGTTTGTCCCCAGCCCTGGTTGGGTTGTGTGGGTGGCAACCACTCGGTGTGTCTCTCTCACATCGATGTTTCTCTCCCTCTCTCTTTCTCTTCCTCTCTCTCCCTCCCGCTCTATCTGAACAAAAAATGGAAACATGCCCTCGGGTGATAAAAAAAAATTAAAAAATGACAAGATGACCCAAAACAGTCTGTAGACTCAATGCAATCTTATCCAAATCCCAAAGGCATTTTTGGCAGCAATAGAAAAATCCATCTGAAATAGCCACGTATGATTTGCGGGGCTGTATTAGAGCAGCTTTGAGGAGTAAGGACACTGGCCCTAGCTGCTGTGGCTCAGTTGGTTAGAGCATCGTCTCGTGCACTGAAAGGTAGCAGGTTTGATTCCCGGGCAGGACACATACCTACGTTACGGGTTTGATCTCCAGTTGGGGTGCCTATAGCAGGCAACCGATTGATGTTTCTCTCTTTCTAAAAAAAAAAAAATCCATTAAAAAATAAAAAGAAGGAAGAACATTGTTTTTAAGGAGCAGGAGGAGACAAAGTGGCCTTAAGCTGTGTGCTGATACGTGCCTGGCGAGTCTCTGTTTGGGTTCCAGCTCCCATGAGCCAGGTAAGTGCTCGCACAGTGCCTGGCACGTTGCAGGGACTCAATAACGTGTGATGAATGAAGCACGCAAGGTGGATGAGAAAGCGCAGACCAGAGGAGTGAACTTTCTGGGTGTCCTTGCAACTCACCTCATGCGAACGAAGAAGAGCGTCCCTACATTAAGAGCAGCTGTGAGCACGCTTCTAGAATAAGAAGACTGCTAGCGGGGTGACTTCAGACAAACGCTTCCATAACAGTAGTGGGACTCCACAGATATTACTGTTCAGCGGTATTTCCTTCCTGGCATGTTCGCATGGATTGTGTGAGATACTGTATGTAAAGAACACAGCAGAGCCTGGCCCATAGGAAGTGCTCAAAAAATTAGTTATCATCAAAAATCAGATGAGCGTGCTCTACTGCACCATAACAAAAGTCCACTAAAATGAGAAGTCGCTTTGGCCTGGCCCGAGTGTCACCTTAGGTGGATCTTACAATAGCAGACGGAACTCACCTGGAAACCATACTCTTTGGGAAGGTCCAGAGTACATGCCGGTGTCTCCACTGCTAAAGTCCACCTCCAGATGCAAACTTTCTGTGCATGAGAGCAGACGGGAGAATGGGGATTCTGGGGGCTGCCGGTGGAAACCCTGTAGCTGGTTAACTTTGCACAGCACCTCACGCAAAGTCACCAGGATGGACCCTGGCAACATGCCACAGAGTCCAGTCACCCCAAGAGCATTGCAGACGCCGCGCGGCCTGAGCGGAGCTGCTCCACGCTCTCGATGAGTTGGCCAGCCCGCTGAGGCCACCCCAAAGGGCCCTCTACCTGGACTTCAGCATCTGAGATGGTTGCCAGATACTTGGCATCGTGGGTGATGGCGATGGCCTGGATGCCGCTCCCTTCTGGGCAGCTGTCGAATATCGTGTGCACAGGAATCCTGCAGGACAGGACGCGGGACAAGCATTGCTGGGCCTGCCTTAGTTCTCAGAGGGACCCACTTCAAACACATAGCTGTGGCTAAATAAACGTGGTATTTCCATACAGCGGAATATTACTCGGCCGTGAAAAGGGATGAAGCACCAACATGCTACAAAGTGGATGAACCTTGAAAATAGTATGCTACATGAAAGAAGCCAGACAGAAAAGGCCACAGTGTATAATCCCACTGATACCAAATGTCCAGAACAGGGAAATCCAGAGAGACAGGAAACAGATTGCTGTTTTCCAGGGGCAGAGGGGAGGGGATGGGAGCGACTGTTTGATGGGAATGGGGTTTCCTTTCAGGTGGATGAGAATGTTTCGGAACCAGATGGGGGTGGTGGTTGCACAACCTTGTGAATGTGCTAAATGCCACTGACTTTTTCACTTTGAAATGTTTAACTTTATGTTATGTGAATTTTACCCTGATAACCAAAATAAAAAAACTCGGGGCAGCATGTAAATGTGCTCTTTGCTCTCGTCATGAGCTCTAGTCTCTCCCTTGTTACTGAGGCCAATTCTATGCCAGGTGTGAAGGATGAAACTGTGACAAAAGACGCCTAGGACAACACCCCAGCTCTTGGGGAGACAGGTGTTCTCCGACATAAGTGGGGATATCCCCGAGCACGGGGTCCCTGGACAGCAGCTAAGTGCACACACTCTGTGACTCAGCAAGCCCACCTCCACAGATCTGCCTACAGAAATAACAGCAGAGGTACACAGAGATCAACGTCACTCGTGTTCCTGTGGCCTTAATAGCAAAAACCCGGACACAACACAAATCTCCATCAATGTGGGAACTGTTAAAAAATATTATGACATAACCACCTCGGTTGCAGTTTGTCCCCAGCCCTGGTTGGTCGTGCGGGTGGCAGCCACTCGATGTGTCCCTTCACATCGATGTTTCTCTCTCTCTCTTCCTCTCTCTCCCTCCCGCTCTATCTGAACAACAACAAAAAAAAAATGGAAAAATGTCCTCGGGTGAGGATTAAAAATATATATATATATATTATGACATAACCACATAATGAAAGACTAGACCCAGAACAAGGTAGGCTGGGGAAAGTCACCAAAAGTTTGTGAAAAAAGCAAACTGCAAGTCTACGAAGCACGTCCTGACTGTGTGTGTGTTTGTAGGCACAGGAGCAAGTCTGGAGGGACAGACTCCAAGAACAACGCTGACTCCAGAGAAGGGCTTTGTGTGCAGAGGAACTTTTTTCTTCTTCTGTTTTTTTTTTTTTTTTTAAATACCCAAGGATATTTTTTTATTTATCTTCAGATAAAGTAGGAGAGGGAGAGAGAGAAACATCAACATGATAGAGCCACATCGACCGGTTGCCTCCCGAACAACCCGACCAGGGCCGGGGACGAACTGCAACCGAGGTACGTGCCCTTGACCAGCATCGAACCTGAGACTCTCTGGTCCACGGGCCGACGCTCTAACTGCTGAGCCAAACCAGCCGGGGCTCTTCTTTTTACTTGGAACTGTAAGATGCAGACAAATCTCGACACCTGCAGAATTTAATCAGGTGATACTTAAACGTCTAGGAGAGCCCACAGTGCAGGGAACAACGGACGCAACGAGGAAGTAAGCTGGCCCCACTCCCTCAGAAATGGAGAGTGGGGTGGGGGCAGGAGGACCTAATCCAGGACCATGTGCTACCAGCTCCCAGCTTCTCCCCATTGTGGAGCCCTTGGTACAGCGAATGTGCACAGGACTCGGTCTGTCACGTCAGTGTCCCCTGGCCGGAACCGAGTCTGTGTCCAGCTGAGGGCCAGCCTGGTTCTCTGTCGCCTGAGAAACTCCGTCCCACTGAGTAGCCACCCCACACATTCACTTGGAAGGCATGATGATGTCCTCACGTTGTTGGGAACAACACAGGGATGTCATTAGTTGGAAACTGTGTCTCACCCCTGGGGATATTTAGAATTAAATATAGAGAAGATGAAATCACTCAGACCTACACTATAAACATATTTGTGATCAGAGAACTGGTTCTTTTTTTAGGAATGGGTGATGTTTAAGAGAATTTAACATATCAGAGTTTCTAACAGATTATATTTGTGATTCTAATTTAAAGTATGTAGTTGATTTAGGCCTGTAATTTTAAATTCAAATCATATTAGGTTTACAAACAATATTAGGACGCTTACAAGAACTTAAGATTTGCCATATTTATGTCTAATTTATTAGATTTACAAGAACTACTTAAGTATTGGTGAAGATTTATTTGTTAATGAGACCACCAAAGAACTTAAAAGATGAAAACAAATATATTCAATTTTTAAATGCAGTTTAAGATGTTTAAAAGAAGTCAATGATCAAATTTGTAAGTGGGGCCAAACATTAACCAAAGCCTCCTTAAAGGAGACTGCAACATTATGACAGACATAGATAGAGTAACATCTATACACTGAACAAAGATCTTAAAGAACTGTGGTTTTTGTCACTTTCATAAAGTGAACATTAATTCCAAAACCAAATAATCTTTTCTGGGTCCCCAAGTCATCATTTGTGATATCATAAAACTCATATTGACCTATTGTTTGAATGATAAGCCACAAATATGCTTTAGTTTATAAATTTTTTAAATCCTCACTTAAGGACATATTTATTGGTTTGAGAGAGAGAGAAACATCGATGTGAGAAACATCTATCTGTTGCCTCCTGTACGTGCCCCAAATGCAGACCGAATCCACAACCTAGGTATTTGCCCTGTCTAGGAATCAAACCCACAACTTTTTTTTTCAATGTTATATTGATTTTTACAGAGGGAGAGGGAGACAGAGCTAGAAACATTGATGAGAGAGGAACACTGATAGGCTGCCTCCTGCACGACCCCCCACCTGAGAGCACAAAACCCAGGCATGTGCCCTGACCAGGAATCGAACTGGTGACCTCTTGGTGCCTGGGATGAAGCTCCAACCAACTGAGCCACCTGGCTGCGGCAAATATGCTTTACTTCCTAATTAAAAAAAGAAAATCATCACTGACCCTGGACGGTTTGGCTCAGCGGTTAGAGTGTTGGGCTGCGGACCAGAGACTCCAAGTTCAGTTCCTGCTAAGGACATGTACCTCAGTTGCAGTTTGTCCCCACCTCAGTTGGGGTTGGGGTGGCAACCACTTGATGTGTCTGTCTCACATTGATGTTTTTCTCTCTCTCTTACCCCATCTCTCCCTCCCGCTCTGTCTGAAAATAAATGCAAGGATGTCCTCGGGTGAGGATAAAAAAAAAAAAATCAGCCCTGGCCAGTTTGGCTCAGCAGTTAGAGTGTCGGCCTGCGGTCCAGAGAGACCCGGGTTCGGTTCCCACTAAGGGTGCGTACCTTGGTTGCAGTTTGTCCCCGGCCCTGGTTGGTCATGTGGGTGGCAGCCACTCGATGTGTCCCTTTCACGTCGATGTTTCTCTCTCTCTCTCTCTTCCTCTCTCTCCCTCCCACTCTATCTGTACAAAAAATTGAAAAATGTCCTCGGGTGAGGATAAAAAAAAAAAAATCACTGCCCTCTAGTTGCTCCCAGTTTAGTGGGGGAGGAGACAGCTTCAGAAATGAGGAAAAATCCGAGGATAAACACTGAAAGGGGCCAGCGCGGCCTGGGGAGGAGGAGCTTCGGAGAAGAGGCTCACCTGAGGGGTCGCCTCCCTGCCCCCGGACCCTCTGTGTCTGTCGCATGTCCCCCTACTTGCAGCCGAAAGCGTGGACGGCCACATGGCAGCCAGGCCCGCAGACGGGGAGTCTCGCTGTCTGGGGAAGCGTCGGCACAGCTGTGATACGAGGTAGTTTCCTGAATCACAGGCTGAGCGGGCACCGGGCCACCTCTGGGGGCGAGCATGGGAGCGACAGTCAGATGTTTGGGTTTGGGAAAAGATCGCGCTCAAAACGTGGAGGAACACCGTGACCCGCAGGGTGTCCGAACGTGTGTGTCTGCAGCAGCAGCCCGCGTTCTCGAGGGAAACACCGGCTGCTGCCTCCAGGAAGAGGCCGCGGCTGAAGACGGCAGCCCAAGGAGGCTTGCTTTCACTAGATGATCTTTCAAAAAATCAACCGACGTCAACAGAAGGTGGGAATGGGTTCAGAGGTCACCCAGGAGGTAGAGTCGGCAGGAGTCAGACGCAGGAATGCCCGGGGCACCCCGGAGCGGGTTCTCTAGCAGCTCCCTTGGCAGTGGAGAGAGGAAGCCCCGGCTCTGTGGCCGCACCCGTGGAGAACACCACCGGCAGCATCCTCCGCCTCGCCAGCCACAGCTGAGGAGGGGCCGGGGAAGACGCGTCTGAGAAGGAACAGGACGAGACCAGGGCACGTGGTGACAGAGAAGACCAGGGAAGGGCGGGCGTCAAATACCACTGGCAGGTCTGGCAAGATGAGGCCCAGGGCTAGGGCACAGGGCCCTCCGGGGTCACTGGTCCCTGCGGGAGAACAGTGCCCGTACCCTGGACCATTAAACACAACTTCTCCCTAATCTTCTTATCCACCTGCACCTCCTGCCACCCACCCCACACAACCAGGGCTTTACCGACTCAAGGCCCCTCGCACCGCTTTTTGCCCTGGGACCAGAAATGAAGAAAGACAACCTTGCCCTGGCCGCTGTGGCTCAGTGGTTAGTGTTGGCCCGCGCACCAAAGGGTCATGGGTGTACTTCCCGGTCAAGGGCACATAACTAGGTTGCAGGTTCAATCCCCAGCGTGCGCGAAGCAACTGGTCAATGTTTCTCTCTCGCATCCATGTGTCGCTCTCACATCTATGTTTCTCTCCTCTCTCTCTCCCCCTCCTTCCCTTCCACTCTGTCTGAAAAAGTCCGTGGAGAAAATCTCCCTGGGTGAGGAGTAACCAGGTCCTTGCTCTGCTGATCTCCGTAACAACCTGCGAGGTTACGTGTAGTGGTCGGAGGGTGGAATTCCCGTCCACCCAGAGCCTCAGAATGGGATCTTGATGGGAGCAGGGTCTTGGCGTAGGCAGTGAGTTAAGATGAGGTCGTACTAGACGAGGGCGGGGGAATGCCTGAATCCAATGGCCGGTGTCCTCGCGGAGGAGGATGCACAGAGAGACGTAGGACACAAGTGCCATGTATGTGTCAGCAGAGAGGAGTGATTAGCCTACTAGCCAAGAAGCACCAGGGCTGGCCAGCCGCCACCAGGAGCTCGGACAGGACACGGAGCAGACTCTCTCGGGGCCCCGGAAGGAACCGACCCGACTTCAGACGGACGAAGTGAGAGAAGAAATCTGTCCCTTTAAGCCACGCAGCTGGTGGCCATTCCTTACAGCAGCCGCGCAAAACTAAAGGACAGGTATGATCAGACGGGAAAAGCCGCTTCATTCCCCTGGGCCTCCGAGCGGGTGGGTGTGACTTAGCTCCCCTCGGCCCCGTCTGCTTTGACACAAACCAACCAAGTTTCTGGGCTGAAAGAGCCAAGACTGTCAATGAGAAATTCACCACGGTGGGGTCACCCCAGCAAGCCGGGACTTCCCTGGCAACTCTCCCCCCCCTGTGGCCCATCACTAGCTTCTGCAGCCCCAGACCACACTGTCCATTTCTGCTGGTCCCAGTGGCAGGTAGCCTGTGAAAACGAGAGGAAAAGTGACTGTACCAAGCCTACCCTGTGAAGGAGTCCCATATAATTATCAGGCAGCTGGGCCCTCTGTCAGCCGTGGCGACCCACCGCCTGTCCTCGCTGACACAGAGACAGGAGATCACGTTGGGGTGGCCCTAAGGAAAGGAAGAGAAAATGCTCTGAAACATCGAGGATGCGGCCCCAAAGAGAGAACTAAGCCCCTTTCCGGGCTCATCTGGCTGGAAATCCTGCTCCCACTGGCCTTCCCTGGTGTTTGTCCATAACCAGTGGTTTTCAAACTTTCTTTTTCTTTTTAAATGTTTCTATTGATTTTAGAGAGAGAAAGAGAGAAAGGGAGAGGGAGAGAGAGATAAACGTCGATGAGAAACATCAATCAGCTGCCTCCTGCATGTCTCCTACTGGGGATGGAGCTGAAACCTGGGCATGTGCCCTGACCGGAATCAAACTGGCGACCTCCTGGTGCACGGGAGGATCCTCAACCACTGAGCCACACCGGACAGGACTCAAACTTTCTCCCCCTCAAATACCTAAAGGATAAGCCACACGCCCCGCAAGAACAGTGACTTCCTAGGGGTCTAGGCATGTACCTGACTCTGAACCCAGGTGAGAACAAGTGTGTAGGTTCTCCCCATCTCCAGCCCCCTGTACCCCCCTGCCAGCTGCGTCTCCCTAAAGCAGTGTTCACGTCGGGTTGCTGAGCAGCCCTGGAGAGAGGCCTCCTCACTGCTCTCTCCACTTCCACTCTGATCCTGTCCCCACAGAGCAGGGGAATCTTCTAGAAACACAAACAACGGGGCAGCACTCCCTGCAGTAGCCTGTCCCCTCCCTCGTCTCCCCGGGCTCACTGTGCACACTGTCCTCCCTTCTAGGCCTCGCACACAGGCCCGAGACTGCAGCCCTCACTGCCTGGAGCGCTCGTCCCCCGAGCTGCGCCCGGTCGGCTCCTTCTCATGCTCAGGTCCCGGCAGACGGCACTTTTCCGTTCCCTGCCCACCCAATCCAACGGAAGCCTCCGCCCGCCCTCGGGTTTTCTCTTTAACAGCGTTTTCACGTTTCCTCTGAACACTTGTTACAATTTGCAATGATACATGTGTAATTGTTTAATGTGTGTCTCTCCACGAGACTGTAACCCTTAACCTGAAACTGTAACCCTTAACCTGAAACAGCGGTTATGATACGTGTTTGTGGGATGAACTGAGGAACAGTCAAAGGCTATCTCCAGCCATCTGACTCCGGGGAAGCTGGACTCCTGCCCGTCTCAGCCCATGTGCCGACTGCCAGCCCCCAGGCTCCCTGACACCTGCCTACACCGCCTCTGCCTTCTCCTCCGCTGCAGCCACCGCGCTCCGTGTTGCACACTCAGCTCCGCTCCAAGGTGAGCTGCTGGCTGGCTCTGTGTGTGGGCATTTCTGGACTTCTAGAAAGCAAATGCCTCAAGTCGCACCCACGTGTCTGGAGTCCCAGGCACAATGCTGAGCATTGACTAAACTCTTGGGAAACAGTTTGTGATATTTTTGTTCTAGGCATTAACTAAGGAAGTCCTTATTAAAATACGTGTTAAACGTTCGGCCGGTGTGGCTCAGTGGTTGAGCGTCGACCCTGCACCAAGAGGTCGCCGGTTTGATTCCCAGTCAGGGCACCTGCCCAGGTTGTGGGCCTGATCCTCAGTGGGGGGTATGCAGGAGGTGGCCAATCAATGTTCTCTCTCATCAATGTTTCTCTCTCTCTCTCTCTTCCTTCCTCTCTCTCTAAAATCAATAAAGGAAAAATAAATAAATATGTGTTCATTACACCCTGGCTGGTGTGACTCAATGGTTGGAGCATCAGCCTGTGCACCGAAGGGTTGTGGGTTCGATTCTGGTCAAGGGCATGTCCTTCAGTTGTCAGTCCCCAGCCCGGGTCGGGTCATGTGAAAGGAGACTAATCAATGTGTCTCTCTCACATCGATGTTTCTGTTTCTCTCTCTCTCCCTCCCATTCTATCTGGAGATAAATGGGAAACTGTCCTTGGGTGAGGATTAAAATAAACTAAAAGAACCGAAATGCTGTATTCAAGCTAGAGACGACTTCTGCGGCTGGTAGTCAGGACAGCTGCCCACCTGAAGGTGATGCTGTTCATTCCTGAAAACATTGTAGATGACCGCGGTGTGGCCACTGGCGTACAGGAGAACCCTCTGGCTTTCGTCTCGGATGTAGTACACAGGAAGAGAGCTGTTCCAGCCGTACGACCACGTCATGGTCTGGAAGACAAAGGGAAGACCGGTAAGACGCCCCCATGTGCCCAGCCCAGAGCCGGACCACCCGGCACCCCTGGCAGGGGTCCTTGGAGGAGGGCTTCACACCACAGATCCAATGATGAGAAAGCACTTTAAGGAAGCCCTCCACAGCCCTGGCTGGTTTGACTCAGCGATTAGAGCGTCAGCCTGTGGTCCAGAGAGACCCGGGTTCGGTTCCCGCTGGTGGCACGTACCTCAGTTGCAGTTTGTCCCCGGTCCTGGTTGGGTCATGTGGGTGGCAGCCACTCAATGTGTCCCTTTCACGTCGATGTTTCTCTCTCTCTCTTTCTCTCCCTCTTTCTCTCTCATTCTCTCTCCCTCCCTCCCACTCTATCTGAACAAAAAATGGAAAAATGTCCTCAGGTGAGAATAAAAAAAAAGAAAGAAAAGAAAGCCCTCCACAGCGCACGACCTCGTGGGTGACCCTGGGACCTGAGGCTGAGTGAGAGAAGCCAGACGCAAAGGGCCACACACTGTGACCCCACCCGTATGGAGTGTCCAGAACTGGCAAATCCGAGAGACGGAAAGCAGAGTGGTGGGTGCCAGGGGTGGGGGTTTCTTTATGGGGTGATGAGAATGTTCTGGAATTAGATAGTAACGATGGTTGCACAGCCTCGTGAAGGTACTGAAAACAATGAGTTATACACTTTATTTTGCCCCCAAGGTCTTTCACTTTTCACTTCTGCATGAATGAACTGCACACTTTAAGAGGGCAACTTTTATGAGGGTGTGGAGAGACTGGAGCCCTGTGCATTCCTGGTGGGAATGAGAAATGGTGCAGCTGCTATGGAAAACGTGTGGGGCTTCCTTAAAAAGTTGAAAACAGACCTGGCCGGTGTGGCTCAGTGGTTGAGGGTCAACTCATGCACCAAAAGGTCGATTCCTGGTCAGGGCACATGCCCAGGTTGTGGGCCTGATCCCCAGTGGGGGGCATGCAGGTGGCCAATTAATGTTCTCTCTCATCAATGTTTCTATCTCTCTCTCCCTCTCCCTTTCTCTAAAAAAATCAATGAAGAAAAAAAAAAAGTTGCCCTGGCCGGTTTGGCTCAGCGGTTAGAGCGTCGGCCTGCGGTCCAGAGAGACCCGGGTTCGGTTCCCGCTAAGGGCGCGTACCTCGGTTGCAGTTTGTCCCCGGCCCTGGTTGGTCATGCGGGTGGCAGCCAGTCGATGTGTCTCTCTCACATCGATGTTTCTCTCTCTCTTCCTCCCTCTCTCCCTCCCGCTCTGTCTGAAGATGAATGCAAACATGTCCTCAGGTGAGGAGAAAAGAAACAACAGTTGAACACAGAACCGCCAAGAACCCAGCGATTCCACGTCTGGGTGTACGCCCAGAACTGAAAGCAGAGTCTCAGATAGATGTCTGTCCACCCGTGCTC
The DNA here is from genome assembly GCF_014108415.1 of Molossus molossus. NCBI lineage: Eukaryota > Metazoa > Chordata > Mammalia > Chiroptera > Molossidae > Molossus > Molossus molossus. The sequence continues at coordinate 34,714,026 of NW_023425358.1, read as the reverse complement.
ACAGCAACACATTTCACGGCGGCCAGAGCGCAGAAGGACCCCAACGTCCACCGACAGATGACTGGATAAGCAAAACGTGAATATGATTCAGCCTTCGAAAGACGAAGTCTTCACGGGCTCCACAACTCAGCCATCCCCCCTTCCGGGCTGAGCACCTGCAGGCTTTCACCCGAGCTCCGAATGGACAGGAAGGAGGCTGCGGGTTGTCTGCTTCACAGGCGTCTTCCATCGTCATCTCCTTGTCAACGCCTGTCAAGCGCTCACTATGTGTTAGGAACTACATGAAGTACTTGACATACACTCGATCACTTACAATTCTTCCAAAGGCACAAATCTATTGGGGGCGGGGGGGGGACACGAATCCTAGGAAACAATTTTCAGAAAACAGCAGATGGAGGAAGAAGGGAAAAAAACCCTTCTCTTCCTTCTCTTGGTAAATGATAATATTTTTACTCCTGGCAGATGGTGCCTCCTGGAACACTGGCGGCGGCGGCCAAGCAGGTTCCTTTGGGCCGCCGGGTGCCGCTCCCAGGGGCTTCCAGTTGGCCACACCTTTCACTTGACGATCTGTCTGAGAATGGACAGGTGCAGGAGCTTACAAAGGTACAGAGCCAGGAAAGGCAGAAGAGGTGAGGCGCGAGGGGAAAGAAGGAATTGATGGAGTGGAGGAGGAGTTGTATAACGAGAGGGAGGGGAGGGAAGTGGGATAGAATTTTCGAATCTCCCACAAAAAAACATCACCCTGTGCAAAGACAGATGCCACTGTCATTTCCCGCCTGCCTAGCAGCACCGCTCCCTGAATCCAGCCGGACTCCTGCCCACACACTGTCACTCGTGTCCAGCCAGAACTCTGGAGTGAATTTTATAAGACACAAGTCAATGAGTAGTTTTATTTTATTTTTTATCCTCACCCGAGGACATTTTTGCATTTATCTTCAGATAGAGCAGGAGGAAGAGAGGGAGGAAGACAGAGAGAGAAACATCGATGTGAGAGAGACACACTGAGTGGCTGCCACCCACACGACCCCAACCGGAGCCAGGGACAAACTGCAACCGAGGTACATGCCCTTGGCGGGAACCGAACCCGGGTCTCCCTGGACCGCAGGCCAATGCTCTAACCGCTGAGCCAAACAGGCTAGGGCTCAATGATTAGTTTTAAAAGGATCTTTCTGATGGCATTTTTTCCCATCTGCTAACCCTCCCCCCCCTTCACAATACTCTCAAAGCACAGCTGGGACGGGGGCACAAAAGCATGAGACACTTACCAAGGGATACACGCTGGGACTGTCGTCCTTTTGAAACAAAATGTCCTCGGTGGTGGTGGACACCAGTGACTCCTTCAGGATGCCAGCTTTGGGCTGGAATTCTTTATCTTCTTCCTCAGTGACAGAGGGTACTTTTTCTTTTTCTCTCCTTTCCCACTTCTCCGGCCCCGAACCTCTCTTTTCTTGTCCCAGTTGCTCCTGGGACGTCTGGTCGGTGGGCTGGCCCAAGGGCTGCGTTTTAAGGGCGCTTAGCAGCTGCTCCTCCTCAGAACTGGTGAGGTCGACGTTGAATTGTAGATGTGCGTCCAGGCTGCTCAAACTCGCTGTCTGCACAGAATGCTCTGACTCGGCGTCACTGCGGGTCTTCTTTAGAAAGAAAGGAAGGAGGCTGTGATTCCAAATATGGTAGATTCTCACGTATTTTCCTAACCAGCCAGGCTCAGTTTTAGCCTCACACTGGAATGATGAAATATTTTACAAAGGAGTCTGGACAGCTTTGTCCTCAAATCACACGAATCGTGGGTGCGTCTGGTTTACTCCTGGCCTACCAGCAGACCACGATGGCAGGATCATTATGGTGGAATCTAAATGGCCGACTAGTCACAAAAGGTCAGTTCTCCTTGAGCCAGGGCTGAGTTCTCCTACAGGGAAGGTCTCTGGGAAGCTTACATGATTATCATCACTGTTCTAAGACAGGCACACTCCAGCTAACCCCTACCAGCCCTTTCAAGCCAGCTCCTCCTCCAGGAAGCCTTCCCTGACTACTCTCCAAGTTGTGTTAAATGTTTCTTTTTTAAAAAAATATCTCCCCGCCCTGGCCGGTTTGGCTCAGCGGTTAGAGCGTTGGCCTGCGGTCCGGAGAGACCCGGGTTCGGTTCCCGCTAAGGGCACGTACTTCGGTTGCAGTTTGTCCCCGGCCCTGGTTGGTCGTGCGGGTGGCAGCCACTCGATGTGTCCCTTTCACGTCAATGTTTCTCTCTCTCTCTCTCTCTCCCCCTCCCACTCTATCTGTACAAAAATTGGAAAAATGTCCTCGGGTGAGGATTAAAAAATAAATAAAATAAAATCCTTTAAAAAAAAATATCTCCCATACACCTCTCAATGTTTGCACGTACATATTGTTTTATAATGTTCGGTTATGGGTCTGCCTCCCAACACACCCGAGAACTCAAGAGAACAAACTGTGTCTTGGTTTTGTATGCCCATAGCCTGGCATATAATAAGCATTCAGTTAATGGTTGAATGAATGAATGACGATTACTACTTACCGGAAAAATCTCTGACATGATTGATGACTCCGTTAATTCAAGTCCTTCCAAACTGGTCACAGACGTGGTGGGTGCTTCGGGCTTCCCTGTGGTTTCACCCTGGACTTCCGAAGCCACCGCCTCCACGGCTGCTCCAGCCTGTTTCTCTGGTTCTTCTCTGAAAGCCTCCTCTTCCTCCTCCTCCTCCTCCTCCTCCTCCTCCTCCTCCTCCTCCTCCTCTCCTTCCTCTCGCTTTTCTTCCCCCTCCTCCTCTCCTACCTCTTCTTCCTCCCTCTCCTCCTGAGAGACTCCCCATGCGAATAGGTCATCCTTTGATTCCTGTTGCATATTTTCTTCTTTATAATAATCTGAAGGATATTCTTCTCCTCCTTCTCCTTCTTCTTCTTCTTCTTCTTCTTCTTCCATTTCTGATTCTCCATCTTCTGTTTCTTCTAGTGGGTTTTTCTCTGTATCTGACATTCTTCTCTGTGGAGTTTTCTCTAGAGAAATTCGACCATAATAATCAGCAAGACCCTCTGTTTCCCATTTTCATTTCTTGGTGACCTAACCTATCGATAAAATGTGCAATATCAGCTCTGGTTCCTTTCCACAGAATAAAAAGAATGTCGTACTCCTGGGAACGCCTGTCCCAAATCTTGAAAATATCAACCCCAGGGCCTCTTATCTTTCTAGGAATAACTTTAAAGCTCTCTAACTCATTTTAAATATATTCATACTCCAGCCCTGACAGGTTTGGCTCAGCGGTCAGAGCGTCGGCCAAGGACCAATGAGTCTCAGGTTCGGTTCCAGCCGAGGGCATGTATCTCGGTTGCGGTTCGTCCCCGGCCCTGGTGGGGTTGTACGGGAGGCAACCAGCTGACGTGGCTCTATCACATCCACATTTCTCTCTGTCCCTCTCTCCCTCCCTCCCTCCCACTCTATCTGATGAGAAATAGAAAAATATCTCCAGGTGAGGAATAAAAAAAAAACAAATTAATAAATAAAGACATTTGTATTCCAACAGGCAGCAACATGCATAACCCAGGCATTAGCAACAATTCTAATAATATGACTAAGAAGCAGTGTAGCTTAGTGGTTAAAAGCACAGGCTTGCCCTGGCCAGTTTGCGCAGTGGTTAGAGCGCCAGCCCACAGACCAAAGAGTCGCAGGTTCCATTCCAAGCACCGGCATGTGTCTCAGATGTAGTTCATCCCCCGCCCTGGTCAGGGTCGTGCAGGAGGTGCCCAGTTGATGTGTCTCTTTCACTTCAATGTTTCTCTCTCTTTCCTTCCTTCCCCTCCACTCTATCTAAAGATAAATGGAAAAAATATCTTTGGGCAAGGATTAAAAAAAAAAATCACAGGCTTTGCCGTCAGCCTCTCCTGGTGTCCCAGTTCCCCTGCTCACTTGCTCGGTGACCTTGGGCGAATCACTTTATGCCTCAGAGTCCAAATTTGCTCACAGGCTCAATGAAAACAATAACCCATGCTCTGGGGTGATTGTGATTCGATGACTTTCGGAAAATGCTCAACATAGTGCTTGAGAAATGGTAGCAACTGTTTACAAAGTTTACAAGCCTTGCCCGGGCCGGTTGGGCTCAGCGGTTATACTGTCGGCCTGCGGTCCAGAGAGACCCAGGTTCGGTTCCCGCTAAGGGCAGGTACCTCGGTTGCAGTTTGTCCCCGGCCCTGGTTGGGTCGTGTGGGTGGCAGCCACTCGATGTGTCCCTTTCACGTCGATGTTTCTCTCTCTCTCTCCCTCCCACTCTATCTGAACAAAATATCAAAAAATGTCCTCGGATGAGGATTGAAAAAAAAGTTTACAACCTTTTTTCTCTCCGTCCTTACAACACACGGAGGCTGTGCGGCTCCGAGAGCTGAAGGGACGTATCAGATCACAGGGCCGCTGCGCAGGGCCCCGCTGCCGGCCTTCCTCCGCTGAAAGGTACGGGGTCAAGTCCAGGGCCTTCGGCACAGGGCCGCGCCCGAAAAGGGGGTTTTCACCCGGGGGTTTGGGGGGACAACAGGTGTGCGGGTCTGCGGGGCGCACCCCCCTCCCCGCCCCGCTCAGGTCTCCCTGGGGCCCGGGCCGGCCCTGCGGGGCTGAGGTGAGCGCCCCCGCGAGGCACCTGGGGCCGCTTTGCTGGGCCCCCCGCCCGGGCCGCGTGGCTGCGCCCCGGACTCACCGAGCGCCCACCCACGTCCTCAAAGGGCCGAGTCGTCCCTCCGCTCGGACTCCTCGGCCACCTCCAGGTCTCCCACTGCGGCCGCTCTCTTCTACTCCGCTCCCTAGTTACGGTTGCCACCCAAGCCCCATCCCCATGGTAACTGCGGCCGCGGCAGCCAGCGACGACGAGCCGTAAAGCGAGAGGGTTGGGCTATGGTCACGTGCCCAGAAACCGCCGCGAGCGGGCAGGCGCGCCCCCTGCCGGTCCCCCTGAGAGGCGCCGTGGCGACTGGGGCGACGAAAGTGGGCTTTCCTGGTGCCGCCTGCTTTCCTTCCAGCCCCCCTTCCCCGGGCCCGTCCCCTGCGAGGCTGCAGCGGCTGATACTAGCAGTTTCGATCTGAAGGCTTGACACGGCCAAGTGAACAAGTATAAACGTTTGATGAAGTTCTCTGGCGGCTGCGCGTACCTGCCCTCCGCACCTTCTCACCAGGGCGAAAAGTGTCACGTAGAGAATTTTAGCCGCTGGAATATATAGGTTACGTTATCTCGCCGTGCTTAGCACGGAACGGTTCTGCAAAACCGGTTCGGTTCGTCTATTAGGATCACTCCGCCTCCAAGTGACCCTCCCTAGAATCTCACAGAAGAGGGCCCCCGTGGCCACCCCGAGGTTTCCAAAGAGAAACCTGCAGGAAACCAGCCCCAGGCACGGATGCAGAAGACTCTTTGCTGCTATTTTAGGAGAATGAGAATGACCCTCCCACTCCCCACCCCAGGCCCGGGTGGGAGAAGCCTGTTTATTATCACTGAAAGCACCTGGAATTAGAACACAACTGAAGCAGCAAAGCTTGGCCTGCTGTGGCCATGGGGGCACGCATGCGCTGTCCTGCTGGAGTAGGTTGGGGGCAGACACTCCACGGGGAGGCTTTGAGAACCGGGGCTGGAAGCACAGTCCAGTACTGACTCCCAGCCGGGCGGGCTGGTGTCTGCATCCAACCCCAGCACAGCAGGCCCCGGCAGAATGTGCCAGATCTCTGAGAGAGGGGTCTGCAGGACCAGCGGAAATTACCGCGGTGAGACAGTGAAGAGAGAAGGAAAGACTAGAGTCAGTAGGAATCACTGGGACCCACTTGGCCCTGTTAGCAGAAGATAAAAGGAAGGGATCGGCACTTCCAAGCGGTCAGGTCTGCCGTGCTGCTTGTTCCCATCGGTGGCTTCAAGCACAGCTTGCAGCTTGAAAAACAGTGCCGAGCTGAGGGCACCGCCAGGAGGCCCAATTCTAAGAAGCCAAATTAGAAGCTAATTTGCAGGCATTTTTATTCTAGAAGTGAAGGCAGCTTGCTGCCCTCTGGTGGGTTATGGATAAGAAAGCTGACACCTCGCTGGGCTGCCTGGGGAGCCTCATGATTTCTCTGTTCTTAACGGGAGCAGCTGTGGCTTTGAGCTCCAACTGCTGAGGACGCAATTTCTGTATTTAGAGCAGCAATGCTCACTGCAAGTGCAGATGGGCAGCCGGAGCGCCTGGAAAGCCGGGGCCACAAAGAACGATGTTCCTGACGTGTTGCAGTCAAATTTGACTTTGGCACAATGTTCTCCCTACTTTCTTTCTTTTTTAAAATTGATTTGAGAATAAAATAAAATAAAATTGGTTTGAGAGAGAGGGAAGGGGGAGGGAGGGAGGAAGGGGAGGAGAGAGAGAGAGAACATCGTTCTGTTGTTATTCACGCATTCATCGGTTGACCGGGGACTAAACCCAAAACCCTGGCACATCAGGACAATGCTCCAACTAACTGAGCCACTGGCCAGACCCAACTTTCTATGAGGATGTTCTAACTGCCGTCTAAGCTTTGGTCTGAGAGGTTCATAAGAAATTCAGTTGGAGAAATAACATGGTCATATCAGTACTATAAAATTCTGTTTATTTTGGGAAAAAAAATTCCTAAAAGAATAAAGTCATGCCTGCACCTGTCAGAATAACTCCCACCCTCTTGTCCACAATCAGAGATTCCCATTTTGGGTCATGGCCTAATTGGCAGAGGATGCTAAGCACATATCAAGCTTTTAACAATGTCTTAATCCCAAGAGATTACACTTGGAGGCCACCATCTAGAAGTTCAGGCTTCCAGCCTCCTCCAGATCCTTAAACTTTAGGGAGAGAAGAGACGGGAGAAATCCCCACTAGACCCAAGTCCAGGGCAAAAGAAGATGCTTTCCTGTTACTGTTCCTCAGGGACAATCAACTTTGCAAAGGAATAATGTTGCAGCTGGAAGAAGAAAAGAAAAGAAACAGTGTAAGTTTGGGGGCTCCATTCAGGAAGCTCAGAAGGTGAGCCCTCCTGAGCTTTTCGTGGGCATTCTTTAGTTTTGTAAAGCAGATGCTCAGTTAATTAAAGAACCAGAGAGACCAGGGCTCCGTACTGCAGTCTCATTCCTGCCACAAGTCTTTCAGTTCTGTGGACCACCTGGGGATTGCCATCACCACCACCCAGCTTTGTGTCTAACAAGCATGCAACCGACACTGCTGTGCGAATGGACGGAAACAGACACTTTACCCCAGCAGTCCTTTTCCCGCCCAGCGTGTTGGGACCAGTCTAAGCTGGTGTTTCTGTCCTCTGCGGATCACTGTCACATTCAGGGGCTTCTGAAAGGAAAATAAGCTCATCTTATGTTCAAGCTCCTTAGCACTCAGAGAAATTCAGGCTAAAATCTGAGATACTGTTTTTCACCCATCAGATTGGTAAGGATGCTTATTTTAAGCATTAGCCTGCAGTTGGTGGGTGGGGGGAGTGGCCCTCAGGGCAGCCTCTGGGGCTGCAAATCCATACCATCCTCTTGCAGAAACAAGTCTCCACCCCACCAAAAATACAAGATGATATACGAACAAAGTATTCATCCCAGGGCTGTTTATAAATTCAAAAACTGAAAACACCCAAAATATCCCTTAGTAAGGTATTGTTCAAATATAATATAGTAGCCCTAGCTGGTTTGGCTCAGCAGTTAGAGCATTGGCCTGTGGACCTAAGGGTCTCAGGTTCAATTCCGGGTCAAGGGCATGTACCTGGGTTGTAGACTTGATCCCTGGGCCCAGTGGGGGTCATGCAGGAAGCAATCAATCAATGTGTCTCTCACATCTATCTTTCTCTTTTTCTCTCTCCCTCCCACTCTATCTAAAGAGCAATGGGAAAATATCCTCGAATGAGGATTAAATATATATATATAGTATAGTGAATGAGGTAGTTTTAGAATACATAACAAAACCCCACCAAGAAAGTATGAACCCATTTGAATAGATTTTCTAAAAGGACGTATGTGTTGCTTGGTGCATATGAGGTGGGGTTTTTTTTAACTTTTTTTTTTTTTGCATTTATTTTCAGAAAGAGTGGGAGGGACAGAGGAAGGAAGAGAGAGAAAGAAACATCCCTGCCCTGGCCGGTTTGGCTCAGCAGTTGGAGGGTCCGCCTGCGGTCCGGAGAGACCTGGGTTCGGTTCCCGCTAAGGGCATGTGCCTTGGTTGCAGTTTGTCCCAGGCCCTGGTTGGTCGTGCGGGTGGCGGCCACTCGATGTGTCCCTTTCGCGTCGATGTTTCCCTCTCTCTCTCTTCCTCTCTCTCCCTCCCACTCTGTCTGTGCAAAAAATGGAAAAATGTCCTCGGGTGAGAATAAAAAAAAAAAAAGAAACATCCATGTGAGAGAGACACATCGACTGGCTGCCACCCACACGACCCCAACAGGGGCCGGGGACAAAGTGCAACCGAGGTACATGCCCTTACGGGAACCAAACCCAGGACTCTCTGGTCCGCGGGCTGATGCTCTAACTGCTGGGCCAAACTGGCCAGGGCTTATCTTTATTGTTGAAAGTATTACAGATGTTCCCCCCATTGGCCCCCCTCCTTCCCGCTCCCGCCCCCTTCCTGCCTTCCCCACACTATTGTCTGTGTCCATTGGTTATGTGTAGAGGTGCATACAAAGTTTCCTGATATACCAGAAAACTGTTAACAGTGGTTACGTCCCAGAGAGAATGTTGTAAGAGAAGACGACATTTATTTTTATATCTTTCTATACCATTAATTTTTAAACCATGTATATTGTATTACTTTAATGAAAAAAAAAATAAAGTAGGTAACATACCCAAAAAATTACAAATTTCAAAGAAGATGCATCAAAAGTTACAACTTTTGCCTGGCCGGTGTGGCTCAGTGGTTGAGCATCAACCCATGCACCAAGAGGTCACCGGTTCGATTCCCGGTCAGAGCACATGCCCAGGTTGTGTGCTCAATCCCCAGTGGGGGGCATGTAGGAGGTGGCCAATCAATGTTCTCTCTCATCGATGTTTCTATCTATCTCTCCCTCTCCCTTCCTCTCTCTCTAAAAATCAATAAAAAGAAAAAAAAGAATCAGCCAAACTTTAAAGAAAAAAAGAAAAACAGAAAAAAAAAATACTCAACCTCACACATAATCAGGAAAATAAAATTAAAACAAGGTGCCATTTTGGTTAAATATTAGGAGATCAATAAGCAATGCAGAGGACTGTTGATGATAATGACACACCCAGAGTATAAATTAGTAAAACTCTTTCAAATTACCCATTAAAATGTTAAGTGTACGTACACTGAGAGCTGTAATTCTACTTTCTGGTATCTACTCTAAGAGCCCACATATGTGCACAGTCATGAGCAAGTACACAGCTATTCATCCTGGTATAAAACCGGAAATAACCAAATGTGCGGCGGGTGGACGCACGTGGTCCATTCACACGTGGGTCCTGTGCAGCCGTAGAAAAGAGCGAGGCCGGCTTCGGCTCCCGCTGGGGGCACGTACCTCGGTTGCAGTTTGTCCCCGGCCCTGGTTGGGTTGTGGGGTGGCAGCCACTCGATGTGTCCCTTTCACGTCGATGTTTCTCTCTCTCTCTCCCTTCCTCTCTCTCCCTCTCGCTCTATCTGAATAAAAAAATGGAAAAATGTCCTCAGGTGAGGATAAAAATAAATAAAATATCTTCTTAAAAATAAAAAAGGATGAAAACGGACAGGAAGTCGGAGAGGGGTATTTTAGACCGAGGCCTCACGGGGAAGGTGTCACGTGTACGAGGTGAGGGCAGTGAGGAGTGAGATGAGACAGAGGGACTGAGGGGGGAAAAACAGCACAGGCAGAGGAACAGCACAGGCAGAGGCCCTGAGCAGGGACTACGCCTGAGTAACACACTTTGAAGGCATCAGTCAAGGCTCTGGCAGTGTTTCCTGGCCCCGGCAATTCTAGGCTTACTGACCAAATGCCCCAACTCCCAACTCACCCCCTCGCTGTGCTGCACCACGCTGCCAATGTTTTGCAGTGACTGGAAGTTTTGGGTGTTTACAGAGCCAAACTCCACAATCTCATCATCCACTTGCAGACCCTAAAGTAAGAAATAGCAACAGGCTAGAGGTTAAATGTGTTTCTGGTGTTCTTTACCCTACCATTCCCAATTTAACGTCAAGGTCAGGAGCTTGTTTTCTACAGGGGACAGTGGCAAGCTCAAAGCAGAGGTCAGGGATTTAGATACCTCGTGCAGAAGGTGGATAACTGGGCCACCTCCCCCGGGAGCTCCTTCTAGGGCAGACCTAGTAGAAGGTGGCCAGGTCTGCCCAGTGCCTGGGAAATGTTGGCAGCTGTGGAGGCCTTGAGATATGTGGGGAAAAGCCAAATGCTGCTCTCTGGGGTCCTGACCCAGGCCCAGGGCAAACAGACACAGGCCAGTCTGGGCCTATTCTGTTCAGGGGTCAGAATTAAGACAAGTTTGCCTTAGAAACCCTCAACTAGGCAGCCACAGGCATAAGGCTGACCCAGGACTAGTGTGACCCTTTCATTCTAAGAAAACAGATGGTGATCCATTCATCCCATCAACAAATATTTGCTGTGGGCCAACTAGAGCACTACGCTAGATGCTGTGGATATAGTGATGAGAAAAACAGCTTATGTGTAATTCCATCTTGTGATCATAAAGAGGACTGGTGGGACCCGGAGTCAGGACCCAGTGCCAGCTCTTAGCTATGTATCCTGGCACAAGTTAATTCAGGTCCTGGAGGCTTTTCCTCATGGCTGAAATGGGATCAAGATTATCACCTACAGCAGAAGGTGGCTGTGGATTAAATATTAAACACAGGTCCACATAAAAACTTGTAGGTGATGTTCATAGTAGCATCATTCATAATAGATTTAAAAAAAAACAAAAAAACTAAAAATGCCCATTAACTGATGATAAACAAAATGTGATCTATCCATACAATGGAATATTACTCAGCCATAAAAAAGGAAATAGTCCAACTGGTGTGGCTCAGTGGTTGAGCGTTGACCCATGAACCAAGAGGGTCGATTCCCAGTCAGGACATATGCCTAGGTTGTCAGCCCAATCCCCAGTGGGGGGCATGTAGGAGGCGGCCAACTAATGTTCTCTCTCATTGATGTTTCTATCTCTCTCTCCCTCTCATTTCCTCTCTCTCTAAAATCAATAAAGGGGAAAAAATTAAAAAAAAAAAAAAAAAGATGAAATAGAGATACATGCTCCAACATGGATGAGTCTTGAAAACATGATATAAGTAGAAGAAACCAGACATAAAGAACCACATATTGCATGATTCTGTTGTATGATATGTCCAGAATAGGCAAGTCCATAGAGACAGGAAGCAGACTGGCAGTTGCCAGGAGCTGGGGAAGATGGGGGTTGGGGGAATTGCCTCTTTTCTAGGGTGATGAAAATTCTCTAAGACAGATACATAGCTCTGTAAATACACTACAAGCCACAGAATTGTGTACTCTAAGCAGCTGAATTTTACGATATGTGAATTATATCTCCATAAAGCTGTTTAAAACATCTGAAAACACCGGGTAGGATGCAGCTCATCTGGCAGGACACGGTGACAAGCAAGGGCTGGGTAACGGCAGCTGTTGCTGTTCTGGTGTCTATTAGTGATTAGTGAGTGGCCAGCTAAATGAGCCCTAGGAAAATATCCTCTGTTCTTCTCTTGGGACATTGACCACCCCTACCTTGTGTCCCCAAGTCTCTCCCTGACCAGTTGAGCAGGCAGCAGGGGCTGAAACCCCGGTGCGGGCACAGGGCTGGGCCCCCAACAGTGTGTGCTGAATGAGTAAGTGAAGACAGGTGCAGCATGGAGAGAGCATGGGTCCATCTTCACACAGTCCTCCCCTGCCCACCCGACCCACACCCCAAGGCTACCTGACCGACAGCACCCCGTGTGCAGATGTGGGTGGCAGGGCGCTGGCTTACCGCGACACTGGCGGGGGAGCCAGGGCTGATGCTGTTCACTTTGGCAAAGGCCTGAGGGGGGCTGAGGCCCTCACTCTGGCCCAGGTTGCGGCTCATGGCCTCTTCCTGGGCCTCAGCCATGTCCCGGGCCTGCTTCTCCTTGTCCCGAGCGTGTAGCTGGTGCAGGGCCTCCTCCACCTGCTTCATCACCGCCTTGTGATCGTTCTGCAAGCCTGGGAGGAGAAAACCGTATCGGGACCCAGGACGACAGCCGAGGACACAAAACTCCCATGTTCACTCAGTGAATATCAAACACGTGCTTCCTACATGCTCAGCCTTTACCAAAACACGCTCAGATGGACTCATGCTTCAAACAGGTAAGAGAAGTCAGTAAGCGGAAACCGTGGACGTCAATTCCCTTCTCGTGTGACCTGGTGGTGGCCAGCTGGTTGCCCAGCTGCGGCAGTGTGAATCATGGTCCGCAGATGTTCGCGTCCTCATCCCCGGAACCTGTGACTGTGCTATTTTACGTGGCGAAAGGGACTTTGTAAGTGTGATGGAGTGTAGGACTCTGAGACGGAGAGCACCCGGGGTTACCCACTACAATCACTATTAGAGAAGGAGGGAGGCAGAGAGCGAGCTACAATGTTGGCTGTGAAGACGGAAGGAGCCACAAAGCAAGGAACGCGGGCGGCCTCTAGAAGCTGGAAAGACAAGCCAACGGGCTCTCCTTTGAGCCCCCAGAAGGACCACAGCCCTGCCTGACACCTTGACCTTAGTGCAGTGAGACTCATTTGGACGTCTCACCTCCAGAACTGTGAGATAACAAGTCTGTGGCGTTTTTTTGTTTGTCTTTTGTTTTTTTAATCCTTACCCGAGGACATTTTTGCATTTATCTTCAGACAGAGTGGGAGGGAGAGAGAGAAACATCAATGCGTCCCCCACATCGAGTGGTTGCCACCCACACGACCCCAACCAGGCCGGGGACAAACTGCAACTGAGGTACGTGCCCTTAGCAAGAACTGAACCCGGGACTCTCTGGTCTGTGGGCCAACGCTCTAACTGCTGAGCCACACTGGCCAGGGCAGTCTGTGATGTTTTAGGCAACTATGTTCGCGACGATTTGTTATATCAAAAACAGAAAACTAATACACTACCCCACCTCTATTCTCCCTCCATTCCAGGGTCATGACCTGTAGCAGCGAAACATAATTCCTAACACATAATTGATTTGATCAGGATCGTGAGCAATGTTTGACTTGGATTTCTATTGTTATTTCACTCAAGTTTCCACAATGAAGTAAAATTCATAAAAACAAAATGAAACTATAAACAAAATGAGTTTTAACCCATTCCGAGTTCTCATCCCCCCAGGAAATAATCCTGCCAAGGCAGAGAGAGGGAAGCAGATGACAGGAATACTGGCGATTTCATCTGCGTGCCTTTAACGTCCCCGTCGGCAAGGTGGGGTCCCGGGGGTCACTCACAGACGATGTTGTGCCTGGCGGTTCGAACTTGGTACAGGTCCACGTCTGACCGGGGGTAGCCCTCACAGTCCACCAGGGGCTCATTCATCCCAACACCTTTTAGCTGGAGAGAAGACACGTGGATGGAAAAAAATCGCACCGGTACGAAGTCCTCCAGGCCCCTTTCCCCAGGCCCTTTTCCTTTGCCGTCATAACAAAGGCGACAGTAACAAAAGCTCCATCTGTTGACCACTTGGCACAGACCAGCTTTGTTACCCACGTCCTCTCACAAGTGCCCTCTGAGGTGGGCACTATTTTTTAAATGAATTTTTGATAACACGAGTCTCGCACAAATCGTTCTCCCTTTTTTGAAGTTGGAATTGTGCAGATAAAACGAGCGGCTCCTTTGAGGACGAATCCCCGGGCCAGCCTCCTCTGCCTCCTCCAAACCCTCCTTCCTACGGGCAGCTGACACCTGGCTAACAGCCTTGGAAGCTGGAGGGGAGTGGAAAACCCCCGAAAGCACCCAGCTGTGGCAGAACTTTGATTCTGCTGAATGTAAAAAAAGATCTAAAAGGGCTTTCAAAGTGGCTTTCACTCCTGGAAGGATACACTGATACCACCACTTAATTGCCCACGAGGGAGAGGAAGTGGCTGGCTGGGGGACAGGCGAGGGAGAGAGTTTTATTTTACATCCTTTGATCTGGACCATGGGACTGTATTCTCTATTTGAATCAATACATTTGTTTTAACATTCTGAAGCCTTTCCCTACCTAAGTTAGAGCATGGTGTGCAAGAGCAACGGAACGGAACGTGTTGTACACTGATGATGTAGGGCAGGGAGTCTGCAGCCAGACAGCCTCTGATGGGGTCTCAGTCCTGTCGCGTACAATCTGGGTTAAGACCTTCTTCTTTCAGTCTCAGCTCCCTCAGTTACAAAATGGGAATGATGCTACTCCCTCCCTTCCCACCTACCGTGAGAATCAATGAACTGATCCATATAGAGTGCTCAGCGCAGTGTCAGGAACATGCAAAGTGGGGTGAACAGCAGCCCCCAAAAGGTATGTCCAAATCCTAACCCAGAACCTATGAATGTGACCTTATTTGAAAAAAGGATCTTTGGCCCAGCTGGTTTGGCTCAGTGGGTTGAGCGTCGTCCCATGGACTGAGAGGTCCCAGTTTGATTCCAGGTCAGGGCACATGCCTGGGTTGCGGGATCGATCCCCAGTGGGGGACGTGCAGGAGGCAGCCGACCGATGTATCTCCCTCACAGATGTTTCTACCTCTCTCTCTAAAAAAAATCAATAAAAAATATTTTGAAAGAAAAAGGATGTTTGCAGATGTAATTAAGGATCTCTGAGATCATCCTAGATTTAGGGTGGGCCCTACATCCAATGACGGGTATCCTTATCAGAGAAAGGAGAAAGATGTTTGGGACAGGGAGAGAAGGCCATGTGAAGACAGAGGGCAGGGACTGGAGTGATACAGCTACAATCCAAGGATGGCCAGCAGCCAACAGCAACTAGGAGAGACATGGAAGGGATTCTCCTTCAAGGCCTCCAGAAGGACCCAACCCTGCCTTCACCTCGATTTTAGACTTAATGAACTTCTGACCTCCACAACTGAGAGAGAATAAATTTGTTGTTTTGAGCCACCCAGTTCGTGGTCATTTGTTATGGCGGCTCTAGGAAATTAATGATAGTAATAAATGAAGGCATGATGCTCTAATTACTAGTCAGCACAGACACAGGGCCCCGTGTACACAGGTACTGGGTGGAGGGATTCCATTCTCTTCCCTCTCTTTCTCTCTGGAAGCTTCTGGGTTATACAGACTGTTTCCTCTCAAGTTTGTTTTTAACAGCTTTATTTAGATATAACTCACAGCCCTGGCCGGTTTGGCTCAGCGGTTAGAGCGTCTGCCTGCGGTCCGGAGAGACCCGGGTTCGGTTCCCGCTAAGGGCATGTACCTCGGTTGCAGTTTGTCCCCGGCCCTGGTTGGTCGTGCGGGTGGCAGCCACTCGATGTGTCCCTTTCACATCGATGTTTCCCTCTCTGTCTCTTCCTCTCTCTCCCTCCCACTCTGTCTGTACAAAAAATGGAAAAATGTCCTCGGATGAGGATTAAAAAAAATAATAAAATAGATATAACTCATATACCATACAATCCATCCATTTAAAGTATATAATTCGCTCTGGCCAGTTTTGCTCAGCGGTTAGAGCATCGGCCTGAGGCCCAGAGAGACCCGGGTTCGGTTCCCGCTAAGGGCATGTACCTCGGTTGCAGTTTGTCCCTGGCCCTGGTTAGTCGTGCGGGTGGCAGCCACTCGATGTGTCCCTTTCACGTCGATGTTCCCCTCCCCCTCCCTCCCACTCTATCTGAACAAAAAAATGGAAAAATGTCCTCGGGTGAGGATTGAAAAAAAAAAGTGTGTAATTCAATGGTTTTTTAGCATACTCCTAGTGTGCAACCATCACCACAATCAATGTTATGTATTTTTTATTATGTTTCTTTTTTTTTTATTCCTCACCTGAGGATATTTTTCTATTTATCATCAGATAGAGTAGGAGGGAGGGAAAGACAGACAGAGAGAAACATCGATGTGATAGAGCCACATCAACTGGTTGCCTCCTGCACGACCCCGACCAGAGTGAGGATCAAACGTGTAACCCAGGTACATGCCCTTGACTGGGAATTGAACTCGCAACCCTTGGGTCAGCAGGCCAATGCTCTAACCGCTGAGCCAAACCAGCTAGGGCACCACAATCGATTTTAGAACATTTTCTTCATCCTCCAAAAAGAAACCCTGGACCTGTTAGCATCCATTCCCACTCTCCCCTTCCCACAACCCCTAGCGACCACAAAGCTACTTCCTGTCTCTATGGATTTACCTATTCTAGACATTTCATATAAATGGAATCATAAGACATGTGGTCTTTTGTGATGAACTTCTCTCACTCAGCATCATGTTTTCAAGATTCATGTACATTGTAGCAGGTGCCAGTGCTTCGCTCCTTTTTATTGAATAACATCCACTGTGTGGATAGATCACATTTTATTATCTATTCATCATTTGTATGGATCATCATGGTGTACATTTTTTACCTTATATTTAAGGGAAGTAATTCTCATTTTTTTCACATGGTGTAGAACTATAAAATTTTCTTTAAAAATAAATGTATTTAAGCCCTGGCCAGTTTGGCTCAGTGGTTAGAGTGTCAGCCTGCGGTCCAGAGAGACCCGGGTTCGGTTCCTGCTAGGGGCGCGTACCTCGGTTGCAGTTTGTCTCCGACCCTGGCTGGTCGTGCGGGTGGCAGCCACTTGATGTGTCCCTTTCACGTCAATGTTTCTCTCTCTCTCTCTCTTCCTCTCTCTCCCTCCCACTCTATCTGAACAAAAAATGGAAAAATAAAAATAAAAAGGTGAGCCCTGACCGGTTTGGCTCAGCGGTTAGAGCGTCGGCCTGCAGTACAGAGAGACCTGGGTTCGGTTCCCGCTAAGGGCACGTACCTCAGTTGCAGTTTGTCCCCGGCCCTGGTTGGTTGTGCGGGTGGCAACCACTCGATGTGTCCCTTCACATCGATGTTTCTCTCTCTCTCTCTTCTTCTCTCTCCCTCCCGCTCTGTCTGAACAAAAAATGCAAAAATGTCCTCGGGTGAGGATTAAAAAAAATAATAATAATAAAAAAATAAATAAATAAAATAAAAAGGTGAGGATAAAATGAAAAACAAAAAAAAATAAATGTATTTAAGTAAAAAAGTAGGTCAACTTAAAGAAAAACATAATGGGAGCCCTGACTGGGAGGCTCAGTTGGTTGGAGCATCATCCCATACACCAAAAGGTTGTGGATTCAATTCCCATTCAGGGCACATGCCTATGTTGTGCGTTCCAACCCCTGTCTGGGCGTGTATGGGAGGCAGCCAATGGATGTTTCTCTCTCATGTCAATGTTTCGCTCTCTCTCCTTTCCACTCTCTCTAAAAATCAATGGAAAAAATTTGTTTTAAATATCCTCGGGTGAGGATTAACAAGAAATTGCTGGCATAACACTTGAAAGCATAGGTTCTGGATTCATAGAGGAGCACCCTGCAGGCATATACAGTTCCCACCCAGTAAAATGCTACTCTGGCCTCCATCTGCTACTTCATCTTACTCCCATTATAAAATACATTCACTCCATCCGCCCTATGTAGGATGTAATTAACTTACTTTCTCTGCAAACTGACGTGTGGTTTTACACTAGGTGGCTCATGAAAAACTATCCGTTTTGGAGCCAGACAGAAAACTAGCCCCACCACTTCTTAGCTACATGACCCTTGGCCAGGGTGTGCACCACTCTGGGCCTCAGTGTCCCCTTTATACAATAAGGATAATGAGCCTTCACTGTCACTCACAGCCCGGTCTTTTGACCAGTAGCATCAGCATCGCTAATAACTTGCCAGAAACGCAGCATCTGCTCGGGGTGCCCCCCCCCCCCCCATCAGAATGGTTAGCAAAACACAGAACACCTGGTCAACGTCCAACAAGACCGACGAGCGTGGTGATTAGCAACCACCCGGCCCCTGCAGACTTCTTAGCTGTGACCAGAGGCGGGTCTCCGTTAAGTGGTGCCTCAGTTTCCTCCTCCCTAAAGTGGGGGGAATAACAGAGCTCAGCCGCCAAGGGCTGCTGCGAGGATAAGATGAGCTCACGGTGCAATGAAAGCCGGTGAAACCGCCCGGCAGGCAGCCGGGGCTCCGCGGGGAAGACGGCCATCCTGTCCCCGGGTCTCGGCGGAGCTCGCCTCTCTGCTGCCGGCAGAGGCCGCCGTTGCGGCGCCTTGGCTGCCCAGGGCGCCGAGGTCCACGGCTGAGCGCCGCCGCGGCGGCCGCCCGGGCCCCCGGTGCTCCGGGCCGGGGGCGAGGCCGAGGCCTGGGGGCGGCCCCACGCCGCCCGCGAGCCCCGAGCCCCACTCACGCTGTCCAGCAAGCTATAGTTGGCCTGGATCTGCGCTTCGATCTCCTCCTTGCGTCGTACCAGCTCCTGGACATCGCTGACAGTCACCGCGCTGGCCTGCGGGGAGCCCCCGCTCGCCCCACTTTCCTTCTCCGACATCTTGGACCGCGGCCCGGGATTTCCGACACTCGGCTTCCGGGTTGCGGACCCCCGAGGGGACTACGGCTACGGCTCCGCCCGCGGGCCAAAACACCGCGGCCGGCGGCGGCGAGCGCGAGGGGCGTGGCTTCGCCGGTGGGCGGGGCCGGCGGACGCCACACCCCGCTGGAACACGTGGGCTCGTGGTGCCTCCACTTCCGGCAGTAGCGCAAGGACGGTTCCCTGTACCCCGCAGCGCTGGCCCGGACGAGGGCAAGTTGATCTGTCCCCAGTTGACTCCTTTTCCGTTCTCATTCATTCAACTAACATTTACTGTGTGTGCGAGAGCCCCCCAACCCGCTGGAGGGTTTGCAAAACACATTCATATTCCTGGAATCCCTCGTTTCTTACAAACGACAAGCCTGGGTTCAAATCCAAAGCTCTTGCCGCTCGCTGCAATGTCGTGGCCTTGGGCAAATTACTTCACTTCTCTGAGCCTCAGTGTTCTCACCTGTATACTGGGTCCATATCAGTAGAAATCTGTCTCATAGAGCTGATGTTTTGCCAACACATATTGATTGAATGTCTCTTTTGTGCGAAACACTGTCCTGGGTGCTGGAGGGGTAAAGAATTGAGTGCTGGGCTCTGCCTGTCACATATTAAGGTCTCTATAAATTTTGGTAAAAATAGTATTGGTGAGCCTGGCCAGTGTGGCTTAGTGGTTGGTGTACTCCCTAATAGTTTGCACTGAAAAGGACACACCATCACTTATGTAGGATTCAAACATGTTTACCCTGAATTCAATCATGGAAAACAAACACGTAAAACTGAGGAACATTCTTCAAAACAACCGGCCTGAACTCTTCAAAAAGGTCAGCGTTGCGAAATAGGCCAAGAGATGCAACAATGAAATGCAACATGTGCTCCTTGATTGGATCCTGGTTCCCCTCAAAATATAAAATAAATAAAAGCTGTAAAGGACGTTCTTGGGACAACTGGGGAAATTAGAATATGGACTTTATTTCAGATTATAGTGTATTGATGTTAATTCCCTCAGTAAGACAACAGCGTTATGATTATATAGAGAATCTCCTTATTCAAAGGAGATGACTGCTGAAGTATTTAGAGGTACAGTGTCATGATTTCTGCAACAAATACATAAGTGGTTCAGGAAAAGCAGCAATACACACACACACACACATATAAAGAGAGATAGAGAGGGGTGACGATAGAGGTAACATATAACAATAGGTAAATCTAGGTGAAAGGTATATGAATGTTCATGGAAACTATCTTGCAACTCTTCTGAGGTTTGGAATTTTTCCAGATAAAAAGGGTGGGGAGAAGAGTCTCACCTATGCAGTCTGAAACCAGAGCAATTGTTTAAGTCATGATATTATGTTGTTATTGTCAATGTTGTTGTTATTATGATAACCCTAGATCCTGTTCCTTCTCCTGCCTTTATAGCTTTCAAAGCCATCCATCGCCCCCAGCTCTCCTCTCATCCCACCACCCCCGTCCTTTCTCAGATTGCAGTGACCTCAGCTTCTGGGATGCCCTCTTTATCTGTTCACACAGCAGCCAGCAGCACCTACTCACGGAGCAACACTGTCACTCTGCTATTGAAAAGCTTTCGATGCCTAGCACCCTTCTTTTGTCTTTCAAGGCCCTTCTGATGCCTGCTTGCCTTTCACACCCACCCACACACAACCCTCAACACACACAACTTAGGTTCCAGCCACACTGAGCTCCTAGGAGCTTCTGGCACATTCATTGCTTGTCTTATCCCTTCTCTAGGACATCATCTCAGGCCAGGCTGATTTCAGCTCCTCCTTCAATAAACTCAAACATTACCTCCCCTGAGAATCATCTCCAACCCGCCCCAACGCTGGGTTATTTACTGCACTTTTCACCTGGTATTGTAAGTGCATGTGTATCTGTGCGTCTCCCACTGAGGACTCAAAGCACTCTGCCTGAGGCTTATCTTCCAATGTTCGAGGGAGTCCGTGTTCAACGGGATTCTAAGCGAACCGGCTAAGAGAACAATCATTGCTCTTTCCTCATTCCAGCTCATCTTACCTGCAGGGACCACCGGACTACCCACAAAGCCTTTGTTTTACAAAGATGCCAAGATCGCAAAGAACTTAAACTGTTTGCCTCTTCCCAAACACCCATATCGTGCTCATTTCTATTTCAGAAGGAGAGGGAGGCCAAGAGACCTGGAATTGGGAAAGAGAGCCAGGAGGCTACAGCTCCCCCAGGAAGACCTGGTATGTGATCATTAATACTGCCTGCCCTCAGGACTCAGCAAACTTTCCATATTTCCCCTCCACCCTGGCCTAGGAGCAGGCAGACTGGCAAGTCAGTTACCTCTGCTCCTGCATCTACATACCAAGGGGCTGGACTTCAAAGTCCAAATTGGTGGCAAGCTTGTGGCAGCTGGCTCACAAGAATTTTTTGGAATTTTAAATTAGTTACTGAATCAGTTCAAGGTCCTATCACGAAAGAGCTGGTACACTCAGAAGGATATTTAAAGAGTATTTACTGAAAGGGCTATTTATGTTATTTTTTATCCTCACCCGAGGACATTTTACCCCCCCCTTTTTTTTGTTCAGACAGAGTGGGAGGGGAGAGAGGAAGAGAGAGAGAGAGAAACGTCGACATGAAAGATACACATCAAGTGGCTGCCACCCGTACAACCCAACCAGGGCCGGGGACAAACTGCAACCGAGGTACATGCCCTTAGCGGGAACCAAACCCAGGTCTCTCTGGACCGCTGGCCGACGCTCTAACCTCTGAACCAAACAGGCCAGGGCACTGAAAGGGCTATTTAAAAAAAAATTTAATTGATTTTTCCTTTTTTTTTTAGAGAGAGAGAGAAGAAGGGAGAGGAGGAAAGAGAGAAAAACATTAATGGGAGAGGGAAACATTGATTGGTTGCCTCCTGCATGCCCCCTACCAGGGATGGAGCCCAAAACCCCAGCATGTGCCCTGACCAGGAATCGAATCAGTAACCTCATGAAAGGGGTATTTACAGTCACAGGCAAGCTTAAGGGAGCAAATAAGTAATAATAAAACCGCCTGGGACCCACAACCTGAGTAGTCAGACCCCACCCCCAGGAGCTGGGGTAGTTTCAGAACCCAGGGAGGGTGTAGCCACCCAACAAGAGTGGGGCCTTCGGTAGAGGAGCTCAGCACTATAGTCCGAACACCTGGCAGAGAGGGAGCTGGGCAGGGCGCAGCCTCTTCTCCACCTCTCACCTTCGGCCTGAGAGGAAACATCAACTGGTTGTCCTATATCTGCCCCCACCAGGAATCCAACCCACAACCTAGGTGTGTGCCCTGACTGGGAATAGAACCTGCGACCTTTTGGTTTCCATGAGGGTGCGCCAACTGACTGAGCCACAAAAGCCAGGGAAAGATTTTTTTTTTATCCTCACCCAAGGACATTCTTGCATTTATCCTCAGATAGAGCGGGCGAGAGAGAGGGAGGAAGAGAGAGAGAGAAACATCAATGTGAGAGAGACATGTGTGGTTGCCACCCACACAACCCCAACCGGGGCTGGGGAAAAACTGCAACCTAGGTACGTGCCCTTAGCAGGAACCGAACCTGGGTCTCTCTGGTCCGTGGACCGATGCTCTAACCACTTAGCAAACCAGCCAGGGCAAGATTTTTTTTTTTTTTTATCCTCACCCGAGGACATTTTTCCATTTTTTGTTCAGGTAGAGTGGGAGGGAGAGAGAGGAACAGAGAGAGAGAGAAACATCGATGCGAAAGGGACACATCAAGTGGCTGCCACCCACACAACCGACCAGGGCTGGGGACAAACTGCAACCGAGGTACGCACCCCTAGCGGGAACCGAACCCGGATCTCTCAGGACCGCAGGCCGACGCTCCAACCGCTGAACCAAACCGGCCAGGGCAAGATTTTTTTTTTTTTTAGAGAGAGAGAAAGGAAGAGGGAAAGAGAGATAGAAACATCGATGAGAGAGAACATCGATTGGCCGCCCCCTGCATGCCCCCCACTGGGGATTGGGCCCACAAACTGGGTATGTGCCCTGACCAGGAATCGACCTCTTGGTGCATGGGTTGACACTCAACCACTGAGCCACACGGGCCAGGCAAGATTTTTTTTTAAATTGATTTGAGAGAGAGAGAGAGAGAGAAACACCTATTTAGGCATTCATTGGCTGATTCTTGTATGTGCCCTAACCAGGGATCAAACCCGCAACCTCAGGGTATGGGGACGACGCTCTAATCAACTGAGCTACCTGGCCAGGGCCCATGAGATTGTTAATATTTTGTACCTGACTGAGCAGAGTGTGGGGCAGAGGAGAAAGCAATGGAAAAAATAGGACATATATTAATATGAATTCATAGTAATTTAACTAAGAAAATCATTGTCAAAGAGCATGAAGCTATACATTGAAGAGAGATAGATCATTGCAGACGCTGTTTCTAAATATTTGGTTAAAGTAATTATGATACAGCCTTTCAATGAAACACACATCACAAAAATAATTAACATAGGTATTTCTTACCATGAACAGTGTTTAAAAAGCATATATAATAAAAATATGCTATAGGAAAGTATCATATACATGTTTATGTTTTTACTAGGAAGTCTGTAGAATTGTACACCTGAAAACCTATATAATTTTACTAAACAATGTCACTCCAATAAATTTAATTAAAAAAAAAAAAAAAAAAAAAGAAAGTAGTCTGTGTGGATATGCCCTAATTGTCCATTGTAGTTGCCTATAGATAAAGGATTATGAGTGGGTTTGTTTTATGTATTTTCTGTTTCCTTTTTTTGTCTTTACTTTTAATTATGTGTATTTTCTCTTTTTTCCCCCTAACTTAAGTTGTATTGATTCTGTTATAAAGAATAAAACAAGACACCTATCTGAGCTGGTGAAACAGGTGCATTCAGTTTGTGAAAATTCAGAGCTGTGTACATTTTGCACTTTTTCATGTATATTAATCTTCAGTAGAAATACTACTTCCCGCCCTGGCCGGTTTGGCTCAGCGGTTAGAGCATTGGCCTGCGGTCCAGAGAGACCCGGGTTCGGTTCCCGCTAAGGGCATGTACCTCGGTTGCAGTTTGTCCCCGGCCCTGGTTGGTCGTGCGGGTGGCAGCCACTCGATGTGTCCCTTTCACGTCGATGTTTCTCTCTCTCTCTCTCTTCCTCTCTCTCCCTCCCACTCTATCTGTGCAAAAAATGGGAAAAGTGTCCTCAGGTGAGGATAAAAACAAAACAAAAAAAAAACAAAAAAGAAATACTACTTCCCAATTTCAAAATATACACAAAATCATAAAGAACATTGTTAGAACCAATACAACTTTTAAAAATCAAGACGAGATTCATGCAACATAAAATTAACCATTTTTAAAGTGAACAATTCAGTGGCATTTAGTGTATTTACAATGTTGTGCAACCACCACCTCTATCTCGTTCCAAAACATTTTCATCACCCCAAAAGGAACCCTATGCTCATTAAGCAGTCACTCCCTTTTCCACACTCCCCCCAGTCCCTGGCCACCACCAGTCTGCTTTCTGTCCTTATGGATTTACCTATCTTGGCTATTTCATATAAACAGAATTTAAAGCAATACAATTTTTTGGTCAATGGATTTCACATAAAAATTCCAATTTCCAGCTTCTTTTGATCAAAATCTGACCAAACTAGGCCGTGTCCCCACAAGCAACAAGTGGTTGAAGCTGGAGTAATCGTTACCCTTACCGACGAAGTGTGAGTTTAAACTCCACAATCCCACCCAGCTCTCTCTCTTCTGTATCATTCTCCTGCCTCCTGGAGCATTTGGGGTTCAAGTCCCTCGATAATGGCCTCTCAGACTCTTTTCTTTTTTTAAATTTTTTTTTTTTTTTTCTTAGTCCTCACCCGAGGACATTTTTTGATATTTTGTTCAGATAGAGTGGGAGGGAGAGAGAGAGAGAGAAACATCGACGTGAAAGGGACACATCGAGTGGTTGCCACCCACACGACCCAACCAGGGCCGGGGACAAACTGCAACCGAGGTACATGCCCTTAGCGGGAACCAAACCCGGGTCTCTCCGGACCACAGGCCGACGCTCTAACCGCTGAGCCAAACTGGCCAGGGCTAAAAATTTTTTTTCTTTATTGATTTTAGAGAGAGCGGAAGGGAGAGGAAGAGAGAGATAGAAACATCGATGAGAGAGAACATCGACTGGCTGCCTCCTGCATGTCCCCTACTGGGGATTTGGCCCACAACCTGGGCATGTGCCCTGACCGGAAATCAAAACAGCGGCCTCTTGGTGCAGGGTCGATGCTCAACCACTGAGCCACACTGGCTAGGCTCAGACCCTTTTCATTTGTTAAAATCCTCAGGTCTCCAGAGGCATGGGACACACCAGAAAAATATGAGAAACTTGGACAGGGAATGAATCTCAACTCTACCACTTACTGATATGAACCACTTAGCTTCTCTGAGCCTCAGTTTCTTGAACTGTAAAATGGGCATAATAATACCTCCCTCCTAGGGTTATGTTAAATGCAAAGCATTGGACGCAGTCACTCCTATCCCTGTAGACAACAGAGACTCTGCTACTACAGTTCTCCCTAATATTCAGAAATGGGGAAAGGAGGTTCAGAGAGGTCAAGCAACATATTGAAGGCAGCTCAGCAAAATGGAGGCCAGAGCTAATTCCCCTATTATCGAGTGAAGAGTGAAAGACAGTGAAGGGTGGCAGATGTTTGAAAGCCTGGAGACCTTGGATGGTGAGGACACAGGTTCATTCTGGAAGGGATCAATGATTGATCTTGAGTAACTTCATCCTCGGCTTATGCAAGTGACCAGGTACTGACGTGATGGTAGTTTGGCCCAAGAGGAAAGAAAAAAACCCTTTGATGTGCCCTAGGCCTCGATGTCATAGCAGCTGCTCAGCCTCCACGCCACTGCCGTCCTCTGCCTGGTCCCCAGTCACGGGGGCCTCCCACCCCCAAAACCTCAGGCAATCAGACCGTGGAACAGCGTCAACTGGCTCAGAAGAGTCCACTGTTAATTCTTCGGGAAGTTTGAAAACCATTTTTTTTTAAAACACTAGCATTATTTGAAATTAAATTATACTGAAGATTAAATTAAAAACAAAAAAAATTAGATAACATAAGCCTGCAACTAAATAAACTGTATTAAAAAACAAAGGAATAAATGCTCAAGTCTCATCCCTTCCTAATTATTTTACTACATCTCAGTACTACCTGTGCTCTTGCGTGTTAGATCTGTGTTGCACGTTACCGCACACACTGTTCTCAAACCCAAGTTCAGTGACCTTGGTAGCTTGAGCTTGGCTATAGGGAGTATTTACACCATAGAATTCAAATGCTAAAACCAAGGCTTCATTTGTTTATTGTTTGTCTAGGCAGGGGTGGGCAGACTATTGGTCTTTGGTCCAAATTTGGACTACTGTCTCTTTTTTCTCACTGCCTGTTTTTGTAAATAAAGTTTTATTGGCACACAGACATGCCAATTCATTTACATACAACAACAACAGAGTTGAATAGTTCATTGCAGTAGAGGCTGAATGGGCCTCAAAGCCTAAAATATTTACTATCTCACACTACAGGACCTGTTCTAGACTTCTGATTTTTTAAAAAAAAAATTTCTTTATTGCTTTAGAGAGGGAGAGAGAGGGAAATAGAAACATCAATGAGAGAGAACATCAACTGACCGCCTCCTGCACACCCCTGACCGGGGATCGGGCCTACAACCTGGGTATGTGTCCGGACCAGGAATCAAACCAGCGACCTCTTGGCGTATGGGTCGATGCTCAACCACTGAGCCACACCGGCCGGGCTAAACTTTTGATTTAAAAAAAAATTTTTTTTTTTTTTTAT
Organism: Molossus molossus; assembly: GCF_014108415.1. Classification (NCBI taxonomy): domain Eukaryota; kingdom Metazoa; phylum Chordata; class Mammalia; order Chiroptera; family Molossidae; genus Molossus; species Molossus molossus. The sequence continues at coordinate 34,687,700 of NW_023425358.1, read as the reverse complement.
CCTCACCCTAATCCTCACCTGAAGACATTTTTGCATTTATCTTCAGACAGAGCAGGAAGGAGAGAGGGAGGAAGAGAGAGAGAAACATTGATGTGAGAGAGACACATTAAGTGGCTGCCACCCACACAACCCCAACCGGAGTTGGGGACAAACTGCAACCAAGGTACATGCCCTGAGCGGGAACCGAACCCAGGACTCTCTGATCTGCGGGTTGATACTCTAACCACTGAGCAAAACCGACTAGGGCTGATTTTTTTTTAAATCCTCATCCAAGGACATCTTTTCCATTTTTTGTTCAGATAGAGTGGGAGGGAGAGAGATGAAGGGAGAGAAAGAGAGAAACATCGACGTGAAAGGGACACATCAAGTGGTCACCACCCGCACGACCCAACAGGGCTGGGGACAAACTGCAACCGAGGTACCTGCCCTTAGTGGGAACCGAACCCAGGTCTCTCTGGACTGCAGGCCAACGCTCTAACCGCTGAGCCAAACCAGCCAGGGCAAGGGCTGATTTTTTTTTTAAGCAGGCAGGTAAACTATTTTCCACAGCCAACTGCTCCATCCTTTTTCAATTACAGTTGACAGTCAATATTATTTTATATTAGTTTCAGGTATACAGCATAGTGGCTAGACATGTACATAACTTATGACGTGATCCCCCCAATAATTCTAGTACCCACCCAGCATCATACATAGTTATTACAATATTGTTGACTATATTCCCTACACTGTTCTTTACATCCCTGTGACTACCTCTTCTAGACTAAAAAGTGACAAGGTTCAGCCCTGGCTGGTTTGGCTCAGCAGTTAGAGCGTCGACCTGTGGCCCAGAAAGACCCGGGTTCGGTTCCCGCTAAGGGCACGTACCTCCGTTGCAGTTTGTCCCCGGCCCTGGTTGGGTCGTGCGGGTGGCAGCCACTCGATGTGTCCCTTTCACATTGATGTTTCTCTCTCTCTCTCCCTCTCTCTCCCTCCCACTCTATCTGAACAAAAAAATGGGACAATGTCCTCGGATGAGGCTAAAAAAAAAAGTGACAATGTTCAGAGCACGCCTGCATGTACACGTTCCCCCAGTGGATGCTAAGCCCCTTGACACCTCTAAAGAAAGGACTGGTTCTGTTTGGACAGCAGCCGACAGGGATACGATGGTCGGAATCCAGGTTCTGGCCCAGCACGTTCGAACCACAGTGGACAAGTTATTTGGGCAGGTCTTCGTCTTCCTGAGTCTCAGTTTCCTCATCTGTGAACTGGGAGAAATAACAGTAAGTTGAGAGGATGAACCGGGCACAGTGCTGGACAGTGGCATGCCAGGAGAGGGGGCGCTGTCCAGCCCGGGGAATACGGGGTTGTCACGGAATGGGTTGGTTCTCCAGAAACAGAGGCTGAGACAGAGCTTGGGGTGCAAGATGTTTTTAGGGATCCACAATGATGAAAGGACGGGGGAAGCCAGGTGGGAGAGAAGGAGCCATCAGTGGTGGGGAACCCAACAAGGCCTTGGCCAACCTCACTGGGGGCTCTGGAGACAAAACTGCCAGCCAGAGTTGGATCTGCCTGTTTCGGACATTCGGTATCAGTGACATCGTGCAGTGTGTGGGCTTGTGTGACTGGTTTCTTTCACTCACATGTTTTCAAGGTTCATCTGTGTTGTAGCATCTGTGAGCACTTCATTCCTTTCTATGGGTGAATATTCCATCCTATGTACACACTACAGTCAGTCAGCGGGTTATTTTCCACTTTTTAGCTCTGATGAATGATGCTCTAAACGTTTATGGACTCTGAGGCCATGGGGAGCTATTGAGGGTTTTACAGTAGAGCTGCAACGTCATCAGGACTTGAAAAGCTTCTCTGATCAAGGTCAACATAGGCAAGCGAGCTGAGCAGGAAACCCAGCTGTGTGTCGCTGCTGTGCTTGGCCCGGAGTGGCCCAGTGGCCTATTTGTGATCCATTAATATGGGACCATTGGGGACCATAAATAAACCAAGCGGCTTTAGTTACATCTGAAAAATTGGACCTAAAAACAGCCAAACAGCCCTGGGCTCTGCTTCCTAGAATCTTTCATCACAGACCCCCAAAGAGAACTAATGCGGGTTCAAGGGCACCGGGCCATGAACAGAACTTCTCTGTCCCTTGCCAGGCCCCACAGCCCTCCCATCAAGGACTGGGAAATTAGTCCGGGAACTGGAGGCGTGAGGGCTGGCCCGGGGGCCCAGGTCTTAGCAGGGCTCCTGCAGCCCGGGTGCCCTCCGATGCCGAAGGTCCCAGGTGGCAAAGCTGAACGGCTCTCCTGACTTACACTCCGTCCAGTGGCTAAGAATCGCTGTCCTGTTTCACGCGCGGATGGTGTCCGTCATTCCCCAGTGAAGCTGGGGCGGGGGCACTCACAGCTTCCCTTCTGCTGCAGCCAAGCTGAGACGCTGCGGGCCAGAGAGCGGGTCTCAAGTCCCTGGCCTTCCCAAGCCTTCCTGTCACGTTGGTCCTAGAGCCCAGGCTGACCCCCTCAAAAATACCCACGTCCTCGAAAACCATCAGCCCCTAAGAGCTTACGAGCAACTAAAATGTACTTTTTTAAACCTCAAAATTGCTTCTCCATTTAGAGAGTGACTTTCTTTTTCAAGCTATTCTCCCCCCCCACAGGAGGATCCAACAGGCAAACATCACAGAGGAGTCATGAATTACAGAGATGTGTTCTGTTTTCCATACTCAAAGAATTAAAATTCCCAGCTGCCCACACGGAAAAATGCAGGAAGGTCGCGACCCAGTGACACTTCTCCCCAACTCTCCCTGACTGTGACGATCCCTCTAGTACTTATGAAATTAGAAGCATATAACACTTTACATCCATTCTAATCACATACCCAGAGATAGTAGCTATAAAATACAAAGCCATTTTTAAACACATTCCTCCTCCTTTATTTTCGTTCCAAATGTACTTAAACTATGGGGGAGGGGCTGCAGCAGCTGCTGGAACACCGCCCCGCCCCCTTCCCCACTGCCTCCACCCCCCACCCCCACCCCGTTCTGGAAGGTGCTTTAACTTTTTTCATCCCATTGGGAGGAGAGACCATTGCAAGCTTTCGATATTTTGGGTCCCCCGAAGGCCACCTTTGGGAATGTTTGGGCCCCTTCCCTTCCCTCCTGGAGGAGAGAAAAAACCCCAAAGGCACAAGGACACTGGGCTCCGCCCGCCCTGGTTTTAGCCGGTGCAGCCAGAATTGACCAAGGGATCAGGCTAGCGGACTCTCCTGAGGTCCCACCTATGGTCAAAGCCCAGGGGTAGTTTTTACCTCTCACACCAGATTCAGCTGCAGCTCAAGCTGCTGTCGCACCCCCACAGGTAACTCCACAGCCACACAAGCTTCCAAGATTTGTCATCCATTCAGGGAGGCCTTGCAGGCCGCCCCGAGGCCCCTGGGCAGGTACCCAGTACTCAGCAAGGTCTTCCCAAAGGAGCTCAGGGCCAAGGCCACCTTGGCCACGTCATAAGAAAGAGGCGGCCAGTGTTTATAGAGCTGGGAAGGGCACATTCCTGTCTCCAGGAGCACATCCCTTTCCCCTTCATCCTTCCTTTCCCCAAACAATGCTTCTGCCATCTTCCAGTAAGTCAGAACCGATGGAGCAAATTCCGCGGCTGCCACCAACGCATCCGGGGCTCCCAGGCTGGATGGTGTGCTAGGAGCACTCGCAGGAAACAGCATGCGGTCCTAACTGTAGCTAAGATATAGCAAAAACCCACAGGGACATCGGCCCAGGAACAGGGACATGGGGGACATCCGGAGGACACAGGGGCAAATGGCCAAGGACCGTGTCCCTGGGTCACAGCGTGCACTGAGGTCCTCCAGCAAGGGGCTGCACAGTGTTGTCTACCAGGAGCTCATGCCTGAGCCTAAGAGTCGGGGTTTTCACTGGGTGCCAGTCACATAGGCGCCCACTGCACTGCATGGACCAAAATCTGACTTCCAGAAAGGAAGCAGGTGCTCAGCACAAAGCTCGTAGCTTGTACAAACGGTCTAGGCCCAGGGAGACACGGTCTAGGCCCGGTTTCAGCCCTCCTGAAATCCAAGTCCCTCCATGTCCTCTCCTTCCGTGGAACCGTCTGGTCTATGAGCTCCACTCGGGGCCCCTCTCGCTCTGGATTTCTCAGTTGGAAACCCAGACCCAGAGGGGGAGAGGTGGACACTGAGGGCAGGCTGGTGAGGTGTGCCAGGAGAGGCCTCCGGTTCTGCCCAGAAAACAGAGAAAGGAAGGGAGCCGGCATCTGGACTGGTAGGATGGAATCCAACGTCAGAAGCACGTGGGCTGGACTTTGGACCTCTGTTCTTACCAGGTCCAATACCTTGTGGGGAGGAGCCCCAGGCACGTTCTTGCTATTTGTCAGTTTTTCTCTAAAAAATTAGAACAGTGGGCCCTGGCCGGTTTGCTCAGCGGTTAGAGCGCCAGCCCGCGGACCAATGAGTCTCGGGTTCTATTCAAGCCAAGGGCACGGACCTCGGTTGCAATTCGTCCCCGGGTCCTGGTTGGGGTTGTGTGGGAGGCAGCCACTCGATGTGTCTCTTTCACGTTGATGTTTCTCTCTCTCTCTCTCTCTTTCTCTCTCTCTCTCTCTCTCTCTCTCTCTCTCCCTCCCACTCTATCTGAACTAAAACAGAAAAAAAGTCCTCGGGTGAGGATAAAAAAATTGGAACGTTGGGACAAATGATCCTTGAGGTAATTACTGGCCACAATGATCAGGTTTTGTTTTGTTTGTTTAAAGGCTGGTGTCGAACATTTGGGGAGCAAAATGCAAGAGGATGGGGGGGTCATAGCACAGTCAGGGGCCAAGATGGTCCGTGTCAGGGCTGGAAGTTTCCAGACAATGAGGGTAGTTGACAAAGCCGGTTCCCTGTGAAGAGGGCTCAGCCACAGCTCCTGGGGACCCGGGCTGTCCTGGGGCCTCAGGTAAATGCCAGGCTGGCCAGCAGTTACCATTCATCTTCCAGAAGAGTGAGACCTGGAGGCTCAGGTGTGGAGGTGCCGGGAGGGCCCTGGCCCTCCTGCTTCGAGCCGGCGACTCCGCCACCCACCGCCCGGGACACTCTGAGAACCTGGGCAGGGGCAGAGCCATGACCTCTCTCCCCAAACTCAGGCCGTGGCAACACCAAGCCCCCACCCTATTCTCCATCAGTCCCCCTACGCCCCAAAGAAACATAATTAATCATAACCAACATTAACAAAGACCTGACTGTGCACCAGGTTCTACTGCAAAAGATTTATACTTGATCCCATTCAATCCCCACTGTACTACTATCGCTCTCATTTTACAGCTGGGGAGACCGAGGCTCAGAGGGGTTTGGTGACTTTCCCCAGTCACATAGGGTACACCAACTCCAGGATTCAAACCCCACACCCATGCCTCTAGCCAGCATGGAATACAATGGAATGCAACCCTTTTACCCAAATGCAAACCAGACCATTCCCACACAAACAGGGCTTCAGACCAGCCCCCACCCGCCCTCAGATGCTCCCTGAATAACAGTCCGGAGCCACCACTACACTCCCGCTGGCACTGGCTTCTGAGCTTTGGATTCTGGAGGGCAGAGATCACAGTCCAAGCCCAGGGTCCTAGAAAGAACGTGCCCTTGGCGTCTTGCCCTTGCCAGCCACTGCCCTGGCTGGACCTGATGGCACCGCCCTGTCCAGGAAGGGCCGCAGCTGGATCAGAGGCTCAGGCCTGGGAGCTTCAGGGTTGGGGTCAGCTCCCACCCCCAGGCAGTCCGGAGGCCAGAGGCGGGACCTGCTGGCTGTTAAATACTCTGCCCGCGCTCCTCCCGGCCTCCGGTCCCAGCAGCAAGTGTGACCAAGACCAACCATGGTAAGTGCCTGCCCAGGGCCCCGCAGCCTCCCGAGGGTGGTGCGGATCTGCAGGGAGACTTCCAGAAACACCTTGTGGCTGAGTTTCCCAGCCTCACTGTTCTTTTCTTTCTCCTTAGACGTCTTACAGCAACAAAGGAGAGAAGGTAAGTGGGAAGCAGAAATGGGGGTCGGGGCTGGGAGACTGGGGTGTCAGCAAACGTCGGAAGAGGAATAAGCACAGCGGGTTTGCGAAGCCCAGGATGTACACTCAAGGTCACCTCTGCGCCCAGACTGCACGATTCAACCTTGCCCTGGCCAGTATTTATCTCTTCTTAAATTCCTGTCAATCTCTTGCCCTGGCCAGTGTTGCTCAGTGGTTAGCACATTGGCCCACCCACCAAAGGGTCATGGGTTCGCTTCCCAGCCAAGGGCATGTACCTGGGTTGCAGGTTCAAACCCCGGCCCCAGTGGGGGCACGAGAGGCAACCTGTCGATGTGTCTCTCTCACATCCATGCTTCTTTCTCTACCTCCCTTCCTCCCTCCCTCCCTTCCACTCTCTCTAAAAATTAATGGAAAAAATATCCTCAGGTGAAGATTAACAAAAAAACAAAAACAAATACCTGTCATTCTTTTAATCCTGCCTGGAAGTTCTTTCTAATGTCCGACCGAAATCTGTATTGCTGTAGCATCAGGCTGTTTCCTTCTGTGAAACCTGGGCAGGCCTCCTGCGGGGGGCTTCTCAATCCTGGCCCCCCAGAAACTCAAGTTCCAGATGAGAAACCTGTTTAGCAGCTGGGCAAGACTATGGGGGGTTGGGGGGACAAGGGAGGTGATCCAGTCCAGGGACTCAGCCTCATCCCCTCTCTCCTCAGCCCGAGAGAGGCCGATTCCTCCACTTCCACTCTGTGACCTTCTGGGTTGGCAACGCCAAGCAGGTAGATGCCACGGCGAGGTCCTGGAGTGGGCAGAGGGCGGGCAAGAGGCCTCGCGGACAAGGCGGACTGCAGCCGAGTCCGTGATTGGCCTCCAGGAGGGGAGGGTCAGGCCAGTGCTGGGACCGGCCCAGGAAGGACAGATACTCCGGGTCCTATTTACACAATCAGGGCCGGACCCCAGCAGGTGTCTTATCTGAGGTCAGGAGAGGTCAGAGAGTGGACCTTCTTCCCAGGAGGGACTCTGACCTGGGGCAATGGGGCAGACGAGCTGGGGGGCCTGGGAGCGCTCACTGGGGCACCCCAGGCGGGCCCCTTGGCCCTCGCGAACGCGGCTTCCACTCCGATCCAGGCCGCGTCCTTCTACTGCAGCAAGATGGGCTTTAAACCACTGGCCTACAGGGGCCTGGAGACGGGTTCCAGGGATGTGGTCAGCCACGTGGTCAAACAAGGGCAGGTGAGTCCACACCCCAGGACCACCACTCACCCAGGAGGCCTACCCCTCTCCTGCTGGTGTCAGCTCCCTGAGCCTGTCGCACCTGTGGGTGAAGTAGACAGGTAGCCCTTTCCCCAGAAGACCCAGGCCTCTGCCAGGATGCTTGGCGCTGCGAGGGGAGCGGAGCGGAGCGCCGCCCCGCCTCAGGCCCTTTGCACAGCCCGCAACAGGGACCTTCGTAGTTTCTCCTCCAGTGCTGGCCTCACAGACGTTCAGGGAAAGTTGGCAGAGGCCTCGGGGGTCAGAGCTGGAAGACAGCAGTGCCCTGGCCCACGAGACCCAATCAGCAGCGTGTCTCAGGACCCCAGGGGTGGCGGGCACAGTGGAGGCCCCCAATTCCTCAGGACCAGGGGAGAAACTAAGGCAGAGCAGGGACTGCAACCCAGGGCCAGGGATCCTGTCTGGCTGGAGGACTAATCTGGTTCCTTTTGCCCCCCGCGGGGTGTGAGTGGCGGACAGGGAGGAAGGGGTGGGGTCACCTGCCCGCATTGGGAGAAGCCACAGCTCACCTCCTCCCTGTGTCTTAGATTGTGTTTGTTTTCTCCTCTGCGCTCAACCCCTGGAACAAAGGTGAGGGGACCCCCAAGGGGTTTGAGGGGTTTGAAGTGAGGGGTGGAGACCTGGGACTGTGGGTGGGGTCAGGGGCATGGGGGCGGGCAGGGTTCAGCCTAGAAGGGGACGGAGCCCATCAGGTTGGGAGTAAGGTGAGGGGCCGTGACTCCAGCGCCACCCACACCCACCCCTGCCGGCCACAGACATGGGCGATCACCTGGTGAAACATGGTGACGGAGTGAAGGACATAGCGTTCGAGGTGGAAGACTGTGACTACATCGTGCAGGTGAGATCACACCAGGGCTGGTGTGGAGACAAAGGAATAAGGCTCGGCCGGCCCTCTGTCTGCCATGGGGACCCCCATCAGTCAGGGCTGGAGGACACTGCCATGTTGAACGACACACGCCTGAGATCCAGCGACACCCTGCCCCGACTGTGTGTCCTCTCTCTGAGCCTCAGTATCCATAAAATGGGGATAACCACAGCACCTACCTCCCTGAGTTCTCACAGAGGCAACGAGATCACAGTGACCATTCCCTGAGTACGACTCTGAACCAAACACTGTACTCGAGGGCAGTTTCGAGGTCCAGAGTATAAGTCCCAGAGGCACACTGTCTGGGCCGTATTCGCTGTGTGATCTTGGGCAAAGTGGCTTAACCTCTCTGTGCCTCCATTTCCTCACCTATAACACGGAGACAATAACATCACCTTTCGTAAGGATTTTGTAAGGATGTAAGAGGTTAATACCTGCAGCAATGCCCCGCATGTGACAAGCACAGACATGCAGTAGGTTTTGCTAAACACGTATACAAACTATGTGTGTAAGGCACTCGGCAGAGGGTCTGACGCACAATAGGTGCTCAGTTCATGCCAGCTCACATTCTTCTTATGGAGACACCCATTTTACAGAGCGGGAAGCTGAGGACTGGAGAGAGGAAAGGGCCACAGGGTGTTAGGAGAGGCAGGACAGACCTCCACCCCCACCGGGTTTGTCTCCCATAGCCTCAGCTCTGGGCCTGGGCCTCAGTTTCCCAATCTGCCAAATGGGCATGAGGCATGGGTACCAGGGCCAGCAGCAGAAGCTGGCCCACACAGAGGCAATCTAGCCGGACCCGTCAACATGGGCTCCTGGACAGCCCGGCCCTTACCATGTCCCCCACCCCGTGTCCCCACAGAAAGCCCGGGAACGGGGTGCCAAAATCATTCGGGAGCCCTGGGTGGAGCAGGATAAGTTCGGGAAGGTGAAGTTTGCTGTGCTGCAGACGGTAAGCTAACTTTGGCACCCCCACCCTCCTGTTAGCGCCCCCTGAGATGCCAGGACCCCCACCGCTCCCAGACTCGCGTCATCCCACCTGTGTTTCCAAGCACAGACCCCCTCGAGTCTGACCCCCTGTAATGCCTGGCTAGTGTGCAGAGGCTGATGAGAGGTACCTGCCACCCCTTGGGGTTCCCCTTCCTCCCCAGTGGGGGTGACATCATGGGGATGCAAGCTTCAGGCAGGGGCTTTGAAGAAAGTAGAGGGACCGGGTCTGGGGAAGCCCCACCTCGCTCTAGCTGTGTGACTTTGGGCAAATCACTTCACCTCTCTGTGACTTCATTCATTCATTCATTCATTCATTCATTCATTCATGTTTTAGGTGTTTTCATTCATTTTTTAGAGAAAGAGGAAGAGAGAGAGATAGAAACATCGATGTGAGACAAAAACATCGATCGGCTGCCTCCTGCACGCCCCTCACTGGGGCTCGAGCCTGCAACCTGGGCACGTACCCTAGCTGGGAATCGAACCGGGATCTCTCAGTCCATGGGACGACGCTCAATCCACTGAGCCACACCAGCCAGGCTGTGACTACATTTAAATGAGCAAGGACTGGGGTGGGACCCTCTGTGATCTGAGACACACTACTTAACCTCCGTGTGCCTTAGTTTCTTCAGCTTAACCCTCCTAGGGTTCAAGGTCACATGAGATCGCTTACATGCAACAGTGCCTGGCGTATTGCAGACACGCAGGCAAAGATCACCATGTGTGTTTAGAACCTGTGTTATCACAGGACGGAGACTGCCCGAGGTCCTGCCTTCTCGAGAGTGAACAGCTTGAAAGTAATTAAGACCGAAAGAGCCCTTTGGTCTCCTTTGACCCAGTCCCTCAGCGTTCTTCGTTTAGTCCACATCTTTGTCACTGACCTGGTGCTGAGGACATAGTGGTGACCAGGAAAGGGGCCTCGTCAGAGAAACTCTGGCCCTGTGGGGTAGACAGACTGTCAAAGAAATTCCCAAATGACAGACTGCAATGCATTTCAGACTGGAGAAGTGACTTGCCCTAGATCACACATGGAGTTAGGGTCAGTCTGGGGTTGGGACCCAGGGCCGTGCTGGCACTAAAATGCGGCCTGGCCTCGGAGGGGACGGGAGCTCAGGGGCCTAGCCGGCTGTTTTCTGCCCGTAGTATGGGGACACAACACACACCCTGGTGGAGAAGATGAAGTACACCGGCTTCTTCCTACCTGGATTCGAGCCCGTAGCAAAAATGGACCCCGCGCTCTCCAAGCTGTGAGTGCTCCTCGGGGTGGGTGGGTGGGGTGGGCTTCTCTGCAGGGGTGGAGAATTTCGAGCCTGCTGGGGAGCTCCTGGGGGTCCCCAAAGGTGGCTTGGAGAGGCAGCATCAAGGCTAAGAACAGGCTCTGGAACCAGACTACCTGGGTTCAAATCTCAGCTCTGTTACTTCACAGCTACTTAACCCTTGGCCAGGTACTTTATTTCTCTGCACCTCAGTCTCTTCACCTGTAAAATGGGGCTAGTGAGGGTGTGTGAGTTGACACAAATAAAGTACCTGTGGTAGGTGCTACGTAATAATGAGCTATCGTTGTCCTTAAGGGGCCAGTGGGAACGAGGGCAGATTTAGGGAGCAACCGTCTCACCCTTAACCGAGCCCCTCCCCCAGGCCCCAGTGCAATCTTGAGGTCATCGACCACATCGTGGGAAACCAGCCTGACCAGGAGATGGAGTCTGCCTCGGACTGGTGAGTCCCTGGCCCAAGCCCTTCCCCCAGAGGCCCACTCCCTGCTTCTTCTTGCCCCAAGACGTCAAAGTGGGAGACAGAGCACTAGGGGGCAGGAAGTTAGCTTGAGGCCGCCCATTCATCTGGTCCCTGTAAAATCATCCCCACGGAGATCAGACGAGGTGAGGCCCAAAGTGACCCGCGGGTGGAGGCTCGGAGGACGACTGTCACTCCCCGAACAGCGCCCTTTTGCGAGTTAGAAGCAAGTACCCCTTGTCAAAGCGCCTGCCTCTGCCGGAGCATCGCCTTACTATCAGGGTCTGGTCACCACACTTTGCTTCCACCTGCAGGAAAACTCAGAGTCTAGGTACAAATCTACGACATATATGGATGGGAACAAATTCTGGAAGGTAGAATAGGGGCATGGAGCCAGTCCCAGAGCCAACACGCCCATCCGGCCACCCCACAGGTACCTGAACAACCTGCAGTTCCACCGTTTCTGGTCTGTGGACGACACGCAGGTGCACACGGAGTACAGCTCTCTGCGTTCCATCGTGGTGGCCAATTACGAGGAATCCATCAAGATGCCCATCAACGAGCCGGCGCCGGGCAGGAAGAAGTCCCAGATCCAGGTGGGGCCGTCTCGGGGGAGAAGAACGCAGGGAAGGGGTGGCGGGCTCTTGGGGTGATGGGACCAGTGACGGGGGTCTCTTTATTGCCTTCCCGCAGGAATATGTGGAGTATAACGGGGGCGCTGGGGTCCAGCACATCGCTCTCAAGACCCAAGACATCATCACAGCGGTTAGAAGCCCACTTTGGTCCTCATTCATTCGCCTCCCACTCAGCTCCAGAGCCAATCTCTGCGAAATAGAAGGGGGGCAGCAGCGCAGTCCTGGGCCCCCTTAATAGCTGAGGGCCGACAGGGCCCCTGCTGGTTCCGGCCACCCACGTGCAGGCACATTCTCCCGGGGAGAGTTCGGTCCCTCTTCAGAAAAACACTCTGGGCTTTAGAAATGGCAGGTGCCGGAGGTAACAGGAAGCCTAGAGTCTCTTCCCAGTTCTGCCAGTGACTTGCTGTGCTTCTCTAGGGGATTCAACCCCCTTCTCTGGGCTTTCGTGGCCTCACCTTGAAAATGAGGATATTAAGGCTACAAGATTGATTAGGTCCTTTGAGCTAAATTAAATGTCCTGAGTCTATGGCTCCAGCCCCTGGGGAGGCTGGGTCCTCCCTATCGCTTATATGGCAGTATGGCAGGCAGCGTGGACAAGAGCCTGTCCTGTCCCATTCAATGCAGGCCCAGCCCAGAATTCACTGCATAGCCCTGGCAACTTCATTCATTCATTCATTCATTCATTCATTCATTCATTCATTCATTCATCCATTCGTTCACTTTCTCAATAGATGTTTCTTGAGCACCAACTAGGTGCCAGGTACTGTGTCAGGTGCTGTTTTAGGTACTTGGACCTATCAGTCAACAAGACAATAGTGTCCACCCTTGTGGCGGCAGAAGACAAAACAAGTAAAACATACATGTTAGATGGCAGCGAGGGCCCTGGAGAAAAGCAAAGCAGGGTGAAGGACATTGCTATTTATTTATTAAAGTCCTCATCCAAGGGTATTTTTCCATTTATCTTCAGATAGAGAGAAGGGGAGAGAGGGAGGGGGAGAGACAGAGAGAGAGAGAGAGAGAGAAACATCCATGTGAGAGAGACACATCAACTGGTTGCCTCCCATACAACCCTGACCAGGGCCGGGGACTGAACCGCAATCGAAGTAATTGACCTTGACCAGAATCAAACCCACAATTCTTTGGTCCACGGGCCGACACTCTAACCACTGAGCAAACCGGCCAGGGCGGGATACTGCTATTTAAACAGGTTGGGCCCAGCCGGTGTGGCTCAGTGGTTGAACGTCAACCCACGCACCAAGAGGTCGCCAGTTCGATTCCCGATCAGGGCACACGCCCAGGTTGTGTGTGGGCCTGATCCCCAGTGGGGGGCATGCAGGAGGTGGCCAATCGATGGTCTCTCTCATCTATGTTTCTCTCTCTCTCCTTCTCCCTTCCTCTCTTTCTAAAAATCAATGAAGAAAAAAATGTTTAAAAATAAATAAATAAAAAGAAGCAGGGTGGTCACAAAAGGCCTCATTGAGGAGACACTTGAACATGCAGAGTTGGAGGGACCAGATTTGGAAGGAGAGAAGCATGTGGATATCTGGGGGGAAGTACCTTGCAGAAGGGACAGCTAGGGCGGAGGAAGGTTGAAGGAACAGCAAGACCATGTGGCTGAACAGAATGAGCAAAGGAGAGAGGGGTAGGAGGCAAGGTTAGAAGGTCGGAGTAGGGGCAGGTGCTCAGGGCTTTGACTCTGAGATGTGACATCCCTGTGGGGTAAGCAGAGAAGTTACATGACTTACATTTTAATAAAATCACTCTGGTTATGTTGAGAATAGATACTTAATCTCTCAATGCCTCAGTTTCCCCAGTTATGAAATGGGGATACTGTCATCCAAACACCTCAAAAGATCGCTGCAAGGACAGAATGAGGCCATACATAGAAAGTGCTTGAGACAGGCACACAGTGAGCACTCCACGGATGTTAGTGATTGCTATTCCTCTAACGGGACCCACAAGCCCCCCGAGGAGGAAAGGGAGGAAGTCACAGCACGCCCTGACAGTTTGGGGAGCGAGGACAGGGACCCAGCACCTCCACCTGCCTAGATATGTTGAGCATGGAGAGAGGAGGCTGACCTTGACCCTGTTCCGAAACAGATTCGCCACTTGAGAGAGAGAGGCATGGAATTCCTGGATGTTCCATCCACGTACTACAAGCAACTGCGGGAGAAGCTCAAGTCAGCCAAGATCCGGGTGAAGGAGAATATTGAAATCCTGGAGGTGAGGCTAGAGCAGCCTCCTCAGGCTGCTGGGAAAATGCGTCGAATTCCATCTTGCCTCACAAGTTTAGTCCAAAGGCCTACCCTGTAGCAGGCACCCGGATACAGAGGGAAACCAGACCAGATCCCTGCCATCATGGGACTTGCATTCTAGCGGGGAGACAGACGACCAGAAAATAAATAACACAAACACCATCAGAGAGAGCAAGAGAGAGCAAGAAAGGCTGTGCCATACGGCAAGTTAAAAAAGGCCATGACAGAGAGTGACTTGGGACTACTTTACAGGAGGTAGTCAGGGAAGGCTTCTCTGAGGAAGTGGCATGTCAATGAAATTTAGATGATGAAAAGAAGTTGGCTATGTGAAAGGCTGGGGAAAGAGCAGTCTTGGCAGCGAGAACAGCAAGTGCAAAGGTCCTGAGGCAGGAGCAAGCTCCAAGTGCCTGAGGAACAGAAAGAAGGCTAGAGTGGATGAAAGGAGGAGTGGCCTAGGTCACAGAGGTAGGCAGGGGCAGATTCCTCTTGCAGGCTATTTAGAACTTTGGATTTTACTCTTCTGTGGCCAGAAACCATTGTAGTTTTTTTTTTTTTTTTAAATAGTTTTAATAATGTATGTCACATAACATAAATCACTGTTTCAAAGTACATAATTCAGTAGTTTTTAGCTATTCACTGTGTTGTGCAATCGTGATCAAGATCAGTTTTGGAACATTTCCATCACTCTAAAAAGAAGGGGTATGATCGTTGCCATCACCTACCAATCCCACCCTCCATCCCCTCAGCCCTAGGCAGCATTGTTAATTTGTCTCTATAAAGTTGCCTTTTCTGAACATAGCATAGAAACAGTATCATACAATACGCGATCTTTGGCGTCTGGCTTCTTTCCCTCGGCATCATGTTGGCAAGGTTCATCCAAGTTGCGGCAGGTGTCAGTGCTTCGTTCCTTGTTATGACAAATGTTCCCTTGCAGGCAGAGGCCACATTTTGCCGATCCATTCATCAGCTGGTGAATATTTGGCTTGTTTCTACTTTTTGGCTATTATGAATCATGCTGCTACAATCATTTGTGTACAAGTTTTTGAGTGGACATATGTTTTCGTTCTCTTGGGTAGATACCAGGGGGTGGAATTGCTGGGTTATATGGTCACTCTATGTTTACCCTTTTGAGGACCCGCCAGATGGTTTTCCACGACAGCTGTACCGGTTTACACGCCCCTAACGCAGCTCCCTGTCTCCCACCTAGGAGCTGAGAATCCTGGTGGACTACGACGAGAAAGGCTACCTCTTGCAGATCTTCACCAAGCCCATGCAGGACCGGCCCACGCTCTTCCTGGAAGTCATCCAGCGCCACAACCACCAGGTAGGTGCCGCCTGTCCCCAGCAAGCCGAGGAGCACGCAGGGTAGCCTGGTTACCTCTCTAGACCCGCAACTCGCCTCCTCTCTCCTGCTGCAGGGATTTGGAGCCGGCAACTTCAACGCACTGTTCAAGGCTTTCGAGGAGGAGCAGAACTTGCGGGGCAACCTCACAGACATGGAGCCCAATGGGGTGCTGCGCGGCATGTAGGCCGCGCGAGTCCCGCGCAACCGGCCGAGGCCCCGCCCAGGCCCCGCCCACCTGAGGCGCACGGCGGGCCACGCCCCTAGCCCTGGAACACGTCCGTCCTAAGGCTCTGAACAGCAAGCCCTTCTCACTGGCCATTCCCTTTAGACCCCGCCCACCAGCCCGTCTGGGGCCCCAAGGTTCCGCCCACCTCCTGACCACGCCCTCGTCTGCGGTCCTTCGGAATAAAGCGGCCCAGGATCCAACGCGGTATCTTGGTATCTGTGCGGGGCTGGAGCAGTGACGCCGTTTGGCCGCCAGGGGGCGGCAGCGCTGCAGGAGGCGTTCGCGTTAGGGGTTCCGAGCACCGCGGGAACGGAGGAGCCCGGTGCAAGCGCTTTGCTAATAGGACCGCGCGAGTCGGGGAATTCTGGAACTAAGGGGGAGCAGAGGGCGGAAAGACCGTATCATTTCGTGGGGTGGTAAATGCTATTAAGAAAATAAAGCAGGTGATGAGATTGTGTGGAGGTGAAGCTGGGAGGGGGGACTCATTTACATCGAGGGAAGGCCCCTCTGGGGAGGTGACATTTGGGCGCCAGCGTGGGAAAATCTGGGAAAAGAGATCCCAGGCAGAGGGAACAGCAAGAGTAGAGGCCTGAAGGTGGGACCGTGCTTGGCAGCATCCTCTCTGCTGGCTTTATGGTCTCTAAAAGTGAGCCATCCCCAACTTTGCTGCCCTGAGCCCAAACTTCTGGACATAGAAAAGGGGGGTGCTAGCGAAGGGACTTTGGGGACGCGTCCTTGCTCTGCAACCATGGGATACAGTTTCCGGTCTGAGAGGAAGGGCACATAGGAGGGATCTGAGCCCCCAGCACAGCAGTCACCAAGTGCCCCCTGCTCTCAGTGCAGCTCCGGTCCCCACGGCCTTGCTAGTTCATACTCAAGTGTGAATGACCCATGCAAAAGAATGACACTGTTGGGAAAGGAGCTACTAGTCTTAAAATTCTTGGAAGAAAATATTTCTCCCAAAAACCAGACAAGAGGAAGTGGGGGCAAACTGGGCTGCTTTCTTGATTCTGATGTTTAACAGCCCTCCCTTAGGATGACTCAGCTCAGAATTGGGAACAGGTGGATCTCAGTGCAAGGGGAGAAAATCCAAGTTGTTACAATGGGAGAATTGGGGGATTTCTTTTTAAACAGAAGATAGGGCTTCTGGGACTATGAACTTCAGAAATGAAAAGAACATCAGCAAGAACCCAGAGAACAACCAAGGGCAGGTTCCAGGACCTGGCTGGGCTGCTGGTTAAAAATACCCTCCCTCACCCTGGCCAGTTTGCTCAGCGGTTAGTGTCAGCCTGTAGACCAAAGGGTCAAGGGTTTGATTCCCGGTCAGGGGCACATAAGTGGGTTGCAGGTGTCTCTCACATCTCTCTCGCTCTCTCTCCCGCTCTCTTTTTCTCTCTCCCTTCCTTCCATTCTATCTAAAAATCAATGGAAAAATATCCTCAGGTGAGGATTAACAACAACAAACATAACCTCTCTTGTTTCCCCATGGCTTATGCAAAAAAGGGAAATTCTATAACCCGGGAAGTTGTAAACTGGTGGCCCATAGGCCAAATCTGTTTCCCAGATGTATTTTGTCTGCACGGATTTAAACAAATTTGAGTCAACATTTCAGAAAGTTGGGGTATTTCACACACAAATCCTAGGGTTGTGGTTCTTGGAGCCACCGGGCAATTCTGGGCTTTTCCTCCCTATGCAGCAACACTCAGCTGGTGCCAAGTGGTTGGTGCTTATTTAGATGGGGCCTGGGCAGAGCAGACCCACATTAGCTGAGCGCAGACTGGGGAGCCAGATGGCCTAGGTTCTCACCTACATCAGTCACTTGCTTGCTGTGTGACCTTGGGCAAGCTACTCGACCTCTCAGTGCCTTAGTTTTCCTCATCTGTTCAGTGGGGTGAAATAATACCTGCCTCCTGACTCCTGCAAGTTTTGTAGTTCTCGTTTTTAAAATTTTTTTCTTTATTGATTTTAGAGAGAGGGAGGGAGAGATAGAAACAGCGATGAGAGAGAACATCGACTGGCCACCTCTTGCATGCCCCCGACTGGGGATTGGGCCCACAGCCTGGGCAAGTGCCCTGACCTGGAATCGAACCAGCGACCTCTTGGTGCATGGGACAACACTCAACCACTGAGCCACACCGGCCAGGCTTTTTTTTAAGCACTGCTGCAAGTTTAATATCAAAGATATTTAAAACTGGCTGGCACAGGGTGGGCGTTGTGTTTGCTATTTTGGAGAGGGGACTGAGTGAGGAGCTTAGCCCAAGTCTACCTGGCACCTCCCCTCCCCATCCCAACCTGGTCTGCCCTGTGCATGCACCTGTCTTGATGGGACTCCCTCTTTGGTCCTCACACAGAACCAGTGAGCAAAGGACTTATCCTGTGGGACTGAGAGGCAAAGGAAGGGGTGGGGGATTTGAATAGGGGAGGAGAACCACCGGACTTGGTAGCCTAGGAGAAAAAGCCCAGGACTTGCCGGTTTTGAGCTCAGGTCACCAGCGGCTGTGGGTGGGTGGGGCGCAGGTTGGAGAGGGAGGTGTTCCCTGGATGCCCTGGGTTGTACTCATGCTAGCCTGCAAGGCCCTACAGCATCTGCCCCCCCACCCCCACTTTTCAGACCGTATTTCCTCCCTGGCAGGGCAGCCTCACAGGTCTCCTTGCTGGTCTTGCCTCGGGGCCTTGGCACTGACTGTTCTCTCTGCCTGGAATGCCCTTCCCTTCCCGCAAGCTGTCCACAGTGAGATAATGGACCCTTGCTCTGGTCGGGTAGCTCGGTTGGTTGGAGCGCTGTCCTGATACACCAAGGTTGTGAGTTCAATCCCCAGTCAGAGCACATACAACACCAACCAATGAATGCATAAATAAATAGAACAAATCGATGTTTCTCTCCCTCTCCCCCTTTTTTGCTCTCTAAAGCCAATTTAAAAAATATCTCTGTGGCCCCTGAGCCACCCCACCACTGGGTCAGGCAGAGTTGAGACCTACCTGGAATACCACGAACACTACACACATTTCCTTCTTCTCAACCTATTTTATCAGCCCCTTCCCTCCTCACATGCACAGAAGAGCACTGTCCCCTTAGATGTTCAACATGTTTGAGTTCTAGTGATGGAGATGGGATATTGGATCTAGTTTCCTTAACTGGGCTATTAGCAGTATTAGCTACCTAAGGTTTTTGCTTTGTTTTGAATATATTTTTATTGACTTTTAGAGCGGAAGGGAGAGGGAGAGAGGATAGAAACACTGATTGGCTGCCTCCTGCATGCCCCCCACTGGGGAATGGGCCCACAACCTGGGCATGTGCCCTGGCCAGGAATCAAACTGGGACATCTTGGTGCATGGGTCAATGATGCTCAACCACTGAGCCATACCAGGCGGGCAGATACCTAAGGTTTTAAAAAAGGTTCTGGAAGGAAAACTTTAAAAAGCTGTGACTCAAGGTTTAAGATCTGCTGGTCAGAGTGGACCACATCCCATCCATCTCCTGCCACCCCCAGCACAGCCAGCCTCCCTCCAAGGGAGCAAGCAGGGTGTGCCCCCAACAGAAAGAAAGGAGGGAGAGGGAGAGGAGAGCAAGAGAGATGGCGTGTCTGTAAGAAAAGTCAGTATATTTATGGTTTGCTTTATAAAAGTTACTATAATACAATGGTACATAGTATTGAATTCACAAAAATATGAACAAATATTTACAGCAAGACACACCCACAACGGAAACATTTCTCTTCAAAACAAGTTCCATAAGGATGAGAGAGCCTATATGCACAAACATCCCTAAAATTGATGGGTTCTCTTCTCGGCGGAAGGAGGGACACGGGAGGGAGGAACAAGGGTAAAAAAAAGCAGAAACCCCCTGCTCTTCCAAAGCAGACTGGGTCAATGAAAATAAAGGTATTGAAAGAAAAACGAGCCCACACATTTCTGGATATGGCAACCCGTCTCAGGGTGGGGCGGGGTTCCTGGGGCCGGGGAGGGCAAGGTGGGCCGGGGTGAGGGCTGAGGCTGGCCCCGACTCTGGTTTCCCCACACCCCCCCTCCGCTTCGTTGTGGGGGGGCAGAACAAAGACAGCCCCTTGGGGGCTGTACAAGGAACTTAAATCAGCTGTCTCTACAAACTACACATTTCCTCATGTGAAAAATAAATATTTCCTCGGTTGCACAATTAGGCAGAAAACCGCAAACGGGAGAGAAGGTCGCCGCTATGCCCAGGTCCCCCCTGTGTCTTAATGCCACGATTTCATCAGCCTTGAAATGGCAGGCACAGTCTCAAACAGAGAGGGCGCAGGGAGGAGAAATTAAGAAAGAAAGAAAGAAAGAAAGAAGAAAAAAAAAAAACACACACAACAAAACCACCAACGACAAAAGAGAGAGAGAGAGAGAGAGAGAGAGAGAGAGAGAAATAACAATTCTTTGTACAGAATTTACATGATAACAAGCTTGACACAAGCTGAGATAGCAGAGGCCGGGCCTGGCCGCAGGGGGGCAGCCAGCCCCCCGGGAGCTCTCCCATCCGGGTGAGGACGAGTCCTGGTCACGACAGTCACTTTCCATAAATTATGTACACGCCTGTCCTGCGTTCTGGGCGCGGGGGATCTGTGTGTGGTTCTTTCGGAAGTACAAAGAAATGAGCAGAAAAGTCTTCCCACATGTTTCCACAAGAAACAATGTTCCCGAGAAAAAGTCCTTTATGGCAGCCTATATACAGAAGTTGGTTCTGAACTTCAAAAACTGACCCCCCCCTTCGATTTGATTTTTATACACGCACAAGAAAAAATAATCCATGGACGTAAACCCTGAAGAGGATGATGGGAAAGGGGGTACAAAGGGTTAAAAAAAGAAAGAAAAGAAAACCTGTTAGGTTTAAAATCGTTTACAAGATTTTCCTTTCTCTTGGAGAAATAATCTCCCTCCGAAAATAAATATGCTCTTGACATCCTGGGTAAGGGGTTGCTGGCAGGGTGAATCGGGGTGCGGGCTGGGGGTGAGCAGGTGAAGCTTACAAACGAAAAATCCCACACGCATACACGGCCAGACACCCGTAATGGCGAGCCGGGGCCCCCCTGCCCGGGAGGCCCTCTCACCTGTGAAGGTGAGGACAGGGAAGAGCAGACAAGACCCTTCCCAGTGCCCACCTGCCCACACCGGGGCCTCCTGGAGGGGCCCTCATTGCTGGCATTTGAATGAGAAAGTAAACATTGAACCCAAGACTTGGGAGGTGGCAGGGTGCGGGGTGGCAGAGAGCCCAGAGGGGAAATCCCTGCCTGGGACCAGCTTGGTTCCGCCAGGGTCTGCGAGGGGAAACGGCGCCCCCAGACGGCCGGGGGAGGAACAGCCTGGGGTAGGGGTCTGTAGGAGGGTCTTCTCACTGAGTCCACTGGCAGAGGGGGGCCTTCCATAGTGTTCTGTGGGTAAAGCCGCCCGGCTGGGCCCCCTCCTCTCTGCAGCACCGGCCCGGGGTTCCAGAGCGTGGGCCTCTGCAGCCCCCGCTGGGGTCCCACTCTCTGGTTCTGCCTTCACATTTCAACGGTTAAAATGTCTTTTCTTATGATAAGAAAGAAAATAAAGGGAAGACAAAACAACGTAGCAGCATTCATGGAAAGAGGCTGATGATAAAGACGGGAAAGAAAAGACAGGGAGATGAGGGAGCGACAAGGAACAGAGTTCATGGTGGAGTCGGACAAAAACCCTCGAGGGAGCACTTTAAAAAACGACAAGACACAGGCTGACAGACAGAGAAGCCCTTTCCCACTGAGGGGCTGGAGCCGGGGTCCTGGGGGTAGTGTTGGGGGCGCCAGGCCCTGACATGGCCGCTGGGTAGAGGACAGCACCTGAAATGGGGGTGGGAGGTGGGGCCAGGCCCCGGGGCCACGAGGGTCCACTCCGGGAGCCCTGGCGACGGCTGACATCCTTCTGCTGGGCGCCGGGCCTAGTTGAGGGTCCCCCGGCAGTTCTCGGAGCTGCAGAGGCAGGGGATTTTGACGTCCTCGATGGGGAACTTGTAGTCATAGGTGATCTCCTCATTGACATTGATGTGCTGCTTGGAGTAGATGACAATCTTCTTCTGTGACTCCACCGTGATCACCTTGGCGTAGCAGTTAGGCTGTGGGCCAGGCGGGAGGGGAGGGTGAACTGAGGACCCGGAACCCCAACGCAGCCCTCCACCACCATGGACCCCCAACTGACCCCCATGCTCACTGCCACCTGTTCCAGGCGTCAGCTCTCCCACATGGGTGACAAAGACCCCCTGCCTCAGATATTAAATCGTAATGATGAAGATGGTGATAATAATCAATTCTTTCCCAGGGCTTCAGTGTCCATTTACACTGCAGGTGACCCCCAAATTTATAGTTGTAGCCTAGGCCTCACTTCTGCGCTCTAGAGAAGGGGTCAGCAAACTCTGGCCCCCAGCTGCCTGTCTTTACAAATAAAGTTTTATTGGCACACAGCTACGCCCATTCATTTACATTTTGTCTGGGCTCCTTCTGTTACAATGGCAGTTACACAGTTGCTAAGAGATCCTCTGATCCACAAAGCCAAAAATATTTACTAAGTACAGAAAAGGTTCGCTGGCCCAGAAACCCTACTAGTGCCTGGTGTCTGCTGCTGGCAGCTCCAGAGGCATCTCTGACAAGTAATCTCAAACCTAAGCGCTAGGGAGCGCTAGGGAGCGCTGCACCACCTGCCCAGGCGCCCAAGCCTCCACCTTCCGTGTCCCCCTCCAACAAGGCGGGATCCAGCCCACCGTCCTGCCCAGTGGGTTCTGTCTCCAGAAGCCCTTTTGATCCTGTTTACTGCTTTCCACCTGCTGCCGGCAGCCAGGCAGGCCCATCGTCCTCGCCTGGACAGCCACCGCCGCTCCGTGCTCGGAGAAAACCTATTTCTGACCCAGCAGCCAGAGAAATCTCCCCAAAGGGAGAGCACATACTTTCAGCCTGTGGTTCAGAGCCTTCCAGTGGCCTGCCCTGGCTTTAACAGAAACTCCTCAGCTCTGTCCTGCAAGGCTGCGGGACTTGGCTACCCCAGCCCTGCCAACCTCATGCTTTTACCCTACTCCATCCCTCTTGCCTCCCTTGCTGATCCTCAAACGTGTTTTTCTCTCCCTGCCCCAGGGCCTTTGAACAGAAGTTCACTTGTCCCAATCACTACCTCCCCTGGGTGATTCCCCTGTATGCCTCGGATCTCACAGGAGAATTATGGGAACGTCCCTACCAGCCCAGATAACAGTGAAGTCACACGGGAGGGCGTGTAGGGACTGAGAATTTGCTGGGTCAGCACACTCAAAAGGCCCTCATCAGGGACCCATTTGCCTCCCAACAACCTACAAGGAGGAACTGTTATCATTCCCGATTGACAGGTTAGAAAACGGAGGTGCTGAGACATGCAGTAGGTGGCTTACAGTCACTCACTGAGCAGGGACGTCAAAGCTGGGACCCCGAGTTCCGAGTACTCGCCTGGAACCCGGAGCTCCCTGTGCTTGTTTCCAGAGGGAGAGTCACCTTGTATCAGCGACACCCCCACTCCCGGCCCCAGACCCGCACTGCCCACCATGGTCGTCACAGGGGAGTATTTTGGTTTGAATAATGAAAATTAAGTTAAAAACTCAGCTCCTCAGTCACACGGACCACACATGTCAGCGCTCCCCCCAGGGCCGGTACTGCGCCCGTGGACGGCTGTCCGTGGACGGCCCACGGACACAGAGAGCTCAGCAGCAGGAGCTCCGTGAGCACCAGTGCGGAGCCCTCCTGCACCTTCGGTCTCGGCACACCCCCTGCGCGGCGGGACCGAGCTCAGAGGGACGGAGCTCAGGGGGCCGCTCCCCGCAGACGCCTCCTCCCCAGCCTCCCCGGCCACCACTCACATTGCAGCTGTGGTTAATGAAGCGCGCAAAGTTGCCGCACTTGGTGGCGTCGATGATGGTGTCGTGGTCCACCCGGAACATGTAGCTGCTCCCGATGCCCTCATCTTCGTAGCGTTTCTCCCGCATGTCGGCGATCACCTGGCCGGGAAGAGGCCTCAGTCGGGGCGGCCCGGCCCCCTCCCTGCCCCAACGCCCGGCCTGGGGCAGGGCCTACCTGGCGGATGTTCTGGCCCACGTACTCGATGACCATCTCATCGGCCGCGATGGGCTCCATGGCGAACAGGCCCCAGTCGTGAATGTGGCTCTTGCAGAACTTGAGCTTTTTCTTCCGGAACTGAAGGCAGAGGAGAGGGGTGAGGGCCGGTCTCAGGTCCCGGGCCACCCCTTCTGCCCTGACCGGGGCCCTGGCCTCACCTTGAGCTGGTTGAACTTGAGCAGGTCACTGTCACAGCTGCCAGTGAAGGAGGACAGCAGGCGGCGCTGCTCCGACCGCCGCTCCGAGCCGGCCCGGGTGGAGGCGTGCGGCTGCGCCGGGATGCTCATGCCCTGCGAGGAGGGCAGGCGACGGGTCAGGAAAGGGACACAGATGGCCAGGGCGGCTGGCCCCGCTGACCGCGGCACCCGTGTCCCCATCGTGTCCTTGGGTCCCTGTCGTCCCAACTTCCTCGCTCTGGTCTTATGTGTCCCGGTCCTGACCCTAACTGCCGCGTCTCCTTCCTGCCAGAATCTGGATGTTCTCAAGCCCCTCCCGTCTCCAAGATGACGATACATCGTCTCCAAGATGACGATACATCGTCTCCAAGATGACGATACATCGTTCCCTTCACTCTTGCCATCTTCTCCAGTCTCAGCTAGAAGATCTGGGAGTATCTCCACTTCTCCAAGGGAAGATGGTGGGTGTCTGCTTGCTCCAACCCATGTGGCCCTCACCTCCCCCCTCCAACCTCCCAAGCACTGGAAACCACAGCTCCGTCCTCAAAACCAAGTCCCTTTCTTCTCTTGTCCTCCCTTGTCCTCCAGCCCTTGGCGCTGTGACCTGCTGTTAACATCTCCATCCCCATGAGGCCTCAACTTAGGTCCCTGGCCTGGATGTCCCCCTCCCATATTTACATCATATCGAACTGCCTGCCAGGTCTCCTACCTGGATGTTCCACAAACCCCAAAACTCACGCTGTCACAAAGTGAAGGTGCCACCTTCTTTCCCACCTCAGGGTTCGGCATCCAGCTCCCCTTGTTTCTTATCCCCATTCCAACCAACAGTCCATTCAGTTTCTGAAATTCTAGTATTCCTGATATGCTTTCAAATACACCCACTTTTTTCTTTACAGCCGCCCAAGTCCAACCTGCCCACACGTCTGGAACAGAAACTGCAGCACCTGTATTACAGTCTTCCCTCTGGACCCCTGCAGTAACTCTCTACCCAGCAGCCAATGTGAGCTTTGAAAAGCATAGACTGAACTATGTCACCCTCAACATCTCTCTCAAAACCCTCCTGGGCTTGCTGTCACACACAGAATACAAGTCTAACCTCATCACCACAGCCTCCAAGGCCCTGATGACCTTGTTCTCTTTGCTGACAACTAGCCTTTCCTTTCCTTTCCCACACACCGAGTTCCTCCCTGCCTCAGGGCCTTTGAACAGGCTGTTCTCATCCTGTGGGACCTACTGGACTTAGTGCACCCCTCTCTGTCTTAACTTTTTTTTCCATTTATTTTCAGACAAAGTGGGAGGAAGGAAGGGAAGGAGAGAGGGAGAGAAACATCAATGTGAGAGAGATAACATTGATTGGTTGCCCGCAGGACCCTGACCAGTGCTGAGAATCTAACCTGCAATGGAGGTATGTGCCTTTGACCTGAATCGAACCACAACTCTTTGGTCTGTGGACCTACATTCTAACCGCTGAGCCAAACGGGCCAGGGCTGCTTTAACTTCTTATTGAAGTCTTTCTCTGCTTCTCTGTGGCCTCTCCCAGTTACCCACATGGCTTATTTCTTTCTTTCTTTTTTTTTTATCCTCACCCAAGGACATTTTTCCATTTTTTGTTCAGATAGAGTGGGAGGGAGGGAGAGAGAGAGAGAGAAACATCAACGTGAAAGGGACACATCGAGTGGCTGCCACCTGCAAGACCAACCAGGGCCAGGGACAAACTGCAACCCAGGAACGCACCCTTAGTGGGAACCGAACCCGGGTCTCTCTGGACCGCAGGCCGACGCTCTAACCACTGAGCCAAACCGGCCAGGGCAGTGGCTTGTTTCTTTACTTCCTTCAGGTCTGGCTCAAATGTCACCTTCTCTGACCGCGCCCCCCCCCCCCCGCCTGACTCGCCAATCTGTAACCTCGTCTGCTTTCTCCACAGCATTTTCTCCACTTGGCATCCTAGTTGTTCACTCGATTACTTCCTATCCCTCCATAAAACGTAAGTTCCACAAGCAAAGGGATTTTGTTTTGTTCACTGTCCTGTGGCCCCAGAACGGTGCCTGGAACACAGCAAGTGCTCAGTAGATATTTGCTTAATTTTAAAAAGGAACAAATGTGCCTCCTGGAAACGCAACTGCACTCTGCTCCCACGCGGATTAAAGCCCTGAGGCTCTCCGCTGCCCCCCTCACCTCACACCTGAGCACCAGGTAAGTGCCGCCCTCCACGTGCCAGCCCCTCTGGCCCTCCACCTGCCTGCACCCCATCCAGGAGGGCCCCCTCCCCCTGCCCAGGCCAGAAGGCTCGAGGGTGCCTGGGTCCCCGATGGCGTACCTGGGTGTCTGTGGGGGGCTCATCTGTGCTGGCGCGGGTGTTGTTGAGGTATCTGATCTTGTCCTTCTTGTCGATGGTGTAGAAGCCCTCGCTGCGGGCACAGCCTGTCACGTGCTCCGGGATGTCATCATCCCGTTTCTTTTTCTTAGCTGAAGAGAGGCTGGTGGGTGGGTGTGGGTCAAGGGCCACATGGACATTGATGGCAAGCCCCTCTCGGTCCCTCATTAGACCCATCCCACTAGCTCAGCCTCGCTGCCCGCAGACCCATCTCCAGGAGGCTACACCATCCAGAGTCACCTCCCACAACCACACCACCTGGCCCACTGCCAACTCCACTGAAGGGCCAGAACTCAGACAGGTACCGAGGTGCATGGCCACGGGTGTGCTCCATTACCCACTTTCTGCCTCAGCTTCCCCATCTGCAAAGTGGGTCAGTGACGGCGCCTCTCTGGATGAGAGCACCAGGTGGGGTGCCTGGGGAGTTCCTGACACCGGGCAATACTCAGCGAAGTCGCTTTAGTGCGAGCGGATGACAGCTCCAGCCTCAAGAGGTGGAGGTTAACAGTCACCTCCCAGGTAGCACTGTGGTTAAGAGCCGACATTCTGGAGCCAGATGAGCCTGGGTTCCAGTTTCAACTCTGCTACTTTGTAGCTACGGGACTTTGGGCAGGCTGCCTCACCTTCTGAGCCTCGGTTCCCACAAGTATGTGACGGGAATGACAGCCCCACCTCACTGGGCTGTGGGGAAGACCGAGTCAGGCGACGGCAGCCCAGGAAGAGGGGGCCCTGTCGGTTTCTGCCACTGTTATGTTGTACACCCGTGTTACTACATTTGGCCTTGAGACCTGCTAACTCTGGGGTGAGCTGGGCCCGGCACAGAGGGCGTGTTTAAAGGTGCCAGAGCTGACTCCACGTGGGCACATGGACACTGCTCCGTGGGTGACAGTGACTTGTGCTATCCCCTTCACGGGTACTATGGGAGATGAGACCCAGGGAGGGTGAGGGTTCCCGGTACTAGGCGTTGTAGCCCCCGCCCCGTCTGGCAGGATATAGGGATGGTAGACCCAGAGTGTGTCATTGAGCCAGTCCATGCCATTGTCCTGCTGCAGCAGCCGCTCGTAGGTGACACACAGGAAGCGGATGTCCTCCTCGTCGATGCCGCCGTTCCAGATGTCATACAGGATGGTCATCTCCTCAAACTCTGTCCGGGGCCGGAAGAGGGGCTGCGGTGGGGAGAGCTCGGGCGAGGCCGAGGCCACCAGGTCCTCGTGGCGCTTCTTAGGTGGCCGGCGCCAGGAACCTCGAACCTTGGCCAGGTCTATGAACTCCTCGGTGACTTCATCACGCCCGCGGGGACCCGGAGGGATGGTCTCGGAGAGCCACTGGTTCTCTAGCTCCTTAAAGGGCAGCTTGGTGGGCTCAACGGGTGGTGGGGGTGGAGGTGGGGGAGGCTGGGGAGGCAGGGGTGGAGGGGGGGCTGGGATCCCTGTGTTCCGGAAGTCCAGGGTCACAGCCCGGGGATCATGGGTGCTGGGGAAGACAGGGGTCTGTGGCTGGCCTGGCAAGAGTAGAAGGTCCCTGCCAAGGGCGGCACCCCCTGGTGGCCGGACCAAGGACCCATCCAAGGAGAGCATGGCTGGCGGGGATCGCCGGGGCCTGCCCGGCTTCCTCTTTATGGGGGGCGGGCAGGGGGCCATAGGGGCGGGTAGCAGGGGTGGCAGCTGGCCAGGGGCCCGAGCTTGGGGCCGCAGGACAGGCACAGGCAACGCCAGGGGCAGGGGCAGGGGCAAGGGCAGAGGGAGAGGCAAGCCCGTCTCCAGGAGCACCTGGGAGGGCAGAGGGCCAGACCGTTCATCGCGGCGGCCAGCTGGGAGGGGGCAGATGGGCAGGAGCAGGGGTCCTCCGGGCTCAGGGAAGGTGGGCGTGAAGCTAAAGTCCCGGCCAGGTGTCCTCGGGAGGCCCCCGCTGCTCAAGCTCGGTGACTGGGACGGGTAGGAGAAGGGGCTGCTGGGCACCTGCGGGGAGCTCAGTGACAGGCTGCTGCTGGCCCCCGACAGCGGGGTCTCCCCGCTTGGGGTGGCCGGCACTGTCTCAGTGCTCTGCGACTTGGCCAGGCTGCCACAAACGCCTGGAGTACGTGGGGGCTGGTCCTCGGGGGGAGGCTCCAGAGGGGCAGGTGGGTGCGGGGGCTCTGGGGTCTCAGACTCGGGTGGTGGGCTAGGTGGCCGCGGGGGGCGAGGGGGTGGCAACGGTGGCTGCAGGGGTAAGGAGAGCAGCACAGGAGGCTCGGGCTTCGCTTCCAGGTCCTCCCCTGCAGAGACGGGAGAAAACCAGGCCCAGAGTGGTTGATTCAAACACTTCTCAGTGCCCTGTTCCTTCTGCCCTAACGCACACTTGACACCTGACCGACGCACAGCCCTGAGGCTGCTGAGACCCTTCTGAATATAAAGACTGTCCCCGCCCCCCAAGCCTGGCGGGTGTGGCTCAGTGGATTGAGCATTGTCCCATGGACTAAGAAGAGGTCCCAGTTCAATTCCCAGTCAGGGCACATCCCAGGGTTGTGGGCTCGATCCCCAGTAGGGGGCGTGCAGGAGGCGGCCAATGGATGTTTCTCTCTCACATCGATGTTTCTATCTCCCCCTTCCTCTCTCTCTAAAAAATCAATTAAAAAGACTGTCCCCCCAGCTAAACCACCGAGGGACTGCTCAGCATCCAGCCCAGTGTCAGGTACACAGTGGGTGGCAGATACATGTTGAAGTAAATCAAAGGCGGGGAGACACGGTTGCTAGCCTTTGACACTGCATTTAGAACGGTGTTGCTGCCAACAGGGACCATGCTGTGAACCAAGGAAATGGGCTCTGCTATCGAATAAAATTCCAGAAGTCTCCTTTCTGCAGGACTTCTCAGAGCCTTTGAGGTTTTCTCCCAGCATTTATATCCACTGTCATATAATACATTTTTTTTTTTTAAATCCTCATCCGAGGGACATTTTTGCATTTTTTATTCAGATAGAGAGAGCGGGGGAGAGGAGAAGAGAGAGAGAGAAACATCGATGTGAAAGGGACACATCGAGTAGCCGCCACCCGCACGACCCAACCAGGGCCGGGGACAAACTGCAGCCAAGGTACGCGCCCTTGGCAGGAACCGAACCCGGGTCTCTGTGGACCGCAGGCTGATGCTCTAACCGCTGAGCCAAACCGGCCAGGGCCACATAATACATTTTCTAACTTATCACCTGTTATCCGTCCCTCTGCCCTAGAATATAAGCTCTATGAGGGCAAATGTTTTTGTCTGTTTGGCCCACAGTTGCATGGTTAATACCCAGAACAGTACTGGGGATGCAAGAAAGCCTTAATAAAATAGTTGTGACAATACTCAACGGCCTGTGGCTCTGTAACCAAATAACACAGAATTAAACAAAACATAACAGGTTTCTTTCCTGAAGGACTTATTAGAGGTGCAAACTAACCACATGTGGCTGAGTTTAAACTAATTACAATTAAGTATGGTTACAATGCGGTTCCACAGTGCTCCTGGCCACATTTGAGTGCTCTCGTAGCATTGTGTCCAGTGGCTACTCGGCAGGGCAGACAGCGACCCCGCCACTGCAGCAGGCTCTGCTGGCGGCCCTGGGAGAGTTTCAACGTGCTCTGTGCAGCTGGCATGACGGTGGAGGGCGCAGTGGCCACGGCCTTCACCTGGCCGGTACCCCGAAGCCTCCCCCACCTGCCTGTCACTCAAACGACCATGCACGTTTGCCCCTTTTTTGGGGAGCATCTCATAGGATTAGTGGACCAAGGACTAATCCGTGGAGAAATACTGGCACTGAGAATGGTGACAGCAACCACTGCTCTGGGGAACTAACAGGTGCCAGGCTCCATGCTGGCACACTGCACGTCCTCCCCTCCCTTCTCCCGTACGACCTCATGGGGGGCATTAGCCTTCGGTTTTCCAGATGAGGAGACTAGGCCTGGGAAGGCTAATGGATTTACCCAGCGGAGACCGGGCTCATCCAGTCTCCATCCCCACCGCCCTCCCAGGGGCCGCAGGTGTTACCTCGGGTGGGCTCCGGGGACGGCGGGGGGCAGGCCTTCGTGTCATTCGCAGGAGGCTCTGGAGACAGTGGCCTGGCCCCGTCCTGGTTCACGCCTGGCTCCTTGGGGGGCTCTTTGCAGCCGGCCAGCTCCTTCACACCCGTGGGCAGGGGGGGCTCTTCCCGCATGGGGGTCCGCTCCTCGGAGGCTTCGTCCTCAGCCTCGACGTCCACGTCCTCTTCTGTGCCCACGGACTCCATCGAGGGTGCCCTCATGGCCACCTCCTCCTCAAAGTTCTCCTCGGGAATGGCGGGAGCCACGCTCTCATCTGTTGTTGCTTCTTCCTCTTCCTCCTCCACCTCCTCCTTCTCCCCTGCCACCCGCTCTTCTTGCTCTTCTTCATCCTCCGACGATGAGGACGAGGACTCAGAGCTTGATTCAAACTCCGAAGACTCAGAACTCTCGCTGGAGGATGCGGCTTCGTCCTTGCCGGTGGGGATGCTCGCCGTCTCCTCTGGGCAGGGGACACAGGCAGGGACCTCTTGTTACCGACTGTGCCCCCACCGGACGCATCACCCGAGGGCTCAAACGGGTGACACCTGGCCTGAACACCACCCTCAGAAATATGGGGGGAACGTGTGTGTGTGTGAACTAGTCATCATTTTTTAAACTGTAAATTCCACATACCAGGAAACGAACCACTTCCAAGTAGACAATTCAGTGTATTTAATACACTTAAAATGTGTACAACCACCACCTAGTTCCAGAACGTGAGCTGTTACCCCCACCTCCCCACCCCGTTGCCCCAGGCAACCACTAGTCTGCTTTCGGGCTCTATGGATCGACCTATTCCGGATATTTCACACAAAGGGGATCTGATGGTATGTCGAGTGTGTGTTTTAATTTCAAAAGCAAGAAATTGTGCCCAGAAAGTATTGGTGACTCACACTCAGACTGTGTCCTCTGCAGAGAGACCCTGGGCCAGGCCAGAGGCCACGGCCTGCCCTGCTCACCTCCATCTGAGTCCCCTTCGTCCTTGTCACTCGCCTCCGACAGGGCTGGCAAGTCTTCGTCATCATTCTTGGACTCTTCCTGGCCATCGCTGTCGTCATTGTCATCATCCTGGGGAAGAGATGGGTGGGTGAGCCGCAGGGTCCTCCTCGTCTGCCCTGGCCCCCAGGCCTCCCCAACCCGAGTGGCACCTTGTCCGACGTGGAGGAGGTGGAGGAGGAGGAGATCTGGCTTCTGGGGACTTCATCCTCTTCCTCCCCCTCCTCTTCCTCCTCCTCCTCCTCCTCTGTGCTTTCCTGCTCCTCCTTGTCGGAGGCCGAGGACGAGGGTGAGGTCGTCGAGGAGCCCGAGGAGGAGGACGCTGACGATGACGAGGACGCCGACGACTCCTTCTCATCCTCCTCCCCGCCGCTGTCCAGCTCCAGGGGCCGAGCCGGCCGCCGCCGCACCCCCACACCCTTGGGGTCCCGCTTGGCAAGCTCGCAGGGGGCGTCTGCCATGTCTCGATCCCGCTCCCGCTCTGACTCTGTGGGGAGGGAGGGTGTCAGGGCCGGGCTGGGAGGACACGCAAAGAGGAGACCCAGAACCCGGTGGGAGAGGTGGGGGGCACACACCTTCATCTTCCTCGTCCACGGAGGTTGAGGGCCGCAGCCGCTTCTGGTCTCCGGACGAGGCTGCGTCCGGTGGCTCCTTCCTCTTGACCTTGAAGGAAGGCAGGCGGATGGCCCCGCGCAGCCCGATGCCCAGGCCCAGGCCCTCGTAGCCCAGGCCCTCGCCCTTGCTCCACGACTCCAGCAGGCAGGAGGTGATTCGGTCCTTGGGCTTCGGCCGGTCCTCGTCCTTGTGCTCACCCGACTTCACGGGGGTCAGTGAGGCCTGGGGTGCGAGGGGAAGGGACAGTCATCATGTGGCGCTGCCAGTGACTCCACCGGGCGGCCCTCCCCGAGCAGCCTGCCTTGCTCCAGTAGCGACAGCCACAGGGTGACCGGTCGGTTCCTTCCTCCATGCCCACTCGGGACACTCCCAGTGTTCTCCGCCCCTGCACCCGAATCCCCCCCGCCAAGCGGACTGCTCCGGCTACTTGCGTCAGATCGGTGGCCTTCCCACCAGGACAGTGGCATTCACACAAAACCCACTGGAGGTGCACGTCGGTGTCACTGACGCAAGTTTCACACAGTGACACTCACACCACCCTGTTCTGGGGTCTGGGTAGCGGTGTCTCGGAAGAAGAGAGGGCGCCTGGCCGGGTTCCCGCCTACCCACGACCCGGAGAGCCCGGCGCCCGGCGCCCACCTTAGCCATCCGCTCCTTCTTGTCCCACCACTCGTCAAAGGCCCGGAAGGCCACCACCTCCACCATCTTGCGGTTCAGGTCACGCTTCATGATGGCCTTAAGCTCCTTCAGCACCACCAGCAGGACACCATCCACGGTGGCCTTGTGTGGGTCCTCCTGGCGTGGCATGTAGCCCGGTGGCGGCACTGACGGGTCAAACTTGGGCAGGGGTGGCCAGGGCTGCCCACGGCCCGGGCCTGTGTTGCTCAGGGAAAAGGGGCTCCGGTAGGGGGGCAGGTTGACAAACTGCAGCCCAGCCGCAGCTGCCATGAAGGGTGGGTAGGGACAGGCGCCGTGGCCGGTCATCAGACGGCTCAGCATCTGTGTTTGCATCTGGAAGGACATGGGCATGCTGCCCCACTGGCCGCCCAGCACGTGGCTCATGTCCACCTGCATCACTGGGAAGAGCCCCGGCGGGAAGGGTGGCAGGGGCGGCAGGATGTGTGGGGGCGGGACACCGGGTGGCGCCGGCAGAGGTGGTGGGGGTACTGTCACTGCTGGGTGGGACGGGGGCGGTGGGGGCGGCGGGGGCGGCAGCGGTGGGGGCATGGGGAAGCCGGGCTGTGGCGGAGGTGGGGGCGGGGGTGGGGGCAGTGGTGGGAAGCCGGGGGGTGGGGGCAGCGGCAGGTTCGGGGCCAGCACGGAAGGGGCTCCCACAGCCGCCGCCCCTGGGGCCACCACCATGGGCTTGGGACAGTCGGCACTGGTGATGGGGGCGGAGGGCATCTCGTCATCTGAGATTTCCATGTCCTCACCAGAGGACTGCTGGCCCTGGGGAGAAAGGGGGACAGTGGTGAGCATGGGCCCGGAAGGCCAGGGCGGCTCCCAGAGCACCTTCCAGACACCAGAGAGGCGGAGGAGAGGCCTTCTGCAAAGACCACTCGCAGGGATGAGTGCTGTGGTTCCGATCCTGGTCTCCGCCCTTCCGGGCCAGTGGCCTCAGCAAGTCACTTGCCTCCTCGAGGCCTCAGTTTCCCCATTTGCATAATGGACTTCACAGTGCCTGCCTCATGCGGTTACCATGAGGACTCAGTCATTTTTCAAACATTTACTCAGCACAGTTTCAGGTGCTGGCCACATAGCAGTGAACAAGACAGACAAAATCCTTGCTCTCAGAGCTGAACTTCCAGAGGGAAGAGGCAGAAGGCAAGCAGGATGAAGGTGTGAAATATATAGTGTCCTGGAGGAAAAGAAAGCCGGGAAGGGAGACAGGGTGCGAAGAGGGAAACAGATTCTGTTTCGATGTGAGAGATTCTGTTTCAGTTTGTGTTCAGAGAGGAGAATACTAATAACGAATTCCTCTACAGCATTTCCTACGTGCCAGGCACCTTTCTAAACACTTTACGTACATCAACTCAGTTAATCCTCAGAAGAACCCTGCAGAGTAGGTCTGCTATCTCCATCTTTACTCAGGAGGAAATTGAAACACAGAGACTTTAAGTAACTTGCTCAAGGCCACACAGCCAATTAGAGACAGAGCCAATGCCCTGGCCGGTTTGGCTCAGCAGTTAGAGCATCAGCCCAAGGACCAGAGGGTCTCAGTTTCGATTCCCAATCAAGGGCATGTACCTGGGTTGCAGGTTAGGTCAGGGTCGTGCGGGAGGCAGCCAATCGATGTGTCTCACATCCATGTTTCTCTCTCTTTCTCTCTCCCTTCCACTCTATCTAAAGATCAGTGGGAAAATATCCTAGGGTGAGGATTAACAACAACAACAACAACAAAAAAGAGCCAGATGGAGCCAGGATTTGAACCAAAAGGTGGCCCCCCAACTCCCCTCCCCTTTGACAGCTGTCAGTCTGTTCTCTGTATCTATCAGCTTGTTTCTACTTTGTTTATTATTTTATTTTGTTCATTAGATCCCACATATAAGTGAAATCATATAGTACTTGTCTTTCTCTAACTGACTTATTTCACTTAGCATAATACTCTCCAGGTCCATCCATGCTGTTGCAAAAGGTAAAACTTCCTTCTTTTTTATGGCCAAGTAGTGTTCCATTGTGTAAATGTACCACAGCCTTTTTATCCACTCATCTACTGATGGGCACTTGGGCTGCTTCCAAATCTTAGCTATTGTAAATAACACTGCAATGAACATATGAGTTTCATTTCTTTTTTTCTTTTTTTCCCCTCGCCCAAGGACATTTTTGCATTTATCCTCAGACAGAGTAGGAGGGAGAGAGGGAAGAAGAGAGAGAGAGAAACATCGATGTGACAGAGACACATCGAGTGTTTGCCACTCACACGACCTCAGCCGGGGCTGGGGATGAACTGCAAGCGAGGTTACATGCTCTTGGCCGGAATCAAACCCGGGATTCTTTGGTCCGCAGGCTGATGCTCTAACCGCTGAGCCAAACTGGCCAAGGCATGAGTTTCATTTCTTAGCTGCACTGTAACCTCACAACGTGGGGCTCTACTCCAGTTCCTCTTGACAGGTGAGGAAACACTCAAGAGAATCGAAAGCCACTGGCCCGAAAGGCAGAGCCAGTGATACCTAGGGCTAGGACTCAAGCCCAGGACGCTGCCCAGTGAGGGGGCTTTGGTTGGAATCCAGGGACCTGGGACCTGGGGAACAGGCGAGTCAAGGATGCCCTAGCTCTAAAATGGGCAAGGGCCGTTTTACATGGGGATGCAGCGGGGAGTCATGGGCGTGGCATGGTGGAGGTGGAGCGAGAGGCAAGCAAGGGTAGGGAGAAAAGCGTCGAGCCACCCTCAGGCTCTTGTGTCAGGACAAGAAGCAAGCAGGTGCCCTGGATGAACTTAGCTGAGGAAGACAGAGCCTTTGTAGGTTGCAAGACTGGGGGAGCCGTTGAAGGCTGAGGGGATGGGGTCTGCGCAGGCTATAAGGTCAAAGGTCAGCCTACAGGTGAGAAGGCCTCAAAGGTAAAGGGGGGAGATACCAAAACTAAGGCAGTAAGTAGCAGGAAGCTCTGGATTTTGCTAGGTCCCCTCTATTCTCCTGCTCTCCCCCTCCCTCCCAGGGTCCCCACGCGCACGCCCAGAGAGCCACTGGCAGACTCAGCCTGGTATTCGGGGAGATCAGCCCTGGACAGCGCCCAGCAAGCTGGGCGCCGCACGCAGAGGGTTAACCCCGCCCAGTGGCCAGCCAATCACAAGGAGACTGCACGGCTCCAGCCCTCGGCCTGCCCCTCCCTCCGCCCCACGGGCGCCTGGGGGTGAGAACCGGTGGGAACTACCGGAGCGCACAGCGCCAGCCCGCGCCAGCCCGCGCCAGCCCACGCCGTGCCCCGAGCACCTCGCTTAGGCCGAGCCAGTGCGAGCCAGGTGCTCACCATCCCATTTCACTGACCAGGACACTGAGACAGAGAGAGAGAGTGCCTGCCCCCAGGCCACGTAACCAGTGAGGGGCAGAGCGGGGGCTCAGCTCTAGGCCTGGAGCCTGCAGTTTTAACCGCCAGTCTCCGTGAAGAAGGGGATCTGCCCCCTCCACCCCCAGCAGGCCCCCTGCGCTGCTCTCCAGCCGCAGCCGAACTCCGGTTCAGTTCCGAGGAGCCCGGGTGCTGCGCTCTCGGCTGCCGGCAGGGGGCTCCCGAGGGCCAGCCTGGAGGTTAGTACTCCCAAGGCTAAGGTCCTGAGGCGTCATGGACCCCCAGCTCTCTGAGCCTCAGTCACCCCTTCCCTCCAGTGACACGGGGCGGGGGAGCCCAATCCCTCTGACTATTCTGCGCTTCTCTGCCCTGGCCCAGCTGGTCAACATGGTAAACATCCCCCTAACCCCAGGCAGCAAAGAGGGAGGGAGGCAAGGAAGGATGGCGGGGCAGCAAGCCCTCCACCTCTGCACACCTGTCAACTCCTCCTAGTTGGACCCTCTGGCACCTGAAACCACTTCCCCAGAACTGCCTCGAGGCCCCCTGGAGCCCCAGCCACCTGCAGGCCCCTCCGGGGCAGGCCAAGTTCTTCTCTGTTCCTCCCTGAGGCAGCCAAACCTGCCTAATCAAAGGGCCTGGGAAGGGGGGCTCTCCTCCCCTCCGCCCACAGGGGCACTGAGCTCTCGGCCCCTGGCTGCTCATGCCCATCAGGACCACAGGTTCCAATGCAGGTCTCCAGGAGGGCCAGGGCAGAGTCAAGGAGATGACCTAATACCTGCCTCCAGGGAAATGTGGCATACAGCATCCCCCCACCCCCAATCCTGAAGCTGGAGGTTTGGGCAATGAGACCCCAGGAAAGGATCTAAGGGTGAGGAGAGGGGGGAGGGTGGGCAACTTGGTCTGCTTCTGGCTGGGGCCCTCCCCCAGGGCTAGCCCTTAACTCCTTCACTACTAGAGGCAAGGAAAGTGGGAGAAGGGGAATTTCAATGCCCTCCCTGCCTGCCCCCCATGGTTTCAGAAGGCACCAGGTTCAAGGAGACAGTGCTCTAGAGCTCCTATCTTCTCCCCAATCTTCCTGAGCCTCGGGACCCCAAGCCACCCAACAGAGAAGGGGGCCCAGAACCATCACCACAATCCATAGTCTCTGGGATCTCAGCAAACTCCTATCAGAGAAGATCAAGTCAGAATTGATCCCTAGGAAAAGTCTTGACTTCCTATACCTAACAAGGAGAGCAACAGAACTAGGTCATGTTTCCCTTCTCTCCTTGGCTGCTAGAGAGCTCAGAGCCAAACCAGCGGCTCAATCACAGCCTGGTATTTTTGCATCCTCTTTTTATTCTCTAAAGATTGACCTGTTATTTTGGCTGCACTAGCCCTGTTGCTTCTCTATCTTAGGTAGTTTTCCAAGGAGATAATGTTTCAGAGGTATAAAGAGGGATACACAAGACAGATAAAACCAATCCCTGACAGAGATGGACAGACATGGTGGTACCTCATCCATCTTCTCTGAGGTTGGGGTCCTGTCTCCAGCCAGGTCCAAGGCCACCTCAGTTGTCTGGCCCAGAAGACCAGTGGGGTCTGGAGGGCCGGGCTCAGGCGGGGGCCGAGGCCCTAGCCCC
This sequence comes from Molossus molossus, assembly GCF_014108415.1. Taxonomy (NCBI): domain Eukaryota; kingdom Metazoa; phylum Chordata; class Mammalia; order Chiroptera; family Molossidae; genus Molossus; species Molossus molossus. The sequence continues at coordinate 34,650,476 of NW_023425358.1, read as the reverse complement.
AGGTCAAGCTCATCATCCTCATCCGAGTCTGGCAGTGGCGTAGGGCTGATATCCTCCAGGCCGGTGCTGGAGGGGCGTGAAGAAGGTGGTGTGGGGCCTCTAAAACCTGGCTGGGAGTTAGTGCCGAAGGGGGCCAGTGGGGAAAGCTGGGAGGAAGAGGAGGAGATGGGGCTGCCCTCCATCTGTAGCTCCGTGTCCGAGTCCTGTTCTGGAAGGAAAGGTAGCTTGGTTCGCTGCTCCTTCAGCAGCATCTCGATGCGCGAGTCCAGGCTGTCGTGGGGCTTCTCCAGCCCCGCAGGTGAGGACTCCAGCGTCGGAGTGCCTGGACTGTCACAGGGCTCGGGACTCCAGCCAAAAGTCGGCCGGCCACCCAGCTCCATGCTGTTGGCATCAGGGGGCGGTGGGCCGGGTGGCGTGCCCGGCTTCTCCTTGGTCAGGGGCTCAGTGGGCGGCGGGGGCGGGGGCGCGGGCGCTCTCCGGAACTCCCCACTGTCACGGGCGCCAAAGGCGGTTGTGGTGGTGGGCTCCTCCGGCGGTGGGGGGAAAGGAGGCACAGGGGTCTGATAGGGAGAGAAAGCCGACTTGAACGTGACTCCAGGAGCAGGGGTTGCTTGGGCAGGTGGTGGAGTGTGGGCAAACGTGGCTGAATCCTGTGGTTGGGCCTTGAATGGAGGGCCGCCACTGGCCCCACTGCTGCCGACTGCCCCAAATGGGAGGTCCACGGAGCCCCTGAAGGTGGCTGTGGCCCCTGACACCACAGTGACGGCAGAAGAGTTGTGGACATAATGATGCTCATGGCGGCGATTGTAGGCATCAGTAAACTTGCTCTCGTGGCGCCGAGCCTTGAAGGTCACCGTGGGGTCCTGGCTGAAGAGGTAGGAGGGTGTGGGCTGGCGGCTGGAGTAGCTGGAATCCTGCGAGAAGGGGGTGCCCAGGCGTGGTGTGAGCGGTGTGCCCTGTCCATAGGAGTTGGGTGTGTCCAGGCGACAGCTGGAGTAAGCAGTGTCCTGGGAGAAGGGTGTCCCACCACTATTTGGGGTGACAGAGGATGAGCCAGAGCCACAGCCTGTAGACAGACCACCATCCTTGAGGCGCTTCAGGGCATCTGACAACTAGAGAGAAGAGAGAGAGGTGTGAGATCACGGGGCATGGGGCATGCAATGGAATAGGGCTAGTTTCCCTTCTCACTCTGGCTGCTGGGAGCTCAGAGCCAAACTGGCTGCTTTAGAACTGCAACATGGTTTAGAACTGCAACATGGTAAGAGTCAGAGGGGTGGGAGATTGAAGAGAAGTGTCTGGATGGTCTTAACCTTTCTCTACTCTTGGGGTAGCCCATTATTCTCAGGGAATCTTGGTATCTTGACCAGATCCTGACATCTTGGTTGAAACCAGGATTTCCTTCCTGTCTCAGGCTGGCAGAAATCAAAGACATTCCAGGCAGGGGTAGCAGGAAAATCTACGGTCTTGGGAGTGAGGGCGTGACCTCCCGGTGTTTTAAGATTTAAATAATATGACATGGCAAACGGGCCTAATGAACAACTCAGTTGATCAGCAAGTAAACAGTCTCTCCATTCTGGAAAAGTTACTCCTGAGGGTGGCTGAGTTGATGCTGGAGAAGGGCTGGGATGAAATTCTCCCCAGGTGAGGGTGGTGTGTCCTGGGAGGCAGTTATTGGGGAAGGAGTCAGTCTTGCTCTGGACCTGAACTCTACTTTCTGGGAGCAGGGGTGCAGGGGTGCACAAGACATCAGATGTAGCAGTGTTTTAGCATCTGCATAGAAAGCGGGCTCCAGGTGGGCTCTGGGTCTGTGGGAACCTCAGCCTGTGTGGCCAGGCTCCTTTCCCTCCTATACCCTGGTATCCGAAGCTATAAATGGTGAAGTGGGGAAAGGGGGTCGCACCAGGGAGCTGGTGATGGGGCGGGGGGGGGGGGGGGAGACTGATGGTGACAAACCCACCTGCAGGGTCTCATTCACGATGGGAGAGATAGCATCCAGCTCACCCACAGGGAGGGTCTGAGGTGTGTATCGGCCTGTGACCAACAGTTCGTAAAACCGCATTCGGGTTTCCCCTGTGGAGGACAAGGGAGGGAGGATTCAGCCAGGTTCCCGGATGGGGCAGCCCCCACAGATTGGCTTCCTGGTGGGTCCCTTGTGCCTGAGACCCCAAGCCTGGGGAAGCTGTGTGACCATAATCAGGTTACCACCCCTCTTTGTACCTTTCTCGGGAGTCCTATCTGCCCAGCGAAACTGCTAATCTGGATGACTTTTCTCATCCTGAGACTCAGAATTTAATGCCTCGTGGGGCTGGGATTCCCCCAAAACAGAAATGGCACCCCCAACACAAAGCCCCTTCCTGTCACCTGGACAGCCAAAGAGAGTCAGGTTGTCCCTAACCTGTCCTTTCCCCTTTCCACTTAACAACCAGGGCCTGGTAGCAAGTGGAGAGGAGAGGTGACAATCTGTTGTTAACTATCAGGGGCCAGGTGACCAGCAGTTTATAAAACACACTCTAATACCAGGTTCCTGTGAACTCCACAGGCCTCCTCCTCTGAACAGATGCCCCAGCTCTGAGCCCTGTCTAGTAACCTTCCACCCCTCCCAGCAGAGAGAAGCCTCTATAGACCAGGGGCCCCAGATCACTGATATTTATAGAGCCCTGTGCGGCAGCTGCTTACATATGCAAAGGAGACGCATTCCTTGAGCTTCACTTTACACTTTACTGGTCTCTTTCTTGAAATACAAACTTAGCTGTCAGCCTCCGAGGGCCCCCTTCCTTCCCCTCCCCCCCTGCAGAAATAAAATTTTGGTGAGAGCTAGCTGCTCCTTAGAATGGGGAGGGGGCTCCACATTCGATTCTCAGGACTGCAGCCACACAAGGGGGATGTAGATTTGAAAGAGTCTGTATTCCCCACAGAGAGACTGAGAAACTACACCTGGGGGTGAGGGCGGCTGGGCTTAGATAGGAACCTGGACTTGTGCCCCTCGGAGACTCAGAACTAGGCATAACTCAGCATAGTTTATGGGATAACAGAGCCTGCCTGGGACCAGCCTCCACAGTCTCCAGCCAGATCTCAGAAACTCATCAATATGCATTCATTATTAAAGCCAAAAAGAAAGGTTTAGATTTTTCTGTCTTGGGTGTCATTTGCCCTGGTAACTCACAAAACCCCTGGAAGCAAAAGATCTAAAATTAATTAAATAGATAAATATAGAAACCTGGAAGCCACCCACCTAAGCCCACCCAGAGACCTCAAGGGGCTCTGGACCCAGCCACAGTGTCTGCCCAATCGCAGGGCTGGCTAGTCCTCAGGGTGCCCACCATCGATGTTGGCACCTTCTATCTTGGGGGGAACTGGAGTCCCTGTCTGCCCCTCCAGCCAGCGTTTCAGCAGAAGCTTCCCAGTACCCAGAGGGTGGGAGGTGTGGCCTCCCCAGCCAGCCTCTCCCAGCAGCCAGCACAGAGTAAGCACACTGCAGGGGAGGTGCTGCTGTCTCTTTAAGAGAGAGGAGGGAAGACACAGTGTCAACCCTTGAGCACCCAGAGCAGCCCGCCCAGCACTATCTGGAACATTATCAATGAAACCACACTCTGGGCCCAGATTGGTTCCCACTTCCAGGGGGAAGGGGTGGCATGGGGGGGAAGGGCACCCTGGATCCCTAGAGGACTCTTTTTAGTTGAGGGACCTACTCCTTTCTAATTTAAAGACATCCTAGTGGCTCTCCCTCAGCTCCCCCCCACAAATAAACAAACCCAGACTCCTCCCCTTGCTGAGGGCAACACTAGGGACTGTCTAAACCCAGGCCACCAGGGCTCTAAAGGGACCCTCGGGGTGTCAGTGGTGGGGAAGCCTCCGGGTGGTCCCTAGGGGTGCAGTGGCCAAGGACCCACACATTTGGTAAATTATAGCTTGTCTCCTAGCAACAGACAACACATTTAGCTCCATGTGACTCTATCCTCAGGAGGGGGCACACACACACACACACACACAGAGATTGTAAGGGGGCACCCAAGAAAGAGTGAAGGGGTCCCCAACACTTGCAGGAGGGGCTCTGGAAGGGGACGGGGCCACACTGACAGGTCTTGAGCTCCTCCGCGGGGGGGCCTGAGCCGGCCTCCACTCACCTTTGGTGTCCAGCTCCACGTGGATGATATTGCCCATGACCGAAGTGCTATGCAAGTGCTGAACCGCCTCCTTGGCTCCCCTGACCGTGGCAAAGACCACCTTGGCAATGCCCAAGTGCTTCTTGGTCTTAGGGTTGTACAAAATCTCCACCTCCTCCACTTCCCCATACTTCTTGCACATGTCCCTCAGGAAGTTTTCTCGGATGTTATCATTCAGCTTGGCAAATGTCACCTGCTTCGGAGGCACCGGGCCCACGTAGAACTCATCGATCTGGCAGAAGATGAGGGGTAGTTTGGAGAACATTGAAATTGAAGGGAAAACACAACATTCCCCACTGGCCTGCTTGCTGAAAACAATGAAGAGTAAAAAAATAAAAAAAAATTTGGGGGAAAAAAAATGCACGCGGGCGGGCCCGGGAAGCGGAGGATTAAATCGTTTGGAACGTGGAAGTCCTCTGGGTTCGAAAGGAAAGGGGAAAAAGAAACAGTTTCTCTTTCCCCACACCCCCCACTCTGGCCTCCTCTCCCTTCTACCAGGTCAGGGGCGACCCCTTGAGCTAGGAAGTTGTCCCTCAGCCACAAGGCTGGGAAGGGGGGCGGGTCCCGGGGCCAAGCCCCCGTACTGGCAGGAGCCAGGTGGGACCCGCAGCCCCCCGCTGGGCTGGCAGGACACTGTATCAGCACCTCGATTACAGTTTCACCGCAGTGTTACTCTGTTTACAGTAGCTCGGAGGGGACGCCCCTCTCGCAGCAATCTCCCCCTCCCCGCCAAAACTTCCCTGTCCGGGACGGCGGGAACTCAGAATCCGGCTGGGCTCGGTCAGGACTGGCGTTATTTTCGAACTCAGGGAGGGGGAGCAGAGACCGCGGGGCAGAGAGGAGGGGGTCTCACCTTGAATTTGGGCACCGACAGCTCCAGCTCCTTGTTTTTGGTCCAGATCCCGACCACCCGGGGATCTTCGACAATTTCCACCGGGCGGTTGCTGGACATCTGTGGGGAGAAATGGGGGGGGGGGGCAGGATGGGACGGCTGGTCCCACTCCCCAGGGGCAGGGGCAGACCCGCTTCTCCAGGCACTTGTCAAACTCTAGGGCTGGGGACCCGGCTGACAGTTGGCCGGGTGGTCGGGACGGGGGTCCCGGGCCGCTCGGACCCCTCTCCCCCGGCACGACTGAGGATGGGTGGGGGCGGCGGGGAGGCGCGCCGGCTACTCACCGCCAGGCTGAAATGCTGCCCATCGTAGCGGTACAGTTTATGGTGTCCCTTTTTCAGAGCCGGGTCAATCATCAACTTGTAACTTCTCCAATGGTGGTTCCTCCTCTCGCCCGAAGGGCCGGGCTGCGGCGGGGGCTGCTGGTGGTGGTGGTGGGGGTGACTGTTCTCCATGCCGTTAACCCAACCTGAAAACGAGCAAGTTGTTGTCGTCTCCGCCGCGGCGGCGGCGGCGGCCGCTTCTACACACACGCGAAAGAATCAAATCGTCCAGCCCCCACCCCCTCCCACCTTACCAGCGCGCCCCAAAAGGCTCTGTCTCGCTGGCTCCCCCCAAAATAAGAATGGAGCGAGAGAATAACCCTTCCGGGAAAATTAGAAGCCCGCCCGCTCGGCCACCGTCTCGGGGCGGCAGCGAGTGACTCCTGGGGGCCCCCGGTGCGGGCTGGCGGGGCCCGGGGCGCCGGGAGGACGCGGGCTCCGGCCCATGGTGCCCGCCCGGCCGCCCGGCGTGGCGCGCACTCGCTCGCTCGGCCCGGCTCGGGCGCGGGGCTCGCGGCAGGCCTGGCGCCGCCCGCCCGCCCGCCCGCCCGCTCGGCCGGGGCCCCGGGGCCGGGGCTGGGGGCTCGGGCCGCCCGGCTGCCGGCCGCGGCCTCTCCCTCCCCGAGTCGCGCTTACATCCCCGCCGGGCGCCGGCCTCCCTGCGCCGCCAGCCAGTACATGGTGTCCCCCGCGGGAGCCGAGGCCGGGGCTGCCGGACGGGGGGCCGGGAGAGGGGGAAGCCGCCGCCGCGGCTGCCGGGCCCGGAGCTGCTGCCGCCGCCGCTGCTGCTGCTGCTGCCCAGGAGGCGGCTGGCGGCGGAGGCTCGGCTCCCAGTAGCCGCACATCCCACAATACACCGCTAAGGAGCCCGACCCGAGCGCTCACCCTCCTCCTCTTCCTCCTCCTCTTCCTCCTCCCCTCGCCTTCCTCGCTGCTTCCCCAGGCGCTCTCCCGGCGGCGGCAGCTGCGCCGCCAAAGCCCCGGGCCCCAGCGGCCCCCCACCCCTCACTCGCGCGCTCCCACACTGCCTCCCCCCTCCCCAGGGGAAGGCCTTTTAATTTATTTATTCTGCTGGGACCTAGGTGGGGGTCTTGGCGGGAGGGGGAGGGGGTCTCCCCGGGCTCTACCTCCCGCGGCTGAGGCTACCCTCCGAGCCGCGGCGTGCGCCTCGGGCCTCCACAACTGTTTCCAAACTGCCAAGGCCGGAGGTGGGCGCGTGAGGGCTTGGGAACGGGGTTGGGGTTTTGGGGTGTAATTGTGTGTCTGGACGCTCAAGCCGCGGGGGGGAGGCAGGACGACTCAAGACGAGTTGCAATCGAGGTATCTCCGCTCCGGCTTCCTCTTCTGCCGGGCGACCCCCTCCCCCCCCGCCCCCAACCCGCCCCCGAGCTAGGGAGGAGAAACCAGGATTTTAACCAAATTAGCATTCACATTCCTGGGAGGATGCAGCCTTCGCCTGGACCTGGCTGATAGAAGCTTTTTGCTCTGTTTTTATTTTTGGAGAGCAGAGCCCTGTAATTGTCCAGAACACATGCTTCTCTTCCCCCCACCCCCTTCTTCCTCCAGCCACCAGCAGAGGAGAGAGTCCCCCTTTTTTGCATTTATCTTTTCCTTCCCCTTTCTTTATTAAAGGTCCGGGAGTGGCGGCGGCCAATCAGCGCGCGGCTTCCATCTTGTGAGTTCAACTCCTAGGCTCCCGGGCTTCGCGAGGACGCCTTTGCAGCCCCCTCTGCCTCCCGTGTCGGGCGGCCGAGGCGACGAGCCGCCTCGCTGGGGCTTCGGGGTGGTGTATTTCATATTGGGGCTCTTTTCGGGGTTTGTAATTTGGCAGTGGGTAGGTAATTGGCTGGAGCAGGGCGGCAGGGCGCGGCAGCCAATCAGCGCGCGCCTTCTATAGGGCTTGAGTTATTAGACGCTGATCTCAAAACATCCTTCATCAGACACCAAGGAGAGGCCAACAGATGAGGGGAGCCATTTTTCTGCAATGGAATTAAATGGCCAAGTGGGTTTTTCCTTTGTTGCAAATGGGGAATGTTTTTCCTTTGACTCCACCATCCAGTTCAGGACGCCTCAGTGTTGTGTTTAACATTTGTCAACAGGCTAAAGGACTCACAATTGGAAGAATGAAGAAGACTTTTTAAAAAGATCTGGATTTTTCCTTATGACTTGGAATCCATCTTTGTCTTGTATAACTAGGTCATAGCACACCATTAATGTCAGCAGTTAACAGTTTTGAATTCCAAAAAACCTAAGTAAATGACATATTTTTTTCTTCCTCTTTTTTTTTTCTTGGGTGGGTGGTGGTGGGGAGCTTGGAGCTGTCTTAATCTGTATTCTCTTGACTGAACAATAAATTTTTAAATATATATAGTTTCCTCTATTAAACACTTAAACCTGGCCATCTTATTAACTCCTTCTGCTCTCTCTTTTTTTTTTTTTTTTAACAAGGTAATGTTTTCAATGTATAGTTTTAGGACTAGCGAAGTGGCAGCAACAAAAAAATGTAAGCAGTTGTTACTCTTTTAAGTTTTTAAAAACCTTTTACATTGTAAGTACCCAATCCATTCTGTCCTTACGCAGCGCAGTTTTCATGTTAATGTTGCTGAGATGTCCTGAATTTTCTGAACCTTCATCTGCATGTATGTCTTTGTCGCTCTTGTCTAAGCCAGTTAAAATGCTTTTAGACGATTTTGCTTTTATAAAAGCTAAGGCGTTAGCTTTAAGCTTTTGAGAATGTTTACAGCAATAAATGCTAGTCAGCTTTCTTCCCAGTAACATGTACACTTTCTTTGAAAATCGATCTATTTGAAGGAAAACAGCTCTGTTTTTCTGGTCTTAGTAGAGGGGTGGGTGAGGGAAAGGAAGACCTCTTTGTGTAAGAGACTAAAAGCCGTCACAGGAAACTAGATTAAAACTGGAAAACAAGTCCTGGCTGGTTCGAGCCAAACACCAACGTTAACTCGCGGGTATTTTCTATGGTGGTTGGGATGGCCGCGTGTCTTTTTGCCTTTTGTTTGATTTGACTGTGTTTTCGCCTTTTGTCTCTTAATGACGGTCACACCATTGCTATATCCAGAGCAGTAAACAGTCCTCAGCGAAGCCGCCTTTTGCCAACCCAACCCTGGAAAGTTTACCGAAGTGGAAGGAGCAGAAAAATGCCATGAGAGTGTAACTTACAAAAAGGTAACAACAACAACAAAGGCACCACCATTTCCCCCAAATACTCCCAACTAAACAACTCCCCACAAAGATATTTTTTTCCAATAACATCTCCCCAGCCTCCGCCCAGCTTGATCTTCCAGATTCCATGGCACCGGGCTGAGCGGGTAAGTTGTTGTTGTTTTTTTTTAAAAAGTGCCTTTTGCCCCTTCGAGGAAATCTTTTTTTTTTTCCGAGCAGGCCAAGGGCTGCAAATGTGTGGGAGCCGAGGGGAGAAGGAGGTTTCTGGAGCTTTGTGTTTGACAGCCGGGTCCGGGAGGGGTTGGGGGCCGAGGAGGGCTCTTCGGACCCTTCTGCCCCTTCTGCCCGGGAGGCGAGAAGAGGCTCCCCCCGCGGCCTCGGGCGTCCATGGAGCTGCCTGCGCTTTTGTAGGTCTGAGCCTTGGTGGGGAGTCACTTGAAGTGCTTCGGAGACGGGGGTACTCAGGGGCCGAGGAGCCGGCCCCGCCAGGCCCAGGGCCCCTCTGCTCGCCCTTCGGCGTGGGGTCTGGCGCTGCGCGCGGCGCGGGGCTCGGGCGCGCCTGCGCTGCCGAAGCACAAAGGACAAAGGCCGGCGTCCATGTTGGCACCATGACGCAGCACCTCCCGCCCGGCGCCCGGCGCCCGCGGCCCGGCCGCGCTCGCTCCTCCCTCCCAACACGAGTTTATTTTCAGGTTCAGAGCAGAGCCGGCGGCCGGGGCCGGGGCCGGGCGGGACGAGGGGCGGGTGGCGCCGGCCGGCTCTCGTCCTTCCGCCCTGCGTCCCTGTCGAGCTGGGCCCCGGGCAGGCGGGTGGCCTCGGCCGGGCCCGGAGCCCGCGGGGCCCCGCGCCCGGGCCGGGGGCTGCTCGCGGAGGCCGTTGCGGGGCCCCCAGGCCCGAGGGCGTCGCGCGCCGGGGCTTCCGCGCCGGCCCCGCGGGGCGAGGCGAGCAGAACGGCGCCATTTCGCGCGCCGCCCGCGGCTCGGGCGGTGGCGGCCGCTGCGCCAGGCGGGAGGAGGCGGGAGGCGGCGGGCCGGGGGGAGGGGAGGCCGGCGCGCTGTCGCCCACGCTCCTGGCCGCCGCCTGCGTGGACGCCCCTGGCCCCGAGGCCTCGACGTCGAGGCCGGGTGGCCCAGCTGGCTCGGACCCCGCACCCGGGTGGGAGAGCCCTCGCGGGCACCAGGAGGCCTGCTCCCCTCCCTCCCGCGCAGCAGCCAGTAGTAAAGGACTCGGGGGCCGACCAGGGCCTCGAGGCCGCCCCCTGACCCCACGCTGCACACGCGGCCTCGGCGCCTAGATCTGGCTGCAACTGCCCTTTGATAGTCGAGCCCCAGGCACAGGGGCCCCCTTTGTCCCCAGTTCGGGCGTGAGGCCCTCACGGAAGCCACCGACGCCAGACGTGGTCGTGCGTGCAGAGCTGGCCTTCCAATCCGGCTCTCTAGAGGCAGAGGTGGGGGTTGAGGCCTGGGCAGGCTGAGCGGGCCTTCCCCCGGGTCCCCCCAGGCGGAGGGCTCCGGGGTAAACGCACCTCTCTGGCCCTTGGTGGGGGAGGGGATGTGGACGGGGCGGGCCTTTGGAAATGCAGATTAGTCGCCTCCTGCTGCTTGTCGCCCGGGCTGAACCTATGGTGAATCAGCCACCACCACCCCTTAACCATTCCAGAGTTAGGGCGCCTTGGCAGCTAGGAATAAGGGGGAGGCATTTGTAAGGATCCCCTTCCCTCCGGGAGATCCTGCCTTGTTTGTCGCCAGCAACTCCCTAACAAACCCTCTGGCTTCTCCCACCCCCAGGCTCTTGGCCAGAGAAGGGGCAACATGCCGGTACCCCCAGAGTGGACCGATCTCCTCTGAACAGCTGAGCAGGCTTAGTTTGACTCTGACAAGCCTACTAAGGTAGGTGTGAGCCCTTTCCCAACCTGCAAGGGAGATTTGGGGGGCTTTGGCCACCAGCCCTGAGAGGGCGGACACTTCAAACCCGTTTGGCTGGTTCTGCAGCCCCGCCCCTCCTCCCCCCACCCCTCCATGTGTGGGACTGTGTGTGTGTGTGAAATCGGCGGCCTGCTGGGCCTATCCATCCCCGCCTGTCAGCTTCTGTTGTCAGGAGTTTGGGGCATGCAATTCTCTGCCGTATTTAGTAGCACAGGAGAAGCCGTACTGGCTAGTGTTTCCCAGTGGTGTTTTGCGGTGGGGGGAGGGCCCTGGATGCCTCTGAAAGACACCTCTGCTACCAGGAAGCCCAGCCCTGCTCTGGCCCTTCCTTCCTGCCTCCAGTGGGGGCGTGTGGGGTGACTGTATGAGCTGGCCTCTTCTCCGATAGCTGGCTGCTCTTGAGGTGAAGCACAGGATCAGAGGCCTGGGCCAGCTTCCTCTAAGAGATTTCTTGCCTCTTCTGCTTCCTGGGAATTCCCAGATTCCCTCCCCAACACACCAAAATGAGCCGTTTCTAGAGTTGCACAAACTGGCTAGTCATTCACCTGCTGCTACCTTGCACATGCCGCACAGTCTGAGCCCAGCTCTGAGTGGGGCTAGGTCGGTTACTCTCAAACAAGCATGCGTCCCAGTCACACAGTAGAACTGATTCTTGGCCAGTCCTCTGATTCAGTACGTGGGGCCTGAGAACTTGCATTTCTAATAAGTCCCCAGGTGGTGCTAATTCTCTAGGGACACGTTTTGAGAACCCAGGCTAGGTAACACCTGTGGTGGTGTGAGGCTGCGAGCTCAGTGCTTGGCACAGAGTCGTTGGCCTAATAATAATGGCAACTCTCCTCGTTCTCCTAACACAAGCTGTGCCCGCAGTTTCCCATCCTCTTTGTCTCTGGGAAGCTCCACAGCTGGAGACAGTGAGGTCCTTGATCTCTGGCCCCCTCCCCCATGTGGTCGCTAGTGTGTGATGACTTTGATGAACCATTTGGGTCCAGGTGCCACTGATTGAACTGCCTCCCCCGTTTGGCTCACAGCTTGGCTTCTGTATCAGATCAGCCCTGCCCACTTTCATGTGTAAGGGCTAATGTGAGGTTTGGGGGCGTTTAGGGCTTGACCCTGAAATTTTGTTGTGGGCATCTTGGTGCTTAATCAAGGGAGGCTCTAAAGTCAGGCGGCTGTGGGCCTGAATCTCCAGTGCTGGTGACCTTGGGCGAGTCTCCGGTGTAAAATGATAATGATGCATGTTGAAAAGGGTGTTGGGAGAATTAAGGGGGCTGGCCTCACTCTCAGGCTTCACACTCATTCGCCTCCATTCGGATTTGGCTGCAGGGAGTGGAGGCTGGGCTTCCTTCCAGCCCCTCCCCCACTGGCCCACCCGGGAGCACGTGGCTCAGCCTCAGGGCAAAGGGAAAGAAGCCTGTGGAAGGCTGGCAGGCTGCATCCTTCTGCCCTTGTAGTCTGAGTCGGGATGGTGGCCTGCCCCCTGCTCCATGATCAGTCATGACTTGGGGTCACACACACCCCCTCCCCAGAATATAAATGACTCACCCAAGGTCAGGAGGTCACCACAGGCAGCCAGGACAGGGTTCCAGGTGTCTTGACTAACAGCCAGCGCCTGTGTCCGTGGCACCCCCTTGCCCCAGCTGTCTGGGTTATTTTGGGCTCCCTCCTGTGCCAGCTGTCTGCTGGCATCACTGCCGGGGGCTGGGAAAGCAGTCTGGTTGAAAGTAATCCTAGTGGTGCTTAGTTCCTTCTGACTGCCATGCCTTGGCCTCCAGTTCCAGATGAGCTGGGTGAGGTCCGTCTTGTACTTTGCTGAGGATAAAGGGGTGCACCCCCCTGCACCTGACACCAGCCTCCCTCCCGCCTTACCTGGCATAAGGGGAGAGGGGAAAGCTCTTTGTAAAACTTGATGAGCCTCTTCCCTACCTCCCTGGCCTCAGACCTCGGGTTTAAGTTCAGCTCCGACAGTGATGAGCCTATTCAGCCCTTTTAATCCTCCCTGAACCGTTCAGCCGCCTAAGGGTGTCCTGTGTCCCTTAGGATAGAGCCCTGATGGTTGCCAGGCCTGGGGTCTTTACCTGCTGTGGGCTTGGAATTGTTCAGTGATTGATTCAAACCCTCCCCTTTCAGCAGCTGCCTGGAGGGCCACAGCCAGTTCTTCCACTCCCGCCCTGGGACCAATTAGGGAGCAATTAGGTGCTGAACTGTGGTCTGGGTGTGATTCTTGGAAGGGAGAGGTGTCCCCCTGACCCGGAAGGATCGGCCTCTATACCTTTTCTTCGCTGCTTCCATTTCTCTTTCACCCTTTCTAATTTATTTTGTTACCCCACCCCCCACCCCATCACCCCTGGGGGCAGGGAGGGGCAGGGCAAGCTGTCATTCCTCCTTGCCCCGAGGGCGGCTCCGCCCACCGGTCACGCAGGGGGCGATGGGCGGGGCTGCTCCTGGCGCCAAGCCGGTGGGGCTGCCTGGAGAGGGCCACGCCAGCGGAAGGGCGGGCCGCTGGTGACGGAGGCCCGGAGGCTGCCAGACCTGCCTTACTACTGGACGCCGGGGTCCTGCCTCTTCCGTCCCAGCTACCGAGGGCCCCAGCATGGAATATGACCTTTTGGACCCTCTGGGTGGAGACGCAGCTGCGTGGACTGTGAAGAGAGGCACCCTGCCATCTCAAGGCCATCTGGGTCCACTGCTGTCTCCGTCTGGCCAGTGACCTTGGCAGGTCCCTGACCCTCTGAGAGCAGTGGTCTCCCCGTGTGAACTAGGAGGAGGAAGTTGGCAGATAGCCTTTTGAGCTGTTTCTGAGTCTGGCTTTGTGAGGGGAGCTTTTCATATGGCAGTGACTCCACAGGCCACCCTGGGCCACCTCCCCTCTCTGGGACCTCACAGGATGGTCTGTGAAGGCTGTGTCTTCAGCCTCACCAGGAGCAGATGACCTCGGGATGCTCTGAGGCACAAGGAAAGTGGAAGTCAGAGGCATGTCATTAACCATCCTACCTATGCTGGCCACACTTGACCCTCAGAAGACAGAAATGGATCTGGCACCTTCTCTCCTGGGCTCAGCTGGCCACGCTGTGGCGGAGGCCAAATGAGTTCACCCCACAAATGCCACCTGGCCAGCTCCCCTTGGTGTCTGTGTCTCAACAGCTCCGTGGCAAGGACCAGTTTAAAGTATCTTTCTTGTTTTCCTAAATCTCTCCAGGAACTCCTCCTGGTGAATAAAAGGAGAATGACATGGGTCCTCAGAGCATCTCACAGGTAAGGAAGCAGGGCCCCCAGGCATGTGGGTGTGCCCAGCTCCTCGGCTGGCCTGCCCTGGCTCTGCCACCCCAGGAAGCTCCAGCAGCTGGCCTGGCTGTGGGGTATTTTTAGCTACAGATCCAGCCCCTACACCACCACTGGAGCTGGGTCCAAATGAAACACTCCAGGCCGGCTGGGGCTGGGGTTCTGCCAGCCTCTTGGCCAGGCAGGGGTAGGTGGGCAGTCGGGCCAGTGTCAGCTGTTCTGCCTGGACCCAGGCAGGGCTGGAAAGACTCACTTTTCCTCTCCCCTCAGCTTTGTGTAAGTGGTTTGTTCTGTCATAAGTCAAAATTGCAACCCCATTTCTCAGATGGAAGGTGGAAACTTAGGAGCGAGGATGGTCAGGAGTCCTCCCACAGGCTTGTGTCGTTAACCCAGTTTCCCGTGGCATAGTTTGCTCAGAGGGGTGGCTTTTCTAGGTGAATTCTCCCCAGACCCCTCCCAGATGAGGCAGCCCCCTCCCCCTCCCATTCTCCCAGTCTCCATGGCTTTAGGGTCTGCTGTGGGGCCAGGCCTGAGATAAGGCTGCAAAGATAAGTGGTTCTCACTCCTTTCACGCAAAACCCTCTTCCATCCTCTCCCTCCTCCTGGGGTCCTGGGGTCATTTCTTACTTATCTCTGGACCTGGTCCCTTCTCCTGACAACTTCAGGCTGCCTCACCAGCCAATCATAGCTCCTCAGTGGTCACCGAAGAGAGCTTGAGGGTCCAGATTTGGCTGGGCCAGTCCAGGAGCCTTCTGTCCAGTGCCCCCAGCTTGAGCCCAGCAGCCAGGCCCTCTATAATCTAACCCTGGTTACCGTGATAACAGCATCCGGCCTCCCTCCTCTCCCCCAGCCACTGCCAAACCTGCTGGGGTTTTCCAGCCACCGTGCATTTGCCCAGGTTGTGTCTACCTGGCCCACCCTCCCAACACTGCCAAGCTTAGTTCATGTACCACCCAGCTACCAACCTTTTCTGAGCTCCTTACAGGTAGGAACACAATTGCCTCTCAATAAACTTGTGTTGCAAAAAAAAAAAAAATGAATGAGTTGCTGTAAATTTTTCTAGGGGTGCTTGATCCAGCGGGCCATCTGGCTTGGTGACAGGGTAGGGCTTCCACCTAACAACCTGAAACTGGGCTTTAACTTACCTCCTCTTCCCAGCTCCGACTCTTTTGGGGCTTCGTGGGCGGTCGCTGCTGCCCTCTGGTGGTCAGACCCTGCTTGTATTCGCTGAAAACCTTAACGCGACATTTATGGAACTGCCAGGTTGGCAATTTCCTCCCTGAAGCAAAGTTTACCTCATCTCTTCTGAGAACTTGAAAATTGGTCATCTTCGGGGAGGGTAGGGGTAAGATCCTGGGTCCTGCCAGCCCCTTTCGGAGGAAACTCCCAGAGGTCCTACCCCAGCTGGGAGGACCCGGTGGCTCACTTGGCCCTGCCCCGGTGCCTAACCCGCCTGCTGCTCAGCTGCTCCTGGGGCCCGCCACTCCCTCCAGCGGCCTGGCTTGTGGAGCGGAAGTCAGCCCAGGGTCGCAGGGATAGGGGGGGGTGGCAGCCAGCCGCCCTGTAGTACCTGCGTCTGGGGGTGGGCGGGTTGGAACGAATGCTCGCAAGTTGGGGGGCTGCTGGCTGAGCACTTGAGTTCCCGGGTGGAAGTAGGATCGTCAGTCTCCAGAATGGACGCGGGGCCCAGCTGACCTCGGCTCGCTCTACCCGGGCCTCCCCGCCCTCCCTCGGTCTAGCCCTGCTGGATTAGCGCCTCCAGCCCAGCTAGGAGGAGGCTCCTCCTGCCGGCGGGATGCGGGCGCTCACCTGCCGCCCGGCAGGGGGCGCCAGAAGTCCACCTTGCGCCCCTCGGGAGGCGGGGGTAGGTAAGCGGAACCACTATTCCCCACCCCCAACCCGCACCCACACCGGCGCCGGGAGACCCAGACCAGGTGGGCAGAGGCAGCTCCCACGCCAGCATCCCTCTGGCACCACCCACCTACCTCCTGTGGGGACACAGGTCAGAGGCCGACTTGCCTCGGGTCACCCGGCCGGAGCAGGGCCACGCTCCGGGGCTGCCCCCAAAGCTGGAAACCAAGGCTCCACGAACCAGGGTGCTGCGGTGGGGAGGGAACAGTTCGCCAATCAAAGAGCCCCTGCCCAAGCCAGCCAATCAAAGAGCCCTTGATAGAAGGAGGGGCCTGCCAATTAGGGGTGCCCCACGAGAAGCGGCGGAAACGTTGGGTCTTGACTAGGGGTGGGCGGTGCGCCCCGATGAGCTGGGGAGGGGGTAGGCGCTGCGTTTGCGGCTGAGCACCCCGTGTCTCGGTGGCTTCAGTTTCCTTGCGAGTGAGGCGAATGCCCCCGGCTGGTACCCTAGCAGGAAGGTAACGGAGGCTGGGAGGGCGCCCGGGGTGCCCGAGAGGGGCGGTGCCGGCTGGGCAGGGGGCGGGACTTGCCCTGGCCCCGCCCCCGTCTGCGAGCTCGGCCCCAGCGCTCTGCCCGGCGCGCCGCTGTCTGCGCCGCCGGCTCGGGGATATGGACGCCCCCGGGGCCCCGACCCCCACGGCCGCCCCCGGCCCGGGTAGGAAGGAGCTGAAGATCGTGATCGTGGGCGACGGCGGCTGCGGCAAGACTTCGCTGCTCATGGTGTACAGTAAGGGATCCTTCCCCGAGGTGAGCCCGGCGGAGGGTGGGGGCCTGGAGGCGCGTAGGATGGGGAAGGGGGGACGGGCTGGGGACCCCTGGGGCGAGGGACGGCCTTGAGCCTGCACCCGAGCCGGGCCCTGGGTCCCGGGCGCGAGGCGGCCGCCACCCCGCCACCCCGCCACCCTGGGGCGCCCCCTCGGGAATTCCAGAGCCTAGCGGCGTGAGGGGACTGAGCCGGATGAGGCGAAGATGGGGCGTACGAGGGGAGTCCGGCCGGCCCCTGGGACCCTGGGGCCCCGCCGCACTCCTTAAGAGCCAGCCCTGCCCTGTGTCCCACAGCACTACGCCCCATCCGTGTTCGAGAAGTACTCGGCCAGCGTGACCGTGGGCAACAAGGAGGTGACCCTGAACCTCTACGACACCGCCGGTGAGTGCGCCTGCGCACCCAGGGTCCCCGGTGCGCCCTGAGGGTTCCCCCCGCCCAGAGGGTTTCCCCTCCGGGCATCACCACGAGGCCCTGACAGCCCATCACGCCTGGAGGCAGCGGAGGGGTGCTGGCCAGGAGCCGGTTGACCACCCCTGGCTGGGTGGCCCTGGTGGCATAGAGGACCTCCGACACCCCATCTGTGAAAGGAGGGTGTTTGGATGAGGAGGGCTCCTGGACCACCATCCAGTGCTGATGTATTGAGAGCCCACGGCTTCGCTCCTCCCCTGTGGTTCTAGAAAATTATGAGCTTCTTCTGTTTCCCACGGAGCCGGGATTTCGTGTGTGATCTGCTGTGGTCTCCTAAGATTCTGTGAGCTGCAGCTTTGGGTCCTCTGTAGGATTCTGTGGCCTGCGTCTCTGGGTCCTGTGCTTCTAGAATACTCTAGCCTATAGCCCTGAGGCTCCAGGGTCCTGTGGACTCAAAACTTGATTCCCACGCTTCTGGGGTTCCGTGGGCTAGTGTGTAATTCTGGAATTCTGTGGTCTGCAGTTTTGAGCCTGTGGCTCTAGGATTCTGTGGCTACAGTCCTGTGCCTTCCTGGTTCCCTGGAAGCAACCAGGCACCGAGGAAGGAGCTGAGCTCCAGGGAATGTCAGACTGAGGCTCTGTCTGCCACCTGCAGCTCCTAGTGGATTTATGCCACCTGCGGCAGTCAGCAGAGTCCTGTTGTGGGGGGATTTGTGGGAGGAGCTCGGCCAATGAGAGGATGTGGGTGACATTGGTGGGGGGGGGGAGGCGGCACTGCCTTCTCTCAGGGAGTTTCCATCTTTCCCTAGGCTCTCCTCTGAGCTGAATAAACACTGGGGAGCAAAGGTCAGGATTCCCAGCTGGGGCCTTACTCAGCTTCTGTGACTCAGTGTCTAGTGACCTGGGTGGCACCCTGTCATCAGGTGCCCCTTCTCCAGGCAAGCCTGGTATGTATGAGGTGAAGTCTCAGACTGGCCTTGGATGGAGCCAAAATCCAGACTCCTCCCCCACCTCCCCAAGCTGCCACCAGCATCTTATTTTACCTGGAGAGTCTGGGAAGGGGCTGCCTGTCCCAGCCCCAGACTCCTCCCCCACCTCCCCAAGCTGCCACCAGCATCTTATTTTACCTGGAGAGTCTGGGAAGGGGCTGCCTGTCCCAGCCCCAGACTCCTCCCCCACCTCCCCAAGCTGCCACCAGCATCTTATTTTACCTGGAGAGTCTGGGAAGGGGCTGCCTGTCCCAGCCCCAGACTCCTCCTCTGACTTCTGGCAGGCTTTGCTATTTAGGTGCATCCCCACTGCCTGTGCAGCAGCCTCTAAGGACCTTCCCCTCTGGTTGGAGGAAGGCCCTGCGGGGCTGCCCCCAGAACAGGGATGAGCCTCCACCTACTTCTGAGGAATTCCCAAGGGTGTGGCCACAAGAGCAGTAAAATCACCAATGTATGTGGGACACTTTTAGTTTCACATGTTTCCTGTCTGGGGCCCAGGGAGGGGAGGGGCAGGTTCCTTAGCCCCACCTTGTGGGTGGGGTGCTGGCAGGACAGGCAGGGTGCAGGGGAAGTGTCTCTCCTCTCGGGTCCCCAGTCCGCTGTTCCCGGCTGCCTCGCCCCTCAGACCCAGCAGGACCACTCCTGGTCTTGCTCAGAGAAAGATGCTCAAGAAACATGTAAGGGTAGGTTGTCAAGTGAAAGTCTAGAAAGCTTCTACTTGTTTCAAGAAAGGATTTGTAGCCCTGGACGGTTTTTCTCAGCGGTTAGAGCATCAGCTTTCAGACCAAAGAGTCGAGGGTTCGATTCCCGTCAAGGGCAGGTACCTCGGTTGCAGTTGGTCCCCTGGCCCTGGTCAGGGTCCTGCGGGGTGTTTCTCTTTCTCCCTTCCTCCCTCCCACTCTACCTGAAAATAAATGGAAAAATATTCTCAAGGGAGGATTACAAAAAGAAAGGAGTTGCTCTAAGAGCTATTTCAAGAGGGAGGGAGTTGTCAGAATCATTCAAGCACCCGGGGCAGTGATAATGCTCTGGAGTCAGACCTGGGCTTTGCTGCAGGCTCCCCTGGCTGGGTGTCAGGGGGTGCTTGGGCCTCGGCTTCCGCCTTTGTAACCAGGGCTAGAACAATTGTGAGATCAAATCAGGTCCTTGTGATATGCGGCGCTTAGCACAGGGGCTGGCTCTGGGCAAGGGTGCAGCTCCCCACCCCACCCTCTCGGTGGAGTCCCGGGGAGTGGACAAGCCCCACACCCAGCAGGTCAGCCCAGGGAGGGATACTCAAGGAGAAAAAGCACGCTTGCTCCCTCACGGTGTCCCGCTGTTTGGAGGAGAGTGGAGGGGACACCAGGTGCTCGTCCCAGAGCGAGGCTTGTGAGATGACCGAAGAGGAAACCCAGATGCAGAGCCCCTTCCTGGAGAAGCCCTGTGTTTGACGTTCACCTCTACCTGCAGGGGCACCGCTGTCTGGAGAACGTGTTAGGAAAGGATGGCGAGCTGACCAACTAGAAAGAGGGAGACAGCAGTGTGGGGAGGGACCGAGGTGGAGATGCGTCTAGTAAAGTTGTTGTAGAAGATTCTAAAACCTGATGGGCTGGACCCTGCGGTGGGGTCGGGAGGTGGCACCTTTCCAACCAGCCAGTGGTGACCGGAGCCCTGGCACAGGGTTGGCTCCAGGAAGACTGAATTTCCCCACACCTAGGACCTGCGCCACAGGGGCCCCCGGGGATGCCACCCCCCGACTTGTCTCCGTCCTGTGGAAGCAGCCGCAGACACGCAGTGGTGGGAGGGAGCGTGGGGGGTGGGAGAGCACTCGGTGCTCAGCCGAAGTGGGCAGGGTCTGTGAGCACCCACTGCCCTGGCAGCCACGCTGTGGCCCGACACCCGCAGAGACAGGAAGCTGTGGTGAGGTCTGAAGTTTCCTGGGGAGGCAGAGGCGAGGTGGGGCGTTAAGACACCAACCAGATACGGAGCTATCAGAGCCTTGGGGTGGGACCCGAGTTGGGGTGTCACGAGATGGGGTGGGGATTGCCCAGGGAGGTGGAGAGCTGTGGTTTCCTTCTCAACACTAGGGAAAGTGGGGGGCAGAGGACTTGCTAAGACAAGGAATCAGGGACAAGAAGGGTGTCTGGGAGCCAGGAGCACAGAGGCTCGGGGGCCGAATCTGGGGGCCGTCACCTCAGAACCGGCTCTCAGCTGTGGGCTGGCACTACCCGGGCCTCAGCTACTGCAGTCTCCGGGGGGGCCGTGCAGGTGGTGGGCCCCAGGGCACCAGTGAAAGTGGGTTCCTTTTCTGGAAGCTTCCCCTTCTCAGGCTGCCTGCACCCATCCCCAGACCAACGCCCTGGCCAGAGCGGGGGCCCACCTGCCAGCGATTTGAGGACCACTGTGGCCTGATGACATCCTCTCCTGTCAGTCCCGTGCCATGCCGTAGCACCCCTGCCCCGGGAGGATGACGGCCGCAGCCAAGCTCCTTCCCGCAGGGGAAGTGTGTCTGGTGAGGTGGGAGCTTCGCTTCCTCCCCGCCCCACAGACCTGTCCTCGCCAGACCCAGTGCCTCCTCTTGCACAGAACTGCTGCTGCTGGTTTAACATCTGAAGCCCGGCTGCAGAGCCACAGCGGGCACCTGTATGCTCACAGACAGGCGACTTGGCCCCTTTGAGCCCTGACACTACTGTGGGTAAACGAGGAGGGTAATGATACCGCATTGTGGCCGCAGGACCCCATGAGGCTGTGGGTCTAAGGAGCCAGGGTGAGAACCCCCGCCCCCAAGAACCCCGCTCCTTGGAAGATTCTGTTTCCGGAGTAGCCACAGTAGCAGTCCCTCACCTTGGCCCAGCATTGCTCAGCCTGCAAGTCCTTTACTTCCAATATCAGGGCAGAGTTATCTCCCCCTTTTCCAGATAAAGAAACTGAGGCCCAGAGAGGGAAGGTGCCACAGTCATGCAACATGACTCTGAGTGCTGCCTGGCCCTCCTGACTCACACAGGAGGCGTCTAAGACACTCCACCCCTCCCAAGGAGACTTGAGGTCAACAGCACCAGGAAGTCTATCTGCAGGGCTGGTTCTCGAGCAGGGGCCCACTCTGAGCCCCGGGGAGAGCCGAGCCAGGCACAGTCAAGCCAGGAGGACATCCCGGAGGAGGAGCTGGGATCTGGGTGGGCTGCCCATCTCCTCCCAGAATCCCTCTCTTCTTGCGATACCTGTGTTGGTAGCCTTCTCCTCACCTAGTCAGGTCTGGGGTTTGTCGGGTGAGGACAGCTCCCTGTCCTTTGGGGTGCAGTGAGAGAGGCGCCCCAAGAGTCCTGCCTATGGTCTTCTGTCATTTACCACGCTTCCTCTAAGCTGTGTGACTGTGGACAAGTCACTTCGCCTTTCTGTTTCGGTTTCTGCATCTGTACAGTGTAGCAATGGTCCGGACAGGACCACAGTGAGGAGCGGAGAGCTGGTGCAGGCAGAGGGCTTTGAGTGGGGCCTGTGATGAGCACCACTAGCCATTTTCATGATGACTGTCGTCAACACCTGCTCCTCACATACCCATTTCACAGATGAGGAAACAGGGCCAGGGGTGAATTCCCGATGGGGAGGCTGGGGAAGGCGTCCTGGGAGAACCGGTACCTTTAGACAGGCGTGGCAGGCAGCTGACCGCGGACCTGGGGACTGAGTTGGTGCTTCAGCTCCCAGGGAGCTTGTCTTTGACCTTGAAAACTGCCCGCTCAGTCACGTGGGCTCCTAACAGGAAGAACCGTCCCCACCCAGCTTACTTCCCAGGGTGGCAGCTCAGATGAACACAGGTGCGGTGCCCTCCAGGGGCCCAGAGTCACAGGACCGTCGCTGCTCTCCCCCAACCCACTCGTTCGGCAGTTCACTCGCTGACCAAGCGGGACTGAGCTCGCCGGTGTCCCGGTGTCCCGGGGGCAACAGTGAGTAGCAGACTCGGCCCCTGTCCTCAGGGGGAGACAAAACAAAACAGAACAAAAAGAAAGCCCGGAGCGCGCTGTGCCGCCCCGCAGCCATCCGTGCGAGGAAGAGAGAGAAAGCCACCTGGGCGGCGGGCACACTGCGATGGCGGTGCTTCAGAGCGTTCTCCTGGGGGGGACGCTTCTACAGACCTGAAGGAAAGGGGGGCTGAGCCATGAGAAGGGTAAGGGGGGAGTCTCAGGTTGCGTGGCTCAGCCTGACTTCCCCGGTCAAGGTCAACCCACTGCAGTGACCTCTGCCCTGTCCCTTCTGCTGGGAGCATCACAGCCACAGTTGGCAAACCCCGCGGCACACCTCGGCCTCGTCTCCAAGGTGCCAGAGGTGACCAGGGTCAAAAAGCCACCAGCCAGTATCGACAGGCCGCCTGCTGGGCACCATGGTCCCTCCCTCAGGGCGCTTACAGTCCACAGGGCGACAGGCAGTGAACAAGTACACACACGATACAGATTGTGGACAGACAGGCAGGGTGGGCTTCGAGCCGGCGAGCCGAGGAGAGCCGTGGGGACCAGCTGCCCCGTTTCCAGCTACTCGGCCTCTCGGCCACACTTCCCAAGGGGAACGAGAACGCACGTGTTACAGCGCACGTGTGAGCCACACCCTGCACCGTGGAGGCCGGCCCTTCACTGCCCCGGAGCAGAGAAGAGATCGCTGTGTGTTTGCAGGAGAACTGGACTTGGAATTGAACGAACTGGGGGTGAGTCCTGGCTCAGTCGCTGATTCAGTGACCAGGGGCAGGTCACTGCACTGCTCTGAAACTCAGTTTCTTTCAGTATAAATGGGAGTGTTTGTAAGTCCCCTGGCTAGGTCATCAGATGGTTGCTGTCAGGATTTCTTTTTTTTTAATCCTCACCTGAGGACATTTTTTCATTTTTTATGAGGATAGAGTGGGAGGGAGAGAGAGGAAGAGAGAGAGAGAGAAACATTGACGTGAAAGGGACACATCGAGTGGCTGCCACCCGCACAAGCCAACCAGGACCGGGGACAAACTGCAACCGAGATACGCGCCCTTAGCGGGAACCGAATCCGGGTCTCTCTGGACCACAGGCTGATGTTCTAAACGCTGAGCCAAACCGGCCCGGGCAGGATTTCTTAATCATTTACAGGCAAACGCCTCTGAGAAGTACGTAAAATGTAGGGTGGTGTTATTATTAAGTAGAAATAGAAGGCAAAAGGAAATAATGTGGATGGTCAGTCTGCATGTTTGAAAAGAAAACGCCAGAGAGAAAATGGGGAGAACACATGAGGGAAAAGCACCCGAGGTGTGGGGAACAGACGTGCAGAGGCTCTGAGGGCACAGAGCTTGGTGGGTTTGAGGGGCAGCGAGGAGGCCACCTGCACTGGACCGTGGTGACCAAGGGGTGTGGCGGGAGGGAGATGAGGTCAAGGTCAGTGGGCCCAGGTCTTGTGAACCACGGGAGATGTTTAGATTTTATTAAAGGGCAGTGGGGAGCCATTGAAGGTCTTTCTGTTGGGAGAAGGGCAGGATTTTACTTGTGTTTTTAAGATCCATCCAGCTGCCGAGTGGAGAATAGATTCATTGAGGGGCAGCAGGCCCTGGCCGGTTTAGCTCAGCAGTTAGAGTGTCGGCCCGCAGACCAGAGAGTCCTGGGTTCGGTTCCCACTGAGGGCACGTACCTCAGTTGCAGTTTGTCCCTGGCCCCGGTTGGGATGGCGCGGGTGGCAGCCAGTCAATGTGTCTCTCTCGCATTGATGTTTCTCTCTCTCTCCTCCTCCCTCTCTCCTTCCCGCTCTAGCTGAAGATCAATGCAAAAATGTCCTCGGGTGAGGATAAAGGGGGGGGGGGGGCAGTAGGAGACCAGGGAGGAGGTGGCATGGGAGACCACTGGTGGCCTGTGGGGGTGGTGCCATGCTGTGCCACAGAACTTTCTGCAATGAAGGAAACGCTCTATACCTGCGCTGTTCCAATAGCCACTGGCCCTGTGTGCCAGTCAATCACTTGAAATGTAGCTAGTGTAATGGAGCACCTGAATTTTTAATGTTAATTTAAAGAGCCACATGGGGGGCTAGAGGCTACCCTATTGGCCAGCAGCAGTCTAGAAAGACATGGACAGAGGTTAGGAATGGAGAGTTTGGGGGCAGAAAGGGGAATGCATGGCTGGAACAGCACGCGGGGCCAGTTCTCCTTGTCTGAGGACTTCTCCAGCTTTGGGGTGAAGGTAGGAGGGTCCGAGTGGGCTGGGCCCTGCCTACCACTCACCCCTTCTCCAGTGTTAGGGAGGTTTCAGCGGAATGACAGTGTGGACAGTCCTCCTATGGCCCAGCTGTGTTAGGACTGTGGCAACCAGTCACTGCCCGCTACAGGGTCCCTGGTTTGAAGGGGAGCCAGTGGGAAGAGAGGGTGGCCCTGGCCTGTCTGTGCTCAGTGGAGGGGCCACTTGTCTTGAGAAGGAGGGGCCAGCAGGGGACTCCTGGGCCTCTGTGTCCATGTCCGCTGAAAGTCACCTTGCCTCTCTGCAGAGGTGCTGGGGGGTTAGTGAGCCTGAAAGGCTCTCAGCTCTCACTGCGGGAGTCTCAGGACCACCACTGAGTGCAGGGCCCACGCGCAGCACGCGGCCTCTGGCCGGGGAGAGTCCTGGGGGGCGTCGGAGCTGCACGCGGCCAGCGGGTCGGGCTGGAACAGCTTCGGGTCGCCTTCCCGAGTTTGGTAGTCGTCCTGGTGTGGGAGGCTGTCCTGTTCTCAGAGCGCCCTTAGAAAGTCCCCGGGGCACTATTTCCGCGTGAAGGAGCCCCGTGTGTGTGCCTGCCTGGCATGTGGTCCAAGGTGTTTCTGTAGATGTCGCAAGTGGAGTGAAACACACTCAGGGAATCCGAGTAAGGGCGTTCTTTTGCCCTTCTTCTGTAAGTTTGAAGTGATAAATTTAAAACAGAACAAAACACAAACCCGCCGCTGCCCCAGCCCAGCCCTGGGTTCTGACTAGCTGGTGCCAGGCAGGGGCCGAGCGCTCATTTCTTCCCCCAGGTGTGTCTGATGTGCTGGGGCGGGGACCCGCTGCCGTGTGGGCCGTCCCGGTGTGGAGCTCGCTGTCCCCTACTCTGCCTAGCACTGGCCAGAATGGCATGCACCCCTCGGCCTGGGGGCACCCTCCTCTGCTGGTGGCTTCGGAGTCCGCACCTTCGGCCTGGCACCAGGATTGGGGGCTGGGGCAGGGAGAACCGGCTCCGGCATCACTGCCAGCAACCCTTCAGCACGCACCCGTGACCAGGCCCAGTCCTGAACACGGCCTGGGTTTTCTCCCCTGTAATCTTTGCTGCCGCCCAGCACGGGGGCTGCCACCTGTTCTCCACAGGACAAGACTGAAGCCTAGATGCCTCGCTTGTCCAGCAGGCCCCCGACCCCTCGCCCTTCTGAGCCCAGACCAGGGACTCAGTGTGCAGGGAAGGGGTGCCTCCCTGACCCCATCTGCTCTCCGTTTTCAGGGCAGGAAGACTATGACCGGCTGCGGCCCCTGTCCTACCAGAACACCCACCTCGTGCTCATCTGCTATGACGTCATGAACCCCACCAGCTATGACAACGTCCTCATCAAGGTGAGGCCTGTCTCCCAGCCTGCCTGCCTCTGGGGTGGGGACCACGGATCCAGCCCCAGCCTGATGCCCAGCCTCTCCCTCCACAGTGGTTCCCTGAGGTCACGCATTTCTGCCGCGGGACCCCCATGGTGCTCATTGGCTGCAAGACAGACCTCAGGAAGGACAAAGAGCAGCTGCGGAAGCTCCGGGCAGCCCAGCTTGAGCCCATCACCTACATGCAGGTCTGCCAGGGCCCCTCCCCTCCTCTCGCTTCCCCCCCCATCACCACCACCAGGAATCCAGGTCCCTCAGCATAGCTGTGGCCAAAAACACTCCCAGGCCCTTGGCCTCTGCAAATGGGGTGCCTTGGCACCTTTCAGACAGCTGAAGTAAACAGGGTTTTAAGAATAACAATGTAATATCGATCGCTCACTTATCTGAGCACTGTACTTACTTCACGTAATCCTATAACCACGAGGCTCAGGTAGTTAGTGTTCCCATTTTACAGGGGATAAACTGAGACCCAGAGAGGTTGCCCAGGGTCACACAGCTAACCTGGAGTGAAGCTGGATGCCATCCCAGTCACTCTGGCTCCAGGGTCTGGGCCTTAGCCACCAGCCCGTCCCGTCTCCCTGAGGGACCCTCGGGACAGGCCCTTGCACGACAGCAGGCTTCCTTGAGCGCAGGAGAGCCTGGGCAAAGCCTGGCCCTGGGCTTTCTGGGGAGGCGTGGAGAACAGAAGGGACACAAAGGAAAACCAATAAAGTTTAATAAGAGGGAATAAGCATTAATCAAAGTAAATTTGTTTTAGAAATAAATATTTTTCCCCTAATAGCAAGCTCAGTTGCCTCAATGGTGCTTTCGAGAAGGGAGAGAGATGTATGTAGGAAGCCCTTGTTGTCCTGAGGCCTCACCTCCTCCCAGACCTGGCAGCCACACAAACCACCCCATTCTCAGAACGCACCCCCGCTTCTGCCTGAGGTCGCGGAGAGGGAGGGGGAGGCCAGGATGGGGCTTCTCCCAGCAGGGCCACCAAATAGATCCTTCTGTTCCATCTACACACACTGGGGGGACTGGCCCCGGGCTGGAGCCAGAGGGGCCCCACGCCGAGGCCTCTGCTGCCAGGCAGCCCTAAAGCCAGCCCCAAACCCACAGGGGTTGTGGGAGGCACCCCAGGCCAGGCCCCTCATGTAATGCTGGACACTCCCCCACCCAGGGCATGAGCGCCTGTCAACAAATCCAAGCCGCCCTCTACCTGGAGTGTTCCGCCAAGTTCAGGGAGAACGTGGAGGACGTCTTCCGAGAGGCTGCCAAGGTCGCCCTCAGCGCACTGAAGAAAGCGCAGCGGCAGAAACACCGCCGGCTGTGCCTGCTGCTCTGACCCTGGGGCAGGCGCCTGGCCCGGCCCGCAGACAGGACTGACGGGCCCTGCTCTGTCCCCACAGTCCTGCCCCAGCCCAGCTCTCCGAGGGCACGTGGAATTGGGCGTCTCCAGTGCCTGGTGTCTGGAGCCTGGCAAGGCCCTCGGGACATTCTGGACTCTCCTTTCCCAGCTGGGGCTCTGACCAGGACCTCTGGAGCTGCGGCCTGTGTGGTGGCGGGTGAGGGTGCTGGACTCAGTCCCTCTGGACCTTGGAACTGGCATTTGTGCCCAGGAGTCTGGAGTGCCCTCTTCGCACCCTCCCCCAGCCGTGTTTGTGTCCCTTCCCACACCCAGCAGGTCCTCAGAGCCTGTCCTCCTTGAAAGGAGAGGCTGCATTGGTACCGGTCAGTGTGGATTCGGTCAGTGTGGAGTCGGCTGTGCTCCCCAGCCTCAGCCTGCCGCTCCTGGACCCGCCTCCCCGGGCCTGGGAGATAGGCAGGCTGCATCCTGTCCTTGCTTCCTTCCCCAGGACTCCTGGCCGCGAAGGCTGAGGCCTATCAGGAGAACACAGCTGGGACACGGGGGTGCCACCCCCCCATCCTGTCCTCAGCAGAGGACTTCAGTGCTGCCTTCGGCTCGGCCAACATCTTTCCAGCGCTGGGCGCGCGTGACCGGGAGGAGAACTCAGAAAGCAGACGAAGCCCCTGGACCAGCCATCCAGCCCCGGCTCAGGGTCTCCTCACCTGCGACCCCCCCCCCCCCCCGCCGGAAACGCAGATGAGCAGGGCCGGCTGCTCTCAGGCTGGCCAGCCCTCGCTGGGGGCTGCATCCCGGGCTGCAGGACGCCCGGCTCACCGAGGCAGCCACCCTCACAGCCACCACTTCTGCCCAGAGGTGTTCTGGAGCCAAGACCAGCCTGCCTCCGGGAACGGACTTGACCGACCGACCCCCAGCTGCAGAGTCACTGAACCCCCTTCTGAAAGGTCTGGGCTCAGGAATCCGGGAAATTTTAAACAAGTGCCCCAGGAGATTCCAACACCCGGAGACTGAGTGAGCTCGGGAGGCAGCATCACCTAAGGTGGGGAGGATGACGCCAGGTGTCTCCTGCACCCCAGGTGTCTCCTGCTGCAGCCCCCTTTCTCTGAAGTCCACCCCACCCCACCTAGGTTCCCTGAGGCCCTACCATGCTCTGGGGACTCAGCGAGCTTTCAGACCAAGGACCTCGTGTTCTAGCAGAGTCCAGGGCCTCGTGGACAAATGAGGGTTTAAAACAGAGGTCAGCAAACTATGGCCTGTGAGCCAAATCTGGCTGCCGTATGTTTTTGTAAATAAAGTTTTATTGGAACACAGCCAGGCCCATTCATTTATGCATGGGCTACTTTTGCCTCACAACTTCAGGTTACAGTAGTTGTGACAGACCACCTGGCCCTTTACCAGAAAACTCTGCCAACGCCTAGTCTAGGGCAAACCAAAGTACCTAAAAGGCCAGATGGGAGGCCCAGAGAGTGCAGGAGGGCAGGGGTAAAAGGGAGTGGTGGGGTCTGCGGCAAACTAGAAAGCAAGTACCACCTTAGGCAGACAGCTCAGCCCAGCCAAGTGCTGCCCTGTGGGAATGCTGCCAGGTCTTTCCATTTTTCTAGGGAAAGTAGAGATTGGGATTTTTATGTGGAATCTTACGGGGGTGGAGAGTAGATTTCATATTAAAACTAATTTAAAAAATTTTACCTGCCCTGGCCTGTTTGGCTCAGAGGTTAGAGCATCGGCCTGCAGTCCCGAGAGACCCGGGTTCGGTTCCCGCAAGGGCATGTGCCTCGGTTGCAGTTTGTCCCTGGCCCTGGTTGGGGTCATGCGGGTGGCAGCCACTCGATGTGTCCCTTTCACATCAATGTTTCTCTCTCTCTCTTCCTCTCTCTCCCTCCCACTCTATCTGAACAAAACAATGGAAAAATGTCCTCAGGTGAGGATTAAAAAAAAAAAATTAACCCCTTTGAGGGCCAAGGGTGGCTGTGGACACCAGCCTGAAGTGTAGGAGAGCCATCAGGGCAGTGGAGGCATGTGGGAGGAGAGGGGCAGAAAAGTCGGCTGTACCCATTCACTTCTTTCCCTCCCCACGAGTCCAGAGTCTAACATGAGGTGACCAGGACACCTGTCCTGTGCGGCCTCCTGAAAGAGGCTGTTCAGAACCCCCCCCCCCCTTTCTAGAACCTCTGGAGTTAAGACAGGAGGGAGGTGGGAGGTTGGGTGACCTTTGTGCTGGCTGAAGTCCCGGCCAGAGTTGAGGGTCCTGGTCTCATTCGGAGTTCCCCCTGCAAGAACTCGGGAAGGTGGGCTGAGGGGAGAGGGTCAGGAAGAGCGACCCAGACTTGCAGCCCTCAAACTGCCCAAACGATGCAGGGGTTGGGGCGCCCTCTGGTGGTGACCCTCAGAAAGCCCTCCTGCCTCAGGCCCCACTGCTCCAGGGGCACAGAACCCCAAGCCTCAGGGAGACAGTCCCTTTCCCCAGGTGGCCGGCAGCCAGGGGACTCAGGAAGCACAAAGAGCACAAGGCACAGACAGTGGTTCTCTGAGAACGTAAATACCCGGCCACAGAGAAATGGCGGCCGGGAGGAGGTGGGAACTTAGAGCGAGAGCATGTGCCTGGGGACTGAGGCTCCACAGGACACCCAGCGGCTTCCTCCTGCCCCACCTGGGACTCTGTAAGTAACAGGTCATAGATCCAAGCCCAGGAGGCATGTCCACACCCCACCCTGAGGGGTTCAAATGACAGGAGTGGGGACAGAGGGGCTCCCTGAGGCTTAGCCTCCTCCCAGGAAGACTTACCCGGTCTGGCCAAGAGCAGGGGGGGGGGGGGAGATTCCAGGGGAGTGGGGAGGGCCGGTATTAAATATGCCATAAATAGGGAGGGTGGGGTGGCTACTACTGCGCTGAAGGCTGGGGTCACATTCCTCGTGTCCAGTCGGGGACTAGGGCCTTGGCCCTGCTCCCCGTGAGACCACTGGCCCCTGAGGTCACTGCTGAGGAGAAATCAGCAGTGAGGGTGCCGACAGACCCCCTGCAGTCTCGCAGTCCAGGGGCTCACGGCTGCTTCGCCTTGCCTCTGTTCTTCTGGAGCTTGGCGTGCACGACTTTGAGTGTGGTCAGGAAGTTGCCGAGGAAGAGGACCAGGAACGTGAGCGCCAGCACGAACACCTGGTGGGGCCAAGGTTAAGGGGAAGGAAGGAAAAGGCTGTGCCAGCTCTGATCAGCTCCCCGTGCTGAAGTGCCGCCCCACCCCCAGACCTCAGAGCCCCTGAGCACAAGCTACCCGCAGCCTGCAGGGTTTTGCCAGCGGAAGGCAGAGGTCTGGGCCAACCGGGTGAAGGACGTGAGTCCTCGGTGTCAGGCAGGGTCCGGGGGAGCTCCTCTGGCCTCGGTAGCGTTCAATGGGGAGCCTCCCGAATTCCCTCCCACCTTTTCCCAGGCCCCAGTAGCAGAGAGGTCTGGGCCCCACGGAGAAGAGCAAGGGGGATGGCAGAGAGAATTCTCCCCAGGCCAGCCCTCCCCGGGAGCACCGCCGCACACGTGCGCGTACACGCACACACACCCGCGCACACGCATGCACACACACGCATACCTGCCATTCTCTGCACTCCTCGTGGCTGGAGAGCTCGAACAGCGTGACTGCGTTGTAGAGCTGCCAGAACTGTGGGAGGGAGGCAGGCGCTGCTCAGCCCCACTCCCCTGGGGACCACGTGGGAAGGGATGTACCAGGACCCGCAGCCTCTGGTAGCAACTGCCCTGAGATACTGAAACCCCCCAATGGAACGGGCACCCTAGGCCAGAGTAGTCTGAGGGCCAGTTCTGGCCCCTGCCTTTGGCCCCCCTGGACCCAGGGGCAGTCAGACCCTGGGACCCCACAAGGCCCAACCTGGAGATGGCTGGTGAATGGGGGAGAGGCCTGCAGACCTGTTCCTGGGGGTCAGCCCAGAGTGGGGAATACCCACAAACCCAGGGGAACTCACGTGGCCACAGAACAGGAAAGGCAGGAGGAAGGTGAGGCCCCGCCACATCCAGGACTGGAATCCCTCTGTGGAGAGGAGGGAGGGAGGGAGCGAGGGGCCCATGTGAGGTGATTCAGCTGCCCCAGGGCCCCAAGCGCTCACTGCTCAGCCATGCCAGGCACCCTGGGATCGGCTGGGCACAGACACAGCGTGGGGGGAACAGCCCTCAGCTCTTACATGTGCATGAGTGCTCACTGTGAAATCACCCAGAGAAAACGCACAACATTGTCACCAGGCTGACCGCTCTCCCACCTCAAGTCACCAAGAACAAGTGGGCTCAACACTTACGGAATTCGGATGTGCCAGGCACTACGTTTTTAATACTTTCATTTGCATTTTATAGTGAACTTTTGGATACATCATTTCAATCGAGTCTTGAAAAGTAGGGCCTACTTTGCGGAGCATTTCGCTAGAAATGACCATCTTAAAAGACAGCAGTTTTGCCCTGGCCAGTTTTGCTCAACGGTTAGAGCATTGGCCTGTGGTCTGGAGAGACCCGGGTTCAATTCCCACTAGGGGCATGTACCTCAGTTGTGGTTTGTCCCCTGGCCCTGGTTGGGTCGTGCGAGTGGCAACCACTCAATGTGTCCCCTTCACGTCGATGTTTCTCTCTCTCTCTCTCTCTCTCCCTCCCTCCTACTCTATCTGAACAAAAAAATGGAAAAAATATCCTCAGGTGAGGATAAAAAAAAAGACAGTAGTTTTACTAAAAACAGCTTCCCCTGAAAGTTTAGGTGAAAGGTGTAGCTTTTCCGATTGGGCACTGGCCCCAGCTGTGTGAAACACGTGACACACACATCCCTGATGTGTGTCCAGGTATGTTTATGTATATTTACATGTAGTGATATTATACATGTTATACATGTGCAACAACACTAGGATAACATATATTATAAATTACAGGCAGAAAGAATAGACGTTTAGAAAAGATCCGAGAAGCCGGCATGGAGGGCACACAGCCCTGGCTTTGCGTGCGGTAGGTCTTGTGTTCCACTGGCACATGCTCCCACTGTGGGGGTTGAGGTGAGGTCTGGGGGAGTAGGCAGGGGCCAGTAATTGTCCCTCCACACCCCAGGCCGGCTACTCACCCACAGTGAGGTCCAAATGATTCCTCTCCCCCAGAGCCCGCAGCCGGTAGAGGCAGCCTCTCTGGTAATAATATTGCAGGAACTGGACACAGCCTGCAGGGGGAGCACAGCGCCCGGATCATTGAGTGACACCTCCACCGCAAAGGGGCGGGTCTTCACTGCGCAGAGGCGTCCTGGGTACAACACTCCCACCCCCAAGACAGAGAGAGAGAGAGTGACACACACACACACCCAGACACACACACCCAGACACACACACCCAGACACACACACTTTCGCTGGAGCTTTGCTAGGCAGGCAGTAGACAGTCCAGAGCCGCAGCCCCAGGCGCTCCAGGCGGGGAGCTGAGGGCAATGCCCGGACAGCAAGCCATGCTGTACCGACTCGGGAAGATGCCCGTGGGGATGGTACAAGCAGAGCTGTCTGCACAGAGGGATCCCACGTCCGTGGACTGTACGCAATGCAGTGTAAATGTATGGACATCTTTGTGAATGAAAACGTTAGGAAGGACACCAACCTATTCCCAGTGATCACCACTCCCCCCAGGGTGTACAGGATCTTCATTCCCCGCTTTCTCTATTTGTCTTTGTGGGTGAGCAGGGCTGTATTTAAAAAGTGGGCTGGATGTTTTGAATCGGCAATGCGCGCACGGCGTGAAATGCAAAGGGAACAAACAGGCGTATGGTGCACAGTAAACTCTCTCCCTGTCTCCAGCCAGCCGAGCTCCCCACTGCTAGAGGTGACCCCTGGGGCTAGTGCTTTGTGCGTAAGTCCAGAGCTATTCTTAAATGAGAAAAAGATTATCTTTACATTTGGAGGAAAACAAAGTTAGTGCCCCCAACACCACGGGGCCCCCAGGGGTCCTAATGGTCAGGCTGTGGTCGGGGAAGAAAAGGCGGCGGCTGTGGCGCCGGGGACGGGGACGGGGCAGGCCACCCCTTCTCCGCGGCTGCGAGGTGAGGGGTAGGATGGCGTCATCTGCGGGGCGGTAGCTCTTTTCTGGATTTCTGGACCCTCCCCTGCCCCAGGCTGGCCAGGCTCCTCCCCGGTCTCCTCCCCCTTTCAGGAAAGACACGCCCCTCACCGGGACGTGGGGCGGGGCTTCTCCGGGACCACGCCCCCTTCCCTGAATGGGGGCAAGAGACACTTACTCTGAAAAATGGAAAACGCTAAAAACTGGCTGCGAAACTTCTGATAGATCAGCCCGTCCGGCCTGCGGAGAAGGGGGGAAGAAGGCGAGGGGTGCGGGGAAGTCAGACATCCATCCCACCCATCCTGTTCCAGCTCCGAGGAGGACAGGGTCCCCAGTGAAACCCAAACCCCGATTTCTACCCTCCTTCACCACCGCGCCCCAGGGCTAGACCCGGTTACTGCCATCTCTGCTTTAAGTCTGCTCTAGAACCAGCGCAGCTCAAAGTCCCCACGGGTCCCCTCTCCCTCTGGGCCGACTCCTGGGTGCCGCAGCCTCGTCCCTGCGCGTTCTATCCAGCCTCGCTCCCTGTCACCTCCGCCCCAGCCAGCAGGCGGGTGGCCCTTTCCAGGAGAACTCCCTATGCTCAGCTGTAAGCTCGCACCTTCCTTCTTGGCCCCGACGTCAGCCCAGGCCAGGGCCTTCAGTCCATCTGGGCCCCTCACCCACCGCTGGTGCCCAGTCCGCAGAGGCTGGGGGGTGGGGCGGGGACACTCACCAGGTCAGCATCACTCCGGACAGGAACGTGGACACGTAGTGGTGAGACACCCACCAGCCTTTGATTCTCAGAGAGAACAAGGGGAGGAAAGCTCAGGCAGGGAGAGGGGCAGGCAGCTCCCAGCTCCCCAGCCTGTGTGGGGACGCTGCCCTTCTCCCCGTCCTACACAAAAGCGACTCATCGATGAGCCAGGAGACCCCCGAAGCACACGGGCCTCCGGTGGCTCCCAGCTACCCTGAGAACCCGGCTCTATCTCACCACCCACCGAGTCCCACCTCCCTGTCTTCTCCTCGAACCACTACCTCAGGCCTGTTATGGGCTCAATTGTGTCCCCTCCAAATTCATAAGTTGGAGCCCCAGCCCCCAGTGTGACGGTATTTGGAGATGGGCCTTTAAAGAGGTCACTAAGGCTAAAGGAGGTCATGAGGGTGGGCCGCGCTCCAGTAGGACTGGTGTCCTTATAAGAGGAGACACGAGGAGTGTGCATGCTCACAGAGAGGCCACGTGAGGGCACGGGACAGTCTGCCAGCCACGGAGCGGCCCCAGGAGTGACAACCCTGCCGGTCCCCTGGTCTTGGACTCGCAGCCTCCAGATCAGTGAGAAAACATTTCTGTTGTTTGAGCTGCTCGGGCTGTGTATTTCGTCACGTTGGTCCGAGCTGCCCGACTGGACCCTGGACTTGTGCTCTCTGCTCCCAGACCTCGGCCTGCCAGCCTCCTGGTCCAAATTCAAGTTCTGGCTGTCACCTCCTCCGAGGCCTTCCCTGACCCACTCATCTAAGGCTGCCAGACTGCCCCACTCCAGACCACAATGTCCTGTTTCATGCTTCATGGTGCGTGGCGCTGTCTGGTTCATCGATGTACCTGCTCAGCGCAGGTGTTCAGTAAGTGTGTTGAATAAACACAGAACCTACACACACACATATGATTTACATAGAGCTGTGGCTACCTACATTACCCCAGACAGAGAGAGGACGGCCCACACGCGCAGAGCCTCGCCCCATCCCGGACACGGCTGCTCCCTGATAGCCCCACACCCTGAGCGAATCTGCTCCTTCGTCGACAGCGGGCCCTCGCTCAGCCTTCACTTGTCCAGTCCACGCGCTGTGGGGACCCTGTTGTCAGAACCCAGCGTTCCCCCAGCGCAGGGCTCTCACTCCGTGGCAGGGGAGGGTCCTGGCTGCCACTCGCTCCTGTCAGGAGCAGCCCAGAGGAGTGCTGGACCCGAACACCTTTGCCCTTGAAAGTCCTTGAGTCTGTCTCAGGCCTTTGCCAGACCCTCTCTGGGTGCTCAGTTCTCTCTCTCTCTCTCTCTCTCTCTCTCTCTCTCTCTCTCGGACAGGGGTGGGGGCCAAGCAAGGAGATGGGGTCCAGAGCCCGAGGATCTGCTGGTTTGGGGCCTGAGCTCCTGGATCAGCCTCTTCTGAACGGAATCATCCTGCGACTGGCTTCCTCGTCTGGTATTTCCAGAGCTCTCACTGGCTTCTTCAAGGCCACATGCCATTTCAGGATGTGGCTGTCGACATTCTCCTTGGTTGTTCCTCAGGGGTCACCACCATCCCCGATCCCTGTGGAAGTCCCCTGGTGTGATGACACTGCCTCTCCAAGAAGCGGCATGGCTGGCTCAGAAGTTACCCTCCAAAACCACAATCTCAGTTTACACTCCCATCAGCAGTAGAGGAGACTATTCAGTTAGTTCCCCAAACTCACCAACGCCTGATACCAAGTTTTGACATTTCTGCCCAACTCACTGGGTAAACGGGTGTGTCACTGAGGTGCTCATTTGCATTAGCCTAACACGTGGGTTTGAGCGGTCTTAAAACCTTCGGACCAGAACACAGACACCCTAAGAGCAGGGACTGCACTTACTCATCCCTTCTGAGTGCAGCCCCACAACAGCTCTGGATGCAAACGAGGTGTTCGGCCCGTGGGTCCCCCAAGGGCTGTGGCGAGGGGCAAGGCTTTTCCCTTTACTCCCAGCACTAACAGCCCTAGGTAAACAGTAGGAACTAAACACATGTTGAAATGATTGAAGTGATGGTGCCACGTGAGTTCATAGGACGAGATAAGACGTCCATTCACTTCTTCGTTCCAGCTCTCCCTCCTCGTGTCCCTGTCTTGCCTGTCAGAGTCTATGAGGCCCCGGGCACTAATTTTCTGACAGAAAAGGCAGGTGGCTTCATCCTCAGACTTTTAGCTTGAAGAGTATCCCAGAAGCCTCTCTGGAAGCTTCCTAGTTATCTGCAAAGCCACACACAAGTCCTCAGGTCTCGGCAAGCCCTGTGCCCCTTCGTCCTATCCCCAAAGCTCTCCTGAGAAACGCCCTCTGTCCATCTGGGAGTGGCCTGAGCCAGACGGGGCTCTGGGCAACAGGCTTGGCTGACCAGCAGCTTTTAATTTCACAGCTCAAAACAAGGAGGCATCATCTCACACCTGTCAGAATGGCCGCCATCAACAAATCATCAAACAACAAGTGTTGGCGAGGGTGTGGAGAAAAGGGGACTCTAGTACACTGCTGGTGGGAATGCAGACTGGTGCAGCCACTATGGAAAACCATATGGTGTTTCCTCAAAACGTTAAAAATTGAGTTGCCATTTGACCCAGTGATCCCACTACTAGGAATATACCCTAAGAAGCCTGAAACACCAATCAGAAAGAATTTATGTACCCCTACGTTCATAGCAGCACTATTTATAATTGCTAAGATCTGGAAACAGCCCAAGTGTCCATCAATAGATGAGTGGATAAAAAAGCTGTGGTACATATACACAATGGAGTACTATGCAGGTGTAAGAAAGATCTCTTATCCTTTGAGACGACATGGAGGGACCTGGAGAGTATTATCCTAAGCGAAACAAGCCAATCAGAGAAACACAAATATCACATGATATCACTTATTTGTGGAATATAACAAAAAAAACTGATGAACAAAACAGACCCAGAGACATAGAAGTGGGGTACAGACTGACAAAGCTCAGAAAAGGGGGTCGGTGGGGAGGGAAGAGATAAACCACAGAACCTACATGCATGTATGCGTAACTATGAACATAGACAACAAAGCTGAGGACGGGGCAGGGTGGGGGGAGAGAGAGGAGGGTGTCAATGGGGGGAAAGGAGAAACATCTGGAACAAAAATAAATTAATAAAAATAAATAAATAATAATTTTACAGTTCGCTGTGCCCAGAGCCCAGCAATGACAGCTGTCACTCAGTGGCACTGAGAAAGGCTAGAAGTCACTTCTTCCCCAGCCCCATAATCCACCTGCACAGCCTAGGGCTCTGGGCAGGTTTTGTGCACATGTGTGTGTTTATACAACACTTTTATTTTGATATAATTCAGATACCACACAATTCACCCATTTAAAACAGAGATTCACCGAGGTGTGCTATGTCACCACAGTGTTAGAACATGTCACCCCAAAAAGAAACCTGCACCCACAGCAGTTCCTCTCTGGGCTGCTGCGGACAGAGACAGGCTTGCAGGGCTGGTGAGCTTTCCGTGAGCAGACAGTGCATGCTCCAGGAAGAGGGGTGCATTCCCGCCAGAACGTAGGGACAGCAAGTCCCGGTATTGTGGGCTGTGCCCAGGAAGACCATGACCTCCCTCCAGCACACCCTGGCCACCTTTGCACGCGTGCACAAGAGAGGTGCGCCCGCCATTACTCATCTAGGGGCCTCTCTGGCCTTGAGCTCCGGCGATCTGGGCAGGGGCACATGGCTTCTACACTGAGGATCCCTCCCCGGCGACCCGCCACTAAGCCTTCGAGCAGTGGTTCTCCACCTTCCTGATGCCGCCGCGGCCCTTCAATATAGGTCCTCATGTTGTGGCGACCCCCAGCCATAAAATCATTTTCGTTGCGACTTCATAACTGTAATTTTGCTACTGTTATGTCTTAGGTGACCCCTGTGAAAGGGTCGTTTGACCCCCAAAGGGGTCGCGACCCACAGGTTGAGAACCGCTGCCTTAAAGCTTATTGGCGCCAGGTGCCCGTGGGCTAGCTAGCCAGAAAAAGGAGTATGAGCCCCGATTCATTATTTGTTCTGGCCCAGAACTAACTGTAGGAGACATCTGTGGTTTTGCCTGTCTGTCAATCACACCCATTCTGGTTCCAGGCCTCAGCTCTCTTTCTGGGAACCAGCTCACCCCCACACCCAAACTGGATGGTTGGGTGGAGCTGAGGAATATAATTGGGCACATGACCCAGAGCCAGCCAATCAGAGTTCTGCATCCTTCCAGCTACAGGGATTGGCTCAGGGATGAGCATGTGACCCAAGCCTAGCCAATCAGAAGAATTCTGTCTCAAAATTACAGCTAGATTTGTGAAGGAAAGAAACTCTGGGACTGCTGATCTCATAGGATGCTGACCTGGGCTGCTGGGAGCCAGAGCAGGCGACAACAGAATAAGGAGAAGGAGGGAGGACTGTTAACAATGGGCCCTTTTTACCTCCTTGAACTATTTATACGCTCCCATAAATTCCCTTCATATTTATTCCTATCAGGTGGTTTTCCATCATTTGCAATATTTGCAAGAGAAGTTGACTTGCTTATTGCACTGACTGAGCTAATGAGCTACTTCTCACATGGGAGGCATCAGACACAAAGCAAGGGTAGCTCCATCCCAGGATGGAGGTGTCCCCCAGCTCCCCCACCTCTCTAGGCCTGCTTCCCTGACTACACCCCTAATTCAAGTCTCAAGTGCAACAGGAAACAGGATGAAAGACTCAGTCAGGCCAAAACTGGGCACCAAGCCTCCAGGAAGCCCATATGGCTCAGCTGCACCTGTCCTTGGAACACTGGTACGGCCCCGAGGACCCCGCCTCATTGCAGAGCTTGGGCTGAATTCATTTCTACGAAGACCATGAGGCATTTACTGGGTAGCACCCTGAGCTCCTGAGCTGGCCCGGGACACTTTAGAGATGAGAAAGGCAGAGTTCATCTCTCCCTCCTCACTGTGCTCCCTTGGCTACTGGTTTCTTAGCGATTCCCTGGTAGGGGCCAAGTGGCAGAGTGGACCCACACACAAAGCTTTGCATGACAAGCTCAGAGACAACACTTTCTGCTGTGCCTTTAGAACACAAACTCCAGAAAAGCCCTGGAAAAACCCAGGAAAAGCCCCAGCTAAAGTGTTAGGCAAACAAGGCTTGGCTTTGGAACCCCACTTCCTTTGCCCCCTCTCATTTTCCTGGTGTGTCCTGCACTTGCAGGAACCTCACTCAGTCCTGCTCCCGTCTCTCTAGTCACTCCCGTCCACAGCTTACCATATGGAAAAGAGCTGCTAAAGTGTTAGTGGCCATTAGAGACACAGCATGCCCCGAACACTCGTACTACGCGACCCTCAGGAGGCTGAGACTCTATGACCGACAGCAAATCCACAGCACAGGAAGAGAATTATAGCCCGGAAGCCCTGGGCCCATTCCCGCTATCTGCTACCCTGGCTCCCCTCCAACCACACCCAAAAGCAGAAAAATGCTATTCACTAGAATTAAGGAAAACTATGAATGTTATTTATTGGTTACGATGTTCTAATTCAGTGTTTCCCAAAGCACGGGGCGGTATCACCGAGTTTCAGATGTACTCGAGTGCAACACTAGATGATCCTGAAGTCTCCCTTCCGCCCTCTCTCCACTCTCCTGCTTAAGTCAAGGAGAGGGTCTCGGTGGCCACTGGTGAATCTTCCACGCCTTCGAGATCGGTCTGTCTCCCTTTCTCCACATACATAAGAGAGGCGGCAGGCCGAGGCCCAGGGCCTTCAATAAATTAGACAATGAAAATAAAAAGATATTTTTATACTACTTCCTCTTTCCTGCAATTGACGCTGGTTTTCCATGGAAGATGGTGAAATCAAGTTTCCTTTTAAAATAAATATTTAAGTTAAAAAAAAAAAAAAGGACACAGTTCGTTTAGAATGTTGGAAAACAGCCCTGGCCAGTGTGGCTCAGTTCGTTGAGTGTCGCCCTGTGCACCAAAAGGTTGAGGGTTCAATTCCCAGTCAGGGCACATACCCAGGTTACAGGTTTGATCCTCAGTTGGGGTGCACAGAGGAGGCAGCAGATCACTATTTCTCTCTCGCTCTCAAATCAATAAAAAATAATAAAAATAGCCCTGGCCGGTTTGGCTCAGCGGTTAGAGCGTCGGCCTGCGGTCCGGAGAGACCCGGGTTCGGTTCCCGCTAAGGGCACGTACTTCGGTTGCAGTTTGTCCCCGGCCCTGGTTGGTCGTGCGGGTGGCAGCCACTCGATGTGTCCCTTCACGTCGATGTTTCTCTCTCTCTCTCTCTCCCTCCCACTCTATCTGTACAAAAAATGGAAAAATATCCTCGGGTGAGGATAAAAAAAAAAAAAAAATAATAATAATAATAATAAAAATAAAATGCGGGAAAAAGATCATCCAGGTGATACAAGGACGTGACAAAATGGGGGGATGGGACAGGAATGAGTGCAGTTTGAGAAACACTGATCTTTTCTGAAAGGCTACACGCTACAGAGCTGCGTACCTAAGAACCCCGCCCCCCTGGTCCTTACCTCTTGGCCTACGTTCAGGGTAAGGCCCGGCAGAGCGGGGATCTGCCCTAAGAGACCACTGGGCAGAAAAGTGAGAAGGTGGCGAATTATTTGGGGGTTTGGCAGATGCCCCAAATTAAGTACATTCTCCTGGTTGTTCCTTACTAGCCCCCAGAAGGGAGGAAGGGGAAAGGGTTTGGGGAGTTGTTACTTCTTGTTTCGGGAAAGGACAGGGACAACAATGGTGTGCAGAGGTTCAAACGGCCACCCCCAAAAAGGCATCCAAACTGTGGAAAATGGGTCCTGCAGGTGGCAAGCCATGGAGCTTAACTGAGTCCTGGGACTCTCATCTCCCTGGGGGGACCATCACTCTTGTCACCAGAATCGACTCATCCTTCTAGTGCCCTATCCCAATTTTCCTCTGGGGAACCGGTCTCCTCCTGACACTCAGCTTGCGGTTTCCAATGACAGCCATAGGAGTGGGCAGGACTCAAGCCCAGACAATCACAGCAGTGCATTCTCTGGCCACCGTGACTGGTTCAGAGATGGGCACATGATCCACTGAACACCAGCAGGTCCCAGGGAGACTCTTGCAAGAGAGGAAGGTACCCTATTTTGCTGGGAATGCTAGAAATAAAGGGGTGAGCTTGGACCTGCTGGCTGTCCCTACACGGAACCGGAGAAGAGACAACACAGTAGGAGACAGAGGTGAGCAACTGGGTCCTAATGACATTGTCTGAGCACCTGGATTAAGCTCTACCTGAAGTTGGTCCCAAAGGACCTGTTTCTTTATATGAAAAAACACATTTCCTGTTATGTTGAGCCCATCTGAGTTCAGGTTTCTTGTAAACAAGAGACTGACCACAGCAAGTGACACTGCTATAGTAGCAGACACGGTTTTCCTCCTCCTTTGGTCTAAAGCGTCATGGACCCCTCAAGGAGGAAGAGAATGCAGGCTGCGGGTGACAGCCCTCACCTGCCTCCCCTCCATGACAGAGTTCCCTTCGGCTGCCCCTTTGCCCTCCACAAAGCCGGGCCCTCAATTACCTCGAGCCATTGCTGATGAGAATGCTCTCCCGAATCGTCAGGGTGCAATAGTACCACACCAGCAGAAAGTTAAAGATTTCGTCTGTTACCCTGGTGGGGAGAAACAGCCCCCGGAGGGGAGCAGGCATGAGAACCGGGGACGGACGGCAGGTTCTTCGTAAGGAGGTCACGAGAGAGCCCTGGCCAGTCTGGCTCAGCGTTAGAGCATTGGCCCTAGGACAGAAGGGTCTCAAGTTCAATTCCTGGTCAAGGGCATGTACATGGGTTACAGATTCGACCCCCACCCCTGGCTGGGGTCATGCAGGAGGCAACCAATTGGTGTTCTCTCTCACATAGATGTTTCTCTCTCTCTCTCTCTCTCTCTCTCTCTCTCTCTCTCTCTCTCTCTGTCTCTCTCTCATCCTCCCTTCCACTCTATCTAAAAAATCAATGGAAAAATATCCTAGGGTAAGGATTAGCAACAACAACAAAAGTGGTTGAGCATCAACCCATGTACCAAGAAGTCTCCGGTTCGATTCCCGGTCAGGGCACATGCCCAGGTTGTGGGCCTGATCCCCAGTGGGGGGCATGCAGGAGGCGGCCAATCGATGTTCTCTCTCATCCATGTTTCTCTCTCTCTCCCCCTTTCCTTTCCTCTCTCTCTAAAATCAATAAAGAAAAAAAATTGAAAAAAAAGAAAACGAAGGTCATGAGAGAGAGACAGGGAAACACAGGGAAGGCGTCCATGTGACAAGACGGAGGCCCAGGAGGCAGAGGCTGCAGCGAAGCAGCCCCAGGGCACAGACACCAAGAGCGGCCGCACCACCCGGTGCTGGAAGAGGCGAGGAAGAACCAGCAGGGGAGCCCAGCCCTGCTGACACCTGGGTTTCAGACTTCTGGCCTCCAGACCCTGACAAACTCCGTGTCTGTTGTTTTATGGCACTCAGCTCATGGTGCTTTGTCATGACACCCCGCGGAAACAAAGACAGAAAGGGTGGGAGCAGGAAACATCCAGCCCTCGGTGACCCTTAGAACTGGACAACACACCGCATGACTGCCCTGAGAGGGCCCTCTGGGGCAATCTGGTTGCACAGGAATCTGGTTGCTCATTAAGAACTTCCAGCCCCTTCCAGAGAGGTGTGTGAGTTGGCATTACTGTTGGGTGCACTCTTTGCCCTCCAGGGAAACGGGCCAGGCCCGAGGCAGCAGGCGGGCACGGGCCCAGGGTCTAAAAGAGCCTTTGTTTGGACATTCAAGTGACCAGACCAGCTAGTGGACTCCCAGCCAAGCACCTGCTAGGAAATAAACCCTTCACATGTGGGCCAAATGCCCAAGCTGTGCTTGGCCACCTCCCCTGTGGCAGAACACCCAGGGCCACACGCAGAAACAGGCTCCCCGGGCCTCGTCCACTCAGACAGCAACAGCAGAGGTTCTCAGTGCACGTCTGGGCGCCACACACCGGGCAGAGCCCTCCACGTAGTGTTAATGCGCTGATCAGTCACAAGCCTTCGAGGGAGGCAGTGGTGCACCCTCAGTTTACAGACAGGGAGACAGAGTTTCCCGGAGGGAACCTGCCCGTGGTAACAGCCAGTTAGTCTCAAAGCCCAGGCCATCTGTGATCCATCCCTCTTTGTCTTTCTTTCCCTTTTTTTCTGTTCCCTTTCTCCCTCTCTCCTTCCCTCTCTTTCTTTTTGCAATTGAGATATAATGCACATACCATAAAACTCACCCTTTTATTTATTAAAAAATTTTTTTTTTCTTCATTGATTTTGGAGAGAGAGGAAGGGAGAGAGGTAGAAACATGGATGAGAGAGAACATCGATTGGCCGCCTCCTGCACACCCCCCACTGGGGATCGGCTCACAACCTGGACATGTGCCCTGACCGGGAATCGAACCGGCAACCTCTTGGTGCATGGGTCAACGCTCAACCACTGAGCCACACCAGCTGGGCAAAAAACTCACCCTTTTCAAGTATACATTTGGTGGATTTTCATTTAGTCACAAAGGTGTGCACCCATCACTACTGCCTAATTCCAGAACACCCTCGTCACTCCAGAAGACACCCTAGACCCATTAGCAGCCCCTCCCCACCGCCCCTCCCCTCGGCCCCTGCAACCACTAATCCACATTCAGTCTGTATGGATTCGCCTATTCTCAACATTTCACAAAAACAGAATCATACAATATGGAGCCTTTGATAATCAGCTTCTTTCACTTAACACACAGGGTGGGGCAAAAGTAGGCCCACAGTTGTTTGATGGAGAATAGTACAGTAATCAAGAAATAATAACACAGGAATGAACGCTGTCCCACATGCTCACAACTGCAGACCTACTTTTGCCTCACCCTGTAATGCTCTCAGGATCCATCTGCGTTGTCAGCACTTCATTTGTTTTTGCGGCCAGATACTATTCCGTTGTAAGGCTATGCCAAACTGGGCTCCTTATTTACAACAGTCTAAGGCCTCTCCACAGCCCGCTAGTAGATAGTAGTTGGCTGGATGTGTGGTGGACAGGGCTGCTGTTTTTCATGAGAAGTGGGCCCTCTCCATCTCCACTTGATCAGCCCAAACACTGCAGATGCAGAAGGGACCCTGGAGCCCTCTCTCGCGGCCCCCTCCGCCCCCAGCATGCCCCACACACCACCACGCTGCGTTACCTGTAGTGAAGGACAAACTGACAGGCCACGGCACCTAGGAGGAGGATGATGGTCAGGTAGAGCTTGAACTTCTCATACTCGTCCTTGTAGGCAAATCTACGGCAACAGACAGGCCCAGGAAAGGTCAGGGGAAGGTCACGGAGCGACTACTACATTTATAGTATACGCCCTCTGGGGGCGGGGCCCTTGCCCCATCAGATCCTTGACCTATTGCCGCTCCATCCCACAAGGACTTTCTGGTCCCACTAAAGAGACTTGACCTTGAGTGAACGGTGCCGATCAACTAGGGAAGGAGGACTGAAGTGCAAAACTCCCCATGTTCCCGGACTCCCGCTTCAGGTCCCCGGGAGTGACAGGGAAGGGCAGGGAGCAGAGACAGGGCCCCTCCCCCAGCCAGCTCCTGCAGTGGAAACACCACGGCTCCATCTCCCTAGAAACCGATAGGTCTTGGGTGGTCACAAGTCTGCGTCCTGGAGAAGTGTATGACA
Source organism: Molossus molossus (assembly GCF_014108415.1). Taxonomy (NCBI): domain Eukaryota; kingdom Metazoa; phylum Chordata; class Mammalia; order Chiroptera; family Molossidae; genus Molossus; species Molossus molossus. Next base: position 34,606,285 of record NW_023425358.1, on the reverse strand, counting down.
AGGTGTGGAATGGAGCAGAGCCACTGCCCACGGGAAACTGGCCGGCCTGTCCATTCAACACATGGGCTTCATGACGGACAGAAGGAAACCGTTCCCGGGGGTTAACCCGCCAAGGCGGAGACCAAGAGCCAGAGCGCCAACTGGTAATGTGTCTTCATTTATGCGAAAATTCCAGCTGGGTCCCATCTCTCCTGAGCTGAAAGGGCAAACCTCCCGGGTTCCATGAAGCCAGGTGGGGGTGGGGACACTTACTTGGCCTGGTTGCTGAGAAGGGTCACGTTTACATTGCCGAGGACCAGATTCAAGTAGAGCCTGGAAGGAAAGACCTGTGAGGCCACCGTGTCCCTAAGAGCCCCAGGAGCAGCCACAGCCAAAAACATCCAAACGTCATGGGCACACACTGAACAGGAAGACTGTGACATGTGACAGTCATGACTGACTCATCTCCCCCATTTAGCTTGCTTAGAGACCATATTTCCCAGCCTCCCTTGCAACGAATGAAAATGTGACTGAGCTCTAGCCAATGAGGTGAAGGTATATGTACAACATTTAGGTCAATTTAAAGCAGGCTGTTTTTAAAATTAAGGCATAGCTCAGCCGGTGTGGCTCAGTGGCTGAGTGTCAACCCATGCATCAAGAGGTCACTGGTTTGATTCCTGGTCAGGGCACATGCCCAGGTTGTGGGCCCGATCTCCAGTGGGGAGTATGCAGGAGGCAGCCAGTCAATGTTCTCTCTCATTGATATTTCTATCTCTCTCTCTAAAATCAATACAGAAAAATAAAATTTTTTAATTAAGGCATAACCTTCAAAAGTACACAAGTCTTGCCTTGGCTAAGTAGCTCAATTACTTAGAGTGTCAACCCAATACGCCAAGGTTGCAGACTTGATCCCTGGTCAGGACACATACAAGAATCAACCAATAAATGCATCAGTAAATGGAACAACAAACTGATGTTTCTCTGCCTCCCTCCCTTTCTGAAAATCAATAAAAAACAAAAAGTGCAAAAGTCTTAAGTATACAACATGATGAATTTTTACACATCCACGCAACCAACAGCCAGATCAAAGAATAAAACACGTCCAGCCCCAGGAGGCTCCCTCCCACTCCGCCCAGTCAGATCCCTACCGACAAACAGGAGTCGCTGCTGAGCTCGTGGAGGAGCATGCAGGAGGCCTGCTCCCCTTTCCTGCCTCCCCCCACCCTCAAGCCTCAGTGGGAAGCTGGCAGACCAAGTGTCCCAGGCCTGGGCATCTGCCCGAAGCAGGGGGTGGGGTGTGGGGCATCTGTGTAAGTTCCCAGCTCCTACCCATTCTTCTTGGGCAGGTAGGCCTCCATGTCAAAGAAGATGTTCTTCCGCTCTTTGATGTTGATGTCTATCTGCTGAACCAGCTCTGCCTCCTCCTGATTGGCGTGGCGCTTGTGCCTGTGGTCAGAGGTGTGGGCGCAGAAGCAGGGGCGTTACTCAGACTGGAGTAAGAACCTGGAAGTTCTGGGCATTGTCCTCCCATTCTCCCACCTCAGTGCTTCTCGAAACCTCGGTCCTCCGCCTGTCCTCTCTGGGCTTGATGCTGGCTCCCTGCTAGCCTTGTAACCTGGGGGATGCCCTTTAACCTCTCTGCTTCTTTTCCATATCTAAAAAGCAGGAATAACATCAAGCCTATCTCCTGGACAATACCACTGTGACAAGTAAGTAAATGCAATTTAAAGTATTTAAAATGGCCCTGACCGGTTGCTCAATGGTTAGAGCATCAGCCCACAGAACAAAGGGTCACAGGTTTGGTTCCTGGTCAAGGGCGCGTCCTGGGTTGCAGATTTGATCCCCAGTCCCAGTCAGGGTCATGTGGGAGGCAGCTGATCAATGTGTCTCTCTCACATCGATGTTTCTCTCTCTCCCGCCCTCACTTTCTTCCACTCTAATGAAAAATCAATGAAGCCCCGGCCGGTTTGGCTCAGTGTTAGAGCGTCAGCACACAGACCAATGAATCGTGAGTTTGATTCCATACCTCAGTTGTTCATCCCCAGCTCTGATCAGGTCATGCGGGAGGTAATCAGTCAATGTGGCTCTGTCACATCAATGTTTCTCTCTCTCTCTCTCCCTCCCTCCCTCTGACTCTATCTGATGTTAAATGAAAAAGTTTCCTCGGGTGAGGAATTAAAGAAAGTATAAGCAGTCAGGGGGCCAGGCAGAGGTGGGCAAAGGGGGAGGTGTTTGAATGGGGACATCTGTAATAGTGTCAACAATAAAAATAAAGTAAAAAAACAAACAAACAATAAACATAAGCAGTCAACTAATCAAGGTCTAACTGTTATTCTTTGATGATATTTAACTCTCAAAACTAGAAAAACAAGTCATAGACACTCTTGGAGTTAAGGGTTGTCTTCAGTGTAAGAACCAAACTCATGGGTCAACCTTCTAACCCAGTGGTTCTCAACTGGGGATACTTGGCGATGTCTGGGAACTTTTTGGTTGTCAAGACAGAGTGAGGGATTTTACCGGCATCTAGCGGGTAGAGGCCAGCAAAGTTGCTAGACATTCTACAATGCACAGGACAGCCCCCAACAGCAAAGACTTGTCATTAATGTCAAGGTTGAAAAGGCCTAGACAGATAAAAGACTCTTGCCATCAGTAAGATGTGTTTTTCTAAGAGTGGTGATGTCACTGCATAGAACCATCTACACTTTACCCCATGATTAATGAGCCTCCATTTACAATGTGGTCAGCTAAGGTTAGGGGTATAACCAACAACCTTCCCAAAAACTGTCCACAAGAAAAGGGAAAAACTGACCAGGAGCCACACACTCTGGAATAGAAAGAAGCCCAGGTAAGTGACCTGGGACAAGCCACTCAGAGCCTCAGTTTCCCTGCCTGACTGCAGGATGACAGCACCCACCGGACCCCTTCACCTATGGGGGATGAGAGCACTTCCGAAACCATGACGACACAAGGACTGGAACATGTGATCCTGGCCTCAGGAACGGAACTAAGTTATGAGCTCAAGTTTGTCTCCAGGGATACCAGAGCGCCTGGTGGGGTGAGCCCCCACACCTATGAGAAGGATACTATTTACCTGCCCAGCAGGACTGCTTGTCACAGCTTTCTTCTGGGGAACTACCTCTCACCCTCTCCCCCCCTCCACATGGTTTAAGTAGGGCCGTCCCATTCCCAAGGTCCATAAACTGAACATATGAACTCATCTTGCCTACCAATCTGTGATTGGTTCACAGATGGGCACATGACCAATTCCAGCCAATGAGCATCACACCCAGGATTTTTGCTGAAAGACAAGTTCTCATTGGGCTGGGGTGGCCAAGCCAGTAGGAAGAAAGGCTGGAGGATATAACCTGGTACTGCTGGTGGCCATCTCGGTGGCCATCTCGGTGACCACGAGAGGATGGTCAGCCATAGAGTGAAGCCAATCTAGAGGAATGCAGAAGTTAGAGGAAAAAAACAGATTCCTAAAAACATCCTTTGACCCTTAGATCCAGTGATGCCTGAAGCCACTCCTGGTTTTTTTCCATTAACATTTCCATCCTCTGCTCACTCCAGTTTGAGCTGGTGTGTGACCCTCAGAACCAGGGCAGCTTGGAGCTGCGGCCGCCTACCTCTGCAGTGTGTGCTTCAGGTCCTTCAGTCGCGTCTTGTGCTTGTTGATGGAGCTGCTACACAGAGTCTGGAGCGCGGTCAGCTCCTCCAGCTTCTGCCTGTAGATCCTGTGAGTCTCCTGAGAGGGAACAGCCCAGGCAGGGTGTATGAGAGAACGTGAACACGTCATTTTTCACAGTTTGCTTGTGTCATGGGACATGACTACAGAGCTCGGACTTTCACAGCTAAACCGATACAGTTACAACTGTCACATTTGTGGCTTAGAAAACTGGGGCTGGAATTGGGGAAGGCAGCATAGCACAGCCCTTGTGTAATAAGGAAATAACTGTTTTCCTTCCTGCCCAGGCTCCATCCTTCCTAATGGTAACAGCAACCAAATATGACTTTGAGGGGCCACCTCTTGTCAATTCTTAGTCCAGATGGTTGGAGTAGAGCTGACAGTCCTCATGCCAAGAGTGGTCATGTGACCCAGGCACAGCCAATCAGTATCTTCCAACCCTCTGGCAACTGATTGGTTCAGACATGGACACATGGCTTAAGTGGGCCAAGGAGAGTCAGCTCTGCGACGGGACTGGGAATATTGGCTCGAAGATGCCCTCTTTCTCCTGGGTTTGCCAATCTGGTAGCAGGTACATGTGGGGCTGCTGAGTGAGGAGAACCAGCCTAAGAATGAAGCCAAACAGGAAAACAGAACTGAGATGTGGTAAGAGACAGAATTCTCATAGTCTCATTTCAGTCCCTGGAACGAACCAAGTCTGAATGTAATACTGTCCCATACCCTTGGTTATACGAATTCATAAATTCCTTTTCACGGAGGCCAGTTGGAGTTGGGTTTTCTGATCCTGGCAATGAAGAGAGCTCTTACCATGTCAACTAAGACGCGGTCCTATCTCTTCCCGTACAGCCAAACCCTCCCTACCCCAGGCAGAGTCACAACAATCTCATTCCTGGAAATAACCTTTCAGGGCCACAGGCCATGGGAAACACCAGAGACGTTGCCCCAAAGCTGGGAGAAGGGGACGCAGAAACTTCTCGACACCACTGCCTTGCGCATCTCCCCCCAACAGTGCTATGTACCAGGAAACATGCCCTTCCCTCTAAATTTGACCAACAATTTGGAGAAACCCATGTGACGGGCATAAACCATGAAGTTAAATACAATAATCCGCCCTGGCCGGCTTGGCTCAGCAGTTAGAGCGTCGGCCTTCGGTCCAGAGAGACCCGGGTTCGGTTCCCACTAAGGGCATGTACCTCGGTTGCAGTTTGTCCCCGGCCCTGGTTGGGTTGTGCAGGTGGCAACCACTTGATGTGTCCCTTTCACGTCGATGTTTCTCTCTCTCTCTTCCTCTCTCTCCCTCCCGCTCTATCTGAGCAAAAAATGGAAAAATGTCCTTGGGGTGAGGATAAAAAAAATAAATACAATAATCCAATGAATACATTTAAAGTGGCTGTTTTCTTGGCTGGTGAAGAAATGTATTTAGCAGAGGGAGAGAAGGAGATGTCCAACAGTGAGGCCAGAGCCGACGCTTTCATGCCTGCCAAGCGTGGTCCCTAAACATGAGGATAAGCCAGAAGATGAGGGAGAAGTGAAGAAAATGAAGTGAATAGATAATAATTAAGGCAACACTGCAACACGTTGTGAGCAAGTCTCCCTTGGCTCCCAAATGACAGGGCTCAGTCCCTCATATTCAAACAATATCATCTGTCACTCCTTCTGGGCCCCCGAGAGGAAAACTCAATCTCTATTTTATTTAACTCGTAAACAATTTCAAACTTGCAGAAGAATTGTAAGAAGAACACAAAGCACTCCCCTCCTATCCTTCACCCCGATTCACCAACTGTTAGCATTATGCCATATTTGCTCTAGCCTCACCCCACTGTGCGTGTGTGCACGTGTGCGTGTGTGCATTCTTTTTCTGTATCAGGCATCAGGAATTTATATCCCACAGGCCAAATCCAGCCACATGACTCTGTATGGGCAGTAAGCTAAAAATGTTTTTCCTTGGTTGAAAAAGAATCAAAAGAATATTTCCTGACACGTGAAAGTATATGAAATTGAAATTTCAGTGCCTATAAATAAGCCGTACTGGAGCACAGCCACGCCCGTTCATTTACATATTGCCTGTGGCCTCTCTGGCACTGCAACAGCAGAGTGAGTAGTTGTGACAGGGACCATATGGGCCGCAAAGCCTAGAATCCTCGCTACTTGGCGTTTGTGCCAAAAAAAGTTTGCCTACTCCTTTTCTAAACCATTTGGGAGTCAGCTAGAGACAACATGCTTCTTTACACCTCCATACTTCATTGTGTATTTCCTACAAAAATGACACCCTCTTATATATCCAGAGTCCAGTGATCAAATACAGAAAATGTAACCTTGACAGGACACAACACCGTGACTTAAAATAACACCCAAGTTCAAATCTTGCAGGCTGTCGGTTGACAGCCACTCCCCCCAGACCCTGCTCCCGATTCGGGCTCCTGCCTCCCTCGTGTTGCTGCTTGTATCTCTTCAGCCTCCTTTCGTCCAGAAGAGCTGCTCGACTTTCTCTTTCACGACATGGACATTTTTAAGGCACTCTGTCTAGTTCTGGCGGATGTCCCTCCATCTGGGTTCGTCTGCTGTTTCTTCATGACTGGATTTTGGTTATGCTTTTGGGGCAAGAATGCCACTGAAGTGACACTGTGTCCTCCATGTCTCCCATCAGGAGGGACACGGTGTCTGGGACGTTAGTGTTAATTGCTTAGAAAAGGCGGAGCCCACCCACCTTCCCCACTGTACAGTGACCAGCTTTCTATCTGTAATTAACGATTAGTAAACTGTGGAGAGAAAGGCTGCGTTTTAATCACTTTTAAATTCTTTTTTAATTAAAAAAAATTTTTTTTCCCTTTATTGATTTTAGAGTAAGAGGGAGAGAGAGACAGAAACATCGATGAGAGAGAACATTGACTGGCCGCCTCCTGCATGCCCCCCACTGGGGATCAGGCCCACAACCTGGGCATGTGTCCTGACCAGGAATCAAACCAGCGACCTCCTGGTGCATGGGTCGATGCTCAACCACTGAGCCACACCAGTTGGACCACTTTTGAATTCTTCAGTGCCAAAGTAGCCATTTACTTTTAACCAAAAAAACCCTCCAGACAGGAACGGGGAGGACAAGGCCAGAGAGACCCTGACTAGACTACAGTCTTCAAGGAGGTGGAGTGTTTGCACTAGTGTCCTGGCAACACCAGCTGAGGCTCCTGGGAGATAAAGAGGCGTGTGACTTCCCAGCACTCTCTGGGGTTGGGCGCCACCGCGAGGAGATGGACCAGGACGGCGACGTCAGCAGCCAGATGCTTACCAGGCCCTCTTCGGTTTGAATCAATATTTAATCTCGAAGTAAAATGTAAAGACATCATCCTTATTAAAAATTAAAACACTATGGCCCTGGCTGCTTTTGCTCAGCAGTTAAAGTGTTGGCCCACAGGCCAAAGAGTCGCGGGTTCGATTCCGATCAAGGGCACGTACTTCAGTTGCGGTTTGGTCCCCGGCCCTGCTTGGGGTCACGTAGGAAGCACCCAATCGATGTGTCTCTCTCACATCAACGTTTCTCTCTCTCCCCCTCCCACTCTATCTGAAGATAAATAGAAAAATATCCTTGGGTGAGGATTTTTAAAAAAATAATTAAAAAACCACAGCTACAGTTGGAATCAGCTTTAAACACATCCCTATCCTTCTCCCCCATCCCCAGAAGTAACCAGTTACCAGTTTCTTCTAGACCTTTTCCTATGTATTCTTCCTGACTGTCTTCTATGTATCTATGTATTTCTATATTGTATGTACACCTATTTCTACATATACACATAAATATAAAGACATAGATAGATAGATATACAAAAAAATACACTGTTGCAAAAACTAATTGTCCCTAATATTTAGTCTCCTTTGCTTCATTTTAGCAACCAGACCCCACAGAGTTACAGCTTGATATATGGCCTATAGACTATATTTCCCAGCCTCCCTTGCAGCTAGAGGTAGCAGTAGGACTAAAAGTTAGCTAATGAAATATAAGAAGAAGTGATGTGTGTAAGTTCTGAACCACATTTTTATAAGAAGCCACTTGGACGCCACTCTCCCTTTCTCTGGCTGGCATATGGCAACAACGGGTCCAGTTACACTGAAACCAGAGATGAAAGCTACATGAAACAAATGGCAAAGCCCATTGTCCTTCCCCCAGCCAAACCAATCGGGATCCCAGGTGACCTCATATGACAGAGTTTCCAACCTGCGATGGTTTAAAAACACGACTGCCCAACCGTTAGCACTCCTCACATAGAGGGGCAGAATCTCTGTCCCCTCCCCTTAAATATAGGTAGGCTTGTGGCTGGTTTGACTCTCCCCGTCCCCTTAAAATGACAAAAGTGACACTATAATTTCTGAGAACAAGTCGTGGAAGGTCACATGGCTTCCACCTTATTTGCTGAAACACTCACTCTTGGAGCAAAAAGTTCAACTACCCTGACGCCACCATGCTGTATGGAAACCCTGGTCCCATGGAGAAGTCACAGGTAGACACTCTAATCAACAGTTCTAACTGGAATGACAAATCTTCATGTCATTCCAACTCAGGCACCAGAGGGATAAAGAAACCTCCAGACGATGTCAGCCCTAGCATGTGAGTAACGACTAGTATTCAAGTCTTCCCGGCTAAGGCCTCTGGCACCACAGAGCCCAGTCAAGCTATCCAGACTATGCCCTGTCTAAATGCCTGACTCACAGGATCCATGAGCAAAAAGCAATTATTACTGTTTTATGCAGCAACAGGTAACTGCAATACCACTCACCCTGGGCCAGGTCTCCCTCTGGACTGTCACGGGAGAAAAAAAAGAAGATACAGCATTATAGCCTTTTTATTTGGGGATCTCTCTGTTATAACAGCATAGCTTATACACTAAAGCACATACTTTTGATTTTTAAAAGTTATATTAACAGTATCAGAATATACATATCATTCCACAATTTTCTTTTCTTACTCAATAACATGCCTTGGAAATCTACCCATGTAAGAATACATTTAGTTCATTCTTTTTTTTTTTTTATCATCCTCACCCGAGGACATTTTTCCATTTTTTGTTCAGATAGAGCGGGAGGGAGAGAGAGGCAGAGAGAGAGAGAGAAACATCGATGTGAAAGGGACACATCGAGTGGTCGCCACCCGCACGACCAACCAGGGCCGGGGACAAACTGCAACCGAGGTACGTGCCCTTAGCAGGAACCGAACTCGGGTCCCTCCGGACCGCAGGCCGATGCTCTAACCGCTGAGCCAAACCGGCCAGGGCTAGTTCATTCTTTTTAGTGCTGTGCAGTATTTCATGCTGTGAACATACTACAGTTTATTTAAGCCATTCCCCTATTGCTGGATATTTAGGTTGTTTCTAGTCTCTGACTATAACCAACGATGCACCACTGATTAACATCCTTGCACTGCCTCCCTGGCCACACATGCTAGTATCTCTCTCTGGAGGGGGTGGGGGGTGGAACTGCTGGGTCAGAGGGGACAGGCTTGTTTTTAGTTTTAATAGATCTTAGCAAAGAGCCCGCAGAGTGGCTGTATCAATTTACAGTCCCACCCACAGCATATGACAGCTGTCCACATCTCACCAACACTCAATACTATCAACATTCACTTTTCAAATTTATTTTTATTTTTTTTATCATTTCTCACCCAAGGATATTTTTCCATTTATCATTAGAGTGGGGAAGGAGAGAGAGAGACAGAGAGAGACAGAGAGAAACATCGATAGGATAAAGCCACATCAACTGGTTGCCTCCCGCACAACCCGACCAGGGTCAGGGATGAACCGAAACCGAGGTACATGCCCTTGACTGGAATTGAACCCGCGACCCATTGGTCAGCCAGCTGGCGCTCTAACTGCTGAGCCAAACTGGCCAGGGCTCAACATTCACTTTTTTTACAGGTACTTTCTAATGCTCTTCTGGTGATATTTTCTGCTCAATCCTAAGATATCGGGCTGGGTGAGTATAGGAAGTCCATGGGCCTTTCCATAACTTTATTTGCTGGTATATGGAGTCATTCCTGATCCCAGACAGCTCGCTCGCGCGCCCGCTCTCTCTCTCTCTCTCTCTCTCTCTCTCTCTCTCTCTCTCTCTCCCCCTCTCTCATTGGCCAGAGCCACTTCCCAGGAGAGATCCGATACTGGAGATCACACATCTGCTCCTGTCCTCAGCTCCAGGTTCAGAATTTGTCAGCCACAAGGAAGACATGAGGTTAAGGAGAGTGAGGGGAGTCAGAAACGAGGCCTTTTAGTGTGAAAAACTCTCCACCCAGGGCATTCCTCGCCCATGCCCACTCTAGTGATTCCTAGTGCCCGTCCAACAGCAACAGGAAAGCTCATCACTTTATTTCTTGGAGCCTTACTTTTTTCAAGACACCTGTCTTTCACTTGCCTTGTTTTTTTCAATTGTGATAAAAGCCCTGGCCAGTTTGGCTCAGCAGTTAGATCAAAGGGTCGTGGGTTCGCTTCCCAGTCAGGAACATGTACCTGGGTTGCAGGGATCCTTAGACCTCTTCTGGTTCATGTCCCATAGTCTATTTGGAGACCCATCCTTCCCCCACACTCAGCCCATGAGATCTGCCCATGTGTGGGGTTGACCCTGCCCCGGGCTCCAGGGCAGATGACGCAAGCCTGGTCTGTCGGAACATCAGCCTCTTAACCCAGCTAGTCGATGCAGGGAGGAGCATTCGAAACTTTGATCAGAACTGCTGAAAAAGAGAGATTCGTTAATAGGACGTCAGCCCAGAGTTGATGGGGTCGTCCTGCTTGAGAGTGCACAACATAGAGAGGAAAACAGGATGGGAAGGTAGATGAAGGCTGGGCCCCTGGATCAGCTTCTCCTCGAACGCAGTATACTTTTGACCTTCCAATTGCACAAGCAGACATCTTCTGTTTTGTTCTGTTTGGCTTTGCCAACTGGGCTGAGTGTCTTCCTTTCGGAGGCAAGTGTCACAATCTAGATGTCAAAGAAAGAGCTTTCCTTCTGGGTAAAGTAAGAGGAAAGGCCACAAATCTTGGACTCATTATAACAAGCTCTTAAAGATGCCAAAAGCAAGGACTTGGAGCCTGGTTGAATGAATCCTTCATTAAGCAGGTAACTGAAGCCCGGCCTGTGTGGCTCAATGGTTGAGCATCGACCCCTGCACCAAGAAGTCGCCGGTTCAATTCCCGGTCAGGGCACATGCCCAGGTTGTGGACCGGGGGGCATGCAGAAGGCCGCAGATCGATAGTTCTCTCTCATCAATGTTTCTATCTTTCTCTCTCTCTCTCTTCCTCTCTCTCTAAAATCATAAAGGAGAAAAGTCAAAAAGAAAGCAGGCAACTGAACAGTCACCCAAAAAATGCAGACCCCTGAACAACCATGTTGGGTATTTTTCTACCAAACTAAGAACCTTAAACCATTACTTTTTAACATCTTTACTGAGGTAATAATATACATACTATAAAAGTCACTCCTTTTAAGTGTACAATTCAGTGACTTTTATACATTTACCAAGTTGTACAACCATTGCCACCTCCAGTTTTAGAATTTTCCATCACCCAGTAAGATTCCTAGGATCTGTCAGCCCTCACCCCCACTCTCCCCTTCCATGCTCCTGGCCACCTCTGACCTGCCCTCTAGCCTCATAGATTCGTCTTTTCTGGGTATGTGATATAAACGGAATCCTACAATATGTGGTTTTTGTGTGTGTCTTTTATTTAGCATAACTTTTTGAAGTTTATTCACATTGTAGCATGTATTAATATTTTTTATTGCTACTCAGCAATAAAAATTTGGTACTAAAAAAAATAAAATTCAGCCCTGGCCGGTTTGGCTCAGCGGTTAGAGCATCGACCTGTGATCCGGAGAGACCCGGGTTCGGTTCCCGCTAAGGGCATGTACCTCGATTGCAGTTTGTCCCCGGCCCTGGTTGGTCGTGCGGATGGCAGCCACTCGATGTGTCTCTTTCACGTCTATGTTTCTCTCTCTCTCTCTCCCTCCCACTCTATCTAAACAAAATATCGAAAGAATGTCCTCGGGTGAGGATAAAAAAATAAATAAATAAATAAAATAAAATTCATAGAATACAACAACAAAAAATTTGGCATAGATATACCACGTTTTGTTTACCCATTCACCAGTTGTTGGATATTTGGGTTATTTCCACTGTTTGCCTCTTATGAATAATGCCACCACGAGTATTATGTGCAAGCCTTTGTCTAGACACAGACTGTCCTTTCTCCTGGGTGGACGCCTAGGAAAGGAATTGCCGGGTCACATGGTAAATGTATGTTTAACATTTAAAGAACAGCAACTGCCAAACCACTATTGATTCTTATTTCTAAACTTGGCAGCAGTGGGTTGGAACATGGGAGACACTCACCAAAAACTAGGAGTCAGTTCTCACAGTGCAGGGAGCTCCAGCTTATTAAACGTGAGTGACTCTCACACATCAATTCCCTACCTCTAAAAATAGCCGGGGGGGGGGGGGGGGGGGGGACGGACGACGACACCAGAGCAGACAGGCAGCTGTGGAATAAAGGACCCATGCTGGGGCACAAAGCAAGCCCCCTCCCCCACCCCCACCCCCACCCCAACTGTCTAGTTCAAGACCAATCCAAAAAAAGAAACATGCTTGATAAAATAAAACAAAGCTTTGGGGGGGAAGAATAAGGCAAACGTGGCCAGTAAAGAATCAAGCGCTAAGACACTTTTCCAAGAGAGAAAATACAACCAGAGTACGCTGCTCAATTCTGCAGTAAGTAATATTTGCATGGTCATAATCACGTAAGTGGCTGACACTGAGCCACCTACCACACTTAAAAATACACTTGCAACAGTATATTTTTTCGTATATCTATTTCTTTAGCAGCCTTTTGGTACTGTTGGGTTACTTTCCAGTTTCCTGTTCATTTTATGAAATGTTTCAGGCACATAAAAGGGACAGTAACATTATAGAATAGAAGATAAACACAACATTAACACTCATACTCTCACCCTCCATTTAAGAAATAATGGTGTACATAAGGTTGAAAAGCCTTGTGTATTCTTTTCTTGGTGTGTGTGTGTGTGTGTGTGTGTGTGTTCTTTCCAGGTGGAATTTCCATCTCCTTCCCCCAAAGAGGCCAATCCCTATGCTGGTTATTTCCACCCCTCGACGCCCACCCCAGACCAATTTAGTCTTTCTCTGTGCTGACCCTTTCAGACTCTATTTCCTGGGTTCCCTTACTCTGCCTTCTACTGAGGTTTGGCCAGTGGGTGGCCCGGACAGAAGACTGGAGGAGAGAAAGGTGGGGGTATTTTTTCCTCCTGCCTCCTCCCTGCTTGTCTGCAGCCTTTAACTACTGCTGCTCCAGCCCTATAGCTCCCCTTCCCCAACAAGCTTTGGAGAAGCTCTGATGACTGACCACCCCTCTGCCCCTTTAAGATTAGGGCTGATCCCAGCTCCAGAGGCCTCACCCTTAAACTGCCACACCTCTATAATACCCCCTTCTTTAAATTCTTCAGTGAGATCCTTTGGGGAGAGGCGCTTCTTGCCAGAGCCCTGCCCGAATCTCCCCCGCACTGAATCTGGCCCATATCATTCCCTTGCAAGTCTCTGTATTTGTGCTACAAAGATATGTATCTGGGAGGGCCCTGACCAGGTAGCTCAGTTGGTTAGAGCGTTGTCCCCATTCGCCTAGGTTGCAGGTTTGATCTCTGGTCAGGGCACATACAAGAAGCAACCAATGAATGCATCAATAAGTGGAAGAAGTTGATGTTTCTCTTTCTCTCAAAATCAATTTTTAAAAAAGATATGTATCAATAAGCAACACATAGTGTTGTTCTGTTTCACTTCATTCTACATGTTATACTGTATATATCTCTGCAACTTTTCATTTCAGTGTTGCTTTTCTCTTTCAAAGGTTAGCCCGTGTTGATACACACAGCTCTAGTTTCTTCATTCTGCTCTTCACCCCCCACCCCATGGTTCAGTGGAGTTATCCAGACTGATGGACACTGAGGTTTCCGTTTTTTAGCTGTTTTTGTTTTTTTTTTATCCTCACCCGAGGACATTTTTCCATTTTTTGTTCAGATAGAGTAGAAGGAAGAGAGAGAGAGAGAGAGAGAGAGAGAGAGAGAGACATTAACGTGAAAGGGACACATTGAGTGGCTGCCACCCGCATGACCCAACCAGGGCCGGGGACAAACCACAACCAAGGTACATGCCCTTAGCAGGAACCGAACCTGGGTCTCTCCGGACTGCAGGCCGATACTCTAACCGCTGAGCCAAACCGGGCAGGGCCATTTTTTAGCTGTTTAAACAAGTGTTATCAAATTCTTGGACATTTCTCCTGTTTGAATTTTTAACTATATGGAGAAACATAGTAATTTATAACTATGTATTACTTATAAAAATATGTAATAGATTAAAAAACAAAAGACGGAGAAGTACCAACATTACCTCTGAGATGCCCACGTGTCTTTCCTGCACATCTGATTGCCGTCCTTTTATCCCATGTATTGAAGACACAAACAAGAGACTTTCAGTTGGAGAATTCAGAGATCTGCCACCTCTCCTGTCCTCTGAGGCCTCAAGCTCTGCCCCAGTGGGAAGATGAGGTTAATGATTCCAGGTCCCAGCACGGCCATGACACCTCTGGAGGTGCCTTCTTAACCAAGGCATCTGCGTTGAGTTGTAAGATCTGGCACCGGGGAGGAGTCAGAACTCCTGAGGCAACGTTTACTGCAAGAATTGCCAGCAATGGAATCTTGTGGACTTTTCAGACAGGGTTCTGGCCCAGGAGCATTGGGAGTTGGTGGGCAACACAGTAAATTTCAACAGAGCCGTGGTCACCACCAAAATGTGGTGCCTTATAGCTGTGCCCTTCTCTGGTGGTAAGTTTTCAAAAGATTACATTTATGTAGTTCTCTATCCAAGGTATCAATGCCATATAAAGATTTCTGGATGCTGAGTATACCTAAGACTCGTCACCATGGAAACACTACCAAGGATGGCAAGTTGACTTCATCTAAACTGTATCAGTTCTCTAGGGAAAGATGCTGAGTCACACGTAAGGATCGATTAGTAAGGTCTGTTACATGGGCAACAATTGGAGGCATCAGTATGTGTGCCAGGCACTTGGAAGGCAGGATAACACCATAGCTAAATGATTACGCTGTGCAGTCAGACTGACTTCACACTCAGGAGTCTGTCACTTGTTAGCTGAGTCATGTAATATCTGTACCTCAGTTTCCTCAATTGTGGAAGGGCTAGGAGATGAGGTCTATGTAACAGGCCATGTACTGGCTTTCAAAAATCAGCTTTACAGCCTGGCCAGTGTGGCTCAGTGGCTGAGCATCAACCCTGCACCAAGAGGTCGCCAGTTTGATTCCCATTCAGGGCACATGCCCAGGTTGTAGGCCCAATCCCCAGTGGGGGGCATGCAGGAGGCAACCAGTCAATGTTCTCTCTCATCGATGTTTCTCTCTCTCTCTCTCCCTCTAAAATCAATAAAGAAAAAATAATAAAAATCACATTTACATATCAATTCACCAGTTTTTAGGTGTACAAGTCAATGCATTTTGGCACATACACACCATTGTGCAACCACCATCACCATCAGCACATACAACAAAGGTTCCTGAACTTCACTGTTTCACCACACACTTGGTGTTTCAGCACACTTTTCACAGAGTCCTCAGGCCAAATAACTTTAAAGTATTTATGTCTTAACAACTCAGTAGCCTTATGGGAAAAAGAAATACACTGAAATCGACAAAAATATTTTTATTTCACTCTGCAATAACCAGAATTATCGAGGAACGGGAATGTGCATGCTTGTTGGCTCTGCACAAATTCTCAAACCTTAGACACTGCGGCCGGCACTTCCTGTTCCGTGTTGGCTTTCACATAGCACTCGATCTTAACCGGAGACCACTGAAAACCCAACTTCGCGAAGATATGACACCATCAGAAAGAATGTAGCATGACCTGCTGTGCTACAGTCTAAGTGGTGTGAGACAGATGTCACTGGGTTTCCCTTGAAAACGTAACCATCCCATAGTGCCCCGGGGACCCTGCTGCAGGAGCCCTGACACAGTTTGGGAATCACAAATATAGACTGTTTCTATTAGCGCCCCCCAAAGATGCCTACCTAGCACCCCCCAAAGATGCCTACCTAGCACCCCCCAAAGATGCCTACCTAGCACCCCCCAAAGATGCCTACCTAGCACCCCCCAAAGATGCCTACCTAGCACCCCCCAAAGATGCCTACCTAGCACCCCTGTTGTTTTTTACGAGCAGTATTTTGATTTGCCTTCATAAAACCACCCGTCCCCTATTCTTTTTTTTTTTTTTTTAATCCTCACCCGAGGACATTTTTGCATTTATCTTGAGATAGAGCAGGAGGGAGAGAGGGAGGAAGAGAGAGACATTGATGTGAGAGAGACACATGGACCGGTTGCCACCCACATGACCCCAACCGGGGCCGGGGACAAACTGCAACCGAGGCACGTGCCCTTAGTGGAAACCGAACCCAGGCCTCTCTGGTCCACAGGTCGACGCTCCAACCGCTGAGCCAAACCGGCCAGGGCCTCCCCTATTCTTATTTCATGTGGTTAAGAGCACAAATTCTAGTTTTCAGCAGCTTGGGTTCGAATCCTGATTCCAGCACTTATGAGCCATGAGGTTTTGTGTCACTTATTTTCCCTCTGTAGATTGGTGATAACAGGATCTATTTCATAGGGTTTTAATGAAATAATACTGTCTTCCTGCTTGCAGCCTGCCACCCTGCTGTCTACTCTACACACAGCAGCTAGAGGCATGCCCATTCATTGATAGTAAAAGCCAAAATCTTTACAGTGGTCTACCTTCTGAGAGGTCAGGTGTAGGGCAAGACCACTTCCGGCGACCTCCTTCCTTGGTGGGAGGGACAAGGTCAGGTTTCCAGTGACGAAAGACAAGGCAGGAAAGGCTCATTAAACCACCTGCCACCGTGTCTGTAAGTGACCTTTTGTGGTCATACCACCAACCACAGAGCCACACACAATTCACCAGCAAAGCTGAAACCCCAACCAGCCAAAAACAGTAACTATAGCGACCTGACCTTGCCCCGGAGTCCAGTGAGGCCCGGGCAGGTGCTAACCAGAATCAAAAGAAATCAGATCCTTTCCTCTGGAAATTCCCAGAGATTATGACTTTAAAGACCTTTCCAATCTTCTAGTGCCTGAAAGTTAGGTTTCCTCTTTCTTCATTTGTAAAAGGGAACAAGAGGTAAAACCCAGAGACATTCTATGTCACCCCAAGAAAGATGAAATCAGACAGATAAAGCATGAAACCCATGAGTCCCAGATTCTGAGGTAGATGTAGGAAAATTAAGATAGAGATTTTCTAGTGAACAAAAAAGGGAAACTTTCTTATTGTTACCTTTCTAGTTCCCATCTCACCACTTGCCTACATGTTGTAACCTCCCTGTTCTCCAACAGATGCCTCGTATCTGAAAGTCTCTCCAATATGTACACAGTGACAATGTACCCCCTACTTATTAGTATGTACACATTTCCAGAGACTTTCTTCTCAGGGGTTCAGAGCTCTTACATTTAATATGACAGAGAGGGGCCCCCAATACAAGAATGATACATTTGAAGTGAATATTTAGAGAGCTAAGTTCTAGCCGCAACTTTATCACTACATAGCTGTGCGACGCCAGCTAAATTAGCATGCCAAAGCTTGTGTCCTCATCTATGAACTGAAGACACTGTGTGTTTTGCCTTAACCTCCAGGGAACTCTGTGGCCTTCCAGTCATCAATGGCCTACGACTCAACCAGCTGCCACCAAAGCCTGAGGCCAGCAGGGTCCCTCTTCCCCCAGGGAGGGCCCAGTCCATTCCAGTTGCCCTATTGCTGAAGAACTAAGCAGGGGACCCCACAGTTTCCACTGGGTCAGCCCTTCTTCAGCCCTTGCTATGCACCAGGGGATGAAATCCAGAATTAACGCCCAGTCCCTCCCTGTCCCTCACACACCTGAGCCCCAGAGACACCAATTAAGAACACAACAAACCAAACTGTCTCTTTTGCAACCTCTGCCTGCCAAGACTTGCTGTCTAATTGCTGTTAATTGCATTAATTGCATAGCTCTGAGGTGTTAAGACTCCTCCTTCTCCTACTCTAAAGATGGGCAAAAGAAAGGAATGATGAACAGAAGCTCCACACAGCCCTGGCCAGTTTGGCTCAGCGGTCAGAGTGTCGGCCTGCAGTCCATAGAGACCCAGGTTTGGTTCCCGCTAAGAGCACGTACCTCGGTTGTAGTTTGTCCCCGGCCCTGGTTGGGTTGTGCGGGTGGCAGCCACTCGATGTGTCCCTTTCACGTCGATGTTTCTCTCTCTCTCTTCCTCTCTCTCCCTCCCACTTTATCTGAACAAAAAATGAAAAAATGTCCTCAGGTGAGGATAAAAAAAAAAAAGAAGCTTCACACAGCAAACCTCTTCTCCCACTCCTGACCCCAACACCCCCTCTGTGGCTCCAAGGCTGGACATGATGTGAGAGCCCAGTAGGACAAAGCATTAAGAAGTGGCTGAGTCCGGCTGGTGTTGCTCAGTGGTTGAGCACTGACCCATGCACTAAGAGGTCGCCGGTTCGATTCCGGGTCAGGACACATGCCCAGGTTGTGGGCCCAATCCCCAGTGCGGGGGCATGGAGGAGGCAGCCAATCGATATTCTCTCTCATCGATGTTTCTATCTCTCCCTCTCCCTTCCTCTCTCTCTAAAATCAATAAAGAAAAAATATATATATGTTTATTTTCTTTTTTTATCCTCACCCGAGGACCTTTTTCCATTTTTTGTTCAGATAGAGTGGGAGGGAGAGAAAGGAAGAGAGAGGGAGAAACATCGACATGAAAGGGACACATCGAATGGCTGCCACCCACACGACCCAACCAGGGCTGGGGACAACTGCAACCGAGGTACGTGCCCTTAGCAGGAACCGAACCTGGGTCTCTCTGGACCGCAGGCCGACGATCTAACCACTGAGTCAAACCGGCCAGGGCAAAAAAATGTTTAAAAGAAAGAAAAAAAAGAAGTGGCTGAGTTTTCTCAATAGCAGTGGAGCCATAAGGGTCCTCAGGGAACTGGGTGGAACCCAAGCCCTAGATCTGAAGGAGAGGGCACCAACCCACACATGCTGGACAGGCCAAGGAAGGGATACCCTTCTGGTTCTGGGTATCCTAAAACGGTCCCGTCTCTCCAGCACCCCTCTCTCTATTCATCCGGACCTGCTGCCTCATGTCTAGAAAGACCCATTGCAGACACCCTTGGCAATCACCTCTCCTCTCCTCTGGACCCTGTAAGAGGTCAGCCAACTGCAGACAAGAGCCACATGCTCGGGAAAATGTCACTGCCCCAGCTGTGGACAAGGAGGAGGGGGGGGGGTGTGATATGATTTTAGGCAAGCAGAACCCAACTCTGAGAACACCAACACAATCCAAGTAGCTGCAGAGGGAGCAGCCCCATCTTCAAAAATGTTCCCAGAGTCCCCTTGGCCAACCCTAAGATTTTCTGAGGTGTCTCTAGTCGCCAGAGTAGGTGGCTGAGGCCTCTGAGAACTCCCACCAGGAACAAATCCTCCTGTGTGGACCCCACGACAGCAAAGCCATTCTCTCGATGGGCCTCTCTTGCGTCCGTCCCCACCTCACCCCTGGTCAGGCTCTGGGCCAGGAGGGTGAGGGCAGGCATCCTTCGGAGGGAGGCAACCCAGCTGTCAGAACTGACATGCCGTCCACCACGCCAAACTCAGCCTGCAGCAGCGCCAGAGAAGCGGCACCGACACCAGAGCCCCGGACACGGGGAACAGGGCTCCCTAGTCCCCAAGCAGAGCCGATGGGTTCAAGGTGAACTTCTCCCAAGCACCTCTTGGGGAACAGAGCTGCAGCAGAGGGCTGCCTGCCCTACCAGAGCCAAGGGGCAGTTGAGCTGCCAAAAGCCGGTGGGCGGGGTGGGGACGGGAGACCCCTGTGGAGGTGGGGGCTGGGCTGTTTTCTCGGAGTCCCCAGCAGGTACCTGTCCCCTCAGGCCTCCCCCACATGGACACGCCTGGAACTTTCCCCCCGACCAACTTTCTGCAGCGACGGAGGTGCGCGGAGCACAGAGCCGGTGCGAGGGCTGGAAAAAGGGGCTTCGACCGGGCGCCCCAAGTGGATGCAGAACTGAAGTGCTGGAGATGGGAGGGGGCTGGACCACGCAGACCACCAGCCCGCAGGTCCTGGCCAGGGACACACCCTGCGCCCTCCTGGGGCCCACCGCCCGGGCTGGGGGAGCAGGAAGGGGAAGGCGCTGCACCCCAGGTAGCAGAGTTGAGGGACCAGGTGGCCCGGCCTTACCTGCAGTTCCTGAAATTCTCGCTCCAGCTCGTGCCACTCGCGCCCGCAGCGCTCCAGCTGGGCGGACATGGTGCAGCGCAGCGAGGCGCCGGCGGCTGCTCCCGCTCCGTGGCGCGGCGGGCCACCGGCACCCGCTGCCGTCCGCTCGCTTGCGGGCTTCAGAGGTACCAGCTGTTCCTGCGCAGCCGGAGCCACGCGCGCACCTGACGTCACGGCCCCGCCCCTCGCCGGGAGGCCGGCCTCGCGCGCGCGCGCATGCGCACGCAGCCGGCCCCGCCCCCGAGTGCCGCGCGCCGGCGGGGGCCGGCTGGAGCCGTGCAGGTCTCCGCGTGGGCTGTCTGTGGCCGTGGGGGGTGACTGCGCCTCCGGGCTCCTCCTTCTAGTTGGGGCTGGGGGACTTGTTCGCAGGCGGCGTTGGCAGAACGTATTTTATATCGATTCATTAGATTGTGTTTGTTTGGGGTGGCTGGGGTGGAGCCCAAAACAG
This sequence comes from Molossus molossus, assembly GCF_014108415.1. Classification (NCBI taxonomy): domain Eukaryota; kingdom Metazoa; phylum Chordata; class Mammalia; order Chiroptera; family Molossidae; genus Molossus; species Molossus molossus. The sequence goes on along the minus strand of NW_023425358.1, from coordinate 34,585,799 downwards.
GCGATTTGGGAGCCGGGAAAGCTCTCCGTCCCTTGGCATTACCTGGCTGAGCCAGAGCCCGCAGCCTGGAAGGCTGGAATTGACGCTACTATCCAGCAAGGTCGCCGAGCAGGGCGGGGAAGCACAGACGGGGCCCTGTCCTCTCACACTGTCAGTATTTACTGCAACTAAGAACATTCCTGCCCTCTAAGGTTCCGGGTGACTGTCTTGACAGCTGTTTCTGTCGCTCCAATGACACAACCGCCTCAAAGCTAACTGAATCCGGATTCCCTCCCCTCAAGATCCGTCCCTGCCTTGCTTTCTGGTCACATCTCTTATCCCACCCCCATCTCCAGCCGCTGTTTTTATCTCTTCCTGTCCCTGCATGGAACACGCTTTGTGTATATGTATTAGTGCATTAAGTCCTCACTTATGAGAAAAGACCTTATTATCTCTATTTGACAGGTGAGTACTCTAAGGCATGGTTTCTCCAACTTTCAGTGTGCTCATGAACCACCTCCTGAAGACCCTGTTAAAATGCAGATTCTGATTCAGTAGATTCTCAGAAAGACCTGAGATCCTGTAGGTCTACAAGCTCCAGTACTACTGGCCCGAGGCCTACACTTAAATAGCAAGAAACTGCCGGGGCCGGGTAACTCAGTTGATTAGAGCATCGTCCAAAAATGCCAAGGTTGTGGATTTGATCTCCAGTCAGAGCACAAACAAGAAGCAACCAATGAATGCATAAATAAGTGGAGCAACAAATCAATGTTTCTCTCTCTCCCTTCCTTTCTCGAAAATCAATCAATAAAAAAATTTTAAAAGTAAGAAACCATGATACTGAGCTTCCCCAAGATCATCCAGCCACTAGTAGCTGTGTTACTTCCACATTGCAGGATGCCAAAAGCCAGTCTAATAAAGGAGCAACTGCCCAAGGACAAGAGAAAAGTCCAGGGTCTTAGGCCTGGCTGGGAAGCTCAGTTGGTTAAAGTGCTGTCCTGATACACCAAGGTTGCAGGTTCATCCCTAGTCAGGACACACACAAGAATCAACTCATGAATGCATAAATAAGTGAAACAACAGAAAGAAAAAGAAAATGGCAGGGATTTTTCCTTCATCTGTTTTCCACAGATGCCCTTGCTCAAAACAGTCCCAAAGATTGTAACAAGCAGTTTGTGCAAAGATTTATAGCTGCACTTTTCCAATCAGCCACACACTGGAAACATCCCAAGTGCCCCACAACAGGGAGATGGTTAAGTAACCTATAGTTTGTCAATTTTGTGTGATACTATATGGTTGTTTAGAGGATCGTTATGGGAACTAAATGCATGCCTGTAAACAGGTCAATGAAATCATGGTAAGTAAAAAGGTAGAATCCAAAATAATGTGTGTATACGGATTAGTTATTCAGTCACTTGTGTACCCTGAAAAAGATCGGGTGAATTTAGTGTGACAGAAATAGTCCACCATGTCAATTGATGGGATTTTTATTTCCTGAAATGTTGTGCAGATGTTTGAGAGAGATTTTAAACCCCTATCTTGCTGTTCATGGCTGCACAATGTAATGGAAATAGCAAGCATTATCTATTAAATTTCATTTGTTTGATGTTTCCTCTTCAGGTATCAAGATGTCCTTTCTGTCCTTATTCACTTATTTGCATTACTGAACCTACCTGGGCTAGAAGGGGCTGCGTGGTTTTTTTAACCCAATCAGACTGGAGCTCAAATCTCAGTTCTACCCCCTGCTGAGTGCTGGATCCTGAGAACCTAACTCACCTTCGCTGTAAACGGGGGGTGGCTCTGGTAGGACTGTTCTGATGATTAAATGCAATGGGTAATGCAAAGTGCCTGGCAATACACAAGCACCAGAAAGCACTGACTTCATGTGTTTGAGTTTTTAAAAATATTTTGTTTTATTTGGGGATATTTTTAGATTTACCAAAAAACCTGCAAAGATAGTACAGAAGTGCCCACCTACTCTTCAGTTTCCCCTAATGTTGACAGTGTACATAACCATGATAGCTTTGTCAAAATGGAGAAATTAACATAGGTGTATTACTAGCAACTAAACTCTAGACTTTATTCAGATCTTACCAGTTTTCCTTTTTCTTTTTATGAGAGAAGGAGAAAGGGAGACAGAAACATAGATGAGAGAACATCGATTGGCCACTTCCTGCATGTCCCCCACTGGGGATTTGCCCCACAACCTGGGCATGTGCCCTGACTGGGGATTGAACCGGCGACCTCTGGGTGCATGGGTCGACGCTCAGCCACTGAGACACACCAGCCAGGTTCTTACCAGTTTTTCTGCTGTTCTTTTTCCATCCCAGGATTCACTGTGACATTGCATCTAGGCGTCATGTCTCCGGAGTCTCCTCTGGTCTGCCATAGTATCTCAGTCCTGACCTTGACAGTTTTGAAGAGTGATGTGTATATTTTAATAACAGCTTTATTGAGATATTGTGACAGTTAATTTTATTTTTATTTTCTTTATTGATTTTAGAGAGAGAAGAGAGAGGGAGAGATAGAAACATCGATGAGAGAACATCGACTGGCCATCTCCTGCATGCCCCGCATTGGGGATTTGGTCCACAACCTGGGCATGTGCCCTGACCGGGAATTGAACCAGTGACCTCTTGGTGCAGGGGTCGATGCTCAACCACTGAGCCACACCAGCCGGGCTGATGGTTAATTTTATATGTCAACTTGACTGGGCCATGTGATGCCCAGATATCTGGTTAACCGTTATTCTGGGTGTGTCTGTGAGGCTGTTTCCAGAAGAGATTATTTCAGTGGTAGACTGAGTAAAGTAGATTAGAAGAATTCTCTCTCTGAGCCTGACCTTGGGACATGGGTCTTCTCCTCTCCTCAGACTGGTCTTACACCACAGCACTTCCGATTCTCAGGCGGGAACTACACATTTTGTTTATCCATTCATCAGCTGATGGACATCTGGGTTGTCTCCACTTCTGGGCTATTATGAACAGTGCTGCTAGGAACATTCACGTACAAGTGTTTGCACATATGTATGTTTTCTCTTACCCTCAAAAGAAGAATTTCTTCATCAGATGGTAACTGGGTTTAGTATTTTGAGGAACAAACTGTTTCCCAAAGTGGCTGTACCATTTTATACCCTTGCCAGCAATGTATGAAGGCTCCAATTTCTCTCCTTTCTTGTCAACACTTGTTATCGTCTGTGTTTCCATTTTATTTTTTTTATCCTCACCCGAGGACATTCTTCCATCCCCTGTTCAGACAGAGTGGGAGGGAGAGAGAGGAAGAGAGAGAAACATTGACGCGAAAGGGACACATCGAGTGGCTGCCACCTGCACAACCAACCAGGGCCGGGAACAAACTACAACCAAGGCACGCACCCTTAGCGGGAACCCAACCCGGGTCTCTCTGGACCGCAGGCTGACGCTCCAACCGCTGAGCCAAACCGGCCAGGGCTGTGTTTCCATTTTAGACATCCTGTAGTTTTATGTGACCTGAATCTCACTGAGGTTTTACTTTTTCGTTTTCCTAATGGCTAAGAATGTTGACTGGCTTTTCATGTGCTCATTGGCCAACTGTATGTCTTGTTTTTTGTTTTGTTTTGTTTTCCCTCTTTATTGATTTTAGAGAGAGAGGGAGGGAGAGGGAGAGACAGACAGAAACATTGATGAGCAAGAACACTGCTCGGCCGCCTCCTGCATGTACCCTACTGGGAATCTGGAGCACAACCTGGGCATGTGCCCTGACCAGGAGTCAAACCTCTTGGTACATGGGTTGATGCTCAACCACTGAGCCACACCAGCCAAACTGTATATCTTATATTAGAGAAATGTCTGTTCTAATCCTTTCATTTAAAAATTGGGTTATTTCCTCTTTTATTGTTGAGTTGTAAGTGTTCTTTATATATTCTGGATACGAATCTGTTATTATACATATGATTTGCATTAATGTTCTCCTATTCTGTGAGTTGATTGTATATGTATATAAATATGTAATTTATATGTGTAAATATAAATATATTTATATTATTCAACAATCTCAAACTGAAAGAAAAGTTACAAGTACATTACAAAGAACTATTTTTTCAGATCCAGTGGAGTGTAGATTGCTGATCCCTTCACCCCGTCACCCTATCACCCCTGAATACTTCAGTGGGATTCCCTACAATCAAGAACATTCTCTTCATCAGCCAAAGTACAAGAAATCAAGAAATTAATACTGATACATTACTGCCCTCTAATCCTCAGACCCCGTTCAAGTGTCCCAATTGTGCCAATAGTGTCCTTTACAGCAAAAGGTCCCAGTCCAGGGTCATCAGCTGTGTTTCGCTGTTATGTCTCTAGTTTCCTTTCACATGGAACGATTCCTCAGTCTTTCTGTCTTCCTTGTCTTGATATTTCTGGGGGGAAAAAGACAATGATTATTTAGTAGAGTTCTCCCCAGTTCGGGCTTGCCTAATGTGTCCTGTGATTAGATGGAGGTTGGGTGTCTTTGTCAGGACGGCCACGGAAGTGACCCTGTGTCCTTCTCGCTGCATCTCAGCAGGTGGTACAAGACTTCAATTCATCACACTGCTGATGATGTTCACTTCGCTGGACTGCCCACTGGGATGTTCCTCTTATTCCCTTTGTGATTTTTAAGTATTTTGTGGGAGGCACTCTCTATAAATATTCTGCTCTTCATCGAACTCTCCATTTACTTATACCAGTATGGACCCATATTCTTCTGTTTTAGTCAGTGAGTTATAATCCATTATTACAGTTATTTATTTTGATGCTCAAGCGGTCACAGACTTAGTCACTGAGATCTACTTCAAGCTGGCTGCTGTGTCCTTTTGATAGGTCCTCATCATTTCTTAAAGAGCCTTCCTTACACTTTTGACACTAAAAGATGTTCCAACCACATCTTACACCTTCCCTGCTCCAACTCTGGAATCAGCCATTTTTGGGGCCATTCCTGGTTCCTTTCAGTAAAGAAAGGTATTTAGAAACCAAGTTCTGGGTCCTAGATGTGTATTTTCAACACCACGGGATGTCACCACTCTTGGGGGACAGATCTAGAGACTATGTTCATGGACATGTGTACATATATATTTGTGCACAGTTACACCTTTATTTATAACTATAAATAAATAGCTATGAATATTTAAAGCCATGATGCCACACCAGTGTGCAATCCCAATCCAAAGATCTCATTCTAGTTTTCTCCCTTTCCCATATGCAGGACTTCCTCCCCCAACAGTGAGAAACCCGGCTCCCCTCATACGTCGTGTATTTCCTTATCCTCCCCACATGTGACCCATCTCCCGCTGCCACCACCGTCCTCGCCCCAGTTCTTGCCCCAAATAAATGCATCTTAGTTAAAGGGATGATGAGCATCCTTTTCTTGCCTTGGTGTCCAAATTAAAATGGCTTTTTAAAAAAAATATTTACCCAAGGATATTTTCCCATTGCTTTCTAGATAGAGTGGAAGTGGGGGAGGGGGGAGAGAGAGACAGACAGACAGACATCGATGTGAGAGAGACACATCAATTGGGGGGTCCCACACAACCCCCAGCGGGCCCAGGGATCAAACCTGCAACCCAGGTATGTGCCCTTGACTGGGAACCAAACCCGAGATGCTTAGTCCATGGGCTGACACCCTAACTACTGAGCCAAACCAGCCAGTGCAAAGAGAGAGAAGAAAGGAGAGGGAGAGAGATAGAAACATTGATTGGCCGCCTCCTACATGCCCCCCAATGGGAATTGGGCCCACAACCTGGGCATGTGTCCTGACCAGGAATCGAACTGGCGACCTCCTGGTGCATGGGTTGACACTCAACCACTGAGCCACACCAGCTGGGCACTTTTTTCTTTTTAATCCTCACCAGAGGACATTTATCTTCAGATAGAGGGGGAGGGGGAGAAAAGGAGAGAGAGAAACATTGACGTGAGAAGGACGCACCAACTGGTTACCTCCTGCAAGACCCCAACCAGGGCCAGGGACAAACCGCGACCGAGGTATGTGCCCTTAGCTGAAATTGAACCCACAACTCATTGGTCCGCAGGCTGAGGCACTACCGCTGAGCCAAACCACCCAGAGACGATTCTTTTTTTTTTTTTTTTTTTAATCATCCTCACCGGAGGACATTCTTCCATTTTTTGTTCAGGTAGAGTGGGAGGGAGAGAGAGGAACAGAGGGAGAGAGAGAGAAACATCGATGTGAAAGGGACACACCAAGTGGTGGCCACCCGCACAACCAACCAGGGCCAGGGACAAACTGAAACTGAGATACATGCCCTTAGCGGGAACCGAACCCGGGTCTCTCCGGACCACAGGCCGACGCTCTAACCGCTGAGCCAAACCAGCCAGGGCTACGATTCTTATTTTAATAATGAAAATTACCCCAACCGCCAATGGCCATCATCAACAAGATATGAGTGAAAGTGCTTAATAAAGATTTAGAAATTGAACACTTTCTAATCCATCTCAAAAGCCTTTTTGAGGAATGTATTTATTACAAGACTTTGCTGTCCTCATTTGTTGTAGACACAGAAAAGCCCCATATCCTGGGTTCCAGCCATCCTACTATTTTGAAGGCCCTCTGTCAAGCAACAGGGAGGAAACATCCAGCGTCTCCTTTCATGCATTTGAAGAATTAGATCTAACAGTTTCCCCAATAAAACCGTATTTACCAGGTTCCTTTGTATGATGGCATATATTGGAGGAAGATGGTAGGTAGTGGGAAATTCACCAAAATGTTTTTCAATAACCAGATAAAATGTTGGCTGCTTTTCATTTTTGTTTTGCCTTTTTTTTTTATCCTCACCTGAGGACATTTTTGCATTTATCTTCAGGCAGAGTGGGCATGCTTTGCTTTTTTTTTTTTAAACTGAGAGATTAAATCTTGTTTCATTGCGCCACCTGCTGGCAGCTTCTCCAAATTTCTGTTTTTTCCAACAAAAGGTAAAAGGCTTGTTCAACAGATTTCTTAACAAATACCTTTTCTCCCTTCCCCTCTCTTTTTTTAAATCAATAAATTTAAAAAGACATTTAATCATTGATTTTTAGAGACAGGGGGAAGAAGAGAGAAAGAGAAAACAAAAACCACAATGTGAGAGAGAAACATTGACGGTTGCTTTCCTCCCGGACATGGGCCCCAACCTAGGATCAAATGGAAACCTAGGTGTGTGCCCTGACTGGGAATAAAATCCATGATCTTTTGGTGGGATTATGTTCCAACCAACTGAGCTACACTGGTCAAAGCTAAAGTCAATAATTTTTTTTAAAAAATGTGTTTGGTGATTTTTTAAAAAGCCTGAGTTTTCAAAGAAAGCTGCTATTGAGCTATTTGAAACTGCTCAGCACCTCTCAGCTCTCCACTCTGACAACTGTACAGACCAACAGTGTGAACGTCACCATTTATACATTTTCCATACACCTCCAGTGTGAATAGTTGCTGTTTACGATATGCTTTCACAAGAGCATTTCATTTAATCCTCATAACAGGCCTGAAAGGTAAATGTTACTATCATATATTTCAGAGATGAGGAGACTGAGATTCAGAGAGTAACACCTATCCGGATTATCCAGTAAGTTACAGTGTGGGGGTTTGTACCTCGGTTTATTTCTCGTCACCATGGCACAAGGACCCTGACATGGTATTTTGTTGTCAAGGACTCACTGTAAGCACATCAACAAAGCACTGTAGCTTGTCGGGGCCGATGTTAGCAAAGAGCTTCAACACACTGCATGAACAGACTTGCTCACTTCTGCCCTTGCAGTGAGGAGAGTATTCCCGAGTTACCCACTGATGCCAGAGGGAGGAAAAGACACTTGGTACAGAGCTGCCCAAGCCAAGGGCCAACCTAGATCAGCCAACCTGCAACTGAGTGAGCTAAAGGAATGTTTATTGCTGTCTGCTCTCAGAATAAGGGGCTGCTGATTTTACTGCAAAAGCTGATACCATTTGGGATAAGGAATGGATTTGTCATTCAGAACCCTTCTTTGGAATGGCACCTAGGATCATGAGATTCTCTTATTAATGGTTTATATTTAGGGCTGGCAATGATCAAAATATTTGTTGTTCCCCCGCCCCCCAAATTCACATGTTGGAATCCTAATTCCCAATTTGATGGTATTAGGAGGTGAAGCATTTGGGAGGCAATTAGGCCATGAAGGTGGAGCCCTCATGAATGGGATGAGTGCTCTTATAAAACAGACCCCAGAGCTCCCTAGCCCCTTCCACCATATGAAGATACAAGAGAGAAGAGAGGGAAGTCAACAACCTGGAAGAGGGCCTTCACCCAACCATGATCTTAGACTTCCAGCCTTCAGAACTCTGAGATATAAATTTGTTTTGTTTTGTTTTTATCCTCACCCGAGGACATGTTTTCATTTATCTTCAGACAGAGCAGGAGGAAGAGAGGGAAGAGAGTGAAACATAGATGTGAGAGAGACACATCAAATGGTTGCCACCCATATGACCCCAACCAGGGCCAGGGACAAACCGCAACTGAGGTACGTGCCCTTGGCGGGAACCGAACCGGGGACTCTCTGGTCCACAGGTCGATGGTCTAACCGCTGAGCAAAACCAGCCAGGGCTAAATTTGTTTTTTATAAGCCACCTAGCCTGTGGTATTTTGAATCAAGTAGACTGAGCCTAACATTGTAAGTAATGAACAAGATCCACATTATTTGCAACACAATTTCAATTTCATTCACTATTTTAGAAGTGTAGTTACTGCCCAGGCGGTGTGGCTCAGTGAATTGAGCATTGTCTCTGGATTGTGACAGCATCACTCCAATCTTCACGTGGCATTCTTGATTCTCTGTGTCCAGACTTCCCCTTTTCATAAGGACACCAATCATATGAGATTAGGATCCACCCTAATGACCTCATCTTAACCTGATCATCCGCAAAGACCCTATTTCCAAATAAGGTGACATTCACAGGTCCTGGGGTTAGGATTTCAACATCTTTGGGGGAACAAAATTCTAGTCATAACAGGAACACATTTTGATGTTTACAAGGCTATGGCATACTTAAACTCAGGCTTTAAGGAATGGGGGAAATAACAAGAAAGAAAAATAGGAAGAAAAGAGGGAAGAGGAAGAGAGGAAAGAGTATGATTGAGTTAAGAGAAAACAAAGACAGAAAACTTGCAGGAGGGAGCAGGACCAACTGCATAGTATGTGGGGCCCAGTACAAAATGAAAATGTAGGCACCTTTGCTATAAAATAAAGAATTTTGAAATGGTGACAGCAGAGCTTGAAACCAAGCTCAAGGCCCTTCTGAGAACAAGGCCCTGTGTGACTTCCCCGTGGAGAAGATTGTACTAACCAGTGTATTTTGAGTCCACAAAAGGGTTTCCTTTTTTGCATTTTTCATTATTTTTCTGTGCTCTTTATGAGGTCATTCTTGTGACAGCATCCATTCTTGGCTTAGGACCCTTCTAAGATCCTGTCTCTCAAGGAGAAAATAGCTTAAGGAGATGGTGGCTACAAACAAGAAAAGCTCTTCTCCGTATCCCCATAAAATGTCTGAGCATCTTCCTCAGGACTCCCGAGAGTCATCTTTCCGTACTTTCAGTGTTTCAGGTCCTTAATTAGGATACAACTCTTAGCATGGGAGTTCTTCTGCCCACTTGCTTAAGACTTTCTTAGTTTTCCCAACTTCTCCGTTTAACCAGGTCACCATGGTAAAAAAAAATAAAAAAAGTCACCTTCTGCTTTATCCCCTGCCAGCAAAGCAAGTTCAAGAAAACATAATAGTTCTGGTCACTGGATTTGGATCCAAACTTCCTCAGCTTGGCATCTTGACCTCCTCATTCCCAGTCTACCCTACATTTCAGGACACACGCTCCTGTGTCATTGGAGGTCAACCCTACGTTTTAGTCAAGGCAGTCTCCGGAGTCCTTACACTCGACTATCATTTCACCTCCATGACCTTGGCCCAGGGTATTCCTATACCTTCCTCCCAGTGTGAACTCTTCAGAGGCAGGGACTGAATTATGTTTCATCTCTAATCTCCAGTACCTGGCACAGTGTACATACATAAAACCTAATATGCTTTCCACCAACGTTTATGGAATAAAGTTGCATTGATCTGAGGGGCTTCCAAAGCATTTATAGACTTATACACAAGACCACTCTTAACTCTGTGCGGACTTGTTTCCTTTTCCGGCTCTCACGGAACGGATTTTCCTAAGGGTTTTTACTACATATGTTTTTGTGGATGAGCACCTGTTTTCTTTTTTTTTTTTTTTTTAATAATACTTACTGCAACTTGGGCTCATAGGAGGCATTCAAATATTTCTTTATTGAGTCTAAAGTCTTCTATAAATGTAAGAATTCATGGGGTCAAAGAAAACCTAGAGAAAAGCTTCCTTCTCCCTACCTTTAACACATATGTAACAAGAATAATCTTGTAAAAATTTTTCAAAATCGAGAAGTGAGTCCTCAGTGACCATATTCCGGTCTTTACATCTCTAGGTTTAGTAATCTTAGGGCAGGGCGTTTGGAACAATTCCTAAATTCAGCGTCCTATTCAGGTGCACTCACCTTTGCCGCGCTTCCTCCCTCCGCCCCTTCCGCTTTGGAACATGATTCCGCCCACTTCCGTCAAAGGGCGTCGAAAGCGCAAGCGCAACTCCAGGAGCCATTCATCACGCTCTTGACTAGTGCTGATGTATGCGCATGTGCAAAAGGGGCGCGGCTGAGTAATTGCGCGGGAGAATGCAGGCCCACCGAACTCACGCGACTGTCTCCACCCACCTAAATTGGCAGGCGGAGCCGAGAGTTTCCGCAAAATTCAGGTGGCGCATGCGCACTGAGTACAGGAACGTGGCGGAGCAAAGGCGAGCCTTTACGCATGCTCATGTAAATAAAGCAAGAAGCTTTTACGTCAGCATCAGAACGCTCCTCCTTTCTCTCTTGCCTGGCCTCTGACTTTTAAAGGGCCAGAGCTCTTTCTGAATGAATTGCTTTTTAAAAAAATTAAGCATTTAGCAAAAATAAAAAAAAAAAAAAAAAAAAAAAAAAAATTAAGCATTTATTGAGCACCTACTATGTGCCAGGCCCAATTTACATTGTTTCCTGTGTGCCTTTTCCAGTTGTTCCTTTTGTGATCGTTGTAATAATTACGTTATTTTGGAGTATATTTCTTCCCTCGCCCCAATTGTATCATTTTTTTGGAGGCAATAATTCTAAATGGGAAGCAAAGTGGTGTTTTGGGCAGGTCTTCCTAGGTCAAGAGGTCTGAGATTTAATCTTGGCTCCGCCACTTTCATGCTCTTTCATTCCTGATATGGTACCTAACTTCTGTGAAACTAAGAGTTCGCTGATGTTTTTAATTTAAACTTTGTTTTTTAATTTTTCAGTTATAGTTGACATTCAGTGTCATTATTATTATTATTATTTTTATCTTCACTGGAGGACATTTTTTCCATTCTTTGTTCTGATAGAGCGGGAGGCAGAGAGAGGAAGAGAGAGAGAGAAACATCGACATGAAAGGGACACATCGAGTGGCTGCCACACGCACAACCAACCAGGGCCGGGGACAAACTGCAACCGAGGTCCGTGCCCTTAGCGGGAACCAAACCCAGGTCTCTCCGGACCACAGGCCGACGCTCTAACCGCTGAGCAAAACCGACCAGGGCGACATTCAGTATTGTTTCATATTAGTTTCAGGTGTACAACATAGTGGTAAGACATTTATATAATTACAAATGTATATACTTTACCATTCATAGTTAAGACCATATTATTGACTGTATTTCCTATGCTGTACTTTACATCCCCGTGACTGTTTTCTGAGTTTGCTAATTTAAAAAATGCTGGTAAGGCTTCTACCTACCTTATAGGATTGTTGTGAAAAGTGTGTGTGTGTGTATAATTTTTTTTGAGTATGTAGGGTACCATACTATGCCTCACACCAGCTATCTTTTAAATAAATAAATAAAACGTAATCATTAAGCCAGGCCGGTGTGGCTCGGTGGTTGAGTGTTGACCCATCCACCAAGAGGTTGCTGGTTCGATTCCAGGTCAGGGCACATGCCCAGGTTATGGGCCAAATCCCCAGTGGGGGGCATGCAGGAGGCGGCCAGTCGATGTTCTCTGTCATACATGTTTCTTTCTCTCTCTCCCTCTCTCTTCCTCTCGCTCTAAAAATAAATATAGAAAAAAAATTTTTTTTAAGTAATCATTAAGTGAAATTATTCAATCAAAAAATGGTTTTACAGTTCCTGTAACATGGTTCCAGACAATTTTTCAGGAGGAAATACTTAATTGCCGGGATGGCTAGCAGTGTGTAACAGTGCCTATTTCCCCACCGTGTTGCCAATATCGCAGGCCTTCATTTTTACACATTTTTCCTAGTCTAGACAGTATGTAATGGTATGGCAGGGTTGTTTCAGCTTTCATTTCTTTAATTGCTAGTGAGGCTGTGCATTTTTCCTTTGGATGATTTATTATCTGTATTCCTTTGCCTAACAACTATTTTTAAACACTGTAATTTCCACTGGCTTATCCCTGCAGACGTTATGTGAGGTTCTGACAAAGCATTTTTCTGACCAGTTAAAAGGGGAAAAGTGGATTGGGTGGAGAGAGAGAATTAAAAGGAAACTTTCCTAAGGAAGGGATAGAGGCAGGTTCAGAATCAGTGCATCCAGTAGAACTTTCTATGATAAAAGAAATGCTCTGTATCTCCACCGTCCCATATGGTAGCCAGTTGCCACATGTGTCTACTGAGTACTTGGAACCTGGCTAGTGTGTCTGAGGAATTTAATTTTTGTTTTATTTAACTTAAATTTAGCCCAGCTGGTGTGGCTCAGTGGTTGAGCGTCGACCCATGCACCAAGAGGTCTCCGGTTCGATTCCTGGTGGGGCACGTGCCCAGGTTGTGGGCTTGATCCCCAGTGGGGGGCGTGCAGGAGGCGGCCACTGGATGTTCTCTCTCATCGATGTTTCTATCTCTCTCTCCCTCTTCTCCTTTCCTCTCTCTAAAATCAATAAAGAAAAAAAAAAAGAAAGAAAGAAACATCGTTGAGAGAGAACATCGAGTGGCCGCCTCCTGCACGCCCCCCACTGGGGATCAGGCCCACAACCTGGGCACGTGCCCCACCAGGAATCGAACCGGAGACCTCTTGGTGCATGGGTCGACGCTCAACCACTGAGCCACACTGGCCGAGCATCAACGATGTTTCTATCTCTCTCTCCCTCCCTTCCCCTCTCTCTCTAACATCAATAAAGAAAAAAAAAATTTTTTTAAATTTAAATACTATTAAATAGCCACCTCACTAATGGCATAACCCTAGAGATTAGAAAAGAAGAACAGAAAGGAGGGGAAAAGAGGGGTCCTGTAGAGTCACTCCACAGTGGCCTCATAAACATGAAGGGACTCAAGCTTAGACAAGGGGGTGTTCAATTTGCAAACATTATCAAGCTATATACACTGATGGTATTTCCACTTTTCTATGTGTATTTTACACTTCAATAAAAAATGTAAACTACATTTGCCGCACTGTGTGTTGTCCTCTTTAGGCATGTTTCTCATTTTTAATTTAGCAAAGTCTCCAAAAATAGAGGTGATTTGAGCCTTGCTCTGGACATTTGAGAGCCCCTAGAGGGCGCTCATCCTGCATCAGAGACTTAAAGGCTTTTTGTTGTGAGAATTCACATACCACAGTTTTATTCCTTTAAAGTGCACAATTCAGTGGTTTCTAGTCTGTTCTCAGAGTTGTGCAACCATCACCACCATCGATTTTAAAATCATTTCATCACCACAAAAAGAAACGCTCTGCCTATCACCTTCCTATCTCCACCACGCCCTCTCCCCAAGCACCACTAATCTATTTTCTGTCTCTGTAGATTTGCCTTTTCTGGGTATTTCCTATAAGAGTAATCATATGTGACCTTTTGTGTCTGGTTTCTTTCACTTAGCATATTTCACAGTTCATCCATGTTGGAGCATGTATCTCTAATTTCATTCCTTTTTATGGCTGAATAATATTCCATTGTATGGATAGACTACATTTTGTTTATCCATTCATCTTTTTTTTTTTTTTTAGGTTATGACACAGACATTTTATTTTCTTATTTTTGAAAGTGTTTTAAGATTTTCCAGTGTTAAAATCCACTTCCAAGAATGATGATCAAAAAATAACAAGACACCAAACGTAGAGATTATATATAGAGTTTTCTATTTCCTCTCTTGCTTCTTCATCCACTAAAAATAACTTCACAATACAACACATTCAGGCAGCTTCTCTGTAACTTTCTTTGGTTTTCACTTCTTTAGGCAACAATGGCTCCATCTTTAGTAACAAACCCTCGCTTGTCAAACTACGAAGCTCGTACCACAAAGGGTCCCAAATTCAGCGGACTATGCCTACAAACGTCACTGGCAACAGCTTGCAGATTGGCAGCTATCTGGTTACTTGACATATCCAGTGTTGCTATTTTGGTCTTGAGAAAGTTCTCCCTTTCTTCATCTACCTTAATTTCATGTCCCGTGTTAAATAATTCAAGCATTTTGGGGGATGTCACGACCAATGGAATTTCGAGTAAGCTTTGGAAATCTTTTTTTCAGTTTCTTCTTTAATGGATTAGGCTCAGGCATTATTTCTGGAACAGCTACATAAAAGTCTGGTTTAATTTCATCATCCAAAATCTTGGGCTCCGGCAGAGGGAGGGCGGACTGGACAGGAACTGTGTGGGGACACTCAGGATTTGGAGGGCGCTCAGAGCTGTTACTGAGTTGTGGCCACACAGGACAATGGCCATCTTACCACTTCCCAGGGCTCTGGGGAGAGGCAGTGGCCTCCCCCTCCCATCTTTTTTTTTTTTTTTTAACATTTTTTTTTCTTTATTGATTTAGAGAGAGAGGAAGGAAAAGGGAGAGAGAGATAGAAACATCAATGAGAGAGAACATCAACTGGCTGCCTCCTGCATGCCCCCCACTGGGGATCGGGCCCACAACCTGGGCAGGTGCCCTGACCGGGAATCAAACCGGCAACCTCTTGGTGCAGGGTTCATGCCCAACCCCTGAGCCACACCGGCTGGGCTATCCATTCATCTTTAGATTGACTACACAGGAGAACTCCCTTCACCCCAAGCTGCAAACAAGGACCTTAGAGGAACCCAATCATATTCTAAGCATTCAAATCTGGCAAGTAATTATCAGTAGAGTATTTGGGACAGGAGTCCTCAAGCTTGCTGCTCCTGATGCTTCCGTGCTGGGGAGTTGCCGGTCCATAGCAACTACTCAGGGTTTTGTGAAGAATGGTACCAGATTCTGATCTGATAGGGAAAACAATCTCATTAATTTCATTTTTCTTTTTTTATCCTCACCAGAGGACATTTTTTTCCATTTTTTGTTCAGATAGAGTGGGAGGGGGAGAGAGAGAGAGAAACATCGATGTGAAAGGGACACATCGAGTGGCTGCCACCCGCACAACCCAACCAGGGCCGGGGACAAACTGCAACCAAAGTACGTGCCCTTAGCGGGAACCGAACCCAGGTCTTTCTGGACCGCAGGCCGACGCTCTAACCGCTGAGCCAATCTGGCCAGGGTTTCAGACCTCAGTGATTTCAGACCGTCCCTTCCAGCTGGCCTATAGGAAAGCCTTACCCTGCCCCCAATTCTTCTCTAGGGGACAGTCCTGTCTTCCCCTGAACCAGGGTCTAGTTAGGGGCGGTGAAAAGCCTCTGCAGTAGTAGAACTGAGGCTTGTGACTGTGTCTCGGCCCAGCCTAGGGAGAGAGAAGATTCCAGGCCATGAGGTGCCATTCAGCAGGCAGCAGGGCAGCTCCGGACAAAGCCATGAGCCAAGGGACAGTGTGGCCTACTTGGCTGGGAATGCTGTCCAGGTACCTGAGGAGAGGAAAATGTTATGAGGAGAACCACACAGTGTCAGCAGCATGACTGGCCAGGGGCGACTCTGGACCCTAGCTAGGCCGCTCAGGAGTTAGGAATGAGAATTCAGAAAGAGCTAACTAATCTCTGTGCATGATTGGAACAGAGGATGAAAGGGGCAGCCACTGTCCACCATAAATATTAGAGCAATGAAGGAGAGAGAGAGAGAGAGAGAGAGAGAGAGATGGGGGAATGATGGCCTTGCCATTGACAGCTTTCCAACACTTGTAGCCTTAATTAATTTTCTTCATTGGATAATATGAGATGGTGTCTCTACTTGCAACCAAAAGAAACTTGAATAAAGCAAGAAGATACATTGTGGAAGTTCTGTGTCCATTAATTACCATCTACTAAGAGAAAGACACACCCTCAACAATTTAACTATAAATTGATGATGATAAGTGTGGAAATCAGAGCAAAATTCTCATTCCGATGGGAGTGAAGAGCAAACAGTGAAGGAGCACCCACTACAGCAAAAACGACACTTCAGTAAGTGTATGAACCCAGTGAAACGAGGCAGCCAGAATGGGCACGTTTACAGACAGAAAGGCGAACAGAGGTGACCAGGGGCTGGGGGAGGCAGGAATGGGAAGTTAGTGTTCAGTGGGCACAGGAACTTTCGTTTGGGAGGAGGAAAACTTCCAGAAAGGGAGAATGTAGGTGGCAGCACAATATTGTGAATGTACTTAATGCCACTGAGCTCTACCTGAAGCATAATTAAAATGGTAATGTTTCTGTAATGTAGACATTACCACAATCAACAAACCAAAAGAAAAAAAATCACAAGAACGAATTACACCCAAGTTCATCAGTCTGGAAGCGGGGCCCTCACACCCCTGAGTCGATCATTATCTATGGGCCAGGCTGCGGGGGGCCAGGCTGCAGGGGCCTCAGCTCCCAGTCACTTCCTGTTCTTGTGCAGTGAAGTGGCCGCAGGAGCTCAAGGACAGTGCTCAGGGGAACTGCAGTGGGAAGGAGCCCCTTCCTCTGGCCGGGCTGCTCTCCGGATGAAAAAAGTCCTGGCAGAGGCACAGAAGAGGCAAAGGCCCTGAGGCAGGCACATGCCCAGCATTTTCCAGGAAGCAAGGAGACCAATGTGTGCGGCTGGAGCAGAGAGAGCTGGGTGCTCTGAGTAAGGGACAAGGGCAGAGAGGAAGGGAGGCAGGCGGGCAGCTGAGCAAGGCTCTCGAGGCTACTGGGACTATGGCTTTTATTTTCATTATTTTTCTGTATTGATTTTAGGGAGAGGGAGAGAGAGAGAAACATCGATGAGAGAGAACATCAATTGGCCGCCTCCTGCAGGCCCCTCCACTGGGGATCTGGCCTACAACCTGGGCGTGTGCCCTGACCGGGAATCCAACCAGCGACCTGTTGGTGCATGGGTTGAGGCTCAGCCACTGAGCCCCACCAGCCGGTCCAGGACTTCAGCTTTTGCTCTGAGTGACAAGGGGAGCCAGGAGAAGGGTGTGAGCTCAGGAATGACTTGGAGCTACTTGTGCACAAGTAAAATGTGCGCATCTTCCAGGGTTGGAGAGGCTATAAAACCTCCCTGGGCCCTGGCCGGTTTGGCTCAGTGGTTGGAGCCTCCGCCTGCGGACCAGAGAGTCCCTGGTTCGGTTCCCACTAGGGGCATGTACCAAAAAAACAAAACTAACAAAAAAAACAACCCTCCTTCGGATTCTCAAAGGCGGCTAGCAAACCCCCACAAGACTAAGAACCCATGTGACGTTGGTTTTTCCCTTCAAATTTTGCCGCTTCGACTTTGCATCTCGGCAGAAGCCCCTCTAATGCTTCCCTGCGTTGTATTTGCTCTGGGAACCCCGGACCAGAGAGGGGTGGGGATGGAAAGGGCAGTAATATCCCGGGGGGAGGGGGGCACGCCGTGACACTCGCTCAGCACACCTCTGGCCACCAGGCTGGTGCATCAGCACAGGCCCGAAGACTCCCTTCCCGGGACGCGGAGGCCCTGCACCGCTCCCCACGCCGAGCCCAGTGAGCTCCTCGGGAAGGGGCGGGCACTGCCCGCGGGCTTTGCTGTAGCCCTGCGTTGCCATAGCGACCCTGGCCGGGCCTGGACGCCAGCGCGCGCGCTCTGGGCAGCGCTTGAGGCTGGAGACTGTGACCTTTACGTTGCCGCCGGGCGACTGGATCCAGGCTCTGGCCGGCAGGTGAGCGCAGGCGACAGGACGCAGGTGGCACCGGGCGGGGTCTCGGGACAGTCTCCTACCCCTCCAGGCCCAGCCCCTCCGCCTTCCTTTGTGGTGATTCTTGTTATTCAGTATCCAAACAGCCCAGGCAGAGTCCACGCACCGCGTTGCTAGGTTTTCTTTCCCTGTCAGTAGCTCATGTATTCAGTCCTCAACCTCCTGGAATAAAACCTACGTTCCCGAAAGTGTGGGACAGAGGATGAGTTTATATTACACTGATGAGGCTTTAAGTAACCCCCCACGCCGTGACATCATAAAAAAGTCATTAGATTCCAGGTTCTCTTACAATGCTGAGTAAAACCAAAGATAAAGTGTCAGTTTGGGGCCAATATGGCATTAGCACCTTTTCGAACACTTGCTAATCTCAATCTAGTTAAGATTTAAATTGATTTCCTTTCAGTATTTTTTTTTTATCCTCACCCGAGGACATTTTTCCATTTTTTATTCAGATAGAGCTGGAAGGAGAGAGAGGAAGAGAGAGAAACATCGATGTGAAAGGGACACATCAAGTGGCTGCCACCCACACAACCCAACCAGGGCCAGGGACAAACTGCAGCCAAGGTACATGCCCTTAGTGGGAACCGAACCCAGGTCTCTGTGGACCACAGGCTGACGCTCTACCGCTGAGCCAAACTGGCCAGGGCTCAGTATTTTTATTTTTACAATTAACTTCCCCTTCGGGTACCTGACACTGGTTTTCCACTTATAATAATGCTATGTAAAGTTTCTTTCTTTGGTAAATGTATTGATTTTTATATTTTTAATTTTGTTTTCTTTATTGATTTTAGAGAGAGAGGAAGGAAGAGGGAGAGAGAAACATCGATGAGAGACAACATCGATTGGCTGTCTCCTGCATGCTCCCCACTGGGGTTCAGGCCCACAACCTGGGCATGTGCCCTGACTGGGAATCAAACTGGTGACCTCTTGGTGTGTGGGTGGACAGACACTGAGCCCATCAGCCAGGCAATGTATTGATTTTTAAAAGGGAATTCATTTAAATATCGAGATTCAGCACAGTACAGGTGGTACTTGTAAATGGCAGGGAAACAAAAAACCCTAAGTTTGGACCTGAGACTGTCCCCCTCCACCCCTGCCTTGGCAGCTTTTGCCCTTGCTGTTTTCGTTGTTTGGAGCGACTTTCCCTATTTCTAGGCACAACTGTCAACATCTGTACCAGCCAGCAGGGTCGGTAGGCCTGATCAGACCCCTGCTGTAGTCCAAGAGAAGGAACTCCTAGATGGATGATCCCAGTCCAAAGGAAAATGCTCAGAAACTATAAGAATTTGAAATAGTGACAGTAGAGAAGTAAACCAAGCACGGGCCCTTCTAAGGACAGGGCCCTTAGGCTGCATACCCATGACACTGGTCCTGGGTGGGTGGATGCCCGGGACACCATGATCTACTGGAATCTGTTCAGCCCTGAGGTCATTCTGATTGTCTGATTGGTCAATAACCCTGCATGCTGATGGTCAAATACTTCAACTAGCCTCTGCTGCTAGCATTGTGTGTGTGTTGGGGGGGGGGGGGCATGTATTCCCCAAGTCCATGGAACAGGATAGGTGGTATTTGCTGAGGGGGAACAGGGATTCCCAGCTTTGGAAGGGACCATTTTTATCACCTTGCACAAGCCCCATGGAGACAGACAGATGGACATGAATGTCTGCACTGGAGAGCCGGAGGACATGAAGAGCACAGATAGGGGGCTCCCAGACTGGGGAGAAGCCCTAGACCACCCAAAGTGTCTCTGCAACCCCACCAGGCAGGGCAGGGAGGAGAGTTGGGTCTGATAAAAAAAAAAACCTAGCTAGGTGATGAGGCAGACAGGTAGAGCACCAAGGCAGAGGTCAGAGGTCAGGTGTAGAAGGGTGACTGACCATCTTGCTGTGCCTGGACCGTCCCAGTTTTAGCACTGAAAGTCCAAGGCCCTAGGAAACCTCTCTGTCCCCGGCACATGGGGACAGTTGGTCACCCTAGAAGCAGTATCTTCAGTTGGTGGGCTCTGCTGACACCTTGCAAAGCCTGCAGAGCCAGCTCAGGTGCTTTCCACCATCCTGTCCACCAGACAGACGATGCAAGACCAAGGCGTTGCAGGGCGGGTGCCGGGCCAGTGCGTGTGTAAGGGGATGTCCTTGGGAGCTGTGCCATAGCAGCTGCCTGCCAGCCCAGAGAGACAGAGCTACCCCGACCTCCCACTCCCCTGGAATGGATCCCAGTGCTCACCACGAGGAGGCGGGGCTCCAGGCCAGCATCCTCTCTGATAGGTCATACTGGTTATCAAATCTGTGACCATCACCTCCTGCTCAAGGACAGCTTCTTCCTGATGCCATCACAAACCCAGCTGCTCTGTTGGTTTCCCTGGGCTCCCAAGTAATTGTGCCATCAGAACCCTCCCCCTCCTCATAAGGGGGCCCCTGGAGAAGCAAGGCAGGAGACAGCCAAGGGCCAGTCCAGCACAAAAGCAACTCCTCCAAGGACGGCTCATCTGCCCCAGGGACACAGAACACACATGACTCATCCCACCTGAACTCAGACAGTGCCTCTCCAGGAAGTTCGAGAACCCTGGCATAATGCAGGGCACACTGAGCTCCCGATGTCCCTGACCTTTTGCCAGCACCCCCTGGCCCTGCAGAAGCAGCCAACATGCCCATCTCTAAGTGCCCACAAAAGTCAGAGGCCCTATGGAAGGTGTGGGACCAAAAGGCCCAGAAGAATGGACTGAAACACCAGGTGTATGCTGTCAATGGTGACCATTACGTGGGTGAATGGAAGGACAACATGAAACATGGTGAGTGGGGGACCCTCGGGCTCGGGTGGCAAGTGCGGGGTCTGGGCCGAGGAAACGGTGTACAGAGCTCACTGGGGCGTAAGATGTGTCCCTGAGGCCCCTCCACGGGGTGAATGCTGACCTAGACCAGCAAGAGGCCTCCACCTGCTGGAGCTCTGGGTAGGAGCCCAGCCCTGACTTCAGCTGAGAGCAAGTCCCAGGGACCAGCAGGGCACAAAGCAGTCTTGAGACACCAGCCCCAGCCACCACTGGGGCTCGGGACACCAGCTCTGTCCCTACCTTCTGACCCCTGGGCTCAGCATGGAGCTGGGTAGCAAGAGGAAAAGGCAGACCCCAGAAACCAGCTTGCAAATGCGATTCTGATCTTCAGGCTCAGCCCTGAACTGGGTTCTGACCAACAGCTGGTGAAGGAGGAGGGTCCGGCCCTCAAGTGGCTGGGCTCAGACTTTAACTGGATTGGGTTCGGTCTAACCAGCAGGGGGCACAGGGGTTCTTGTGATACAAATGAAGACGGGAAGGGAAAAAAAAGTTTTCATTTTAATTTTTTTGGTCTTGTAAAAACTCACCGGAGGATATTTTTTCCTTTGCTTTTTAGAGAGAGTAGAAGGGAGGGAGGGAGATGGGGGAGGTGAGAGAGAAACATAGATTCCAGAAAGACACATCAATTAGTTGCCTCCTGTACATGCCCTGAATGACCAGGGCCTGGAATTGAACCTGCAACCCAGGTATGTGCCCTTAACTGGGAACTGAGCCCAAAACCCTTTGGTCCGTGGGCCATCGCTCTAACCACTGAGCCACACTGGCCAAGGAAAAGTTTTCCTTTTAAAAAGGTGGCATGACTTTTCACTCTAGTCTCGCACCTCTACATTCTTAACCACTCTCCTCTTCTACTCCCCTACACCGAGAGCTGTGAAATCCATAAACCTGGGTGAGAATCTTAGCCCCACAACCATGGACCGGGAGTGATCACTACACCATTCTGGGCCTCAGTTCCCCCATCTATAAAACAGGAATAGTACCTATCTGTACAGATGAGAGATGACATCTATCAAGTGTGTAGCCCAGGGTCTGTGCAGAAGGAGAACTTCTAGAATGTTCTCTGAAGGCTGAGCATGGCAGGAATGCTACTCAGAACCTTTCTTGGCCAAGAAGCCCTCCAAAGCTGCCCCCAGCCAGTGTGTAACACCCACCCACCCTCAGCACTGACTTGAAGCCAGGCTTTCTGTGGCTGCTCGGAGCTCTGTGTGGTTTAAGAAGCCTGCATGTACGCTGCAGGCCTTATGGGCAGAATGTGGTGTGGACAGAGCCCTGGACTAGGAGACAGGGCCCGGAAGCTCTCAGCCTGGCTCTACCAGTGGCTGCATGACTTTGGGTAAGTCATTTCCTATTCTCTGGATCTGGGCTGCCCCACCATGTGGGCTGTTCTGGTCTTCTGAGCCTTTCTACTTTGTAAGTCCTGCCTCCCCTCAGAGCCTGGAGGCATAGAACTAATGGGGCTGAGGCTGCAGAAAGAGAATCCAGGCCCAGTCCCCCACCCCCTTCCAGACATACCTTTTGACCAAGCTGAAGTGAGTTGCTGTGATGTATATGCAGATTAAAAGAGGTTTAATAAAAATAAATAAATAAATAAATAAATAAATAAAAATAATGCCCTGGCTGGTTTTGCTCAGTGATTAGAGCATCAGCCTGCAGTCCAGAGAGACCCGGGTTCGGTTCCCACTAAGGGCACGTACCTCGGTTGCAGTTTGTCCCCGACCCGGGTTCGGTTCCCACTAAGGGCACGTACCTCGGTTGCAGTTTGTCCCTGGCCCTGGTGGGAGGCAGCCACTCGATGTGTCCCTTTCACGTCGATGTTTTTTTTTCTCTCTCTCTCTCCCTCTCCCACTCCATCTGAACAAAAAATGGAGGAATGTCCTCGGGTGAGGATAAAAAAAAAACCCTGACCAATTTGGTTCAGCGGTTGAGCATCTGCCTGCGGACCAGAGAGTCCCGGGTTCGGTTCCTGCTAGGGGCAAGTATCCATGCAAGGCAAGGCCGGGGTGGCCCTGGGGTTCCCCAGAGTCTCATTCATTCGCTTCGCCAACACTTATTGCACTCCTGGTCCATGCCAGGCCCTCTACTAGGCATCTGCCATAATCCCAACCACAGGGAGCTACCAGACTACAGAGAACTTGCACAACAGATAATATCTCATTTTACAGATGAGGAAACTGGGGCTCAGAGAGAGGAAGTGACTTACTCAAGGCCACACAGCTGAAAGTGAAGGGGATCAGAGAGAGGACATGAAAGGGGCCATGAGAGAGAACACAGTCAGAGAGGTGATGTTTGAGCTGAGCCCAGATCAGAATGCTTAGCCAGGCAGTGGGGCATGTTTTCTAGATAATGGAATCAGAATGCGGGATGCTTTGGGGTGTTAAACCTTGTTCAAAGAGCAGACTGATGGCACTGGCCAGTTTGGCTCAGCGGTTAGAGCGTCAGCCTGCGGGCCAGAAGTCGTGGGTTCGATTCCGGCCAGAGGTCGGGGCCCTGCGGGAGGCAACCAATCAATGTGTTTCTCTCCCACTGATGTTTCTCTCTCTCTCTCCCTCCCTCCCTTCCACTCTATCTAAAGATAAATGGAAAAGTATCCTCGGATGAGGATTAAAAAAAAAACACAAAAAACAGACTGACAGCCAGTGCAGCAGAGAACGAGGAGAGCCAACAGCACAGGGCCTCACAGGCCATGCATCCTAAGTTTTGCCCGTATCCTGCAGGCACACAGTCTCATTGGATCAACTAGGATCACATGCCCTTCACTGAACCAATCACAGTGGCCCAGTCGGTGATTGGCTGGTCTTGCCAGGAGGCAGAATCAGCCCCAGGCCAACCTCAATGATTCAGTGACAGAGGGCAGAGGAAATAAAACTAGGACAGGTACAAAGAACTTGATGTCTCCTACAAGGTGACGGCCCTACCTCAAGGGCAAAAATAATTGATATCATCTTTCCTATTTGCTGGCACTGTTCTAAATGTCCTATATATATGTATTAATGAATTTAGTGATCGAACTGACTCCATGAAGTATTCTTGTCCCCATTTTAAAGATGAAGAAACTGAGACCCGGAGAGTTAAGTTACTTGCCTGAGACCAAAAAGCTCACAGGGAAAATGTTGCATTTGATCCTAGCTACCAAGGACCAAACCATGACTGACCCATACAGTACTCCACAAATATCTTATTCATCCCTTTGTTCAACATATATCTTTGTTTAACAAACATTGGTCATCTACAACATGTTTTTTGTTGCTGGGACTAGATTACTGAACAAAGCAGACCAAAGTGTGTGCCCTCATGGAGAGCATATTCTCCTGGAAGACACAGACAGTAGACAATAAACAATAAATAAGTGAATTATCTATTATGTTAGGAGTTGACAA
The DNA here is from genome assembly GCF_014108415.1 of Molossus molossus. Taxonomy (NCBI): domain Eukaryota; kingdom Metazoa; phylum Chordata; class Mammalia; order Chiroptera; family Molossidae; genus Molossus; species Molossus molossus. The sequence goes on along the minus strand of NW_023425358.1, from coordinate 34,561,525 downwards.
GTGATATGGAAAGAAACAGAGCAGGGTAAGGGTGTAGAAGAGGCTTGTAATTTTATTTATTTATTTTCATCTTCACCCAAGGATATTTTTTCTATTTATCTTTAGATAGAGTAGAGGGGAGGAAGAGAGAGAGAGAGAGACAGAGAGGGAAAGGAAGAGAGAGACGGAGAGGGAGAGGGAAACATTGATGTGAGAGGGACACATCAACTGGTCGCCTCCTGCAGGACCCCAACCAGGGCTGGGGACTAACCGCAACTGAGGTACGTGCCCTTGACCAGAATCAAACCCGTGACTCTTTGGTCTGCGGGCCGACACTCTAACCACTGAGCAAAACCGGCCAGGGCTTGGCTTATAATTTTATTTTTATTTTTTTTTATCCTCACCCGAGGACATTTTTCCATTTTTTGTACAGATAGAGTGGGAGGGAGAGAGAGGAAGAGACAGAGAGAGAGAAACATCGACGTGAAGGGACACATCGAGTGGCTGCCACCCGCACGACCAACCAGGGCCGGGGACAAACTGCAACCGAAGTACGTGCCCTTAGCGGGAACCGAACCCGGGTCTCTCCGGACCGCAGGCCGATGCTCTAACCGCTGAGCCAAACCGCCCAGGGCTTGGCTTGTAATTTTAAATGGGACAGTCAGGATAGGCCTTGTTGAGAAAATGAGATTTGAGCAAAGACTTGCAGGGGGTGGGGAGTGAGTGAGTATTTGAGGAAGAGTGTTCCAGGCCAAGGAACAAGTAGGTGCAAAGGTCCTGAGGCAGGAAAATACCTTGTGGGTTCCAAGAACATCACGGAGGCCATAGTGGTTGGAGGGCAGTCTGAAAGGTGGGAGTGGAGGACACAGAAGGGGTTGGAGTGGTAGGAGATGGTTCTCCATGTGTATTCAGGAGAACTAGTGAAATATACAGAACATTTTCTAGTAACTGTCCACAAAAAGAACCCCAAACCTAAAGAAAGGTTTAAAGAGTGTATTTATTTATTTATTTTTTAAGTGAGGTATGACTGCTGTCATTTTCTATGCCTGGTCCTAAAATGCTTTCAATCCAACCGTGGGCAGCATTTAGGATTGAAGCCCCCATACTTCCTGCTTCCTTCCGTGTCTCCAGGAGATCAAGGGAGAAGTCCCAATTAAAAAAAAAAAATTTTTTTTTCTTTATTGATTTTTATTTTATTTATTTATTTTTCTTTATTGATTTCAGAGAGAAAGGGAGAGAGAAATAAAAACATCAATGAGAGAGAACATTGATTGGCTGCCCCCTGCCTGCCCCCAACTGAGGATTTGGCCCACAACCTGGGCATGTGCCCTGACCAGGAATCAAACCAGTGACCTCTTGGTGCATGGGTTGATGCTCAACCACTGAGCCACACCAGCCAGGCTAAAGAGTTTATTATAAGCCAAGGTTCTTAAAAAAATATATGTTTTTTATTTATTTTAGAGAGAGAGACAGAGAGAAACATCAATTGGATGCCTCCTGACCAAGGATTGAATCTGAAACCCGGGTATGTGCCTTGACTGGTAATCGAACTGGTGACCTTTCAGAGCATAAAACAATGCTCAATCAACTGAGCCACACTGGCCAGGGTGAGCCAAGGGGTATTAAGAGTAGTTCTGGCCCTGGCCGGTTTGGCTCAGTGGTTATAGCATCGGCCTGCAGTCCAGAGAGACCGGGTTGCAGTTTGTCCCCGGCCCTGGTTGGTCGTGCGGGTGGCAGCCACTCAGTGTGTCCCTTTCACGTCGATGTTTCTCTCTCCCTCCCACTCTATCTGAACAAAAAAGGTGGAAAAATGTCCTCGGGTAAGTATAAAAACAGTAAATAAATAAGAGTAGTCCTGGAAGCAAAAGCTCAAGGGATTGAGATAACGCTCCTGAGAAGGGCAGTTTTGCAGCTTATTTTATGTTAGAATCAAAGGGAAAGACATAAGGCAGGTGCGGGAAATCCACTGGTGGCAGATTAAGGAGGTGGGAGAAATCAAAGCAAAGAAATCTCTAGGATCTGGATAAAAGTAAAATAGAGCTTGGCCAGTGTGGCTCAGCGGATTGAGCACTGTCCCATGGACTGAGACATCCGGTTCGATTCTGAGTCAGGGCACATGCCCGGGTTGCAGGCTAGATTCCCAGTAGGGGACGGGCAGGAGGCAGCCAATCAATGATCGATATTCTTCTCTCACTTGGATGTTTCTATCGCTCTCTGAAAAATCAATAAAACATATTTACATATAAAAGTAAAACAGGGAGATACATACTTTTTTACTTTGGTGGGTGCAGAATATTAACATTTCACACACACAGTTTACAGAGGTATGCGGGTGAAGATAATGTTGGAATGTGGGAGTTGCCTTGTCCCATACCGGGGTCTAGAGAAGAGATCATTTTGACATTTTAGGTGTGTCTGTCTAGATGCACAAACACAATGGCCAGGGCTTGTTCAGGTTAGAGGTTTTTCTATCCCATAGGCCTTAAGACGCGACTTCCCACCGCAACTCACTCAGTTATGATTTTTTTTTTTTTTTTTTTTTTTTTTTTTAATCCTCACCCGAGGATATTTTTCCATTTTTTGTACAGATAGAGTGGGAGGGAGAGAGGGGAAGGGGGAGAGAGAGAGAAACATCGACGTGAAGGGACACATCGAGTGGCTGCCACCCGCACGACCAACCAGGGCCGGGGACAAACTGCAACCGAAGTACGTGCCCTTAGCGGGAACCGAACCCGGGTCTCTCCGGACCGCAGGCCGACGCTCTAACCGCTGAGCCAAACTGGCCAGGGCAACTCACTCAGTTATGATTTTTTTTATATGATCGAAACATCCCTTGAGGTTACTTTTAGTTACTGAGCTTGTCAGGTTTGCCCAAGGTCGTCCCTTTTTGTTCACAGAACCCTGGCCATCTGGCATATCCATCCATATTATTAAGGGATGAAACTGGAAAGCTGGAGGGGCCAGTTTCTACTTGGGGTTCGCTGTCAGTCTGGCCTCAAGGCAAAGGGCTGGGGAACCACTATTTGTACACCGCCAGTTGTACACATGGAACTCTCGGGGTTTTCCTGGGCGTTGGGGTCTAGAGATGAGGCACAGACCCTGTCCCAGTCCTCCAGAATCACCAAGTCTAGGGGCCCCGGAGGCCCAGGCAGGCCCAGCAGCTGCGCCCAGCCCCCGGTGGCCATGTCTGCAGTGTTGGCCCATCTGTGTGTCACCAGGAAAAGGAAGGCAGATCTGGAAGAAGAAAGGGGCCATCTATGAGGGAGACTGGAAGTTGGGGAAGCGAGATGGCTATGGTACCCTCAGTCTTCTTGACCAAGAGACTGGAAAGCATAGGAGAGTCTATTCTGGCTGGTGGAAAGGTGATAAGAAATCGGTGAGTGGTTCCCATCATGGCCTGGGGCCTGAACCAGGCTGAAAGCGAGTGTGTGTGTGTGTGTGTGTGTGTGTGTGCACGCGCGCGCGCGCGCGCGCGCGGGCGCGTAGGGGGAGGAGTCAGGCCTGGGAGAAAACGAGGGTGGATTTGAAGGGAGAACAGGGGTTCTGTGTGAGTAGGAGAAGGAAGGGGTGGGGGAATCATCAAGTCTTCTTAGAACAAAACCCAGGAAACAGGAAGCAGAGGAGAGGGCCCAGGCAGGAGCCTGTGAAACCCTGTGGCTACAAGAAGGCAGCCAGGCTGTGGGATTGGGGGTGGGGGGAAGTCTCCTCCCCTTTCTCCCCCACTCATTTCCTGGCTTTCTTTCCCCTGGGCAGTGCTTTCTGAGAATTCCTCTTCTGTTGGGCCTGGATAAGAGGGTAGGAAGAGTGGGAACCAGAAAGCTGAGGCTACACCCTTAGCCACCTGACCAGAGAGGAAAGTCCCAGGTCCCAGGGGTAGAAGTCAGCTAGGGGCATGTCCTCACCCATGAACACCCAAACCCTCACCACAGGCCATGGAAACATAAAAATATAGTATTGCTATTGAACAATGCCTACTGCAATCCTGGGATATGATATAGTACTAACTCTCACATCACCACCACCACCACCATCACCACCGCCATCCCCATGATGAGGAAATACGCTCAGAGGTGAAGTGCTTGCTTGGGGTCACACTGCTGGCGAGTGGTAGAGGCCAGAATTTCATGATCTCTGCTCTCAACTTATTTATTTATTGGTCAATGGGGAAAGAGGCCCCAAAATAAACAATTTACGTATTATACGGTGTTAGGATAGAGGTGGGCACAGGGAGCCCAGAGGAAGATCATTGAGCATTCAAGGCAGGCTTCCTGTAGGAGGTGATGCCCCACATGCTAAGAGTTAACCGGGGAGAAAAAAAAGAAGAAGGGGAAGTAGCAAAGGAGGCAGAAGTAACAAAGGGAAGGATATGTCAGCAAGGTGTGTGTGCCCACAGGGGTAGGGGTAAGGGGGGGGGGTAGGTGTGGGCCTTGATGTGTTGGTGGGGAATCGGGATTTGCAGGGTAGACCTGAGTTGCTTAACCCAACCTCCTGAGGTATGATCTGCAGGGAGTCCATGATTCTCTGTGGCTGGATGCTAAGTATGGTGATGACCTTCATGTTTCTGGGGAGAAAGTCCATAGCTTTGATCTCTCAGAGGCACCTGTGATTTTTAATAGGGTCAAATCAGAGTTGGGGCAAAGATAATCAGGTGATGTAAAAAGATCCTTCTAGTTGCTGTATGTTGGGTGCGTGAGGACGGAGAGTATGGAGAGTGGAGGAAAGGGAGAGGGGGAGGGGGAGAAATGAAGGTGAGCTCAAGAGGCGGTAGCAGGGGGACGCAGGGAAACGGACCCCCGGAGCGATTCTGCAATACACCACGTAGGACTGCGAGAGGAAGCGAGGAAGAAGCCCAGATGTGTGGCTTGGGTGCCAAGGAGGGTGCTGGGGCTTCCCTAATGGTGGTGGGCACCATAATCAGGGACACCTTCATCCTTCCAGGGCTACGGGATCCAGTTTTTCGGACCCAAAGAGTATTACGAAGGTGAGTGGTGTGGCAACCAGCGCAACGGGTGGGGCCGCATGTACTACAGCAATGGTGACATCTTCGAGGGCCAATGGCGGAACGACAAGCCAGAAGGGGAGGGCATGTTGCGCCTGAGTGAGTACCCGGCCCCACCCGGCCTGCTGGCCACGCCCAATGGCCCCACCTCCGACCTGCTGGCCACGCCCGCCTGGCCCTCGCCCTCAGGGCTGTACTTCTCTAGTCCCTGCTTGACCTAGTCCCCAGCAGGACACACCTGGGCAAAGCCCAGCTCCGGTGTGGGTTAAGGTGCGTGACAGGACCAGATCCTTGCCCTCAGGGAGCTTATACTCTAAAAGGAGAGTCTAACAATAAACATGAACAATTGAGGCCTTTTCTTATGGTCATTAGAATCATAGCTACACTTCTACAGTCCTGAACTCATTTAATCCTCAGTGCAATCCCAGAACATGGTACTCTCATCCCCACTCTACAAATGAACGAAGGCACAGAGAGGTTTAGTTACTTGATCAAGGTCACACAGTCTGTAAGTTGTGACATCAAAATGTGCTAAGGAATTCCCCTTAAAAATAGAAAGGTGTACCAACTGGCTGGTGTGGCTCAGTGGTTGGGCATCAACCCATGCACCAAGAGGTCACCAGTTCGATTCCCGGTCAGGGCACATGCCCAGGTTGTGGGCCTGATCCCCAGTGGGGGGCATGCAGGAGGCAGCTGATGGATGTTCTCTCTCACATCGATGTTTCTCTCTCTCTCTCTCCCTTCCTCTCTCTCTAAATATAAATACATAAATAAATAAAACATACCTAGGGTTATTGTGAAGGTTAAATGAGATTTATATATATATATATTTTTGTTGTTGTTGTTTTGTTTTGGTATGTGCCCCTAGTAGGAACCAAACCCAGGACTCTCTGGTCTGCAGGCTGATGCTCAAACCGTTGAGTCAAACCGGCCAGGGAGAGATTTATATATTTTTTATAACTATTTATTTTGTATCGATTTTTAATTTTTTTTTTCCTTTATTGATTTTTAGAGAGGAGGTGAGAAGGAGAGAGAGATAGAAACATTGATGAGCCCTGGCCGGTTTGGCTCAGTGGTTAGAGCGTCGGCCTGCGGTCCCGAGAGACCCAGGTTCGGTTCCCGCTAAGGGCATGTACCTCGGTTGCAGTTTGTCCCCGGCCCTGGTTGGGCTGTGCGGGTGGCAGCCACTCGATGTGTCCCTTTCACGTCGATGTTTCTCTCTCTCTCTCTCTCCCTCCCACTCTATCTGAACAAAATATGGAAAAATGTCCTCGGGTGAGGATAAAAAAAAAAAAAGAGCCCTGGCTGGTTTGGCTCAGCGGTTAGAGCATCGGCCTGCGGTCCAGAGAGACCCGGGTTCGGTTCCCGCTAAGGGCACGTTCCTCGGTTGCAGTTTGTCCCCGGCCCTGGTTGGTCGTGCGGGTGGCAGCCACTCGATGTGTCGCTTTCACGTCGATGTTTCTCTCTCTCTCTCTGTTCCTCTCTTTCCCTCCCATTCTACCTGAACAAAAAATGGAAAAATGTCCTCAGGTGAGGATAAAAACAAAACAAAAAAAAAAGAAACATTGATGAGAGAGAACATCGACTGGCCGCCTCCTGCATACTCCCACTGGGGATCGGGCCCACAACCTGGGCATGTCCTGACCAGGAATGGAACTGGCAATCTGTTGGTGCATGGGTCGATGTTCAACTAGTGAGCCACACCAGCCAAACAGAGGTTTATATTTGTTAATGGTGGCTGACACTAATAGTAAGTTTAATGATATTACCAGCTCATACTTGTGTGTAGCAGGGGTCAGCAAACCATGGCCCTTGGGCCAAATCCAGCCCAACACATGTTTTTGTAAATAAAGTTTTATTGGCACACAGACATGCTCATTCGATTATGTATTGTCCCTGGCTGCTTTTGTGCTACAATGTATGGACTAATTTAATTTTCACAACAATTCTGTGAGGGAGATGCTATTTTTATTCCTGTTTTACAAAAGAGATGAGACAGCCCTGGCCGGTTTGGCTCAGCAGTTAGAGCGTCGGCCTGCGGTCCTGAGAGACCCGGGTTCGGTTCCCGCTAAGGGCGCGTACCTCGGTTGCAGTTTGTCCCCGGCCCTGGTCGGTTGTGCGGGTGGCAGCCACTCGATGTGTCCCTCTCACGTCGATGTTTCTCTCTCTCTCTCTCTCCCACTCTACCTGAACAAAGAATGGAAGAATGTCCTCGGGTGAGGATAAAAAAAAAAAAAATTAAAAAAAAATAAATAAGTAAACAAAAGAGATGAGACAAAATGGTTATGTGACTTGCCCAAGGTCACAAAACTAGTAAGTGTCTGAGGTTTATTATTATTATTTTTTTTATCCTCACCCAGGGACATTTTTTTTTTTGCATTTATCTTCAGATAGAGCGGGAGGGAGAGAGGGAGGAAGAGAAAGAAAGAAACATCAACATGAGAGAGACACATCGAGTGGTTGCCACCCGCATGACCCCAACCGGGGCTGGGGACAAACTGCAACCGAGGCACACGCCCTTAGCAGGAACCAAACCCGGGTCTCTCTGGTCCGCGGGCCGACGCTCTAACCGCTGAGCCCAACCAGCCAGGGCGGTTTATTATTATTTTTACACCGCCACCATCAGATAAGTTGAACTGACTCCTGATTAAGAACATGGGCTCCTGGGATGAACAGGCCTTGGTTTCAAGTTGTGCCTCTGTCCCTTCCTAGTTCTGTGACCTTGAGCAAGTCAATCAAACTCCTTGGGCTTTGCAGTCTCCACCTGTAAAACAGTGTCCTTCATCCTTCCTAGAATCGTGTTTGTGAGTGAGGTCAGAAACATGCTTGGAGCCAGGCACAAAGGAAGTGCTGAAAAACATGGCAATGCATATTATTAGCTATATTCTTTTACAAATAGGAAACCATGTGGCTCATCCAAGTTCAAGTAAGTAGTGGAGGCAACACGTGAAACAGGGTCTGATTCTGGAAGCCACTGGCACCCCAGGGCTCTGATGTTTGTAGGTTAGTTTCCCAGACCCCATTCCACTGACCAGCCCAGCACTCTAATCAACCTAACTTCCTTCTGGCTTCCCGGTGGGCCTGGCGTCTAGCCTGGGAGTGGCAGAGGGCCAGCTGGGCATGGGGGGGCCAGGCTCGTGCACTGGCCTGGTGTGCTGTGCCCAGCACCCACACTTCCCTGTCCTTTCTCCCAGAGAATGGGAACCGCTATGAGGGCTACTGGCAGCGAGGCTTGAAGAACGGGTCCGGGCGTTTCTTCCACCTGGACCACGGTCAGCTATTTGAAGGCTTCTGGGTGGACGACATAGCCAAGTGTGGCACAATGATCGACTTTGGCCGCGATGAGGCCCCTGAGCCCACCCGGTTTCCCATTCCTGAGGTGGGCAGCTCTCGCCAGGCCCTGTGACCACACCCAGAAAGGGACAGAAAACAGCAGCCCCCCCAGCCACACCCAGCCTGGCCTGACCCAGCCCAGTCCAACCAGGGAACAGACAAGGTTTTGTTTTCAGGCAGGCAGCACCCCACAAGGCTGGCAGCATCCTTAAAAGCAGGCAGCACCCCCAAAAGCAGGCGACAGCTCATAAAACTGGTAGCCTGGGACTTCTGTAGTCCTCAAACCCACCCTGCTGCTCCCCCGCCAGGTCAAAATTCTAGACCCTGATGGCATACTGGAGGAAGCCTTGGCCATGTTCAAGAAGAAAGAGGAACAAGAAGACTGATACCAGGTGAGGAGGTGGGCACACCTGTCACCTTCTCTGTGGGCGAGGCAGCTCCTGGGGTTTGCTTTGGTGGAGGGGGGTAGGGACCAGAGAGAGCGTGTTTCCTGCCTCCTGCAAACCTGCTGGTCCTTTCTGGTTCCTCCCCTTCAAAACGCATTGCCCTGAAGACCAGTTCATTCCAGTCTGGCCCAAATCCTCCCATTTGTACCCTGTGCTTACTGGGAGGAGCGCTGCTTGGAGACAAGTGACTGGCTCACCCCCAAATGCCTGTAAGGTGGTCTGCCCCATGCTGCCACTGGGACATCTGTCCGGTGGTCTCATGCGGTCCTAGCCCCTCCTGCGTGGGTATAGAGAGACACAGCTCCCAGCATCCCTTCACCCCTGCAGACTACCAGAACTTCAGGAGAAAGTCAAGCCCACGTCATCAACTGCTCAGACCGGTGCAGCTCCCACTGGAGGCGTGAGTGGTGACTCTGGGCACACCCTTGGCACCTCATCCTCCCAACACTGGATCATTCTTTGCCAGTAGGGGCCAATGCTTCTCTCCCCAGCTGGCCTTGGGGACCCTCGTGACAGCCTTTATTCCATGACCCTATCCCTGAGTGCCGGAGAGCAAAGGAAAAACCTGGTAGCATCAGCCTGGGGCCTATGGTGTGAGGTTTGGGGAGTGGGGGAGCCACAGAAGGAATTTCATGTAGAGAAGAGGGAAGAGGGCTCTCTGGCCTGCACGGATTGGCCCTGGGGGAGGGAGAAGACGAGGTGTCTCCAGGCCTTTGAGCTGAGATACTCCAGAGAGGAGAAAGCCTGAATCCGGTCACTAAGATGTGAGGTTCAACTTGACCTGGCTCTCAACTTTGGAATCCCATGGGAACTTTCAAAGCTACAGACGCCCGGGTTCCACGCCCAGCCTCTCATCCGTCTGGGAGTGAGACCTGGGCTTTCAAAAGCTTCCCCAGATGACTTCACTGTACAGCTGGGGCCAAGAACCCCGACTTACTGGATTTGTGACCCGAAGCAAGTGATCTCCGTGCCTCATCTGCAAAATGGGACCTAAGAGATCTCACAGGGGTACTGTGAAGATTTGCGACCAGATGTGATCATAATGACATGTATTGAGGTTAACTGTGCAGCAGAGATCTGGGAGGGGCTTTGCATGACTCTAATTTAGACAACATTCCTGCGAGATAAGAGGCACTCTTACATAATGAGCAGGAGCATGAGCTCTGCTGTCAGATTGCCTGGGTGTGAAGCCAGCAGGATTTATTAGCTGTGTGCTCTCGGGTACGTCACCCATCTCTCTGTTCTAATATGAGACAATAACAGTACTTACCACCCGGGGTTGTTGTGGTTACTAAGAGGATCAAATAAGGCATCCAGTCTCCTTCCCTGGGAGACCTGGCATGTCCGGAAACATTTTTGGTTGTGACAGCTGACAAGAACGCTACTGGCACTCTATGGGTAGAGGTTAGGGATCCTGCTAAACATGCTCGTGTACACTGTACAAATGATTCCTCAATAGTGTAACCCTAAAACACCATATTGTTCGTAAAGGCCTCACCAACCGCTTGGCACGTAGCGAAGGCTCAATAAACGCTCCCTGACACTGTCTGGTTCTCTCTGCCTCTAAATCATCAACAGGGTGGCCTGGCCCAAGGCATGGGTCTACCCCTCTGACACCAGGAAGCTGGACCTGGCCACGTTGGGACACAGAATTAACAGAGAGATACAGGGCACTCACTCGAGTGCCAGGTCCTGGGCTGACAGCTTTACATGCGGCCTCTCCCATAACCTCTCAACAATCTATAAGGTGTCCTGCTAGTCCTAGTATTAGTGCCATTTTAGAGGAGGAAACTGAGGTCCAGGGAGGTTCACAAGCCACCAAGCTAGAAAGTGATTGTACTTGAACAATGGTCTATCTGCTCTTAAGGTGCAGAACAGTGGCAGTGTGTACAGGCTACCATTTTTCAGAGTAGGGGGTGGATGCTGTTTATGTATAAACTCTCTTTATATGGGAAATAAAGTGAACTGGCAACAATGGTTGTCTCGCCCTGGCTGGTGTGGTTCAGCTGGTTGAGCATTGTCTTATGCACCAAAAAATCACCAGTTCGATTCCTGGTTGCAGTATGTAGGGGAGGCAACTGATCAATGTTTCTCTCTTGCATGGATGTTTCTCTCTCATCAATAAAAACATATTTAAAACAAACTAACAAGACAACCCTTGTCTCTGGGGAAAACCGGAAACCTGGGAACAGGGAAGGGAAACATTTCACTGCGTATCTGGAATCATGTGAATGTATCATCTATTCAAAATATGAGTAACAGAAATTAAAGAGACTTGTTCTTAAGTACAAGTGCCTGGATTTAGGAATACTTGGAGTTAACACAGAATCTGACACACCCTGGGGAGGGGCTTGGGCATCTGCATTTTACAAGCCAATCTGGTGATTCTTGAGTTCAGGCAAGTTTTGGAAAGAAAACCTGACTACAGCCCTGGCCGGTTTGGCTCAGTGGTTAGAGCGTAGGCCTGTGGACCAGAAAGTCCCGGGTTTGGTTTCTGCTAAGGGCACGCACCTACCTAGGTTGCAGTTTGTCCTCGGCCCGGTTGGGGTTGTGTGGGTGGCAACCACTTGATGTGTCTTTCTCACGTTGGATGTTTTTCCCTCTCTCCCTCCTGTTCTGACGATAAATGCAAAGAAGAAAAAAGAAAAAAAAAAAAGAAAGAAAACCTGACTACAGGTCTCTGCAGAAGCAGGGAGGTGGATCTCCTAGACCAGTGGTTCTCAACCTTCCTAATGCCACGACCCTTTATTATTATTTTTTTTTTATCCTCACCCGAGGACATTTTTCCATTTTATTGTTCAGATAGAGTGGGAGAGAGGGAGGGAGAGAGAGAGAGAGAGAGAGAGAGAGAGAGAGAGAGAAACATCGACGTGAAAGGGACACATCGAGTGGCTGCCACCCGCACGACCAACCAGGGTCGGGGACAAACTGCAACCGAGGCATGCGCCCTTAGCGGGAACCGAACCGGGTCTCTCTGGATCGCAGGCTGATGCTCTAACCGCTGAGCCAAACTGGCCAGGGCCCACGACCCTTTATTTATTTATTTATTTATTTATTTATTTATTTATTTATTTATTTTTATTATTATTATTTTTTTAATCCTCATCCGAGGACATTTTTCCATTTTTTGTACAGACAGAGTGGGAGGGAGAGAGAGGAAGAGAGAGAGAGGGAAACATCGATGTGAAGGGACACATCGAGTGGCTGCCACCCGCACGACCAACCAGGGCTGGGGACAAACTGCAACCGAGGTACATGCCCTTAGTGGGAACCGAACCCGGGCCTCTCCGGACCGCAGGCGGACGCTATAACTGCTGAGCCAAACCGGCCAGGGCCCATGACCCTTTAATACAGTTCCTCAGCTGCATGTGGGTGGACCTGCCTGGAGACAGACAGACGGGCGGTGTCTGGGTTCCTAAGACCATCAGAAATACGTGTTTTCCGATGGTCTTAGGCGACCCCTGTGAAAGGGTCGTTCGACCCCCACAGGTTGAGAACAGCTGTTCTAGAGGGATGCATGGAAGAAGGTGCCTCTGTCTTCTTTAGGGAGCAGTGGAAGGTTTCAAACAAGGGCTCCTGCCTCATCCTAATCATCCTACTGGGTCCAGGCCATTCAGGGTGGGTCCTGGTGCACGTGATGCAGGATGAAGGCAAGAATCTGCCATAGGAAACTGGATGACCCCTTTCCCGACTCAGCCCACAAAGCTGCTGCCGGCTAAGTTCAAGTCTGCACAGTACAAGAATATAAAGCCACACTTTCCCCCACCCTCCACTTTAGCCAGAGCGCTTTGTTTATACAGCCACTTTCTGAGACAGACAGCTCTCAAAATCAAAGGCCCCTGGAGGCCAGGCAAGTAGCACAGATGAGGCTGGCCTGGTGTGAGCAAGAGGGAGCAGTGGGGACTGTGGCAAACGTGTCCTGAGGAAGAGGGTGGCTGCAACTCAGCTCCTACTCATTGTCGCTCTACAAGAGGGCGGCCCCAGTGCTACGGCTGGATCTCCCTATTTCTTAAGCAAATGGGAATCTGCCTATGTAAGATTTCTGGGAGTGCCCCGGCTCCGAACCAGACTTTCCAGGTTCGAATTCTGACCAGTTACTTAACCTCTTTGGGCATCAATTTTGTCATCTGCAAAATGGAGACGAATATTTCTGCCAAAATGCACCACCTAATTGTAACGATGACAAAATATCAGACAAACCAGACTGAGGCAACATTCTTCAAACCACAGACCTGGACCCTTCAAAAATGTCAATGTTGCAAGGACAAAGGGAGGCTGTTCCAACTCAGTGCAATACCTTGATCCTGGATGGAAAAATCACAGCTAGAAAGGACATGATTGAGACAAGTAGGAAGATGAACAGGGATGTTCTAGTAGATAGTATTGTATCAATGTCAGATTTCCTGAATTGTGGGCACATTGTAGGAGAATGCCCTTGGTTTTAGGAGGAAGTATTTAAAAAAATTTTTTTTCTTTATTAATTTTAGAGAGAGAGGAAGGGAGAGGGAGAGAGAGATAGAAATATCGATGAGAGAGAACATCAATCGGCCACCTCCTGCACGCCCCCCACTGGGGATCGGGCCCATAACCTGGGCATGTGCTCTGACTAGGAATCAAACTGGCAACCTCTTGGTGCATGGGTTGATGCTCAACCACTGAACCACACTGGCCAGGCTAAGGAGGAAATATTTAAGCATGAAAGGTCATGATAGTTAAAACTCATGCATACAGCTCAGGCAAAAACAGTGACTGTCATCATTGACGGTTTCTGTACTTGGAATCTGCCTACTTGCTGAGGTTGAAGAAGGAAACCCTCTGCCTTGTTTCAGCAGCTAGTATCCTCGTGGTCCATTTAGTGCCACGTTTTTCACGTTTTGTGCTTTTTGTTGATTTTGCCCTTTAAAACGGTCCTCAAGTGTAGTGCGGTGCTGTCTAGTGTCCTGGATGCAGGAAGACTGTGATGAGCCTTAGAGGAGAAAATGCCCATGTCAGGTAAGCTTGCCAATAAATCAACAATATATGTTAAAGAAAGTAGCTTTATTTTATTTTATTTTTTTGAGAATTAGAAAAGAACTGCTTAATGGGCACCGGTGCTGTCTCAGCGACGACACCTCCAAAGGCTGAGCCTCGCACCCAGGTTCCTGCCGCCTTTTATACATAAGCCTCCGGGCATTTGGGGGCCTTCGGGCTCCACTGTAGTTTAGGTCGGAGGATGAAGGATGCATGGGAATTACAGAAGCCAAGGGCAGGGTCGCCGCACTGCCTAAGGGGCTGCACCTGGCTCGCCTTCTCTCAAGAGCTAGGGGTGGGGGTGTCTTTGCACTGATAAGGGGATCCTCTGTGATCCTCTGTGTCAGGCTGGCCTGCTCATTCCCCACTCCTGGTTCTCAAGCTGCTCCGAGCAGACTGGGAGAACACCTGGCAGGGAGTTCCCTTGGTGCTGCGAGAGGAAGGGGCAACAATCTCTCTGACTGCTTCCTGCTGAAATAGGGGCGTTGAAGGGGAGGGATGCAGCAACTAGAATTCACCGTGCAGAGGAGAGGAGTTGGGGGTCCTTATCTGAAGCATCATTTGGAGTGATGCAATGTCCTGGTAGGCTTTTCTATCCTCCCTGGAGTCCGCTGGAGCACAGCGGTGGCCGACTAGTCGGGCCCGGCGAGGGTCAGGGTCCAGTGAAATCACCGGTGGCACGCCTTCCTTTCCGTCACAGGGGCCCAAATTAGTGGCTTCTTCCCGCCGGCTTCTGGCAATGGTGGCTCAAGGGGCCAGCATGGCTGTCGGCTTCCCGGCCAAAGCACCAAAATGTTGTGGCAGAAATTCGGTCGGTGGGAAGAGACAGACTGCAACGCACTTGGCGGATTGGAAAAGGACTGTTTAATGTGCACCGGTGCTGTCTCGGCGGAGTCACCTCCAAAGGCTGAGCCAAAGAAGGTATCTTTAAATAGGAAACATACATAAAACAAGGTGACGTACTGATCGGTTGACAAAAAGATTGTGACCAGAGGCTCCCAGGAACCTAATCCCATGTTTCCCATAGGAGCGCCAGTTCAGTGACCACTAATTCAGTGTTCACGGTAATTTCATAGAACAGAAATACCGCGAAGAAGAACTGAATGCACATACATTTCAGTTACTGTTCATGCAACTTTTTTGTAGGTTTGAGATTTTTCAAAATGTTGAAAAAACAATCTGCTTAGAGGCTCACCTGATTGGGGCACCAGGAGAAATACCACCAGGCAGCCCAGACCCCACAAATACAGACACAAGAGAGGCATCCCTTATGAGTATATTTATGTGCTCACACACGCACACACTCAACACTGAACAGGGCGGGGGAGGTCAAGACAGAAAGGACAGGAAGCATCCAGATGGCACTGGCATGGGTGAGGAGGGACAAAGGGAGCATTTGTCCTGGCTCTGGCTCCCACTGGTGGCCTCCTAACAGGAGGTGAACCTGGAGTTGGAAGAACAGGAAGTGCTTATTCTCCTAGAGGAAAGTTTCAAAGTGCAGTAATTTCTCTTTAAGAGCTTCTTCCCTTCCCTCCACTTCTGCCCCCTGATGCAAGCCCGCACCCTGTGCAGGCTGTCCTTGAGGCTGGGGCAGGACAAGGTCATGGGGAAGGGCATAAGGCCAAAGCTGGGAAGTGCCCAGGCCCAGGGAGGGCTTAGGCATAGTGGCTGCCGGGTGTCAGGGGGTGGTCTCCTCTGTGGTCCATCTGGTCCTGCAAGCGGGCGAACTCAGCCAGCTCGTTGAGCTCCTGGAACTGTCGGTCCGTCTTATGGCTGACCAGTGAGCGGTAGAAGTGGACGGCAAAAACGATGAAGACCAGGCCAAAGGGGACCATGATGGTGGTGGAGGCGATGGCAGCGGCCTGGCCTGGGGTGATCCCGCCAGTGCTATCACTGACGTTGGAGACGGCGCCGGGGGCTGAGGGCTTGCTGGTGGGCCGTGGCTGGCCTGGCTGCTTCTTGAGGGGCAAGAACTTGACCCAGCAGAGCAGCACGACCTCGGCCAGGAAGAGCAGCGTGCCGATGACCGTGGAGAAGGCCCAGGCCAGCTCGATGTGGCGATGCATGCGCTCGTGGGGTGACTCCTTGACCGAGTTGAGGTTGTGCACGTTGCTCACCGCCTCGATGTTGGGCAGGATGCAGGTGCTGATCATCAGCGCAAACAGGTGCACGGCCACCAGCACTGTCGTGCAGGCACTGAAGGCGATGAGCAGCCCGGGCGGGTAGTCATGGTCAGCATCCAGCTGCACCTCCACCATCGCCACCTGGGGGTAGGGGAGAGGCGGTCTGAGCACCAGGGCAGTTACGGCCCACAGGGGCTTTCCTCCTGCCAAACTCCGAGACCCTGGGCAAGTCACCTGGCCTCTCGGGGCCTCAGTTTCCACATCTGTACAATGGAGATCATAAAACTCATCTACGTGGGGTTGAGAGAAGCTGCAGAAAGTACTGGTAGAGAAAGTAGGCTTGGAGCCCAAGCTGCCTGGATTTGAATCTAGTTCTACTACTCAACAGTCCTTGGGAAAGTCACCGAACCCCAATTTTCTTATTTGTAAAACGGGAACATCATATTAATTCATAGAATTATTTAACAATTAAGTGAGAGCTCTTGGCACATGGCAAACACCTCTCAAAGGACAGCCACTGCTCTGACCACCCAGCTGGTTGTTAAAAGAAAAAGCAACCACCTACTACCCTCCCTGTCGGCCCCCCACTCCCCGCAGGTGGGGATGAAGATGAAGGCCCTCCCAGGTCAGGCCCGGGCCCTTCTGAGAATACAGTGCACCAACCACAAGGAACCACGGGAGGCTTCCCAGAAGAGATGGGCTCTAGCCAGGTGCAGTGGGACAGTCCAGGGGCCATCTATTCCTCAAGCCCCAGCTCCGGGCTCAGGGCCCCACGGCTGACGCACTAACTGCTCCCCAGTTCCTGGAGACCAATGGATCCGGGGTCACCAGGGGCACACTCCAGGCCTGCCACCTGCTGCTTCTCACCTGGGCCTTGCAAATCACCCCACTTGAAGAAGCCAGCTCATCAGATCTGGGCCGGGAGCAGCAGGCGGTGGGCACACTGCCAGGGCCCATCTGCTGGGCCTAGAGCAGCGGGCACTAATGGCAATATCATTAAGGACAGTGACCCTTCGCAAAGAGTTCACTACGTATGTGCCCGGCTCAGATAGCGGGAGGTCTAATGCTAAAATGTGTCCACCAGCCCCACGCCAGCCTGCCCTGACCACCTTACTCCTGGGGAGGATGGTGGGCTCCTTCCTTCCCCACCAGCTCTCCTGCCTGTAATGCCTGGCCCAGTTCGCTTTCATTTCTTGTTCCTCTGTACCCTTCCTATAGCTTGGAAAGGCAGTGTGGGGCAGTGGTTGGGAGCACGGGCTCTGAGGCCAAGCAACCTGGCTTTGAAACCTGACTCTTCTGCCTTTTATTAGGCCGGGACTCTGGCAAGTACCCCTTATTTTCTGAGCCACAGTTTAGGAACGTCGTCCCCAAACCATCCCTTTGTGACATGCTCCGTGGTTTATCTCCTCTGGCTGCAGGGGTACACACAATCTAGAGCTGCCTTGGGGTCTGACCCTTTTGAGAATCTGGTGACAATAACAGACACGCTCTTTAGAAGGCCTGACATGATATTTTCATAGGACTTTTCAGACAAATCCAATGGGATTCACAGACCTTTGCTCTGTAATTCCCACAGTTGAGGACTGTATGAATTTTTCAGCCCAGGAGTTGACCAAATGTTTCAAGTTCATATAAGGCTGGAGCAGCATCATCAGGATTTTGGCTGTTTTTTAAGACCATTGGTGGCCTAATGCCAACCCTGGGATTTTAGTACATGTGGTTGAGGGATATAGGGCACCAGGGCAGGCTACCAGGACACGGCAAATAAAGGCCATATCTGGAGGTGCCATGGTCTCTGTCCTTAGGGCGTTGCCCACGTGGGCAAAGAGGGGCATCAACCCTCCAGCACTTCCTCTTCCTGTTTTGGCCTGCTGCCCCGGAATCTGAAACCAGATAAGGGACAAGCGGGAGAGCCCGCTGCTTGGCGGCCCCAGGTCCACTGTTTACTCACTCACTGGAAACGTCCAGACCCATAAGGCGCACAGGCCCTGGGCTGGCCACTGGGAGCGTATGGGTGGGGGCACCTTCAGGTAATGCTGGTCTCTCCGCTGCAGACGCCGGCCCTCGTTTCCCGCAGTTAATCAGTTCCAGGCTCGACTGCGATACATTGATTTCCGCGAAGCAGGGTTCTTTATTTATATGCAGTCGTCCCTCGCCACTGCGCGCTTCGAGGGACGGCTGTGTAGCCACGAAGAGTGAACATGGCCCCTCCACGTGCCCTTCGCACAACACCTGGCATAGCGAAGCTTAATGAAGTATCAACGATCACTAGCAAGGCCATTATTATTCTTTTACAACGGAGGGAACGGAGGCTCAGAGAGGCGAGGTCAGTGGTCCCAAGGGTTGTAACTGCTGTTGAGTGAGGGATCTGAACTCAAGTCCACTGGGCTCTAAAGCCTTGTGGAAAGGGAGTAACAGGAGCATTTCCCTCACATGGATGTTTGCATAATCCCCTCTGAATCCATAAGATGCACCCTTGACCCCCAATGTGATGGTGTTAGGAGGTGGGGCCTTTGGGAGGTGATTAGACCACGAGGGAGGAGCCCCATGATGGGATTAGTGCCCTTCTAAAAGAGGCTTTGTCGTTGGCCTGCGGTCCGGAGAGACCCGGGTTCGGTTCCCGCTAAGGGCATGTACCTCGCTTGCACTTTGTCCCCGGCCCTGGTTGGTCGTGCGGGTGGCGGCCACTCGATGTGTCCCTTTCACATCGATGTTTCTCTCTCCCTCTCTCTCTTCCTCCTGCTCTATCTGAACAAAGAATGAAAAAGTGTCCTCGGGTGAGGATTAAAAAATAATAATAATAATAAATAAAAGAGGCTTTGTGCCCAGCTGGTGTGGCTCAGTGGTTGAGCGTCGACCCATGCACCAAGAGGTTACCGGTTCGATTCCTGGACAGGGCACATGCCCAGGTTGTGGACCCGAGCCCCAGTGGGGGGCATGTAGGAGGCAGCCAATCTATGCTCTCTCTCATCAGTGTTTCTCTCTCTCTTTCCCTTTCCCTTCTCTCTCTAAAATCAATAAAGAAAAAATATTTTAAAAAAATAAAATAAAAGAGGCTTTGCCTCCCATCACACAGGACACAGTGGGGAGACGGTGTCCAGGAGCCAGGAAGTCGGCCTTCGCCACACATCGAACTACAGGTGCCTTGACCTTGGACTCCCAGACCCCAGAGCTGCGAGGAATAAATGTCTGCTGTTTATGAGCCACCCGGTCTGTGGTATTCTGTCACAACAGCCCAGATGGACTAAGACAGTTGCCGAGGAGATTAAATGTGGTCTTGGAAAGAAAATGTTTAATACAGGGCCGGCCCACAGGAGGTGCTCAATAAATCTGAGTGAAAAAGAAAAACACAGCATTTGAAGTGGAAGAGAAATAGCCCCTGGATGTCCTCAGCTCAAGCTGGAGAGAGCTCAGCCTACATACCCATGTGTACCCCTTGGGGTAGGAGAGGGGCTGGACCCCCATTCTGGGCCTTGTTTGCCCAAGCTACAATCCCTGGGCACAAGGAGAGAGTGTGCTGCAAACCACACCTGGCCAGATGGCCACACCAGCACGACAGAGACCACCCTTCCCACACCATCTGTCACAACCCCAGGCTCGGGACATGCTTGGCCGGGGGACACCGGAACTGGCCAGCCCTCCCCCGGCTCTTAGGCCAGGGAGAGGCTGGGCGGCTCAGTCTGTGACACCAGGCCCTCCGAGGAAGAGGAAGGGGCCCTCGGCTGTGCTCTGGAAGAAACCCCATTACCCTCGCTGGACCCTACAATTCCTGGAACTTCAGCGACGAAGGCTGGCTGCATGTATCCCTCCCACATTAGGGATCAAGTTCTGTGCCGTGGGGCAGCGTAAAGAATGGCTGGCGCAACTCGTGGATCCTGAAAAAGCCACTGCTTTTTCCAGAATGCTTCCCGCTTGAGAAATCTCCCCAGGCCACAGGAGCGAAAGTCACAGGGGCCTCATGAACCTGGCAGGCGACTCCCCGGGCCCCAGCTGAGTCCGGGACAGATAGATCAGATTGCAAGCAGCTTCACAAGGTAAATATAGCTGGAGCGCCGGGCCGTTAAACCAAAATAAACAGCTCCTATCCAGCCACAAGCCTGCTTAAACCTGGCCACAGGGGTCCCAAAGGGATAGGAAGGGTGCGAGACCGCCTGCCCCACCTCACAGTGGTCCGAGGATTCCCCACACGTGGGACACTGGGATGCCAATTTTCAAGCATGAGCCAAGAGGGTCATGTGATTCTGAAAGTTAGGGTCTGGTTGGTTTTGCCAAGGTCTGACCACTATGCATGAATGCCAACCACCTCTCCTCAGCCCTGCTGGATTCCAGAGACCCTGACCACCCGGCGCCTGACAGTCCAGGCCCGTCTGAGGCAGCCCACCCATACCTGACCCAACCCTACCGCCCACAGCTGGGAGATAGGACCTCTTCAAAGTGAACAGGGCCAAGCCTGGGCTCTTGTTCACTTTGAGGAGGGTGGGTGGCTGCAGCCTGGAATAGGAGAGCTGCCAAGACGCAGTCACCCAGGTCACACAGAGCTGTCTGAGCCTGCCGGTCCCACCTCAGATGCAAACCATCTATTAAGAGAGGGCTGAGGCCCAGTCTGGCCGTTTACAAACTGTTTTGACCACTACCTCAGGTATTCCAAATGTTTCTATAAATAGATACACACACATTTATATCAGAAACAAAAGTTCCACTAAACAGTAGCTATCCTTAAAAGCACTAACAAGCCCTGGCCAGTTTGCTCGGTGGTTAGAGCATCAGCCTGCAGACCTGAGAGTCCCGGGTTCGGTTCCTGCTAAGGGCATGTACCTCGGTTACAGTTTGTCCTCGGCCCCAGTTGGTGTCATGTGGATGGAGACCACTCGATGTTTCTCTCTCTCCCTCCCTCCCTCTCGCCCTCCCACTCTTTCTGAAGATAAATGCAAAAATGTCCTAAGGTGAGGATAAAAAATAAATAAAAATAATTTTAAAAAAAGCACTAACAAGGTCTATTCTTGCAAGACAGGATGCATGCCGCAACTTTCTATTTAATTTCATTCGTATTCCTTTAAAAAAAAAAAATGTTGCCCTGGTTGATTTTGCTCAGCGGTTAGAGCATCGGTTCGAGGACCGAAGGGTCTCAAGTTCGATTCTTGGTCAAGGGCACGTACCTGGGTTGCAGGTTCAATTCCTGGCCCCGGGAGGGAACCAATCCATGTGCCTCTCTCATACTGATGTTCTTCTCTCTCTCCCTCCATCTCCTCCACTCTATCTAGTAAAAAAATAAAAAATTCTGGTTGCAACTTACTAAATGTATGTCATAAACCACTACTAGATTGAATTGCAGATTGGGTGAGGGGGGGTGGGGGGGAGGGGGAGAAGAGGCTTAGACTTTCTCTTTCATCTGGCTAAGTCGGACTTCTTTAGGTTTTACCTTCCAAGTCAGCCCTGTTCCATGGTCTTCCAGGTGATGCCAGGGCCATTCATTCATTCATGGAACATATTTACTGAGAATCTATTATGTGCCTGAAGGATCCTGTGGCTTTGCTGGAGAGAAAGCAGGAAGTAAGACAGCTAACTCCCTACCCTAGGGAGGATGACTGGCACTGAACATTTAGGCAAATAAGTATTTTCAGGCTGTGGTAAGTGTCCTTCCATGCTCCT
This sequence comes from Molossus molossus, assembly GCF_014108415.1. NCBI lineage: Eukaryota > Metazoa > Chordata > Mammalia > Chiroptera > Molossidae > Molossus > Molossus molossus. Next base: position 34,539,986 of record NW_023425358.1, on the reverse strand, counting down.
CCACCACTGCACTTTCCTGAGCGTGTTCTGAAGATGTAAGGACGGGCCATGTTTCTTCCACTCTACTGTTTCTCTTCCTCCAGCATCCAGCTCTAGGCCTGGCCCTCTAGCTGCTTCAGCAAAAGAAGAGTTAAGGAATAAAGAGGTAAGACCTGATCTTCAGGTATTTTAACCCAGGGCTGACAGACAATCCCATGTGATCCACTGGGAATCAGAAGACCGTATCGGGACTTCTAATGAACATTCCTTTCAACTTTTCATTATACGTATGTCTTGTTAGAAAGCATATCATACATAAGGTATAACACACATGCACGTATACGTATTTGCATACATAAGCATACAAATACTGAGGCTAGTGCTGACAATTTTTGAGAGAGGTGTGCACGCAAAAGCTTGGAGATCGCCACTGAGACCAGGGGCTGGCACACTATGGCCCACAGACTACAATTTTTGTAAATCGCCCATATCCACTAAGCCGAAATGGCAGAATTCAATAGGCACCACTGAGATCACGTGGCCCGCAAAGCCAAAAAAATTTACTATCTGGCCCTTTACAGAAACAGTTGGCCAATTCCTGGGTTAAACCAATGCTCCCAAAGAGGGCTGTCCCAATCATAGTCCCAGGAGATTCTCCTCCAAAGAAAAGTCTGGTGCTGTCAGGTTGAGACACCCCTTCTGGGGAGCTTATTAAAGGCTCCCAGAAGCGCCGTCAGAGAGAAACTAACTGGCTTTGGTTTAAACTTTCTCAGTTTCAATTCTCCAAGTCCCCCACTTCCACACTGATTACCACAGTGCCCCCTGGAAAACCCTAGAGTCCTTCACCAGCCCTGGACCGGGAACCAGCAGAGCTCACAACAGACGCCACTGTAAATTCCAGAAATGTGCCCCAGGCACTTGTGAACTTTTACAAAAGGCTGCTCAGCTAGGCAGGGAGCACTGTCCCCTTGGGGCATTCAGCAAAATTCCATTTACACAGCCCAGAGTGCAGAGCTTGACATCTGGAAGATTCAAAGGCTCAGTTATCAGCCAGCTATAGGGGATCTAGAGAGACTGGTTGAATAGAAAAGGCTCCAAGTCAGATCAGGGCTTGAATTTTACTAACCGGGTGAGCATAACCTCTAGGAGCCCTAGTTTTCCTATCTACAGTACATACATTTAAAGCTGCTCTGAGGATTAAATAAGATGCAAAGAAAAAGGTCCAGACACAAGCTTGGTGTTCAGCAAATAGTAACATCATCAACAGTATAACTCCTCCACTCCAAAACCTCCCGTGGCTCCCCACTGCCTATATAAGCGTTCAAATTCTAGATAGCCAGTCCAGGCCCTGCACCATCTTACCTGGCCAGATTCATCTTTCTCCTCTACTTCCTACACACCCTCCACTCTAGCCAAAGCAGCCCCTCTGCCTTGCCCTGAGACCCTATAAATTAGCTTTGTCACTGTTCCCAACACTTCCTCTGGTCAGAGGCTCTTCCCCAAGCCCTAACTCTACCACCCTCAAGGCCTAGCTGGAATCACATTCTTCTAAATCAGTTAACCCTTATAAAATCAGTCCCAACAACGTGAGAACAAGGGTGAGCGAGATTCCTGGGTACCCAGGACAGGTGTGTGTGTGTGTGTGTGTGTGTGTGTGTATATTCCCCCCCCCCGGGTATATTCTAAGTGCCTTACAAATACAGATGCTCCTCAACTTACAATGAGGTTACATCCCAATGAACTGATTATAAGATGAAAATATCACAAGTCAAAAATTTCATTAACACAGCTAACCTACTGAACATCAGAGCTTAGCCTCGCCTACCTTACATGTGCTCAGAACACTTACATTGGCCTACGGTTGGGCAACATCATCCAATACAAAGCCTAGTTTATAATTAAGTGTTGATGCCCTGGCCGGTTTGGCTCAGTGGTTAGAGCATCGGCCTGCGGTCCAGAGAGACCAAGGTTCGGTTCCCGCTAAGGGCACGTACCTCAGTTGCAGTCTGTCTCTGGCCCTGGTAGGGTCATGCAGGTGGCAACCACTCAATGTGTCCCTTTCACGTTGATGTTTCTCTCTCTCTCTCTCTCTCCCTCCCTCCCACACTCTATCTGAGCAAAAAAATGGAAAAATGTCCTTGGGTGAGGATAAAAATAAATAAATAAGTGCTGACTACCTCATATAGTTTATTACGCAAATTGCTTCCGCACCATTGTCAAGTCAAAACATCCATTAAGCCAAACCACTTTAAGCTGGGGACCATCTGGACCATCTTCACTCCAACCCCATGAAGTTGGTACTATTATTATCCCCCTTTTACAGATGAGGAAACTGAGGCCCAGAGACATTGACTTCCCCAGGATCTCACAGTTGTAAGTGGAAGAGCCGGGATTTGAAACCAAGATGCCTGGCTCCAGAGTCCCGTTCTTACTTTGACCACTGTGAGCCTGTCACCACTGTGATGCTTCCTGTCCCATAGGACACAGGGTTCTGCAGCTTGCCAGCCAGGTAACCTCAGGCAAGCCATTCAACCCTTCCTAGGCTGTGTGAAGATCACAAGAGATGGTATAACACTTAGTACAAATGCAGGTCTCTCGAAAAAGCCCAACCAACAATAGCAATGATCACTACTAATTAATGAGCACTGAGAAGTAATAGTAATTTCTCACTCATCTCCACGGCCCCTGGATTCTGAACACAGAGACTCAATAATGTCTTATGATTTGAGCCCTACCTTCCAACTCATTTCACGGAAATTCCAAGCAACTTCTGGAACCTGGGAACAAAAGGTTGCTGGCAGGCAGAGAACTCGAGGAGGCAGATAATCCAAAAATAATTGATCCCAGGTCACGGAAAGCATTTTGTTTACGGCAGCAGGCTGACCTTCCCAATTATCTTCTGCTTAGGCTAACGTTACAGCCTGCCCTCCCCAGCAAACCAAGATTGCTACGTGTGCTTGCCACAATCCTTTAAGCAACAGTCAGGCCAAGGCTGGCAGCCTATCACTGAGCGGTAAACTGAGGGACGAATAGTCGGAACCATAGCCTTCGAGGGTACCTTTGGCTCAAGAGCACCTGCAGGATGCTGACCATGTGCTACAACCAGGGCCCCTTGTTTAGAGTCTGGATGCTGAGCCCAGACAAGACCTGTTGTTTCTAGAAATGCCATCAGGAGCGAGACTCTTGTCTGCAGACTAGAGGGTACAGCTAAGGTGTACATCACATGATCAGATCCTGAAAATTCTTCAACCTGCCACAGGACCAACTGGGCCTTGTAACGAATCCTCACACTAGTCCCTGGAAGAGGATATGTGTTCCTCTGTACATGAGAAAACTGGCCCCAAAGAGTAAAACCGCTTGTCTGAGGTCCCAGAGCCTGTCTCCCCAACACACGAGGACACCTGACCAGGCCCTTCCACTCATGGTGTGTGTGTGTCTCAATCCCCTGCAGGCTGGTAGGAGACCCTCCCTCCCTCAGTATCACCTGGAAACTGTGAGCCTGGCATCCCTGATAACTCTCCCATCCCAGGAGATCAAAGGTCACATTGGCTCCTCTGGCTTTCTAGGTCTCTAGGAAGGAAGCTCTGGGGGGCGGGCAGTTAATAGTGCTGACTCACAGGACAGAGGAGAGTAGTCCAGGAAACTCACTCACTCTGTTTCCATGGTACTAAGCTGTGTGGCACCCCTGCCCCTTAGAGGCTCGCTCACAAGGTTGGGTGTCTGTGATGGAAGTGGGGTGCAGGCAGACTTGCCCTGCTGAGTCCCCCTCTGCACCCCAATCCCGTCTCTACCATAGATTTCCAGGCACATGACAAATGGTTACCCTCTTGCAACTGCTTCCCCAGAGCAAAGGCTGTCATGGGATTCAGCCCTTCCCTGCCGGCAGAACTTTTGGGGATTCCATCGGCAGAGCCAAAAAGTCTTTGTCACCCCCACTGAGGAAAATAAAGGCCCCAAAGAGACAGTCTGGAAGGCAAAGCCACTAGCTGACCCTGCCTCCCGACTTCCCCGCTCTGTTTTTAGTAAGAGGAAGAGGGAGGTGACATTTGTTTAGAAGGCCTGCTTCTTTGAGAGGAAAAATGGACTAGAGAAGGCAGGAGAGTGTCACCCATTGATCCGAACTTCTGGAGAAGGAAGGAGCGTGGGCAACTATGACTTTATGACCCCAAGAAAAAAAGGAGAACAGGAATCCCACCATCTTCAGAGCACTACTGTGAAGAGCAGACAATCACTGGTGTCACTCTCTTCCCCCAAACTGTAAAATTTTCTTTTGCTTAAAAAAAATTTTTTTTTTCTGGCTTTGGCTGGGTAGCTGTTGCTTAGAGCGTCATCCCAATACGACAAAGTTGCAGGTTCAATCTCCACTCAGGGCACATACAAGAAGCAACCAATGAATTCATGAGTAAGTGGAACAACAAAATTGATGTTTTTCTCTCTGAAAAATGAGTACAAAAAACCAAAACCAAACAAAACCAAGCAAACAAAAAAGCCTTAAAAAACCAAAAAACTTTTCTGCTCTCTCATTCTCCAGTCCTGGCCCTAACATGTTCCTTGCTGGGCATCGATCAGCTCTCCATACACACAAATGACAAAGTGCCCAAGAGAGTTCTGGCTGCCAGCGGACATGGGTTCAAATCCCACTCCAGCAGATTAGCTGAATAACCTTGACAAAATCCCCTCAAAGGGTGGTTAAGGAGTTAGTGTTGAAGTTAGGAGCCCCACACAATTCCCGGGACACGGTAAGTGTTTGGTAAATGTCCACTTTTAGAGATTCTTCAGGGAAAGGCAGAGGCTTGTCTCTTAGGATGGGGGACTGATAAAAAAGGATTTTTAGCCCTGGCCAGTTTGGCTCAGCAGTTAGAGCGTTGGCCCTAGGACCAAGAGTCTCGGGTTCGATTCTAGTCAAGGGTACGTACCTTGATTTCCGTTCAGTCCCCCCCCCCGGCCCTGGCTGAGGTCGTGCGGGAGGAAACAGATCAATGTGCCTCTCACATCTATGTCTATCTTCCCCTCCCACTCTAACTGAAGATAAAGGGAAAAAGTATCCTCGGGTGAGGATTAAAAAAAAAAAGATTTTCATCACATAAGCCTAAACTAAAAACTAGAGTGCCACTCCCTTACACACACACACACACACACACACACACGCACACACTCTCTCTCAAGGCTCCTTCAATTTAATTCTTAAAGCCAGAGAAACTACATCACGTCTCAGCCTTTCCGCTAAGAGCAAGTGAAGCCAGAGAAACTGGGTATGGCCTTCATGTAGGGATTCCGAAATCAAGGCCCAGGGAGGGACATGTCTGAGGTCACACAGGCAGCAAGTGGCAGAGCTCAGAGAGCTCTTCCCACCCCCAATCACCCGGCCTTTGCACTGTGGCTGACTGCTGTGGGCCCGCTCGGGACTTCAAAAAGCTCAGGCTCCAAGGTCTTGGTCCACTTGTTTTGTAGAACACAGGGAGAGTACCAGACACACTCCCTTCCCGAGAAAACACCAAGGGTGTAGCCACTCCCTCCCTCAAGGCTAAGGGCTGAGCACACTCCCTGACAAGCAGGAGGGCTCTGGGCTAGTGACCATGGTGTGAGAGCGTGTGGGGGAGCAGACCCCATTTATGCAGGCAGAGAAACAAAAAATGTTACGTAGCGCCCTGCCCTGGGCGACTCCAAGATTCCAGGCCAGAAGGGCCACTTCTCTACCCAGCCAGCAGCCTCACGGACCCCACCCCTTCCTCACTCCAACCCGCTCGGGGAGAGGAAAACAGGCCTACCCCCTCAAGTCAAGAAAGAGCCCACTCAACCAGAACATTTCCCACCTTCCTCCCCCACACCCAGTGACTCAGTGGCAAGTTGTAGGGAGAAGAAACTGAAGGTGGCCAGTGGTTGTCAAACCCCTCGGCTGAGGCTCTCTCGGAAAATGTGGGAGGAAAAAGGGTGTCAGGAAATCCCCTCTAACAGGTGATAACAGGACGGTGGCCAATATCTCTGGCCTCGAGGGTAATGCACACTAGAGTGAGCTCAGGGGTTCACAGCGTCCCCACCTCCTGCCACCTGCTCCAGAGGAGATCGGACCCTTGCTTGATGCCCTTCCCTGCCCCGAACAGAGGCGGGACGGGGTTCTTACAGACCTGCTCCAAGGAGCCTGCGGTGGCTCCCTCCTTGCTGCATCAAGTCTGCCCGTCGGAAGGCACCTAAGGCCCCGCCTGGACATTTGTCTGACACCCAATCGCCACATCGGAGGTCACTTGTCGCCCACCTCTCCTCGCGTCCAGGACACACTTCTCCCAGCTGTTCCCCGCACCCTCAGCCCGCCTGGCCCGCCCAGCCGGCCGCCCGTGTGCCCCCTCGGGGCTGCGGGCGCCAGCCGCCGGGACAACAGAGGGGGCAGGGCAGGGCGGCCCGAGCTCACCATGGCGAAGCCGGAGAGCAGAGCCGAGGTCCGGCTGGAGGCTTTGAGCTTGGCGCGACTCAAGTAGAGCTTGCGCCAGGACAGCGCCTGCATCGAGTGCTCGTTGAGGCTCATCACCTCGGAGTAACTCTGGCTGATCCAGTCCGGGTAGGTGACGGCGGGCGGCGGCGGCGGCGACCCGGGGGGCTCCCCGTCCCCGCTGCGGCGGCGGCTCCGGTGGCTGCCGCTGGTGGTGCTGCAGCTGCTGAGGGGAAGCTCGGGACTGCTGTTGCTCGGGGGCGGGGCGGGCTCCGGATGCATGGAGCACGCTGCAAAGGCGCGGGCCGGCCCGGGCGCCAGCGGAGGCAGCGGCCCCCACTCCCCGCCGCACCTCCGCCTCCGCCTCCGCCTCCGCCGGAGGCAGCCGCCGCCTGTCTCTCGCGCGGGCCGGGCCTGACCCGACCGGCTGCGGAGGGCGCCAAGGAGGTCGAGGAGTGGCTGCAGCCGCAGCTCGCAGGCTCGAAGCGCCGCTACCAAAATCACTGGCGAAAGCTACGCAAGCCTGCGTGCCAGCCCGCGTCCGGATCCCCCCCGGCCCGGACCCTCGGCGCGCTCCACGATTGGCCGCCGCCCCAAGCTGATTTGCATGTGCCCCGCCCACCCGACACCCCGCCCACGACAGGGTGGGCGGGGTCGGTGCGAGTCATGTGACGGGGCTCCTCCGACGGCACCGCCCACAGTGCCTGGCGCGACGCAGACGGCGCCCCGCGCCTCTTCCTGGAAGTGCCGCGGATCCCGGGGCCCCTTCGCGCTCTCGCTGCCGGCCCCTCCCCTCTCCTCGACTGCTCTGAAGGCCCTTCTCCCGGACTTCGGACGCCTTGGTCGGGTCGCCTGAGGCCCCCTCTGAGCGGTTCCAGAGGCCCGGTTCCCCCTTGGAACAAGGTAGCTGCAGGTCTGCAAGAAGAAGCAGGCTGGAATCTGGAGTTCATTCATTCTGTATTCATTGAGCAGCTACTGGATGCCAGCACTGTTCTGGTGCGAGGGTAGGGTGATGAACCAGGTGGACACGATCCCCTGCCCTCCTGGAGCCTTCATTCTAGTTGTGGAGACATACCAAGAAGTCAATGATAATAGTGGAGAAGGTGATAAATGTAGAGAGAAAATAAAGCAGGGTAAAGGGGCGGGGATTGTTTTTCGTCCAATTCATTCACTTACAGTTCACCAGCGACTGGCACAAAGTAGGCCAGGCGGGCACCCGATAACACGCCCATTCAGCAAGTGTTTACTGAGCGCCTGTTAAGTGCCAGGCTGAGGATTCCAGGAAAATGGCAACTTTAATGGAATCTTATATTCTAGTGGGGAGGACAGGCAATAAACAAACAAAATCAGCTCACACCTTTCTACTTGGTCCTATTGGAGCTGAGACCTGAACCAGCAATGTCAAGAGCCAGGGACCTGCTTTCCAGAGGGAAGGGAACAGCAGGTGCGAAGACCCCGAAGCAGCACTATCTGGCGGGAGCATTCGGAGGCCAATTTAGCTGCAGAATAGTGGAGGACAGAGGTGAGATGGGTGTAGAGTACTGAGCTGAGAATTGTCCCCTAGGATGTCCGCCCCAAGAAGGCAGGATCCTTTACTGTTGAGTTCTTCCCCCAGCATCTGGAATATCACTAGGTATATACACGGTGCTCGGTAAATATTAGTTGAATGAATAGGTGTAGGAGAGAGGAATGAGTGAAGCGAGCTAGCTCATGGTTAGCCCAGAGTCAAAACACAAGCTTGCGGCATTCCAGGTCAGCTGTGTGAAATTTAACTGTTGTCACCACTAGAGAGCGCCCCTCCACTCACCCACATCGTGGGATAAAACTGAAGAACCACTTCCATCCCAGAAAAGTCTATGGGATTCCCCCAGAGGCCCTTCCCTGTTTTTATGAACACTTGGGTAGAGAACTTGGAACTGGAAATCTCACCGCACTGAACTTGTTCCTCTGGTGGCCTTTGTACTCGTTACTCCCTCCACTTACCATCTGTGTCTCAGCTCCAATATCACCTCCAAAGAGAGACCTTCCCCATTTCATGTTCTATCACCTTACCCTGTTTTATTTCTTTTATAGCTCTGATCACTGCAGTATCTGAAGTCACCTAGTTTATGTATTGACCAGTTTGTCCGTGGTCCTCCTCCCCTCCCCTACAGGTAAGTATCCTGAGAGCAAAGTTCATGTCTGTTTAAATTTTGCTACCACCCCAGGGCCTATCACATTGCAGATTCCCCCATAAAAAATGTTTAATGAATAAAATAATGAAATGTTCCTGATTCAAAGAAACCCCCAGCCCAGAATTGGGTACACACAACATTTGGAGGCCTGTGGGGCCTGAGGGAGGCCAGCAGGCAGAAAGGGAGGAGGCTTGAAGCTAGGAGTAGAGATTTGCTGATTAAGGAGAACAAAAGGATCTGGGGAGGAAGTGGCAACTCAGCAGGGAGTTTTGGGGGAATGGGGCCAGGTTTCCTTTCTCAGGCTCCTCTACTATACCCTTCCTACCTCCTCCTAATTATCTGGGGTTTGAATCCCACCATCTGCACAGAGCAAAAATAATAGTAATAATAATAATAATAATAAAAGTGCTATCCAGACTGGGGTGGGGGAGTGTTTCTCACCCCAGGGTCCTAGGGTCCTGAAAGGCCTGTGTGGTTGATAGCATTTCCCTACCCTATTAGAGCTAGGTGGGACCATGAGATGCACCAACCCCATCCTGAACGCCTGTTTAACAGATGGAAAAACTGAGGTTCCAGAAGAAATCACCTTGTGAAAGGACACCAAAGAAGCCAGTGAGGGATCATAACTGGAATCCAGGGTGCCCATCCCTGCAGTGCCTCCAAGCTCCGTGTGGCTCCCCTTAGTGGTCAGGGAGGTGTGCTCTCAGCCTTTTGGGTTTATATCTGAAGAGGCCAAATAAAATTTTTCAGTCAGCTCTGTGCATGAGGGTGTAGAGATCCAACTGAAAGGGCTGTTGCAACCGGCTACACCACTTGGAACAATGGGCATAGCCCGGGGCTGGTCGGAGATGGCATGACCATCCTTGGCAGGTAGCAAGCTCATCACATGGAGTAAAAAAAGAAAATTTAACACTTAAGTAGTATTTACCAATGACAGCACTATTCTGAGCCCTTTATTATTAAATAATTTATATATTATAAATATATAATATAAAGTACAACATATTTAAATAGAAGTATGTATTTTTATAAGAATACCCACCTTCCCTGGCCAGTTAGGCTCAGTGGTTGGAGCGTCGGCCTGCAGACTAGAGAGTCCCGGGTTCGGGTTGGGTTCCTGCTAGGGGCATGTACCAAAAAAAAAAAAATAGAATACCCACCTTCCATTCTCTTTTGTTGTTGTTTTTATCTTCACCTGAGGACATTTTTCCATTTTTTGTTTAGATAGAGTGGGAGGGAGAGAGAGAGAGAGAAACATTGACGTGAAAGGGACACATTGAGTGGCTGCCACCCGCACGACCCAACCGGGGCCGGGTACAAACTGCAACCAAGGTACATGCCCTTAGTGGGAACCGAACCCAGGTCTCTCTGGACTGCAGGCCGACGTTCTAACCACTGAGCCAAACCGGCCAGGGCTCTCTTTTTTTTTTTTTTTTTTAGAGAGAGAAAAACATTGATTTGTTGTTCCACTTACATATGCCTTCATTGGTTGATTCTTTTTTAAGAATAGCTTTATTGATTTTTTTAGAGAGAGAGGAAAGGAGAGGGAGAGAGAAACATCTGTGTGATCAGCTGCCTCCTGCATACCCCCCCAACTGAGGATCAAGCCCAAAACCCTGGTATGTGCCCTGAGCAGGAATTGAACCTGCAACCATTCAGTGATATGACACCCAATCACCCAAGCCACATGGGCCATGGCTCATTGGTTGATTTGTATGTACCTTGACTAGGGATCAAACCCATAACCTTGTTGTATCAGCACGACACTCTAACCAACTGAACTACTTGGCCAGGACTGAAGAGAAGTAATATTAATTATATATCCATGTTATATATTAAATTATCTTATTGTTTATTATTACTTTATTATATTATTTGTTTTGTTTTTTCGGTATGTGCCCTTAGCGGGAACCGAACCTAGGAGTCTCTGGTCCGCAGGCCAGTGCTCCAACTGCTGAGCCAAACCAGCCAGGGCATTACTTTATTATATTGAGTATATTACATTGAACTCAGAAATTCCTTACAACAACCCATGGTATTTCTATCACCATATTATAGATAAGAAAACTGGACAGAGAGAGCCAGTAAGTAGTAGTACAGGACATTAAATCCATGTAGAGCCCCGGCCGGTTTGGCTCAGCGATTAGAGCGTTGGCCTGCAGTCCAGAGAGACGCGGGTTCAGTTCCCGCTAAGGGCAGGTACCTCGGATGCAGTTTGTCCCCGGCCCTGGTTGGGTCATGTAGGTGGCGGCCACTCGATGTGTCCCTTTCACGTCGATGTTTCTCTCTCTCTCCCTCTCTCTCTCTCTCTCTCTTCCTTCCTCCCTCCCTCCCACTCTATCTGAACAAAAAATGGAAAAATGTCCTAGGGTGATGACAAAAAATAAATAAATAAATAAACCCACATAGATCCTGGGGTTTAACCACCACCAAAGTCACCTCTGCTTCTGCATCAGAATCTCCAGAGGTTTATGTTAGAATGCAAGTTACCAAAACCTACCCAAGCAGTTTATTTTTAGCAAGGTCTTTGGATAAAGTTTGAGAACTGAACTAGACTAGCTTGCCCCTTTTAACTGCTTTTAGTCTTTTTTTTTTCTTTTACTCCTCACCCGAGGATATTCTTCCATTTTTGTTCAAATAGAGTGGGAAGGAGAGAGAGAAACATCAACGTGAGAAGAACACATTGACTGGTTGCCTCCCGCACAACCCCAATCAGGGCCAGGGACGAACTGCAACCGAGGTACATGTCCTTGGCCAGAATCGAACCCGCCATTCATTGGTCCAAGGGCCGACGCTCTAACCACTGAGCAAAACTGGCCAGGGCGGCTTTTAGTCTTTAACAGTGATTAAGGCTGGCTGTCTCTTTGGCCATTCAGCTGCAGTGTGATCTTAACCTCTCTGAGCCCCCAATCCTTATAGCAAAAATGGAGATCTTACAAAACCTATTCATGGACCCTGAATTTGGACACCCAGTCATCCACCCCAAGCAGATTTTCAGGAGGGGAAAATCTGATGCCCAAGTGAAGAGGAACTCCCCCCATACCTTTCTTGCCCAAATAAGGCCTCCAAGAAACCATCACTTCCACTTCAGTTCAAAAAAAGAGCATTTTGCCCTGGCCGGTTTGGCTCAGCGGTTGGAGCGTCGGCCTGCGGTACAGAGAGACCCGGGTTCGGTTCCCACTAAGGGCACGTACCTCGGTTGCAGTTTGTCCCCAGCCCTGGTTGGTCGTGCGGGTGGCAGCCACTCGATGTGTCCCTTCACATCGATGTTTCTCTCTCTCTCTCTTCCTCTCTCTCCCTCCCGAGCTATCTGAACAACAACAAAAAAATGTCCTCGGGTGAGGATAAAAAAAAAAAAGAGCATTTTACCAGAGCCCATCATAGTCACTTGCCTTGGTTTACTCCCTTCTCCCCTCTGACTACTCTGAATCTTGAAATCCTTAAATTAATAATAATAAAAAGAACCACCATTTCTTTCTTTCTTTCTTTCTTTTTTGGTACGTGACCCTAGCGGGAGCCGAACTCGGGACTCTCTGGTCCACAGGCCGATGCTCAACCACTGACCAGGGCAAGAACCACCATTTCTTGAAATGACCTCTTATTGAACAAAACTCCCGTTCCTGCGCTCCTCAGGCTCATGCTCCCCCCTGGTCAGAAGCCAGTGCTGGGTCTCTGGCTTCATGCCTATGCCTTTTATGGTTAGTGCTTTTTGTGTCCTGGCTAAGAAATCTTTGCCAACCTCAAGGTCATGAAGATAGTCACCTATGTCTTAAAACTTTAAAACACAGATTTTTAAAAAGCTGTAGACTTTTTAATTGCATATTCAAGTATATGATCCCATCAACTGATTTTTGACGGAAGGAGGTTTCCCCATTGAAACCCATGGACATTTTTGTCCAAAATGAAGTGACTCAATACACAATGGATTTGGAAGACAGTACCAATAAAAAGAATGTAAGTTTTCTCAAGAAAACAATGACAAAAAATGAAACGATTCTGTTTCTGGACCGTATTCTAGCCCATTGCTCTATTTGTCCTTCTGCCAATGTACATTGTCTCGATTACTCTAGATGTAAAATAAGTCTTGAAGTCAAGTAGATTAAGTCTTTTTCTTTGTTCTCCTTCTTCAAAAGTGCTTTGGCTATAGGAGTTGCTTTACATCTCTCTATGTATTTTGGAGCGAAACACTGGGATACATTTTGTCAATACATCCATGATTTAGGAATCATTGCATCTCTTAAAGGGGTGGGGTGTCAGCAGAATTAAATATCTTCCTGGAAGATCTAATCCTCCATTAGCAAAACAGGGCCACTGGGTTGCACTGCAGAGACTGAGCACCTGAAGTCAGGGATGACTGTTGTGGGTGGAACGGTGTCCCCCAAAAGATCCGTTCAAGTCCTAATTCCCAGCACCTCAGATTGTGATTTTATTTGGAGGCAGGGTCTTTACAGAGATAACCTCAAGTTAAAATGAGGTCATTATGGTGAGTCCTAATCCAATAGGACGCAGTGCTTATAAAAAGGGGAAATTTGGACACGTAGACCTGCCCAGAGAGAAGACAGTGTGAAGAGACCTAGGAAGAAGATGACCATCTGCAAGTCAAGGAATGCCTGGGGCCACCGGAAGCTAGGAGAGAGGCCAGCAATGGATTCTTTCACAGAGGCTAGAGAGGGAACGTGGCCCTGCTGATCCCTTGATCTCACACTTCTGGCCTCCAGGATTTGAGACAGTACATCCTGATACTCTCAGCACCCCCAGTTTGCGGCCCATTGTTGCAGCAGCCCAGGAGACTAACGTGACTGGAGAGAGCTGAAGTGGGATCTTCGGCCACCCAAGGGAGCTGAGTTCTGGTGGGTTTACCAGGGGCTGCAAGTGTGTTCAGGATGTCAACAGAGATTAGAAAGGGGCACAGACTTTGGAACTATGCCCACCTCGATTCGAATCCCAGCTTTGTCAGTTTATAACCGTGCCACTTTGGACAAGCAGTCCAACGTCTCTGAGCTCCACCTGTCAACTGGGAATAGCAGCGGGACCTGGCAGAAAGGATTGTTATGAGTCTTCCATGAAAGAACACTTATCTGGTAATTAGCACAATGCTCGGTAAATGGTGGGTACTATTTTCCCTCTTATGGAATGTTCTGTGCTCAATGAAAGGGGTTTGTCTCATTCCAAATCCAATGAATTGGCTATTTACGAAAAGCAGAATGTCAGTGACAATCCAACTAGGAAAAACACACCAGAATAGGAGAATTTATACAGAGGACTGCTTCATAGGTGATGAAAGAACAACGGAAGAAGGCCAACAGGAGGGTGACACACCTACCGATTAGCAATGGCAAGAGGGTCCCTACCACTCCTGGGTCGGAGGGACAGAGGAGGAGGTGTTTCTGGTACCCAGGAAGGACTGGAGTCACCAGATGGAAGTGGGCCTGTCCGGTGAGAGGTGAGGACAGAAAATGTAGCTGTTGCTGGAGATACTACCCAAGGCAGAGAGGGGGAGAGATACCCTGGCTTCTCCCTTGCTCCCACCCACGAGGGAGGTTCCTATCACTGCCTCCCGTTAGTGGATTTATGGAGGAAGCTAGCTGATTGGCAGCCTGCAGGAATTGGTCTCCCTGTGATACAGAGCAAAGCAGAGGGAGGGACAACAAGCCCAGGCCAACACTGGGGAGTAGGGGTTATGTTTAATCTCCCTGAGCCTCAGATTCCCCATCTAGAAAATGGGGATAATGTTATATTAGTATCTACACAGAATAGTTGAGTGCATAAAACAATTTAGCCCAGTGCCCGGCACGTCAGAGGGAGCACCTTGCGAATGTGAATGAACGATCTAGTTGGCTGTTTTCTGCTCAGAGGATGAAGGAGGGAAGAGGACGGGCCTGGGAATAAATTCAAGGTACAGGAGCAGTGCTGCTGCTGGTGATATTTTTATCTCGGAGACCTGCCCATCTGTCCTCTCTCTGTTCTAAGCTGGTGACTGTCAGGCTCCTTTTAGAAATCCTGAGTCAGGGCTGACCAGACCGAGTTCGGGGTAGTTGGCAGTTTGGTCTTCAGGCTCCTTCCAGAGGATTTCAAACCCACTGGGTTTTTATTTAGTATCCCTGCCTCCAACTGCTGCCAAACTTTCCTTGCTTCCTCCATCCCACGGCTGAGCCGGCTCCAGACTCTCTCTTTATATAATTAAAAAGAAAAATAGAACAGTCGATGTTGCCAAACATGTATTTAAAGTGACACCCTGGGTCCAGGGAGTAAAAAATAAAAACGTTTAAGGTTTAGATTAAAAGTCTCCATGCTCAGCTGTCTCCTGACCCCGGGCTGCCTTTAATCCCTTGCCCTGTTTGTAAAAGCCTTTTAACTGAGGGCATTTATTTCCCAGAGAACTGTTCCTGCTTAATCACAAAAATGCCCAGCCTCCCGGGAGTAGCCTGTCAAGTGCAATTCGGTTCTATGAGGCCCCTGGGGAGGTGGAGAAATTAAGGTGCTGATCAACCTTGGGGCTACCCCGGAGTCCTTGCTTTCCTTCCCCATGCCCTTCCCCCACTACACCTCATCCATCAGAAAACCCTGTCAAATATAGCCCTTAACATTTTCTTCAAATCTGTGCTCTTCTCTCCAGCATCCTCTTCCACCTTCTCCAGGTCACTGTCACCACTTGCCCAGAAATTCTGCAGCAGTAACCTGCTCCCGGTGCCTCTGCTTCTACTCTTGATCCTCCTAAAGCCGTTCTGTAGCAACACCCAGGAAAATCTTTCCAAAACAAATCTGATCCTGTCCCTTCTCTGGTCCTATTACTTTCCCATTGCTGCTGTGAAGAAGGACCACAAATTGAAAGGCTTAAAACAATCCAAACTGATTCTCTTGCAGCTGTGGGGGTCCGAAGTCCGAAATGAATCACCGGGGTGATTAAGGTGATGGCCAGGCTGGTTCCTGCTGGAAGCTCGGAGGGAAATCAGAGCTTTTCCAGCATCTAGTTCTGCCTGCACCCTTGGCTGGTGGCCCCTTCCTCCTCCTCCAAAGCGCCTCAGTCCAGTCTCTGCTTCTGCGGTCACATCTTTTCTCTCCGCCCCTCCTGTCTACCTCGAATAAGGACCTTTTTGATTACATCAGGCCCACCTGATAATCCAGGACAACCTCCCCATCTCAAGATCCTTGACAAGACTTGATGACATCTGCAGAGTCCCTTCTGCCATATGAGATAAGATGTTCAGCCCTGGCCGGTTTGGCTCAGCGGTTAGAGCGTCGGCCTGCGGTCCTGAGAGACCCAGGTTCGGTTCCCGCTAAGGGCACGTACCTTGGTTGCAGTTTGTCCCCAGCCCTGGTCGGTTGTACGGGTGGCAGCCACTTGATGTGTTCCTTTCACGTCGATGTTTCTCTCTCTCTCTTTCTTCCTCTCTCTCCCTCCCACTCTACCTGAACAAAAAATGGGAAAGTGTCCTCGGGTGAGGATAAAAAAAAAAAAAAAAAAAGATGTTCACAGGTTAGGCTTAGCCCTTAGAGTATCGGCCTGCGGTCCGGAGAGACCCGGGTTCGGTTCCCGCTAAGGGCAGGTACCTCGGTTGCAGTTTGTCCCTGGCCCTGGTTGGGTCGTGCGGGTGGTGACCACTTGATGTGTCCCTTTCACGTGGATGTTTCTCTCTCTCTCTCTCCTTCCCACTCTATCTGAACAAAAAATGGAAAAAAAATATCCTCGGGTGAGGATAAAAAAATAAATAAATAAAAATAAATGCTTTCCCCCCAGATCTTCCCATGGCTGGCTGCTGCTTCCCTTTAATTTATGTTTATATATGTTTTTATTTGTATTTATTTTTTAATATGTTTTTATTGATTTTTAGAGAGAGAAGAAGGGAGAGGGAGAAAGAGATAGAAACATTGATGAGAGAGAAACATCCATCGGCCGCTTTCTGGGGTGGAGCCTGCAACCCAGGCATGTGCCCTGACCGGGAATCGAACTGGTGACCTCTTGGTACATGGGTCGATGCTCAACCACTGAGCCAAACCAGCCAGGCATATTTTATTTTATTTTTTAAATATATTTTTATTTATTTTATTTTTAAAATATATATATTTTTTATTTTAGAGAGAGAAGGGAGAGGGAGAGAGAGAGAGAAAAAAAAAAAATCAATGAGCCCTGGCCAGTTTGGCTCAGTGGTTAGAGTGTCAGCCTGTGGTCCAGAGAGACCTGGGTTCGGTTCCCGTTAAGGGCACGTACCTTGGTTGTGGTTTGTCCCTAGTTCTGGTTGGGTCGTGCGGGTGGCAGCCACTCAATGTATCCCTTTCACGTTGATGTTTCTCTCTCTCTCTTTTCCTCTCTCTCCCTCCCACTGTATCTGAACAAAAAATGGAAAAATGTCCTCAGGTGAGGATAAAAAACAAAAACAAAAAAACATTGATGAGAGAAACATTGATTGGCTTCCTCCCACACGCCCCCACTGGGGATCAAGCCCACAACCTGGGCATGTGCCCTGACCAGGAACCTAACCAGCGACCCCTCGGTGCAGGGGACTACACTTAACCAACTGAGCTACACCAGGCTGGGGCTGTTTCTTCCCCTTTAGACCTTAACTCAATGTCACCTTTTCAGAGAGGCCTTTCTCTGGTTAATCCATCCCTCCCAGCACCCCTGGAGCCTCTCACATCGCCAGGGTTTCCTTAATGTCATAAGCCCTTAACCTTGCCTGTTTGTTTGTTTGTTTGTTTTTAAGATGTGTTTACTTACATCACTCTCCCCCACTGGGATGTGAGCAAACGGGGAAAAGCCCTTCCTTGCTTTGTTCCCTGATGCATCCCAGTGACTAGTGCACAGTAGGTCCTTGTTAAATGCGTGTTGGACAAATGGACAGATGATGGTCTACACCTCTGGTTTGGTCTCTGGCTTCGGTGTCCAGAATTCAGGCTCAGGGTGGAGGTCGGTCAGAGAGGCAGGAGGGTGTGCCAGGTCCTGTGCTAGTCTTTTCTTCATGAAGTTCAACATTTATTGAACACCAACTGTGTGCCAGGCCCGGTGCAAGTTATTTACCCAATTCAGGGAACATTTATTGAGTGCCTACAAGTGCTAGGTAAGGTACATTTGTTAGGCATCTGCTGTGTGCCAGCTGTCCCAAATCAGTGCCTGTGTACACAGTAGTTCAATAAATGCCTGAATCAACGAATGCCCTCAAGGAACCCCGGTCTCCCTTCGAAAATGACCTGTAAATAAATAACTCTAACACACAAAGGAAAGGCTATAATGTGGGTGTGTCCAGAGTGTAGAGGGGGCCCTTATCACCTTGTATTGCCAGGTACCTTTCCCAGAGTCTTATCTCCTCACCTGTGACCAGCTCACTGAAGGTCAGGTCACTTTGCCCCTCATTCCCCTGCCTGTCCATCCCCAGGGTACCCCGGAAGGGCTTTGTCCGGAGCACCTGTTTGGTCGGTGCCTGTCGTCCGATTCCTGCTGCTGCTCCTGGCATTTGTTCACCATTTATACACCAGACAGGAGGGCAGCAGGCTAGCCCTGAGCCTGAGGCTGCTGCCAGGGAGCGGAGCCTCCGGCAGGCTGCCCACCCTCCCATTTGGCCGGACTTTTCCAGCTGAAAAAGGAGGCTTTGATTCCCCCTCCTGGGCACAACCCTTTGGCTGGACTTGTAAAAATTCAGACATTGCATAGAAATTGTTCACGCCTCAAATCCTTACCATAGTCACAAGACTGCCTGTTCTGACACTTCCTTCCCTCCTTCCTTCTTCCTCTTCCACTTGCTTCTATCTTCTTTTTTTATATCCTCAAGTGGGGATTTTATTTATTTATTTATTTATTTATATTTATTTATTTATTTATTTTTATTGGTATGTGTCCCTAGCGGGAACTGAGCCCGGGACTCTGGTCCGCAGGCTGACGCTCTAACTGCTGAGCCAGGGCCACTTGCTTCTGTTTTCAATTGTGATAAAATATGCAGCCCAACCCTGCTGGTGTGGCTCAGTGCATTGAGTGTCATCCCAGGGACCGAGAGGTCCTGGTTTGATTCCCAGTCCAGGCACATGGCTGGGTTTGTGGGCTCCATCCCCAGTAGGAGGCATGCAGGAAGCAGTCTATCGACATTTTTCTCATATTAGTGTTTCTATCTCTCTCTCCCTTCCTCTCTCTCTAAAAAAATCAATAAGAACATAGTTTAAAAACAGTAAAATATACATAACAATTAACCCTCCTCTCCCTGCCCATTTTGTATGTTTCGTGGCCTCACACTCATCTCTGTTGTAATACACTTAACAGTTGCACTGTTTCATCTATCTGTGTGACTATTGGAACAAGACCTGTTAAGCACTGTTTCAATAGCCTAAGAGAAGTGACCTCCATGTTTATTTAAGTTCACTGCCATATCCCAGCACCCAACACCGTGCCTGGCACACAGTAGGCAGTTGATATTATTATTCTAATAGTTATTCTATGTTCTTACTCATAATTGAGTTCAGTGTGTACTTTTTCCTGCATGTTTTAACATTAATTAGCATCTACTAGAGCCAAGATCATGACAATGTAAATAAACAGTGTCTTTCCTTAAGGAACTCACAGATAAAGGTCAATAAACATTATTGAGCTGGCTGGACACTGACATGTTTTATGTGCTTAGCAACTATTGAACTGACTCAGAAGTCACCTCTAGTCTGAGTACTACTATAATGAGTAAAGATGGCTATTGTTTTTCGTTTTAAATGTTTTATTGATTTTATAGAGAGAGAAGAAGGGAGAGAGATAGAAACATTGATATAAGAGAGAAACATCAATTGGCTGCCTCCTGCCTGCCCCCTACTGGGGATTGAGCCTGCAACCCAGGCATGTGCCCTGACTGGGAATTGAACTGGGACCACTCACTCCATGGGAGGATGCTCAACCCACTGAGCCACACCGGCTGGGTGACGGCTATTGCTTATTGAGCACGTATTATGTGCCTGGCATTCTACTGAGTGCTTTACAATTGGCATCTCGTTTTAGCCTCACAGCCTACCAGGGAGGTTCTATTATTACCTCCATTGTACAGGTGAGGAAACTGAGCCTTGGGAACATGAAGTCACTTGTTCCAAATCATGCAAGTATTAAATGGTGCAGACAGGATTTTTCAGCCACAGCTCCCAACCCTTGTCATGATGCTAATTTTCTCCTGCCCCAATTACACTGCTCTCAGTTTCCAGAGGCTGTTTTTGTTGTTGTTGTTGACAGTATAACACAGAGGTTGAGTTCTTTTTGTTGTTGTTGTTCTTTCTTGATTTTTAGAGAGGAAGGGAGAGGGAGAGAGAAAAACATTAATGAGAGAGAATACTGAATATCCTGCATGCCCCCCACTGGGGATCGGGCCCACAACCTGGGCATGTGTCCTGACCAGGAATCAAACCGGTGACCTCTTGGTGCATGGATGGATGTTCAACCACTGAGCCACACCGGCCAGACTGAGGCTGAATTCTTAATCACAGTGGGAAATGAATGATATCCACTATCACGGAATACTTATAGAGTACTAATCACTTTGCAACTATCCATTCATTTACTTATTTATTTTTTTATTTTATCCTCACCAGAGGACACTTTTCCATCTTTTGTTCAGATAGAGTGGGAGGGAGAGAGAGAGAGAGAGAGAGAGAGAGAGAGAGAGAAACATCGATGTGAAAGGGACACATCGAGTGGCTGCCTCCTGCACTCAGGACCCAACCAGGGCTGGGGACAAACTGCAACCGAGGTACGTGCCCTTAGCAGGAACCGAACCTGGGTCTCTCTGGACCTCAGGCCGACGCTCTAACCGCTGAGCCAAACTGGCCAGGGCTCCATTCATTTATTCAACAAATATTTACTGAGAGCCTACCATGTGGCCAAGCTGTGTTTAAGGGACTGGGGATATAGTAAACAAAACAGAATAAAACACCTGCTTTGCAGAGTTGATATCCTAGTGTGAGGAGAAAAAAAAAGAAATATATGAGAATGATCAGTGCTAGAGAGAAAATGAAAACAGAAATGGGAACTATGGAGTGGGATGACTGAGGTTCCTGTGATCTCATTTCATCCTACCAACAGACTTATTATTCCCATTGACAACGAGATTCACCGAGGGGAAGTCCTTCCTCCCAGCCACATAGACTGCGAAGTCAGGACTCTGGAAGGCCAGAGGATTCCATCCTGCCAATCACTTTTTTGAGTGCCAAGTATTGTGGTAGAGACAAAAGGAACATTAACATTTTCCCAACAGTTTAAGATCTGACAGGCAGGTAAATGGACCCAGAAGACTGGAGCGTCCACACAGCTGGATGGGTATCCAGGCTGTGCCCAGGGCAGACATTAAGCATGATTGCCTATGGGAGATGCTGAGGCTGGGAGTCCAGGCTCAGGCAGACCAATTGATTCCAGAGATCCAGAGCAGAAGACTAAGACAAAGGCTGCATTTGCCCCAGGGCTGTTGGTGATTCAAGGGCCCACCAGTCCCTGCCCTGCCCCCGCAGCCAGTTCCTTGCCCCGCCCCTTTCTGCCCTAGGTCTCCAGCCCTCCAGGCCATTAAGTGGGGAGAAAGTGGCTAGTAACCAAATTGATAAGCTCCGGCCTCACCCTGGGGAAGCCACAGGCACAGGCAAATAGCGGTCTTCCCTCCCCCAACCCAGTATCAACTGCTTGAGGGGCCTCCCGATAGGAGAGGTCTGGGGTGATGACAGCTAGTCCCTTGTCTCGAGGTGGCACCGGGACTCAGTTTCTGCCCAGATCATATGACCCCGGGGGTCTGGAAGCCAGGGGCGGAGCGCGGGGCTTGGGGGCTACAAAGGTGTAGAGCGCGGCCCCCCTCAGGCAGGCCGCCTAGTTTGTTGCATTTCAAGAGGGTCTCTTAGAACATTTGCATGTTCTTTCAGGTAGTTAGTCAAGCTGAAAATAGACATAATTTGGAGTTTGAGGAATTCATTCATTCAACAAACGTTTGTTGAGTATATTTTACAAGCCAGCCTGTAGGGGCTGAGGATAAACAGTGAACAAGACCAAGGTCGGTCTCCTCAGGGACTTTTCCTTCCTTTTTTATTTTCTCTAGATACTGATTTGAGAGAGAGAAACATTGATTTGTTGATTTATGCATTCATTGGTTGATTCCTGTACATGCCCTGACTAGATGTCAAACCCCAGACAGGGCTACCTGGCCAGGGCAGGGACTTTTCCTGTTCAGGAGAGAGACAGGATAGACTGTTAACACGTGAGTGTTGTGGTAACTGTGAGAAGCCTCCTGAAGGAGAAAGGGGTTTGTGCTTGGGTAACCTGGGCAAACTGGCTGGCTCTTCCATTTCTAAGGGGCCAGCTTAGAGATGTCTCCCTCCAGACTGGGGATAAGACCCAAATCTCCATCTCGTTTCAGAACGTCCTTGCCTCACCAGGGCGGAAGTCCTGCTCTCTGCGTGAATAGGTGCTGGGGGCCAAGAGGAGGGTTCCCTATAAAGGCTGCTCTGTGTATGAATCTAGGAGGCACTCAGTAAATAATCGGTGAATTAATGTAGCCTCACGGAGGCATAAAAAGCCACTGACTCCATCTGCAAAGGGTGAATGGCTCAGCACTGTTCTTCCTGGATTTCTGGAGGGATGAGGAATCTTGGGACCTGGGGAGACATGATGGGGATACTGAACTTGCATTAGACACATGCTTTTAGAATAGGTTTGTGCTACCACTGTGCTAGGTGGGAGATGCGTCCAAGAAGGAGGCAGGTGGGGTCCCTGCGCCCCCAGGGCTCCCAGTCTGGTGAGAGCAAAGGCAACAGTAAAATAATGTGATAAGCATGGGGCGGGGGGGGGGGGGGGGGGGGAGAGAAGATAGCTAAATTGGTTTCAGGAGGATATGAGTTTTGGAGAGGAAGAGGGCTGGCAGGGAAAAGTGCCCAGGATGGAGAAATCAGCATATGCAAAGGCCTGGGGGAGAGAAAGTAAGTTTATTCAAATAACTTGAAGTAGTGCTGGTTGTTCAGACTTTGAAGGAGCCCGACGGTGGGGAGGATGCTGGAGAGCAGAGCAGGGTTCATCTCAGGCAGGCTGCACCTCGAGGGAAAACTATATTTCTCCAGTCCACAGCTAGTTAGGGTCCTGATGTCCCGGAGCTTGACTTCATTTTATTATGATTATTTTTATTAAAAATGTTTTTTTTTCCTTTATTGATTTTAGAGAGAAAATGAGAGGGAGAAAGAGATAGGAACATCAGTGAGAGAGAACATTGATTGGCCGCCTCCAGCACGCCCCCCACTGGGGATCAGGCCCATAACCTGGGCATGTGCCCTGACCAGGAGTCGAACCAGCAACCTCTTCGTGCATGGGTCGACACTCAACCACTGAGCCACACCAGCCGGCTTTGACTTCATTCTAATGAAGACACATAATTTCCTGGCCACCATGTTATAGAACATGGGTCATTCAATCTTCATACAACTCTTATACGTTTGATAATATGACACCCATTTTACAGATGAGACAACTGAGACTGGACGCCTGGTTAAGGTCGCAGAGCTCATGATGTTTGGGAATTAAATGTTGCTTTATGCAAATGCTTCTGTTGTAGCAGTTCCTTTTACATGAGGTAATGTATGTAAAAGCTTTTTTGTAATAGAGCCATGTAAACATGAGGCATTATTAGTGTTCACTCCATAGCATTCAGGGAGCCCAGGAAGGGGCAATAATGAACGTCCAAAGGCCCAAGGGCCTCTCTTAAAATTCGCCCTCTGGGGCACCTCCAGATATTATCTTCTGCCAAGTAGAGAGTTTGTTTCTCAGAAGTTGCAAGATGTGGGAGGTTAAAAAAAAAAAAAAATCAGCACCAACAACTACAAAAACTCCCTCAGTAGCCTGAACACAAAGAGTCTGAATTTTGAACAAAGGGCAGGGTGAGACCCAAAAGTAAATGCTGACACATCCTCTCTCCAGCTGTGAACTGGGGTCTGAGGGCGGCAGCAAAGGTCATCTGTCTCCACTTCTTTGCGCAGGAAATGCAATTCAATCCTCGCAGTGACTGATGGCTCTGCAAGATTAATGGAATCGTCCCCAACCCTGGACTCTGTTCTGACAGCACAGAAAGTTAATCACGCCCCCACCCCTTACTAAGCAAGGTCAGCTGATTCCTCATTTTAAAAGTTGAAAACCTTTCTCCCAGAAATGTGTCCCCAGGTGCCCCTTTGCAAGGCGAAACTCTGCCTTCTGGGGTGAGATTCGAAGGTGGCCCTTGAAGGTCTGGGGATCTTTCTAGACTTTTCATCTGTCCTTACATCTTTCAAAATAAAAATTAATGTAAAGGGCATGCAGGTCTCTGAAAGGGTTAACTGCCAGCCCTGCTGTCCGGCCCTTGGGGATTGGCAACCAATGACCATTTAGCATGATGAAGTAATTTTTGGATTTTGATTTCCATTGGTTAACACACTTGTCCATCAATCCAAAGATGCAAGTTTTGAAAGTATCTTTGAACTTTCATTACTGGCTTCCTGGCATTAACCCTTTAAAAAAACTCACCTGTTGTTTGCAAGTTTCCTTCCAATGCTCACACAGAGGAAGAGAGATGAGAAAATGTAGAACTCTAGACACAAATTTAAGTCTTCTCTAAATGACCAAAGCTATGTGTAATTCTGCTCTTTCTTACCCTGATACTTCAATCTACAAGGGACTGAGGAATGGAAAAACAAAGAAGGTCTTTGGGAATTCCAATAGTTTTAATAGAGATAGTGTTGTCTGTTGTTCCTCAAAGTATTATTTAAATTGCAAAAGTAATACAAATTATGGCAAAACCCTAAGGTTTGGCAAGGCCAGGTACTGGAGGCAGAAGTCCTTGTTATATTTTCTATTCCTTTCTTTACGATTGAACTACTTGATAAATTTAAAAGGGCACAATGGTTGTAAAAATGCAAATAATAGCCCTGGCCGGTTTGGCTTAGCAGTTAGAGCCTTGGCCCGTGGACCAGAGAGACCTGGGTTTGGTTCCCCCCCTCCCCCCCAAGGGCATGTACCTTGGTTGCAGTTTGTCCCTGGCCCTGGTTGGGGTCGAGTGGGTGGCAACCACTTGATGTGCCTCTGTCACAAAGATGTTTCTCTCTCTCTCTTCCTCCTGCTCTATCTGAAGATAAATGCAAAAATGCCCTTGGGTGAGAATAAAAAAAAATTTTTTTTAATGCAAATAATATTTAAGTATAGTTTATATAATCCTTTCAGAAAATTTCTCCCTTCCTCAGAAATGATCAAACAATGGTTTGCTGCTCCATTACAGTTTTTTGTCTTTCTTATTTATACATTACCTATAGGTAGTTTGTTTTAGCATAAATAGAATCAACATACATGTTATTCTGACTTCTTTTTCCTTTTTAAAAAAAAATTTTTTTCTTTATTGATTTTTAGAGAGAGGAAGGGAGAGGGAGAGAAAGATGGAAACATCGATGAAAGAGAACATCAATTGCCACCTTTTGCATGCCCCTCACTGGGGATCAGGCCCACAACCTGGGCATGTGCCCCGACTGGTAATTGAACTGGCGACCTCTTGGTGCATGGGTCAATGCTCAACCAATGAGACACACTAGCTGGGCTCCTTTTTTTTTTTTTTTTTTAATCCTCACCTGAGGTTTTTCTCTTTATCTTCAGATAGAGTAAGAGGGAGGGAGGAAGGAAGGGAGAGAGAAACACTGATGTGAGAGGGACACATCGACTGGTTGCCTCCTGCATGACCCCTACCAGGGCTGGGGACAAACTGCAACTGAGGTATGTGCCCTTGACTGGAATTGAACCTGTAACTCATTACTCATTGGTCCGTGGGTCGACACTCTAACCACTGAACCAAACTGACCAGGGCCCTAGGACATGTTTTTAGAGAGAGAGGGAGGGAGAGAGAGAGAAACATTGATGTGAGAGGGAAACACTGGTTGCCTCCCATGCATGCCAGACCAGGATCAAACCTGAAACCTGGGCATATGCCCTGACCAGGAATGAACCGCCACCTTTTGGTGTATTGGAGACGCTCCAACCAGCTGATCCACACGGGCTAGAGCTTTTCCCCATTTTTTCTGGTCCCCGGGCCAACACTCTAACTGCTGAGCCAAACCGGCCAGGGCCTTTTCCCCATTTTTTTACTATTTCTTTCCAAAGAAAATTCTGTGCATATGAAATATATGTAAATGTAGATATATCCCCTCGCTTAACATACTAGTCAGCACAATTAAGTATTAGTATTCTGCACCTTGCTTTGTTATAAAGCTATGAAATCATTCCATATCAGTATATATAGAGCTATATTATTCTTTTTCATGATTTAATAACACTTCATTGAGCACACAAAGGGTCCAAGAATTATTTAGTTAATACTTTTTAAAAATAATTTTTCTTGCCCTGGCTGGTTTGGCTCAGTTGTTAGAGTGTCGGCCTGCGATCCAGAGAGACCCGGGTTCGGTTCCCACTAAGGGCACATACCTCGGTTGCAGTTTGTCCCCGGCTCTGGTTGGGTCGTGTGGGTGGCAGCCACTTGATGTGTCCCTTTCATGTCGATGTTTCTTTCTCTCTCTCTCTTCCTCTCTCTCCCATTCTATCTGAACAATAAATAAATATAAATAAAAATAAAATAATTTTTCTTTATTGATTTTAGAGAGAGAGAAACATCCATGAGAGAGAACATAGATTGGCCACTTCCTGCATGTCCCCCACTGGGGATCCGGTCCACAACCTGGACATGTGCCCTGACCAGGAATTGAACCAGAGACCTCTTGGTGCATGGATGAACGCTCAACCCCTGAGCCACACCAGCCGGACTGGTCCAAGAATTATTTAACCAGTCCCCCAACTTTTATATCATTTTCCGTCTTTTTCTGTTATAACCAGGGCTACAATGGATTGCATCTTTGTGTTTGAGTCTATCAGTAGAAAACATATCAAGAAGTGTTTATCCAGTTCTAAGGCTTCCTGCCGCATCCCCACTTACCTATCCTTGAGAAGATTGTCAGATCCAGGCAGGTAGGACAGTCTCTTCTCTGACTTCTCCAGGTGCCTACAGTGCCATGCTCTTGGCAGGTACTCAGAGTGAGTGGTTTCAGGGCTAACACTGCAAACATTCACACCTTACCAGATGGCCCGATCCAGGAAATCTTCGAAGCTACCCTGGGACCCTCCCCCCCTCCCATCATTACAATACTTCGTTTTCTTCATTCCACAAATATTTCCAGAAGGTTGATATGGGGACACAGTGCCAAATCAGACCGCGAGGCAGCCCGGTAGGTGAGTTCTGACAAATTCTGGAAAACACTCTAAGGTTGCACTGTCCAATAAGGTAGATGCTAGTGACATATAACTGTTTGAATTGAATGAGAATTAAGTAAAATTTAACATTCAGTTCCTTACTTCCACTATCCATGTCTCAAGTGCTCAATGGCCACACATGGCTAGAGGCTCCTGTACTGGCGCAGACATAAACCATCTCTGCCGTGCTCTAGGGACAACCCTGGAAGGGGGCATAGTGGTAAAGCCTGTGGGTCCTGGATTCAAGTTCTGTCTTTGTATTCCACAGCTGTAAAATTTGGGCAAGTAGCCTGACTTCTCTTTGAGCCTCAGCTATAAAAGTGGGGAACTGCCCTGGCCTGTTTGGTTTGGCTCAGCAGTTACAGTTTGGCCCTCCGACCAAAGGGTCGCGGGTTCAATTCCGGTCAAGGGCGCGTACCCCAGTTTTGGTTTGTCCCTGGCCCTAGTCGGCCTCATGGGGGAGGCAACCAGTCGATATGTCCCTCTCAGGTTGTGTTTCTCTCTCTCTGTCTCTCCCTCCCTCCTACTCTATCTGAAGATAAATAGAAAAATATCCTTCCGGTGAGGATTAAAAAAAAAAAAAAAAAAGTGGGGCATTACAGACGCTCCTTCCTAGACCTTTGATGAGGATTCAGAGAGGTAGCAAAGGCAAGTGGCTTTGCTCAAAGATATATATGATAAGCTCTCCAAAATCAGGAGCTATTGTAATTATATACACATATGACAACTGCTTCCATTTCGAACAGTTTGGAAATCCTGAATTCCGAGTCTTCCATCCAGTACCAGCCCTCCCTCCCTAACTCCGCTGGGAAGCTGGTGGGCCACTCCCTGCCCGGCCTGGAGTATGTCCACAATGGGAGCTGGTTCTTCTATACCCCCTGTCTTAAAGCACAGAGCTGCTCAATCAGCCTTTGATGAATGAAGAAATGAATGAATGGGGCCAACACAGGATCTGACTGGGCCTTTTGTAAGAATAAGCAGGAGGGTCCAGGAAGTCATTATTATGATGTTTCAAATACAACTGGCCTGGTCTTTTTTTTCCTGCAAGAAAAAGTACCTCTCTTGGAGAATTACCTTAATCTTCCCTCTCTCACCTACTGCCCACTCCTCTGGGACAATTAGCCAACACCAGGAGCTTAAGGGTCTTGGCCCAAAATAACCTCCTCCCCCACTTTGAGCAAATGCCTGGAATTCTTTCAACAGGAGGACAAAGCCTTTCATCTGCCAATTACTGATAAAGAGAAAATGCAAATATCGCTGGGGAAGGTGATCCATCAAGGGCTCAACATTTATTGAGTGACCACTTAGGACCAGGCTTCAGAGTAGGCATTCTGGGGGAGTCAGAGGGGCGCAAACTCCCGCCTGGCCCATTCTTCTCTCTGGTCTTCAGCTTCCTCAGTTTGTAAAGGGAGGGGATTAAATTGGATGACTACTCTACTCTTTCCCACTCTGACAGGCCAGGAACTCCTCACTGGGTGATATATGGATTTAATTGTTTTACCCTAAGGTGCCTGTCATCGGATCTCTTCCTGACACCAGATTTTGGGGACACCATGAGGCCACACGGGGAGAGACAAGGGTCTTTAGGAGGAAAGAATTAAGATCAAGTCTTCTATTTCAGTTTTCCTTTATTCCATTTAACTCACTTTTCATGACCCTCCAGGCCATGCGCCCTCCTTTGAACATGTTTATTTCATTATGTAGGAGCAGTAAAGATGGTCAGTATCTGAAAAATCACGTGGCTCTGGTTTGAGCCCCAGCAACCCCACTTAGAAGCTGTGTGATCTCAGGTGAGGGGCTTTGCCTTTCTAAGGCACAGTTTCCTCATTTGCAAAATGAGAAAGAACAAGACTGTTTCCCTTAAAAGGTGTTGTGAGAGAGAAGGACAATAAAATGGTCCCTGGTTTTTGACAGAGGCAGAAGGCAAAACCCTTCTCACTCCCACTAAGTCAACGTGAAACAATTTTTGAGGTTTGCCAGCTAGTGGACTTGGATGAAAACAAACTTCTAAGAAGTCTTTGGTGGAGGTGGGGGGAGAATAGAAAAAGGTAGGACAGGAAACTTCAAGGTGAGTGAGGGGGAAGCTGTCTCTCAGGGTGACCAATAGGAGCTGATGGTTCACATCCGATCTCTGATGGGGAAGCCACTTCCTCTCCCCACGTCTGTCTGATTGCTGTTTTGACATGGGGGTGACAGGAGGGCAGAGCCATCATCCAGATTCATAACTTCTTCCAGCCTCAGTTTCCTTATCTGCAAAATGCCCTGCTCCAACTGTCACTCAAGGTGAATGGCAGAAAATACATATTAAAAGAATGGGAAGTATTTTTACAATGCCTACTCTAAGCATCTATAAGGTTCCTTTATTTATTCAAGTCCCAGTGCCGTGTCATCTGATTGTGATCTTTACCCCCCAGATCAGGCCTAGTTGGACTAAAGGAATGTTTAGGGCCAGCTTTTCTCACAACCAAAGTCGACCTGACTGTTCATGTAGGATTCCAGTTTTGGGGGTGGTCCCAGCGAACCGAAGAGGTGGACAGGAAAGCATATGCAGATCTAACGATACTCCATCTGTACAGAGGGCGCCCATACCTCCGCCAAGAAGCCCTATCGGATTAATCAAGGGGCGCCCCGAGTTCCTCGTGCCGTCTCAGAGCGCCTTGCATCTTTCCGCAGACTTTCCTCTTAGAAATGGCCAGTCAAGGCTTACCCTCCGCCTGTTTGCCAGCTGTGTCAGGAGGCGCCAGATCCAATTCTCGGCATTTCACTCCTGAGCCTCTATTTCCTCCTGTTGGCGAGCGCATGGACCTTTAAAAAAAGTCCAACTTCTGTTCCAGGGCTCAGCGCCTAGCAAAGCAAAGGACTCCACAGACGCGGGCCGAATGAATGAATGAAAGGCAACATCTTCCGGTCAGCTCGGGTCTGAAAAGGCTCTGGTCTGGCTGTATTTCCTGTACGTGTGTGTATGTTTGTGTATCTCCATATCTTTTGAGTCCGGGAGTTTAAGTTATGCAAATCGTACAGGTATGGAGCTGCGCTAATTTCTTTCTGCGCCCCCAAATTCTTCCTCCTTATGGTAGGTCCGCATATGGGGGTCTAGGAGGATCGTCCCCACCCAAAAAGAAAAGATTTGCAGCAGCAAAAAAATATATTAAAAAATGCTTTGAATTTCTGTCGGCCCCGTGGGTAACGGGGTGGGGTGGCTGAAGGAAGAGGGAGAGGGGAAGCCCATGGGCAACGGGGGCAGGGATTGAGCTGGGGGGGTCGTCTTTTGGGGTGCCAAACCCAGGGGCTCTTACGCCGGCAAGCTCGGCTTGCATTTCCGTGCCTCCCGCTGAGGCCAGCCGTGCAAATCTGCACCTCCCTCCCTACCCCCTCCTCCTTTCTCCCTCTCTGCCCCGCCATCTCCGGGATGCGCCCTCCGTCTGCAACTCAGCCCTCCAAAAGTCAGCTCTGCACACAACTCCCCGGCGGCGGCGGCGCCTGCGTGCAGAGGCACACTCGTGACCCAACAACAAAACAGCGATGCCAGGGCGCTAACGGCGCCCGGTGCCTCCCGGGCGCCCTCCCCGCCCCAAACCTGCTCAGGCCACCGCCCCCGCCCCCCCGACACCCCCTCCGGTCCCAGGCCGAGTGCACCCCCCCCAACCCCTAGCCGAGCCGCGGGCTCAGAGCGCGATCGGCAACAATGTTTACGTTCCGGGGATTATGACGTCGACGCCTCCCCCCCACAACTGCTGAAAATGGTTTCCTAGGACTTTGCAAACGGATCTGCTTAAGTGTTGGTGCAAAACTTTGTAGATCTCCGGTCTGGCTTGCTTTATTTATTTATTTTTTGGTTTGTTTTCTTTGGTCTTCTCTCCTTACCCCCTCCGCCAAAATGCAGGGGGCAGGAGTGTTGACAATTAATTGGTGAACTCTCCTAAAAAAATGGAGGCAGAGAAAGACTCTGGAAGAAGATTGGTGTGTAGCTTTTTTTTTTCCCCCCCAAATCTGTATCTGATATATGATAGATCTATTTTTGTTGTTGTTGTTTCTTGCTGCCTTTTCTTTCTTTTTCTGTATTTTGCTAGAGGACCGGAAAAAAAATATAATAAATTGCATGCAAAAGGAAGCCAGCAGCTTACTCCTCCAGTCCCTTGTGAGGCTCAGAGTCTCAGACACTTAAGTGGCGAGGTGGTAGCGGGGAAAGGCGTGGAAGAGGGCTGAGCGGGTTCGGGGTTCGCCCGGAATCTGGGGGGCTGCGGGGCCGGGCGCCGGGCGGTGGAGGGAGGAGGCAGAGGATGCGGGGAGTGGCGGGGGAGTCTCCTTAGGAAGTGAGTGTGCGCGCGCGCTTGTGGGGAGATGAGGCAGCTGCTGGTGCGTTTTGGGGTCTCGGATGGGAGCTTTGTGGCGGGCGGTCTGCCTCTCCCCCACCTAAGCCCAGAACCCCCCTCCCACCTCTTCTTCTTGCACTGGAGGGCGGTCGGCGGGGGCGGCTGGGGTCTCAGCCCTTTCATTTCAGCTTTCCAGCTTCCCCGGTAGGTCGGGGGCGGCTCCAGGCTTAGAAATGCCGCCGGCCCCGGGTTCCGGCTTCCCGGCTCTGCCGCCGCGGCCGCCGGGGCTGCTGTTAGCGCCAAGCCGGGCGCCGCCGCGGCTCCACCCGGGGCCTACAAATGCCCCGCTAGCCCGTGCGCGGAGCCCCCTTCGCGGGTTACGTAACCAGGCTCCCGGCTGAGTGGACAAAACTCAACACCTCTCGTGGGTGGGGGGCAAGCGAGAGCCCCCAGATGTCCCTTCCACGGCCTCCAAAGATGCAGGAGGGGCATGCTCTGCACAGGGCGCAGCCAGACACGGGGGGTGCGGCCCCTCTCGTTATCCCGATTTTCAGCATCTTTGGCATTTGCGCAAAGTTGCTCGGGTCGCAGTGGTGGGGTGCAGGGGGCGCGCGGCTTCTGCACCTGTTCGACCTGGGCCCTGAGTAAGAGGCGACCCCCAGGTACCCCAGTAACGTCCCGGGCTCTCTGGCTTGGGTCCCCGCAGCGCCCGATTGACCGCCAGAGGTACGACGAGAACGAAGACGTGTCGGACGTGGAGGAGATCGTTAGTGTCCGCGGCTTCAGCCTGGAGGAGAAGCTGCGCAGCCAGCTGTACCAGGGCGACTTCGTGCACGCCATGGAGGGCAAAGGTGAGGCGCCCCCTCCTCCAGCCGCCCTCCAGCCGCGGACCCAAGCGCACGTGGGGAGGGAGCTGCCGGTGGCTGGGTTCGTATTTCGCGCCCGCGTCCCCCATTCCAGGGGATCCGGTGACGAAACGAGGCCGAGCATTGGGGGGGGGGGCGGGTAGTGAGGGAGGAGGGCAGGCTGGAACCGGGGCCCGGCAGGAGCCTAGGCCCGGCCCGCGCCCACCACCAGCCTCAGGGTGGGCAGAGCCAGGGGTCCGGCCGACAGAGGGACCTGGGGACGGACGGACGAACGAACGGACAGACGGAGGGAAGGCGGATGCGCCGCGGTCTACCCTTCCCGGAGCTGGCCCAGCTCCTGCGCTGCCAGGCTGGAGTCAGACTAGGGCGAGCCCCCCCATCCCAGCCTGGAGCCTCCCAAACTCGGTGTTATTTCGGGCCCTGCCAGTTAGGAGCTGGCGCTGAAGGGATCACTGACTGAACGGCCTCCTCAGGCCTGGGCTCTATGGAACCCCATCATCTGGTAGGCTGTGCCAGATTGGAGCAGGGTTCCTGTAACCTCTAAATTGTTGGCTGGAGCCCCCACTTAAGCCTGAGGCCTCTAGCCCTGCAGCCCTGACAGTCTGAAGTGAGGGATGGGGACAAGGGGGCTGATCCTGCCACAGGCTTAAGGCTGAGTTCCCTGTCCCCTGGCACTTTCAAGTGGACTTGGGTCACCCCTCTAGGACACCAGGTTTCTTCCGGGGCCTGAGACCTTGAGAGCTCTGTCCCTCTTGAAGGCCCTTCCAGTTTAAAGTAGAAGTTGGGGAGGCCTTTAGGATTTGGGGGTGCCACCCCAGTCTGGTGCTAGGAAGGTGTCTGGGAATGTCCTCTGGGCATTGGGGTGATGTGATCCTCTGGCTTGGGTCTGAGGCCTCCAGAGGTCCTGTGGGGTTGGTATTTTAAGTTGCCCTGCCTACGTGGGCATCTCTCTCTCTCTGCACTTCTGGGGTTTATAAGTTCACCCCCCCTTTCAGATGTTCAAGTTTCCTTTATATTACCCCATTTCCATTTTGCTTATTCCCCCATCCCCCTTGGAAAACCCTTCCATCCCTCAGTGAGCTGATAACTGAGAAGCGCCCCCCCCCCCCAGGTTCCGCTTGAGTGGCTGGCCTGTGGGGTTAGCTTCTAGAAGAGACCGTCCAGGCTTTGCATTTTTGAAGTTTCTCTTTTGTGCCCACTGTTTCCTGGGGCGCTGGGCTTCCGTGGTAGGGGGTAGCTGTGGGGGGAGGGAAGAAGAAGTTTCTTCCAGCCTGCCCGGTCTTTCAGGGCGTCATTGCACAGTCCAGAAACTTCATTTAAATTTCCTTAGCACAGATGAGATTTTAATTCCTCTCCTTTCTTCACCCTTGTATGGAGGAGTTGGCAGATCCTATGAGGAAACAATATGCAAACTCTTCCTAGTCATTTGTGAGGAATGCTCTGCCCAGGATCTCCGAGTTTTCTCAGGCTCATTTGAGGAAGCTGAAGCTGACCCTGGGGGCGGGCTTTGGGCTTTGGGGGGCAGGGGTTCCAACAAGGGAGATTCCCTTAAATCTGCTGTCCAGGCTTCTTTCAAAGGATAAGGCCCGAGGGTTTTGGTAGTTAATTCAGATCTGGCCCCAAAACTCGGTGGGGAGGAGCTGAGAAACAAGGAGCCCTTAGCTTGGATTCAAAATAGAAGCTTCTTAAACTTCTCTGCCTTTAAATCCTTAGGAATCCCCATTCACTCTGAGCCCCTGGGGATCTGAGCTGCTAAGGTCAGGGCTTTCCCCAGCTCTGGTTTTGTTCTCTCCCTCTCTGAGCAGAGCTGCCTGGGTCTCCTCCCCCTCCGGGCTGCCCTGGGGAACTGTTTCCCTGGGGCAGGGGCTTCTGTGACTGCCTCCCTTCTGACCCACCAGGGAGGCCTTGTGCCCTGGTGGGTTTGCTTCCGTTACCTGAGGATTTGGGGCTGTGAGGGTGTATCTCAGCCTCCCTCACCTCCATAGTTAGGGTAAGGATTTGGGGGTCTGCTCTCGACACACCCCAGATCGGAAACTGCTGTGAGCATTCATTCTATGGGCCTCTCCATGTCCCCTTCGCCTGCGGAGTATCCCTCTCGGTTATCCAGTTGGAGTGAGTATTGTGATGGCTACAGCAGAATTTCACTGTTAAAGACGACAAAGCTGTGCCCAGTTCCCTAGTTATTTTGGCACCAAATACACAGTTTCCAGGGAAACCGACTTTTCCCCCCTCCCCTTCACTATACAGGATATTACAATAAGATCTTCCCTGATGCTCAGCTACAATGAGAACCCTCCTCCCAGCCTCCTCTCTGGGCCTTCAGATCCTCCCAGGTGGCATTCTTCAATTTTGCAGTCCTTTTACTTTCTGAACTCAGCTTGGGATGCATTTCTCTGTCTCTCTTTCTCAGCACTAGCCGAGGCTCCTTCTGTGTAGGGCTCTTTCATGAGTCTCCCTCCCCAACCCTCACCAGCCTTGGGCTGTTCATTGACAAGTTCTGACCCGTGGGGCATGCCGGGAATGACTGAGTAGGCAGAGGAGCTGACAGTTGGCATGGCTTCTCTTGGGCTTCGCCTAATCCATTTCCCTGTCACTTTCCAGGGAGCTTTTGCCCTCGAGCTCGTGTCTGCCTCGAGTATAACCCCTGCCCCTTCCTCCATCATTTTTCTTCCCCTAACCAATTGATTGTGCTTCATTTGCTCCGTCATGACTTCACCAGCTTGTTTTAATTCCAATATCCAAACAGATTTCAACTATGAGTACGTGCAGAGAGAAGCTCTCAGGGTTCCCCTGATATTTCGAGAAAAGGATGGACTGGGAATTAAGTAAGTTGCTGAAACTAATCGCTTTCCCCACATCTCTCTCCTTAACACAGTGTATCGCTCGGGATGGATTTCTTATAGACGGCCCCACGTCTCATCACTGGGAAGGCGCCTTCCTTCTATCGGGGCGATATAGTGTCTCCTTTTCAGGACCTGACAAGGGAAAAATTCTCTAAAGACTGGTCTTTTTTCGGAGAATTTGGGCAAAGAGGGTATAGGAGACTTCAACAGTGTTGACTTTCCCCCAGATCCACCCCAGTTAACGAGCAGTAACTTTCTAAAGAGAGTGTCCCCCCCCGCCCCACCAAAAATAGGAAACTGAGGCAGGGCCCGGGCTGCAAAGAAATGGGCCAGCCTCTGGACCCCGAGGAAGGGCACCTGGCCGCGTATTTCTGCTCAGACTCTGACTGTGTGGGAATGGGTCCTTTTCTGTGGGGTGCGGTTCCTAGGATGCTAGGCCCCCGTCTCCCCTTTCTCAGCCTGCCCCAGCACCTGCCTTCTCACTGGGTCTTGTTTGGTTTGCGTTTTCTTAGAGATCTGTCAGAGCTCCAGGTGGGGAGACATCTGGGAGGCAGGCTGGAAGAACAGGTGTCCGCCCCTTGGGCAGGGGTGGGGAGAAGGCTGAGGGCGTCATCTCAGCCTGCTGCTCTTCCCAGCATCTGCGGCTGCCAGACTTGCTCAGGAGTCTCATTCCTATGGATAGAAACGAAACCTGCAGCATCATTGTTAATTAATAGCGAATGCCGCCATAATCGTTACAGCCGCGTTACCGTATCCCTGGAGTTGGTATGGTGAATGTGCCTTTTTCCTCTCTGAACTTACGGGGGTCCCTCCCACCCTCCATACAACTCCTTATACAGAGTGTTTTCTAGAGGGGGACACACAGAGGGGTTCCCACCTTAAAAGCAACGGGTATTTGAATGCCCAGCCCTGGCTCTTACCCTTGACACCACACTTCAGTCTTCCTTGGAAACGTGGGTGAGCAGTGGCCGTCGCTTCTTTTCTGTGGCAGTGCTGGATTCAGGTGTCGGGGGAGTGTGCAGGTTTGGTTTGCCCACTGGGGTGAGGAAGGGCTCAGCGGCGACCCTCCCTTGAAGCATCAGCTGGTCGATCACCCTCCCTCTGGATTATCTCAGTTTGGGTTCCCAAAATGAGAGCAAGGAACCCCCTTGGAAAAATGTCCCCCTTGCCCCCAGAGTTGGGTCTAACTCTATGGTTTCTGGCGTCTCACCAAAGTTTGCCCCTCATTTTTCAGGATGCCTGACCCTGACTTCACAGTCCGAGATGTCAAACTCCTAGTGGGTAAGTTGCTGGCTGTGTGTATGGCTCAGAGATGCTGAAGTAGAGAGGAGGAGACGGAAGGAGACCTGACCACCTGCCTGTTTAGGTTTTAACTGCCTCTGATAACAGAGTCCCCGAGGGAGGAGGCAGGAGCGGGAGCAGGTGTGAGCTGCAACCATGTCATTGTGGGGAATAGGTCAGATTGCAAAGTCCTAAGTAGCCGGATCAGAGGGTGTTTGTCAGTGCACAGCTGGACGAGGCCAGCTTGGACTCTAGCCTGCAGTTTGGGTGTCAGCCATGCAATCTTAGATCTCTCCTTTGCGTTTGCTTGTGAGTTGCAGGATAAACACTGCGTGCTTCGTGACCCCTGAAAGAGTTTCCAGGGAAGGGATCAATCATTCTTTCCTGCTTCCTCAGGGTTCTAGGCAGGTCTGGGGCGGGGCTGGCCACGGAGTGCCCAGCAAATGCCTATGAATACCCTGAACACCTGCAGGGTGGCGGCTCCCGACCAGGTGGCAGGAGGCATTGCAGATTTCACAGGGAGTCGTTCGATAAATCCGTTTTGTCCAGAGTGTTTCTCAAGTAGCTCCTACATGGCAGGGAAGTTCAGAGCTATGAACGTGACAGGCGAGATCCCTGCCCTCTTGTTGGAGTGACGGGTAACAAAGATGTCAGCAGTTTTTATGTATTTATTTATTTATTCTCCTCACCTGAGGACACCTCTCCATTTCTTGTTCAGATGGAGTGGGAGGGAGAGAGAAAGAGAAACATCGACGTGAAAGGGACACATCGAGTGGCTGCCACCCGCACGACTAACCAGGGCCGGGGACAAACTGCAACCGAGGTACGTGCCCTTAGCGGGAACCGAACCTGGGTCCCTCTGGACCACAGGCCGACGCTCTAACCGCTGAGCCAAACCGGCCAGGGCAAAAAGATACATATTTTTAAAAACCGCTGACTGCCCTGGACGGTTTGGCTCAGCGGTTAGAGCGTTGGCTCGTGGACCAAAGAGTCCCGGGTTCGGTTCCGGCCAAGGGCACGTGCCTCGGTTGCAGTTTATCCCCGGCCCTGGTTGGGGTCCTGTGGGAGGCAACCAGTCGATGTGTCTCTCTCACATGGATGTTTCTCTCTCTCTCTTCCTCCCTCCCGCTCTATCTGAAGATAAATGGAAAAATATCCTCGAGTGAGGATTAAAAAAAAAAAGTATCTTTTTGAAGGGTGATAAAGGCTATGAAAAAGTAAAGCAGGGTAATGGGATGGAGTGTGATAGAGTTTTATTATTTTATTTTTATTGTATTTATTGATTGTATTGATTGACTTTAGAGAGAGATGAAAGGGGAGAGAGACAGAAACATCGATTTGTGATTTCACTTATTTATGCATTCATTGGTTGATTCTTGTGCGTGCCCTGACCGGGGCTTGAACCTGCAACCTTGGCGTATTGGGATGATGCTCTAAGCAACTGAGCTACCCAGCCAGAGCCTACAATGGTGTTTTAGATGGGGGTGCTCAGGGAGGGCCTGGAGGGGTAGCGTGAGGACAATTGGACAGAGATATGACTGATGAGAAGCCAGCTGTGGCAAAGAACATTCCAGATTGTGGGAGGAGCAGGGGCAAAGGTCAGGAGGTGTGAAAGGAATGAGCATGAATGAAGGGGGAAGGGAAGTAGCATGAAACGGGAGTGATCACAGCACCAGGTTCAGGGAGGGTCTCCCGGGCCCTGGCAGGGAATGCGGGTTTGACTCCTAGTGTGATGGGAATGTCATAGGGAGTTTGACAGTGAGGCCCTGGCCGGTGTGGCTCAGCGGTTAGAGCGTTGGCCTGAGGACCAGAGAAACCCGGGTTCGGTTCCCGCTAAGGTGCATGTACCTTGGTTGCAGTTTGTCCCCGGCCCTGGTTGGGGTCCTGTGGGTGGCGACTAGTCGATGTGTCTCTCTCACATTGATGTTTCTCTCTCTTCCTCCCTCTCTCCCTCCTGCCGTATCTGAAGATAAATGCAAAAATGTCCTCGGGTGAGGATTAAAAAAAAACCACAAAAATCAAAGGCAGTGAGGCGGTAGCTTTGTAATCTGACTATTTTCTTAAACATTTTCTAAATATTGAGATAAAATTCACATACCATAAAATTCACCACTTAGCCATTTGGGAGTGTACAGTCCATTGGTTTTTACTATATTCATCATGTGGCACAACCATCACCACAGTCTTATTGCAGAATATTTCCATCACCCCCAAAGTAACCCCTGTGCCACCCAATTCCCCTCTGCCTCTGTGTCCTGTCAATCACTGATCTGCTTTTTGCCTTATTGGGTTTGTCTATTCTGGATAGTTCATGTAAGTGGAATCATACAGCATGTGCTCCTTTATGTCTGGCTTCTTTCACTGAGCATCAAGTGGTCCCGGTGCATCACGTTGTAGCCGGTGTCATTACTTCATTCGTTTTTATGGCTGAGTAATACTCCGTCGTATGGACAGACCGCATTTTGTTTTTCCTTTCTTCAGCTGATGGACATGTTGGTTGCTTCTAGTTCTTAGCTGTTATGAGTAATACGTCTATGCATATTCATGCACAAGTCTTGTACGGGCATACATTTTTCATTCTCTTGGGTATATACCTAGGAAGGGAATTGCTGGGTCATTTGGTAACTATATTTAACCTCCCAAGAAACTGCCAGACTGTTTTCAAAGCAGCTGCTCCATTTCACATTCCCATTAGCGGTGTACGAGGGTCCAGTTTCTCCACATCCTCGCCAACACTTGTCATTGTCTGTCTTTTTGATGAGAGCCATCCTAGTGGGTGTGACGTGGTGTGAGCTGACTGAAGTTTCATAAAAGCCGGCTACGGCGGCTGTGTGGAGGATGAAGACAGCTGACCAGTGGGAGTGTCAGATAATCCAGCGTGAAGAATTGACCCAGAAGTGTGTCAACTGATACACAGAAGGGAGGACCGAGGCTGGAAGGGGGTGGCACCAGGGACAGAGGAGCTCATTTCATTGAGGGCTTGCTCAAGTCAGGCTTTTTTTAATGGGGACGATACATGTTGATGGGAACAAAACCACAAACGTAAATAAAAGAGAGATTGATTTTTTTTTTTTTTTTTTTAAAGCGGGATTCCAGATTTACTGAAGGAAGTGAACATCATAGCGGGAGGGGCAAACTTTCCGACGGTGGTGGATGGGACGCTGGACCCCATAAATCAAGTCTTGGCCCAGGCAACCCACTCTGGTGCCTTGGCCCCGTCCCAGCTTTTGCTGTTAAACAGCCTTGGTTTGAGGCCCAGCTCTACTAGTTGGGAGGTGATTTGGGGAAAGCTGCTGCCTAACCTTCCTAAGCCCCAATTTCCTCATCTGCAAAGCGGAGCTAATTGCAGAATATGCTTCAGAGAAGGACCCTATAGGAGAGTGAATGCGTGTTTAGGATTATGCTGGATAACGGGTACTCAGTAAATGGTCCCCATTATTATTCATTGTAAATGCAGGAAGTGGAGCTGATGAGAGTCTCTGTATGAGCAAGGATTAAAGCCAGATTCTCAAATCAGGGGTTCAGGCAACATCATAGTCGTATTAATGTCGCTCTTGGCCCTTTGGGGGAGTGTTCAGGTCCTTTGCAGTGTCACTGTTCTGACTGTGCCCAGGAGACCTCTCCTTTCCCCCAGCCTCGTCCTTCTTGTGGGAGCAAATCCAGGTCCCGATGTTCTTGCCGGCTCTCGGAACGTCCAGGACGACAGGGAAAGCAGAACCAGTAGCACCTGCACAGTCTCTCCTGGTGCACAGACATCCGGAGAGCGGCAGTAGGGCACCTTTGTCGTAGTGACTTAAGTGACAAGTGTAACTGCAGCTGGCCTAAGCAAACAGAATTCATCAGCTTACGTAACAAGTTCGAGGGGTGACTTCCAGGCGCATCTAGATCTGGGGGCTTCAAGAAGATCGCAAGAGGTTGGCTCATAGTTTTCCATTCTGCTTCCCTCGTTTGCTTCTTCTTTCTTTTGGCTTCATTCCCATGTGGTGGCAAAGTTGGGGAGCCAGCAGCTCCAGGTTTCTGTCCTATCAGCTCAGGGTCCTCCTCCCCACCCCCAGTAATTCCATCAGATGTCTCTGGATGGGCTCTGATTGGCCTAGTGCGAACCAGCCCCCCACCTCCCAACTCCCAGAGCTGGTGGCTGGGTCAGCCCAGCAGAACCAGGTGCACTAGCATGGGAAGGAGCGACTGGCCAGGGTTTCTGGGCGACAGGAACACGGCCTTGCCGAAAAAGGGAGTTCTGCCTTGGAGGGCAGAGCCCTCAGTTAGTGTGGGTCTCAGCCTCAATCTTCCAGTTTCCTGCCTCATCCCCAGGCCCTGTATTTTGGGAGGTGACTGAGAAAGGGGCTGGTACACAGCCAGATAGTCGGGCTAACACTGGGGGCTACAGATTCTTCTCTAGTGTCCTAAACTCAGGTTTTCTCTATCAGCCCTGTTTGTCTGCCCACCAAGAAGGCAGGTACCCAGTCTCTCTTCCCAGCTCCCTGCCCGTAAAAAAGTGGGGGGCACTTAGCATTTTCCAGATGCTGGACATTTATTTATTTATTATTTTTTTTAATCCTCACCCGAGGACATTTTTCCATTTTTTGTACAGACAGAGTGGGAGGGAGGGAGAGAAAGAGAAAGAGAGAGGGAAACATCGACGTGAAAGGGACACATCGAGTGGCTGCCACCTGCACGACCAACCAGGGCCGGGGACAAACGCAACCGAGGTACATGCCCTTAGCGGGAACCGAACCTGGGTCTCTCTGGACCGCAGGCGGACGCTCTAACCGCTGAGCCAAACCGGCCAGGGCTGGACATTTATTATAGAAACTTTTTATTCAAGTATAATATACACAGAGAGAAATGCACATATAGATTCTTTTAGTAAATTGAACACACCAGGGTAACCAGCACCCCAGAATCAACTACCCTTGTGTTCCCCTGCAGTCACTACCCTCCACTGTCATCCTGGCTTCTAGTGGTACCGATGAAATTTGCCTGTGTCCGGACTGTATGTCAGTGGAACCACACAGGGTATCCCCTTTGGGTTTGGACTTCTTTCTGTCAACTTCGTGTTTACGAGATTCATCCATATTGGTTTAAAGAAATATTTTTACCCTTTATTGATATTAGAGAGAGAGGAAGGGAGAGGGAGAGAGAGACAGAAACATCGATGAGAGAGAACATCGATCGGCCGCCTCCTGCACGCCCCCCACTAGGGATCAGGCTCACAACCTGGGCATGTGCACTAACGGGGAATCAAACCAGCGGCCTCTTGGTGCAGGGTCACCGCTCAACCACTGAGCCACACCAGCCGGGCCCGTTGGTCGATTCTTGTATGTGCCCTGACCGGGGTCCACACCCACAACCTTGGCATATCAGGATGACGTGCCAACCAACTGAGCTACCTGGCCAGGGCGAGGTTCATTCATATTGTTGTGTGTAGTTGTAGGTGATTTATTTTTCACTGCTACGTAGTTTTCTATTATGTGACTTGATTCACTGCAAATACTATTACTAGGCACTTGGGTAATTGCCAGTTGAAGGCTGTATGTGCAGTATTGCTGTGAGCATTCTAGAACATGACTTTTGGTCAGCGAAAGTAGGTGTGCTATTGAGAATATATGAAACTCAGAGTTTATTCTTGTTTTGTTGTTTATTAATAATTGTATTTTCCATACAAGCAACTGTTTTTCTCAAAAAATCTATTGTTTGAACTCTCACATTTACCACTATAGATC
Source organism: Molossus molossus (assembly GCF_014108415.1). NCBI lineage: Eukaryota > Metazoa > Chordata > Mammalia > Chiroptera > Molossidae > Molossus > Molossus molossus. The sequence continues at coordinate 34,498,151 of NW_023425358.1, read as the reverse complement.
ACCTGGAATTGATTTCTGTGTTTGGTACGAGATAGGGGTCAAGGTCCTCTTCCTATATAGATATCTATTGATTCAGTGCCATTATTGATATAACACTCTCACCCCAAGGCACTGAAGTGTCATCTTTGTTGTAAATCCACTGACTGCATTTGTGTGGGTCTGTTTCTGGGTGCTCCTATCCGTCACCCCCACAGAAACCCTCTCCTGGATGGTTCACTTAAGAAGACTGGACTCGCCCTGGCCGGTTTGGCTCAGCGGTTAGAGCATCGGCTTGCGGTCCGGAGAGACCCGGGTTCAGTTCCCGCTAAGGGCACGTACTTCGGTTGCAGTTTGTCTCCGGCCCTGGTTGGTCGTGCGGTGGCAGCCACTCGATGTGTCCCTTTCACATCGATGTTTCTCTCTCTCTGTCTCTTCCTCTCTCTGCCTCCCACTCTATCTGTACAAAAAATGGAAAAATGTCCTTGGGTGAGGAAAAAAAAAAAAGAAGATTGGACTCTCTGGTCCACAGGCCGACGCTCCAACCGCTCAGCCCAACTGGCCAGGGCAAGACTGGAATATTTTCACAGCCATGAGTTGGGAGTTGAGGGGGAGACTGGGGAAGACATCATTCTAGTTGTCTCTGAAGATGATTTAAATCCCCTGAAAAAACATATCCGTAAAGTGATGAACTGTTCATATTATGTCACCGCCGACTGGGATGGCCTACAGCGAGGGGGTCTTGCATATTATCTCTCTACTGTATTTCACCTGAGGATGCCCAAGCCAACTGATGTTTGCTTTGGCCCCTTTTCCTGAAAAATGTGCATGATAAATTACCTAATTCAATATTCATTTATTCTTCCAATTATAGTAATAATCACCTATCCTTTACTGGATGTTTACCGTATGACCTCATTGTGTCCTCACCAATAATCATATGAAGTGTGTGTTATTGTTCACTTTCCAGACGGGGGACCTGAGGCTCAGGGAACAGGCCCCAGGTAGTAGGCAGTGGAGGCAGGACCTGACCCAGCGCTAGGTGTTTCCAAAGCCTGTGCTTTTGCTTTAGGACTTAACTACCCTAACCCTAACTCTGTCCCCAACTTTAACCCTCCATTCTTCACTCACAAATGTATTGGGTGTCTGTATCGTGTCTGGTTAAGGAGACTCCGGAGACGAGGGCTCTGCCCTTGACCGTTTGTACTTAGGGAAAAGGCTAAATCCTCACTCCTTAGGAATCAGAGGTAGCTGACTTGTCACCAGGCCTTTTTATTATTATTATTATTATTTTTTTGGTACATGCCCCTCTCGGGAATCGAACCCAGGACTCTCTGGTCCTCAGGCCAATGCTCCAACTGCTGAGCCAAACCGGCCAGGGCACCAGACCTCTTAAGTTTAAACGCTGGAAGAATTCTTAGAACTCTCCTTGTCCTGCTATCCCATTTCACAGGTGGGAAAGACTGAGGCCGGGAGAGAAGTGAGTTACACGTTGCCCGGGCAGGAGATGGCACATCCGATTCAAATGTAGGTTCACATTTCAGCGACTGGGAGAAGATGACGCTTGTAACAGAACCCCAGAGGGAAAGCAGACGTGTGTGTGTTGAGGGTGTGTGTAGCTGGGTTCACTTCTGGCCACTTTGAATTTGAGCTAGGGGAGAAGTCAAGGTTGGACAGACAGATGGGGGAGGCATCCAGCTGACTGAGCAGATAGATAACCGATTGGCTGAACAGATAGAAATGCAAGGAGGGAGAGGTGGATGAAGTCAGGAGAGCTGAGGCGCATGAGCCCCAAGGGAGGAGGGTTTTGGAGGGGTTCTGTTCTGTTCTCAGGTGCTGTCTCTTTAAGATGAACGCCCACCTCACCTATTTGTTTCCCTTTTCCTAGAAAGCTAGTGCTAGAAAATAAAAATCTTTTGTTTGTTTTGCATTTATCTTCAGGTAGAGCGGGAGGGAGAGAGGGAGGAAGAGAGAGAGAAACATTGACCTGAGAGAGACACATCAACTGGTTGCTACTCACACGACCCCAACCGGGGCCGGGGACAAACTGCAACCGGGGTACGTGCCCATAGCGGGAACCGAACCTGGGTCTCTCTAGTCTGTGGGCCGACGCTCTAACCGCTGAGCCAAACCGGCCAGGGTGAAAATAAAAATCTCGATCATGCTGAGGGCTATGGGGAACTCTGTTGTTTCTGCACAGTTTGCGGAATACAGATCACTACTCCACTGTAGGGTGGAGCCTTAGAATATAAATATTAGCTACTGTTCACTGAGATCTTACTATAAGCCAGGGACCTTGCCTATATTATTATTGTTATTTAAAATTTTTTTTCTTTATTGATTTTAGAGAGAGAGGAAGGGAGAGGGAGAGAGAGCTAGAAACATCGATGAGAGAGAACATCGATTGGCCGCCTCCTGCACGCCCCCCACTGGGGATCGGGCCCACAACCTGGGCATGTGTCCTGACCGGGAATCGAACCGGCGACCTCTTGGTGCCTGGGTTGACGCTCAGCCACTGAGCCACACTGGCCGGGAACTATCCCCATTTTATAAATGTCAAAACTGAGGCTCAGAGTGACTTGTCCACGGTTGAAGAGCGAATGTGGAAGAGCTGAGATTCGTGCCCACCTCTGTCCGACCGCAGAGCAGTGGCTGGCTCTCAGCGTCTCCTGACAGACGTGTGTGCTGTTCTCGAGTGTCTTTTCCAAATTTCTTTCCTGATTGCGTTCTGCCCCAATTTGTTAGTCTGGGTTTGTATCTTCCGCTCATCTGTCTGTGAGGGTCAGTGTCTTGATCCCAGGGCATAGGGCAGCCTGGCACCGATCTGTCCTGGGGATCATTTTAAAAGGTGCACAGGTGAGGAGCCGGAAGCTGTTAGTGCTTTGGGAAAAGCTGGGCACCTGTGCAAGCATCCTCTCGTTTCATAATGGGGCCCCCGAGGCCTGGGCCTGGGCAGAGATTTGTCCCCAGTTCTGTTTGGACAATGTCTTTAATGGGACCCCTGTTTACAAAGTGCTTTCAGTAATCGTGTCAGGTCACTAGGGCCGATCCTCTTCTCTCCACTTTCCAGATGAGGAAACTGAGGCCCAGTGAGGTTCAGGGAGATGCCCGAGGCCTCGCTGTTAGGAAATAGCTGAGTGGGATTTGACCCGTGGCAGTGCTCTTGCCTCTGAGACGGATGAGGAAAGACTCCCAAGGAGAGAATTAAAAACAACAGCCCAGCCGGCGTGGCTCAGTGGTTGAGCGTCGACCGTGCACCAAGAGGTCACCGGTTCGATTCCAGGTTGTGGGCCCGATCCCCAGCGGGGGACTTGCAGGAGGCGGCCAGTCGATGTTCTCTCTCCTCGATGTTTCTATCTCTCTCTCCCTCTTTCTTCCTCTGTTGCAAAAAAAAAAATCAATACAGAAAAAAAAATTTTTTTTAAATAAAAAACACACAAAAAACCCCAAAATCAGTCCAGAAACTTGAGGGTGATAGAGAAGGTTCCAGAGCGGTGATGCGGGCCAGTTGTGTGCACTCTCTGAAAAGCGGGCTGGGGGCAGTCTGGGGTCAGGGCCCATGTGTGCTTCATATGAGTGTTCAAGGTCACTTTCAGCAGCCTCTCCCTGGCTCCGAGCTGACTGATGGAGCCTTCAAAGCAGGGGCCATGGGGCCACGGATTAATTTCTGCAGCTGGAATCTGTTGGATGTGTGTGTAGCCTATGAGCCCAGAGACCCAATGAGATTCGGAGGGGGAGGAGGGAGGAGAGAGAGAAAGGGGGGCCGAGCTCCTGGCCTACTTAGGAACGCTAGGCTCCGCAGCTCCCGCGTGGAAAATTTCTCCCATAACCCACTGCCTGCAGGGGCTGGAGACTTCAACACTGTGGGTCCCTTGCAGGCTCCAAAAGACAGCTGGTCTCTGTTACCTGCTCCAGGGGTGGCTGCTCCCCAAAGCTTGGAGGACCACATTCCATCTTAGCACTGTCCGTCCCTCCATCCCTACAGGCACTGGCTGGCCTGCTGCTCAGAGAGGAGGCTTGCACCCGGCTCTCCTTTGCCACTGGGGGCAGAGGGGCAGAGGGGCAGAGGGGCAGAGGGCAATCTGAGAAGCTGGAGTGCCGATTCTTAATCCCCCGGCTTAGACTGAGAGACTGTCAGGCCCCAAGTGTCCCCAGTGACCCCTCTGGGTCTCTCCTGCCTTCTCCCCCCTCCCCCAGCTCACACCGAAGGGATCTGACCTGAGGATTTAAGAACTAGGCTAAAAGTCAGCGTGGCGGCCCTGGAAGAGGACCCACAAACGACCTACCCGGTGGTTTTCAAAGGGAAATCCCTAGAACCTGGGTGTGAATTCTGAGCTTCCCCACCTCCTACCCACTTCAGCCCGAGCTCTTGTTTTTGTTTATGCATTTGGCTCTTGCCAAAGCTTCTGTTTGAAAAAAGGAGTGTTGTGGCAACCAAAAAAAAAAAAAAAAAAGTGTAAAGGTCAACTACTTCCTGTCTTCACACATAAAGCTATTGAGGGCTAGAGCAGGGTCAGTCGGGGTGGCTGGGCCTCTTGGCACTGTCCCAGCTGCCCTTGACAAACCCACTGCGCATTCCGTGGCCTCCCACGGGCTGTCACTGACGGAGAACAAGTCAGGCACCTGTGCCTCCAACGTGAGAGTTCAAGTGAGAATAAAACCCGGTGTAGGGCTGTGGCTTCAGGGTTAAAACGGGGGTGCCTGAGAAGCCCACGGACAGGGAGAAGAGCTCCCTTTCCCTTTCTGCCTGAGGGGTCACCTCCTCATTTGGTTCCGAGCCTCGTGGTTCTTCCCAGACCTGCTCAGAGGCTACTAGCTAAGTGCGCTGCAGACCTTACCATGTGCCAGACATTGAGTCGGTTTCTTGTGTATTAACAGGCAGTCAGGAAGGTGTGAGTCCCCTGAGCTACAGTTAATAACGGAGCTTGGGATTTATCAAAACACTTTTTATTGGAGAGAAGTTTTAAAAGGAACAAGAGTCGCCCTGGCCGGTTTGGCTCAGCGGTTAGAGCGTCGGCCTGCGGTCTAGAGAGACCCAGGTTCAGTTCCCGCTAAGGGCGCGTACCTCAGTTGCAGTCTGTGCCTGGCCCCGGTTGGGGTTGTGTGGGTGTCAGCCAGTCGATGTCTCTCTCTCACATCGATGTTTCTCTCTCTCTCTTCCTCCTTCTCTTCCTCCCACTCTATCTGAAGATAAATGCAAAAATGTCATCGGGTGAGGATAAAAAAAGAAAAAATTATAAAGTGTACGATACAGTGGGATGTGGTGCATTCACGATGTGCAACCATCATTTCTGCCTGTTCCAAAACATTGTCATCACCCCCAAAGGTAACTGGGACCCATGAGCAGCCACCCTCCATTTCTCCAGCCCCAGCCCCTGATGACCTCCAGGCTTCTTTCCATCTCTATGTATTTACCTGTTCTGGACATTTCATACACATGGCATCGAGCAACACGTGACCGTTTGTGTCTAGCTTCTCACTGAGTATCGCGTTTTTGAGGTTCTTCCGTGTTGTCATCTGGATTGGGACTCTATTTCTCTTTTTTCTTTATTGATATGAAAGAGAGAGGAAAGGAGAGGGAGAGAGATAGAAACAGCGACGAGAGAGAACATCGATTAGCCGCCTCCTGCCTGCCCCCACTGGGGATTTGGCCCACAACCTGGGCATGTGCCCTGACCGGGAATTGAACCGGTGACCTCTTACAGCGAACTATGCTGGCTGGGCAGGACTCCATTTCTTTTTTTTTCAATCCTTACCCAAGGACATTTTTCCTTTTTTTTTTTTTTGTTCAGATAGAACTGGAGGGAGAGAGGGGGGAAGAGACAGAGAGAAACATTGATGTGAGAGAGACACATCGACTGGCTGACACCCATATGACTCCAGCCAGGGCCGGGGACAAATTGCAACTGAGGTACATGCCCTTAGCGGGAACCGAACCTGGGACTCTCTGGTCCTCGGGCCGACGCTCTAACCGCTGAGCCAAACCTGCTAGGGCAGGACTCCATTTCTTTTTATGGCTGAACAATTTACATTAAAAACATTTTTTTTTAAGTTGCTAGGAGACTTGTTAAAGAAAAAAATTACTTTCAGCAAAACCAACTTTGGTCGTTTAGTAGCTGAGTTTTTGTTGTTTAACAACTTTATTGAGATAATTTATACACTATCCAATTCACCTATTTAAAGTGTACAATTTGATGGTTTTGGGTCTGCTGACAGATTTATTGTGACCATTACCAGTGACTTTTAGAACATTTTCATCGCTCCTCCCCCACAAAACCCCTTGATCATTAGCCATGCTCATTGTTTCTTTCTTTTCTTTTCTTTTCTTTTCTTTTCTTTTCTTTTCTTTTCTTTTCTTTTCTTTTCTTTTCTTATCCTCACCGAGGACATTTTTCCACTTTTTGTTCAGATAGAGTGGGAGGGAGAGAGGAAGAGAGAGAGAGAGAAACATTGACGTGAAAGGGATACATCGAGTGGCTGCCTCCCACATGACCCAACCAGGGCCGGGGACAAACTGTAACTGAGGTACATGCCCTTAGCGGGAACCGAACCCAGGTCTCTCTGGACCGCAGGCCGACGCTCTAACCGCTGAGCCAAACCGGCTAGGGCCATCCTGATTGTAGGGCCGTATGTGGTCAGTCCATGGAGACTGGCTGGCAGAGGTTTAAGGGCCTCACCTGCCCACCTGTGATTATAGGTGGAATTGGCTGATGGCTCTGCCTGCCTGCGTCCCTGCCTACACGCAGGCACTTCCCAGAAGCGTTTCGTGTGGATTATCTTATTTCAGTCCCAGTACAACCTCCCGGGCTGGCTACCATTATTGCCTCCGTGTTACTGATGGGGAAACTGATTCAGAGAAACTAAGAAGCCCAGCTGGGGTTTGAACCGGTGAAGTCTCTGCTTAATCCCTCACTGCATTGTGTTGACAGCGGCAGCTGAGCTCCAGGCCTTCAGTGAGCTGACTTGCACAAACCTCTAGAGCTGTGATTCCTCTCACTCACCTGCCAGCAAACCCCCTTCCACAGGGGGCTTCACAGATGTGACCTCGGGCGAGTTTAGGGAGCAGAGGCACGGAGGTGGGAGGCTAACGGCAGGCTCTCTGCCAGGTGGGCTTTGCAGAAAAGCTGAGCAGAGCCCACCTTCTCCAGGAGCCCTGGTGAGGAGCCAGCTTGGCCAGGAGCACACCAGAATTTCCAGCAAAGTTCAGGGATGCCCCCTGGTGGATCTGCACTCCCAGTGCACAAATAAAGCTCTTCTCCCAGCCTTCCCGGATCCCTGGGGGCCAGGAGCCAGCCCAAACTTAGCAGATGATCAGGATTCAGTATTGCATAGGACGAGGCGGGGTGCGGGATGAGATCCTGGGCTTCAAACCCCACCTCTGCTACTCATTAACTGGGCATCCAAGCCTCAGTTTCTCATCTATCAAATGGGTATAACTGAAGTTCCACCTCATTGAACTCTTTTTTTTTTATCCTCACTCGAGGGCATTTTTCCATTTTTTGTTCAGATAGAGTGGGAGGGAGAGAAAGGAAGAGAGATAGAGAAACACCGATGTGAAGGGACACATTGAGTGGCTGCCACCCGCACGACCTAACCAGGGCCGGGGACAAACTACAACCGAGGTACGCGCCCTTACCGGGGACCGAACCCGGGTCTCTCTGGACCGCAGGCCGACACCCCAACCGCTGAGCCAAACCGGCCACGGCACCTCATTGAGCTCTTAGCCACTATTAATTAAGATAACCTGAGTAGCCCGGCCGGTGTGGCTCAGTGGTTGTGCATCGACCCACGCACCAAGAGGTCACTGGTTCGATTCCCAGTCAGGGCACATGCCCAGGTTGTTGGCCCGATCCCCAGTGGGGGGCATGCAGGAGGTGGCCAGTCATTGTTCTCTCTCACTGATGCGTCTATCTCTCTCTCTCTCTCCTTTCTCTCTAAAGAAAAAAAATAATCTTTAAAAATATAAAATAAGGATAACCTGAGTAGGGGGCTTGCCTGTGCGGACGAGCTCAATAAATGTTAACCATTTTAACTATTCTAATTGGTAGAAAGGTATGTTCTCGGGGCTTAAGCCAGTCACATCTGTCTCCAGATCTCGGTTTCCTCATTAGTAAGACAGGAACAGTCAGTCCTACTTAGCTTCGGGTGGATACTGAACACAAAAGATAGTAACACCCAAGTTCTTTTCGGTGCTTAAGGCATTACTTTTATAATTCGCTTTCAACTAGGTGAGAGGCACTATGCATTTACTTAGCACATGTTGACCACGGGTCCTCATGGGCAGACTTTGTACACAGAGCTGTTTGCAGCAGTGAGTGGGATGGAAATACTCCTCCCAGCAGTGTGTAAGCTCCATGAGGGTTTCGTCTAGTTCAAGGGTCTGCAAACTTTCCATTGGCCGCCTCCTGCATGCCCCCCGACGGGGATCCGGCCCACAACCTGGGCATGTGTCCTGACCAGGAAGTGAACTGGCGACCTCTTGGTGCATGGGTCGATGCTCAGTCACTGAGCCACACCTGCCGGACTGCAAACTTTCACTGTAAAGAGCCCGAGAGTAAATATTTCAGTCTCTGCTTGGCTGTGGGAGCTTGGAAGCAGCCGGAGATACGTGCACCAATGGGTGGGGTGTGTGCCCATAAAATTTCCTATGTGGAACCGGAAGTGTGAATTTCATGTAATTTTCACATCACAGAATATTGTTCTTTTGATTCCCCCCACCACCACCATCACGTAAAAAAAAACATTCTTAGTTTGGGGCCGTATAGAAGTGGGTAGCAGGCCCATTTATTGCTTAGTTTATTCTTAATTCTTGGGGTAGTTTTGAACTAGGTGCTCACCTGCTCCTTGCTCTTTTTTCCTCTGGTTTACACATCTCTAAGTCTCCACAGACTATATTTTATCCCTGAGCTGACGGTGGGCTTCTCTTTCCAGTCCTAAAGCCCACACAGGAGGTCCGAGCCTCCATCCCAAATCCGCGTGGGTTTGGCCGCCGGCTCTGTCTCTCTCTGCCTTCAAAGCACGTCCACTTGGCTTCAGATGTTACTTCCACCTTGGCGGGGGTTCCTGGGCCATCGTGATCCCCATCTCATAGATGCGGAAGCAGAGCGCCCCCGAGGGTCCTGATTTCCTCGCGGGCTTGTGGTCAGTGGTGGCCTGTCCCCTAGTTCCGAGCTGGGCCTTCCTCACAGCTGGCTGCGGAGGTGAAGGCGGAGCTTCCCGGAGGAGGGGCACACACTCTGCAGCTCCGTCGATCGCCGAAGCCACGTGTCACACGCTGTACACGACCGCCAACATGCAGCGTCCATTTGTTCCCTAGCCATCTCCTGAGCTCCTACTGTGTGCCGAGTCCCCCAGATACGTGGGGTACAGGAGTGGACAGGCAATAAGACCCCTGCCCTCCCATGTGATGTGATGGATGGATGGATGGATGGATGGATGGATGTGAACACGCAGAAGGGCAGAGTGCTAGGGAGGAGAGGTGGAGCAGGCAGAGAAACGTATGTAGGAATTGTGGCGACAACCAGGGAATCATGGAGGGACCCCTTCATTTCTGTAGCAGACGCGGCGCCGAGGACTTGTGTAGCCATCTGGTTCAATCCTCACAGCTAGCCTATGGGAAGAGATGGCAGGGGAAGAGATGGCCGTCCAGAGAAGTCCAGTAACTTTCCTGGCCTCAAAGACTAGGGAGGAGGACCACCAAACAGCTCGTGGGTCTGTAGCGATAAGTCCTATCCTAGTGCTGCAAATCAACAGAAAGGCCTTGAGTGCCATGTGGAGGGTTCTTTGGTTGGCAGTGGGGAGCCATCGATAGTTTTAAGCAGAGAGAGGAGTGTCTGTGGTCAGATCTCTGTCTCAGAAAGCTCACGCTGGCCGCAGTATGGGGGGTGGGGCGGAGGTGGAGTTGGAAGCCCCTTGGGAAGCTCTGGAGGTCATCTTGGAGAGCAGTAACCGTGGCCTGCTCCAGAGCGGAGGCCGTGGTGGTGGAGGAAATGGATGGATTGGACAGATCCACTAAGGAGAATTGACAGGATGAGGTTAGAGTGGACATGGCAGAGGGGTGAGGCATCTGGGGGAAACCTGGAGGAGGAGAAGGCTTGTGTTATGGGGGCTCCCAGGTAGGACCGGGAGCCCAGGGGGCAGGCGCTACCAGCATGTGGATTCCACCCCCAGGTAGCCGGCGGCTGGTGGATGTGATGGATGTGAACACGCAGAAGGGCACAGAGATGAGCATGTCCCAGTTCGTGCGGTACTACGAGACGCCCGAGGCTCAGCGGGACAAGCTGTACAACGTCATCAGCCTGGAATTCAGCCACACCAAGCTGGAGCACTTGGTCAAGCGTCCGACTGTGGTAGGCCCTGGCCACGGCCCCGACGCCCTCCACCTCCTGACCTTGCCCTGCGCCCCTGCAGCCCGGGGGCGGGGGCGATGCCGGGAACAGGACGAAGGGTTCGAGGTGATGTGGGAGCCCAGTTTCAGGGCAGTGGAAGCCAGGAGGTGCTGACAGGGGTCTGGCTTTCAGGTAGACCTGGTGGACTGGGTGGACAACATGTGGCCGCAGCACTTGAAGGAGAAGCAGATGGAAGCCACCAATGCCATTGCAGAGATGAAGTACCCAAAAGTGAAGAAGTAAGGCTGGCCGCTGGCGCTGGGAGCGGTGAGGGGGTGACTCCCCAGCCTCGGGAGGGCTGGAAGTGAGCCCCCGCTGAGGCCACGGTGCTGCCAGATGGCAGGGATGGGCACCCTGGGTGTGGGCAGGTTGGCATCGTGTTGCCCTGGTATTCAGGGGCTCTGTGTTCTGCTCTGGGGCTGCAGTATCCTTCCAGAGGGACCTTTGGCCTCGCTGCCAGCTTTCCTCAGGGGGATGTGATCTGAGGAGGAGGAAGAGTGATGGGCAACGTCTCTGTGCACCTGTGTGCGCCACGCGTGTGTTTGTGTGTGTGCGTGCGCGTGCACGCGGGCACTTGTCAAACCTCTGTCAACTCAGAGTGGGCATTTCCAGGGAGACTTGCCCCCATGGACACTGCTTTTGCTGAGGATTTGGAAGGCCCTAGTGTTCTTTTGCTTCTGGTTGAGACCCGTGCTTCGGATCCAGAAGGACCTTCCCAGAGCCAGCCCAGGGTCCACATCCTCACCAGACATTCCTCTTAGCAGGAGGTTGGCACTGGCCTGGAAAGGTGGCCACGTTCACCCTCAGGGACATCACTACCTGCCCTGTGGCCAGCAAGTCATGAAATGGTTGCTTATCGCGGGTGGCCTCAGCCCCTGCATGTTCAAGGATTTGAGTCAGGGACCCTTGGGAGGAGGAAGTCCCCTGGGGGCTTCCAACGCGGGAAGGAGCTGCTGGTTGTCCCAGGCAGGACTGGTACTCTGGACTGGGACTCCCAGCAGGGTTGGCCATGTGGCCCAAATCCACTAGCAGCTCTCCGCTCGGCTCTGCCCCCAGGAGCTGTGCACATTGAGTGCCCACTCTGTGCCAGGCTCTGCAAGAGAGGCCCGCGGTGGCCCTGGCTTCTCACGGTTTTGCTTTCAAGCTCTCTCTCTCATTACTTCTCAGGCATTTTTCCTCCCTGCAAAGCTGAAGCCCTGCACACTCTTTGGTTCTGGGCTCCATCAAAGGAAGGTGGGCTTACGGAGCCCCTGGGACAGGGATGTAAATGAACAAGGCTAAACCCTATCCTGTGGGGAACGTGCTCTGGAAACAAGGGTTAAGGTGCGGCTCTCATCCCAGCAGAGAAGCATGCGGGGAGGGATCCTTTTTGGCTGGTGGCACTGGGAAGTCCTCTCAGAGGGGACACTGACCCTGGGCTTTAAAGGACAGGCGATGGGAGGGAAGTGAGCAGGGGTGGAGGTAGGAAGTGCCAAGGGCCTGGGAGGAATCACGAGGGGCAAGTCTGAGGACAGAGTGCGGGACTCCGAGACTGGAGGAGGCGGATTCTGGCTCTCGTTGCTGGTTGATCGATCATTCATTCACGCGTTCATTCTGCGTTTGCACGGAACATCTCGGTGGTGCTGGGCCCGGGGAGTACAGTAGGGAGGAAACCTGGTGAGCTCCCTGCCCTCATGGAGTTCACGGTCTGTCTGGAGACAGACATTAACCCAATATCCAGAGAGGCAAATGGAAACTTGCAGCTGCAATGAGGCCACAAGGCGGAGACCCATGTGTTACAGGGGCACGTACCAGGGGGTCACCAGTCAGGGAGGGCAGCAGGCATCCCCAAGTCGGGGTGTAAAGGGAGGGGTTACTTAGGCGAAGAGGCCTTGGAAGAGCTTCCCTGGCTGTGCAGAGAGCCAGGTGGCAGGGCGGGGCAGGGTGGTGTTGGGAGAGGGTCCCCCAGGGTGAACACTGATGTGCTGTAATGAGGGGTCTGTATTTCCCCTCAGAGCAGGGGAAACCTCTCTGAGATTTTAGGCTGAGAGGGATGTGTTCCGAGTCCCATTCTGCGAGTTCGCCTGCTGCTGTGCAGAAGTTAGAAGCTTATGAGGGCCCTGGCTGCTTTGGCTCAGTGGTAGAGCGTCGGCCTGCAGACCGAAGGGTCGTGGGTTCAATTCCGGTCAAGGACACGTACCTAAGTTGCCATTCGTCCCCAGCCCTGGTGCAGGTTGTGTGGGAGTGTCCCTCTCACATCAGTGTTTCTCTCTCGTCACCCCCTACTCTATCTGAAGATATTTGAGAAAATATCCTTGGGTGAGGATTAAAAAAAAGAAGAATAGGAGGAACCACTGCATAGTCCAGACAAGGGTGAACAAATGGCTAAGGGAGAGGACAAACTGGACGTGTAGGAGGGTACAATAGCCAGGTGTGGGTGACACTCTGGGTGGGGCAAAAGTAGGTTCACAGTTGTGAGTACGAGAAACACAAAGTTTATTCTTGTATTATTATTATTTTTTTTTTACCCTCACCCGAGGACATTTTTCCATTTTTTTGTTCAGGTAGAGTGGGAGGGAGAGAGAGGAAGAGAGAGAGAGAGAAACATCGATGTGAAAGGGACACATTGCGTGGTTGCCACCCACACGACCAACCAGGGCCGGGGACAAACTGCAACCGAGGTACATGCCCTTAGCGGGAACTGAACCCGGGTCTCTCTGGACCGCAGGCTGACGCTCTAACTGCCGAGCCAAACCAGCCAGGGCAATTCTTGTATTATTATTGATCGATATTATTATTTATTTGTGTTACAACCGGAAACTTACTTTTGCCCACCTCTTTATATTTCAGTGAATGTATGTCTCCCTTGCCTCTCTGAGATATTTAGGGAAGGATATAACTTTATTGAAAGATTCCTCTCCATAGTAAGCTCTGTTGATACCTTGAGAATCCTACCTAATTACCAAAAAAGGGCTCGCACGGTTTTCTAGGATCACGTGTCATCAACGTGTCGGTTAGATTGCCAAATAGATTTACAAACTCCATCAGTGGCGGTAGAAACTTGTTACAGGATTTGAACCTTGTTAGGAAGGGAAGTGTCACCTTGGAACTGGTCCATTTGTTTGAAAGGAATGGTGATTTCGGTTCACAAGCAGGGTAAAACCCTATGACGACAAAGTCCCCTGGGACCGTAGAATGATTCTGTGGGATTTAACTAAAACGACACCGTTTCTGGAACTCACAGAGCTTTTATGCTGGAGGTGCCTGGAGAGTGGAGGTAGCCGACGGGCCACCCGAATTGAGGGTTTGCAGGAGGGGAGACAGAAGTGTCCCAAACCAGACCTGTGCCGCTCCATCGTGAGGGGTTGGGACTTTTAATGGGTTTCGGTTGAGGTACTTCAGGCAAAGGGTGATTGATGACAGTTGTCGAGGGGGTAGTTACAAGTGTGTGGGAGACAAAGGATTTGTACAGAGGATGTTAATGTATTAGTTCTCTATCGCTGCATTTATTATCTATTACGTACAAGACAGTATTTTTTTTTTTTTTAATCCTCACCTGAGGATATTTTTCTATTGCTTTTCAGATAGAGTGAGAGAAAGGGAGGGAGAGAGAGAGAGAAACATCGATATGAGGGAAACACATCTATTCGTTGCCTCCCACTGGACCCCAACCAGGGCTGGGGATCGAACCACAGTGGAGGTGCGTGCCTTTGACTGGAATCGAACCTGAAAGTCTTTGGTCTGGGGGCCGATGCTCTACCGCTGAGCCAAACCAGCCAGGGCTCAAGACACTATTCTAAGTAGTTGGTGGACTCCCTGTTCTCATGGAGCTTACAGTCTGGTGGGGAGAAGAGACAGGCAAGCAAAATGAATAAGATAATATAGGTGACAAGTGTCATGAAGAGACATGAAGGGGAAGGAGGCTGCCCGGGTGGACTGGATGAATTTCAACTGTACTGTGCATTTTTTCCATTGCCTTCCCCTCCACCTCAACCCTGAAGTATAGAATTAAAAAAAAAAACTGGTTGCTGGCCCTGGCCAGTTTGGCTCAGTGGTAGAGCATCGGCCCTCAGACCAATGAGTCTCGGGTTTGATTCCGGCCAAGGGCACATGCCTCGGTTGTGGTTCAGTCCCTGGCTCTGGTCGGGGTCGTGTGGGAGGCAGCCAGTCGGTGTGTCTCTCTCACATCCATGTTTCTCTCTCCCTCTCTCCCCCACACTCTGTCTGAAGATAAAAAGAAAAAAAAATACTGTTTGCTGTATGGAGTTGTCTAGGAAAATTTCTTATGATCATATAAACAGTGATGATTATTTGGGCGTATCCCTGTATTAGTGGTGTATTGCTGCATAGCAGATTACCCCAAAACTTCACACCTTAAAAAAGTCTTCGAAGCTTAAAGCAACAAATAGTACCTCACAGCCTTTGCAGGTTGAATTCAGGCGTGGCTTAGTGCGTGGTTCTGGCTCAGATCTCTCATGAGCTCGTGTGACGAAAGGCCTGGGGCTGTAGGACACACTTCCAAGACGGCGCGTCACATGGCTGTTGGCAGGAGGCCTCGGATCCTCACTCTGTGGATGTCTCCACGGGGGTGCTTGAGTGTCCTTGTGCCGTGGCAGCTGGTCCCCTAGAGTGAGTGGTTTGAGAGGGCAAGAAGAGGCCAGAGTGCCTCGTAAGGCCTAATTTTGGAAGTTGCATACTGTTTGCTTCTGCACATTCTGTTTTTTTTTCTTTTTTTTATCCTCACCCAAGGACATTTTTCCATTTTTTTGTTCAGATAGAGCAGGAAGGAGAGAGAGAGAGAGAGAGAGAGAGAGAGAGAGAGAGAAACATCGATGTGAAAGGGACACATCAACTGGTTGCTACTCACACGACCCCAACCAGGGCCGGGGACAAACTGCAACCGAGGTATGTGCCCTTAGCGGGAACCGAACCCGGGTCTCTCTGGACCACAGGCCGACGCTCTAACCGCTGAGCCAAACCGGCCAGGGCCTGCACATTCTATTAACTAAAAGTGAGTCACTGTATCCAGCCACACGAAAGGGGAGGGGCATTTGTCTGCCTCAGGGAGAGAGGGGTATCAGAGAATTTGTGGACATGTTTTAAAAGCTCCGCAATCTCCCAGGTCCGTGGTTTTCAACCTTTTTCATCTCATGGCACACATAAACTAATTACTAAAATTCCGTGGCACATCAAAAAATACACTTCTTTGCCGAAAGGCCAAGAAAAAAATAAAAGGTGTAATTTTGATTTATTCACACTAGACGGCTGTTGTTGTGTTGGCTGTTGTCTTTTTTTTTTTTCCCTTTATTGATTTTAGAGAGAGAGGAAGGGAGAGGGAGAGATACACACATCCATGAGAGAACATCAGTTGGCCACCTCCTGCATGCCCTCCACTAGGGATTTGGCCTACAACCTGGGCATGTGCCCTGATCGGGAATTGAACCAGCATCCTCTTGGTGCATGGGTCGATGCTCAACCACTGAGCCATACTGGCCAGGCTGTTGTCACTTTTAAATTTGACAGTCTAGGGGAAAAGAGGTCAGTGCCCCTGACTAAATAGTCAGGTATTGCATGTTTTATTTTTATTATTATTATTATTTTTTTTATCCTCACCTGAGGACATTTTTCCACTTTTTGTTCAGATAGAGTGGGAGGGAGAGTGAGGAAGATAGAGAGAGAGAAACATTGACGTGAAAGGGACACTTCGAGTAGCTGCCACCCACACGACCCCAACCGGGGCCGGGAACAAACTGCAACCGAGGTACGTGCCCTTAGCAGGAACCGAACCCGGGACTCTCTGGACCGCAGGCCAACGCTCTAACCGCTGAGCCAAACCGGCCAGGGCAGGTATTGCATGTTTTAAAAGTTCTTGTGGCACACTAGTGGAAAATCACTGTCCTAGGTGTCTGATATGGTCATACCCTTTTCACTTCAGACTTTTGGGCATTATAATGCATCCCCGAAGGAAGTTATCTAGTCTCTTCCTTCCTCTCCTGCTCCTGGAGCACACAAGGCTGGCAAAAATGAGGTTTGCTGGTGTAATGGAGATACGCTGTGCTACCAACAGAGCTCACAAGTCCAGCAGAAAGAGGACCTCACGTTTGTTAGGGTCCCGAATAACTGAGAGTTGACTGCATTTTTCTCCCCAGGTGCTTTCTGGGGGTGGCAGGGAGAACTGGGGAAATTTCGGTGTGCATACCTGAAACAGGATAAAACCGGGCACAGACTGAGCCCGTTTCAGGAGCTGCCTTTGCCACTGTGGTGGCCACGGCAAGTCTTTCATCTCCTCTTAGAGCGGGGGTTCTCACCCTGCGGGTTGCGACCCCTTTGTGGGTCGAACGACCCTTTCACAGGGGTCGCCTAAGACATAACAGTAGTCAAATTAGTTATGAAGTAGCAACGAAAATAATTTTATGGCTGGGGGTCACCACAGCATGAGGACCTGTATTTTAGGGTGGCGACATTAGGAAGGTTGAGAACCACTGTATTAGAGACTTAGTTTTCCCGTCTATGAAGTGGGGATCCTGTCGCCCCTCCCCCTCCACGCCATGGGGAAGACGGAGCCCACAGTGGATGTGAAATGTGGATGGGACAAGATGCTGGTGCTATGGCCTTGGGAGTCACACAGGGCTCCAGCGGCCACTGCAGCTCCTACTTCCTCTGCTGTTCGCTCTCTCCCTCGCATTGGCGTAGGGCTTTTAAAAAAAATCCCTTTGAAGATATGTTCTTTACTGATTTTAGAGAGAGGAATGGAGACAGAGAGAGAGAGAGAGAGAGAAACATCGATATGAAAGAGAAACATGTATTGGTTGCCTCCCGTACAGGCCCCAACTGGGAATCGAACCAGCAACCTTTCATTGAGCCACTCTGCCAGGCTCTAGGACCTGATTTGACCCACAAGAGCCACTAGTTAGAGGTCCCCTGAGTAGTTCAACAAACGGGGATTCAAGAGTTTCCAGAAGCGGGGAGATTGAGTCCAATGTCACACAGCTGGTTAGAGTAATAAACCACAGGCCTGTTGCCAGGTGCTTCCCTTACACAGGTGGATCTGATACGGCTCCTGCCGTCAAGGCGCTGAGGCACTTGTGACCAAAAATGTGATCATATCCCGGCCGGTGTCTCTCAGAGGTTGAGCGTGGACTCAGGCACCAACAGGTCGCTAGTTTGATTCTGGTCAGGGCACTGGCCCAGGTTGTGGGCCAAATCCCCCGGGGGGGGGGGGCATGCAGGAGGCAGCCAGTTGATGTTCTCTCTCATGGATGTTTCTGTCTCTCTCTCCCTCTCCCTTTCCTCTCTCTCTCAAATCAATAAAGAAAAAAAAAATTTTAAGTGATGATAATTTCCCCATGAGGACAGTTCATTTAACTCCACCTCTGTTTTGGGTGTGGCAAAGCCCTTGCTCAAGGACACCTACTCAGTGACTACTCAGATCTCAAGGTGGGGGATAGTTCTTGTAATTATTACTCTTTCTTTTAAACAGGCACACCATACATATGGAGAAAAATTCAGCCAATTCCAAAGAGTTCACAGTCTAACCTCTTGGCAGGCCACCCATGAACACCAGGAAGCAACACCCTGGCCCAAGGCATTGACCACTTTGAAATGGCTTCAATGTTTGCTTCCTAAAATGGGGGTTATAGGGTTGTTTGAAGGGCGAAAGGATAATCATGCATGTAAATGGCTAATATTAGCACTCGATAACCGGACTTGATAGTTAATATTGGTGGGTAGCTCCAGTGGATGTGGTCTGGTCAAAGAATGGATAAGCTTGGTTTCTGCCCTTTAGGAGGTTATAAGCCACTGGTCACCTGACCCCTTTGTAAGGGTTTGAGGGAAGGGTGTGGGGACAGGATGGGAGGAGGGCTGTGGCCCTGGTGAGCATGCCCTGGAGGGTGGGACTTCTGATTTGAGCTGGACCAGCTCCTTGAGCAGGAAGTCAGTGGTGGAGGTGTAGCTTTAACTGCAGAGTCTGCTTCTTGAGAGCTTTGGGATTTGCCAGGGAGACCTGGGGAGAAGGACTGAGAAACTCGAAGACGGGCTCTTTGGGTAAGCACCACCGCCACCTAGGATAGTGACCAGGGTGAGTCACTACCTCTGAGCCTCTGCTTTCTCATCTGTAAAGTGGGGACAAGCCTGGGAGTGATCTCGTGGGTGGTTGTGAAAATTGTATTAAATAATCAAAGTATCCTAGCGCCAGGTATGTGCTCATATGTATTCATCTCAGTGAATTCCCACAATAACTCTATGATGTAGGGTTATGGAGCTACTGAGGCAGGGGGAGGGGCAGCAGAAAAGCATCTTAGAATGCAGAGTTGAACTTCAGGTCACCTCCCTGCCGTTAGGATGAGGAAATGGCTTAGAGAGGGGAAGTAAGTTGTCCAAGGTCACACAGCTTGTCTGTCTTAGGGCCAGTGCTGCATCCCTGGGCTGTGGTCTGCCATACCCTGGGTCTGACCCCCTTCCAACCCCGAGCCCTGGTTATTTCTCTAGCTGTGCCCGCATGGGTACGTTTACAGAAAGTGGCTTTGCTGGGCCGGCACCTCCAGCTGCAGGACGGAGTCCACGCTGCTTGGAATCGGGGTGCGGGGGGTTCCGGTACAGCGGGGCGGGTGGAGCTGCCCGGGCGCTGCCGCCCGGCCGGGGTGAGGGGGCGGCCGCGGGCGGCGGCGGCGTCCCCTGGCGCTGGCCCGCGCGCTTCCCTGTCACCGCGGCCTCCCTCCGCCTCCTTGGCGGCAGCCGCGCCGCGCCGGTGTTCAGTTTCAGCGGGGATGAGCGCAGGCTGCGCCCGGCTTCCCGAGGAAGGAAGGAAGCGAGCGGGGGCTCCAGGTCCTCGGCCGGGTCCCTGGCAGCGCCGTGGAGGGGGCTCGGCTCGCGCGGCCAGGGCCGGGCGCGCGTCGAGCCTCCGCCACCCAAGGGGACGCCCGGGAGTTGCGCCGCCTCCGCCGAGGGTAACCGCGGGCGCGCCGGGCGGGGCCGGGCGGGGCCGGGCGGCTGTCCCCGCGCCGATCCCGGCCGGCCAGGGGCTGCCCCGCGTCCCGCTCCTTCGGGGCGCGCCGGGCGGGGTGGGGTGGCCTCCCGTCCGCGGGCGAGCCTGGCGTCGCGGAGCAGCCTTTGTGTCTCCCGGCGCTGCGTGGAAGTGTAGCGAGTGCGCGTCGGCGCCTCCAGCCCGTCGCCCGCTGCCAGGTCCCCAGGTCCCCGCGCCGGACCTTTGCCCGAGGGGGCGCTTCCTGTGCCGCGGGGGGAGTTTTGCGAAGTTGGAGGGCTCTGGGTGGGGTGAGGCCGCCCCGCCTCCCCAGACCCCAGACTGCACCCTAAAGTTGGTGCGGCAGGTGCAGCACCCCCTCCGCCAAGCTCCTCCCCAGCCAGCCCTGGGAGGCGGGAACCCTGTGGAGGCTTAGCTCTGGGGGCTCCTGGTTGTCAGCCTCCAGCTCGGAGGGTGCCCTCTGACACAGAGGCCGCCGGGCTTGGGGGGTCAAGGGGCGAGGCTTTCCAGCAGGGGCGGCAGAGGCGGAAGCCAGGCCGGCTGGCCAGCCGCAGGGAGAGCTTGGCCGCCGTGGCACCGAGCCGGGGTGCCCATGTGACTGCGGTGTGCTTTGGAAGAGGAAGCTGTAGAGGTCAGTGCAAAGACGTCACGCCAGAGCGGCGGGAGCAGGAGTGGGGGGAGACCCGGAATGAGCTCGGGGCGCGGGCGGGCCGGCGGAGTGGCGGCTGCAGGGACCCGCACAAAGCCGCCCTGTCACGGCCAGGGCCGCCCTAAGGCGTGCAGTTGAGAGGCGGGAGGGGGGCCCCAGGCCTGGCGGCCAGGAAATGAGGGACAGGGGAGGAGGGGCCTCTCCAGGACAGACGGGTCTGGAAGTGGTGTCCCCAAGCTCAGAGGAGCCTCAGAGGATGTTGGAGGGTGATTGGGAGGGCGGCTCAGACACACACTCAACTTGGAGAACTTTTCCCGCACCCCGCAGGGAGGTTGGGGCTGGGGGCGGGAGGTGGGCGGGGTGGGCAGTGTGGCCAGGCAGGCCTGGAGCCCAAGAGCCAAGCTGCCGCCTCTGCCTCCCCTGTGCGGGCACCTGGGTGGGTGTCCAGCTGCGGAGCGAAGGAAGTGTGTCTCCTGCTCCACCTCACGAACACTTGAATTGTTTTTCTCACACTGTTCTGCTGAGGCTTGGAGGGGGTGCAAACCAAGGTTAGATTGAAAAAAAAAAAGAAAGAAAAGAAAAAAACCGAGAGGAAGAGGTGGTTTTAGGAAAATGAGGACTAATATTTTGAAATGGTGCTTAGAGAAAAGAGGCCAGTGTGGACCCTGGGGTGGTTTGGTGGTGGTGGTGGGGGTTAGGGCTTCAGACGCCCCCTCCCCCAGTTCTTTGGGGAGAAGAGGCTCACCCCGGCCTTCAGAGTGGGGACATGGCTGAGGCTGGGCAGACGCGGGAGGGTGTGGAGCTGGAGTCCCGAGCTGGGACTTTAACAACCCCAGAGGCAGCACGGCAGCCTGCGCCTGTCTTCCTGACAGGGCTGTGTCCTGTGCTGTCCACTGCACCCCTCCGATGGGGTTGCTAGGCAGCGGGCTCTGATGTGCGGGAAGGCCTTCTGATTTGTCAGCCTCCTGCAGACACATGCTTAAGGCTCCTTCCAGCCTATCCTGATGAGGGACGCAGCATGCTGCCTGCATACTGCCAGCCCTGAGCCCCTGGTCCACCTGAATGTGAGGTGCAAAAGGCAGCCAGAGGGAGGGGGCGCTTGGAGCTCTCCAGCCTCCTAACCAGCTCAGCCCTGCCCTCTATTATCTCCACGCAGCTCCGCGCTGGCTCCTCCCTGCCTGTCCCCGCCCCATTCCTCCCCTCTTCCCCAAACCCTGGAAAAGCGAAGTGCTGGGGGTGGGGGGAGCCAGCGGGGTACGTATGTGCGCGTGGACCCTCAGGAGGTGCCAAGATGCGTGGGCATGAGCCCTGGGGAGGCTGCCCCATCCGTGTTTCTGGTGACTTGTAAGAAGAGGGGGTGGGGGGAGGAGGGGACCCTGGCACTGCTGTCTGCCAGGTCTGGACTTGGGAGCCTGCTCCGCTCTCCCTCCTCCTTAAGCACTGCCTCCCTCTAGGAGGGCAACATGTTCAGGGAGGTGGGAGGGAGGCCTTCCTGGAAGGAAGGCTCAGAAGGGGTTCTGAAGGGTTCCTTCTCCTGAATGCACTCCCCCACCCAAGCCTCTAAAGCCCAGCTTCTCCCCTTTTTCCTCCCCCTCTGCCTGTTCGCCACCCCCCCTTCTCTTAATCACGTTACTTTTTTTTTTAGCAGCTTTATTGAGATACTATTCACATACCAGTCCATTTAAACTGTACAGTTCAGTGGCTTTTAGTTATGTTTACGGAGTTGTGCAACCACAATCTATTTTGGAACATTTTCATCACCCCCAAGTGGAACGCTACCCTTTAGCAGTCACCCCCAGACCCTGGCCACCACGTATCTACTCTGTCTCTGTAGCTTTGCCTCCTCTGGACATTTCATCTCCGCGGAGTGATGCGTGGTGGGTACCCCCGACTTGCAGCTGCTTGGTTTACTTCGAAGTCAGCTGCAGTTGGTCTTGCTGCGTGACTTTTCCTGTGCAGCCCTCCAAGAGCATCCGGTCCTGACGGGCAGGGGTCTTGCGCATTCCTCTGAGTGCCTAGCTCTGGGCTGGGGCGCTGGTAGGCTCTCAGGAAGTGATTGTTGAGTGAATGTAGAGATGAACGGGGATCGTTAATCGGCAAGCTATGCAGGTGGTTTACAACTGAATTCCTGGGGGCCCAGCAGCTGCAGAGGGGCCTGGCAGCTCGGGAGAGCTGTAGGTAGAGGAGCTTCAAAGGAGCAGAAAGAAAGACTCTTATTTGGGTAGGAACATGGGTGAGGCAAGAGCAGAAACCTGCGAGGAAGCACCCAAGTGGCCTGTGGGTTGCCAACTCTCCTGTGGGAACCCGAAAACAAAAGTGCCTCCCCCAGCCTTGAGGAGGCGGGTGGCCAATGCTGGAGATTGGTCACCTGATCACAGGGGCTTCCCCCACGGGGAACTCCCATTTGATTTGGGTTTCAAAAAAAGAAGAAAAGAGAAAAAAATTCCCCAGTGTCAGCGTTTATAAAAGGGCAGCAGGTCAGGCATCTCCGACGCTGTCTTCTCACCTCCTGTGATCCAGGTGTTGAATTGTTTTTCTGCTCCCCTGTTCTGTGCTGCAGGTACTGTCTGATGAGCGTGAAAGGTTGTTTCACTGACTTCCACATCGACTTTGGAGGCACTTCTGTTTGGTACCATGTTTTCCGGGGTGGGAAGGTGAGTTGAATTGAATCTCTTCCACTCTGGGTACGTCTGCTGGCGTTTGTGCATGGTGGGGCTTGCTCACTGCCCCGCCCCCCCAGCCAGCCTCTGCTCTGTGAGCACTTTTAAGGCCTGTTGGTCCCCCTGAGGCCGCCTCCTCACTCTTGTCTTCTTCTGGAGGGAAGGATCAAGGTCACCTCTTTTGCATCACATCGGTCACCTGTTCATACTTGCTCAC
This sequence comes from Molossus molossus, assembly GCF_014108415.1. Classification (NCBI taxonomy): domain Eukaryota; kingdom Metazoa; phylum Chordata; class Mammalia; order Chiroptera; family Molossidae; genus Molossus; species Molossus molossus. The sequence continues at coordinate 34,475,299 of NW_023425358.1, read as the reverse complement.
TCAGTCCAGCGCCCTAAGCCCTTTTGGCCAGATTGGAACCCCAGATTTGGCTCCCAGGAGCCTTCAGCATTCATTTGCCTTGAGTGTAGTTCAGCTCCAGCACTGAGACCTTTTAACGTGAAGCTCTGGTTGCCAGAATCACCTGCCTGCAGGAACATTTTACATCAGGGACAAACGTCACCCAGAGGAAGGCCCTATGGGGCGGGCGCTCAGGATGCTCCTGCTGTGTTTGCGTCTGGGAACGTCCCCACGAGGGTGTAGGCGGCCTGCAGGGACGTGGGCACTCCCTGAAAGTACTTGCTGCCCCTGCTCCTTTGGTCTCCGTGTGTGCTTGTTTTAACCAAACCTGTTGGAGGAAATTCCGGCTAAGAAGTCACCCGCTTGGTTCCAGATGTTTTTCCTCTTGCTCCAGAGTCAGCATAAGCTGGGTTTATTTATTGGGCCGTTTTATCATACGACTTCGGAAATTGCCCTTCCTCTCCTTCCCCCACCTTCCCGACAAGCCTGTGGCTGCGGAGAAAGAATGTTCCATGGGGTCCAGGAAGGCTTCCCATCGTGGTGTTTGATCTGGAACAGAGATTCCCTAAAGGCCTGAGAAGGACACCCCAGGAGGGCGGCACAGCCCTCCCTGCCGCCTAGAGACCTGCTGGGCCCGGTCCCAGAGGGATTCCCCACTCCTCCCCCTCCCAGACAGGTGGGACTGTCTCCGTGGGCTGTGGCAGAGCCTGGAGGAAGTCAGACTTGGCCTGGACCTTCAGCTCACTGCCTCCTTTTCCTCCCAAGATCTTTTGGCTGATTCCTCCAACCCTGCACAACTTGGCACTGTACGAAGAGTGGGTGCTGTCAGGCAAGCAGAGTGACATCTTCCTGGGAGACCGCGTGGAGCGCTGCCAAAGAATTGAGCTGAAACAGGGCTACACGTTTTTCATCCCTTCCGGTAGGTTCCAGCGAGGCTGGCGCGAAGTCCGCGTGTCCCTCTGTCCCTGCAGGGTTTTAGGCCCAGCAGCTGGGTCTCTCTGAGCCCGCTGGCCCTTGGCCGTCCTTGAGAAGCTTCCTTGTCACATCTAACCTGTAGCTCCCCACCGTGGGCCAGAATTCTCTCCTGGGAGACCGCCTGGGGCCTCCCCCAGGGGAGGTTTGAATGCCTTCCCCAGGACTTCCTGCCGAAGACTTCCAGGTGACCGGATGGTCCTGTGGAGAGGGTGTAGGTTTTCCCCGGGGAGGGGCAGAGCCTGGGGGCAGGAGTTCTCCCGGGGTGCCCCAAAGCCTAGGTCGCTGGGGGAGGACCCAGAGTGGCAGCCTCCTTTCTGCAGAACAAGCTGAGATGCAACTGGCAACAGCAGAACTCTGGAACTTGGACTCCCCGCTCCCAAACCAAAATTAACTCCACAGCTGCAGCGGAGGGTAGTAATTAAGAGCACTGGCCCTGGACCCAGACTGTATGGCCTTAGTTCAAATTCCGGGTTCTCTTCTTACAAGAAGCGGTGTCTTCACGGAAGTGACTTAACCTCTGAGGCTCAGTGTTCTTATCTGTATAATGGGACTCAGACTTCCCCGGGTGGTTGTGCGGGCCGAGTGAGTGAAGACCTTCTTGCCTACAGCTATTTGGAGTTGGACTGAGGGCTTTTGGTCAGTTATAGGCTGGGTCACTGGTTTATGCTTTAGAGGGTAAGTTGCCGAGGAGAGAGAGGAGTCTGTGTACCACGTCAGATGAGGTGAATCTGAAGGAGGAATTGGGTTGTTTTGCCCCGGGGAAGTGAAAGTGGATGGTGACATAGTCCGCCAATTGGAGGATCGTATCCTGGATAGGGAAGTACAGGCAGATGGTATTGGAATGGCTTGTTCTGCTAGGTAGTCAGCTCCCTGTCACCAGAGGTATACAAGTAGAGGCTATATATGGTTGGGTCAAGGAACCTGCAGGGCATTAGCCACTGAGTAGACGGTTGGACCTTAGGACAGAGGTATCCTTTGAGGCTCCTAAGAGCCACTGGATGGAGAAGCTGGGTAATACTTCAGTTTCTCACCATCGGGCTGGAAGCTGACCTTGGGTCTGGACATCAAGCACCAGTGTATGATTTCAGGTGAGGTGGGGGTAGATGTGGTAGCAGTTCCCACCGTGGGGATGGGGTCTGCACACCTGGGCTTGTCTAGAAAGTTGGACAGAAGGTGGAGACTTTCCTATTAGGGAAATTTGGGATTTGGAGGTTTAGTGGGGGTGACTTGGTTTCCATGGCTCCAGGTCCACCCTCGGAACTGTCTGGCTCAGGGAAGGGAGGTCCCCCTGCTCGAGACAGGAAGGGATTGAGTCGGTGGCAGCATTTACGGTGGGAACCCTGGTAGATGTGGCATGGAGAACCCGGAAGGAGGGGGTACCCTTCTAAAGTGTTCAGGCCATTCGATAGGTGTTCGAGGATTGGCCCTGGTGGATTCAAAGGAACTCTGGCTTGCTTTTGGCCTTGCTGACCCTCTATGACCTCGGGCTGGTCTCTTCCCCTGTCTGCACCTTAGCTGTCCCATCACTACAATGGGGGCAGTTGTGGGGCTGAACTTAGACCCTCAGGATCCCTCCCAACCCTGTCCCCTGAGTGCATGCCTCCGCATGGCCCTGGGAGGGCCGGTCTTCTCTCCGGGTCTTATGCAGAGTTGGGAGGTGGCTCATCGCTTTCCCCCCAAACGGGGATGGGAGTGTGTTAATTTTGGTGAAGGAAGCAAGTTGAAAAAGGTCTGGAGAAGCAGCATCTGAGCCATAGCAGGGGTGTGACGGCTGAGGGCAGGAAGTACATTTGAACGGCCACAAGCAGGCCAAGACGTCGGGCCCTAAGCATCCTGAGTGAGACACATTTTTTTCTGAATTTTTGGGAAGTAAAAAAAAGAGACAGTTGGAGCCCTGGTTGGTTTGGCTCAGTGGTAGAGTGTCGGCGCGTGGACCAATGGGTCGCGGGTTCAATTCTGGCCAAGGGCACATACCTTGGTTGCGGTTGGTCCCCGGCCCCGGTCAGTGTCCTGCGGGAGGCACCCAGTCAGTGTGTCCCTTTCATATCAATGTTTCTCTCTCTCTCTTTCCCTTTCTTTCCCTCTCTCTCTACCTGAAGATAAATGGAAAAATATCCTCAGGTGAGGAAAGAAAAAAAAGGGACCGTTGGAATTTGTCACCTTCTCAGAGGCGGGGGGGCACATGAGGTTCCTAGGCATTGATTTCATGGACCAATGAAATTAAAAGAAAATTCTTGAGAGCTGATACAAAGTTACTAACTTGTAGTTTTGCTAGAGGTGGACGTTAATTTACTTTTTCTTTATTGATTTCTTTTTAGAGAGAGAGGAAGGGAGAGAGAGATAGAAACATCAGTGAGAGAGAACATTGATTGGCCGCCTCCTGCATGCCCCCCACTGGGGATCAGGCCCACAACCTGGGCACGTGCCCTGACTGGGAATCAAACCGGCGACCTCTTGGTGTCTGGGTCGACGCTCAACCACTGAACCATACGGGTTGGGCAAGGCAGTGGACGTTAATCTAAAAAACCAACCCAGAATCTACTTTTGCTGGTGTTTCATGAAAGGAAGACTATTCTGACACTAAAAATCGTGGCAGTACATAATTTCAGAATAAAAGACAGCACTTTAAATTTGATAGGGTTGAGTTCATGAAAATTTACACCATCTTCATTCATGGGCTTGGCCTACCCCTCTGGCTGCACCTGTCCGGGTGAACTGTAGTTAATAGTAAAAAAATGTACTGCTGGACAACAAATATTTTATATTTTTGTATTCACTGCAAACAAGTAAGTAAACACCCCCCCCCCCTTTTTTAAATAAAGAAAGTTCCTGAGGCCCAGAGAGGTGAACAGATTAGCCCAAGGTCACACTGTTAATAAGTGACAGGGCAGGGTGAGAACCCAGGTGTGTGCTGTCACAGAGCTCACCTGGTTGCCTGCTAGCCGAGGAGTCGGCAGATTCAAGATGTGGTTCCCCTGTCTCAGCCGTATGACTTTGGGAGAATTATTTGCTCATTTAATAGGCTTTCTCAAGGGTCCACTTGGCAGTCTGGAAGGTGCTGGGAAGGATATGAGACAGATTCCCTCTGTCCTGAATACGTGTCCAGCCCGGGAGCTGCCAGGATGGCGGAGTCCAGTATAGAAACCTCGGAAGGACCCTGGGGTCAGTGACTTGGGCTGGCCTGAAAGTATTTCCCACTTTTGCTTTATAGTAAGCACTACCCAAGACCAAGATTCATGGTAGCTGCAGATGTTTCTTAGACCCGGGCAAGTCTGAGAAAGTAACCCGTACCTACTTATTAGTGCAAGCTGACTTGGGCCTCTGATGACCCACCTGTGAAATGGGTCCAGGGCAGGGACAGGGTGGCAATGACGCAGTCTGGAGGTGAGGCAGGGGGTGGTGGGACTGTGGAAACTGGGCAATTGCTGCTTAGTTCCAGCCAGTTAAGGCCCGGGTGGGAGTGGGGCCTGGTGGGCCCATCTTCTCATTTTTCTCGAGGAGGAAGCAATTCAGATCATTGTGTGAATTTCCCCCATTTTTGTACGTGGGTGAGTCAAACTAAACACACCCCTGGGCCCTGGTGCATCCCGTGGCCTGCCAGTTTGGACCCAGAGAAGAGAGGCCATCCACGCTCCATCGTGGCCAACTTGGGCCTGGCCCAGCATGGGGGTCAGTCGATGCTGGTGAAGGAAGCAGGTCGTGGGCCTCTGTGAGGTGCCCCTGAGTTCTGTGACCTTAGGTTTTACTCCTGCAGCAGCCACAGAGACACATGCGGGTGGGAGGTGCTTTGGGTGTTCCCGATTCTGAGCATCTAACCTGTGGAGGAGGCTCCGTGTGCCCCTGCTGTCCTCCTCGGCTCCCTCGGGTCCCAGAGAACACCGTCAGGTTCTGCGAGTCTCCTGCTTTCCTTCCGTGACTGCATCTGTCCCTTGTCGCTTGGCCTGAGTAGCCTCCAGTGTTGCCTTCATGTCATCGGTGGTTCTGGCCTGGGAGCAGGAGCCAATGCCCGCCTCCCCGGCCCAGTCATCAGCCCGGGACACCTGCGTCTCCTGCCTCCTGGGGTGTGGCCAAGGAGATGCCACGGGGTGGGGGTGTGGATGGGCTTTATGAACAGTATTATTTCCCCTCGCTGGTTCTCCTGGAGGGAATCATTGAAGTAGTGAAGCAGACCTGGGAGGGCACAGGGGAGGGACTCAGCAGCGACCCTAACCCAGGGGAGGCTGCCTGGCCCACCTGTGCGGCCCTGGGGAGTAAAGGAGAGGGGTAGAAGCTTCTAGAACCCCTGGAATGGGAGTCTTACTGGGAGTACAGGTTCCCTGCTTCCCTAAGCAGCACCTCTCTTCTGTCCCCTCTGCTCACGCATCAGGACAACAGGTGTAAGTCAGGTTCCCACCTGCCAGGAGAGGAGGGCGAGGCAGGTCAGTGCGATTCCCGTGGGCATCATGCTCTCAGAGTACTGCAGCGGCCAAGCCACCGTGGGCAGCGGTGGGTCAGGGGGTGGGTCGGAGGCCCAGGGGACTCCACAGGGGCACACCTGCGGGCAGAGCTGCTCCCTCGGCCTCACGGTGGGGACGCAGGGAGCTCACAGCACAACCAGCTGACTTCAAAGCCTTCATGCCTGTGCTCTCGGCTGGCGGTCTTTTCCTGCCCTCCCCCAGGCCGCCAGCTCTGTCCTGCTGCCGGCCGCAGCCTGTGGTCTTGGAGCTCGGCTCCCAGGGGCAGCTTTGTCCCAGCAGCCGGGACTGCCTGCGGCCGCCCAGGACTCCGGGCTGGCGCGTGTCAGCTCCTGGCAGGGAAGAGGCTGGAACAGCCCTGCGGGCGGGAGGAGGGGACCTCAGCACCTGGCTCGGGATCCCGGCTGGCCCCTGCCTGTCCCCCGTCCCCTCTGCTCATCCTGTGTCTTTCACCGCGAGTCTCCGCCTCTCCCTGTCGCCTTTGCCTCCGTGTCTTGTTTCCCTGGCGGTTCTGTCCCTCCCCATTTGCAGGCCTGTCTCCTGGGACTCGCAGGCCTGCGCTAAGCCTCTGACGTGGTGATGGTGCAGCGCGGCGGTTGAAAACGGAGGCGCTGTCACTCACCAGCTGCGCCTTCACTCAGCAAGTGGCTTAGCCTCTCTCAGCCTCGCTTCCCGCATCCATGTATGGAGTGGACCATGAGACCACCTGTGTCCGAGCTCTGCGTTGTCCCTTCCCGTGGCCAGGAGCACATGCAGGTGTAGCGGGCACTTGGAATCTGGCCAGTCGGAGAGTCGCTGTCAGAGTTCGGTTTTGTCCTTGGCCTTTATGGACCAAGCAGAGGCTGATTCCCTGGGTTCCAGTCCTGATTCATGACTTTCCTTTGCTCCGCCTCAGCCTCCTCATCTGTAAATTGGGGATGAATGTAATATATACTTTTTTGGGATTTGGGGAGAATTAAATGAGTTAAGCCCTGTTAAACCCTTAGACCAGCGCCTGGCCCAGGGTAGCACTCAATTAGCATTTTCATGTTTACTGTGTCGGGCTTTGGGCTAGGAGCTCAGGGAGACGGAAAAGCCCCAAGGTGCCCCAAGCTGTTAAGGAGCTGTAGGCGGGCCCGGCTGGTGTGGCTCAGTGGTTGAGCGTTGACCCTGCACCAAGAGGTTGCTAGTTCGATCCCCAGTCAGGGCACATGCCCAGGTTGTGGGCCCGATCCCCAGTGGGGGGCGTGCAGGAGGTGGCCAGTCTATGTTCTCTCTCATCCATGTTTCTATCTCTCTCCCTTCCTCTCTCTCTAAAATCAATAAAGAAAAAAAAAAGCTGCCGGCAGCGGGAGAGCAACTTGTCAGCAGCTCAAGGCCTGGAGGGCAGGGCTGATGTGGGGGTACAGGTGCGCTGTGGCTAGGGACACCGCCTGAAAACTGGCCTTTGAGTGTTTTGTTGGCAGAAAGTGGAATCAGGCAGAGAAAATGTCGATCCTGCAGCTCCGGCCAAATGTCACTTCTTCGTTGTGGCCCCGAGTAATCCTTTGTGACCCCTCATGAGACTGGCAGGCCTGGGATGTCCAGGAAAAGGCTCAAGGACATCTGAGCAGCCTGCATGAGGGGTTTCCAGCTCCCTCCGGCCAGCAGGGGAGGGGACAGGGCCCACGTCTCTGTTGGCTGCCGCAGCCAGGTCTCAAGCAGCACAAGGAGGCCTTTGTCATCAAGGTCCTCAACAGGTGGGGGCTGGTCTGCAGCGGCCCACCACCCAGCCTAAGCTAGCCAGCATCCCTGCCTGCAGTGGTCCAGCCAACTGCCGGCCTGAGTCCTCTAGGCTGGCCAGAGCCCGGCTTCCTGCATCGGGCGGCCCGAGCGTCTTCCACCCTGGCTCTGGGTGCTCATCCTGCGCCTTCCCGCCCGCTGGCATAGGTGGGGTCGGTGGCTGACCTGGTCTCTCCCTTCCCACCCCAGGCTGGATCCATGCCGTCTACACCCCTGTAGACTCTCTGGTGTTCGGCGGAAACATCCTCCACAGCTTTAACGTGCCCATGCAGCTGCGGATCTATGAGATCGAGGACAGAACGCGGGTAAGGTGGCTTCCTTCTCTCCGGGTGGGTGTGCCCCTGAGCTCTGCTGTGACTGGCGTGTGTGGACAAGTCACTCCAAAGTCCCCCGCAGTGCCCCCTCCCTCCTGCTCCCTGCCTCCGTCCGGGCCTGGGTCCTGCTTCTTCAGGGCAGGGGGTGACCACAGGAGCCCTTCCCAGAGCCCTGGGGGTTTCTGTTCACCTCCAGGCTGGTGGCAGCCAAAACCCCCTTGCTGAAGAGGAAGTGTCTCTTGAAAAAGCACCCTGACATGTCAGGCGTCCTGCCTCCTCCTCCTCCTCAGGTGGGGCCGGGATTAGAGGGAGTTGGGGGAATTTCGTGGTGGTTGTTGCTGTGGTTTGCAAGGGGGGCTGGGCCTTGGAAAGAATCAGGGCTTGGCCTCGAGTCCCTCAGGGACCCCAAATGTGCTGTCGAACCTGAGGAAGCCAGTGTCTGTGATCCCCTAGGTGCTGCCTCTGAGCTACTTCTCGGTGTCCACTGGGGGTGTCCCTGGCCCCCTTCACAGTGATGGTAATGGTGTCTCAGACACTGAGTTTCCCCCACCCCGCCCCACCCCCAGGACCTGATGTGTGCCCTCTGTTCCACTCCATGAGTGTCCCCTGCAAAACACCAGCTCCTTGGAACTTGCCACCCTCTCTCCTATGCTGGAACTTGACCAAGTGTCCCCAGGCATTTGAGACAGGTCAGAGGGTGGGAAACGGGGGCACAAAGAGCCCATTTCTTCTTCATTGTGCCTTATAGTTATTCAGCCGTTTCTGTTCTTTATTTTGAGAGAATTCACAAAGACTTAGTTCCAGCATTTAAAGGGCCCAATTCAGTGGCATTTCGCACACTCAGTGTCATGCATCTGTCATCTCTGTCTAGTTCCAGGACATTCATCACCCCCAAAAGAAACCCAGTCCCTGTTAGCAGCCCCTCCCCGTTCCCCTTCCCCCAGCCCCTGGCAGGCACTAATCTGCTCTCTGTCTCTGTGGATTCACCTGTTCAGGACGTTTCGTACACATGGAACCATAGTGTGGCCTTTTGTGTCCGGCTCTTTCCCTTAGTGTGATGACTTTGAGCTTCATCTGTGTTGTAGCAGGTGAAGGTGCGTCATTCCTTTTCATGGCTGAATCATATTCCACTAGAGGGACATGCCGTAACCTGTCTTCTCGGGCTTTGCCACAGAGATGACTTTTTTTGCCTCAAAGATGTGCTGCTGTGCTTGGACCCTAAAGAAACACCTTGTAAAAAAGAGAGAAACCTCTCGTAGAGCAGTGGTTCTCAACCTTCCTGAGGCCGCGACTCTTTAGTACAGCTCCTCATGTCGTGGTGACCCCCAACCATAAAATTATTTTCGTTGCGACTTCATAACTGTGATTTTGCGACTGTTATGTCTTAGGCGACCCCTGTGAAAGGGTCGTGCGACCCCCGGGTTGAGAACGGCTGCTGTCGCGGCAGGAGCCCTGGCCCAGATCTCTGCCTTTCGTGGTCTTGCTTTCTGGCCTCGGTCTACACGGAACCAGAGAGGCGTTGAAGTCCTTAGCCACTCTGTGTAATCTGACCTTTTCAGCAGTCCTGATCCCGAGGGTCGCTGTCAGAGTTTCCCAGGGACCCCGTTAGGCACATTCAGCACCCAGGTGCACAGAAGGGACAGTGCCCATCTTCCCGGCGGGGGGGAGAGTGCTGCCAGGGAGGCCCAGCTCTGCAAAGACTGGGTCTCATTCTGTGGATGTCCGTGCCCTTCTGTGCCGCCCGCCTAGCGTCTCTTCCCGGCCTGGGGGAGGCTGCCTCAGCCCTGCGCTGGAGGTTGTCCTTCTGTGGTGAAAGCTCCACTGGGGTTCGCGTGGTCATCCCAGAGTCTGGACCAGGTGCTGTCTGGGGCTCGGGCCACCTGCTCTTCGGCCGGTCCTGAAGAATGGGCCAGTTTGTTTGTGAGCAGACCAGGAAGTGTGCGATAGAAAAGGAAAACTCTAGAAAGAAAAGTCAGGCCCGTGACTTTCCAGGTAATTCCTGAAAGCCAGGGTCAGGCTGGGATTTATTTCTGACAGTTGCAGCCTCCCCTCCCCCCAGGAATCGAGATCATACATCTCAGTGGATTTGGGCCTCATCATTCAGGGAGGAGCCGGCTCCCCTCCCCCCTCAGCAGGAGGCCGGGGTAGCGGGGGGAGGGGGGGGTAACAGAGTGGAACCCTGAGCTCCTGAGGCATACCATGCCCACATGCGGATGAGCTGGGCATGCCCCTCCCCCAAGGCCCACTGTCCCTGTCGTCTGAGTGGACACCCAGCCGGTTTCCCCCAAGCAGGTCGACGGGCCGCAGGGCTGGTGGGCAGGCTGGGCCGGACCCAGAGGCAGGCCGTTTAATCGGCTTTGATTTCTGGTCCTCGGTGGGGGCTTGACTACAAGGCCTAATTGTTCATGTCGTAGAAACCAAGGCAGACAAAAGATGCCCGGGAGAGAGCACTGGATGCCAGGAAAGGTGCCAGGGCTCCTTGTCAGCTTGCTACAGCTTAATTCTCTGTCCTTGTGAGCTGCTGAAGACGTCGGTGGCCATTTACAAATCGCCGTCAGGAGCCCTAAAACAGGGTGCTGCTTGGAAACCAGCGGCCGGGGGTGGGACAGGACAGCTCAGTCTCTAAGTGAGCTTGTCTTAGAAAAAGAATTTGCCTTTTGTGGCCCACAGTAGGGGACCCTCCCCAGGCAGACCAGGGGGACCCCATGGTTCTCCAGGGTTTAGGAAGCCATGTCTTGCTCTCACGATTTCCATTTCTCTGGGGTGCATGATAGGTGACTTTACCTGCTGCCCCGAAGTCCAGCGCAGACAGGTGTTCTGGGGCGGGTGGGTTTCCCTTTCCCGCTCCCTTTGGAGAGCGAATCTTTCCCGGCTCATTCTGAAACTAAGCAGAGGGTGGACGTACTACATCACAGAAGGGATGGGTTGCATAGTTATTATTTGAAGAGAACGTCGCAACAGCCGTCACTACATAGTTTTAACTCCAGTTAGGTTGATAAGGGATAGGGATGGTCCACATGATCATTAAACTGCCGTCTCTCCCTTGTCCCCCCCCCCATGGCTCCGGGGAGCGCGGCCTTCTCAGGAAAGGTGATGCGCCCGTGGGGCTGTTTGGAAATGGCAGATCATTCAGCCTTCCTCTCACCTTTCTCCCACCATTGGATTTTTTTCCCCCATTGACTTTTTTTTTTTTCCAGGAGAAAAACAAATTTTTAAGATACTTCCACCCACCCTCATATTTTCGTTTTTTAAGTCCTGAGGCCTCTCGATGCTCTGAGATACCCGGGGTTCTGATCTCCTGAGTTCACTCTGCTCAGAGGAGGGGCTCAGGCCAGGTGCCGCGCATGGGCCTTTGGGAACTCAGACTGAGCCCTGGAGACCCGCTGACACACGGATGACCCCCAGGCTGGGAGCATCGCGTGTTTTCTGACCGCCTTGCCTTTCGGTGAACAGCTCAGTTGGATGAGGCTCCGATTTTGTCAACAAATAATGTTGAGCAATCGTGTGTTTAATGTTCCCAGGCATGTGGCTGAAACCTTTTGAAGGCGAAGGGTGGAAGGCGACAACCCGTTTGTAAGTCAACTCTTTGCCGGTTCTGTCTCCTGCGGTGCTCTCTTGGAAAAAAGAAAAAAATCAAAATGGAAAAAAAAAATTTTAATTCCTTCATCAGCATTTGTTCCCACCCAGCTGGTTTCTCTTGGGCTCAGCAACAGTGAGGGGAGACTTATGTTCCCCTCCCAAAATACGGCCAAAAAGACCCCCCCCCCGATCTACAAAGATGCTCGGGCGCCATGGTGCCCAGCAATGAATGCAGAGTGGCTCGGATGATCTCCCCAAATTTGAAAAGTCGAAAGCAGCTTCAGAGTTTTACCGATGGAACCCGGAGTCGGGTGTGAGCGAGGGCCTAAGAGGCGGGCCTGCCCTCCGCTTGCCCTAAGTAATGGCAGTTTATTCAGAATCGCTTGGCCTTTGTTCTGGAGTAGGGATGAGCCTGAGACCCCCTCGAACCCTCCTTCGAAAGAAGAGGTGGGGGTCTCCCTGAGGCTGAAGAGCCTCTCTCCTTTTAAACCCCAGAGGTCACTGATCTGGTGGCTGGAAAACAGTGGTCAGCACCCCATCCCAGCAGTAAAACTGGGGTTCTCGGGAAAGTAAGTAGCTGGAGCCAAGGAAAGTGCTAGATGGTGTTCCCGACTCCATGCACCCCCCGGCCCCCGCCCGAGGACCTCAGAAGCACGTGGCGGCCAGGACCTCATCCCAGAGCGCACCACGCACCGGAGGCAGCGAGGTCAGATGGACCCGGTACACATAGGGGAGAAGTGGGGCCCCCAGTGTGGGAAGAGGGCCTGGAAACTGAGTCAGCGGAGCCTGGAGGAGGCACTGAGAGCTGGGATTGTCCCACAGGGCAAGGCTGGGCCTTCTCCAGGTGGGCACTGAGAGGCAGGGAAAGAGCATGTGACGGCGCACGGTGGGCCTGGGTCTGCTTGTCCTGGGTCGGCTTGTGGAAGGTTGCCTGTTGGCTGCCGGCAGAGAAAGGTAGGAGAGTGTGCTTTGCATCACATCCAGCTCCCTGAGTTCCTGGGAGACAGAAGAGGTGGAGAGGGGTCTCTGCCCTGGTAGAGGTCCCTGGAGGCAGACACCTCCTTGGTGAGAGGGTAGGCGAGCGGGTCAGGAGTGAGTGTGGACGGGCAAGGTCTCTAGGTAGCCTTGGAGAAAAGGGCCCAGGGGAGAGGGACCTCCTCCCCATGCCGTGAGTCTGTCCTTGCCCGCTCAGGATGCAGCTTCCGGAAGGCTCACCTGTGCCAGGGCTGCCAATGGCATTGCTTCCTTCTCGTCTTTCGCTGCCGTCTCGCCTGTGTAGACCCTGAGTGCTGCCACCCATCGGAACCCCTTGGGCCCAGGCCTTTCAAAGCTTTCAGCACCTATACTTCCTCCCCTGTAAGAAACAGCCAACAGGGTGGTCTCTGTCTGGACTCCTGTTCCAGACCTGGGGGTGTGTCCCTTGGAGTTACATGGGGAATTTGTGTCCAAGGGAGTCCCCAGGAAATAACAGGTGGGCAGTCCAGGTGGTGGTGGTGGTGGTGAAGGAACAGGAGGTGGCCCCTCTGAGGCCCCGCCCCCAGAAGAGATGCCACACCCCTCCATCCTCATTGGTCCGCCTGGTGTGGCCTCTCCTCCAGAGTATAGGAGATGCTTCATGGCCTGTCTGCACATGGACATGGGTAAGGTTTGGGTATTGATTTCTGTTTTTCCAGGGAGGGAGGTCTAGTAGAGTCTGTGCAAGAATTTTTGAGAACAACCAGGACCCCATTTCTGTTGTAGCTAGAATCAGGCAGTGGCTTGAATTCGTGGGTCCCCGCACCCTCCGGCAGCAGGTCAGGGGCCAACTCTGTTTCTCGAAGCACAAAGTGGACCCCATGCTGCCCCTTGGCGCGCAGCTCAGGGAACCTTGAAATGATGCTCTCACCTAGGTCTCTTCCTCTCTTCTTCCCCTCATTTCTGCATGCTATTGGTAGCTCCCCCCATTCAGCGCCTCCCCCTTGTCCTGCAGCCCCCCCACTTCTTCCTCAAACCATGTGTGCTGTTGCTAAGACGATGAAAATAACTCCCACCCCCAGGAACTCCCACCCCTCAATTCTCTCCCTCCTTTTTTCCCTTTGCCCTCCCAGAAACTAACCTCTGCCCCTGGATCTTTGCTTTCAGGTGCAGCCCAAATTCCGTTACCCCTTCTACTATGAGATGTGCTGGTATGTCTTGGAGAGATACGTGTACTGTGTGACCCAGCGGTCCTACCTCACTCAGGAGTACCAGAGGGAATCAATGCTGATTGGTGAGTGGACAGCAGGGCCACCGCCTCAGCTGCTCCGCTGGGGCCGAAGCCATTTTACCAGTGGGGTCCTGAGAGTCCCTGGGCTCCGGGAAATCTTTGGAGGACCCTTCGCTGGGAAGCCATCCTTGTCAGCTGCCCACTTGGAATACAGAATCCAAGAAAATGAAACGATGACCCCGACAGAGTTATGTCGGTGGCCTCCAGCCAGGTCTCACTTCTGACTATGCAGATGTGGGGAGGGGCCGGTCCTGGGCGTGATGGCTGAAGCAGGATCCCCATGGAGCAAAGCATCCTGATTCTTTTGATTTCTGAGTAGCCCCCAGTTGACCTTTTTGCCCCCTGTGCCCTGAGGGTTGAGTCTATGTAAGAGCAGGCCCATGAGATAGCAGCCAGTTCCCCAAATCCCAGCTTTGAGCCAGCTGGAGGGGTGGCCAGGGCTGGAGATGCAAGCTTGGCAGAGCAGTGGGTGGTTCTTAGCCGCAGCTGCAGCGTCCGGCCCCGCTGCCGTTACTTAAAGGGACATCATCCCCCCAAAAGGCTCAGTCCTTGCATCCTGACTCCCGGACTCCCGCCCCAAAGTTGCTTCTTCCCCTTTGCCTCTGAGCTGTCCCTGCTGAGGGGTTTCCGCTGTGCCTCAATTCGTCCATCTTCCCCATCGCGGGATAGAACAATGTGACCGTCCCTTGTGATTTCTCCCGTCATCTCCAGGATTTTCGGTCTTTTTTTTTTCCTTCTCACTAAACCTTCTTCCTCCCCCTTGGCTGCCATCCTTAGTGACTTTAGGGTTGGTTTCACTGGCATGTGACGGGGCACACGTTTGTGCTGGGGTTTTGTTGGGAAGTCAGTGGCCTCCTGGAAATTCAGGTTTGGGGGTGGTGGCGGGGGTCACCGTGAGTGCCGTTCCTGTCAGATGATGCGATGCTCAGGTGTGAAAAATGCCGGAACCCCGCAACCTGCCCTTCTAAAGCCTGCAGCCTGCTAGGGGATGGAGGTGGTTCCGGAACAGTGTGAGAGCCACCGTGAGAGCAGCTGTCATGCGTTCCTGTGGCAGCCCCAGGCCGGGAAATGAGAATCACGCCTCTCGTTTAGGGCCGTAGGAGAACATCCCCGACTCTGAGAGGCAGTCTGGAGCCAGTGTTGGGTCATCGCTGCCTTCTTTTTTTCTTAAATTTTCTTACAACTGTTTTCCCAACTTCTGTAGTCCATCATCCAAAGAGAAGGGGGGACATCAGGGAGACCCCTCATTGTTCGAATGCTAGTTGTGTGCCAGGAACCATGCTCAGTGAGGCCTTGTTCAGTCCTCACAACTGGCCTTTGGAGGGAGCAGTCTTTGCCTTACGTGTTTTTAAATTTCATTGTTTTCAGATCGAGCAGGAGAGAGGGAGAGAACCCTCAGAGAAACATCGATGTGAGAGAGACATGTCAGTTGGTTGCCTCCCACACAACCCCAACCAGGGCCGGGGATCAAGCTGCAACCGAGGTACATGCCCTTGACCAGAATCGAACCCGAGACTCTTTGGTCCGTGGGCTGATGCTCTAACCGCTGAGCCAAACCAGCCAGAGCTGCCTAATAGTTTTTAAAGAGCACTATGGGGGTACAGTCACACCCTACAATTCACCTATTTAATGTGTTCACTTTAATGTGGTTTTTAGTTGTGCAGCGATTCATTGTCCTGGAGAGAAACCTGTACTCTTATTTATTTATTTATTTATTTATTTATTTATTTATTTATTTATTTATTTTTTAACTCCTCACCCGAGGATGCTTTTCCATCTATTTCCGGAGAGAGGAGAGAGAAAGAGAAAGAATCAGCGATGTAAGAGAGACACATCGACTGGTTGCCTCTCGCACGACTCGACCAGGGCCGGGGACGAACTGCAGTCTAGGTACGTGCCCTTGACCAGAAGCGAACCTGGGGCTCTTTGGTCTGCAGGCCGACGCTCTCACCCAGCGGTTCCCAACCTGTGGGTGGCGACCCCTCTGGCGGTCGAACGACCCTTTCACAGGGGTCGCCTAAGACCATCGGAAAACACGTATTTCCGATGGCGATTCACAGCAGTAGCAGAATTACAGTTATGAAGTAGCAGCGAAAATAATTTTATGGTCGGGGGTCACACAACACGAGGAGCTGTATTAAAGGGCCGCGGCCTCAGGAAGGTGGAGAACCGCTGCTCTAACCGCTGAGCCAGACCGGCCAGGGCAGAAACCTGTACTCTAGTTATCTTATCTCATCCCCTCTCCTCCAGCCCTCAGCAGTCCATCTACTTTCTGTCTCTGTTCTGGACATTTCGATGAGTGGAATCATACATAATATAAGCCCTTAGGCTAGGTGTGTTCAGAGAGGTGAAGCAACTTGTCTGGGTACACACAACTAGCTGAGCTGGGACTTGAACCTGTGTCGGACTGACTCCAACCTTTCTAGAAGCGAGGGAAGCAGTAGAACTGTCCGAAGAAGCTCAATGTCCAGAGTAAAGGGGGAGGTGTAGTGAGTGGAGGTCCTGGGGACTTCCAGTAGGGAGTTTGGGGTATTCACCTCAGTCTCTTTTGTGACCCCTTCACCCCCATCTCCTGTAGATGCCCCAAGAAAGCCCAGTATAGACGGCTTCTCATCCGATTCCTGGCTGGAGATGGAGGAAGAGTCTTGTGAGCAGCAGCCCCAGGAGAAGGAGGAGGAGGAGGAAGAGGAGGAAGAGGGTGTAGATAAGGTGCCCAAGCCACCCGCCGATGGCCCCGCCTCACCCACCAGCACCCCCTCTGAGGATCAGGAGCCCCCAGGGAAGAAGCCCAAAGCACCTGCCATGCGGTTCCTCAAAAGGACTTTGTCTAACGAGTCAGAGGAAAGTGTCAAGTCCCCAACAATGCCCATAGACTACCCTAAGACGCCCACTGGCTCGCCCACCACCGAGGTCTCTGCCAAATGGACCCACCTCACCGAGTTTGAACTGAAGGGCCTGAAAGCTCTGGTGGAGAAACTTGAATCCCTCCCAGAAAGCAAGAAGTGTGTCCCCGAGGGCATCGAGGACCCCCAGGCACTGCTGGAGGGTGTGAAGGTGGGCAGGGAGTTGCGTCTGGGGCTGGACAGCTGCGGGCTGGGAAGGTTCTGTTCAAAGCATAGCTTTCCCAGGACAGCTCCGCTCGGGGGCTTGGTGCAGACCGCCCTTGAGGCACGCCGTGCATGGAGAGGGGCCTCTGGTTTAAGCAAGCTCATCCAGGGTGTCCAAGCGGAGGCCACCGTGGAGACCTGTGCGGCGTCTGGTGGAAGCTGGCTCTGCGGTTGACAATGAGTTCTTTCTCATACTCGTTGAAATTTGAGGGTTTGCCAACAGTAGGTGCTGTGGGGGCACCGAGAGTGTTCTTGGTTTGGGGACAGACTCTGCCATTGTGCTCAGGGACATTTATGTTCTGGCTTGGCTTCCCCTGGAAGGTGTATCCATTTCACATTAGCAAGCTGGACAGCCTCATGGTCCTCAAAGTGGTCACCTAAGGTGGGCCTCATGGCCACCTGGGGCCCAGAGGTCTCCAAGTGGAGCCTAACTATTGAGCCAACTTTCATTGAGCACCAGCTGTGCTGCCCGTTGGGGAATAGAAATCGGGGGGTCATAGTCACTGCCCTCAGGTAAGTTCACTGTCTGGCAGGAAAGAAAGCAGGTGAAGAAATCAGGAAACGGAATCATGTGCAACTGAGTGTGCTGTGTATACCCAGGGCATGAGAGTGGGCGAGGGCTCTGGTATAGTTATGCAGAGGGCATTTGAATTGGGCTTTAGAGGCTATGTAGGAGTCCTCCAGATGGGGAAGGCTGTTAGAGGCAGAGTGCTAATGAACAGGGGTTTAAGAAACATGAAATACACTGAGCGGCCTTGTCCTGCTGTCATCGTAATAGTAACCTTTGTGGAAAGCTTACTACCTGCCAGGTACCAGTGCTAGGCACGTAGTAGTTACCCTCGTTATCTGCTCTTACCTGATGAGGAAGTAGGCGCAGAAAGTTGAAGGGACCTGCCTGGGGCGACAGCCTGTAGATGGTGGAGCTGGGATGAGGACCCAAGAATGCCTCCAGGGTGCCTGTGTGGACGGACTACACAAATTCCCTCCTGTCGGCATTGCTAAGGCTTTTTGGTGTGAGGCCTCAGAGATACTTGGGCTTCCTTCTCCAATGTCTGATTCAAAAAATAATCCAGCTGCCTGCTGGGGTTGGAGACTGAATTTAAATCTCTTTTTTGATGTCTGCAAACTCTATCCAGGATTTGATAATTAGTTCATTTATTCATGCATTCATTTGGGAAACATTGTGTGAGGCCTTGGGATATCGAAATATTGTCCTCCCCTTTGTGCTCAGTGACCAGGGGCTGAAGTCTTGGGGTCCAGTGAGAGTGAGATCTGGGGCCCACATCAAGTAGCCTGACAGGTACCACCAGTAGAGGGAGCCTGTGTACGAAATCACTAATCCCGGTACATTTGACTTTATAGAGCAGGTGCGCCCCCTACAGGTATGTGAAAGTAAAATTTTATTGCAGAGTAAAATAATTGTGGTATTTCCGTAAACAAACCTTTACTTGCAAATGGGTCTTTTTCATTGATTCTTGACTTTGTTGGAGGTTGCTGGCCTCTCGTGAGATTTTTATGAAAATATATTTATACACACAAAATTTTGCATGTAATGTCCTGAGCCTGTTCCTGGACCACAGGTTAAAAACCCCTATTCTTGCCCTGGCCAGTTTGCTCAGTGGTTAGAGCATCAGCCTGCGGTCCAGAGAGACCTGGGTTTGGTTCCCGCTGAGGGCACGTACCTTGGTTGCAGTTTGTCCCCGGCCCTGGTTGGTTGTGCAGGTGGCAGCCACTCGATGTGTCCCTTTCACGTCCATGTTTCTCTCTCTTTCTCTCTCTCCTCGATGTTTCTCTCTCTCTCTCTCCCTCCCACTCTATCTGAACAAAAAATGGAAAAGTGTCCTCGGGTAAGGATTAAAGAAAACAAACAAACCCTACTCTTGTGGTAGGGAATTTTGTCTACTGGGTTCCCCAAAGTAAACCTGAGAGTTCTGTGATATGGCTACTTTTTTTCTTCTAAGGTCCTGTAAAGTGAGAACAAGGTATTTTCTTTTCTTTTCTTTTTTTTTAATCCTCACCCAAGGACATTTTTCCATTTTTTGTTCAGATAGAGTGGGAGGGGGAGAGAGAGAGAGCAACATCGACGTGAAAGGGACACATCGAGTGGTCGCCACCCACACGGCCCAACCAGGGCTGGGGACAGACTGCAATCCAGGTACGTGCCCTTAGCGGGAACCAAACCTGGGTCTCTCTGGACCGCAGGCCGACGCTCTAACCGCTGAGCCAAACCAGCCAGGGCCAAGGTATTTTCTTTAGTAATTAAATTGTTCATAGTACTAGGGTCCTGAAATGTTGTAAATGAGTTAAACACACATTTATTTCAAAAGGAAGTATTATTCTGTGCTTGCGGGGAGGCTTATTTCTTTAACAGTGTCTGTGTCTCTGATCTGTGTATGTGCAGTGTTCCCGACCCCTGGTTGGTCAGATGTCTTTCTGGGAATTGTACTTGGGCCCCTTTTGTTTCTCACCTGTACCCACCTGATAGGCCTCTGAAGGCTTAGATTCAGCCCCTCGATGAGGGGGAGGAGGCCTGGGGTAGGGCTCAGACGACTTTCAAGGAGCCCAGCCTCTTTCCCCAGCCGTGGGGTTCAGTGCCAGTTCATGATAATATGTGATAATGCGTCTCAATTACTATGTGCTATTGTAGGTTATTGGTTTTTTGGTTTTTTTTTCATATATAAGCTCATTTAAATCTCCCAACAAATTGTGTTTGGCCGACATGGTAGTAAACATTTTTTAAAATTAGTTTACAACGTTAAAATATCAGGAGTTGCCCAGCCGGTGTGGCTCAGTTATCCCAAGGACTGAGAGGTCCTGGTTCGCTTTCTGGTCAGAGCACATGCCTGCGTTTGGGGCTTGATCCCGCCAGTAGGGGGCGTGCGGAAGGCAGCTGACTGATGTTTCCCTCTCGTATTGATGTTTCTCTCTCTCCCTTCCTTTCTCTCCAAAAAGTCAGCAAAAACTTTTTTTTGTTTTATTCGTACCCGAGGACATTTTTTGCTTTTATCTTCAGATAGAGTGGGAGGGAGAGAGAGAGGAAGGGAGGGAGAGAGAGAGAGAGAAACATTATGTGAGAGAGACACATCAACTGGTTGCCACACGACCCCAACCGGGGCTGGGGACAAACTGTAACCGAGGTACGTGCCCTTAGTGGCAACTGAACCCGGGACTCTGGTCCGCGGGCTGATGCTCTAACCGCTGAGCCAAACCGGCCAGAGCAACAAAAACATTGTTTAAAAATGTATCAGGAGTTATATAAAATGCCATGGCGTCCTTGCCCGTGTTTCTGACTGGCTGCCTCCCTGAGTGTGTATTTTCCACTAGGCTGGCACATCTCTTTTTCACATAATCTAGCCACTTAGCTCATTTGTTGAACTCCACAGTCTTTAGAGATATTTCCAGTCTTGAGCCTTGTCTGAGGAGGCGGAGGCCCTTTAAAAAGGCTGCAGAGTTCGTAAACTGTGTGCACAGGCCTCCTAGGGCCCCAGGAAAATTGGAGCTTCTGCTGGCACCTCTAAATGCGGAGTGGTCAGGAGCCCGAAGGGCTGGAGGGGACCGGTGCTGTCTTCCAGAGCAGAGGAGCTCCTGCCTGTCTGGCTGGGCCGTCATCAATCCCTCAGTCTCTAGAGACCCAGGAAAGATTTCTTTTAATCCTCACCCGAGGATATTTTTTTTTTCATTTATTTTCAGATAGAGTGGGACGGAGGGAGAGAGGGAGAAAAACATTGATGTGAGAGGGACACATTGACTGGTTGCCTCCCACATGACCCCAACCAGGCCGGTACGAACCACAACCGAGGTACATGCCCTTGACCGGAATCGAAGCCGCGACTCTTTGGTGTGAGGGCCGATGCTCTAACCACTGAGCAAAACTGGCCAGGGCGACTCAGGAAAGATTTCTGAAGCCAAAGCTGACATTCCGAGTTAGAGTGTTGTCATAGGGGTGAGCAGCGTCTTCCCAGCTGCACACCTAGGTTCCTCTGTCCTCTCTTCCCGGATGTTGGGGGTTCTTTCTCCCTGACTGAGAAATAAAACGCAGCTCAGGGGTCTGGGGCCAAGGCAGAATCCTTAGCCGATGCCCACTGCTCCAGTGCCAGGGAGTGAGTCCTGTTTCTGACCAGTGGTGTTTCCTCCTTGGCGATTGACCAGTTGTGATCTTTGGCTTGTGTTGCAAAATGACGAAGTCTTCTTTCCTTCTCTTCCTTTCTACTGAGCCCTGTGTTTGGTATTTTTAGGGGTAGTGATGTAACAGAGGGTTGATCACAAGAGGAAAGAGACAGGCCTGTCACCTAAGGAGCTCCCAGTGTGATCGCGAAACAAGCTGTGTGCTTGTGCTCGCGCGCGTGCGTGTGCGTGTGTACTCCAAATCCGCTGCCTGTACCAACTCAGGAGAACAAAGGGAAGCAGGGAGGGCCAGGGAGCTCAGTTCTAGACATCTGGGCAACCATAGATCTGAAAAAATGGCTAGGTTGACCCATGCCACTTGTTTTTGCCTAACATTAACTCCTGGGCCCCTGAAACACTTTTGTTATCCCTACTAGTAACGCAGCTAAATCAGCTTCTAAACTGCCCTTTCACAACTAAACAAACTTTTAAATGTCCCTTTCCTTAGAAGTTGTCAAGCAGACACATTTCACAGAGGACTGGGGCATTGTATCCTAATATGGCGTAAGCCAGAAGGGATTGGCCGACATTTGTTGAGCATTTCTTCCGTGTATGATGATCCTCCACAACCTGGAAAGGTGGGGACTGTTATTTTCCCAGTTCTTGGGCGAGGAAACTGAGACTCAGAGAGATGTGGTGACTTGCCCAAACCACGTAGCTAATACGCTTATAACGACGATGCACTGGTGTGTGTTAGTTTCCTGTGACTGCCATGAGAAGGGACCCCAGACTTGGTGGCTCACCACAGAATGTATTCCCTAACAGTCCCAGAGGCCACAAGTCAGACATTAAGGTGCCGGCAGGGCTGTGCTCCTTGGAAGGCTCTAGGGCAGGGCCCTTCCGTGCTCCTCCAGCTTCTAGTGGTCCCTGGTGTTCCTTGGCTTGTCACAGCGTGGCCCACCAAGGAAGGTCACATTCACAGGTTCGGGAGTTAGGACTTGATCAACCCAGGCAGCCTTGATGGTTGGGCTGGAGCTTGGGGAGGTGTCCTCGAGGCAGTGCATTGAGGTTGCAGGACTCCTTACCTGTGGCAAGGGGGGGACCCCTGAGACTGCGGGGTTCCCCAGAGCAGTACTCTGAGCTCCTCCCTGTTGTTCTCCCTTTACTGGCCTGTGTTTGGTGATTCGAGATGCCTGCCTCTGCTTTATTATCACAGTGGTGGTAGTTTTAGTCACAGTATAGATGGAGATTCTAATTATTAACGCCCCACCCCTGGAAACAGTGGCACCTGCATCCATTGTTGGCATTTAGCTCTTTGGGAGAAGTTGCACAAGGGCGAGGCCCAGCATGTCCACTGTCGGTGGGTATCGTGTTGGGTGACGGGAGTGTCCCGCAGAAAGGGCCCCGTGGCCCAGATCTTTCTCTTTTTCAAAGCCTGCCCTGGGCTTTCCCCCTGCAGGCTTGAAGGGTGTAGCCCGGGCTCCCTTGTCTCTGCTCCCAGGAGCCCCGGGGTGTGTATAAATTCCGGCAGAGCCCAGGGAAGCCAGCACCACGAGTCCCTTCGGCACAGTTTATTTCTCAGGGAGAAAATCTCCGCTTAGAATCCTCTCTTCCTGCAGCCTGTCACCTGCAGGGCCACTGCTGACTGTCAAGTCCAAATGGATTGTTAAGAGAAATAATGAAATTTCATGTTTGGGCAGGCCCACTTTGGACATGCGTGTCTCTTCCGTGATTGGGAAGAAGTTTGAGAAATGCTTTCTTTTTGAAAAATCCTCACCCGAGGAGATTTTTCACTGATTGTGAGCTAGAAGGGGAGGGGGAGAGGAGCGAGAAAGAGAGAGAGAGAGAAACGCCGATGTGAGAGAGACACATTGATTGGTTGCCTCCTGCACAACCCTGACTGGAGCCAGGGATTGAACCTGCAACCGAAGTGTGTGCCTTTGACTGGGAATCAAACCTGAGGCGGTGGTCCTGGGGCCGATGCTCTGACTGCTGAGCCAGACTGGCCGGGGCGAGAACTGCTTCCTAAGGAGTTCATGGCTGCATCATTCTTGCGTATTTGCAAGGGATGGACGAGGATGGCTCCCGTTTGTATTTGTTGATAGAGTGGTGAATGTGGAGCCCAGGTTGCCCCCTAGGGCCCTGTGTGTGAATAATGGGTGTAGGTCAGCCACAGAGGTTATGGGAATGGTTTTCTGAAGCCCTAGCACCCAACGTTATGACCTAGGCTTGTAGGCAGATGGTCCAGGTCAACGCCAGGTTTCTCTCAGCTGTGTGTCCTTGGGCGAGTCACTTAATGTCTCTGAAGGTTAGTTTCTGCTTTTGTGTAATGGGGGAGAATTGGCCCTACCCCACAGATAGGATTATTTTATTTATTTATTTATTTATTCATTTATTCATTTATTTATTTATTTATTTATTTAAATTCTCACTCGAGGATATTTTTCTATTTATCTTCAGATAGAGTGGGAGGGAGAGAGAGGGAGAAAAAGGGAGAGAGAGAGAAACATCGACTTGAGAGGGACACATTGCCTGGTTGCCTCCTGCATGATCCCCACCAGGGCCAGGGACGCACTGCAACCGAGGTACGTGCCCTTGGCCGGAATCAAACCCACGACTCATTGGTCTGCGGGCCGACACTCTGACCGCTGAGCCAAAGCAGCCAGGGCCAGATAGGATCATTTTAATGCCCAGGGCAAGCACTCAACAGATGCTCTAAGAATGGCAGTAAAATCACATCCAGCTCCATGGTGGGACATCAGGGTGTGGATATCACTGTTCTACCTTCAGGCAAGATAACAGGAAGCTGCAGCTTACTCAAGGTCATGCTGTCTATAAGTTGCAGAACTTGAACCCAGATCTTCTCACTCCAGAGCTGCAGTCCCAGGCACAACAATTACAGTTAAACTGGGGACATGAGGTACACAACTGGTACTTTCTAGAACCTCTGAATCCATTCCTCTCGGAGTAACTGCTTTGTCCCACTGCCTCCTCCCCTTTTATTTATTATTTATTTATTTATTTATTTTATCCTCACCTGAGGACATTTTTCCATTTTTTGTTCAGATAGAGTGGGAGGGAGAGAGAGGAAGAGAGAGAGAGAGAAACATCGACGTGAAAGGGACCCATCGAGTGGCTGCCACCCACACGACCCAACCAGGGCCGGGGACAAACTACAACCGAGAGGTATGTGCCCTTAGTGGGAACCGAACCCGGGTGTCTCTGGACCGCAGGCCGACGCTCTAACCACTGAGCCAAACCGGCCAGGGCCCTCCTCCCCTTTTAAAAAATTGTGGTAAAATAAAAAGATGAAATGATTGGAGGAAAAAAATAGTGGTAAAATATACATAACAAATTGACCATTTTATCCATTTTTAAGTGCACCGTTCAGTGGCATTAAGCGCATTCACACTGTTGTGCAGCCATCACCTCATCCGTCCCCAGACCGTTTCATCGTCTCAGACTGAAACCGTCCCCACTAAACAACTGTCCGATTCTTCGTCTGTCCAGCCCCTGCTGACCACCATTCTACTTACTGCTTGTATGAATTTGACTCCTGGGTACCTCATACCCACTGGAGTTGGATCATGTGTATATTTTTGGTTCCTTTCTGTTGTATTTCCTTTTAAATACATACATGGTAGAAAACTTGATACTCCAAGCATTCTGTTTTACCTTATTGTAACTGTTACGGTCTGATTGGCATTTTAAAAATTATTTTCTATTAATAGACTTTATATTTTAGATTTACAGAAAAATTCAGCAGCTAGTACAGTTTCTATATACCCTGCACACACCCAGTTTCCCCTGTTATTATTTTATTTTATTTTTTTATCCTCACCTGAGGTCATTTTTCTATTTTTTGTTCAGGTAGAGTGGGAGGGGGAGAGAGGAAGAGAGAGAGAGAAACATCTATGTGAAAGGGACACATCGAGTGGCTGCCACCCACATGACCAACCAGGGCCGGGGACAAACTGCAATCGAGGTACATGCCCTTAGCGGGAACCGAACCAGGGTCTCTCGGGACCGCAGGCCGACGCTCTAACCGCTGAGCCAAACCTGCCAGGGCTTTGTTATTAACATCTTACATCAGTATAGTACATTTGTTACAGTTAATGAGCCAATATTGATACATTGTTTTTTTTTTCTTCAGTTTTTTTTGTTAATCCTTACTGGAGGATGTTTGTCCATTGGTTTTTGGATAGAGATAGAGTGGAAGAAGAGGGGGAGGGAGGGGGGGGACAGAGAGAGAGAGAGAGAGAAACATCGATGTCTCTGTGTCTCTGGTTGCCTCCTGCCCAGCCCCGGGGGCGGAGATGGAACCTGCAACCCAGGTACATGCCCGTGACTGGGAATTGAACTCATAACCCTTTAGTCTGTGCGCCGATGCTCTAACCTCTGAGCCAAACCAGCCCAGTCTCTCATCCTTTTTGACCTATGTCCTTTATCTGTTCTTAGATCCCACCCAGGACACCACACTATGTTTCCGCTTCTGTCGTCTGAGGCTCCTCTGGGCTGTCTGTTCTCAGACTTCCTCAGTTTCTGTTGACCTTGACAGAGTTGAGGTGTGCTGGTCAGGCATTTTGTAGAAAGTCCCTCTTTGGGAATTTGTGGCTTTATTTTTTTTTAAGGTTATTTCCCGGAAGCTTACTATAGGTTAGTCATTTATAAGTCAGGAACATGGACTCAGTTTCTGTGAGTGTGTGGGTGGTGGCGGCGTGGTGGACTCTGTGGAGAGCTCACCTGGTGTTTCTTGCTGGCTTAAGTCTGGCCTCCAGCCCCCTTCAGAGACCTCCCCCCTACCCTGGGCTAATATGGCTCCTTTGTTTGGCACAGAATGTCCTGAAGGAGCATGCGGACGATGACCCCAGTCTGGCCATCACTGGGGTCCCCGTGGTCACATGGCCAAAGAAGACTCCAAAGGTAAGAAGCAGGTTGCCTGCATCTCCTGTAAGGTGAATGTCGGCACCTTCCAGGGTTGATTCCTGGGAGAGCGCACCCCAGTTAAGACAGTTTTAGTGATTTTTTTCATTGCAAGTTTTTGGGTTTTGAAAGGGATCATTTTTCCTAGCGTGGGAACTGCAGGCAGTGCCCTCTCGTGGTCACTCAGGACATTGCGGGGAAATGGTGCCTCACCTTTCCCTGTGATGAGGGGAATTTCCTGAAGACGGTGCTCGGGTGGGATGTACATGTGTCAACAGTCTGTCTACACTCAGTCTGTCTACACTCAGCTTTCTAGAGCAAGTTACATAAGCTCCCCAGAACCTTACCTTCCTTGTTTGTCAAAAGGGGTTATACCGTATCTATTTCGCATGGTGGTGTGAGGACTAAATGAGATAATTCACACAAAGTCCTTAGGACAAGGACTGACCCATGGCTAGGGCTCTCTAAATGTTCCTTGCAACTTAAGCGACCTCCTCGTGGATGGCTGTTTTGCCGATTTCTGATTTTATTTATTTATTTATTTTGCCATTATGTAAAACCCAGAGGGACATTCTAGCTCTGTGCTGTCCAAAGTGGTAGCCACCAGGCCACATGTGGGTGCCGAGCACGCCCGCACTGAAAAGCGCTGTAACTGAGATACACAGTGGATTTCAAAGACCTACCCCAACGAAGAACAGTGTAAAATATGTCATTAATTTATTTTTGTGTGATTGCATGTTGAAATTAGGGTTATCAGATTTTTCAAAAGATGCCCATTTAAATTTGAATTTTAGATAAACAACAAATAAACTTTTTAGTATAAGTATATCCCACATATTACATGGGATATACTTAGGCTAAAAAAGATGTTATTCATCTGAAATGTAATTGGGGGATACTATGTTTTTATTTGCTAAATCAAGCAACCCTAAAATAAATAAATAAATTGGGCAAGCCTAGTTGAAATAATAATATTTTGGCTCCGATGGTTAAACGTGTACATTATTAATATTAATTTTACCTGTTTTGGGTTTTTTTTTGCTATTATTTTTACTTTTTTTTCCGTTAATTTTTATTAACTTGTTTTTGTTACAGATGTTTCTCCTTTTACCTGTTTGTTTTTAATCCTCACCTGAGGATATGTTTCTATTGGTTTTTTGTTGTTGTTGTTAATCCTCACTTGAGGATATTTTTCCATTAATTTTTAGATAGAGTGGAAGGAAGAGAGAGAGAAAGAGAGAGAGAGAGAGAGAGAGAGAAACACCAATATGAGAGAGACACATTGATTGGTCACCTCCTGCAAGACCCACCCCAGGGCTAGGGATCAAATCTGCCCTTGAAAAGGAATCGAACCTACTACCCTTCGGTCCACGGGTCGATACTCTAACCACTGAGCAAAGCCAGCCAGGGCTTTTTCTATTAATTTTGAGAGAGAGAGAAACATCCATGTGAGAGAAACATCTATCTGTTGCCTCTTGTAAGCATTTCAACTGGGGATGGAACCTGCAACCTAGGTATGTGCCCTGTCTGGGAATCAAACCCACAACCTTTTTTGGTGTACGGGATGACACTCCAACCAACTGAGCCACCTTGCCAGGGCTTCTTTTTACCTTTTTAAATGTGGCTACGAAAAAACAGTTAAGCCCTGGCCAGTTTGGCTCAGCGGTTAGAGTGTCGGCCTGTGGTCCGGAGAGACCCGGGTTCGGTTCCCGCTAAGGGCACGTACCTCGGTTGTAGTTTGTCCCCGGCCCTGGTTGGTCGTGCAGGTGGCAGCCACTCGATGGGTCCCTTTCACGTTGATATTTCTCTCTCTCTCTCTCTCTCTCTCTCTCTCTCTTCCTGGCACTCTATCTGAACAAAAAATGGAAAAATGTCCTTGGGTGAGGATAAGGAAAAAAAAAAAAACCACTTTAAAATTCCTATGTGGCTCACATTCTATTTCTATTGGCCAGTGCTGTTCTAGGTTATTCTTTTCACCTTTGTTTATCTCCTCAGGGTGTATTCCTAAGTGTGGCTTTGCTGGGGAAAGGGCACCCGTTCCTTGTGGATGTTGGACTCTAATATTTGAAGCTTAGCGGGCATTTCGGTGGCAATGGGAATGGAAAAGGATTCGCCTCCCTGTCTCCTGCCTTTAGTTCCCCAGTTCGTGGAAGCAGGTGGGGTTTTAAAGCTGACTTTCCCCGACATGGGCAATAAATATAAGTGCCATTTATCCGACCACAAACTGTGCATGCAGACACAGCGCCTTGAAACAACCCAGCCAGGCCCCGCGGCTGCTCTGAACCCGAAGAGGAAACCGTGGCTTTGCCTCCAGGGGAGGGTTTAGGGTTTGCAGAATGTGGGCTTTCAGGGAAACAAACTCACCGTTAGCCACTGTCATCCCGGAATTCATGGAGAGGTCCGAATGAGTCCCTCCGGGGAAGTCCCTTCAGGACTGCCGATGTGCCCTGTCTTCCGTGCCTGAGACCCTCAGCCCACTCTTTGGGGGCTTACAGGCATTAAAACAAACAAAAACCTGCCCCCCTTTTTCTCCAGAGGCCTGGAAATGGGAAGCTGGCTTCTGGGGGAGTAGCCCTTACCTAATATTCCCAAGGAGGATCGTTACAGGCACTGGTCTGTACCCAAGCTCGGCCTGGATGGGAGAAACTGCAGCCCTTAGGTTGGTGGGGACAAAGTAGGTGGGAGGGAGAAGGAAGAACCTTTGACATTCAGCAACACTTGCGGGGTACCAAACATTTTATAGTAAAACAAATCGAATTCAAATACCATACGGTTCTCCCGCTTCAAGGGCACAGTGAGACATTTTTAGTATAATGAAAATATTGAAAGCGTTGCACCACCATCACCACAATCTAATTTTAGAACATTTTCATACCCCGGAAAAGAAACCCCGTCGGCAGCCCTTCTACCTTCCCCTAAGCGTCCCCTGCTCCCAGCCATCACTAGTCTGCTCTCTGTCTATGGATGTGCCAATTCTCGGCATTTCAGAGAAATGGCGTCAGTATGTGGCCTTTGGTGATTAGCTTCTTTCAATTAGCATGGTATTTTTAAGCTTCATCCAAGTTCAGCATGTATCAATACTTCATTTCTTTGTATGCCTAATATTCTATTGTACGGCTGCATATCACATTCTGTGTATCCATTCATCATTGATGGGCACTTGAGCTGTTTCTATTTTATGGTGATTGTGAATAGTGCAGCTATGATTTGTGTACAGGTGTTTTTTTTCTTTATTGAATTTTTTAGAGAGAGATAGAAACATCGATGAGAGAGAATATTGACTGGCTGCCTTCTGCATGTCCCCCACTGGGGATTGGGCCCACAACGTGGACATGTGTTCTGACTGGGAATTGAACCAACGGCCTCGTGGTGCATGGGTTGACGCTCAACCACTGAGCCACACTGGCGGGCTGTGTACAGGTTTTTATGTGAGGATATATCTTCTTTTCTCTTGGGTAGATACCTAGGAGTAGAGATTACTGGTCAGATGGTACCTCGATGTTTAACTTTTTTTTTTATCCTCACCCAAGGATATTTTTGCATTTATCTTCAGATAGGGCGGGAGGGAGAGAAGGAGAAAGAGAGAGAGAGAAACATCAATGTGAGAGAGACACATCGATTGGCTGCCACCCATACAACCCCAACCGGGGCTGGGGACAGACTGCAACCGAGGTACGTGCCCTTAGCGGGAATCGAACCCAGGTCTCTCTGGTCTGCAGGCTGACGCTCTAACTGCTGAGCCAAACTGGCCAGGGCTATGTTTAACCTTTTATTATTATTATTATTATTTTAAATAAAATTTATTCTCTCTCTTTTTTTTCTTTATTGATTTTTAGAGCTAGATGAAGGGAGAGGGAGAGAGATAGAAACATCATTGAGAGAAAACATCGATCGGCCGCCTCCTGCAGGATCAGGCCCCCAACCTGGGACTGTGCCCTGACCGGGAATCAAACTGGTGACCTCTTGGTTCATGGCTCGATGCTCAACCACTGAGCCACACCGGCTGGGCTATGTTTAACCTTCGGAGGCACTGCCAGGCGGCTGTCCACAGCGGCGGCCCCATTTTCCGTTCCCACCAGCTGTGTACGAGGGTTCGAATTTCTCCGTATCCTCACCAACGCTTGCTGTCTGTCCTTTCCATCAGAGCCATGCTAGCTCAGTCTGTTTCTTTGTAATTTAGTTTATGTTTTCTATCCTGTCTTTGAAGTTTATCGTGTGAGTTTTCAAAGGCCACCCTAACCAGGTATCACAGGCTGCGTGGCATAAATGGCAGAAGTGTCCCCTTCCCCACCGTGCTGGAGGCCAGACGTCCGAGATCAGGGTGTCAGTTGGCAGGATATATTTCTTCCGAGGACCGTCTTTGGCGCGTTGATAGCCGTTGTCTCTGTGTCTTCACATGGTCTTCCCATTGTGTGTGTGTCTGTGTCTTAATCTTGTACTTACAATGACACAGGCATACTGAATTCAGGCCCCACCCTAACAACCCGGTGTTAACTTAGTCACCTCTCTACACACCTGTCCCCAAATGCAGTCACATTTGGAGGTACTGGAGGTTAGGACTTCAACACAGGGATCGGGGGGAAGGGGCACAATTCAGCCTACAATATTTATTCTCAATTATTTCAGAGTCATGAAAAGATATAAATAATAGAATAATGAATGCCATGCCCCCCCCCCCAAACTAGAAAGAAATTATTGCCACTGCAGAAATTAAATCCCCTGGATGTTCTTCCTTGTTGTATATACTAGTTTTTAGATCTTACTTAAACCTTCCAAGGAGGCTAGGAGGTGGGTAGTCTTATCTTGTGGTGCCCTGGAAACTGGGGACCCAGAGAGATACCCGGGTACGCTTGGGGCCACACAGCTTGTGAATAGTAAGGTGTTTTTGTCCCCAGACGTGTTTCTGTGCTCTGAGGAGCTCAATGAAATGTGGCCGGGGGGAGGGGGAGGGGAGGCCCAGTGCTATATTTATGCATTTCCTGGCCTGTGAGGTTAAAAAGTTAACGGGAACGGAAGAAGTAAGTAAACGACTGAGTGCCCGGGCCGCCCGGGGTCTCTTGATTCCCAGGTTTGCAATCAGCTTCCTCTCCATTTCATGCAGGTTGGGTTGAAAGATCAAGGGTGCTCACTGAGGCTGTCAGGATGCGAGGTAGGGAGCGGCACTGGGTCTGGGGCAGGTTCCTTAACAAGTAATTAATGATAAATGATGATTAGCTCGCAACGCTTTGATCTCCCACCTTGGCTCCCGGGGAACGAGGGCCTTTTCTGGAACTGATTAGGTGCTGTGAGGTCATTTCTGATGTGGCGTCTTTCAAATCAAAGATGCTACTGAATCACCATCCATCACCGTCCACTCGATTGGCTCTTTCCACCAGTGTTGATGGATTTGTTTGATCCGACTACACATTGGCCGCTTCCTTTTATGACCAGGTGGTGGGATTTGGGGGGGGCTGTCTGTGACCTTAGAAGCAAGCCCAGGGATGTGAGCTTATTTGAAGCCCGACCTCTGAACTCAGGAGCCGGTTGATCTGCTCACCAGCCAGACACTACTACCCGACCAGCTCGCGAGTTCATTCTGGGGAAGGAAACTGAGGAAGGGGGGGGCCCGAGCCTCGGCTGCCTGTGGAAAGCGAGCCTGTTGAAGCTCCTGCTTCTTAATTCATTATCTCTAGTGGCCAAAGCAGGCTGCCACTTGAATTTCAATTATTGGCAATTTCTTTGGAGTGAAGGAGCAGAGGCCGGTGGAATATTATGTGTGTGAACAAGTATTGTGACAGGGGACGTGGGGACAGTCCTCCGCAGCCGTTACTGGGTGAGCTTCCTCATGAGGATGTTACCTGGCCACACAGGACCCTCGGGAGGAAGCGACAGACACCCGCCCGAGGTGTGTGTCACCCTCGGTTCTGCTGTTTCTCCTCCCCTTCCTCCACAGTTGGTCATTTAGATCCGGGAGGCCCGAGAAGTCTCGGGTGTCTCGGGAGTGACACGCAGCCTTTCTGTCACTTATTGGTTATAAGAGGCCCCCGTGCACTTCCTGTTCCTACTCTGCTCCCAGTTCCTGTCACTGCCGCAGTGATTAAGCCGGGTTGGTGTACAGCCAGGGAGGAAGACGCCGAGAATGACTACTGTCATCTCCTCGGGGCCTGGTAGTTTCCTACACAGGCGGTGTGGTCCATGGAGGACCGGCCCTCGGGCATCCGCTGTACCCCGGGAACACGTTAAGACAATACAGCTTCCTGGGCCCCACCCCGGACACGGTGATTGGGTGGGGCCCCGGGATCTGCACTTTCTAAACGCTTCGGAAGTAATTCCCGTGCGTGGCTAGGATAAGCTCTGGGGGCAGGTGCTCCCGGGGGCGAATCCTGGCTCTGCTGCTCGCTAGCTGGGTGGTCGTGGGTCCGTCTGAGCCTCAGTTTGCTCATCTGTAAGAGGCGCTAATAAGGCCTTCTCTGCAAGATGCTGTCTGGAGGATACCTTGATAGTAGGCCAGCACTCAGTGATAGTGATGAGAGTCTTTGTAATGATGGTTTATAAGCAAATGGTATAACTCAGAAGGCTGGTGGTTTTCTCACTAGAAACAGAGGACATAGAAGGGAGCCGGGAGCAGGAAAGGGGGTGAGCAGTTCAGAGACCTTTCCGTCCCTAGGTTATTACTGGCTGGTGCTAGAACCCAAAGCTCCAGCAAGGGAGTGGCTTGATTTCCCTGAAGTGGTCACGAGGGGGCTGGCTTAAGAAAGTCCTTCTTGATCCCTTCCTCGGTCCCCTGAAGGGGGGTGTCTAGGCCCTGTGAACTGGGGGGGGGGGGAGGCAGCTGAGGCCACCAGCTCCCACTCTGGGCCAGGGTGAGCATCCTCGTTTATCCCATCGACTTAGAGAGATCCTGTCTCACTTGGAGTTTTTCAGCCATCACCTGTATCTTTGTACAACCACTTTATTGGAACTTTAAGACAGCATTCAGCTGAAATAACCTGTAATTAAAGTCTGCAGCCCAGGATTTTTTTCTTAGTCTGATAACCTGCTCAGCTGTCTGCGTTAATAATGCCAACGACAAGTTCTTGGAAAGCAGTTACTCTGCCTTCGGTGGAGTAATTAGAAAGCTGGGCCATTATCATGGTTATATTTCTGGAACAATGGCCTCTCCTTCGGACTTTTCTTTTTGTCAAATGTCGTTGTCTGTCCTCCCATTTTAAGGGAGGACACTCGATCACTGACGCTGGGAGTAAGTTGTCCTGTTCGTTTTTTCCGCTTCTCTGTAATTCGTCTTTGTTAGAAAGATGGAGGGATGTGCTACCAAATGACGTCAGATAATCTTTCTGCAAATTCAGGTGAGCTAGAGGAAAAGGCGTGGTTCAGGGAATACAGGTGAAATATTTACATTGCTTAATTTGGCTTCGTGTTACAAAGGTGGGCAGGACAAGTGTACGTGGAGACAAAGAAAGTAGGTGGGTGTACGTGAAACTAATATAAAATAATATTGAATGTAAACTGTAACTGGGAAATTAAATTACAAAGTCATGGGAAGTGAAAACTATGGTAAAACCTGCTCTAACCCACCGAGCTTCTCCACCAATGAATGCAAAGCACTTTGCAGGAGGCCAGAGAGAATTTCACTCATAAAAAGAATTTGGGGGCACTATTTAGATGAATTTCATTCTGTCAAAGTTTGTGGAACACGATGGCCGTAGGGACCTGGCGTGGGGCTACTGGAGGAGGCTTGTTGGTTTGGGTGTTCCCAGTTGATTGGTTCTTCAGGGGAAGGGTTTTATTTCTTTTAAATGGTGGAAAAGTAGCCCTGGCCACTTTGCTCAGTGGTTAGAGCGTTGGCCTGAGGTCCAGAGAGACCTGGGTTCGGTTCCCGCTAAGGGCACGTACCTTGGTTGCAGTTTGTCCCCGGCCCTGGTTGGTCGTGTGGGTGGCAGCCACTCGATGTGTCCCTTTCACGTCGATGTTTCTCTCTCTCTCTTCCTCTCTCTCCCTCCCACTCTATCTGAACAAAAAATGGAAAAATGTCCTTGGGTGAAGATTAAATAAATAAATGGTAGAAGATTATATACAGCGTAGCTCTGGCCTGTGTGCCTCAGTTGGTTGGGTGTCCTCCCTTTCACCAAAAGGTTGCCAGTTTGATTCCCAGTCAGGGCACGTACCTGGGTTGTGGATTTGATCACCAGTGGGGAGCATGCAGGAGGCAGCCTATAGATGTTTTGCTCTCACATCAATGTTTCTCTCTCTCCTTCTCCCTTCCTCTCTCTAAAAATTAATAAAAATGTTTTAAAAAATATATACACAAGTTGACTATTCTAACCGTTTTTAGGTGTATAATTCAGTGGCATTAAGGACATTCACATTGTTATGCAGCCATCACCACCGTCCATCTCCAGAACTACTTCATCTTCCCAGACTGCAACTCTGCCCTATTAGACAATAAATCCCTGCCCCCCACCCCTTCCCAGCCCCTGGTGACCACCACTCGACTTTCTGTCTCTATGAATTTGACTGCTCTGAGTACCTTGAATAAGTGAAACCACACAGTATTTGTCTTTTTGTGACTGGCTTATTTCATGTAGCATAAAGTCTTGGGCGTTTATCCACATGCAGCCTGTGTCAGAATTCCCTTTTTATGGCTGAATGATATTCCATTGTATGAATAATGGACCACATTTAGTGTTTCCATTCGTCTGTTGGTGGACACTTGGGTTGCTTCCATCTTTGGCTGTTGTAGATAATGCCGCTATGAATATGGGTGTATGAACAGCTTTTCGAACCCTTATTTTCCATTCTTTTGGGTATATACCCAGAAATGGAGTTGCTGGATCATATGCTAATTGCTTATTTACTTTTTTGAGGACCTGCCATGCTGTTTCCCATAGCAACAGCACCGTTCTATTATCCCACCAACAGTATAGAAGGGTTCCAGTTTCTCCACATCCTCGCCAACACTTGTTATTTTGTTTATTTTTTTTAAATAGCCTTCCTGCCCGGCCGGTGTGGCTCAGCAGTTGAGCATTGACCCATGCACCAAGAGGTCACCGGTTTGATTCCCGGGCAGGGCATATGCCCAGGATGTGGGCCAAATCCCCAGTGGGGGCATGCAGGAGGCGGCTAATCTGTGTTCTCTCTCATCAATGTTTTGATCTCTCTCTCCCTCTCCCTTCCTCTCTCTCTAAAATCAATCAAGTAAAGCAAAGGAAAAAAAATACCTTTTTCTCTCTCCCTCTCCCTTCCTCTCTCTCTAAAATCAATCAAGTAAAACCAAGGAAAAAAATAGCTTTTTCTCTCTCCCTCTCCCTTCCTCTCTCTCTAAAATCAATCAAGTAAACCAAAGGGAAAAAAATAGCTTTCCTATCCTATCCATTGTGGCTCTGTGGTTAGAGCATCAGCCCTTGACTAGAAGGGTCACAGGTTTGATCCCCGGCCCCAGTTGTGGTCATGTGGGAGGCCCCCAACCAATGTATCTCTCTCACATCCATGTTTCTCTGTTTCCCTCCCTCCCGCTCTCCAAATATCAACGGAAAAAATATCCTCAGGTGAGGATTAAGAATAACAACAAAAATAGTCATCCTAACAGGTGTTATTTCTTTTTAATTCACTCTATTTTTTATGCTGAAGTATTGTTTGGAACACTACAGACATAGTGATAATTCTACTCCTAAATATTTACATTTGCATCTCTGAAAAAGACGAAGGTTTTCTACCTAGCTAAAATATTGTTATGACTCCTAACAAAATTGATAATTCCTTAATACAACCTAATGCCTGGTCATCCTGGTCATATTCAGATTCCCAAATTATTGTTTAAAAAATTTTTTTAAATTTTTAAATTTTTATTTTATTATTATTTTTAATTTTCACCCAAGGATATTTTTCCATTTTTGTTCAGATAGAGTGGGAGGGTGGGAGGGGGGGGGAGAGAGAGAGAGAGAGAGAGATCAACGCAAGAGGAACACATTGACCAGTCGCCTCCTGAGCGACCCCGATCAGGGCCGGGGACGAACCACAACCAAGGTACGTGCCCCTGACTGGAATCGAACCTGAGACCCTTTATTTTTCAGGCCAACGCTCTACCGCTGAGCCAATCTGGCCCGGGTCCAAATTATCCTTTATAGCTGCATTGCCCGAACCAGGGTCCAATCCAGGACCACACACGGAATCTCAGTTCTCTCTTTTAACCCAGACCTTTGTTAGGATGGTGATTCGTAGAGAAGGTGGAAGGACCCACGTGTGCTGCAGAACATCTTATTTTACGCTCATGTCTGATGCTTCCTGGTGGCATCATTTAGCTTCCCTCTTGTAATTTCTGTAACTTCGCCATTAGATCTCATGGCTTGGTTAGATTAAAGTTGAATAGCATAGTGATTAAGGTGGTGGCGGTCTGATTCTTCCCCCATTACTCAGTTGTGTTCATCCATCTTTCCCCCATAGAACAATCTGGAAGGGGACGCGTTGCCCCTTGCTTTCTCCCACCGTTCACTGCTGGTTTCAGCCCTGGTTGCTCCTTCGTTCCTGAGTGAGTCGTTTCACCAGGAGCTGCGGAGTAAAGCACATCATCCCTCCCGGGTGAATTTGCGACCGTTCTTGCCCCGAGCTTCCCTGCATCCGTCAGGACGGCCCTTAATCGAGTTCCTCCCGCAAAGGCACTGTGCCTGCTCATTCTTTCCCTTTCAAGACCAATTTTCAAAGCAAGGAGTCCGTTTAATGGCAGCTTCAAATGGTGACAGATGAGCTTTGTCAGGCTTTTTCTATTTTGAGTGTCACGATAAACTCATGGATTTTCATAGATCCAGGGGGATCTCAACGGCAAATTGGCTTGCTGGAGATCAGCCATTTTTAAAGAACAGCAAGAATGGTAGATGAAGAGAGGCCCATGGCAGGTGTGTGTGTTTGTGTGTGTGTGTGTGTGTGTGTGTGTGTGTGTGTGTGTGTGTGTGGAGTCTGTCTGTCTGTCTATCCCCCTCCCCTCCTCCCAGGCACACCAGAGTATTGACATTTGCATTTCCAGGCCCACACCCTAAGTGAAAGGCATTGGAGTTTTGTCAGAGCCCATCAGTGACTGTGAGCCGCTCATTGAAGAGGTGATTCAACTCTCTCCTTGATTGGATTCATTTCTACATGCCCCAGGGTTTAGGGCCCACATTCCCAGCCAGGTTACCTTTTAGGGATTGAAACTAAGATCACCTCTTCATGTGGGTAAAATCCACCTAATATAAAAATAACCATTTTAGCCCTGGCTGGTGTGGCTCAGTTGGTTGGAGTATCCTCCATGCACCAAAAGGTGGCAGGTTCAATTGCTGGTCAGGGAACATACCCAGGTTTTGGGTTTGATCCCCAATCGGGGTGCATGTGCAAGGCAACTGATTAATGTTTCTCTCTCACATTTCTCTCTCTCTGTTTCTCTTTCCCTTCCTCTCTCTAAAAGTCAATAAAAGTAACCACTTAACAGAAGAATAGTTTAGCCCAGCTGGTGTGGCTCAGCGGTTGAGCGTCAACCCATCACCAAGAGGTCATCGGTTTGATTCCCAGTCAGAGCACATGCCCAGGCTGTGGGCCATATCCCCAGTGGAGGACACGCAGGAGGCTGCCAATCAATGTTCTCTCTTCATCTATGTTTCTGTCTCTCCCTTTCCCTTCGTCTTTCTCTCTCTCAAATCAATAAAGAAAAAAAAAGAATAATTTATTGGTTTTTAGAGAGAGAGGAAGGGAGAGAAGCATCAATGTGAGAGCACATCGGTCGGCTGCCTCCTGCATGCCCCTCACCAGGGATCAAGCCCAGAACCTGGGCATGTGCTCCAAACAGGAACTGAACTGGCCACCTTTCTGTGCGTGGCACCACACCCAGCCAACTGAGCTACACCAGCCATGGCAAAATGAACCCCTTTAAAGTGAACAATTCAGTGGCATTTAGTACACTCACCATATTGTACAACCACCTCTCTGTCTACATTCCAAGTTAATTTCACCACTCCAAAAGAAACCCCGTATCCATTAGCTGTCGCTCCCCGCTCTGCCCAAACACTCCCAGCCCCTAGCAACCACCAGCCTACTTTCTGTCTCTATGGATTTACCTGTTCTGGACATTTCATATATGTGTGTGCCTTCTTGCACTTTGCATAATGTTTTTAAAGTTTATCCACATGGTGGCGTGTGTTTGCTTCATTCCTTTTTGTGGCTGAATAATATTCCACCGGATGGAAAGACCACATTTTGTTTACCTTCACATCATTGGATGGAATTCGGGATGTTGCCACATTTTGGCTGTTGTGATCAGAGCTGCTGTCAATGGTAAACATAATTTTAGACCTTGACTGTTGGCTTTATCATCCCATTTTGCATCATCTTTGGATTCGGTTTTTTCTTTTGAGTCTAAGTTCCACACACAGAACTTTATATCCCATTTCTCCAAGGCCTTTCTTTGGAGGATGGTGGGATCGACAATGTGATAGGTGCCCTGGTGCCAGGAAACCAAGGAAGGGGGTAGATTTGGCCTTGTTATGAAGAATATTTTTAAATGACTAAAGTCCTGGTTGTAGGCTGGACTTATGCTTGCATTTTATGCATTTTTAGCTCCTTATACTTTCTGGAGCTGGTGAACCCATTTGTTTCATTCGAATGGTCTGAGCGCTCAGCCTTAGCCTGGATTTTTGTGGGGAAATAACTTACTAAGGTCAGCGAATGAATTGGAAATGGGTTTGGAGGGTGGGAAAACGTTTCTCAGATCAATGCCATTCACCTGTTAAACTAGTTAATTGTTAAAAATCCTGTGCACAGTCACATATCTTCCAGTGAATATGGTTGACTTTGGTAATGTAAGGAGACATTAATTAGGAGTGGAACCCCATTTTAATAGAAAGCTCTGTCTGTTTAAAGGTCCTATATGACAAATATACTTGCTTATTTATTTTTTTATTCTCACCTGAAGACATTTTTCCATTTTTGTTCGGATAGAGCGGGAGGGAGGGAGAGAGAAACATCGACATGAAAAGGACACATCAAGTGGCTGCCTCCCGTACAACCCCAACTGGGGCCGGGGACAAACTGCAACTGAGGTCCGTGCCCTTAGCGGGAACTGAACCTGGGTCTCTCTGGACCACAGGCCAACGCTCTAACCGCCGAGCCAAACCGGCAAGGCCTATACTATACTTGGTTTTTAAATGGTAGTAGAGCCCTAGCCGGTTTGGCTCAGCGGTTAGAGCGTGGGCCCGCGGTCCAATGGAACCCGGGTTTGGTTCCCACTAAGGGCATGTACCTCGGTTGCAGTTTGTCCCCGGCCTTGGTTGGGTCGTGCAGGTGGCAGCCACTCGATATGTCCCTTTCACGTTGATGTTTCTCTCTCTCTCTCTCTCTCTCTCTCCCTCCTGCTCTATCTAAACAAAAGAATGGAAAAATGTCCTCTGGTGAGGATAAAAAAATAAAAAATAAATATTGGTGAAATGACTCTCCAGGGGGAAAAGAAAAAGTAACCAAATAACATTCGTAATTTTCTTAACAGAATCCACTGCTGCCTTGTTGTCACTCGGGCACTCTTTGAACCATGGTTTTATCCAGGCAACCCTGGAGTCAATCCTAAGTTGCTATGTGACACTATGCAAAAATTCCTCCTATTTACATTCTATTAGGAAAATAACTCCAAAAGCTCTCCTTTTGCTGTTAAGGGGGAAAACCTATTGAAGAACAGAGGGAGAGACAAGTGGTGAAATAACTGCAGCGTGTATTCTCTATTGCTTGTTAAGCACAAATTATTACTTGCATTAGGAGGCAACGCTTTGCATGCCTGCTTTGTCATTTCTGTTCCCTCCTTAGGCGCGCTGACCAGTGGTAGCCCTTGGTTCAGAAGAATGCCAGCCCATTACTGGATTACCCAGAGAATCCATTCTCTTTTCCTGCCCTGATCCTTTAGAAAATAATGTTCCTAAGCTGAAGCCATGCCCTTTGTGACATGGGCACAAGGAAAGAGCCTCATGCAGAGGAGACCCTCACTCTAGGGGAGCCCAGAGTCCAGGGGGCACTTGCCTTTTTCCCTGCTGGTTCCCAGAAGTGGGGATGGAGGGGATGGATTCCTGCCACTTTTTACCTTAGCTCCCTGCCTGTCCCCACTCGGGGTCAGCCTACAGTGCCCTTAGGTGGCTAGGTCTGGGCAAAATTTCTCGGCAGAAGAGGTCATTCCTGGTGTCTCATAATCTGATAGGCAGATCAGGAAATTAAATGACACTCAGAGAGAAAGCGGGGAAGTGGGTGATGACTGTGACCCAGGGAGACTTGGCATCCATCTGTTTTTATTTCCTCACCACTTGGTGAAAGTTCTGGATCCTCCTGGGTAAGGGTAAGTGCCAACTGCCCAGTGGCATCAGCTCCGGAGAGTGCTTTCTAAGAACGTAAGCTGTTCAGTTCTGAGAGTCACTCAAGGATGAGATCCAGCCCTGGCCGGGTGGCTTCGTTAGCTGGTTGGAGCATTGTCTGTTCACCAAAAGGTTTTGTGTTCCATCCCTGGGTGGGGTGCATATGGGAAGCAACCAATTAATGTTTCTCCCTCACGTCGATGTTTCTCTCTCTCTCTTTTTCCCTTCCTCTCTCTCTAAAAGTCAATAAAAACATGTCCTCAGGTGAGGATTTAAAAGACAGAGAGAGAAAAAAAGATGAGATCCAGAAGGAGAAAAACATGAGCCTAAGGCATGAAGCAAACCCTGAAATTTAAGGTGGCGGTTCTGCTGGGCAAGGGCTGTTGTAATGTCTTTTATATCCAGTCCAGGTATTAATCCAAGACAAATGTTGGATAATTGTGTGGCCAGTTAGCTAAAGGAAACCATCGAGGGAAATAGAGGAGTAAGAAGCTCTTTGCAAGTGTCAGAAGAGGAATTTTTAGAGGTGTTAGGATAGTGGCTGGCAGGAGCTTCTTAGTGTTAGAGAGAAACCACCACATTATTATGTGTTAGTCCTGGCTGATGTATTGTTATTTGGGTTTCTCTGTACCCTTGTATTTTTACCAATTACAATGACATGAAAGCATGATTAGCATTTTATCAGCCTCTCCCCTTTCTTTAGAGGGCTTTCTCCTGGGCAGAGTGGTCCCCTAAGGTAGCATCAGCCCTGGCCAGTTTGGCTCAGTGGTTAGAGTGTTGGCCCGTAGACCGAAGGGTCCTGGGTTCGGTTGCCGGTCAAGGGCAAGTACCTGGGTTGCAGGTTCGATCCCTGGCTCCAGTCAGGGTTGTGTGGGAAGCAACCGATCGATCTGTCTCTCTTACATCAGTGTTTCTCTCTCTCCCTCCCACTCTATCTGAACAAAAAATGGAAAAATGTCCTCAGGTGAAGATTAAAAAAAAAAAAATTACTAAAAAGACCTTTTGGAGGTAGAGTGAAGTGTGTGT
Source organism: Molossus molossus (assembly GCF_014108415.1). Classification (NCBI taxonomy): domain Eukaryota; kingdom Metazoa; phylum Chordata; class Mammalia; order Chiroptera; family Molossidae; genus Molossus; species Molossus molossus. The sequence continues at coordinate 34,434,463 of NW_023425358.1, read as the reverse complement.
GGGGTTATTCTTTTGCTTGTTTTTTTTGTTGTTAACTTTGAGTAGATTGTGAAAAATATAAGATAGCCAGAACAGACCTGTTTCAGTAAAGAGCAAGTCTGCTGGGATTTTTTTCCCCCATAGTGTCAGTGGGCGTATACATTTCAGACAGACTTTAAAAATCCACTCTGTAAAACTGATATCCCTGTTTATTCACTCCTGCTGACTCTCTGCTAGAAGCCTCCTGAGTTTTATTTACAAATTATCTGCCACACATTCTGCCTTCCTTGAAAGACCAGGCCATGACCTGCCTGTGGGTCCCTTATGTTCTCACAGTGGATTTCGCAGCCAGTGGCCTGAGCATGAACAACAGTTGATGACATTGCAGAGTTGATCACCACATTTCACAGCTAATAGGCTTTTTCTGGGGAGAGCCTCTGATCGCTTTACAGAAAGCTACTCATTCCTCTGTTGAACAAACCTTCCCATTTTACAGATGAAGAATCTGAGCAGGTACAGGTATGCATTTTAGTGTCACGTTGGGCATTCCTAGTCAGGTGGTATGACAGCTCCTCAGCTTGAGTTGAGCTATAGTTTTGATGCTTACAACAGCATTGACCACTATAGCTAATGGTAAGAGTTCCTCCTTCAGAGTAAAGGTTGCTGGGTAAGTGCCCGTAGACTTTTTTTTTTTTTAATGTATCTCAATCTGGATTTATAGTAACAATTTTCTGCGGGAGTGGGCTGCTTTTGGAGTAAGCACTAGGAACCTTTACAGTTTAAGGAAAACCCACAGCTTCTAGGCCAGCCTGGGGCTGCCAGTCTCCTAGGAGAAGTGGGGGCACCCACCCTGGACAGAGTGCATTCAGGGCTTCTCTCTGGTAGCCTCCACGTTCCAGGCTCAATCTGAGCTCCCATCTGCACCACCCCACATTCAATGCTAATTCCCTTTCGACCTGGAAAGGCAAACCTGAAGGCAGAGTCGGGACCAGCCCAGCCCAAGTGCCCCCATCTGGGAGAACTGGGCTCCCCGATCTTATCCAGGCTAGCGGGATTCTCGGGTTCGCGGACATCAGGTCCTGCTCCCCGAGCTCGTGCAAACCCAGGAGCCCGGGCGCCTGCCTTCGGGGGCACAGGGATCGTGCCTGGCATCGCGAGCAGGGTAGTCCCCCATGGCCCGTGCGCCCCGGGGCCCCCACGAGACGCCCCGCAGGACCACACAAAAGACCCCACCCCAGGTCGGGCGTGCATTTCCTGTTAGACTGGCGGCGGCGTGCAGCCGGCCACCCATGTGTATCCCGCTGCGCACGGGCCGGGCGGGGCGCGGGGCACGCCCCCACGCAGCCCCAGTCCCCGCGCGCCAGCCGCGAGGGGCCGCCCTCCGCGGGTCCGCCCCCGTGTCACCGCAGGCCGGGTTCCCTTTGTGTGCCGGCCCGAGAGCCGCGGCCGCGCCATTGGCCCGCCGGCCCGGGGGGCCAGCCCCTTCCTGGCTCGCCTCATGCATATGCATGAGCGCCCTGGCCCTCCCCTCCCCTCCCGGCCCCTCCCCGCCCCCTCCCGCGCGGGCGTGCGAGGCGCGCGGCGCGGCTCCCTCCTCGCGGCAGCGGGAGCCGGAGCCCGAGCCCGAGCCCGAGCCCGGGCGAGCCGAGCCTGCTCCGGGCGGGCGGCGGCGGCGGCGGCGCTCCAGCCATGTCAGCGCGCGCGAGCCTGGGCCCACCATGAGCCATGGCCATGTCCGTGAGCGCCGAGGACGACGACTATGAATCGGAGCCGGACCAGGTCGGGGGCCCGGGGTGGGGCTGAGGGAGGGACCCGCCACCCGACCTCCCGACCGACCGGCTGACGCTCCCAGGGCGGCCGCGACGCCACCCCGCCGCGATGAGGAGAAAGTTTGCCGCCGCCGCCGGCGGTGCCGCCAGGGCCTGGCCCGCGCGGGGCACCGAGGAGCGCGGCAGGCCGGCGGGCGCCCCGGGCCCCGCAGCCGGGCCCCGCAGCGGCCCGGGCAGGGGGCGTGTGCAGGCGGCAGTGCGCCGGGGCGGCCGGCCGTGCCGCGGGGACAATGTGGGCCTCGCCGTCGGGCGGCCTGCCGGGCGCCGGCCCGGGCCCGCGGGCAAGTTGCGGGCGCCGGCGCGCGGGCGGCCGGGGCGCGCCTCGCCCTCCCCTCGCGCCCTCGCCCGCGGCCCACGCGCGTGCCGGTTGCCCCGGGCGCACCCGGACCTGCGGGCGCGGGCGCCTCCCTCCTTTCCGTTTGCAAAGTTGCACCGGGACCCTCGGCCTCTGGGCTGGCGGACGCCGCGGCCCGCGGGGTGGGCGGTTCGGGCCCGTGGGCCCGACGGCCCGAGCTTTTGTCTGGGCGCCGCGCGCCCGCCGCCGTGGGCAGACGGGGACGGGAGCCGGAGACGGAGACAGGAAGGGGTGCGAGCCGCGGCCGGCGCGGGGAATCCGGAACCGGCGAGTGCGCTCCGCCGCGGAGGAAGCCGTGACCCCAGATGGCAGCATTTGGCCTCCGTGGGGTTTGGAAGGGAAAGCAACCTCTCCTGGGAGCAGGGGGTAGAAATCTGTGTATAAAACAAAGCCCTGGGTGTGTTTACAGCGGGGATGTACTCCGGGAGGACTCGCGTTGAGGAAGCGGGTGAAGAAAGTGGAGGCTTTACGAAGTATAATCTGTACAGTATTTTGGAACAGGACACAGGCGAGGTGGACTTGTCCAAGGAATTAAGCATTGGGTGGTTGGGTTGTCATGTGGGCATGAGACGAGGTGAGGGAGATGCTTGCTTATAATCCTGGGTGTATTTCCTTCACGGGATAAAGATGTTTGGGGATGTTCAGGCCTAGATGGAGAACGTTTCATGCTTCCATTAGGCGTGATTGAGGAAGTACTGTATAGGCTGCACTTAAATCGTATCACACGTTATTAAGTGGTTTTATTTAACAGAGATGAAGTTAAATTGTATTGTTTTGCTGGGTAGTTTTGAGGCATACGTACCTTATGAGATGTTCCTGAATCTCACTGGTCTTATGAATTGGATTTGCCCAGAGAGGACCCAAGTGGTGTGGGGGCTTGGAACTTTGATCAAGTCAGTAGCGCAGTCAGTGAGTGACTGGTTCTCATATTGTCGCTGCTTAGTTTACAACTCAGCTCTTGGTTTGAAAATTTCAATTCAGTTTGGGGCTACCTAATCCCCGCCCAGTTTTTTTATTTCTTTGGCATCTGGTCATTCATAAGACACTTCCCATGTAAGGTACGGCACTTTGGTGTTTCAGGGTTGAGGTTCCTGTTACCTGTTACCTGTTTTGTTTTTTGTGTGTGTGTTTTTTTAAAATTTGGCCACACCCTATGGCCTATGGTAGATGCGATCTTTGACACCTCGTGAGACAAGACTTAGTATGTCTCTGAGCTTAAAAATCCGTTTTCAGGTCCTGCCACTTCTGAAAGAGATATCCATCAAGAGAGGACCTGTAGGCAGATTTTGTTTTTCTCCTCCTCAGTCAGGCCGGTGTGGCACTTGGAGTTGTCAGCCTTGGAAGTTCTCGAGGTTGTGACGTTCTCTTTAAGATGGTTTTTCCCACTCAGATGCATTGAGGGAGATGACCTCTAAGCCAGGTCAATGGGCAGCAGGTTTTTCCCATAGTCCCAAGGAAGATGGTTGTCAGCTAAGATATAACCAGCATTGGGAACACTCCAGTTTTTTTCAGCCCTGGGATTTCTTGAGCCTGCCTAGATGAGGGGCTTCCTCCAAGGACCTCGAAGGTAGTTGTTTCCAAACAAAAGCCAGAGTCCCCAGGTCGGAGGCTCTAAACCCCACTCTAAATAATTCTCCTGGGAGAAGGACTCCTCCACCCTACCCTGCCAGCATGGGTTGGCACCACAGAAGAGGCCCTTCATAAGGAGGCGTGGGAGTCCCTGGTGTGTGGGCATGCAGGCGTACTTGCCCACCTGCCGCGGGAAAGGACCCAGTGGGGGCCCTGCTGGGAAGTCCCAGTTGCCCTGCCCGTCCCTGCTGCTGTGCCTGGCCCCTCACCCCGCTGCTCATCAGAAGGTTGCCTGCCCCACAGTAAGAGTGTGCCGGTCTTCTCCCCACCTGAGGCTGGTGTCCAGTTTGCTCCATCAGATTTCCGTGGCCTGTTCTGCTGGGCTGGCCTCTCTGCCCCATACCTTCTCCCAGCAGCCTGGCTTTCCACTGCTTCCAACGTGGATGTTAATGGTAGGTGGGACAAGACCCCTCCCGCCTTTAACCAGTGCTCACGCAGGCTGGGCCTTCTCACATCAGCTCCATTTGCTTTCCCAGTGCAGACTGTGTCTGAAAATCCTTCAGCTCTGCTTTTCAATTTGAGGAGATGCTCCTTAAAGAAGGGCTTGTAGCCCTGGCCGGTGGCTCAGTGGTTAGAGCGTCAGCCTGTGGTTCAGAGAGACCCGGGTTCAGTTTCCACTAAGGGCACGTACCTTGGTTGCAGTTTGTCCTCGGCCCCGGTTGGGTCATGCAGGAGGCAGCCACTTGATGTGTCCCTTTCACGGTGATTTTTTTTTTCTCTCTCTCTCCCTCCCACTCTATCTGAACAAAAGTCCTCGGGTGAAGATTAAAAATAAAAGGGCTTGTTAGTGAGAATTCTTGTTTCATCTTGGGGTGTTTTTTTTATTTGTTTGTTGTTTGTTTTCTGTTAATCCTCACTTGAGAATATTTTTCCATTGATTTTCAGATAGAGTGGAAAGGATGGAGGGAGGGAGAGAGAGAGAGAGAGAGAGAAACATCAATGTGAGAGAGACACATTGATTGGTTGCCTCCTGACAGCCCTGGTCAGATCTTGGGAGCCAACCTGAACCCTGGCTGGTTTGGCTCAGCGGTTAGCACGCCAGCCCGCGGACCAGAGTCCCTGGTTCCATTCCCGCTAAGGGTACATACCTCAGTTGCAGTTTGTCCCCACCCTGGTTGGGGTCGTGTGAGTAGCATCCACTCGATGTGTCTCTTTCACATCGATGTTTCTCTCTTCCTCCCTCTCTCCCACTCTATCTGAAGATAAATGCAAAAATGTCCTTGGGTGAGGATAAAAAATGTTTAAAAAGGAAAGAAAAATTGAACCTGAGACCCTTTGGTTCTTGGGCCAGTGCTCTAACCACCGAGCTAAATCTGCCAGGTCATGTGGTGGGGGGATGGGGCTTAACCCTGAAGTGAAGCCAGTGTGGCTCTGGATTGAGCATCGTCCGATGGGCTGATATGTCCCGGTTTGATTCCCAGTCGGGGCACATGCCCAGGTTGTGGACTCAATCTCCAGTGGGAGCATGCAGGAGGCAGCTGATTGATATTTCTATCTCTCCCTTCTTCTCTCTAAAAAATACAAAAAACAAATCAGCGAAATACCAGAAGTAATACCCTTCGAAGGGTATTTTCTTTCTCTCTCTTTTTTTTTTAATTTCTTTTTTTTTTATGTGTATATATATATTTTTATCCTCACCCGAGGACTTTTTTGCATTTATCTTTAGATAGAGCAGGAGGGAGAGAAGGGGAAGAGAGAAAGAGAGACATCGATGTGAGAGAGACACACCGAGTGGCCGCCACTCACACAACCCCAACCAGGGCCGGGGACAAATCGCAACCGAGGCATGCACCCCCAGTGGGAACCGAACCCAGGACTCTCCGGTTTGTGGGCCAAAGCTCCACTGCTGAGCCAAACCCACCAGGGCCCTTTTTTTTTATAAATTATTTATTTATTTTTTTGTTACAGATATTTTACCTTTTTTACCCCATTGGCACCCCCCCACCCCACCCCACCTCCGCCCCATCAGGGCCCTTTTTTTAATTAATTTTTTTCCTTCATTGATTTTTAGAGAGACAGAGAGAGAACATTGATTGACCGCCTCCTGCATGTCCCCCACTGGGGATTTGGCCCACAACCTGGGCATGTGCCCTGACCGGTAATCGAACTGGCAACTTCTTGGTGCATGGGTTGACGCTTAACCACTGGCTGGCGCTGAGCCACACCAGCTGGGTAATTCCCTTTTTTTTTTTTTTAAATAAAAATCATTATTGCTTGTTTAAAATAGTGAATAATAGGAAGTTAGGAAGAAAATATCTCAGAAATATAGCTGGCCCTAATCACTGTGTTAATCACTAAAACTTCTTAAATAGTGACATTTTAAGACAGGGGTCCTTGAATCTTCCTGAAATTATATGCAAAAGTTTTGAGACTGTGCCTATGCACAATTTCCTGGAGAAGTCCTTAGTGTTCCTCAGAGTCCAGAAACCCATCCTCTGAGTTCTGGTACCTCTTGTGGTTTTTTGTTTTGTTTTGTTTTGTTTTGTTTTGTTTCTCTTGCTCCTACCCCTTAGCATATAAACAAACTGAAGCCTTCCCTGGGGTCTATAGATATGTGTTAAGGGGCCCGTGGTGCTGCTGAAATTCAGTTTTTCCTGGGATATCCATTGTGCTTGAAGATTTGGGAGCAGATACAATGTTGACATAAATCTGTTATGCAGCGGGATGCAACATTAGCATGTCAAAGGAATTACACTGTTCAGGGGGGTCTGTGGCAACCCCTTGTGGGCCTGCATGTCAGTGTGCTGCTGTTAGGGGTAGTTTGGTGGGGAACTGTCTTAATTGTGACAACATCCACCCAGGTTTTACTGTTTTTCTCACTGAGTCCACTTGACAGTTGAAACTCTGGCCAGCTCTCTTCTTGAAACCCTTTCCTGGCTCAGAGAGGCCACACCTCCTGCTGCCTTTCCCACCTTTCTGATCATTCCTCAGCAGGTGGTTCTTTGTCACCTGGCCCTTGGATGTGTCTAGTCTTGAAGGTACTGCCCAGGACCCTCTTTTCACTGCCCATTCTGTCTGGACCGCCTCATGGACTTAACTAGTTTAACACTATTGCTGATTCCCAGTTGTGTTTCTCAGCTCCAGTCCCTCCTGCCTGCTGGCCACCTTCCTCGGATGTCCCATGGGTTCCTAACATTCCATGGCAGGGCCATTGTTCTCTGACTTCTCCTAAGCCCCTTGTTCTCCGGCTGCTCAAGCCAGAAACCTCCAGGTTTTTCAGGAGTCTTCCTGCCTGGGTACCCCATGTTCACTCAGCCTCCTGGGTCTTCAACACTGAGTCAGGTTCTAAAACATCTAAGTCATCCCCTCCTCTCATCCCTTCTGTGGCTCCTATTCATGCCTTCATAATCATCAGGAGACTGCTGTAGAATCCTCAACTCATCTCCCTGTCCTTCATCTTGCTCACCGCCCCAAAAATACTCCCCACATTGTTGCCAGAATTCGATTGTGTTGCTTCTACATGTGAAGTCCTTTGACTGCTCTTCCAGGGGCCACTATTTCTCTCATGTGGCACATGAGGCCCTGCAGGGTTAGGCTCCTGCCACCACAGGGCTGTTTTTCAGCAGCCATATCAAGCTCTTCCTTGAATCGGTCGTGTTGTTTCACATCTCTATCTTGCTCTTCCTTCTGCCTAAAATATCCACTCCCTAACCCCACCCCTACCCCTGGCCTGCAGAGTTCTATTCTCCCTCCAAGACTGTCTGTAGTCACCACCTCCTGTGTCTGTGACCCTTTTCCCACCCTTCCTTCCCAGTGAGATGAGGCATTTCTCCGGGGATCAGCACACTACGGTGCAGGCCATTGAGTCACTGGGTTCGTATCTGGGCTGCTCATTTATTGGCACTATGACATTGGGTAGATTTCTTAACTGCTGTTCCTCGGTTTCCTCAATGCTAAATGGAAACAATGATTCCCACCTCATTGATTCTTGATACAAGTGTCAAAGAGTAATTACTTCAATAAATGTTAGCTTTTGATATTGTCATCATCATGTTACATTGCGTTTGTGTGGTTACAGTCTATTCCCCCAGCCCCCAGCCCCCAAGTCTGTAGCGCCTTAGAGAGTAGGGAATAGCTCTTACTCATCCCTGTAGTTCCAGCACCTGGCATTGAATCTGGCACATCATTCACAGCCAGAAAACACTGGGGTGGGTAGGTGGGTGAGTGTGAGTGAGGGGGGTGCTGAACGAGTCTCCCGTGCACATAACATACTCTGTTGACTAGTTATGTTGAACATCTTTTCATGTGCTTATTGCCCACTTGTTTATCTGTTTTAGAGAACTATCTAAATCCTTTGCCCATTTTTAAATTGAGATTTGTTGTTGTTGTTGAGTTGTTAGAGATCTTTATATATTCTGGATACTAGCTTCTTTCCAGATACATGATTTGCAAATATTTTCTCCCATTCTATGGTCTTTTTCATTTGATGGAGCCCTTTTAAGCACAAAAGTTTGTAATTTTGAAGTCCTTATTTTTTTTCTTTTGTTCCCTGTGCCTTTGGTGTTATCATCCAAAAAACACTTGCCTAATCCAAGGCCATGAAGATTTATCCTTAGGCCTTTTTTCAGAGAGTTTTATACTTTTAGCTCTTATGTTTAGGTCTTATATCCATTTTGAGTTAACTTTTATATATAGTGTGAGGTAAGGGTCCAACTTTATTCTTTTGCTTGTGGATATCCATTTGTTGAAGAGACCGTTCTTCCCCCCTCTGAATTGTGCTGACATCCTTGTCAAAGTCAGTTGGTCATAAATATTGTGAGATTTTATTCCCCAACTCTCAATTCTGTCCCATTGGTCTGTATGTCTGTCCTAATGCCAGTTCCACACTGTTTTGTTTACTGTAGCTTCATAGTAAGTTTTAAAGTCAGGAATTGTCAGTGCACCAGCTTTGTTCTTCATTTTTAAGATTGTTTTGGCTGCTCCATGTCCCTTGTTTGCATGTGAATTTTAGGGTCAGCTTGTCAATTTCTGGAAAAAAAAAAAAAAAACAGCTGAGAATTTTTTTTTTTTTTATCCTCACCCGAGGACACTTTGCCATTTTTTGTTCAGATAGAGTGGGAGGGAGGGAGGGAGAGAGAGAGAGAGAGAGAAACATCGATGTGAAAGGGACACATTGAGTGGCTGCCACCTGCACGACCAAACCAGGGCCGGGGACAAACTGCAACTGAGGTACATGCCCTTAGCAGGAACCAAATCCAGGTCCCTCTGGACTGCAGGCTGACGCTCTAACCGCTGAGCCAAACTGGCCAGGGCACCAGCTGGGATTTTGATTGTATTGAACCTATAGATCACTTTGGGGAATATTGATTGCCGTCTTATTTATTTATTTGTTTATTTATTGGTACGTGCCCCTAGCGGAAATCAAACCCAGGACTCTCTGGTCCGCAGGCCGACGCTCCAACCGCTGAGCCTAACCAGCCAGGGCTGATTGTCATCTTAACAATATTGTTTTTCAATCCATGAACATGGGCTGTCTTTTCATTAATTTGAGTTGATCAAAGTAATTTTAATCCCAGTATTTTATTTAAAAATTTTTTTTTCACCCTGGCTGGTTTGGCTCAGCAATTAGAGCATCGGCCTGCAGTCCGGAGAGACCCGGGTTCGGTTCCCGCTAAGGGCACGTTCCTTGGTTGCAATTTGTCCCCGGCCCTGGTTGGGTCGTGTGGGTAGCAACCACTCGATATGTCCCTTTCACGTCGATGTTTCTCTCTATCTCTCTCCCTCCGGCTCTATCTGAACAAAAAAGGGAAAAATGTTCTCAGGTGAGGATTAAAAAAATTTTTTTTTCTTTATTGATATTAGAGAAAGAGAGGAAGGGAGAGGGAGAGAGAGATGAAACATCAGTGAAAGAGAACATTGACTAGCCACCTCCTGCATGCCCCCCACTGGGGATTGGGCCCACAACCTGGGCATGTGCCTTGACTGGTAATCAATCCGGCGACCTCTTGGTGCACGGGTCAGTGCTCAACCACTGAGCCACACTGGACGAGCTAATCCCAGTATATTAGAGATAAGGGATTGAAGAGGTTCTGCCCATGAATATTCTGGAGAACAGGATCTGATAGGAGGCAATCAGTTAATATTTGTGAAATGAAAGAATGGACGAACTACCGTAATATTCCTTTTAAGGTCAATGCTTATGAGTTGCTGATGGAAAAAGGTTGTTAAAATACTAAGATTTATGTATGTGGGCTTGTGGACTCTAGATTTTCCTAACCAGCTGAAGCTGAGGATAAGGATTATGGGTTGATAAATTCAACAAGTGGCCTTGGGGTCCAGGAGGCTGGTTTAAAAGTAGAAGTCAGTGGATCCCATTCTTGCCTTATGCAGAGCACATTTCATGCTGGAATTAACAGAGATATTTGGGTTACTTGAACAAATAGAGGCAAGGGTAGGAGAGAGTGGAATTTAGTATTGGTTTGTGAACCTTTAGTTGTCACCCAAAAGAGATTAGGTCAGAGGCTTCATGCCAAAGTAAGAGGCTTGTTCATCTCCTTAATAGAAACTCTCTGATGTCTTTTTCTTTTTTCAAATTTATTGATTATTTTTAGAGAGAGAGGGAGAGAAATATTGATGTGAGAGCAAAACATCGATCAGATGCCTCCTGCACGCATGCCCATTACACAACTCCCAGCCAACAGCCACACCAGCCAAGAATTTTTCTTTTTGTTTCTTTGTTAATCCTGAACCAAGGATACTTTTCCATTGATCTTTTAGAGAGAATGGAAGTGGGGAGGGAGAGAGAGAGAGAGAGAAACAAATATTGACATGAGAGAGACACATTGATTGGTTGCCTCCTGCATGACCCTGATCAGGGCCAGAGATCCAACCTGCAACCCAGGCATGTGCCCTTGCCCGGAATCAAACCCGTGACACTTTGGTCTGTGGGCTGATGTTCCAACCACTGAGCAACACTGTCCAGGGCCTGATGTTTATTCTTACATGTCAGTTTACTTTTTTTTTTGAAATCCTCACCGAGGACTTTTTTCCTTTTTTTTTTTTTTCGTTCAGATAGAGTGGGAGAGAGAGAAACATCGATGCAAAATGGACACATTGAGTGGCTGCCTCCCGTGCGACCCCAACCAGGGCTGGGGACGAATCGCAACCAAGGTACGTGCCCTGGACTGGAATCGAACCCGTGTCTCATTGGTCCGCGGGCTGGCGCTCTAACCTCTGAGCAAAACTGGCCAGGGCTTACCTGTCAGTTTTCTCAGTGGTCTTTATTAGGATTCTACATTTCAGGTTGACTCCCAACAAGCCAGTTTGTAGGTGCCCACCCCTTGCAAAGGCTGGCCCAAGAAGCTGCGGGCAGCTGGCTGGAGGGGTTGGAATCAAGGGCCCCAGGTGGTGGCTCCTTATACCTTTTCTTTCCAGGTACAGTCCGTCACTCGCTCTGTCATTTTCCGGGATGCCTCAGCTGCCGTTGAGATCCAGACGGGCTTGTTTTCTCCATAGATTAGAAAAGTGCTTCTTGGGATAGGAATGTGCTTTGGAAAGGAGGGGAAGGTGGACTTGCTTCAGTCACGTACGAGCTTTGTGACTCTGGCTGGATTGGCCCAACTTTTTCTTTTCTGAGAGACACTGAGGCCTGGTCCAGTGGCTGTTTATACCTGCCGTTCCTGAATGCGAGGGGGGAGGCCTGTTTGGACTCCTGGAATTTTTTTTTTTCTTCCAAGTTCTTCACCAAAGAAGCTAGTCCTAGGCGTAAGCCCTTTGCCTCTGGTTTTGTCCTTGTAGGTTGGCCCCTGGGCTGCCCTTTCTGTATCTGAATTGAGGCTCTGAACCACCCACGTGGCTGCTCATGCTGTGATTTGAAGAGAGTTGTTACCAGGTGTGCTCTGTATAAGAACGTCTTCCAGGCCATGCAGAGAGGGAGAGCTTCCTGGGTCCATTTCCCTGGAAATCCTTGTGCTCCTCCGCACCTTCTATTGGCACCTGTCATGCTAAGGGTGTTGTGGCATTAGCTGTGAGCCCCTTCCTAGGGCATGTGGACCCTGGGGGGCTTCTCACCCTACTTCGCCGGCGGGTCTGCTGTGGTCCGTAGTGTTCAGAGCATGGCTTGAGGGATGCACATCCTCTGCCAGCTCCGTGACCTTGGGCAAGTCACTTACCTCCAGCTCCGGTTTCCTCATCTGAAAAACAGCATCTCATTGGGTTATTATTGGGAAAATTTGGTAATATCATATGTGAAATATGAGCACAATAGTGCACACTCAGCAGTTAGCCAGCCACCTTCTCTGCTGTCACCGTCCTTGTCATTGCTTAGTTTTCAGGTCCACAGCCCCTCACATGCTGTTATCAAATCCAGATACTCTGGAAACTGATCTTTTTTTTATTTTTATTTTTTCGCTGCTGCTCTGGCAGCAAGACCTGACCTGCGCAATGTGTAGGCCAATTTGGTGTTATCGCTGCGGAATGTGTGACTCGGGGGCGCCCCAGGCCTTCCTGGGGTGTTGTGTAAGGATGGTGCAAGGAGGCATGCGTGACCCTTTGCTGCTTGAAGAACGAGTAACTGGTGTGGGGGCAGCTGGTGGGGGTGTAGGCCGCCCCGGACAGAGGTGGGTGGTCATGACAGCCTGAAATGGCTTTGTGGGAGATGAGGACAGAGGCGCCAGGAGAGCCGGGTCTAGCGTCCCCCTGGCCCCTGCGGAGCTCAGAGCACGTTGAGCCAGGCTGAGACAGTGCAGTGGCGCCTTGTGGGTGGGCACCGCGGCCGGCGGAGGCCTCGCTGTCCCCTTGAACGCCGCAGGCTGCTGGGAAAATGAATCTGAGGGAAGGACCCGTCCAGGTGTCCTTACCCACAGGTGTGTGTGGGCCCAGGCGGGTGAGATTCTCAGCCCTCCACAGGGCCGCTCAGCAGAAGGACATCAGTGAGGGGAGGCTTTCTTCATGGAGCAAGGTGGGCTGTTTTTCGTCCTGATGTGATCATACACTTCTAGGCAGCCCCCATGGTGTTGGGGGAGTTGTGTGTGTTGTGGGAGGGTAAGGAGGACCCCAGCACCATCGTGGTACAGTGTAACCTTGCCCCTGGGCTAGGAGCTAACAAGAAGGTGGGATTTTGTTTAGGGATTCAAGTGTGACAAGCATTTAAAAGGCTGAGTCCTGGCCAGTTTGCTCAGTGGTTAGAGCACCGTTCCAAGGACCGAAGGGTCACAGGTTCGATTCCATTCAAGGGCATGTACCTGGATTGCAGGTTTGATCCTTGGGTCGTACAGGAGGCAACCAATCGATGTCTCTCTCTCTCTCTCTCTCTCTCTCTCTCTCTCTCTCTCTCTTCCCCCTCCCTCTCCCTCCCTCCTTCCTTCCCTTCCACTCTCTCTAAGGGGAAGAAAAAAAAGGAAAAATACCCTCAGGTGAGGATTAACCAAAACCAAAGGAAAGTCTGGGACTGGACTGAAGCTAGTTGAGGTGCTGAGACGGGTCTTTGAGTGTTACCTGCCCATTAGATCAGACCGTTTTAAGGTGATTCATGGTGCTATTCAGAAAGGTATTTTCAACAAGACACACTCCGCCCTCCTGGTCCTTCCCGCTGCCGATCCTAGGTGGGCAGGGGACCTCAGCAGACGGGCTGACCGGGAGCCCCACCACGGATTCTCATTTGCAGAAGCCTCTGGGGCTGGTGGCCAGGATGCAAGGACTCTGAGCAGGATCGTGGCTGGCTTGTTTGCCATAGCATCTAATCTACCTGTCTTTCCTTCTGAGTCATGGGGCCCATTTAGACAAGGTCTCAGAAGTTAAGGTTCCTTAGGGTTACTGTCTCATTCTCCTGGGGTTTGTTTGGTTTACTGAGCATATTCTATGTGCCCATTGTCTTGTTGAAGGACAGTGGTGACAAGACACCCTTGATAACTGCCTTCCTGATCTTGTCTCAACGGGAAGGCCTACAGGAGGCGCCGCAGCCCTGTGCGGGGTGGTCAGGGAGGGCTGCCGGAAGAAAGCAGTGTGTGAACTGGGGCCTGCCGCATGAGTTGCCTTAGCCAAGTGGAGTAGGGAGGATGTTCCTGGCACAGGGAACAGAGGCCGACCGTGTGGTCCTGTGCGGACCTAGGGAAGCACAATCACAGGGCCTGGCCTGAGATGTGGGGCCGTGGAAAGGTCTTGAGCCAGGGCATGCTGCCATCAGACGTCGGAGTAGCCTCTGTGAGGCTCCTGGGGCTGCCATAGTGAAGGACCACAAACGGGAGGGCTTAGAAAACAGCACTGAATTCTCACAGCTCTGGAGACCAGAAGTCTGGCGACAGGGTGTGGGCAGGACCACGCTTGCTCCCAGGGCTCCAGGGGAGGGTCCTTCCGTGCCTCCTACACCTTCGGGCCCTGCCTGGCGTTTCTTGGCTTGGTGTGGCATTAGTCCGGTCACATAGCTGTCTTCTCCCTGTGTCTGCATGTAGCATCCCTCTGTGCCTGTATCCAAATGCCCCTCACGGTGGGTCACGGCCCACCCTGATGACTTGGCTTTGATTCGGTTACCTCTGTAAAGACCCTGTCTGCAAACAAGGCCATATTCACAGGTCCTGGGTTAGCAGCTCGCATACCTTCAGGGGGTACAAGGCGACCTGTAACGTCTGGCGGGGGTCTGGCCCACCTTGCAGCCTGGCATTTTACCAGTCCTGTGTGTTCTCCTGCAGAACCGGGCCATCGGACGGCCCAAGGGGAAGCTGGGCCCCGCCTCCGCGGTGAAGTTGGCCGCCAACCGGACAACGGCGGGAGCTCGGCGGCGCCGGACGCGATGCCGCAAGTGCGAGGCCTGCCTGCGCACCGAGTGCGGAGAGTGCCACTTCTGCAAGGACATGAAGAAGTTCGGGGGCCCCGGGCGCATGAAGCAGAGCTGCATCATGCGGCAGTGCATCGCGGTGAGTGGGCGGGCGACGGTCCACGCGCTGCGGGCCTCCGCGCCCAGCCCCAGTGCTGCCTGCAGCGGCAGCCAGCCCTCCTGTCTCCCAGCCCCAGCCCGCTCAGCAGCAGACCCCGCTGCCTCTGCACCGCCGGCTGTCCTGCTTGCTGGCCTGCCCAGTCTCTGCTTAAAGAGAATGTTCCCACCGCAGAAACTCCCGAGACCCTCCCTCTGGCAGGCAAGGGGCTCAGATGAGTGCTGTTTTCAAATTCCACCTGGCAGGACTTCCTGCCATGTGCTCGCTCCTTTTTCATCATCTGATGGTCTTACAACTCCTTCCTTCCCTAGATGACTGGGTGCTTTGAAGTCTCTGCCATTAAAGATGTTAGGGCAGCCTGTCCTGGCTGTGACCCCGCTGGCAGCGTTTATGATCCGGTTCATGCAGGCCCCCCCTTCCTTCCTGTCCTACCTTCCAAGTCAGAGGTCTGGGTGGGAGGTCAGTGCTCCTCCTGGAGTGAAGGGCTGCCCCGGCAGAGAGGACTGATTTATGGCTCAGGAGCGGGCGCTGCAGGCCTGTCCTGCCCCTGCACACCGCCTGCCTCCTGTCGCCTCCCGCCTTGCCCCAGGTAGGTCAGGGGACACAGCCTCTGACAGTTGGCATGTCCTGCCGTCTGCCGGTGTGTTCCCCCTGCACACACTGGCACACAGCTTTCCCTGGGGTGCACCTTTTAGGGCCCCAGAGTACTCCCTTTAGGGGTAGTGATCCCCGTGATCCCATGGGAAAGCAGGGTCCGCAGGAGGGACAGGATCCCGGGTGTGCTACTCTGAAGGGCTGGCCTGGCATCTGTGAGCCTTTCTCCCTGGATGCTGGGCACCTCCAAGCCCAGGGGTACCTTCCCCTTCTCCCTCCACATGTTTTTTTGTTTTTTTTTTTAAGGTTTTAATTTTATTTTTGTTACAGATGTTTCTCCCTTTTTACCCGATTGGCACCCTCCTCCCCATCCCCCCCGCCCCATCCTCGGCTTTGTTGTCCATGTCCATTGGTTATGCACATATGCATTATAAGTTCTGTGGTTTATCTCTTCCCACCCCCCCACCACCCCCTCTTCTGAGGGTTGTCAGTCTGTACCCTACTTCCATGTTTCTGGGTCTACCCTATTCCTCAGACAGTTATGTTCATTGTATTCCGTATATAAGTGAGATCATGTGGTATTTGTCTTTTTCTGCTTGGCTTGTTTCACTTAGGATAATACTTTCCAGGTCCCTCCATGTCATCTCAAAGGATAAGAGATCTTTCTTTTTTACAGCTGCATAGTACTCCATTGTGTACATGTACCATAGCTTTTTGATCCATTCGTCTACTGATGGACACTTGGGCTGTTTCCAGATCTTAGCTATTGTAAATAGTGCTGTTATGAACATGGGGATACATATATTCTTTCTGGTTGGTGTTTCAGGCTTCTTAGGGTATATTCCTAGAAGCGGGATCACTGGGTCAAATGGCATTCAATTTTTAATTTTTTGAGGTAACACCATATTGTTTTCCATGGTGGCTGCATCAGTTTGCATTCCCACCAGCAGTGCACTAGAGTCCCCTCTTCTCCACACCCTCGCCAGCACTTGTTGTTTGATGATTTGTTGATGGTGGCCATTCTGACAGGTGTGAACTGATACCTCATTGTTGTTTTAATTTGCATCTCTCTGATGATTAGTGATGTTGAGCATTTCTTCATATGTCTCTTGGCCATTTGTATGTCCTGTTTGGAGAGGTGTCTATTCAGCTCCTCTGCCCATTTTTTAATTGGGTTCTTTGTCTTCCTTTTGTTGAGTTGTATGAGTACTCTATATATTTTGGAAATTAACCCCTTATCTGATGTATCATTGGCTATTATGGTCTCCCATACAGTGGGTTCCCTTTCCATTTTGATGGTTGTTTCTTTTGCTGTGAAGAAGCTTTTGAGTTTGATGTAGTCCCATATGTTCATTTTTTCCTTTGTTTCTGTTGCCTTAGGTGACCGCCACATGTTTTTTTGAGTCAAAAATACATAACATAAAATTTATAATTTTAACTTTTATGGAGTTTGATTTTTGGCAAAAATATATATATTTTTGTGCTATATTTAATACAGTTGTATAAAAGTTTTTTTTTCTTTTTTGCATAAGAAACATTTTATTCATACTAAAAGTGGATAAGCTCCAATAAATTGTCACAATATATTTTCATTTTCTTTCTTAAAACATTTTACTGTTAATTGTGCTTATTTCCTAAACAAACAAGCAAAAAGCTACTCCCCAGTCCACATAACTAAGTAAATAGATACATCCATTTCAGTACACAGATACAACATTCTTATTCTGATCCAGCAGAGGATTTTGTTGTTCATCCGTTACTTTTTTAAATTTCATTTTTCATTAAAAGGTGTTTGGGGGGATTTTTTTTTTTAACTGTTTACATTCAGTATTATTTTGTATTAGTTTTCAGGTGTATGGCATAGTGGTGAGACGATCGTATACTTTACAAGGTGTCTCCCTGCCCCCATATTTCCAGCACCCACCTGGCCCGTACATAGTTATCACAATATTGTTGACTATTTCCTGTGTTGTGCTTTATATCCCCATCATTTCTAAGTGTAGGGTACAGCCATATTACCTACATGCCCACCGCGAAACTGATCTCGAGGGCTTTCTTCATCTTGCCAGATGGAAACTCTGTATCCGTTAAAACACAACTCCTCCTTCCCCCTCCCTGCCCCTCGGCCCCTGGCAGCTACCTCTCTATTTTGTTTCTCAGTAGGACTACTTTAGACACTGCATGTAAGTGAAATAAGGCAGGGTTGCTCTTTCTGTGACTGGCTTAGTTCACTCAGCATAATCTCCTTAAGGTTCATCCAGTTGTCGTTTAGGACAGGATTTCCTTCTTTTCTTTTTAAAGGCTGTGTGCTATTCCATTGTGTGTCTCCACTGCATTTTCTTCATCCTTCCATCAGTCCAAGGACACTGGAGTTGCTTCTGCCTCTTGGCCCTTGTGAAGGATGCTGCGATGAGCATGGGTGTGGTGTGCCCTATTTTGAACTATTTTAGATATATTTCCAGAAGTGGGCCTGCTGGATCCCATGTAGTTCCATTTTTAATGTTTTGCGGAACCTCCCACTATTTTCCATAGTGGCTGTACCATTTCACATTCCCACCAACCCTGTACGAGAGTTCCAGTTTCCCCACTTTACTTGTTTGTCTCCACAATTTCTTGTTACTTTCTGGGTTTTGGGGTTTTTTGATGGTGACCATCTGAATGGGTGTGAGGTGTGATATCTCATTATGGTTTTGATTTGCGTTTCCCTGATGATGAGTGGTGTTGAGCATCTTTTCAACGTGTGATGTTGGCCATCTGTATAGCTTCTTTGGAGAAATGTCTTGAAGTCCTTTGTCTAGTTTTTAGATCGGATTGTTTGTATTTTGTTGTTGTAGCAGGGGGTTCTTTGTGTAATCTGGACATTAACCCTTCTTCACACTAGTGGTTTGTCAGTACGCCTGTCTCCAGGTTGCCTTTTCACTCTGTTGGTTGTTTCCTTTGCTGTGCAGACGTTTTTAGGTTTCACTGCTTGTGTTTTTGTACCCAGGTCATTTGAATGGATTTCAGGGTATTTGAGATCCCCTTTGAAATTAAAGACAGATTTTTATCTGTATGTGTTGCGTGCGTGTGTACCTTTTTCTGGAGCAGGAAGTTCATGTGACTCATTGCATTCTGTCAGGACTCGAGATGTTGTCTATGCTAGGGGTTGTTGCTTTTGAAAACTGTCACCTAAACCTTGTTGTGTTGGCCATAACCCAGGACTGTCTCTTCCTCTTTCGCCTTGTTTCCCCACCCCCCCTTCCTTCCGCCCACCCAGTGTCTCAGGCCCAGGTAGAGGAGACCTGTCTCTGCTGTCACCTGTTCTTCGAGGTCCGCTGCTGGGTGAAGGAACCCTCACGTCTGTGTGTCTCCCCCTCTCCACCCTGATGTGGCTTCTGGAACTGATTGCAAATGCAGACTCACTCAGCCTGACTGGGAGGAGAGGGCGGAGGCCTCTTACTCTTTTTCCAGACTTTCCACTTTGTTGGGACATTTCACCCACCAGTCTTCCTTTTCCAGGCCCTTCTCTCTTGATGTGCCAGAGCCTCCCTCGCCCGTAGCAGCCTCCCTTTTGTCCCCTCTCCATGAGGTGTCCCCCGCAGACTGGACCCCTTCTCACCGCCCAGCACCGACTCCAGCCCCGGCTTCCCTCCTGATCTGTCCAGCTTCTGTCTCCCTCTCATCACCGCTTTCAGTCAGCCCCTACCGCGTCCTGGACCAGCGCCCGTCTGCCTCGCTGCTCCCCTCCCCTCGCCCCGCCCAGGTCCCTGGTCCTGCGCGTCCTCCAGCAGCTGCCTCTGCTGCCCGGTAACTCGTGCGCACGACTTTCCCTGTGTTCCTAGGATTTCCACGTGATCTGTCTTCATCTTCCCAAACACCTCGAGGAGCAGCTGTCTCCCTCATCGCTGTCCCCTCTCGGCCACTTGCTTCAGGCTTTAGCAGATGTTCGTTAAGTATTTGTTGAAGGAATGACTCTCTTACCTTCAGTGTTCTGTTTGAATCCCAATGTTTGTGCTGTTTTGCAGACTTTTTCGCTCGGATGTACAGTAGAGTATATCTCATTTTGTTCAAAACTCCTCTATCTCAGTTTAGTAGAAACGGCTTGTGTGTTTCCTCTGGATCCGTGTACCAGGTGCAGGGAGCTGGGCGTGTAAAGGACCAGAGGTCAGGGCAGGGGGGTTACAGCCTCTCCCCTCTTAAAATCACGACGGCCTCAGAGAGCTTTTGCTCATGTGGCTTATTTAGTAATTAATATTACCGTATTCAGAATGAACACTGAATTCGCTTAAAAATAACAAGGAGCCACTACAGGGAAACGTAAATAACAGTTGTAGGATAAATAGCTACACCTTCCACACAACACCGGTTGGTAGGAAGAGTGGCCTTGTTTTAGGTGTTTGTTCATCTCTTTCTCGCCCGGGCCGTCAGGAAAGCCCTGGGTTCCCAGCGTTCAGTGTGTGTTCTGTGCAGCGTTGGGAGGCCTGTTCGGGGAGTGTCTGACCTCACCAGATACAGAGCTGGGAAGGGGCTGTTTTACCAGTCATTTCAGATCATCGTGGGTATTTTCTCTGTACTCCACCAGAACTCACCGGGAGGCAGTTTCTTAAAGGTTAGTTGCAGTGTCGAATCTGAAACTGTATCAGTGAACTTTTCGTAATTACATTAAATTTCATTAGTCTTTCTTGCCCCTGGAATAGCTCATTTGCTCATGGCTGATGTTGTAACATCATGCATTAGCCTTTTGGGAAATACTTGTTCACTAAGTTCTACAGATTTTCTAAATGTTGGTGCAAAGCATTGTACAATGCTTTAAAAAACAAAACAAAAAAAAAAACAAAACAAAACGCACCAAACCACATTTGCTAGTACCACTAGCAATCTAGGCAGAAAAGGCTTTGAGTGTTGGGAAGCTGTCAGGTTCACAGTGGCTAATGTAATTTTTCTGAAATTCTAATTTTTGTTTAGAATTGTATGGGTTGTAACACATCCTGTAATTTATTTCTCTGGAAATGGCAGGCCCCCTTGTTTTGTCTTTGAGAAAAATATGCTATCCAATATCTTTTTTTAAAATTAATTTATTTATTTTATCCTCACTCGAGGATATTTTTCCGTTTATCTTTAGATAGAGTGGGGGTGGGGGGAAACACCGATGTGATAGAGCCACAGCGACTGGCTGCCTCCTGCATGACCCGACCAGGGCCGGGGACAAACTGCAACTGAGATACATACGCGTGCTTGGCTGGAATCGAACCCGCGAACCACTGGTCTGCGGGCCGATGCTCTAACCACTGAGCCAAGCCGACCAGGGTTCCATGGGTTTTTCTACAGCCATTCTTCCAGATAGAGTAATGTTCTGGCCAGGTGAGCGAGTGGCTCAGCGGGTCACACGAGGGCTGTGGCTTCAGAACCATCACTGGTGTGCAGCAGGGCACTTTGTGCCACTTCACACAGCGGCGAGAGGGTCAAGGGTCAACGCTTGAATAAAATTCATCATTTTCCTACTTCATCAAAGACACTCTTAGATGAAACCGGTGGTCTTTCAAATGAGTGTGTGGCTGGGGACAGCTCAGTGACCGGTGCACTGTGGAGCCCTGACTAGTGCCATCACTGCAGTGCAGACATCGACACAGTACCCAAGGCACATGATGTCTTCGTGTTGTTCTGACCTATGTCCCGGACCTGTGAAGGCCGTGGGGACCCCGGAGTCCCTGGCCTAGGCTTCGAGACCTGCTGGTGAGATGCAGCCTCCGCCCCCACAGGTCTGGACTTAGCACCCCTCCTTCAAGTCTTTCCTCAAATGTTAGGCTGGCCCCGACCTCCACGTTTCAGGTCAGCCACCTTCCACCCTCGCCCCTGGCCCTGGCCCGGGCCCTGCTCGCTGTATTTTTCTCCATCCCCCTTGTCACCATGTGCTGTACTGTATTCTCCACTTGTCCTCTTCCCTCCACTAAGTTGTGAGCTCAGGACGGCAGAGGTGTTTTTCTGTCTTGTTTATTGCTATACTCCCAGCACTTGGAGTAGTTAGTACCTGGCACACGGAGGTTGTTGCCTAAGTATTTCAGTGAGCGAGCGAGTGAGTGAGTGAATGAACGAATGAGCGGCAGTGGAAGGCCGGAGGAGAGCAGCGCGTGCCTTCGCCCCCTTCCCCGTGGGGTCCTGGCCCCCGCTGACCTCTGCTCTCCTGGCTCTCCAGCCAGTGCTGCCCCACACCGCCGTGTGCCTCGTGTGCGGCGAGGCGGGCAAGGAGGACACAGCGGAAGAGGAAGAAGGCAAGTTCAACCTCATGCTCATGGAGTGCTCCATCTGCAACGAGATCATCCACCCCGGGTGCCTTAAGGTGAGTGGCCCTGGAGGGGCCTGGCTGTGCTGCTCGACCCCCACGGGGAGCCTCTGATGGTGCCGGCTGGGCGGGGGTAGGGGAAGCTCACAGTCCTTCCATGGGGGACCCCACGGCTGAGGGTTCTGTGTCAGTGTGCGCTGAGGGGGAGCGGGGTGTGGGGAAGTAGCTCAGACCTCACATGCACACCTGTGCAGCCGCGCACACCTAGGCAGGGGGACACGGGGTGTCAGGCTGCTTGTTGGAACCCTGGCTCGGGGCCTCTGAGAGAACTGGCGCCTGGCCAGGTGAGGGCAGGTTCCATGCCTACCGGGTGGTGTCCCGCCGGGACGTGCCCTTGGCGGGGCGGCAGGACTGCCTCCTGGGACCGCGTGCTGTACCTGCTGATCTTGGGCAGCAGGCTCTTCCTTTGAGAGAGAGACCGCTGTCACATAGCTCCTGTCCCAAGAGAATGCCAGCACACCTGGCACCTCCCTGTCAGCCTGTGTGTGGCCGTGTTTTAAAGAGATTAGGGCGGGCCCGCCTCAAATGGTACCTCAGCCCTGAAGTGCCCCCTTTCTCGGGCGGTGGTGGCAGGGGTTTGTTTCGATGCCCCACCAGCCCCGCCCCGCCGCCCGCTCCGAAGGGGATGCTTCGACATTCCCGGGCCTTGGGAGTCAGCCTCCCATGCCCCGGTTGTCTAGTTACTTCTCTCCCGGATCAAAAGCTCCGCCAGGGCCGGGGCAGCAGTCTGACTTGCTCCAGCCTGCACCGCCCAGCGCAGGGCTGCCGAAGGAGGGAACCCAGTCACCTGTCTCAACCGCCCTTGTTTTCTTTGGGCCAAAGACGGACGGAAAGGCATGGGGGGTGCTGCTGCTGCCGGCGGAGGGGCCGCTCCCATCCTCCCGCTCACTGGCCTATCCCTCCCAGATTAAGGAGTCAGAGGGCGTAGTCAACGACGAGCTTCCCAACTGCTGGGAGTGTCCGAAGTGTAACCACGCTGGCAAGACCGGGAAAGTGAGTGCCGGGCTCCCAGCCCCAGGGGTCAGCCCGGGAGGGACGGACCTTGCCTTGCCCGTCCAGCTTGTGCTCACGTGGTTAGCTGCTGGGGTGCTCTGGGCTCAGGGAGGGGGGCGCGTCCAAAGATATACAGTGCGCTTGTACCTTCTCTCTTTCTGGCCTACAAGCAAAAGCGTGGCCCTGGCTTTAAGTATGCCTCCAACCTGCCCGGCTCCCTGCTCAAGGAGCAGAAGATGAACCGGGACAACAAGGAAGGCCAGGAGTCTGCCAAGCGGAGGAGCGAGTGTGAGGAGGCCCCCCGGCGCCGCTCGGATGAACACCCCAAGAAGGTGCCCCCCGACAGCATCCTGCGCCGAAAGTCCGACGATGTGCACCTGAGGAGGAAGCGGAAATACGAGAAGCCCCAGGAGCCGAGTGGACGCAAGCGAGTACGCCCTGGGCGGGGCGGGGTGGGGGCGTGGATGGGCGGTGGGGAGGGCTGGGACCCCGGCCTCCGGCCGCCTGAGCCCAGCCCAGCAGGAAGGAGGGGACACCGGCCAGTCGCTTCCCTTCCCGCCCCCGCAGGCCTCCACGCTTCAGACGTCCCCCGGGTCCTCCTCTCACCTCTCGCCGAGGCCCCCGATAGCCAGCAGCCTCAGCCCTTGGTGGAGATCCAGCCTCACTTACTTCCAGCAGCAGGTGCTCCCGTCGCCCCGCCCCTGGTTCTGCAGCCGCAGCCGCAGCCGCAGCCTGTTCCCTGGCCTCCCAGGCCGCAGGTCGCGCGGACCTGGCGTGGGGCCTGGGAAGCTGAGCCGTGGGGGAAGCCCTGCGGATCTGGGGAACCTCAGGATCCCCGTGGCCTTGCTCCGCCCACCGGCCCTTCCAGCGTCAGCCACGAGGTGGCGCCTGGTGGTCTCCTCCCTGCTCTGCTGGGAGTCCCGCGGCCGGCCCATGCCCGGGTCTGCCCAGGCCGGGAGGGAGCTGGGTGGGAAGGAGGATCGACTCCTCCGCGTCCACTTTCCCTCACAATCAGCAGGCAGGGCCCGCCGACCTGGTGGAGCGGGTCTGGGGAGGTGCCCTCCGGCCCGGTCCTGAGAACATGGGCCGTGGTGGGGTTGGGTGTAGAGGGGCCAGACCCCGCACGCCCAGGGAACAAGCTCCGCGCCCTTTCTCTCCTCCCGCAGCTAAAACCTGGCAAAGAAGACAAGCTTTTCAGGAAAAAGGTACCACCTGCCCCTCCCGTCCCCAGCCGTCCCCACCCTCAGGCCTGGGGCAGTGGGCCCGGGAGGGGGGCTGGGGAGGCCCAGCCTGAGCGCGGGCTGACCTGCCCTGGCCCCTCCCCCCCAGCGAAGGTCCTGGAAGAACGCGGAGGACCGGATGGTTCTGGCCAACAAGCCGCTCCGGCGCTTCAAGCAGGAACCGGAGGACGACCTGCCCGAGGCGCCCCCGAAGACCAGGGAGAGCGACCACTCCCGCTCCAGCTCCCCCACGGCCGGGCCCAGCACCGAGGGCGCCGAGGGTCCCGACGAGAAGAAGAAGGTGAAGATGCGCCGGAAACGGAGGCTCCCGAACAAGGAGCTGAGCAAGGAGCTGAGCAAGGAGCTCAACCAGGAGATCCAGAAGACGGAGAGCAGCCTCGCCAACGAAAACCACCAGCCCATCAAGTCGGAGCCCGAGAGTGAGAACGAGGAGCCCAAGCGGCCCCTGGGCCCCTGCGAGCGCCCCCACCGCTTCAGCAAGGGCTTCAACGGCACCCCCCGGGAGCTGCGACACCAGCTGGGGCCCAGCCTGCGCAGCCCGCCCCGCGTTATCTCCCGGCCCCCGCCTTCCGTGTCCCCGCCCAAGTGCATCCAGATGGAGCGACATGTGATCCGGCCACCGCCCATCAGCCCCCCGCCCGACTCGCTGCCCCTGGATGATGGGGCGGCCCATGTCATGCACAGGGAGGTGTGGATGGCCGTCTTCAGCTACCTCAGCCACCAAGACCTGTGTGTCTGCATGCGGGTCTGCAGGACCTGGAACCGCTGGTGAGGGGCAGTGGCCGAGCTGGGCAGGGGGGCTGGTTGCGTCTGGCTCTGGGATAAGGCTTAGGCTAGACCAGGGATGACATGTGGGTGGCATGTGGGCTCCACTTGAGTCACTGGTCACGCCCTCCTCCTAAGCTCAGTCCAGCCTAATTAGCTTCCTCAAAGAGTTCCAGGAAGCTACAGCAGACCGGTCAGTCAGGACTTGTCAGAAGAGGTGAGCCCTGTTCGATTTCCTGATTCAGCTCCTTGGAAGATGAGCTGAGGACCAGGGAGAGCCCGGCCCCAGGTTATTAACAGCAAGGGTGCCAGTTACTGACCTTAATCCCAGCTTTGATATTTCCTGGCTTTCTGGCCAAGTCACTTCATCGTGTGTGTATGATGCCTGCTGCTCGGGCTTGTTTTGAGATAGGACTTGTAGAGGGTGTGTGAAGCCCCCATTAGGTGCTTAATGGAGAACAGGTGCCAGCACCGTGCAGGGGGTCCGGTGGCAATCCCAGCAGAGGTGCCCAGGTGCAGGCAAATGGGACCTAAGCAGAGAAGAGTCCACGGAGAGTGGAGCAAGGAGCCTGCCCCTGAGCTTGGAAGGTGGGGAGTTCCCACAGCCATGGTGAGGGCTCCACAAGTGAGCCTCCAACTCAGACGGGACCCCCTCTGCTGGGTTTGGTCTCCAGGTGCTGTGATAAGCGGTTATGGACCCGCATCGACCTGAACCACTGCAAGTCCATCACGCCCCTGATGCTGAGCGGTATCATCCGGCGACAGCCTGTCTCCCTGGACCTCAGCTGGACCAATATCTCCAAGAAACAGCTGAGCTGGCTCATCAACCGGTTGCCTGGTGAGCACTGGGCCAGGGACCGCAAATGTGCAGGTCCAGGGGCTAGCGTGCATCACCTGACCTGCCTCCATCCCTTCTCTGTCCCTCCAGGGCTCCGAGACTTGGTGCTGTCGGGCTGCTCATGGATCGCAGTCTCAGCCCTCTGTAGCTCCAGTTGTCCATTGCTCCGGACCCTGGATGTCCAGTGGGTAGAAGGGCTAAAGGATGCCCAGATGCGGGACCTCCTGTCCCCACCCACGGATAACAGGCCAGGTGAGCGGCCAGGCCCTGCGCCTGCCTGGGGAGGTCACATGGAGGTGGTGTGAATAAGCTGTCCCATTGGATCTGGTTTTTACCACCGTCTGGTGTGTGTACCCTCAAGCCTGCTCTGGCCTTAGCCCTTCTCCAGAGGGTGCAAGATGAGCCCGGCAGCTGTGTTCTGTTTGCGTTGGCCACCGAGGGGCTCCATGACACCCACTCCGGGGCTCTGCACACGTTAGACTTCTCTGTTCATTTGTCCAGCATCGGCTTCAGGCCTCCTGAAGCGTCGGGGTCAGTGTGGTTGCACAGGGGGCTCCCAGGGTGGGGCCCTCCTAAGTTGGGTTTCAGGGGTCATTGCTCCCTGTCAGCAACTTAAATAAGGAAACCGTGCTGCTGATCCAGAGACGCCATGCTGTCTACTCCGATCAGCCCAGTGGAATGTGGGCTCTGAGTTTCTAAGATCTGAATTTTCCAGAATCTAAACATGTACATTTTGTTGTGGAATCTTCTGATTCTTAAATGTTGGAACTGATTGTTTGGGTTGTTTTGCGGGAGAAACACTCGATGGTGAGCTAAAACCAAGCGTTATTACATCTGGCTGGTGGCCTTTTACTGTCCCGTCCGGTTAAGCTGCCTCTGCCCTCCCTGCCCCTCAGGTCAGATGGACAACCGGAGCAAGCTCCGGAACATCGTGGAGCTGCGTCTGGCAGGCCTGGACATCACGGATGCCTCCCTGCGGCTCATCATCCGCCACATGCCCCTGCTTTCCAAACTCCACCTTAGCTACTGTAACCACGTTACTGACCAGTCCATCAACCTGCTCACTGCTGTGGGCACCACCACCCGAGATTCCTTAACAGAAATCAACCTGTCAGGTAAGTCGGGGACGTCCATCAGAAAATAGGCAGCCAAGCACAATCCGGTGCACAGGGGTAGTCAACAACGCAGTAGGCGGGGAGAGCAAGCTCTAACGTATCCTGCTCCTGTCTTGATAAAGTCCACAGGAGACCCATTTTGTGAGAATTTAGAGTCAGCTGTGTGGTGAGATTCTAAGTGTTTTCACTTGGAACAGTGTAGGTGCTTTTCAAGGATCTATTTTAACCTTTACAAGTGGTGGGTGAACCAAGCCCCCTTTGAAGAGCTTTTAAGCAAGCACAGCCTTCCTTCGGGCACCAGGGCTGCAGTGGGCTGGAGCGCTGTCCAGTGTCTCCGCGGCTGGGTGCCCGGGGCGGGGGGCCGCCTTCGTCCAGGCCCCACTCTCCCTCCACCTCACACTGTGCCCTCTTCCCTGCAGACTGCAATAAGGTCACTGACCAGTGCCTGTCCTTCTTCAAACGCTGTGGGAATATCTGTCATATTGACCTGAGGTACTGCAAGCAAGTTACCAAGGAAGGCTGTGAGCAGTTCATAGCCGAGATGTCTGTGAGTGTCCAGTTTGGGCAAGTGGAAGAAAAACTCCTGCAAAAACTGAGTTAGTCCAAGGACTAGTTTGTAAATACGGGGTGGGTGGGGGAGGGCTAGGGCAGGGGAGGGTTAAAGACTTTACAGAAACTAGGGCTTTTATTTTCAATTTGGAACTTGGAACAGCAGACCCAGAACGATTCCGTTTTGCAAGTCTTGCCAAGGGCAGAGCCGTTTTCCACCACCCGTTTTGGGGATGAGCGAGCCGGACACTTTCCTTTGGTCTTTCTGAATCGTAACTGCACTGCTTTCTGGACCATTTCTAAGCGGCCTTTACCAAGAAGACATTCCTGTTGGCGAGGAGGGTGGACTTTGGAGAAATCCTCTTACTGAAGCATGAGCTTAGGAGTTTTACTTTCTTCGGTGGTGGTGTTTTGTTTTGGACGCCTCGTTCCTTGCAGCTCCAGGGTTTTTGGTGTCAACATCAAGTGGACCACACACCACATCTACCGTTTTGACATATTTTGTTTGGTTTTGTTACATCTTACATTATGCAGAATTATTTTTGTACAAATTGTTTAAAAGTTATTTATGCAAGGTTTGAATGCATACCAGTGTTTTTATTGTTTTATGATTGCCAACTTTCCTGGTTTCCTTAGTAGGAGAGAACTTAACCTGTACTTCGTCCACACAATTAATCCATTTATACATGTGCCCAGATCTGGCGAAGCAGGCTGAAACCTTCCAGTTTAAAAGCATGTTTACTCGGAAGCTGAGAGCCTGCTTTGTACATTAAGAAGTTACATAAGCATGTTGTGCATATATGTAAATTATAGTCGAAGTAAGACACTTTGCCAAGTTTCCTCTGTATAGAAAGAATTCACCTTTTTCTCAAAAATTTTAAAATTCCAACGTCAACCTTTGCACTCAGGAGGGTTTTGCTCCAGCATGAGCTCTTGTACTCTACATAGATCTAATTTATACAGTGAGTCCAGAAGTAGAATAAAAGGACCCAACATAGCCTCTTCCTTTTCTCTCCTTTGAAGTGAGGTGAGTTCTCGTTTAAGGTCTATAACAGGCTGTTTCCCAGTTGTAAAGTTATGCATTCATAAGTGCCACTGTTGTAAGGTGTTGTTTTCCTAGACCTTTCCCGATGCAGTTTTACCTTTGTTGAATTTGTATAAACAATTGTACAAAAAAACCACTCTTGGACTTTGAGGGTTTCTGTTCTAGGAGCGGACTAGACATTTGATTGGAAAGTCCAGGGGCACTGATTTCAACACTAGTATACATTGTTTTGAAGCCGAACAAGCTATAATTTCATATTCATCTGAGAAATGTAGTGGCCCCTTGGTACATGTTTTCCCCCATCTTTAGAAAGATCTGACTGTTCATGGCTAATAAAAGCAATGGAAGGAAACTACGCTACGCCAATGGCCACTGGTGTTTCCACTGCCAAAGGTGGCGGTGTGTGGAGTCCATCTCCTCAGCCTCCCATTGGAGGCAACTCAAGGAGGCCACATCCTGTGCTTAGTAGCCTTGGGCCAGCGTGGCTGGAGACACTTGGTTACGAGGTAACTTCCAGGCACAGAAACGAGTGAGAAGTGATTTTAGATCATAGAATTTTTTTAATGACAGGGTCCCTTCCACCTTGTACTCAGATACAAAACAACTGCTCTAGTGAATCTGCAAATGGAGAAGATAACCCATCTTCCTGCCTCAGTCATCAGTAGCCATGTAAGGGCTCGGTCTCCTGGGACAAGCCTTTTCTGCTAAACTGGTTCCCATAGTGCCTGCCCCTCCCCTTATCCTTTAGTTTGCCGTGGCAAAATGGTTCTAGAGCCCGTCTAGATCCGTGCCTCCTGCTAATTTAAATCTAAGGATTCTTTGTGACTCAAACTGGAGACATCTGAAGCTGTTGCACCCCAGAATTTAACTCAGGAGATGCACTTAACAGAGGTAAGATTAGTTTAACACTCTATGGTTTATTTATAAAATGTGGCTTACCTTTGCAAGCCTGATCCTTCATCATGGAGCACCCCCACAAGAGGTCAAGTTTCGGTTTTCTTGACAGCCTGAGTTCTCTGAACCTCGATAATGGTTACCCTGATGTCCAGTAGAGACATCCCTCTTCCTGTGGTTTTCAAGTGAACAGTCCTCAGTGTTAGAGGTCCCTGATTGCCCAATAATGTTGCTGGGAGCTTCAAGTTTGCCAAGAAGAGGCAAATGGAGAGACTGCCAGAGCTGGGAACCCACAGCTACCATAGGGACACACTAGAGCCGAGACAGCATCTCACCAGGCTTCAGGAAGGTTGCTATAATGCTGTAGTAACTGGTGAGTTCTCCCCAAGTATACTGAAAAATCCAGTTAAGATGTTATCCCAGCACACAGTCTCTATACAGACCTGTTATTTAAAAATGAGCTTTAGATAAGGCCAGGCTAAGCTAGATGCTTGCAAACAGCTGCTCTGAGCCCACACAACATACCTGATGATGTAATTAAAGTACCATAAACCGGAGGTAGTGCTGCTTGTGTTAGATTGAAGTTTCTTAACCCAGGGAAGAGGAGAGGCGCCATCTCTCCTTCCTCTAGGGAACCTGATGTTTACAAAGGAAGACACCATGGCATTTCTAAAGCAGCAAATGATTTTCTTCTACTTGGTGAGGACTGGGTGGGACAAGGAGATGTCATTGTATTCCATCCTTGGACCTTCAGAATTTTATCCGTATGCTTTAGAAAATTAAAGAGGCATGGCATGCCAGCTACCAAATGCAGATTCCAAGGGGAAATGTTTGCCTTCTGCCAAACCAAGTCAGTACCTTGTAATCTGGTTTTTTCGAGTGTCAGGCTTGTTAGGCTTCTCACTAAACCAAGGTTACTTTAAAACACTACTTAAACCCTGGCCAGTTTGGCTCAGTGGTTGGAGCGTCGGCCTGTGGACCAGAGAGTCCCGGGTTCGGTTCCTGCTAGGGGCACTTACCAAAAAGAAAAAGAAAAAACACACTACTTAAAAAGATCTACCATTAACAGCCTTTATTCTTTTGCTAAAAACAAGCACTTGAAACTTATACAAATCCAAGAGGCAATCATTAAGTAAGCTGTTTTAAGATGAGACTATGTGCAAATAAATCTCAATTTTATAATTTGACTTTAGATAAAACCACTGCCTGCTGGCCTGGATTGGAAGACTTAGCAATTTGTGGGGGAAAATGAATGAATATCTGGAGTTCACTGTCTCACAAGAAGTACAGACAAGGTAAGTGCTCCTGAAGCTTCAGCAGGAGCTGAGCTTTACTGCTTCTGTAGGCAGGTAACGATCTGTTCACACTGGTTTGTGAACTGTGGGCGGTACCCACTTTGGGCTCTGCAGGTAATCCAAGAGTGTATTTGAAAATATCCACAAGGCCTTGATTTACATACTTTGACCCTCAAAACTAGAAAAGGCATGTTTTTCTTCTTGACCAAACGTTCTGCTCTAAGCACAGGCGCAGACCATCTGCCTCCCTTGCTGTAATTTTCAGGTTTGTTGACTCCTATTCCTGAGCACCTGGAGGCATGTGTGTTGCTGAGTCAAAACATAAAAGCCCACCAGGACAGGACTCAGCTGAGAAGCTAGGCGTTTCTTCCAAACTCATTCTATGAAGCCAGTATTAATTACCCTGATACCAAAACCAGACAGACATACTACTAAAAAAGAAAATTGTAAGTCAATATCCTTGATGAACGTAGATACAAAAATTCTCAACAAAATATTAGCAAATCATATTCAACAACACATTAAAAAGATTATACACCGCCATCAAGTGGGACTTATACCACGGATGCAAGGATGGTACAACATCTAAAAATCAACCAGTGTGATGATGCATCATATTAACAACAAAGATGCAATATATGCAGAAAAAAGCATTTGACAAAATTCAATATCCTTTTATGATAAAAACACTCAACAAAATGGGTATAGAAGAAACATATGAACATGATAAAGGCCAATATATGACAAATCCACAGCTAGCATCACGATGATGAAAAGCTGAGAGCTTTTCCTCTAATAACTGGAACAAGACAAGGATGCACACTATCAACACTTCCATTCAACATAGTATTAGGAGCCCTCGCCATGGCAGTCAAAAAAGAAAGAAATTAAGGGCATTGAGATCAGAAAGGAAGATTTAAAGCTCAGTATTTGCAGATGACATGGCATTATATAGAGAAAACCCTAAAAACTCTACCAAAAACTATTAGACCTAATAAATCACTAAAGATGCAGTATATAGAACCAACATACAGAGATCTGTTACTATATATCAATAATGAACAATCAGAAGGCGAAATTAAGAAAACAACCCCATTTAAATTGCATCAAAAGGCCTAAAATATCTAAGAATACATTTAACCAAAGAAGTGAAAGACCTACACTCTGAAAACTAGAGGACACTGCAGAAAGAAAATGAAGAAGATACAAATAAATGGAAGGATTAATATTATTAAATGTCCTCACTACCTAAAGTGACACACAGATTCAATGCAATCCCTATTAAAACACCAGTGGTATTCTCAGAACTAGATCGAATCCTCAAAATTATATGGAACCACAAAAGACCCCAAATAGCCAAAGAAATTTTAAGAAAGAAGAAAGTAGGAGGTATCACTCCCTGATATCAAACTATACTATAAAGCTTATAATAATTAAAGCAGTACGGTACTGGCAAGTTATATAGCTCAGTGGAATAGAGCCCAACATGGATGGACCTAGAGCATATTATTCTAAATGAAATACATCATAGAAAGACAAATATTGTATGATTTCATTTTTATGTAGAATCTAACAAAAATAGCAACAGACACAAATATAGAGAACAAGCTAGCTGATGGTTGTCAAACGGGAGCGGGTAGGGGTATAAGAATGAAAAAAATAAAGTGTATATATATGTACAACTGAATATTATTCCACAATTAAAAGAAAAAAATACAGTATTTACAATGCAGTTTTACCGCACCAAAAAAAAAAAGACATTTCTTAAAAACATACCTGCCCACTACTGTGGGAATGAATACACAGTTGTTTTCATCTAAACCAAAACCAGCCACCCTATTAGAAGACCCTAAGAGAAGATATTTCACATTATTAATGTCCTAAGAACAATTTCGCACAAGCGAATGTCTCAGGTTTCTCATTGATATGTGGTATTGGAAGAATTAAGAAACATTGGCCTGAGAGCTAAATTGAAATTCTGACAGTCACTTTTTAAATGAAATTTTAGACAGGTTCTTGAATTCTCAGACGTCAGGTTCCTCATCTGCAGTGAGAGGCAACATGTATTGAAGAATGCTGGAGATAACCTTAAAATTGCTAGCACAATACCGCAGGGTAAACAGCAAATCCGTAGTCAGCCTTGCTGTAAGTTGGCCACAAAGGGACACGCTACAACATGTTTGAAGGTGCTCCCTTCTCATGGGAAGAATGGAGCTAGACCAGGCACAGACACCCATTCATGTTGTACCCAAGTAAGTTAGGAACTGACCAAGACAATATAAATAAAAGCATTTTTGAAAATCTAATTTTATTCCTAAAGTTCAAATTAGCTAGCAGTAGCACTGAAAATACACTTTCACTATACAAAACAGTGTAAACCAATTACACATTAATAAAGAATTTAACACACATTTCTCTAGTGAAGAAGCTAGATGCAGCCCTTGCTGTAAAAAGCTGTACCTGAACAGAAATGGACATGTTTAGTCTAAGGCCCTGGCAGTTGACTATATAGAAGAATGTCAGTTGTTCCCAATTAAGTTTAAATGCAGAAATAGCAACAATGTGGAAACTTACATTCATCAAATAGTAGCATTTAAAATATACATGACTAATAAAGTGAACATTCAGAGGTGCCACTGCTCAGCATGTACCCTGTCGGTCAGTTGAGGACAGTGATCTCATCCAAACAGAAG
The DNA here is from genome assembly GCF_014108415.1 of Molossus molossus. Lineage (NCBI taxonomy): Eukaryota > Metazoa > Chordata > Mammalia > Chiroptera > Molossidae > Molossus > Molossus molossus. The sequence goes on along the minus strand of NW_023425358.1, from coordinate 34,401,462 downwards.
TTTCAAACATCTGAGTAGTTTAAAACAGAAGGAGAAATAAGAGAAGAGGAAAAATGTCCTCCAAAGGGAGAGTAGCTGATGCCATAAGCAGTCTGACTTCAGCAATTAATGATCATAGATGTGTGAAGCCAGGCTGAACCTGGGAAACTGAGCATGTCCATAGGTGACAAGCATACAGCATGGACCAATGCTGCTGTAACCTAGGATGAATCTTTGTTCCCAGTTAGTAGTGAAAATAATTTTTAAAAATAACTTCAACTTTTGAACAATAAGTTTCCAATCCAGTCCCTTCTGTGCACTGAAATGTCTGGGATCAAGCTTGGGGGTGAGTGTGCTGTCGGGGAGAACGTCTGCTTCAGGACTTGAACACGTGCACAGCGCGCACCACATACTGCCGGCAGATGGGACACTCGCTCATGCGCTTGCCACACTTGGTACAGGTGACCATGTGTCCACACTCAAGCAGGACGCAGTCAATGACGGCATCCATGCAGATACGGCACAGGCTGTCATCTTCCTCGTCCTGCAGCTGCAGCCGCTCACCATCTGAAAGGCAACAGAGAGCTGGAGCTGCAGAAAAGTCCACCTGACAGGCTGAGCAGCCACCTGTTGAGTGACCATGCTAAGTGCAGCATGACCCTACTGCAGGAGCAATAATCCCAACTTCTTTGCACTTCCCTCCACTAGAAATGCAATGTTAATGCCTACACCTAGTAGAGTGTTGTGAAGAATAAATGAGAAATGCTTAGCTTAGGCCCAGGTATGAAGTGCCAACAAATGTTAGCTATTTGATTATATTTTAATCTATGTAACTCAAGGTTCTTGTGAGAAGGATTGCTTCTGTAAATAAAAATGAAGAAACCCGCCCTGGCCAGTTTGGCTCAGCAGTTAGAGCGTTGGCCTGTGGACCAGAGAGTCCCGGGTTCAGTTCCTGCTAAGGGCAGGATGCATTTTGTCCCCGGCCCTGGTTGGGGTCGTGTGGGTGGCAACTACTCAATGTGTCCCTTTCATGTCGATGTTCTCTCTCTCAATACTCTCTCTCCTTCCCACTTTATCTGAACAAAAAATGGAAAAATGTCCTCTGGTGAGGATTAAAAAAAAAGTTCATAGCTTGCCCTGGTGGCTGTGGCTTACCTGGCTGGAGCATCATCCTGTATACCAAAAGGTTGCCAGGTCAATCCCCAGCCGGGGCACATATGGAAGGCAACCAATCGATGTTCTCTCTCTCGCTTTCCCTACCCCTCTCTCCAAAATCAATAAGCATAAAGTTCATCACCGGAGACCTGGCCATACAGTTACGGGTGCTGAGGCTTCCCTTTCCACTGGTCACAAAAAGAATCAGTGGGGATCATGAATACGTTAGGAAGAAAAGAACAAGAATTCAAGGTTTGAGAAACCAGTATGGACTTAAGAGAAATAAACCACTGTCATGTCAAGATATTCTTGTAATTTGGTTCACAGCCCATGCCACTACTAGGGAGTGGGGAGAAAGGTATCCACAGGATAAGATGATCTGATGGAAAAGACACTAGAAGGTTCTTGAGAGTAATCTGTCTGGGCTCTGGTCTCTCCAGAATAGAAGGTTCTTTCCAACTCGTAAAACTTCGGAGCATCAAGCAGAGGAGCCAGTGTCTGTCAAGGCTATTGGTGAGTCTAGTGGGGTGAATCTTGGTATAAGTGGCTGAAGCCAGTCAAATTAGGAAAGGTTCTAGCCATGCTCAAAACAAAATGTGTGTTCCATGAGCTTGGACATTGGACCAATGATAGACTCAGCAGTGAGTTAACTGAGCAAGGCAATCAAGCATGTCATGGCCTTTTCTACCATAAACTCTTCGAGAGTGGGAATTCTACCAGCACGCACTGTACATAGTTGGTATTTACATTTACTAAGTAAACTGACTTCTTCCCTCTTTGCCATAATGCCATTTCCCAGCCACAGCCTGGAACCCCTGAAGGCTCTGAGGATTAAGATTCTTATATCCACTGTCCGGCCAGTGTGGCTCAGTGGCTGAGCATCGACCTATGCACCAAGAGGTTGCCAGTTCAATTCCCAGTCAGGGAACGTGCCCAGGTTGTGGGCCCAGTCCCCAGTGTGTGTGTGGGTGGGTGGGGGCATGCAGGAAGCAGCCAATCGATGTTCTCTCTCATTAATGTTTCTATTTCTTCTTTCCTCTCTAAAATCAATAAAGAAAAAAAAATTTTTTTTAAAGTGATTCTTGTATCTACCATTGTAGCATCATCTTAGAAATAGATGTGCCAAAAATACTTTCTGCATATTTTAGGCATAAACCTGTTTATCAACAAATGCTGTGTTATAACCAGCTTTTAAAGAAAAAAACTCAAGATGATAAAAATTGAAGTCTAGATAACAACATGGTTATTTGACAGTCTGAATAGCACTGAATTATTTTTTTGTCTGTAAATTCTCTGTGGCTTGACCCTGTTAGCAACTGAGGATTTCTGCTTCATCATTAAATAGTTTACAAGTTCTTAACTTCAGCTTTTGTGACTTACACAGAAACCTAGTGCTACTTGATCCTAAGAACTTAATACTTAACATCTTGGATCTAGGGAAATTTTTTTCCTTACTGTTAGTATTTAAAAGGTGCAATTGAGATAACCAAAGTATTGGCCTACCTGAGAGGTTAGTGAGGAAACAAGCATTTTAGAGAGACAAGGATTTTCATTAAGAGTTCTAACAAATTATGGCAAGAAAAACCAGATTGAGCAAATGATTACCTAACTCACTCAGACATGGGGGTCTCAGAGCCATCATCATATAATGAACTTCTTAACAGATCTATAAACAGGTTCATGTAACTAATTCTCACTCAATAAAAGGATACATAATTTTCTCAGAAATAAATTTGACTTGTAACAGAAAAAGCCCAGTTTCTAAAGCCTAAGGAAGGGATACTATGGGTGGGGAACAAAAAGTAAACCTACATGACTTTTGGTTTTCTTCATTCTCTTTGTATAAGCGGTTTACTTTCTCTACCAGCTCCCATTTTTCACAACAGCCAGAATAGTTGACAAAATTCCGAGCCAGGATTTCCTTCAGCTGACGCACACTCATCCCCTCCACATCTTCAAGGCTTGACAGGTCAGACAGCGAAGCTCTCAGTCTCCTCTTAGAGAGGCCAGGCGTCTGAAATCACAGAGCACTTCTATTACCTCTGCACCTGCAAATCCAGACCTCCACAGCAAGGAAAACAACATGTTCCCCTCCCCCTACAATCACCACTGGCCCTAGATACTCTTCCCAGATTTCTTGTCAGTCCTTAAAGTGTTTTATATATTGTGCTACATTAAAACCAGAAGAAATATCCTGTGCTAATCCAGCCATAGTGCACATGGACATTTTCCTGCCTGCCAGGTTGACATGTCAGGAAGCCAAAGTTTATAGGAGATCTCACCCGTTCCTCCAAGTTTTCTTCATCATCGTCGTCGTCATCATCGTCATCGTCGTCGTCATCATCATCTTCTGTGTTTGCTGAAGCTATTTCACTTTGTACCTATACACATAATGTCAGGAATCACATTTTCCTAACAGTATCACCCATCTTTATCACTGGAGTAAACCTTTCCACAGATCCTCCCCAAGCATGACCCCAACACTGGGCATATTCCATGGATCTGGAATGCTACTGCCCCTCCCAAAGAGTTGGGCCTTACGTGATTTCAGAAACAACTTAGCTTCCATAAAGTTATCTCAAAAGCCAAATTCCTAGATGTATGTGAATTTATAAAATCTAACCAGAACCCTGAGGAAGGTCCCATCATGGAATGCTAAAGCCATAAGCATATGGAATGGCACTGAGTGGTTATCAAAGGACATGCAGATGGCTGCTTTAACTGGAGCCTCTAATATCAGCACAAGTGGCAGGGGTATTTGATTTGAAAGATCTCAATACTAATTCCAAAGAATGGTTTCTAGACTTCTTCACTGATGGCTGATGCTAATTCTAGTTTCAGAAATTCCTCAACAGTCAGAGGCACTCTTCTCTGAAATCCCTTTGATTTATATACCTTTCATCTTTCTCTTTTGACTTTATTTTGACCATAGCTCTACAACAAAGTCAGTTCCCAATTTCAAATATTCCACCCCAATGGCTCATAAGCACCATATGGTAGCATCCGCAGACACACTTCCCAAATAGTGTTGTAAACCCAAAAGTGGCACGAAAAGTCAGATGTCTGTTTGCCTAACAATTATGCTAGCTCTCACTTGGGAAATGATAAAATTCCTAGCTTGAACTTGTTTCATTTAACTTGACCAAATTTCCCTCTACTTCTAACTCCTTTATTCAGGGAAGAAAATTAAATGTATAGAGAATTGTTCAAAATAATTCAGCATTTTGGAATCATTCATATATACAAAATTGATATTAATTACAAGCCCTTGCATGTTATTCAGTCACGAGGCCCGGGAACCTAATTGGGAGAGTATTCTGCACTGGTATTTCTTTGAAATGAACAAATAACCACATTCTTTCACTAATTCAGATAGTTCTTTCCCATGATCTAAATTAGAACAGTTTTACTGTAGCAAGGCAACTGGGCATTAAGTTAATTTACACTACTGCTTCCATAGTCACTGACACACAAATAGTCCTGTAAATGTGTATACACTGCTACTTTTCACAGTCCTTATTTCACTAGTATTTAACTATATAAAATAGGGAAACTGAGGTCAAGAAACTGATGAGTTATTTAGGGCCCTTCAGATAGCTGACTTTGGGGCCACCTAGCACTTAAGCTCAGAAACTCATATCAGGAAGCCTGTAAGTGCAGACTTCAGGAGCGTGTGGAACCTCTGCTCCTGCAAGGAGACATCAAACCCTAAACACCCCACTGTATGTGGCCTAGAGTAGACAATACCAAGCCCTCAGGGTAATCACTCCACGTACCTGTGCCAGCACTCCAGATCCTAAGGTCTGATCTCTACCCATTAGCTCTCCCTGAAATGAAGACACAGTAGCAGAGGGGGCTGTATAGCTTGAAAAAAATGAATGTGTAAAAAAGCTAGAATTCTGGGACCTTAAGGAATTCAGACTGCTGGTGTCCAGGTCGTCCTCAGAGCCCAGCCCATGGTGGCACAGTACTAGATCCACCAAGTCTTCTTTCTCTCGACAGGTATCAATTGGTATGTTTCTAAGAATGAGATACTGCCGCAGATCCTTCACTTTCAGTCGCATTAATCGAGGGCGCTGAAAGGCTGTCTCTTGTAATAAGTGACAGGTGGAACATCTACGAAGATTTTCTTGTAAGACTGAACAAACAGAGCAAAAATCCTTCTTGCAGTCACAACATATGTGCTGAAGAAACAGAAAAGAAGCATTTAATGATAGCCAGATATGAGCCATTGTGAAAGCACTAGTTTTCTTTCTTTTAGCTTTCTATTAAAATTCAATTCTAGTTCTTATGAAGTCCTCTGTGGCACAAGACTATTCTCACAGGTGTTTTTATGTTCCAAAAGCCATGAAAATCAAAACAATCACTGCCAAGGCAGTTTGGATTCACAGAAGTTCAAACACAGCCCTTTAAGAAAAACATACACTCTTGTGTTAATGAATTAAAACCTTTCCACCCCTTGGTGTAAACATGTAATTAGCAGAACAGAGCTGACATGAACCACATGGAAGAGAAAGCACAACTACAAACTCTCTTCCTGCTCTTTTTCTATGTGAACAGTTTCCCCATTTAATGAGAAAGGGGAAAAAGCGTTAACACAAGAGAAAGGCAACTGATCTCTCAAGGTCAACCCAAGCAAATAGAGGACCCCACTAATGCAGTACCCTACACAGCCTTAATCATAAAGCCGCTTCACTAGCAAAGCTTAAAGACACTAAGATGTGGTCGTTTCCATTTGGTACATTATTCCCACGAGCTAATACCTTATTCCTTAAGTATTTCAAAGGACTGAACTGACAATCAAAGGCGGTGAGATGGCCTGGCAATATGATGGTTCTCAGAAAGAACAGCTTTAACCCAAGTTTTTTATGTTTAACCTATAAACAGTAGTTACCTTAATACGTACATTCATTTCTTCACTTGAGTCAAGAATATGGGTAGGGGTACATTTTTTGAAACCTGAGATCATAGTTTACAGTAAATCATCTCTGAACAAAATCGTAGACTAATTAAATCTCTTGCTTTAGAACATAAGCATCATCACGAAGAATCAATGTGTACAAACAGGTCAGGGTTTAGGAGAAAGGATGCCCTGAGCAACATGACAAGTAAAAATGTCTAGCCAGAAAACTTGAACATTAATTCAGTCCTTTCACCTGAGTACTTTTCTGAAGGGGAAATGGTTAATAGGACGTTTTGGTATTTTTATAAAAAGAAATGAAGATTCATTAGTAGTCAAAATTACATACAATCAAGAATTCTGTTATGTTTTTTGTATATAACATTTCAACTAACTCACCTTCTTTCTAAAGACTGAAAATGAAAGTCCACAGGCTTTGCAAACTATGTTAGGCCCTTCTGTAGGTGCTGGTGGGTAAGAAGTGGAAAAATCAGAGTTTGGTGTAAATCTGAATGGACCAGTGCCTCCTGCAAATCCTGCTTGCTGGCCTCTGACAGCTCCAGTTCCCATGACTTCATTCAGCAGCCCACAGCACGAAGCCCACATAGACGTGGCACCCGCCTGGAGAGGAACACAAGAAGGGACCAGATTAAAGCTAAGTGGAACCTGGGCTCTCTGAGATCCTCAGGGAATGCCATTCTGGAGAGGTATGTTTGCCCTAGATAACTTTGAGATTATTCTTTTAAGCGTCAGAATTTTAAGCTATTTGGAAAGAGATAACTTTCTGGTATTTGCAAAGAATATTTGGCATTGAAGATACTCATATATTGTTAAACAAAAACTACACATTTTTTCTATGTGCACACACACACACACAGAAAAAAATGACTGGAGAGCCCTGGCCAGTTTGGCTCAGCGGTAGAGCGTTAGCCCACGGGTTCGATTCCGGCCAAGGGCACGAACCTTGGTTACAGTTTGTTCCCAGCCCTGTTTGGGGTCGTGCAGGAGGCAACCAGTCGATGTGTCCCTCTCACATAGATGTTTCTTTCTATCTCTCCCACTTTATTTGAAGATAAATAGAAAAATGTCTTCGGGTGAGGATTTAAAAAAAAAAAATGACTGGAGAGAAGTACATGCTGTGCAATATTTGGGATGTGCTTACAACAAAAAAATTGCTTATCTGAAATTCAAATTTAACTGAGCATCCTGTATTCTGACAACCTTAGATTGACTACCACACAAGAAAGCACAGTTCTATAGGTTGAGGCAGGTTTTCCCAGCTATCATTTAGCAGAAAGAATAGAAATTCAAATTACTTAATTTCATTAAACTTCTATTGTCATTTGTAGCTGGGTATAATAAACTATGGCATATATACTTTTATATTCTTTTAAAAAAAATTTTTCTTTATTGATTCTGTACAGAGAGGAAGGAAGAGATAGAGAGAAACGGAAACACAGATGAAAGAGAACATCAACTGGCCACCTCCTGCAATGCTCCCCACTGGGGACTGGGCCCACAACCTGGGCATGTGCCCTGACTGGGAATCAAACCGGCGACCTCTTAGTGCATGGGTCGATGCTCAACCACTGAGCCACACTAGCTGGGCATAATTTTTTTTATTTAAAAAAAAATGGCCCTGGCTGGTGTGGCCCAGTGGTTAGAGAGTTGGCCCACACACCAAAGGGGGTTAATTTCCTGTCAAGGGCACCTAACTAGATTGCAGAGCTGATCCCTGGCCCAGGTCAGGGCATGGGGGAAGAGGTGTGGGAGGCAATCAATTGATGTTTCTCTCTCTTCACTCCCTCCTTTCCACCACTCTCTTTAAAAAAATCAATGGAAAAAATATCCTCCAGTGAGGATTACAACAACAAAAAAGCAGTTATTCTACTTTTGCAAACTGAAAATATGAGCTACCTGCCACTCCACTAAATAGCCTGAAACTAATGTCTTGCTTTTCATGTTTTTTTCTTCATCTTGTCCCTTTCCATGAACACCACTGCTGTCACTATACCTACCTAGCAATCTGTCTCCTTTTTTACTACAGACTCAGAAATCTGATAACCAAGCCCGTTAGAAATATATATATACATGTAAATATTTTTTCAGTGAGGTCTCAAGGTATTTTCCCATGCTTAAAGTAGAAAAGCTATCATGCTTGGAACCAAAGTTTGCCCCTTGTCCTAATTCTTAAGCACAACGTAGACTTTAGATAATAGGATAGATAACAGAAGTCCTGTTAGGTGAGGTCTTATGAGTTAAAATGGCAGCACATGACATGGCATAGTGCATTTAATTATCTAATTCTGTCAAACATTTACTGTTTGTCCAACAAGCTCTTAAAAAAATTTTTTTAAACAACTTTAAAAGCTATTTGAGATGCTACAGAAGGATCATGCTATTCTTGCTCCTACCCAGAAGTGATATGTTTTATTAAATATAGGAAAAGGAGAAGGTAAAGCAGTAAGAAACCACAATACAATGTTCAAACAGTCTTAAGTATCAGGGTCACTGACTTAAGTATTATACAACTTCACACCCTATAATTTTCAAGTAATAGTGATGCCTTTAAAAGTCAGGTTAAATCATAGTTAATAGTTCATACCTTTAAATATATACCTCAGACTCTAGAGTCATGGTTTGTTTAAACATAAAAGGATGAAAATCCAGATTTACTAACAGTTCATTTAAAGTGAGTCTTTTTTTTTAATTGATTTTAGGAAGAGGAAGAGAGAAAGAGAAAAACATCAATTGGCCGCCTCCCACACAAGGCCTAATTGGGGCTCAAACCCAAAACCCAGGTATGTGCCCTGATGGGAAACTAAACCTGCCACTCTCTAGTGTACAGGACAATGCTTCAACCAGCTGACTGACCCACACTGGCCAGGGCTAAAGTGAGTCTTCTTTTACCAAAGGATTCCATCTACAGTGCTTTAAACAGTAAGCTCTTAAAGGAAATGTTGTTTTAAATTTTTTAATTTACATATAACATTTCTGGGGAGTTATATATAACTCAACTGTAAAGTATACTACTAGGATAAACTCTTCTTCATTCCAAGAGTTTAAAGAAAAGCTTTTGAGAAGCTTCAGCTTCCTGCTGACCTAGCTACTAAACAATTAAACAGCTGTGTTAGCTTTTATCCCAGTTCTGATTCCTGGGGGATGTTGTCTCAACTCCAATAAAAGTTCCTTGTGGACAGAATTTTTTTTTCCACTGCAATTAGTTCCACCATCAAACTGATAAGTAAATAACTGTATGAAAGTTTTCTTTACATTACCTCTTGAAAGGCAATGTAACATTAAATTTTTCATGCTACCTAGAAAGTTCAAATTGTCTTAATGAGAAAGAATAATAAAGATACAAAATTATTCTGACCTAGCAGGCTAAAAATATCAAGTCATACTCCCCTTTAATAATTTTTTAAAATTGATTTTAGAGAGAGAGAAAGTGAGAGAGAGACATTGATGAGAGAGAACATCGATCAACCACCTCCTGCATGCTGCCTACTGGGGATCTGGCCCACACCTGGGCATGTGTCCTACCAGGAATCGAACCAGCGACCTCTTGGTGCATGGGTTGATGCTCAACCACTGAGCCACACAGGCCGGACTCATACTCCCTTTTAAAAGCAGCACTGCCACACATTTTTTTCCTTCAGAAATCAGTTACAGAAGAATATGAATTTCCAAACCATGATCATTAAAATTCTAGGATGACAATATTAACAGCTCTGGTGAAGAGAATAGAAGGACTTATTTTAAAAACAGGTGGAATCTGTGTGTAGACATTAATATCGGAGGGTAACAATTTTATGCCATTCCTCAGGTTTCTATAAACAAGGAATTTCCTCTTCATTCCCATTCCCCAGAAGGGAAAAAATGAAAAGAACAATTCTATTTTCTTTTGGCCAACTCATCATAAAATAAAACACACAGATCAAGCCAACCCCCAAAGTGTTATCCCAGACAAAAATATGTTGCTATAACCTATTATTTGGTACAAACTCAACCAAAACCTGTAACAGAGGGAAAGAGGAAACACTGAAAAATCTAGGTTTTAGCCTCATTAGATCTGTTAACTTAAATTTGGACAAAATCTCCCAATGATAGAATAATCTCTCAATAATACTCTTAGCATCATACTGAAGGTTAAATTTACCTACATATACTGTTATCCTCTGACAGTAGCCTTTGCAAACACTCCAGCCTTCTTGAAGGGTTAGAAATTTTAAACAGTGGTAGTCCCAGTCACTAGTTTCTTTGCGTTTTTAATAAATCCTCACTGGAGAGTGTTTACAGATATATATATATCTGTATATATACAGAGAGAGGAAGAGAGAGAGAGAGAGAGAGAGAGAGAGAGAGAAACATCGACATGAAAGGGACACATCGAGTGGCTGCCTCCCACACAACCCAACCAGGGCCGGGGACAAACTGCAACCGAGGTACGTGCCCCCAGTGGAAACCGAACCCGGGTCTCTCTGGACTGCAGGCCAATGCTCTAACTGCTGAGCCAAACCAGCCAGGGCCTTTTATTTGAAGTACCTTTCTTTCCTATCCAGCACATTTTAAAAACTTAATTTCTATTTCCCATTTAAGCCCTGTATTTTCTGGCACCTCAGTGCTGAAATGAAGGTGATCTCTATAGTGATTCTACCTCCCCAACTTTTTCGGAGCAGGTGTTTTTGTTGTTAATCCTCACCTGACATTGATTTTTTTTTTAGATAGAATGGAAGAGAGGGAGGCAGGGAAAGACAGACACATTAATTGGTTGCCTCCCACATGTGCCCAGGGGCCAGGGATTGAACCTGAAACCCAGATATGTGCTCTTGACCGGAAATTGAACCTGAGACCCTGCAGTCCAAAAGCTGACACTCTAACCACTGAGCAAAAACAGCCAGGGCTGCAGGAGGTATTTTTAGTCCTATACCACAGTGGCTGATGTCACGGTCTCTTGCCAAGGAAAATGCTTAGGCCTGTGAAACCATCCTTAAGGCAGTGGTTGGATTCACCAGGTAGCCTTAAAAAATGCCTGGGTCCCAGCCCCAGAGATTCTGATTTAACTGGTCTGGGATACAACCTAGGCATTAGAATTTTTTCAAAATTCCCCATGTAATTCAAAAGTACAGCTGAGGTCGGAAGGTTAACTGCTCAGTCTAGGGGATTTCTCCTTCCTGCCTAACATGGTTTCAGCTGGAGAATCCCTCTCACCAGGTTTCTGAATGAAAGGGGCTGAGGTTATTTCTGAAGCCTATGCCTCTAGAATTTTAAGACCAACACTTCAGTCATGTGCTCCTTAAGACCTCCCTACATTTTTTTTCTCTGAAGTAGTGGAACATGCCTCTAGCGTATCCTTTCCCTTTAAGGTTTCCCCTAATCTTATCAGAAACCCTAAACTGAATATTAACAATTTAATCTGATTCTCAAATTATTTGCTTTATCTTTTTTAAAACCACATACTAGCCTAGAACTTTTGCTGGAATGTGGTACCTGCCTTCATTTTATTTGCTCTTTGCTTATTGGCTCAAACCCTATACTGATCTTTCCTTTTTAAGATCTATCCAATCTTTCTGTTACAAATTAGGGAACTATTTAAGAGCATTTTCCCAACAGTTATTAAATGTGGGCTCTTGAGGAGTGGGAGGGGGCATGCCAATTTATTCTCTGAGTTCTTGACTCTCTGCCTATTATAGTTCCTTGGAGCCCAGTTACTCTATCTGGTAGGATAATAACCAAAAAGTTTCCCCTCTTGCACCTTTCCTTTAAAAGCTTAAGAGACCCAAGTTCTAGTCTGTCAGGGGCCTTTTGGAATTTATAACATCATTCTCAGGCCATACAAAATTATCAACGTAAAAATTAGCCTGTTATGCTCTGGCCAGTTTGGTTCAGCGATTGGAGCATCAGCCCATGGTCCCAAGAGACCTGGGTTCGGTTCCCGCTCGGGGCATGTACCTCGGTTTCGGTTTGTCCCCGGCCCCTGTTGGGGTTATGTGGGTGGCAGTCGATGTGTCTCTCTCACATTGATGTTTCTCTCTCTCTCTTCCTCCCTCTTTCCCTCTCGCTCTGTCTGAAGATGAATGCAAAAATATCTTCGGGTGAGGATTAAAAAAAAAAAAAATTAGCCTGCTATATTTGGTGAGGCGTGTGATGTTAGCTGGTACTGATTTTGTAGGCTTTATACGGCCCACAGTCCAGATGTTCCCCACCCCTACAAGTTCTTCCTCTTGCATTCCCTTACTTTTTTTGTATTCACTCTCTGCTCACCTTTTTGTAGTAAGCTTGAAGCTTTTTCCAATTACATTTCCTCCTATATCTTCTGAGCAAACCCAATTCCTAGACAGTACACAAAGCACAGACCTTTGGCTTCTGCATTTGCAGTAAATTTACTGAGTTGTTGCTGTCTCAATTCCAAAGAGGTGCCTTGCTTACCTAAGGATCACCATCCATCTTTATTTGCTTATTAAAAAAAAAAACACAAAAAAAACCTACTACCCTTCCATGAATGAAGCCAAAGTCTGGATCTCTGAAAACTAAAGCTATGATCTGGGCTTATGTGACTAACAATTCTAAATCCTACTTGGAACCATGGTTGAGAGCAAGATTCTATAGGCTAAATAAACTACATGAATCCAAGAGGTTAGAAAGAACAATAATCTGTAAAGATGGCAACATTTCCTCCCTTGACCAAGACTGTAGTTCAAAACAACACAGAAAAAAAACAACAAAGGCAACTATCAACCTATGCCTAGCACAAAACTTTTAGCTCAAGGAATTCAGCTGTGTTTGCTGTTTATATTCTAGTCATCAATGACTACTGAAAACAAATGGGTTTTCCTTAATAGCTTTCCCACACACCCCCTTAGGCCAAATTTGTTCCTCACTAGATTAACCTTGGGACCATGGCCTATCTTATATGATTTAAGAACCAGGTATCATATTAAAAACATACATGGGCCATAATAAGAGATTAAAGCCAAAGCCCTGTCTGGACTGCCAGACACCTAGATCTCCTCAGGTTATTCTGGCACCCAATGTCAGTTTTTGTGTTTTTTCAAAGCCACTGTACCAAGATTTCTGAGGGCCAATACACTACCTTTTTTTTACTCCCAACTTGGAACTAATTAAGAAACAGGACAAACAGAAATGTAAATGTTTTCTTGTTTACTAATAACACCAATTAGAGAACATGACTTTAGCTCTGCAAGCCAATTGGTCTTGATATGACACCCCAGCTGACCAACAGCAGCTTACCATCTAACTGACCAGACTGCCATCCCCCATAGAAAGGCAGATCTGACAGGTCCCAGAAAGTACTGAACCAAAGCATGTTTAGTTCATCTGCTAAAACTCACCAACCTAAAAATTGCTTTCTTTTCCTCTGGCAGTAGAAAAGCTGAAAGTGTTCTTCCTATATTATTCCTTCCTAGAGAATAAATTAGAAATTTTCTCCCCTTGGTAAGAGTATAAAGGAGGGGAGGGTTGGGGACTGTTATCCAGAGACCTCAACAATTTGCATGAGCGGGGGACTGAGTTTCCAGGGCTGTGACACTTATCTCCACAGGATAGACTACCAATTTTATAAGCACTCTCAGATCCCTCAGTCAGAGTCACACAGAAGCCCATTCTGAATCATCATTTCAGTCAACAAAGCAAGAAGAAATGTGTTGTTTCTCTGCAAGAGCAGCAGCCCATTCTTCTTTCTGGCAGAGTGCCAGTTTTCAAATGGCCTCAAAGTTTGGCTGTATTTGTGTGTATATGATCTAATATGCTTTTAGAATCCCAATGGGGGTGAAATACTTCCGAAATTTAAAGAACTAACAAAAATTTTACTACAAATTTTGAATCCTAATCTACATTAGGATGTGACCCCTTTTAATGACTCCACCAAATGTAATAATAACCAGACTAGAATGAAGAATAAGAAAAGTTGCCCTAGCCAAGTAGCTTGGTTGGTTAGAGCGCTGTCCCGATATACCAAGTTTGTGGATTCAGTCCTCAGCCAGGGCATATACAAGAATCAACCGATGAATGCATGAATAAGTGGAGCAACAAGTCGATGTAAGTCAATGTTTCTTTCTCTCTCTCTCTCTCTTAAATAAAAGAAAAAGAAAAGCTATGGTGGTTTCCATGAAGATTAAATGACAGCCAGAGAGTTGATGGGTTTGAAAACAGCAGAAAACTAAATGATTATGTGGTAGGCAGTTGGAGAGGCATGAGCAGAGCAAGGATGATGGGCTAGGTACAGAAGGTCACCAGGCTGAAAGTCCCGGGTGCCTAGCTATGTGCAAAACTGGAAAAACAAGGACTTAGCTCCCTGGGTGACCTTTCATCCCCTAGCATATCACTGGTCATGTGGTTTAGACCCCTTGACCTTTCCTATCACTGGTCAGGCAGCTTGCACCCTCCCCTGACCTTTCCTCTCCTGGCATGTCTTTAGTCATGCAGTAGACTCCCTTGGAGGAGGAACAAGGGACTGAAGAGTGAGTGGCCTCATTCTACTCCAATAAGGGCCCCTGCATAACCACTCCCTTAAGCATTAACCTGTAGGGATAACACCCAGGCCTCAGTTGTGTTTCAGCTCCAAGCCCAGAAAAGCAACAAAACCAGACAAGCGATGCCACGCTGACATTGGGACTTCATGACCCCCTACCAATCAGTGAAGACCAAGACCCTGCAAGGATACACCTGGAAAGCTGATGAATATTCTATTGGAACCTCCTCTAAGATCCATGCTTTTAGAAGAGGGATAACCTCCCCCCCCCGATGGAGCACATCCATCTCTCTCCCCACCCGTACCCCCAGGAACGTTTTCCTTGCTTCTCTTTCTAAGCTCCAAGGGGCCCATCTTTTGCCTCCTTGTTTCCTGAGCCTATTTCTTCAACAGCTCACTTATACCTCTGTGACTTTGTTTTTTTTGTTAATCCTCACCGTAGGATAATTCTCCATTGCCTTTTTTTTTTTTTAAGAGAGGGTGGAAGAAAGGGAGGGAGAGAGAAACATCAATGTGAGAGAGACAGCCATTGGCCGTCTGCCCCAGAACCCTGACTGGGGCCAGGGTTGGAACTTGCAATCCAGATATGTGCCCTTGACTGGAATCAAACCTGCAACCCTTCGGTCCGCGGACCTATGCGCTAACCACTACCTCTGTGACTTTCTAAACAAACTTTCTTAGCCAGAACTCAAGTATACTAAGGTTGCTGAACTGAGGTCTCCAAGTCTGACTCCACTGTTCTAACACCTGGTGCCATTTTGCCACAAATAATTCTAGTCTAAATCATTTGCTTTTGATTACAGTAGGTAAGCAGCAATAATCATAATGCCACCTCCTAAGAGCTGCTTGCCACAACTTTAAATTAAATATGGTAATATTTTTAAATTTTTATTTCACTTGTTCCATCACCATTTATCCCCTCCATGCCCTCTTCCACTTTCACCCATCCTCCTCCCCCCCTGCAATCACCACACTGTCATCCATGTCCATGAGTTCTCTCCCTTTTTTTTTTCTTTTTTTGCTCAGTCCCTAAATATGGTAATGTTTCACAGTTATTTTAAGAATAACCCTAGCAGTTTCAAATTCAAGAGCATTAATTTTCTTGGATGTTGTAAGAAGCTACAAAGACCAGGCAAGGATTCAGTTTTTCCACCAATGAAAGCTTCCTCAGAGAATTCAACCACCGTAAGTGTTGTTTTAAATTCCAAACAACCTTCAGTTTGCTAAAATTCAATGTCCTTGTGTTAAACTATATGAAAAGGTGTTTTTGCCCTGGCCGGTTGCTCAGTGGTTAGAGTGTCGGTCAGCGGTCTGGAGAGGCCCGGGTTCGGTTCCTGCTAAGGGCACATACCTCAGCTGCAGTTTGTCCCGGGCCCTGGTTGGGTCGTGTGGGTGGCAACCACTCGATGTGTCCCTTTCACGACGATGTATCTCTCTCTCTCTCCCCCCCCTACTCTATCTGAACAAAATATCGAGAAGAAAAAAAAAAAATGTTTCAAAAATCTTAAAACCAGTAATACAAAACAAAAAGTTTTATGGTTTGAATTTCAATTAGGTTAACCTTTCCTACAGAACAAGAGCTAAACAGAAGAAATAGTTGAGACAATAAAGCAAAAATCTTTACCCTATTTTGAGCCACTGGAAAAAAATATGCTTCTTAAAATGTGAAAGGATTTCTTACTGAAACTGCTGCTTCAACATATGCATGGAATTCTGCTACATTTATGACCAAATATCAGACCATATACCACCAAGGAGGAAATTCTACCTACATCCTAAATTCTTATTTCATACCATTTGGATATTAAGCAGGTTGCAAAAACAGATGCTGATCTTAAAAGCGTAATATTTTTAGGCAAGACATTTGGTCAAACTGATAGTTTTACAATAATGTGTGCTGGAAATCGTACCTTCCTCATGTTTGGGTTTTGTTTTCTTTTTCTAAAACAGTATACTTGATCCTTAGCATCACTCCCCCACCTTTCAAAGAAAAAAAAGGAAAGAAAATTATAGTCAACAGATTATTTTCTCCTTGATATCTTATTTTGAGTTTGGAAGAATTAATGTGATTAATACAATTAAGGAAGGGTGAGATCAATATAAATATGGAAAAACATGAAGGAGGATTAAATCAAATTAACATAGGACACCAATATTGTTTTTTGTTTTTTTTAAAACTGCCTTATAAGGAGTTAACTGGATGATATTCTAAGGTTAAACAGTTACTTGAGTCTTGAGAGGTAAAACCTGTTTCAAAATTTCAGTTCCTAAACAAACAAATTAAAGGAAGAAAGTAAATGTTCCACACACACACTAAAATCAGCTGCTCCTGGGATTGAGTGAAGATGTACTTTCTCTGATTGCTTAGCTTTCAAAATAATTTTAATTCCACTGGAAGTACTTACATAAATGAACACTCAAATGTTAGAATTCCATGACACCAGAAATCACTGACCCTCCCCAGAAATCTACAGATAAGTATACCCCACAAATAAACAATTTCAAGTTAAATAACAAAGAGCCTAAATCTTAAATTTTGTGAATCGATTTTTCACAAAAACATAAATGAAAAGCAGTATTTTAATAATTGTCATCTTGCTTAGATTGAAGTCTATTTAGGTCTGCATTATTGCATCATAAAATATATATCTTTTCTACATTTCCAACTGCCACCAAACTTTGTTTCTAAATTTTCAACTTAGAAAGCAGTATCTTCCACCTAAATTCAAAAACACTTGTTTTCAAAGAACTTGATTAAAAAATTCAATTATGGACCCATCCCTATTCTCCTACATGTGGTTCCCTGATGAACCACACATTTAATACTAATAAAGAGCCCTGGCCGGTTTGGCTCGGCGGCGGTTAGAGCGTCCTTGGCCTGCGGTCCAGAGAGACCTGGGTTCGGTTCCCGCTAAGAGCATGTACCTCGGTGTCAGTTTGTCCCGGCCCGGGTTGGGTCGTGGGGTGGCAGCCACTCGATGTGTCCCTTTCACATCGATGTTTCTCTCTCTCCCTCCCTCCTACTCTATCTGAACAAAATACGAAAAAATGTCCTTGGGTGAGGATTAAAAAAAAAAAAAAAACTAATAAAGAAACTAACGTTCTTTGAGGCATTATATACCAAGATTCCCTACGCTGTTTTTGGATTATGATGGTTTTTAGGAAAGAAAGCTAGTTTTAGACATTTTCATAGGTATTTTCAGTTGAACCATTTAAAAACTAAACTGGGAAGTTAAAAATAAGCTCCCCAAACAGCCTCGGACTTGGAAGGAACGGTTCAAAGAGTTACCTATTGCAAAATTCTCCCTTGCTTCCTGCAGCCAGAAATAACCTTTCTGGCTCCTGGGGGCTTCCCATTTTTCTCCTCCTCGCGTGGCGGCTTGAGAAGGTCAGTCTTCTCTTTGGACTGGCAAAGTCCTCACGGGCGGGGCTGTATTCTGAATCACTTCTAACTCCCAGTATCTCCCTCGGGGCTGACACACAGGGAGCGTCCGACAACACACCTGCCGAGTTTCTCTGGCCACCTGACACTCGCTTATCGGTCTTTCACGGCAAATCTCTGGGGCTCCGGGCGGGGAGAGTCTGAAGCCGGGGGATCGTTCTGCTCCTCTTCCTGCCCGCGTCACTTCACGGACGCGAGTGCGAGCGGCCGTGTCTGCAGGAGCATCCGCACCTTTTATGACTCATCCCACTCGCTTCGAGCACGGGCGAAGGAATCGGTACCTGAACTGATGGTTGTTCGTGGATCGGGGTTCTCCGCTCCCCGCGCCCCCCCCCCGGAGGCCAGAATCGGCCCCCGGCGCGTGAAGTTGTCACGGCGCGATGCGCCCACGCTCCCACCCACCTCGAAGAACTCGCGCTGTCGGATTCCTTGCTGCGCACCCAGTGGCGTGGCAGCCACGTCCCGGTGGCCGGCGCGCTCGGTCGCGGCCCCAGAGTGAAGCCCACGCGAAAACCATCCGGGGTGGGCTCCGCGCCCCGGGGCGCTTCTAACCTCGTAGCGTGGACCCAGCCCCGCGACTCGGCGCACCGCTCCCTCCTTTGCCCCTTCATCCTGCGCAGTCCCGCGGCGTTGCCCGTGGCAGTTGGGTTAGTTCAAGGACTCGGGGCGGGAGAGGGCACGCCGTGGGCAAAGCCACGAGGGCTGGGGTGAGCACGAGTGGGGTCGGCCTCAGACCCTCGAAGACGAGGACAGGGCCCCGGAGCGGAGAGGGGCCCGCGGCGCGAGCGCGGGGGTCGCCCGGCCTCTCCCCGCTCCTCGGGCTCGCTGACCCGAGGCGCGGTGGGAGTCGGACGGGTCGAGGGGCCCAGGATATCCGCCCAGACCGAGAAGGGACCCAGACGCCGGCCGGCCAGGACGCCCCTGAGCGGAGGTCTCTGGAGAGGTGCCGCCGAGGAGAAAAGAAAGCAATTCGGAGATTCGCCCTTTCCGGATAGAAGAGGCGAGGAGGGACTGCCCTGCTCCACCGGTCCCTCACCTTCATGGCCGCGACCGCCGCGTCTCGGTCGGCCCTGGCCGCAAACTCAACACCATAACAGCTTCTCGCCTGGACGTCCTCCTTCCTCTGGACCGCAATCTCGGCTCCTCCAGAGGCGACCGAGCGTCCGGACGTAAGGAGCGTAGTCACGCCCGCCGCGCGCCCCCAGGAAGAGCGCCGAGCGGCGGCCAAGTCGGCCAATCCAGAGCCGACACTCGGGGGGCCGGTCGCCAGAGCCAATCAAATAGTGGGAATGGGGCGGGGCCTTCGACGCCGCCAGGTGGGCGGAGGAAGACTCCATCCGGGCTCGAGCGGCTCTGAGAGGCTCTGGGCGTGGCGGGAGGCTTTCTCCCGGCGGTTTTCTTCCTCGCGTGGGTGAAATACGAGTCTGCGTCCCCTGAGGAGCCTGTGCGGCCGGGATTGGGCTTTAGGTCAAGTTCCCCAGGCTGCGAGGGCGGGAAGAAGCGCGATACTTTTGACAACTGCGGTAGCGTTGAAGGCCTTTGTGATAACCGCCAGAGCAGGGGCCTCCGATTCCCTCCCGAGCCTGTAAACCTCTCCCACTCGGGAATGACCTCGGGGCTCCCCCCTCGAGGGTCCGGTGAGCTGCGGCCGCTGCTCACGCAAGGACGCGGTTCCAAAACGGCTTTTGTTGGAAACACTTCAACGCAAGGCTCGCAAACCCCAGCTGCTCTTTTCGAGCGATGTCGAAACAGGCAGATTCTAGCGCAGTGAGGGGACCGAGCCCTTGGAGCTGACTTTGTTTGAACAGAAGCGGTGAGGTTCTACGTTCAAGTACCGGGGTGGTTGTTGTTGTGGTTGTTGTTTCCGGTCTCGCTGGATGACGCTCGGTTTCCTGGCACTCCTTCCTCTCCCCTGCCAAGGTAGTTAGATAAGGAGACAAAAAGATTGAAGTCCCTTGGCCGGTGTGGCTCAGTGGTTGAGCGTGGACCCCTGCACCAGGAGGTCGCGGGTTCATTCCTGGTCGGGCACATGCCCAGGTGCTGGGCCCGACCCCCAGTGGGGGGCAGGCAGGAGGCGGCCAATGATGTTCCCTCTCGTGATGTTTCTGTCTCTCCATCTCTCCCTCGCCCTTCCTCTCTCTAATATAAATATAAAAAATTGTTAAAAAAAAAAAAAAAGATGTGAAGTCCTTTGTCATAAGGACCCAAGACTGTTGTATTCCTTTGTCATAGATTTGCTTTTTTTTTTTTATAGGTACTGTGTCAGGTTAAAACACAAAGCCACGCCACTTCCTTAGGCTGAAATAATAATTTTTTTTTTTTTTAATCCTCACCCAAGGACATTTTTCCATTTTTTGTTCACATAGAGTGGGAGGGAGAGAGAGAGAAACATTGATGTGAAAGGGACACAGCGAGTGGCTGCCACCCGCACGACCAACCAGGGCCGGGGACAAACTGCAACCGAGGTACACGCCCTTAGCCTTAGCGGAACCCAACCGGTCTCTGGACCGCAGGCCGTCGCTCTAACCGCTGAGCCAAACCAGCCAGGGCTGGTAATTATTTTTTAGCTTATTTTTCTTGCTTCCAGCATGGCTCAGATTATGTAATTTAACTTCTTGTCCAGTATAGACTTGGAGTTTCTTTTTTTTTTTTTGGAAAAATGCAAAGAGATCCCTTCATTCACCATGTACGAGTAGTCCCTGAGCTTCACTGGAAGAAAGTGTTAATTTTTCTCATGATCTAGGCACAAAGAAACTCAATAAAAACTTGCTAGTAGGACAAAGCCATATTTCTCATTAGAAAGGAAGCTGGCAGGTCTTCCTCAAGAGTTAATGAATAAGCACACGAAAAGAAGTTCAACATCATTGTCCATCAGGGAAATGCAAATCAAAACCACAATGAGATATACTCCATACCCATTAGGATGGCTGAAATATAAAAGATGGATAAGTGTTGCTGTGGATGTGGAGAAATTGGAACCTTAATACATTGCTGATGGGACTGTAAAATGGTGCAGCTGCTTTGGAAACAGTCTGGCAGTTCCTCAAAATGTTAAATGTGGAGTTACCATATAACCCAGCAGTTCCATTTGTAGGTATAAACTCAAGAGAAATGAAAACGACTATCCACAAAAAAAAAATCTTTGTAAATGAATGTTCATAGCAGTATAATTATAGTAGCACCAAAGTGGAATCAACCCAAATGTCCATTATTTAATGAATGATTAAATAAAATGTGGTCTAGCCATACCATGGAATATTATTTAGCCAAAATAAGAAGCATTGGCCCTGGCCCAGTAGTTCATTTGGTTAGAGTGTTGCCCTCGTACCCCAAGGTTTCGGGTTAGATTTCCAGTCAGGGCACATACAAGAAGCAACTGTTAGCATAGAGAGTCAGGAGCTTGGAGGAGTCTCCCCCATGGCAGCAGGGGGACGTTTTTACACTGCCAAAAGCTAGAAATATGAATGGACAGGGACCCAAGCACACCAAAAACTGGCAAGATAATTGGGTAGAAATGAAAGCCCTCCCCTTCCTGTCCCTATAAGAACAGTGTGCTTGACCAGGAAGGGGAGATGATCTTCGAGATGGGCATCCACCACATTCTCTTCAGGTCATGTGGCTCTTGAATAAAACTTCTTTCCTTTTGCACTAGCACCCACCTCATGGGTTTGGCTTTCCTTGCAGCAGGCAACTTCTGTTTCTTTGGTTACACAACCAATGAATACATAAATAAGTGAAACAACAAATTGATGTTTCTCTCTCTTAAAAAATCAATAAAATTTTTTATGATTTATTTTTTTAAATTATTTTTATTAATTTATTTTTGTTATAGATGTTTCTCCTTTCCCCCCCATTGATACCCTCCTCCCACCCCCCTTCCTGTCCCCAGCTTTGTTGTCTATGTCCATGGTTACACATACATGCATATAAGTTCTGTGCTTTCTCCCCCCACCCCCACACTCCCTCTTCTAAGGTTTGTCAGTCTGTACCCTGCTTCTATGTCTCTGGGTCTATTTTGTTCACCAGTTTGTTTTGTTCATTATATTCCACAAACAAGTGAGATCATGTGATATTTGTCTTTCTTTGCTTGGCTTGTTTCGCTTAGGGTAATACTTTCCAGGTCCCTCCATGTCATCTCAAAGGATAAGAGATCTTTCTTTCTTACAGCTGCATAATATCCCATTGTGTATATGTACCACAGCTTTTTTATCCACTCATCTATTGATAGACACTTGGACCGTTTCCAGATCTTAGCGATTGTAAATAGTGCTGCTGTGAACATAGGAGTACATATATTCTTTCTGATTGGTCTTTCAGGCTTCTTAGGGTAAATTCCTAGAAGCAGGATCACTGGGTCAAATGGCATTCAATTTTTAATTTTGAGGTAACACCATAGTGTTTTCCACAGTGGCTGTACCAGTCTGCATTCCCACCAGCAGTATATTAGAGTCCCCTTTTTTCTACACCCTTGCCAGCACTTGTTGTTTGATGCTTTGTTGATAGCAGCCATTCTGACAGGTGTGAGGTGATACCTCATTGTTGTTTTAATTTGCATCTCTCTGATGATTAGTGACATTGAGCATTTTTTCATATGTCTCTTGGCCATTTGTATGTCCTGTTTGGAGAGGTGTCTCTTTAGGTCCTCTGCCCATTTTTTAATTGGGTTCTTTGTCTTCCTTTTGTTGAGTTGTATGAGTACTCTATATATTTTGGAAATTAACCCCTTATCTGATGTATCATTGGCAATTATGGTCTCCCATATAGTAGGTTCCCTTTCCATTTTGATGGTTGTTTCTTTTGCTGTGCGGAAGCTTTTTAGTTTGATGTAGTCCCATGTGTTCATTTTTCCCTTTGTTTCTCTTGCCTTAGGTGTTGAATAAATTTTTTTTTAAAGAATGAGGAATGATACATGCTACAGTGTGGATGAACCTTGAAAACATGATGTTGAGGGGAAGAAGCTAGTCACAAAAGATTACATATTCTATGATTGTGTTGGTAGCAAAACAGCACCAGGTGTTATGGACCAGTGGAGTCAGACTGGACCATAGACCTGCAACCTCAGTACTTGAGTTCTGGCTAAGAAGAAATTCAGAGTTAAGACTCAAATACAAGGAAAAGTTTGCTTAGAAAGTCACAGCGCCCTGTCTGGTTTGGCTCAGCGGTTGGAGCGTTGGCCTGTGGTTTGGAGAGACCTGGGTTCGGTTCCCGCTGGGGGTACGTGCCTTGGTTGCAGTTTGTCCCCAGCCCTGGTTGGGTCGTGTGGGTGGTAGCCACTCGATGTGTCCCTTTCATGTCGTTTCTCTCTCTCTCTCCTTCTCTCCCTCCCACTCTATCTGAACAAAATATCGAAAAATGTCCTCGGGTGAGGATAAAAATAAAAAAAAAGAAAGTCACAGCAGTAGAAGTGAGTCGTGGATGAAATGGGCAAGGAAACAAGTTACAGAAGTAAAAGAAGGGCCCTTAGAGCTAAGGAAAAAGAGGCAAGGGAAACATGCCAAGAGAAAGAGGATGGGGAAAGGCACAGGTTTGCACCACAGAGAGAGCCAAACTGGGCCTTCCATCCTGAGGATATTTATCTGGAGGTCTCAGGGGAGGATCCCAATAGAATATTCATCAGCTTTCCAGCTGTGTCCTTTCAGGGTTGTGGTCTCTACTGGTCGGCACCAGAGCAGGGGGTCATGATGTCAGCCATGGCATCACTCATCTGGTTTTGCTGCTTTTCTGGGCCTGGGGCTGAAATACAACTGAGGCCTAGATGTATTTGATGCAGGTCAGAACCTCATTGTCCTGGGGGCTTAATGCTTAAGAGCTTTCTCTGGCCCCTTTGTTCCCCCCTCTAAGGGGATCTAACTGGAATGACTAACAACATGCCAGGGGAGGAAACATCAGGGGAGGGTCTGAACTGTGTGACCAGTGATATGCTAGGGGAAGAAAGGTTACCCAGGGGGCGAGGTCCTTGTTTTCCCAGTTTTGCTCATTGCTAGGCATGCACCTGGGGCTTTCTACCATGGTGACCCTCTGCACCTGGCCATTGTCCTTGCTCTGCTCATGCCTGTCTAACTGCCTACCACAATTCCATGTATGTGAAATGTCCATAATAGGCCAATCCATAGAGACAGAAAGTATAATAGCAGTTGCCTAGGGTTGAGGGAGTTAACGGGAAATGGGGTGACTGTTAATGGGCACAGGGTTTCTTCTGGGGGGTGATGAAAATGTTCTAAAATTTATTGTGGTGATGGTTGCACAACTCTGTAAATATACAAAAATTTGTTGAATTGTACAATGTATATCTTTTTTTTTTTAAATCCTCACCCGAGGATTTTTTTTTCCATTTACTTTCAGGTAGAGTGGGAGGGAGGGAGGGAGGAAGAGAGAGAGATGGAGAGAAACATCAGTGTGAGAGGGACACATCGACTGCCTCCTGCACAACCCTGACCGGGGCCGAGGACCAAACCGCAACCGAGGTACGTGCCCTTGACTAGAATCGAACCCATGACTCTTTGGTCCACAGGCTGATGCTCTAACCGCTGAGCCAAACTAGTCAGGGTCTACAATGTATATCTTAATAAAGCTGTGATAATAATAATAAAGATATAGAGAAAAAAATTATTAATGCAGCTGAAGAGTGGCCACAGTAAATCAAAACAACAAAACAAACAAGAGTAGGGAGATTCAAGTATTGGAGACCATTTTATTTATTTTAAATATATTTTTATTGATTTTTTAGATAGAGAGGAAGGAGAGAGGGAGAAAGAAAGAAACATCAGTGAGAGAGAAACATCAATCAGCTGCCTCCTGCATGCCCCACACTGGTGATGGAGAGCCTGCAACCAGGGCATGTGCCCTGACCAGAACCTCTCTGTACATGGGATGACACTCAATCCACTGAGCTGCACCGGCTGGGCTGGAGCCCATTTTAAAACTGCAGTTCTTGTGGAAGACTTGTTTTATTCTGTGCCTAGAATAAAGCAAGCTCCCAGTAAATGTTTTAGTGAATTAAGGTATATGATATTTAAAAAAATAAGAAAGTAAGTAGAATACAGGAGTTCACAATCTCTAAATGCTTGAAATTGGGACCTCCGAAAGCTTGAGAGAGGCTTTTTATTTTTATTTTTTATTTTCTTTATTGATTTTAGAACAGGCGACCTCTTGTCGCATGGGTCGATGCTCACCACTGAGCCACACCGGTCGGGCATATTTTTGAGCTTAAACATTACACTTTTTCAATAATAGAGATGCATTCTGTTATCATAGTTTTTTGTTTGTTTTTTTTTTTTTCTTTCAGACTTTATATTAACACCCTTTTTCAGTTGTGTACTAGTTATACCAATTGTGGTCCAGGAAAATATGGTCTATTTCCTAACATAGTCATTGCAACCTAATACTTTGTATTTCTGAGTCAAAAAGTATTATCAAGATAAGTGGGATAAGTTATTACAGTTCAACTACTTGCTTAGGATATATTGGGGCTGTTCTCTGAGTTTGTTTTTTTAATCCCTCAAAAAATTTCTTTAGTGAATTAAAAATGTGCTTAAGTCAATTACATACTTTCAAAATCTCAAATTAAAAAAGCAGCAAAAGTTTCATTGTCTAAAAACGTTTTTTAAATTTTTTATTCATTGATTTTAGAGAGAGAAAGATCAATTTGTTGTTCTACTTACTTATGCATTCACTGGTCGATTCTTGTGTGTGCCCTGACCAGGCATTGAACCCAGCAATGCTCTAACCAACTTACCTACTCAGCCAGGGCTAAAAAATATTTTTTTTTAAATTTTTTTTCTTTATTGATTTTAGAGAGAGAGAGAGAGAGAAACATCGATGAGAGAGAACATCAATTGGTCGCCTTCTACATGCCCCGCACTGGGGATCGGGCCCACAACCTGGGCATGTGCCCTGACCTGGAACCAAACCGGCAACCTCTTGGTGCATGGGTCGATGCTCAACCACTGAGCCACACTAGTTGGGCTACAAAATATTTTAAGTTACCAAATAATCTGTTTCTTTCAATATCATGTGCACTCATAAGACAAGAGAGTGGAAAACTTGCTATTTTTATTCTAGCAATGGACTTAACAATAATAAATCATGGAAGACCTTATAAACCTTTTGTAAAGTTAGTTAGCAGCTTGTTATAATAAGCCATTTCTTATTTTGGGAAATTGTAAACATATGTGAAGCAAATTGAATGGTGTTATGAAGTCCCATGTATCCATAACCAGTTTTAACAGTTCTCTACATTCTGTCATTCTTGTCTCATCTCCAGCACTTGCATCTCTCCACCCACTCCCCACCACCCCCATCTGAGTTAAGTGCATTATTAAATTAGTGCACAACTGGTTGCCTAGCTATGAGACAAATGAAAGTACCTGAGAATTGGATCTGGTTTGCTGTGTTGTGTTTATCCTTGGTCACCTTCACAAATGTAACTATTTACCTAGTCAAAATAATCCATCTTCTTTATGGCCATTGCTTAAATTTTATGACTTAAAAGACTAAAGGAATTCTCTAACTATCCTCACGTAACCTGAGTTTGCAAATGCCAAAGTTGTAGATAGGTCATAAAATCTACCCACTTGTAGAATGAAAAAGCATTTCTTCACTGGAATGCTTAAGCCAGGTCTTATCTGCATCCCAGCTGTCTTATTGACTTCTGCTACAGCAAAATCAATTTCAACAATACTGACTGCACTTTAGAGAGCTGTCCCTGTGGTTGGAGAACAGATGGTTCCTCGAGATCATTTGTTTTGGACTCAGAATCTTTTTTTTTTTATCCTCACCTGAGGACATTTTTTTTTTTTTTTTTTTTGCATTTATCATTAGATAGAGCAGGAAGGAGGGAGAGGGAGGAAGAGAGAGAGAGAAACATCGATGTGAGAGAGACACATCAAGCGGTCTCCACAGAACCCCAATGGGGCCAGGGACAAACTGCAACTGAGGTACGTGGCCTTAGCGGGAACCGAACCCAGGCCTCTCTGGTCCATGGGCCAATGGTCTAACTGCTGAGCCAAACTGGCAAGGGCTGGACTCAGAATCTTTTTTGAATCCCCCAATTACTTTGCTCACTTGAACATACAATCCTGTTCTGCCTTAAGTTTCTCCATCTGTAAAATGGACATAATAGTTATTAGCTGGCTTTGGTGTTACACGTTGCTGAATGGTTGAACTCTGGTACCAAAAGTGAAATGGAAACAGGACTTTAAACTGGTTTTCAGAGAGTAAAGCAAATAATGTAGGTCCCATTTTATATTTCTCTGAAGGATGCTGGAGCACTTGCCCATCATGATCCTCCTTAGTAGGCAGAAAAGGGGCAAGATTTTCCTTTAATGGCTTGGGAAACAGCCACAGAAGTGAGCTCTCTTGCCTGAGGCTTATGAGGCAGTGATGAAAGAATAGCTGCCAAGTCTCCTATCCCAGCCCAGATTTTGCTCACCTGTGTTACTGTTCTAATAAAGAGACGGCCCTTGCAAAACAAGTTAATTCTTGTGCATTAGGCCCCACTGTATAATTGTTTACTTGTCTGGATAGATTGGAAGCTCCATGTTTACCTTCTTTATTTTACAACCTAGCACCTAATAGGCACTCAGTAAATAGGGATGCATGAAGAAACACATGGAACATGAATAGAATATATAGAAAACTGCAGTGATGACACTATTTTGATATTTTTGAGGGTTAACATTGCTAACTTTAATAACAGTAGTACCTGAGACAATGTGTACAGATTTTCTTGGAATAATATTTCCCATTTGTTTCAGAGTTAGCTTCAGCTTTTCTCTTGTTCTGACCATCTACTTTGTACTCCTGCTAAACCTATACACTTAATTAAGAACCTTACTTCCAGTTTACAATTTTGAGGGACTCCAAATCAAAGGTCTCTCTTTTCATAGATTTTTAAAAAATATATTATGTTTGTTAAACCTCATACACAGTTATTAGCATATGGGATCCTGTGAAATAAAGGAAAACTAAATATTATTGTTATCTAGTCACTAATGAACAGAGTAGAAGATAGATGTGCTGTGTCTCCCTGGGCCTTTGTCCAGATTCTGTACCTGTGCTGGTAATGAGAAACTTATCTTGTTTACATTAAAATTCAAGGATTAAGGATTCCATCCCCAATAATAGTTGTTAAAGTAAAAGTAAAGCTTTGTAATTCTTTATTTATGTGAAATGTGAAAGCCTTTGACTCCCACAAACTTTGAATGCCATACTAAAGTGAATCAAATTTTAAAACATTTATTTCAAGTCAAGTTGCCAAGCATATATAATAATATCACATCAAACAGCTACAGAAGTGTGAAAATATGACATTTCAGACTGGAATGTTTTTCAACAGCACCAACCAACTCTCCAATTTTCAGTGCACCCCTACTGGGTGTCCTACAAACTTAACTCAATTCTGACACGATCTATCTGGAAATAGCATCAGATGCCACAGGTTAAAGGCACACACATACTTTTTTTTTTTTTTTTATCTTCATCTGAGGACATTTTTTTCCATTTCTCTTCAGACAGAGTGGGAGGGGGGAGACAGAGAGAGAGAAACATCGATGCGATCGAGACACATCCACTGGTTGCCTTCCCCGCCACCCAACCAGGCCCGGGGACTGAACCACAACTGAGGTACTTGCCCTTGACCGGAATCAAATCCATGACTCTTTGGACCTTGGGCTGATGCTCTAACCGCTGAGCCAAACCAGCCAGGGGCCACACTAGAATTTTTTTGATATAAAATAAAATCACAACACTTTGCAGTCAAATGCTCTACTACTAAAATCACAACACTGTATCAATTGAGAAAATGCCTCTCTGAATTAGTGAAAACTCTGAATTATAATAATTTTGAAAGAGATGTGATTTTAGCACATTGAAGTATGTGCAATCACTCTGAATAGGCAAAACAAAATTTAGGGAAATTGAAATTTTTGAAAATTTGATTTTATGAATAGATAAATATGATTTCCCTTGCATTCAATAACAAGTTTATGTTTGTATAGTACTTTATCATTTTCAAAACACTTTGCTTTTATGATTAATTTGGTTCTCAATCTCAGAAGGAAAGGAGACAGCTATTATATTTTCCATTTTAGAGGTAATAAAAAAAGCTAGTGATTGATTTGGAATAGGTAAAAAAATTACTCAGCTTATCAGTTTTTTAAAATGCAATGATAATAACAACACTTACTATGGTTTACAATGTTCCAGGCCACTATTCTAAGGTTACCGCCATCTTCTTATTTAATGCTTACAATAACCACTAAGGTTTATACTATTTTTATTCCCATTTTATAGACAAGAAAAGTGAGGCACAGAGGATTAAATACCTTGCCCAAAGTCTCATAATAGCAGGTGATGGGGCCAGGCTCAAACCCAAGCAGTCTGATTACAGGGCCCACGCGCTCTACCATGATCATAAAAGCAGTAGGCTCACTACTGATACTTCAGAAGGACAGAGACATTGTATTTTAAATAGGTTAGGAAGCACCTCCAATGGCCTGGTGTGCCTATTTCATTTGCTTAGAATTGCTTCCCATGCAGTGAGAGAAGATTCCTCAGAGCTGGATATCCAAATAAATGCTGTATTTATAGTCTGCTTAGTGATGTTTAACTGGACTGTATTTGTAGACAGGATTCTGCATTTGCTGATAGCTAAGTTGTACTCATGTGACAATTTTCTTTCCTGAAGTAGATTGCAAGTATTGAGGTATAGATCTTGAGCTCTGGTTTCTTGCCATCCAATTTTCAACTGAATATGGAATATTCAGGACAGGTAAAATCCATAGAGATAGAAAGTGAAATTGCTGTGCAACATGGTAACTCTTATGTTTAGCTTGTTCAGTAACTGCCAAACATTTCCATTGCCACCAGTAATGTATGAGCATTTGAATTTCTCCACATCCTTGCCAACATTTGTTTTTGTCCATCTTTTCTATTATAGCCATCCTAGTGGCATAGAGGCTCACTGTGGTTGTCCCTATTTATGACTTATCTGTGTCTGAACTAGACTGTGACTTAAATGACAGTCTGAGCTGAATTTGTCTCATTCAGTACCTTAAAAAATTTTTTTTTAATATATTTTTATTGATTTTTAAAGAGAGAAGAAAGGAGAGGGGGGAAGAGAAACATCAATGAAAGAGAAACATCAATTGGCTGCCTCCCACACGCCTCCCCACTGGAGATTGAGCCCACAGTCCCAGCATATGTCCCAACCCAAGAATTGAACCGGTGACCTCTTGGTGCATAGGACAATGCTCAACCACTAAGCCATACCAGCCAGGCATCATTCACCACTATTTTACCAGTTAGTGTCCAGCTAAGTTCCCAGCACATACTAGATAACAAAAAGATTTGGTGAGCCCGGCTGGTGTGGCTCAGTGGTTGAGTATCGACCCAATGCACCAAGAGGTCACTGGTTCAATTCCCAGTCAGGGCACAATCCCAAGTTGTGGGCCCAGTCCCCAGTGGTGAGCATGCAGGAGGTGGCCAATCGATGTTCTCTCTCATTGATGTTTCTGTCTCTCTCCCTCTCTCTTCCTCTCTCTCTCAAATCAATAAAGGAAAAATAAATTTTAAAAATATATTTGATGAATAAAAGAATCAACAGCCACTGTTATTTTTGTGGTGTACTTCTCCTACAGTTCCTACGGCATTCACAAATTTTACCAAGGCTGGTCAGAAACATCTTTAAACATAAAGAAGTTGATAAAAGGAATGAATTTTGGTTTTGAAGTTCCCAAATCTATTTTTTTATTTCATAAATTCCTCCTACAGTGATATTAATGTTGCTTTTAGAAGAATTCTAAAGTTTATTTTGCTGATTAAAGATTTACAAACAATGCTCTTATTGTGAGATGTTAGGTTGAACAACAGCTTTCTCCAAAGCCTATTCTGAGGGCTACACCCCAGTAGGTGTGGAGGATGGATAGGCAGCCCAGAAACAGATCACAAATATATATGTCTATCTTAAACACACTCTCTGAACAAATTAACCTCATCTTTTCTCTGGGATAATGGCTTTCTTCTCTGAAACCTTTTTCTCTTCTTAAAGATGTCCATCCTTTTACTCATTAATTGACACAAATTAAGATCCCAAAGAAGACTTTCCTTCCTCTCTCTCCTACACACACTAAATAAAATACCTGTTCAAAGAACTTCAAATGAACAGAATTTTTGAGAAGTGCTCTGGTGACTTAATTGCTTTTGTGGTGCAAGGCCATTAAGAGCCTGAACATAAAGAATGAAAGAATCATGCAGTTTTTAAGACTGAATGACTAATGCTCAGAAGTTCCAGAAGCTTATGGGAAAGATGACCTCCAATGCTTTGGCTGGGAAGCATGAAACCACTTTGAATTTCCAATAAATGTGGCTTGACAAGGACTGGTTAATCAATCCCTCAAGCTTTAGATCAAGTATATCCTCTATCCTGAACTCTAGTAGCAAAGATATGTCTTTAAAGACTAAGTAAGAGATGTTGTGGATATATTTCCAATTTATTCTGATCAATCTCTGAGACTCCAAAGTTAAGTTCTGACTTTGATTTCTAAATATAAATTTTTATTCATAGCTGGTCCCAATATGAAGTGAGAGAGATATTTGAAGTGAGAGAGATAAATAAGAAGGAATGAAGATTCTGAATTTAAAATGATTAAATTTAGCTGGCTGGTTTAGCTCAGAGGTTAGAGTAAAGGCCCGAGGACTGAGGGGTCTCAGGTTTGATTCACAGTCAAAGGCATGTACCTAGGTTGCAGGTTCAATGCCTGACCTTGGTCAGGGTCATGTGGGAGGCAACCAATCGATGTGTCTCTCTCACATCAATGTTTCTCTCTCTCTCTCTCTCTCTCTCTCCCCTCCCTTCGCTCCTCCCCCCCCCCACTCTATCTAAAAATCAATGGTAAAATATCATTGGGTGAGGGTTAACAAAATAATAATAATATAAAATAATTAAATTTAGCTTATTCTATGGACTAAATTGTGTCCTCCTAAATTCACATTGAATCCCTACCTCCCAATGTGATAGTGTTTGGAAATGGGCCTTTGGGAGGTAATTAGGTTTGATGAGGTCATGAAGATGGGGCCATCATGATAGAATACATGTCTTTATAAGAAGATCCAATCTTACCTTTGCTTAAATAAACAGGTTTAAGAATGGACTAGGTTTAAGAAGGGGATAAGAAGGGACTGCCTGTAGTACGTTTCACTTTTGGCCCCAATTCTTTACCTTTCCCTGTATCCACACTTGTTTCCATGTGACTTTGCAGCTTGTCTTGCGAAAGAGGCAGAGTCTGTTTCCCGACACTTGGATCTGGACTGGTGTTGTGCTTTAGCTAATAGAATGTGGCCAAGTACTGATATGTGCCATCACTGAGCTTAGGACTCTAGGACACACTGGTTTCTACTTTCTCTCTTGCACCTCTGCCTCCAACACAAGAATATTCCCTGGGGCTGCCAACTAGAGGAGAGACACATGGAAAGAGTTGTTCCCAGTCACATCCATTCTACATCATCTAGTCAGCCAGCCCTCAGATCTGTGATTGCTCTCTAACAAGATTACTAGCGCTCCCTATCCTTCCACCCAAGATGTGTGAGCAAACATGCTTCTTGTTATGCTTCAAGGTTTCGTAGTTGTTACCAAGCATTATTGAAGCACCAGAGAACTAGATACCATCATTATTTGGCAGCAGATGTTCATCAAACATCATAGTCCAGAAACTCTTGCAAACTGAAATGTATGCAAGTTTTACAAACCAAGGAATTAACATCCCCTAAAGAAGGGAAAGCAATGAGCAAATGGAAGTTCTGCTTCTATTGTTGAAAGCAGCCACTTCTATTGGAAACTGCCATCACGTCAAGTATTGAGAATGAGTCAGGGTATCCGCAAAGCAATGAAAATGGTGAGCATAAAATGTACTCATATACTTGTGAAAATTATCTAAAGTATTATCTTTTGCTTACCAGATGAAGAGATATGCAAAGTTGGTTCTAGCAAACAAATGATGAGAGTTGACAATAGAAACATAAACTCGGCCCCAATTAATGAATTTGTTCATTGACCCTTCCAGCTGCAGATGGTGACATCTACTTTGGATGAAATAGGAGGTCTATAGACTGCAAGGAGAGTTTCTTTCCCCAAGGAGAGGGAGGTCAATTCAGTTAGTGAGCTTTGAGAAGCTGGAATGTTACCTTGGATCTGGAAATACTTAGTGATGCTTGTCAGGCTGGAGATCAAGTCGTCCCCCATCAGTTAATTACTCAGAACTTTCTGCATTGATTGAGTCCTGAGACTATGCATGATTCTCTCAAAGTTGGGGCTCATTCTATTCCATAAGAGATATTTTCTCCCCTCTTAGCTGGATTTTCTTGGATTATCAAAAGAAAGTAAGTTTGTGTGTGCACACAGGAGACCTGGCTCACACATCATATTTTCCTGTTCAGAGCAATCGGAGCTATTATCTGTTTCCTTTAACATGATGTCTTAGAATTGCACAACAGCCACAGTTAAGGTTTGTTATTTTCAGAAGTTTTGGATCTGATCAGCAGGTAAAGCATTTATTCTAGCTTTATCGTCTGTCATGGGAGCTGCAAATGATGCACTAGCACTTAGTTGCTGGTGAGCTACTGTCTAATGAGCAATGGAACAAAACTAGTTCCACTTAGTACAGTGTTCAGAGATACATAAAATCATGCATATAGTTATCCGTTACTCCGAATAACTTAAACAACTTTAATAATTATTCAGTTGTCTCATAATCATGACATTGCCAATCGTGATTCCTGATTAAATAGCAAGCTGGGTTCCTGTTCCTCATTGAAATGCAGAGGCCACCTTCATTCATTGCTGGTGGGAATGGGAAATGGTGCAGCCACTATGGACAAGAGTCTGGCAGTTCCTTGAAAACTTAAACATTGAGTTACCACATGACCCAGAAATTCCATTCATACCCCAAAGAATTGAAAACATGTTTACACAAAAATATGTATATAAATGTTCATGGCCGCATGATTCACAGTAGCCAAAAGGTGGAAACAACCCATTAAGAGATGAATAGATAAGCTAAACATAGTCTATCCATACCATGCAATATTCAGCCATGAAAAGAAATGAAGCACAGACATACGCTACCATGCGGTTGGATTTCAGAAACATGATGTTAAATGAAAGAAGCCAACACAAAAGGCCACGTGTTGTGTGATTCTATTTACATGAAGTGTCCAGAATATGAAAATCTACAGAAACAGAAGATTAGTAGTTGCTAGGGGTTGGGGGGAAAGGGAATGGGGAGTGACTGCTAATTGTTGTGGGTTTTTTTGGCGGGGAGGTCATAAATGTCCTGAAATTAGATAGTGGGGATCCTTGCAGGCTTCCTTTCCCACCTCCTAAGTCAACTGGCTGGGTTGTATTAATAAGGGACTCTGGGGGGAGATTGGAAGGTGGGCAAAAGGGAGATGCCATGGTATTTCTTGCTCTCTACTGGTGAAGGAAGGGGTCAGTTACTGGATAATACATAAGATGAGATAAAGGCTCATATATGAACAAATCAAAGAGCCTTAAGGTCTTTCTGGGGACTAAATTGTTCTGGCAGGATGAATTGCTTTCAATATTTTCAATTATATATTAATAAAGATGACTTTGGTTGCAAGAGCCAAATATCTTCCCCAGTCAAGCTTTTTTTTTAAATCCTCACCTGAGGACATTTTTCCATTTCTTGTTCAGATAGAGTGGGAGGGAGAGAGAGGAAGAGAGAGAGAGAGAAACATCGACGTGAAAGGGACACAGCGAGTGGCTGCCACCCGCACGACCCAACCAGGGCCGGGGACAAACCGCAACCGAGGTACGTACCCTTAATGGGAACCGAACCCGGGTCTCTCTAGACCACAGGCTGATGCTCTAACCACTGAGCAAAACTGGCCAGGGCCCCCAGTCAAGCTTAAAGAAAAAGCAAACAAAACAAAAACCCCAAACTAAACCAATAAACATTTGCAAATTTTTGTTGTTGGGGGTTTCTATGCTAGGAAAGCTGATGGAGTTGAAGAAAGAGTTGTAAGAACTATGGTCTCAAAGTAGAAACAAAAAAATCTGCCCTGACCGGTTTGGTTCAGTGGTTAGAGTGTCTGCCTGCGGACCAATCCAGCCAAGGGCATGTACCTTGGTTGCAGTTTGTTCCTGGCCCTGGTCGTGGTTGTGCAGGAGGCAACCAGTTGATGTGACCCTCATATGTCAATGTTTTTCTCTCTCTCTCCCTCCCACTCTGTCTGAAGATAAATAGAAAAATATCCTTGGGTGAGGATTAAAAAAAAAAAAAATCACCAGAGCTATCTATTTCTTTCTCTCTTCCCACCCCCCTCAATTCTGGTAGTTCTGTTTCTCTTTGTAAATTGGTCTTGTTCTCTCTTTCTACAGGTAGTCTTTTTCTGGCAGCAGGGAATATGACATTGATAGCTTTGCCTAGTTACCCCTAGATAAAGAGGGTGCTTCTTTCTCTCAAGTCTACACAGCAATTCCAGAGAAGGATCTGATTGGCTTGGCTAGGGCCATAGAGGGGCATGTTGCCTACCTTGTTCAAATGAAAGGCAACACATTTGTGAGGAGGACAGTGGAGCATGCTGGACAGGCTAAACTGAAGTCCATTGCAAGTTATAAATCTGCTGCTTTTATTGGCTTGGAAGACTGCTTTGGAATGTAGAAGGTGAAGGAGATCAGCATTAAGTTTTCACTATTAAAAGTAAGGAAGGCCAACCATGTCTGTAACAGCAGGTCCTTCTCAGTCTCTTGGAGATAGACCAGTTCATCAAAGGGATTTTTTATTTGTGTCTTACGCCACTTTTTTTTTCTATGAGATTAAATTTCTAGTTTGTATATTCACTCCTGTATCTCTCTCTAGAACTTAGTACAATGTCTGGCATATATTAGGTACTTAAAAATACTTGTAGAGGCCCGGCCAGTGTGGCTCAGTGGTTGAGCATCGACCCATGCACCAAGAGGTCACTGGTTTGATTCCTGGTCAGGGCACATGCCCAGGTTGTGGGCCAAATCCCCATTGGGGGGCATGCAGGAGGCAGCCAATTGATGTTCTCTCTCATTGATGTTTCTATCTCTCCTTCTCCCTTCCTCTCTCTCTAAAATCAATAAAGAAAAAAAAATTTTTTTAAAGTATTTGTAGAGTGAATTTTAAGGATTTAAAGCACAGCTGACTTGGAAGGAATTTTAGCAATAATTGAGCACATACTAGATGCCAGTCCCCTGTGCCAGAAGTTGAGGCTGCAAAGATGGAAAAAACCAAAACCTGGTGACTGCCTTAGTTGTGAAAAATTGGATTGAAAACATTGTCTAAGGATTCATCGTGGAGGGCTATAAATTCCAGACTATGGATTTTGTATTTTATTTGTGAGGAAACAGACTCACCTTACGGAGGTATTAGCTACTATTTCACGTAAAGATATGAGGCCACTTGTAAACTGACCTGGCTCTCTCCAAATGGCATTTGTGAGTACTGAGAAAAAAATGTTCATTCACATCTTAAAAGAGGTAAATGAAAAATCCCAAACTTTGAGTTTAAATATCAACATAATGAACCAAACACAAATTTTTATTTTATTTATTTTTTAACCAAGGACATTTTTCCATTTTTTGTTCAGATAGAGTGGGAGGGAGAGTGAGGAAGAGGGAGAGGGAGAAACGTCCACGTAAAAGGGACACATCGAGTGGCTGCCAACCAGCCGACCCATCCAGGGCCGGGGACAAACTGCAACCGAGGACGCACCCTTAGCAGGAACGAACCCTGGTCTCTGCACCACAGGCTGACGCTCTAACCGCTGAGCCAAACCGGCCAGGGCCCAAACACAAATTTTAAAGGTAAAAATTTACTTTGTTGCTTTTTAACACATCTTTTAAAAATTCAATTTAAAAAACATGTTTTTTTCTTTTCTTTCTTTCTTTTTTTTTGAGAGAGAGAGGAAGGGAGAGGAAAAAACATGATGTGGGAAAAACAGATGGGCTCCTTGCTGGTGATCCAGCCGGAAACCCAGGCATGTGCCCCGCTCGGAAATCGAACCCGGACCTCAGTCCAAGGGATGACACTCGACCTACTAAGCCACACTGGCTGGGCTAAAGTTCAATTTTAATGGTTAAGTTAACAAACGGCAGGCCGCAGGCTGTTCAGCCCCCGCCCCAAACGCAGACCCACTTTCATTCGGTGTCAGTTTAAGTCGCTCGAAAAAAAAAAACCTCTCCTTCC
This sequence comes from Molossus molossus, assembly GCF_014108415.1. Classification (NCBI taxonomy): domain Eukaryota; kingdom Metazoa; phylum Chordata; class Mammalia; order Chiroptera; family Molossidae; genus Molossus; species Molossus molossus. Next base: position 34,364,263 of record NW_023425358.1, on the reverse strand, counting down.
GGAAGTGTTTCCGTAGGGACCCAGTTTTTAGATGCAGCGCCTTGTCCCCACCCTCCACGGCGCTTTGGAACATTCTGATTGGCTGTGGTTCTGATCTCGCTACTCTGATTGGCCGATGGCATGCCGCGAGCGCGAAGAAGCCTGTTTCCTGGGATACGGAGGGGGCTGGCTGAGGCGTAGGGCCGGTTGTGGTGTGTCTGAGCCGGAACTCGGGTGTGTGCGGTGTCGGCCCGCACTCAGCCTCGGGGTACCATGGCCAGTGTCCACGAGAGCCTCTACTTCAACCCCATGATGACCAATGGGGTCGTGCATGCCAACGTGTTCGGCATCAAGGACTGGGTGACGCCGTATAAGATCGCGGTGCTGGTGCTGCTGAACGAGATGGGCCGCACGGGCGAGGCTGCCGTCAGCCTCATGGAGCGGCGGAGGCTCAACCAGCTGCTCCTGCCACTGCTGCAGGTGAGGGGCCCCCGCCGGCTCCCGCCCTCGCAGCAAACCTTACCGAGCACCTGCCCTGGGCCTGGCATTTCCCTGGGCCTGGGGGTCGGGGCTTCATCAGATAACTCAGCCCTGGAGGACCGAAAAGAAAAAAACAAAACCCACTTTAATGACTGCTTACGATGGGCCAGGCGCTTTACATGCATTTTTTGCCTGTTTGTATCTGGTTCCAGTATGTGTTAGCTGAGTGACCGGGGTGGGGGTGGGAGGAGTTATTTTCTCAGATCCTCCGTCTTCTGTAGAATGGGGTGCTGGCTACACGGAGTCCTGAGTGTGTGACACAGGTGAATCATGGGGGCTCCGTATTCTAAAGGACCTTAATACGTAGTAATAACGATATAAAACTAACAGTGAGCATCGACTGTGTTCTAAGCATTTTACACGTTTTATTTCATTTTGCAGATTTCAGGTTGTAGCTCCCCCATTTACTAGTTGTGGGACCTGAGCAAGTTCCCCAGCCTATTTGGGTCTGTGGTTTCTGCAACAGGGGAACAATAACAGAAACTATGCCAGGAGGTGGCTAGTATTAAATTAGAAGACGCATGGGAAACACTTGACAGTGTGTGGCACACAGTAAACGCTCAGTATTGGCTATTTTTATTTTAATGTGTTCTCATAGGGCATGTACCTTGCCTTATATCAGCTATGGTTTTTCCATTTACTTGTGATTATATGACTGATGTCTCTTCCCCATAGAGATTATAACCTCTATGAGGGCAGTGCTTTGCCCTATTTTTCTTCACTATTGTGTCCGGGAAGCCTAGTACAGCACATAAATAAATATATGGAGTAAGTGAAATGTGGTGAACGGTGAATGGGGAGGACTTCTTAGAGAAAATGAAGTGTTAAGCTGAAGCTTGAAGGATGAGCAATTGTCTGTAGAGGAACAGTGGAGGCAGAAACAAATATCTGGGGTCCTGGGCCCCCAAATTGTAGAATCTGAAACGGTAAGCCTAATAAAATATGAGTACCCATGAGATGCATTTTTGCAACTCATTATGGACTTGTACACAGTATGTCTGCCTATCTTACAAGGTTTTGGGAAGGATCAAATAAGATTATGTTTATAAAAAATAGGACACCTTTGTTTGTATAATGTTTTTCAGTTCACAAAGCACTTTGTATTATCTTAATCTTTGTCATGAACAAGGGAGATGGTTATTATCTCCATTTTACTGATGTAGGAAACTAGGACTCAGGAGGTTAAAACTTTGCATGATTACAAAACTAAGAAGAAAGGAATGTCGCATCCTTGGACTATAGATTCTGTTTTCCTCCCATTTTAAACCATTCCACTAACTAAACAAGAGCGCTATACAAATTTCAAGTATTATTTTAGTGTTCTCGATAGTTCTTTCTTTTCCTTCCTGATTTGAGATTTCATGTTTGGAATCATTGTTAAAGCGAAGGAATTGGTAAGTGAATTCATCCAGCTCTTTAAAATTTATCCGTAACCTCCCTATCTTTCTTTACTCAGGGCCCAGATATTACACTGTCTAAACTGTACAAGTTAATTGAAGAATCTTGTCCTCAGCTCGCAAATTCAGTACAGATCAGGTAAACTTCATTTTTTTTCTATATGTATGAAAAGATGTCAAAGTAAATGAAAATTAGAAAAGGCTACATGTTAATTCTTTAAAAAAGATATTTTTATTATTTTAGATTGTTTTCTAAGCACTTTAATTTTTTTTTTTTGAAAAATGGTTAACATTAAATGTACTGCTTCAAAATTTATTTTTCTGTATGGCTCTATCCTTTTCTTTCTTTCTTTTTTTTTTTTTTATCCTCACCCGAGGATATTTTTCCATTTTTTGTTCAGGTAGAGTGGGAGGGAGAGAGAGGAACAGAGAGAGAGAGAAACATCGATGTGAAGGGACACATCGAGTGGCTGCCACCCGCACGACCGACCAGGGCCGGGGACAAACTGCAACCGAGGTACATGCCCTTAGCGGGAACCGAACCCGGGTCTCTCAGGACCACAGGCCGACACTCTAACCGCTGAGCCAAACCGGCCAGGGCCTTTCTTTCTTTTTTTTTGTTAGTGTTCACCGAGAATATATTTCTTTTTTTTTTTTTTTAATCCTTACCCGAGGACATTTTTTGCATTTATCTTCAGATACAGCAAGAGGGAGAGAGGGAGGAAGAGAGAGAGAGACATTGATATGAGAGAGACACATAGAGTGGTTGCCACTTACAACAACCCCAACCAGGGCTGGGACAAACTGTAACTGAGGTACATGCCCTTGGTGGGAACTGAACCCGGGATTCTTCGTTCCATGGGTCGACGCTCTATCCACTGAGCCAAACCGGCTAGGGCTTATTTTTAGATAGAGTAGAAGGGAGAGAGAGAGAGAGAGAGAGAGAGAGAGAGAGAGAGAGAGACATCAGTGTGAGAGAGACACATTGATTGGTTGCCTCCCGCACAACCCCAACCAGAGCTGGGGATCAAACCTGTAACCCTTGAGGTACATGCCCTTGAGTCGTAACCCAAGATCCTTTGGTCTGAGGTCTGAGGCTCCAACTGCTGAGCCAAACTGGTCAGGGCTCACTCCTTTTTACTTTTTAATTGTTATGAGAATTCCATTTTTATTGACTGATGTGTTACTTTGACAAATATTATAATCAAGAAAACATCAGCAATGGTACTTTTCAGGATACAGAAATGACATTTTGGATTATCAAGTTTATTTTATCTGCCACCATTTTTATATGAAACTCTGAATTGCTTTTAAAATAGATTTATTTTAGCCCAGTCATTGTGGCTTAGTGGCTTAAATGTCATCCCATGGACTGAGAGGTCCCGGTTTGATTCCCGGTCAGGGCATGTACCTGGGTTGCAGGCTTGATCCCCAAGCGGGGAGGGTGCAGGAGGCAGCCAGTCGATATTTCTCTCTCACATTGATGTTTCTCTCTCTCTAAAAAAAAAAAATTAATAAAATAGATTTATTTTAGATAAATATGAAATGTGGAAAGATTTTCAAAGGGCCTACCTAAAATACACACCTCAATTTTCTCACTCAGGATCAAACTGATGGCTGAAGGCGAATTGAAGGATATGGAACAATTTTTTGATGACCTGTCAGATTCTTTTTCTGGAACTGAACCAGAGGTTCACAAAACAAGTGTAGTAGGTATGAAGTTCTTCTGAGGAGAGCAGAGACTGTGTTCATTGAAGTGAGCACCTTTCTAGATCATGTCTATCATTACTCTGCAGTATCTGCACAAACACAGTAGGGATGTTCCCCATGTTTTGGTTTGTGTTTATTGCCTTGCCATTTGGGTCTGTGTTTAAACGATTGTCTGGTGGAAAAACATCTTCTGTTTTGTCCATGATAGCCAAAACAGGTATTAATTAGCCTGATCTGGGGGCTTTTAGGGTTTCTCAGGTCTTTCCCACCGTCCTCTGGATCACTTGTCTGCATTTCACAACTCTTAAGTCAGTGTCATCAACTAAACTTATATGAAGAGAAGTAAGTAAAATTATGTTATTGGTACAGTTTGTAAGGTGAGGGCATACATGACATTTCTTGATGCTTTTCTATTAGCTTTATATCCATGCTCCATCGACCTGGCTTTTTTCATGGTAGTTTTTGTTATTCAACATCAGTTATCGATAACTTAATTACCTCTCTCCTTTGTGCCAGGATGTGGACTTACAAGAGATGGACCTTCTTTGTTTTAATTCTCACCTGAGGATTGATTTTAGAAAGAGGAAGGGAGAGAGAGTGAGAGAGAAACATCGATGTGAGAGAGAAACATCGATTGGTTGCCTCTCGTATGCGCCCCGACTGGGGACTGAACCTGCAACCTAGGTATGTGCCCTAACCAGGAATCAACCTGAGACCTTTTGGTGTGTGGGGTGATGCTCCAACCAACTAGGCCATACCAGCTAGGGCTGGACTTTCTTTTTACGGAGATTACATTCTGGTAGGGTGGGACCAGATGGAAAAAGTAAACAAAGAAGATAATTTCAGATAGATAGAACAGCCATGAAAAAATATACTGGGTGGCCCTGGCCGGTTTGGCTCAGCGGTTAGAGCATCAGCCCGCAGACTGGAGAGTCCCGGGTTTGGTTCCCACTAAGGCCACGAACCTCGGTTGCGGTTTGTCTTTGCCCTGGTTGGGGTCATGTGGGTGGCAACCACTCGATGTGTCTCTCTCAGGTCGATGTTTCTCGCTCTCCCTCCCTCTCTCCCTCCAGCTCTATCTGAGGATAAGTACAAAAGTGTCTTCGGGTGAGGATTAAAAAAATAAAATAAACAGATATATTGGGTGGATACAGAGGGTGGAGTGCAGGTGGGAGGACTGAGCCCTGAATGTGGAGAAACCAGACTTGTCAGCAGTGGGGGAAGAACATCCCAGGCAGAGGGAATAGCAGCTTCAAGTGTCTCTTTTTTATTCTTTGGAAGGAATAATTGCAACAAATGGTCATCAAATTTGTGTATCCTGATTTTATTTAATGCCTTCTCCGTGTCTGTGTCTTATTTGATAGGTTTATTTCTGCGTCACATGATCTTGGCCTACAGTAAGCTTTCTTTCAGCCAAGTGTTTAAACTGTACACTGCCCTTCAACAGTACTTTCAAAATGGTGAGAAAAAGACAGTGGAGGATGCTGACATGGAGCTGGCCAGCAGAGAAGAGGGCGAAAGGAAAATGGAAAAAGAAGAACTTGATGTATCTATAAGGTAACGAGTTTTTCTGACAGGGGTCCTTTTCTGCAAAATAGATAACTGCAGGCACAGTAAATCCTCATTCGTTCCGAGTTCGTACGCTGGCTGCCATCTTTTTGCCCCTCTGGATCCAGGAAGTTGACCCATAAGGTCTGCATCAGGAGGCTCCTTGCCCTGTAACTTCTGATTGGGAGGCACTGTTGGGAAGTCCAGAGGGCCGAGGAGGGTGAGGTCAGGATGTTATTCATTGGCTTTCTTCCTTTGAGGTCACAGTGGGCTTGCTGTAAGGTCACAGCTTCTACCAGGCCCTCTCTGCATTTGGTAACTAGGAAGATTTCCCAGGCCTGGTGTGTTAAGTGCCCCTGTTACTAGCCCCAGGGACTATGTTGTCCCTTATGGTTTCTCTGTTCCTCCCCCTATTTTTGTCAGTGGTCCTTTATTGAACTCTTCTCAAATTACTCCATTTGAATGTACCATTTGTTTTCTGCTGGGATCCTGACCAATAGTGTTTATTATATCAGAGTGAATTAACAATTGATTAATTCAGTGAAAATGTATTGAGTGCCTGCTGAAGTTTAAGCACTGGGGACATGGTACCGTTGCTCACCTCGTTGTTCAGGCTCAAAGCCCAGGAGTGGCCTTGGTTCCTTTCTGTCCTTCACCCCGACAGCCAGTCCTTTAGCAGATCCAGTCAGCCCTTCCTTCGCAGTATGTCAGTCCTTCCTTCACTTCTGTCCGTCACCCTGCCGCCCGTGGTCTCCTTACCGAATCTCTGCTGGATGACCTCTCTGGCATCCTAACCAGTCTCCTTGCCTCCACTCTTGTCTCACTGTGGTCTGCAAGCTGTATTTATACATACTTCTTGGTTCTTTTAAAAAGTAAATTTTCATTTTTTTTCTTTTTGTGATCTTTTCTAATGTTTTACTGCATCTCACTTTAGCTCCCCCTTTTTTTCTCTTGTTTTCTTAGTTATTGGAATTATTTTAGGTATCCTCATGGAAATTATTTTTCTTGCCCTAGAAATTTGTATTAAAATTAGAAAGAGGAAAAAATGAAATTAGAAAGAGGAAAGTAATAATGAATAGCTTGCAAATCTCCCATCTTACAATGAAATTATTTCTTTTTGAAAATGAGAACCTGTTAATTTAGAAGGGAGAGAATAAATATTCAGTCAACAGATGTTTATCACGTGTTTTTATGTATTTTTTTTTTTTAATTTCTCACCCGAGGATATATATATATATATGTATTTTTTTTATCCTCACCCGAGGACAATTTTCCATTTTTTTTGTTCAGATAGAGTGGGAGGGAGAGAGAGAGAAACATCGACGCGAAAGGGACACATCAAGTGGCTGCCACCTGCATGACCCAACCAGGTCCAGGGACAAACTGCAACCGAGGTATGTGCCCTTAGTGGGAATCGAACCCGGGTCTCTCTGGACTGCAGGCTGACGCTCTAACAGCTAAGCCAAACCTGCCAGGGCCGAAGATATTTTTTCATTTATCTTCAGATAGAGTGGGAGAGTGGGAGGGAAAGCCAGAGAGAAACATCAATGGGAGAGAGACACATCAATTTGCTGCCTCCCCCATAAACCTGGCCGGGGACTGAACCACAACCAAGGCATCTGCCCTTGACTGGACTTGAATCTGAGATTCTTCAGTCCACAGGCTGATGCTCCAGCCGCTGAGCCAAACCAGCTAGGGCTATCAGTTTTAAAAAACCCAATTACAGCCTGGCTGGTGTGGCTCAGTGGTTGAGCATCCACCCATGCACCAAGAGGTCACCAGTCCAATTCCTGGTCAGGGCACATGCCCAGGTTGTGGGCCCAATCCCCAGTGGGGGGCTTGCAGGGGGCAGCCATTCGATGTTCTCTCTCATCAATGTTTCTATCTCCCTCTACCTCTCCCTCTCTCTCTAAAATCAATAAAGGAAAAAATTAAAAAAAAAACAAAAAACGCAAACCACAACAAAACCCCAATTACAGAAGACAGTGCAAATGGAAATTTAGCTTCAGCTTGTCACTTGCTCGTTGTTGCTGAGGGTGGCTCCGGTCCTGCGGTAAGAAGTCAGGCTTACAGGGTTACAGCGGGTGAGGCTGCAGTGGAGCCTGCTGTCTGCAGACTGCTGGAAAGGTCTCTGTGCTTCCGAACGGACCCCACCAAAGTAGACGTTCTCTGGTGTTCCTTCTCTTGCCAGTGACTTGTTATAAATCTCCCAAATTCATGACTGTGGTCAGCAAATACTTAGCGAGTGCTTCCTGTGTGCCAGGCACTGCTGGGGGCTGTGCGGTGAGTGGAAAGGGAGAGTCCCTGCCCTCATGCAGTTAGGCAGGCAGGTCAGATAATAGAGAGGTGAGTAAATTGAGAAGTAAGGTAATTTCAGCGCTGCCAGTGCACTAACGAAATGAAATAAGACACTAGGATAGAGAATAACAGTGGGGAGCTGTTAGGGAAGGTCCCTTGAAGACTGGGAGCTAGGTGATGAGGAAGCCAGCCCGGAGAAGAACTGCCGGAGTACGTGGCAGACACAGCCCCCAAGACAGGACAAGCTGACATCTTGGAGGGACAGACAGGAGGATGGTGTGGCTGAGCACACGAGGTCAGGGAGGGGTTGATCCCTTCACGCACTGGGGAAGGGCTCCGGTCCTCATGGCCTCCTTGTTCTCCGTCTCAGTCTTGCCCTTCCCCCGTTTTTGTCCTGTCACTACACCACTCAGAACTCTCCAGAGAGTCCACACATTCTCCCAGCCTGGTGTTTGAGAACTCCACAGTTGACCTTTCAGACCTTACTTCCTGTTCTCAGCTTGGATCCTTTACCCCAGCCGCCAGGTCTGCTTGTGTGCCCCCGATACGCCAGGCTTTTTCCTGTTCTGCCTCTTGTTCTCTTTCCCCGGAATGCCTTCTTCCTTCCTCGTCCTTTTCTCCACTCCTCCCGACTTTCAGGTCCTCACCACTCCAGCTGGAGTGACCTCTCCCTCTTAAAGTACAGAGTTTGTACTCATGCTTGGTGTTTGTCTCCCTGGGCTGGTCCTAGCCTTCACCGAGGGCGAGTGCCCATTTAGACATTGTATTTACTCCCAGGGCCTCGACTCGTGTTTTATGCCTTGCACATACTCAAAAAAAAGACAAACCCTTGTCGACTGATCAATCGTATGTAAAAATTTGCAATTATAGTGGTAGATTTAAGCCCTTTAGAGGAGTTTTCAGACTCCTTTTGAGAATCTGATGAATGCCATATACTATCTCCACATTAAAAATGCACATTCGGCCCTGGCCGGTTTGGTTCAGCGGTTAGAGCGTCGACCTGCGGTCCTGAGCGACCCGGATTCGGTTCTCGCTAAGGGCACGTACCTCGGTTGCAGTTTGTCCCCGGTCCCGGTTGGGGTTGCGTGGGAGGCGGCCACTCGATGTGTCCTTTTCACATCAATGTTTCTCTCTATCTCTTCCTCTCTCTCCCTCCCATTCTATCTGAACAAAAAAATGAGAAAATGTCCTCGGGTGAGGATTAAATAAAAAAAGCACATTTGTACTTACCTGGTAGGGGAGATACCGTGATCACGAAGGTGGTTTTCCCAGTTGTCCATTGCACCCCAGGTGTGCTGATCCCTGTTATTTCCCCAAATGGGGGAAACTCAAGTGCATCACTTGTGGTATTGGGGGACTGCGTTCGTACCGTCCTCTGGAAAAAATAAGCATATTCATGTAAACTTTCCAGTTTTACAAGGTTCATGGATTCCTTTAAGCGCATCCACGAACCAGGTTAAGTGTCCTTGATTTATAGCACTAGTAAGTGTAAACTGCCTCAGCTAATAATTGGATTAATAATCAGTATATTTCAGCCCTTTCTCTAAATGGAATACCTCTATTGCTTCTTCTTTTTTTTTTTTTTTTTATCCTCACCCGAGGACATTTTTGCATGTATCCTCAAACAGAGCAGGAGGGAGAGAGGGAGGAAGAGAGAGAAAGATCGATGTGAGAGAGACACATCGAGTGGTTGCCACCCACACGACCCCAACCGGGGCGGGGGACAAACTGCAACCGAGGTACATGCCCTTAGCGGGAACCGAACCCAGGACTCTGTGGTCTGTGGGCCGACACTCTATAACTGCTGAGCCAAACCGGCCAGGTTGGTAAATGTTACATTAAACAAAAGTAAATAAAGTTTCTCTCTGCTGGATTTCTCTAATATGTATCATGAAATCTCCAAGCAAGATTTGGTTTGGCTCAGCAGTCAGAGGGGTCAGCCTGTGGACCAAAGAGTCTTGGGTTCGATTCTAGTCTAAGGCACATATCTGGGTTGCAGGTTCAATCCCCAGCCCCACTCAGGGTTGTACAGGAGGCAGCCAATCAATGTGTCTCTTTCACATCGATGTTTTTTTTTCCTCTCCCTTCCTCCCTTCCACTCTGTCTAAAAATCAATGGACAGATAGCCTTGGGTGAGGATTAACAACAACAAAAAGGAATCTATTTGACTTTGTAAGCATTACCATTTTTGCTATGATGTATTGTATTATTTTCGTTTTGTGTTCTTTTAGAGAAGAGGAGGTATCTTGCAGTGGGCCTCTGTCCCAAAAACAAGCAGAGTTTTTTCTTTCTCAACAGGTATGTTAATTCTGTAATTTATCATGAACTTTAAAATAATCCTGTGACATTGTTTATCATGGCATATGCCTGTTATGTTGGTAGGTTTATGGGTAACTCTACCCCTTGTTCTTGGTCCTCTTTTCTTCACTAACAATACAAATGTAGCTATGTCTTACTTCTTATTTTGTGAGTGATTTTATTTTTCAATTAAAGTTATACTGCAGGTTCATTTAATAATGGTGTGACTAACACAGCTCAAAACCATGTGATTCAGAAGACTCATATTCCCTTTCCCCAACATTATGGACATTTTCTTTTTTTCTTTTCTCCTTTATTGATTTTAGAGAGAGAGGACGTGAGAGAGCGAGAGAGATAGATATGTCGATGAGAGAGAACATCGATTGGTCACCTCCTGCATGCCCCCCACTGAGGATCGGGCCCACAACCTGGGCATGTGTCCTGACTGGGAATCGAACCAGCGACCTCTTGGTGCATGGGTTGGTGCTGAACCAGTGAGCTACACCGGCTGAGCTGTTCATCACATATTTACCCATCCTCTATCCAGCTACAATTTCATTTTATTTATTTATTTATTTATTTATTTTTTGTTTTGGTTAATCTTCACCTGAGGATGTTTTTCCCTTGATTTTTAGACAGAATAGAAGGGAGGGAGGAGGGAAGAGAGAGAAACATCAAAGTGAGAGCGAGACATTGACTGACTGCTTCCTGAATGACCCCAACTGGGGCCGGGGATCAAACCTACAGCCCAGGTATGTGCCCTTGGCTGGAATCAAACCCAAGACCCTTCAGTGTGCAGGCCAATGCTTTGCTGGGCCAGACTGACCAGGGCCCAAACATTTTTTGTTGGTGATTTGGAGGCATACTTTTTCATTTTCTCAGTAACATAAGCTGAACATTTTTCTCCCATGTTATTTTCAAGCATAGACGTTTGATTTCTTTGCTAGACTTTTCTAGTTTTCCCTAATTTTGTTCTTAACTTCATTTCTGCAGAAAGATGTAATGCTCTAGATAAGAGTGGTAGGAACACCCCTGCAGATGAATTTCAGACAGATTGGGAAACCCATCTAGACAATTAGGTAACTATCGAGGAGAAAATGTAGCTGGATCCTCACCTCGTCCTCACACCTCAGTACACTACAGGCAGATTAAAGGGGCAAACGTAACTATTTAAAGCTGTAATTAAACTAGAAGGAACTACATATTAACTTTTAACTGCTCTGTGGGTGGGGAAAGACTTCTACACATAAAAGCTGTGGAAGAAACGTGGAAGATCATTTGATTTTTTTCAGCATAAAAATTTTAAATGTCGGAACATGTTCTAACAAAATTAAAAGGCAAACAACAACATGGGGAAATATTTGTAATAAATATGACAGTCAAAGGGTTAATAGTTTTGTTTTTTTAAATCATATTTTCAAAGACTGATGATGAGACAAAATTTGTAATGTATTATTAAATGAAAAGAGCATGAAGTAAACGTATATATTCTAATTTTGTTAAAAATTGTGTGTGTATATGTGTATACACACATATATACATACTTATATACACACAGAAAAAAAGATGTCTGGATTGAGATACACTGAAGAATTAATAGTGTTATTTCTGGTGGAGGGATTACAGATGACTTGTTTTCTTATGTATGCTTTTCTATATTTTGGAGTCTTCTTTAATGATATAATGAATTAAAATGGCATTAGAAATTATTATTACTTATAAAGAAAAATTTTTCTAGGTAGAATTGAAGTAAAGTGTCTATAACCCAGTTAGGTACCAGCATTTAATTTGGAACTAGTTTTCTACATATTTTATATAATTGTTGCTTGCTGTCATTCATATGAAACAGTTCACTAGGAGTAGCACACCTGGGCACCAGAAGGCCCTTTGCGGTGCTGGGGATACACACTTCCTGCCTCGGAAGTACTCAGTCTGAATTGAGCTCAGACTGGCACTTTTAATACATCGTTTTTTTAAAAATATGTTTTTATTGATTTTTTTTTTTATCCTCATCCGAGGACATTTTTGCATTTGTATTCAGATAGAGCGGGAGGGAGAGAGGAGGGGAAGAGAGAGAGAAACCTCAATGTGAGAGAGGCACATCGACTGGTTGCCACCCACATGACCCCAACCGGGGCTGGGGACAAACTGCAACCGAGGTACGTGCCCTTAGCGGGAACTGAACCTGGGACTTTCTGAACTGCAGGCCGATGCTCTAACCACTGAACAAAACTGGCCAGGGCTGATTTTTTTAGAGAGAGAGAGCTAGAAACAGCAATGTGAGAGAGAAACATTGATCGGCTACCTCCTGCACACCCCTACTGGGGAATGAGCCACAATCCGGGCACGTGCCCTGACCGGGAGTCGAACCAGGATCTCTCATTCCATGGGACGATGCTCAGTCCACTGAGCCACACTAGACAGGCTTAATACATCTTTTATTTTTAAAATTTTTTTCTTTATTGATGTTAGAGAGAGAGGAAGGGAGAGAGATATAGAAACATCAATGACAGAGAACATCTACTGGCGCCTCCTGCTTGCCCTGACCGGGAATCGAACTGGCAACCTCTCGGTGCGTGGGTTGACACTCAACCACTGAGCCACACTAGCCAGGCAACACATCTTGATAGGGACCACAGGAAGGGTTAGTACAGGGGACCTTATAGGACCTTACCTAGTCTAGAAGGTGATAGAAGCAGGTGGCTGAAGTCTAAATTGGGGCTGGAAGGATGAGCAGGAGTTTGCATGGGAGGTGTGTGTGGACGGGGTGGTGTGGACGGGGAGTGGTGTGGATGGGGTGGTGTGGATGGGGTGTGTGTGGACGGGGTGGTGTGGACGGGGAGTGGTGGTTGGGAGACTTCCTCTATCTGGAAGAGGGAACAGTGTTTTATATGGTCAAGAGGAGAGAGTGACTGCAGAAAGGAAAATAACCGTCTGATGCTATTTACTATAATATTTACATATGTTAATTGGCCATTTTTTTCTACTGAGTTGTCATGTTTCAATTTCAGGCTTCTTTGTTAAAGAATGATGAGACTAAAGCCCTCCCTCCAGCTTCTTTGCAGAAAGAATTGAATAACTTGTTGAAATTTAATCCTGATTTTGCTGAAGCGGTGAGTCTTTTCCAGAATTTGCTGCTGAGTTGAAAAGAAATGACAAGGCTATTCTTTTTTTTTTTCTTTATTGATTTTTAGAGGGAGAGGAGAGAAAAAGAAAGAAACATCGATGAGAGAGAACATCGATTGGCTGCCTCCTGCATGCCCCCCACCGGGGATCAGGCCCGCAACCTGGGCATGTGCCCTGACCGGGAATCGAACCGGGCACCTCTTGGTGTATGGGCCAACGCTCAACCACCTAGCCACATTGGCCGGGCGACAAGGCTACTCTTATGTTGAGTAGTCATGAAAATGAGAATTCGTCCCTCGGTCCAGGTTCTTAGAGAGAAATCATTTTGTTGGCAAGTAAACAGCCTAGATTGTAAAACTGCCCTTCCCACTCCCCACCTCCGGGCCAGTGGGGATTTCTTCAACCTAATGATGTTCTTTTTCGTTCATCATTTCTTTGATGCTGTGAATTATGGACAAATGATAGAATAGAATGAATTTTTATTTTATTTTAATTTATTATTACTTTTATTTTTTTTAATCCTCACCTGAGGTTATTTTTCTGTTTATCTTCAGATAGAGTGGGGTCGGGGGGGAGAAACATTGATGTTACAGGGAGACATCCACTGGTTGCCTCCTGCATGATCCCAACCAGGATCGGGAACTGAACCACAATCAATGCCCTTGAAGGGAATCGAACCCGTGACTCATTGGTCTGACGCTCTAACCGCTGAGCAGCATCAGCCAGGGCATATTATCATTACGTTTTTAGAGAGAGAGAGAAAGGGAGAGGGGGAGAGAGAAACATTGATGTGAGAGCGAAACATTACTCTGCCTTCTGCACACCCTCTACCAGGGATTGAGACTAAAACCCGGGCACATGCCCTGACCGAGCCACACCAGCCAGGGTAGGGTAGACTGAATTTTAAAAAAATATAGGGCCTACCCTAGCCAGGTAACTCAGTTAGAGCGTCATTTCTGGCTAGGGTAGGCCCCATATTTTCAAAAAAGTTGCAGGTTTCATCCTGGTCAGGGCACATAAAAGAATCAACCAATGAATGCATAAATAAGTGGAGTAGCCCGGCCGGTGTGGCTCAGTGGTTGAGCTTCAACCTATGCACCAAGAGGTCGCTGGTTCGATTCGCAGTCAGGGCACATGCCTGGGTTGCGGGCTTGATCCCCAGTGGAGGGCGTGCAGGAGTCAGCCCATCAGTGTTGATGCGTCTCTCTTTCACTGACATTTTTATCTCTCTCTCCCTTTCCCTTCCTCTCTCTCTAAAAAAAATCATAACAAAACATTAAAAAAAAAGTGGAACAACACGTTGATGTTTCTCTCTTTCTCTCTCCCTCTCTCTCTCTCCCCCTCCCTTCCTCTCTCTCAAATCAGTTTAAAAAAAATTGGTGGCCTAGCACTGGATGGTTTGGCTCAGTGGTTAGAGCATTGGCCCTCAGACCAAAGTCGGGGGTTCAATTCCCTGTTAAGGGCATGTACCTTGGTTTTGGGTTTGATCCCCAGCCCTCGTTGGGGTTGAGCAGGAGGCAAAAAATTAATGTGTCTCTCTCACTTCGATGTTTCTCTCTCTTTTCCTATCTTTCTCCCACTCTATCAAAAAAAAAAAGCAATCCTTAATGGATTTTTACTCTAAAACCTAAATTTGACAGCTGACTTATCTACATGTAGAAAGATGTCTGTCTTGTTTCCTACTAACCGGGATCTGCCTGTTTGGAGGGAAGTTCAATTCAGTGAATCAAACAAAATAAAAACAGTTTCAAAATAGAAGATAATTAACTCAGTAAACTTTTTTAATACCTGAGCTAAATGAGTTTTCCCCTCCACCCTCACATGGGTCCCAATATAACCAGTGACATAGCGGATGTATATTTAGGATAAACGATGACACAAGTAAGTACTATTGGAACTCCCGTTTTTCATTTGGGGACTCCCCCGGGGAGAAACAGAGTATCTTGAATCTGCTTTATTCTGCCTGTGGGGAAAAGATGAGCCTACACTACGACCCTCTTGTTGGAAAGGTGCAGGGTGCAAGGGTGTCTGCCTCCCGAGGAACTCTGAACTCGTCTTACACATTTACAACGTGGGGATTGTTTCTTGTTTCAGCATTATCTCAGCTACTTAAACAACCTCCGGGTCCAAGATGTTTTCAGCTTCCACGCACAGCCTCCTGCATTATTTTGACCGCCTGATTCTCACTGGAGCCGAAAGCAAAAGTAACGGGGAGGAGGGCTACGGGCGGAGCTTGAGGTACGCGGCTCTGAACCTGGCCGCCCTGCACTGCCGCTTCGGACACTAGTAAGTCCACAGATTTTTGTCCACGCAGAAATGGAAGACGTTAACTTGCAGATGTTAATTAAAAGGAATTTAATAAAAAATAATGCATTTTAGCCCTGGTTGGTTTGGCTCAGCATTTAGAATGTCAGCCCGCAGACCATAGGGTCGAGGGTTTGACTTCCAGTCAAGGGTATGTACCCGGGTTACAGGTTCAGTCCTCGGCTCAGGGTCGTGCAAGAGGCAGCCAGTTGATGTGTCTCTTTCTAATCGATGTCTCTCTCTCTCTCTCTTCCGCCTTCCCCCTCCCTCCCACTCGAAAAATCAATGGAATTCATTGATTTATTAATTAATATCCTCACACCCTGGCCGGTTTGGCTCAGCAGTTAGAGCGTCGGCCAGAGAGATCCAGGTTCGGTTCCCACTAAGGGCACGTACCTCAGTTGCAGTTTGTCCCCGGCCCTGGTTGGTCATGCAGGTGGCAGCCACTCAATGTGTTCCTTTCACGTCGATGTTTCTCTCTCTTTTTCTCTTCCTCGCTCTCCCTTCCATTCTGTCTGAACAAAAAATGGAAAAATGTCCTCAGGTGAGGATTTTAAAAAAAAATTAATATCCTCAGGTGAGAATTAATAACAAAATAAAATGATGTATTTAAAAGAAAGAGAAGAAAAGAAAGAAAGGAAGCTTATTGTTTGACCTAGATTTGTCAGTAATTTTCAAAAGGGGAGCTTTTTCACTGGACAGAGGTTAATGAAAACCTTCTACCCAAACAGTCTCCCTCTGCTGTCACTATTTAACATTGCTATCTTAGTACATGGCTTCTTTCTTTCATTACTTCTAAGAACAACAGCCATTGAATTAAAAGAAAATTAGGTCACTAGGTCAGAGATTCCCAAAAGGATTTTTCAGAGATAATGGGATACAAAAGCTATTTTCAGTATGTCAAAAAGCCAAAAGAAAGTTATGCCTTTACTGGATAAAAGACTGGTCTGGCTTATTAAAGTCACATGGTTGTGCTTTCGGGTGGAAGTCAGACAGCTTAGTGAGGTCACACTTGGCTTATACCATTGCTAAGATATGCCTAAGATTTTGATGAATAAAAATAGGAAAATTGATTAATTATTTCATACAGTTAAGTGGATAAAATCTTTCAAAACATGGAGGCTGTTTTGGAAACAATGAAATAATTTGAATAATGGCACAAAGGTAGGAAAGTCCTGATTGAAAGAGTCTCCCCACCCCCTGTGACTTTTTCCCATTCAAAATAAATGTGGTTTCTGCTACAGGTATCTTTGAATAGAGACCCTAGAGTTTATTAATGGAAACAAAGTCCAGAGTTCAAGAATTAAGAGTTCTACCCCTTACTGTATGGGCCAGGCAACCCCCAAGAAATTCTATTAAATTCTGGTTGTTGCATTTTAAAGGGACATAGACTGAAGGTTGTGTGTGGGACAGTCTTTGAATATCTCATTGGAGACATTTAAAGCCATGTCATATAAATGATATGGAAAGGTTGTGAGAATATTTAGCCTAAAGACAAATGATTTAGCCAAGCATGTGTTTGACGTCTTAATGTAATAAAAAGTTGTGTGAAAAGAGCTTAGATTGACTGAGGGTGTGACTACTAACGATGAGTGAGAGCTGGTTAGTGCAAGTTAAAGGGCAAAATATTTTTGCTCATTAAAAGGAGGAAGTTTCCCATGTAGAATCTTCTGAGAAAGGTGTCAGTGGAGTTCTCAAGCCTAGACCAGGGTTGTCATTAAGGCAATTCAAGCATGAGATTAATAGTTGTACCCTAAAATGTTTAAGGCTACTCCAGACTCCATGAGTTTGTAAGATTTGATATTATTATGGTTTAATAATGAACTTATTTTTGTCTGCCCAACTTATCTTTTCTTTTTTGATTTTAGAGAGAGGAAAGGAGGAGAGAGATAGAAACATCGATGAGCGAGAACATTGATTGGCCGCCTCCTGCATGCCCCCACACTGGGGATCAGGCCCACAACCTGGGCATGTGCCCTGATTAGGAATCGAACCTGTGACCTCTTGGTGCATGGGTCTATGCTCAACCACTGAGCCACACTGTCCAGGCTGTCTGCCCAACTTAAAACTTTTTTTTTCCCGCCCTGGCCGGTTTTGCTCAGTGGTTAGAGCATTGGCCTGCGGTCCAGAGAGACCCAGGTTCGGTTCCTGCTAAGGGCACGTACCTCGGTTGCAGTTTGTTCCCGGCCCTGGTTGGGTCGTACGGGTGGCAACCACTCGATGTGTCCCTTTCACGTCAATGTTTCTCTCTCTCTCTCCCTCCCACTCTATCTGAACAAAAAAATGGAAAAATGTCCTCAGGTGAGGATAAAAAAAAATTTTTTTTTTCTTTATTGATTTGAGAGAGAGAGAGAGAGAGAGAGAGAGAAATCGATGAGAGAGAACATCTTGCACGCTCCTCACTGGGGATCAGGCCCACAACTTGTGTGTGCCCAACTATAATAACCTCTTGATCAGGGCCTTTCCTTTTGTATGTACTCAAGGTAAATAGCAACACCATTTATAATATTTATCAGTAACTTATTTCACAACAGCGCCCCCCTAGGGTTTAGAAATTTGTATGCAGCCTTCTAGATACAAATACTCTGTTGAGGTACAGAATTTCTTTGTTTTTATAATATTATCAATGGATAGGCAGCTAATTACATGGAATTTATTTATTTAAATAATAGTATTAAAACATTTTTTTTTTCTTTATTGATTTTTAGTGAGAGAGGCATATGCCTGGGTTGTGGGCCCGATCCTCAGTGGGGGGCGTGCAGGAGGTGGCCAGTCAGTGTTCTCTCTCATCGATGTTTCTATCTCTCTCTCTCTCTCCCTTCCTCTCTCGCATGGGTTAGCGCCCAGCCACTGAACCACACTGGCAGGTCTTGTAAATCTGTTTAAATATAAGTCCTCCCTGCCCTGGCTGGTTTGGCTCAGCGGTTACAGTGTCAGCACCTGGACCAATGAGTTGTGGGTTCGATTCCGGTCAAGGGCAAGTACCTCGGTTGCGATTCGTCCCCAGCCCTGGTTGGGGTTGTGCAGGAGGCAGCCACTCGTTGTGTCCCTTTCATGTCGATGTTTCTTTCTCTCTCTCTCTCTTCTTCTCTCTCCCTCCCACTCTATCTGAACAAAAGTGGAAAAATGTCCTCGGGTGAGGATTAAAAAAACATATATATATATCCTCTCTGACCTCTGGCACCTTAGTATTTGAACCAAGATTTAAAGGAATTAGGGAATGATACAAGAGCAAGTGCAAAGGCCCTGAGGCAGTGGTCTACTTGGCATATCTGAGGAGGAGCAAATAGTGTGATTCTAGTGCTATAAGTAAGGGGGGAATTGAGGGGAATGAGGTGGCAGGGGTCAGAGCATTTAGGGTCCTGTAGGCCCAGGTAGGACTTTGGCTTTTATTCCGAATGACATAGGAAGCCATTGTTGAGAGGCTGCAGACTTTCTGCTCTGGCATTTTGAAAACTATAGACAGCTAGTGCCTTTCAGATATTACAACCACTTTGCCTCCAGTTCTGTTACTGAAAATTTTGCCAGAGGTTTTTCTGTCTAGCAGCAAAACCTTAAGGTCCTTTGAGGATTTTGCCTGACTTTAAGTTTCTGTGTTGGTAATCTACCTTTTCTTCCTACCTGGGAAAAATAACCTCTCTTTAGTCCTGTTTTAGCATACAGTTTTCCCAAAAGCATTTTCTCTAAACATACCATTATTTGGTCACCACATGTTCAATAAAGTTAAATCAACTGATATTTATTGAGGACCTGTGTATGAAGATATGCTTCATACCCTCAAATAGCTTATGGTCTGTTGCATCTCATTACTAAAAAGATGTAAAAGAAATGTAAACTAGGTAAGAATGTATCTGGTTTCTGTATTCAAACAAGTAGTAATTGAGGAACAGTCCAGTGCTCCCCGATTAAAGTGAGTTGTGTGAGGCTGTTGCACTCATGTTGAAAGAAAATTCCTTACGTAAATTTTCCCTGAAATGATACCCATAGAACTTGTTTTAAGATACTCAGTGACCCATTGATACCATTTCTATCCTGTGACTTGCCACTGGGAAACCCAATGTTTCAGACTTTACTTGTACCCTCCATGGTTTGTAAACTAGTTGAAAAAATAAAATTAACACAGATTAAATAAATAGATGGTGTACACAGTAGTATTTAAGCACTGCTAGGTGGGGTCCAGATCGCCTCTCTGTGGGAATCTTCATAAGTGCGAGTTCAGTGGGGCCAAGAATATTTGAATGTCCACAGAAGTTGAGAGGTTGGGGGAAACATCAGAGATGGAGGGGAACCACATGGGCAGAAAAAAAATAATCTCAGATGTGGATAATCCTAAAGTGCTTTAAAACTAGTTTTGAAAGCGTTTAAAGTATCAAATGCCATAAGTAAAAAAAAATTAAATGCACAAGGGAATGCAATAAAAAGTAAAATATTGTATTCCATCCATGTCCCTTCTCTCCCTTAGACAGCTAAAATAAAACTCTTAGGAGCTGAGATCAAGACAAGCTAACCCTTGATGCCCCTTTAGTAGAAACCCTCTGAAGAAGGGGTAGGTCCTGCATCTCCACTGCTGGGCAGGGGAGTGTGCCTCAGGGCATAAGCCCATAGTGACAGCTTCCAGCCAGAGGCCTGCTCTCCGATGAATTACTGTGCAGATAACTTTCTGCTTTGTTGCTTGTGCATGTTTTTGTGGTTGTTAATGAGATACTGATGTTCGGTCTGTCATCAGTCAGCAGGCAGAGCTCGCCCTGCAGGAGGCAATCAGGATTGCCCAGGAGTCCAACGATCATGTGTGTCTCCAGCACTGCCTGGTAAGGCCACCCTCCTGCCTTGGGAGTTCTACCCAGGGGTCCAGTGGGCCTTTGGAAGATCCCATTTAATTCCGGTTTTTTGTAGTCAGAACACAGTCCTTAGCAGGACGGGAAACTAGTTAGGTCGTGGTGGTGATTCAGGAAAGGCAGCTCATATTTATTTATCTTTTTTAATTCACGACATCTACACATTTTAGTGCAACTTGCCATGCAAAACTACCACATTAAACATTGGCATGAACCAAAAGGTGTATGCAACACCTTGTAACCGAATGAGAAGTTATCCTGTGAAAGCATAATCACCAAGGACAAGCAGAACACAGAATTCATTTAACCATCACCTGAGAAGCTCACTTTCTCAATTGAAGGCCATAGAGGGGCTTCATGCCTTTTTTCTGGAACACTTGCCACTCACTTGCTGTCAGAGATGAAGATCAGTGGCTTGTCTGAGAGTTTTCATGTGTTTGACGGGCTTCATTTAAGTTCATACTGCATGAAAGAGTATGTTAGAGGATTTATTTTGTTCCTTGTTAATTCTTTCTGACAACCATGCTGATATTTCAACAGAACATTAACCATGGTCATTGTTAGATACATTTTGATGATTTCTCTTGCCAGAGCTGGCTTTACGTGTTGGGGCAGAAGAGATCTGATAGCTACGTTCTGCTAGAGCACTCGGTGAAGAAAGCAGTGCATTTTGGGTTACCGGTAAGGCTCATCTTACTGTGAGATTGTTTTAAACAAATGGTGTGGTTTTATTCTTGGTAGTTTCATATGACCTTAATTATTAATTAAACCAGTAAATTCTGTTTGATAGGTTTCTCCCTGCTCCCTTTGTCCTAATTACATCTGTGAAAGTTCCACTTATCAATTTGATGAGATTGCTTTTTGGTTTATTGATCAACATTAACTTCCACTTATTTACTTAGAAAAATTTCAGGAAAGGGTTATTTTTAAACCAGGGATTGGCAAACGCTACAGCCCTTGGGCCCAATCTGGCTGCTGTCTGTTCATGTGTGGCCCTTGGGCTAGGAATGGGTTTTACATTTTTAAATAGTTGGAGAAAACAACAAAGAATATGCAACAGACACCAGATGTGGTCTGAAAAACCTAAATTATTTACAATCTGGCCCTTTAGGGAACAAGTTTGCTGACGTGTTTAACAGTAAACGAGGCCAGGAACCAGTAAACCTGATAGGCAGATTTGTCCTTTCTCATTTTAAGTGACAGGGGCAGATCTGAACTATAGTTCTCAATGACAGATACCGGGGACTCCGAGAGGGCAGAGTCCCCGCACATGGAGTAGTGAAGGCTGTTAGAATCTAGATTCCTGTGGCACAGAGAACCTGATTCCATCTCAAAAACAACCTCCTGAAAACTGGACAGTAGGCAGTGTGACTGCTTAAATATCTGTCTCATACAGTTTGCAACAAATGGCAGGAATATTGCAGGTAATCATGTGCGGTAATTTAAAGTATATGCTTTTCAAACCCGTAAATTGCCCATTGACTCATTTCTGGGAAAGTAGAGTTACACACACAGAATTGATGACGATGACAAACGTGTCTCCTTAGAATAAAGGATAGACTTCTTCAGTACAATTTTTGTTATAGATTTAAGCTGTTTTTTTGTTGAACTTTCATCCTAGGAAATTATACTAGGAGTTATTGAAAATAAATTATGCTCATAATGGGCATCCTTTTTAAATCTCCTGCTGCATAATGTACCCAGCACTGTTTGACATATTATCTCATTTTAATCCTCACAACAATTCTTTGTAATAGCTTGGGTGCCCATTTTACAGACAAGGAAGTTGAGGTGTGGCTAAGAAGCTAAGTGACTGGCCCCAGGTCACATAGTAAGTGGCAGAGGCAGTGTTTAAGCAGAGGTCCACTTAATGTAACAGCCCCGGCTCTTCCCAGTGTACCATCACTTTCTCTTCCAACCCCAGTTTTTTAGAACATATCTCATATGGGTCAGGCTATGAGCACTTTCCTTATAAAATTTAAATTTTAAATAGTGCTGTCACTGTGCATGTGCTGAAATGTGAAATATGCCAAATTTCTGAAGAGCAAAACAAACTCAGTCATGTAATCTCTATCTTGGGTCATGGTATCTGTCCCCTTAGTACCTTGCCTCCCTGGGCATACAGTCCCTGGTTCAGCAGAGAGCTTTCGCTGGGAAGACAGCAAACAAGCTGATGGATGCCCTAAAGGACTCCGACCTCCTGCACTGGAAACACAGCCTGTCAGAGCTCATCGACATCAGCATCGCCCAGAAAACGGCCATCTGGAGGCTCTATGGCCGCAGGTGGGTCTTCAGGCAGGCGGTCAGGGCCGTGGGGGTGTGGGTTCTTTCAGAGACGAGCAGAGGATAGCAGCCTGGCTCTGTGAAAGGCCAGGCAGACAAGTCTTTTCTCCTTTGATGGAAGTTGTTCATGCAGAGAGTTAAAGACAGTGCTTTGTAGTGTCAAAACATTTTGTACTTTGCACAGACTTTGCAGTCTTTCCCCGTGTTCATTATTATTTACTCCTCCCAGCTGCTCTGTGGGTTATGTCCAGTGTAGGATGCATAAACCAAAGTTCACACATCTGTCTGATCTTCCCAAGACCATGAGTGAAGTTAATAAGTGACAGTCAGGACGCAAACCCAGTCTCTGAGTCCAAGCACAGTGCCCTCGTGCTCTGAGACGGGCCGCAGCTCTTCCTGTTCGCAGGGGGCGTGGGCCGTGGTAGCTCGAGTGAGCATCCCCTGGACCCCAAAGTTACGTGAAGAAAGGGGTGTGTTCTCTGGAATGTCTCCAGCCCTGTGTTTAATTTTCACTTAGCCTCTTTAGCTTGGAAGTAAAGTAAACTTCTGAACCAGATTTAGTGCTGGAGCCCTGTCACGGCCTCGCCTCTCCCCTAGACAGTCTGCTGTGTTTAGGAATTCGTAATGGATGGAAGTGCCTCCTTGGCCAGTCTTGTTTTTGTATGTGAGGTAATTTTTTGGCACGATGTGGTCTGAACTAGCTGCAGACACTGGCCACTGCGTATATTGCCAGAGCAGCTGGTACCAGGATGGCATCAGGTGTGAATTCACTCCTGAAAATGAATGACTACACCATGATCACAGGGACAGCTAGAGGCGATGGGGGTAGGGGTCTGGCTCCCGGAGCTCCGGGTTGTGCAGTAAGCAGGGCACGCTTCCTCTGGGGCCGCACAGCCAGGGTCCTTGCCCACTCTGCCGCTCCTGAGGGCTGGAGGGCTGACACGGAGCCGGGGCTTAACTCCCTTCCATTTGCACTCAAGAGAAGAGTGGGGTGTGGCAGAGGGCAGCCTGAGTCCCTTGACTAATGGAATCCCTGGCCGTCCCCTCCCCCAGCACCATGGCGCTGCAGCAAGCCCAGATGTTGCTGAGCATGAACAGCCTGGAGTCGGTGAACGCGGGTGTGCAGCAGAACAACACGGAGTCCTTTGCTGTCGCGCTGTGCCACCTCGCGGAGCTGCACGCGGAGCAGGTAGGTGGTGGCCGTGCGGCAGGTTCCGGAATGGGAGGCTCTGCTGTTTCTTTCCTCTAGTGCTTGAGAAGAGCACTGGACATGTCTGGGACAGGGCTGGTTGGATGCAGGTGGCTGAAAGGACATCCATCCCCAGTGGAAATGGACTGGGTGTGGGGTCTGCAAAGTTTGTTGAACTTGGGGTTCCTTTCGGCATCAGCGAAGGGAGTAAGGGGTCAGCTGTCTCCATGTGAAAATGGAATAGAAAGGAGTCTTTGCAGTTTCAGGTGGTTGAGCTGTGTGTGTTTGTAGGAGAGGGAGCATGGTAAAGGGTTGTTAAAATGGTGATCACTGATGTTGGTCATGCACTTGCTCTGTGCCAGGCCCTGTGCTCAGTGTTTCACATGTATTATCTTACTGAATCCTAACAATAGCCCCATGAGGTCACTTTATTATTATCCCCATTTCACAGAACAAGAACCTGAGATCCAGGGAGCTAAGTCCTGTACCTACAACCAGTGCATGTCAGTCAGGTCTCCAACCCAAGTCTGATCAACTCCCAAGGACAGTGGAAATAACCTTGACTTGCAGCTCCAGTAGTTTTACACGGTTCTCTTTATCAGGGGTTGATTGAAGGGTCTCTCATGCTGCTTTAGGCTCTCGCTCCTTTTTCATGGGAAAGAGGTCAGGGAAACCACTCATCTAAGCCCTCAAGCTCACTGAGCACTGCCTCACTGAGAACATTTCCTGGATCACTCCACCATCTCTGTTGACGTGGTATCCATTATTGCTAGGTTGCATCGTTACACTCAGTGTTTCCTAATCTGCAGCCTAGAGATCTTTGGGTGGTTTCCAGCCCTTTCAGAGGTCTTTCCTGTATTTTAGCATTTTTCTCCCCTTTATGGAGCTGTGTAAACACAGGGGTGGTGGGCTCTGGCTGATGGGTTCCATGCACCCTCATCAGCTGTTTTCTTCCTGCTCCTGGGAGGAGCGCGCAGGCTTTCTGACCCCCCGACAGCAGGCCGGCTGCACTCCCTGTTTGCTTTCCTCCAGGAATGTTGCATATTTATCGCTTTCTTGGTGTGTTTTCCTCTTAAAGGCACTAGAACCTCTTTAGCGTTCTTTTCCTCTCCTGGCGCCATGCTTAAGTGGGACATTTGCAAACAGATGAGTCAGTGAACCTTCAGTTAGGTGTTCCACGTGAGCTTTGTGTGATTTCCCGCTCCTCCCCCACCCCCGACAACTTGTCTCCTGTTAGAACATCGACCATGGCTATGACTATCACATTTTTAATTACACAGGTTAGACTTACACCTGTAAAATTATGCTTGGCCAACTGTGGAGAAGGCAGCTTTATCATGAGCCTTCATTTGCACTTTTATTTCCTTTGTGTGTGCTTTGCATTGTGTTCTGAAATTGATCTCCAAACGAACTGGATGCTGCACTTGGGTCTGGCAGTGACTAGGGCTCGGCTGGACCTCTAAGGAAGCTATGCTCTGAGCTGCAGGCTCCGAGCTTCCTGCCACCCAGAGGGGTGCTGGAGAGGCGCAGCTGCTCTGCTCTTTCTGCGTGCTCCTGGCTCCTCATGTCTCTGTCTCGTTGCTCTGCCAGCCCCTGGAATGGCGGCCTCGCTGGGAATGGTTTCGGGTGGGAAAGTGTTGTCTCTGCCAGCCTGAATGTTTGACAACCCATCCAGATCCACAGGCCCAGCTCCCAGTGGCAGTCATGGAAACAGTTGGCAAGATCGACCAGTTAAAATCACAAGAATAGAGATTAGTGATCTTTTATTATAATCCAGTATAATTTCCACTTCAAATAAAATTCATCTGTGGTCCAACTGAGCTTCCATGTAGACAGAAGATACATTACCTAATCAAAGATTGGGACAAATTGAAAAGCTTTTGGAGTCAATAAGATAAAAGTAAACATCCCAACAATATGAGTGTAAAAAAGACACGAACATGCACTCACAGCAAAATCATAAATGGTCAAAAAATACAGAAAATTTTCAAGTTAGTCATTAAAGAAATTCCAGTTAATACGATGAAATACGTTCCACCAATCATAGAGGCAAAGATGCTGAAGTATGGGAGAGGAGAAAGGCTTAGAGTGCTGGTATGCAAGGACGTGGTTCACTTCCAGAGGGTAATTAGTAAAATATTAAAGAGCTTGGAAGTGTCTATCATTTTGCTCAGCGATTCATCTTCTGAGGTTTTATCCTAAGGAAATAGTTGGACAAGTGTATCAAGATAGTCATTGTAGCATTTTTTAAAATTGAAAACAACCAATATATCCCAAACTAGGAGATAATTTTGGTATGCCATAATTTATTTACCTAATAAATATGATATAGATTTGTATTTATTGACACTAGAAAGATTCATTCATTGAAAATATATTTATTGAGTGCCTACCATGTGGTAAACAGTGTTATAGGCAGTTTTCAAAAATACTATGTATGCCTATTACATGTTTTATTTTTATGTTCATAAGAGACGTCTAGGAGGATGTGTGCCATAACTGATTCTTTGGTGGGATGAAAAGTAATGTGTCTTTTTTCTTATTTACATGTATTTTGTAAGTGTTTTCTAGAGTGAACATGTATTACATGTGTAACTCAACACACAAAATATATTAGAACCTGAAAAAAAGTGGCCCTTTGATATCGGACGGCCTCCACCTCGTGTATTCCAGTCACTGCACCAGAAGGTGGATCAGCCTCCGACCTGCGCATGGTGCCGCAGGTGTGGCTTCCGCACAGGTGTGCTCATCGCATCGTCTTTCTGTTTAGGGCTGTTTTGCTGCAGCTTCCGAAGTGTTAAAGCACCTGAAGGAAAGATTCCCACCTAATAGTCAGCATGCCCAGGTACCCTGCCCTTCCGTGACATCCGATTTATTTCCGAAAAGACTGTTTTTGCTGTATTGTTGTCCAAGTGGGATAATTTAGAGTTTCTCCTCAGTTTCTCATGTCTTGATTCCTTCCTTTGTTTTTTTAAGATTTTTTTTCGAGCCCCACTGGTGTGGCTCAGTGGTTGAGTGTCGACCCCTGCACCAAGAGGCGGCCGGTTCGATTCCTGGTCAAGGCACATGCCCAGGTTGTGGGCCCAGTCCCCAGTGGGGGCATGCAGGAGGTGGCCAGTCAATGTTCTCTCTCATCCATGTTTCGATCTCTCTCTCTCCCTCTCCTTTCCTCTCTCTCTAAAATCAATAAAGAAAAAAATTTTTTAAAAAAAAGAATTTTTTCGAGAGGAAGGGAGAGAGAGGAACAACTATGTGAAAGCGAAACATTGATCGGCTGCCTCCTGCATGGCCCCTTCTGGGAATCGAACTTTCAGTACAGGGAACAGTGCCTAACCAACTGAGCCACACTGGCTAGGGCCATACTTGAAATATTTTAAAATATTTTTTAAACAGCAAAAATAAAAAAAAGTCTGTGAATTGTAAGGATGTTTGCTAAGCAAGCCAAATACTTCTATATCTCTGTTGAATAACGAGGTGAACACTTGCCATTTTTGATCCTAATTGTATTTTTTTCTTATTAGTTATGGATGCTATGTGATCAAAAAATACAGTTTGACAGAGCAATGCATGATGGCAAATATCATTTGGCTGATTCACTTGTTACAGGAATCACAGCTCTTCATAGCATAGAGGGTGTATATAGGTAAGAAACCTGGATGAATTCATTCTCAAATGGCTTTATTCTTATTTGTTTTGTGTGTGAATTAATGTATTAACTTTAGCTTAGGAAAAACCTTTTTTTTTCCCAATCCTCACCCGAGGATATGTTTAGAGAGAGGAAGGGGAAAGAGAAAGAGATCAATGTAAGAGAGAAACATTGACCAGTTGCCCCCCCCTACGTACCCCAACCAGATGCGATCTACTACCTGGTTATGTATCCTGACCAGAAATTGAACCCACAACCTTTCAGTGTATGTGATGATGTTCCAACCTACTGAGCCACCCTGCCAGGGCAGGAAAAACCTTTTTTCTATTTATTGCATATTCATTATAAGAAATGAGAAAATACACATAAGCAAAATAGAGAAAATAAGTACCACCCAGAGAGAGTCACCAGCATTCTGATATCTATCGTTCCAGGCTTTGTTCCTGTGTGTGTTGTGTGTGTGTGTGTGTGTGTGTGTGTGTGTGCGCACACATGTGCTTATACACATACACTTTTCCCCCTCTCTTAACAAAAATCATGTCACAGTTCTTCCCTTTGGGGGTCCAATTGCAGTCTAAGTGAGAAAGTAGGTATTCTAGCCCTGAAAGTGACTATACTTACAACCCTTGCTCTACTTCAGCATAACCACTTGTGTTTATTTTGTTTGTGTCAGAAAAGCAGTTGTACTACAGGCTCAGAACCAAATGACAGAGGCACACAAGCTTTTACAAAAGTTGTTGATTCACTGTCAGAGAATCAGGAACACAGAAATGGTGATCAGGTAAGGGGGTCTGCCGTGCGTGGCCCAGAGGGCACGCTGTGGTGGGATTCTCATCGGGTCTCCTGTTGCGGCAGTGTGCTGCTGTCCGTGGCGGAGCTGTACTGGCGCTCGTCCTCCCCGACCATTGCGCTGCCCGTGCTCCTGCAGGCTCTGGCCCTCTCCAGGGAGCACCGGCTGCAGTACTTGGCCTCCGAAACAGTGCTCAACTTGGCTTTTGCCCAGGTAAGTGAGCTCTGCTTTTTTAGCACATATTTCTACTCAAGAACTGGCAGGTCTGGTACTGCTTTTGTTTTGAAGAGGGTGGTAATGAGCTTTCAGTTCTTACTATCACCTGGCCTTGCCTAGAACCGACTGAGTTAGAACTCTAGGGGTGGAGCCTAGAATATTTTTTCTTTAATGGCTTCCCCAATGATTCTTTTTTCTCTTAATTAAGAACAAATTCACATAACTTAAAATTTACCATTTTAACCATTTTAAAGTATACAATTCAATGGATTTTAGAATAAACTATATCTATATATATTATATACCAATATCTCTCTATATGGAATATTTTAGAACATCTTCAGTGTTTAGCAAAAATCATACTATCTGATTCCAGGATATTT
Source organism: Molossus molossus (assembly GCF_014108415.1). Lineage (NCBI taxonomy): Eukaryota > Metazoa > Chordata > Mammalia > Chiroptera > Molossidae > Molossus > Molossus molossus. Next base: position 34,335,721 of record NW_023425358.1, on the reverse strand, counting down.
TCATTACCCCTTTCCCATTAAACAGTCACTCCCATCCTCTCCCTCAGCCCCTGGCAACCACCAAGTTACTTTCTGTCTCTAAGGATTTGCCTATTCTGTATATTTCATATAATGGAATCATATAATATTTGGCCTTTTGTGTCTGACTTTTTCACTTAGTATAATGTTCTCAGGGTTCATTTATGTTGTGGCATGTGTTACATCCTTTTTAATAGCTGAATCATATTCTGTTGGATGTGTACATGTTTCATCTACCCATCAGTTGATGGACAGTTGAGTTGTTTCCACCTCTTGGCTATTATGAATAGCTGATCTTAACATTCATGTACAAGTTTTTGTGTGAATATCTGTTTTATTTCTCTTGAGTATTCTTTTTTACTTATTTATTTTTAAGTAATTAATTAATTTTTGTTACAGATGTTCCCCCCCCCCTCCAGACACCCTCCTCCCTATCCCACCGCCCAAGCATTGTTGTCTCTGTCCATTGTTATGCATATATGCATATCAGTTCTTTGGTATATCTCCCCCCACCCCTTCTCTGAAGTTTGTCAGTTTGAACTGTACTTTTTTCTGTCTCTGGGTCTATTTTGTACATCAGCTTTTTCTGTTCATTATATTTCCATAAATGAGTGAGATCATGTAGTATTTGTCTTTCTCTGATAGGCTTGTTTCGCTTAGCATAATACTCTCCAGGTTCCTCCATGTCATCTCAAAGATAAGAGATATTTCTTTCTTACAGCTGCATAGTGTTCCATTGTGTACATGTACCACAGCTTTTTTATCCACTCATCTACTCAGGGACACTTGGGCTGTTCTTGAGTATTCTTAAGAGTAGAATTGCTAACATATGATAATTCAGTTTAACTTGATTGATTTTTTTTAATGTTTAACAAATGTTGCATTCTTGAGATAAATCCCAGTTGGTCGTTGTGTAGAGTTCTTTTAATATGCTTCTGGACTTGGTTTGCTAATATTTGTTGAGGATTTTTTTTTTTCCTGTAATCAAGAGATATTGGTCTGTAGTTTTCTTGTGGTAGCTTTGTTTTGCTTTGGTATTAGGGTAATAATGCCTCACAAATAGTGGCCTCTAATGTTTTTTGGGAGAGTTTGAGAAGGATTGGTGCTGATTCTTTAAATGTTTATTAGAATTCACCCACAAAGCTGTTTGATCCTGAGCTTTTCTTATTTATTTATTTATTTATTTATTTAATCCTCACTCGAGGACACTTTTTCATGTTTTTGTTCAGATAGAGTGGGAGGAAAAGAGAGGAAGAGAGAGAGAGAGAGAGAGAGAGAGAGACATCAACGTGAAAGGGACACATGAGTGGTTGCCACCCGCATGACCCAACCAGGGCCGGTGACAAACTGCAACTGAAGTACGTGCCCTTAGCGGGAACTGAACCCGGGTCTCTCTGGACCGCAGGCCGACGCTCTAACCACTGAGCAAAACCGGCCAGGGTCTGAGCTTTTCTTTTTTGGACTTTTTTGGTTATTGATTCAGTCTCTTATAGGTCTATTCAGATTTTCTTTTTTTTTCTTGAGTCACTTTTGGTAATTGTGCCTTTCTTCTTCTTTTTTTTTATCCTCACCTGAGGACATTTTTCCATTTTTTGTTCAGATAGAGTGGGAGGGGGAGAAAGGAAGAGACAGAGAGAGAGAAACATCGACGTGAAAGAGACACATCGAGTGGCTGCTACCTCCACAACCAACCAGGGCCGGGGACAGACTGCAACCAAGGTACATACATGCCCTTAGCAGGAACCGAACCTGGCTCTCTCTGGACCGCAGGCCAACACTCTAACCGCTGAGCCAAACCGGCCAGGACAGTAATTGTGCCTTTCTAGAAATTTGTTCATATAATTTCTCTGATTTGTTGGCATACAATTGTTTGTAGTATTCTCATATAATTCTTTTCACTTCCATAGGTTGTTAGTTAAGTCCCCACTTCCATTCATTTGGGTCTTCTCTTTTTTTTCTTGGTCAGTCTAGCTAACAGTTTAATTTTCTTGGTCTTTTCAGAGAACCAACTTTTAGTTTCATTGATTCTCTTTATTGTTTTTCTATTCTTTATTTTTTTCAAATACAAGCAAAAGTTTACTTAGAAAGTCACAGAGGCCCTGGCCGTTGGAGCGTTGGCCTGTGGACCAGAGAGTCCCAGGTTCGGTTCCTGCTAGGGGCACGTACCAAAAAAAAAAAAAGTCACAGAGGTAGAATAAGTGAGCCAGCTAGGAAACAAGGTACAGAGGCAAAGGAAGAGCCCTTGGGGGTTAGGAGAAAGGGAGTAGATTCATGTCTGGAAGAAGAAAGGGGAAGCGGCAGCCTGCTCCAGGGAGAGCAAGAGCACCGAGTCTTTATTTTTTTTCATCTTTTGTTCAGATAGAGTGGGAGGGAGAGAGAGAGAGAAACATCGACGTGAAAGGGACACATTGAGTGGCTGCCACCTGCACGACCAACCAGGGCCGGGGACAAACTGCAACCGAGGCACATGCCCTTAGCGGGAACTGAACCCGGGTCTCTCTGGTCCGCAGGCCGACGCTCTAACCGCTGAGCCAAACCGGCCAGGGCCACCTATTCTTTATTTTGTTTATCTTCGCTCAAGTTTTTATTATTTCGCTTTGGAATTTCCTTTTTCTAATTCCTTCCTTCCTTCCTTCCTTCCTTCCTTCCTTCCTTCCTTCCTTCCTTCCTTCCTTCCTTCCCTCCCTCCCTCCCTCCCTCCCTCCCTCCCTCCCTCCCTTCCTTTTTTCATGGAGCGGGAGGGAGAGAGGAAGGAAGAGAGAGATACATCGACGTGAGAGAGACACATCGAGGGGTTGCCTCCCACACAACCCTGACAAGGGCCGGGGATCGAACCTGCAACTCTTTGTTCCGCAGCCAACACTCTAACTGCCGAGCCAAACCGGCCAGGGCACACCTAGTTGGTTTATAGTGTTGTTCAATCTTTTATTTCCTTGCTTGTCTTCTGTCTAGTTATTCTATCCATTATTGATGTTATTGTTGAACTATTTCTCTCATCAGTTCTTTCACTTTTGCCTCATATATTTTTGGATTCTGTTTAGTGTGTATGGGGTTCTGTTTATGATTGTATCTTCTTGCTGCATCGATCTGTAATCAGTATATAATGTCCTTCTTTGTCTATTGTAATAGTTTTTGACTTGAAGTCAGTTTTGACTTGAAGTCAGTCTATCTTTACTGTCAGCCTACTTGTGTCTCTTAATCTAAAGTGAGTCTCTCACCTGTTATGTAGGTAGCATATAGTTGGATCATTCTTTTCAATTTATTCTACCAATCTCTTTCAATTGAAAAGTTAAATTCACTTACATTTAATATAATTATGGATAAGAAAGGACTTACTCTATTTTGCTATTTTTTTCTATATGTCTTACATCTTTTTTTGTTCCTTATTTCTGCCACTACTGCTTTCTTTTGTGTTCAGTAGATATTATCTAGTGTACCATTTTAATTCCCTGTTGTTTCTTTTACTATATACTTTGAAGATGTTTTCTTAGTGACTCCTCTTCCTCCAGTGATCCTTACACAGCTAATTCAACCCTTTAGAATCACCAATCTAAATGATTTTGGTGCTGAATCATCTTGTAAAGACAGAAATCTTTCCATAATGTGAGTAACTGCTCCCCCTGTATCTATTGTAGTCTGCAATCAGATTATCACATATTATATTTTCTAAGAGTATAGTGCACAGTAAATGTAGTACAAACATGTCAGGGAAAAGCTAAGCCAGGCCTGGCTTTCGGGAGAGAAGACCCGGGGAGGAAGCCCTTGCTGCAGTGGCCCTGCGTGTGGGTGTGCACGCTGCCACGATGTTTCTTTTTCAGCTCATCCTTGGAATCCCAGAACAGGCCTTAAGCCTTCTCCATATGGCCATTGAGCCCATCCTGGCAGACGGAGCTGTCCTGGACAAAGGCCGGGCCATGTTCTTGGTGGCCAAGTGCCAGGTGGCTTCCGCAGCTTCCTATGATCCACCGAGCAAAGCAGAAGGTAGGAAGCCATGCAGAGATGGTTAGGCAATGCTCTTGCAGAACACTTCTAAAATGTAGGACCTAGCAGAAGAAAAGACAGTACATTTGGGGTAGTATTTAAGTTCTGAGTGTTCACAATTTTAAGTTGACGTTTCACGCAGCATGAAAGTGCTTCACATGCATGTTTGTCATGAAGGCTGAAGGCGAATGTGTGGTGATTTACTCTATAGAATTGCTTCAGGCTGGAAGTCAGGACTCAACACCTTTTATAGAACCTTACTCTAGTGTATTTTTTTTCTTCTCAAAGAGTTGAATATAAAAGTATCGGTACAGCATAGGGAATATAGTCAATAATATTGTAATAACCATATATGGTGCCAGGTGGGTACTGGAAATACCAGGGGATTCACTTTGTAAAATAGATGATTGTCTAGTCACTGCTGTACACCTGAAACCGACACAAAATAATACTGAAAGTACACTGTAATTGAAAAATAAGTTAAGAAATGTGTTCAAGAGTTAATAAACACAAAATTTAAGTTTAAAAAGTAAATATTAAGTTTTGGAAGCCGTATGTGAAGTGTTGAATTAAACATGTGTGGCGTTTCCCCCCTCCATCAGCTCTGGAGGCCGCCGTCGAGAACCTCAATGAAGCGAAGAACTACTTTGCTAAGGTCGACTGCAAAGAACGAATCAGAGATGTGGTTTACTTCCAGGCCCGACTCTACCACGCCCTGGGGAAGACCCAGGAGAGGAACCGCTGTGCCATGCTCTTCCGGCAGCTGCACCAGGAGCTGCCCTCTCACGGGGTGCCCTTGATAAATCACCTCTAGCGAGCGTGCCCTGCTGGGCCGCTGTGCTTGTTTACACTCCCTCCCTCCACATAAATGTTTTGTTTAGAAAAAAAATTTTTTTTTCTTTATTGATGTTAGAGAGAGAGGGGAAGGGAGAGGTAGAAACATTGATGACAGAGAACATCGATTGGCCGTCTCCTGTATGACCTCCCACCGGGGACTGGGCCCACAACCTGGGCATGTGCCCTGACTGGGAATCGAACCGGTGACCTTTGGTGCATGGGTCTATGCTCAACCACTGAGCCACACCAGCTGAGAAAATGATGTTTTTGATGTCTGTCTTGTCAATAAACTGCATTAGGGTTTGTTTGTCATATTTTGCTGCTAGAATATACATATTTGTTTTGTTCTCCTTTTTCCTTCTGATAGCAAAGACATCAACTTTTTGTTAATAAACAGCTGTTTGTATAAGTGTTAAAGATTACGTTCTTTCTGGGCAAAATTTCCAACGTCTTATTAGAGATCGTGCACACTCCCCATCATTATGTACATTTGTTTACACATATGCTCAGGCAAGCTGCCTTTGGGTACTGGTAGATCGCGCCAGGAGGTCAGCGCAGGTGTTTCCATGGCTTGAATTTCCTTCTGCAGCATCTCTGCTTTTTCGGACTGAATGGTGCTTGGAATACGTGTAGATCCCTGACTGGAGTTAGCCTTGGGACCAATGCCAAGCATATTCCATTCACTTTCTGGGTGTTGGCTTTCTTGTATTTTCTGCAGGGGTATATTTTTCTATAACTATAAATGAGGGATGAGGATAACTCTAGGAATTTGTCATGAATAAGGCGATTCTAAATTAAGAAAGCGTCTGAAGCTCAGGTGTGTAGATGCCATCACTCCAACACACAGTGTATCTAATTTACTTAACCTGTAATTAAGCAGAGGCCAGTTATTACTTTGTCTGTTCATGAACTTGTTATCCTTAATGTTCACAGAAAAACCCGTGTTTCAAGTCTAAAACAGCAACAAGACACCAGCCAAATTTTGCAGCTTCTATCATTGGCTCTTTCTCCATTCAGTTTCAACCTGATGGGAAATAATTACTCTCCAAAGCTCTTTGAAGCGGTGTAAAATAACTCCCACTCATTGGGGTGTGTTCGCTAGCCAAAGATGGCTGCCCTGGAAACGAGATTCCGTGTCGAGATACAGACTTTGATTGGTATGTTGATGTTTAAAAATCTTTCCTTAAATGTATTTGAAAGGTTATATATGTAGAGGGTAAAAATTAAATATTCTTTTTTTTTTTTTTTTGGTACGTGGCCCTAGTGGGAACCAAACCCGGGACTCTGGTCCGTAAGCCAATGCTCCAACCGCTGAGCCAAACCAGCCAGGGCAAAATTAAATATTCTTTTTTTTTTTTTTAATCCTCACCCGAGGATATTTTTTCCATTTTTTTGTACAGATAGAGTGGGAGGGAGAGAGAGGAAGGGAGAGAGAGAGAGAAACATCGACGTGAAGGGACACATCGAGTGGCTGCCACCCACACGACCAACCAGGGCCGGGGACAAACTGCAACCGAAGTACGTGCCCTTAGCGGGAACTGAACCCGGGTCTCTCCGGACCGCAGGCCGACGCTCTAACCGCTGAGCCAAACTGGCCAGGGCAAAATTAAATATTCTTTTTTTTTTTTTTTTTCATCCTCACCCGAGGACATTTTTCCATTTTTTGTTCAGGTAGAGTGGGGGGTGGGGAGAGGAACAGAGAGAGAGAGAAACATCGATGTGAAAGGGACACATCGAGTGGCTGCCACCCGCACTACCGACCAGGGCCGGGGACAAACTGCAACCGAGGTACGTGCCCTTAGCGGGAACCGAACCCGGGTCTCTCAGGACCGCAGGCCGACGCTCTAACCGCTGAGCCAAACTGGCCAGGGCAAAATTAAATATTCTTAAAGGCTGTATAGTAAAAAGTAATTCTTCCTCCTGGGAAGTTACTATAACAATATCAGTTTCTTTTTATTCTTCCAAATATAGTCTTCTGTCTGATGTCATTTTTGGTCAATGTATTTAAACTAAGATCCTACCAATCTAAGAAGTGATCTTCATCACTCTGCCGCAGTGTAAGCAGGTCCAAGACATGGGCAAGGTTGCTCAGCTGACCCTTTAGGTATCAAACGAGGACTGGCTACATAATTTGTGGGGCCCAGTGCAAAGTAAAAAATACAAGGCCTATATTGAGCAGAGCCTTAAACCAGGTAGGGGGTCTTCTATTCGAAGAGCCCTGTGCAAATGTAGTTTGCACGCCCGTGAAGCCAGCCTGCCGACACTACCCTTAGATTGCAAGTTCACCCTGACAGGACTGAATCCAAAGCTAATACAAAGAGGCCATGGCTCCCTGTCATCTGTGACTTAGGCTAGTTGTCAGGGGCCCATCTCCTCCAGGGAGGAATTAGTGGGTTAAATGGAAAGTTGGAAACATCAGAGTGATCCCCAAACTGGGAATTCTTCTGAGTTACAGCTAACTGGCTTTTTTTCCCGGTGGAGCATTGGGGGAAGTGAGAATCATCCATTTTTATACCCCTAATGATACCAAACTTCTCAGGGTCTTTTTTTTTTGCCAGCATTTTTCACTGTCCTATTGATTGGGAAAGAATTCAATGAATAATGGTGTGATTAATCCAGATGTCTCCACCTAGACGTTCAAGGTTTGGGAGGTGGAACCTTCTAGTGAACTACATGAGTAGAAACCCGAACAGTTCAGGAAGGAGAGGACAGAACCTTGGCAGGAGCTTAGGATGGTTTGTTTACTTATTTTCTTGGCACTCTGTTGTCAAGACAACAAGATCTGTTTGCCTAGAATAGGGTTTTCTGGTGTTCTTGGAGGAGAAAACTCAAAAAGCAAAGCCAATTCCTATTTTCATATTGCTGAGAAGAAAATGGTTTGAGTGGGATGATTCTTACCACAAGAGGGGCTGAATGTCAATGAAAGACCATTGTGATGTTCTCTGCCTTGTTCTAATTCGCTTTACTAAGAAAGGCACATGGTTGATGGGGTTTTTGCTCTCTGCCAAGTATATTAATAGTTAATGCCTTTGAGTGTTTATGTGCCAGGCACTAAGCTATGATCTTTACACACACGACTGTATTTAAACCCCAAGCCCAGCCTGTGCACTAGGTTTATTATCCCCATTTGACAGCTGATGAAACCAAAGTCACTTGTCCAAGGCCACAGAGCTGATCACTATCAAAGCTGGGATTTGAACTAGGTCTGCCTGTCTCCACAGTCACTGCTTTCAACCACAAAGCTGAACGTAAACAAATGAATCAGCTGTGCTACATATCTACATTCCAGGAATTTATGGCTCTATTTGGCAAGTCAGAACTCACGAGTGAAAACAAAGAAAGGGTGGCTGAGCATCAACTAAATGCTAAAGGACATCAGAGAGGAGAGGGGACAAGGAGGGCCTGGGTCACAGCATTTCAGGAAATTTCTTCCAGAAAGAAGTGGATTTGGGCTAGAGTTTAAATTTGAATGGGCTCTTTCTTACCTTTCTCACATAATTGGCTTCTAACTTTACATAGCTGAATATATATCTAAGCTTCTGCCTGTTAGCTAGTGTTCTAATAAAACACCGGCAATTCAGTAACACGATGTAAACATATAGGGTTGTATATTTTAACATGTAACAAGGAAAGACATCGACCAATATCTATTTTGGTTTCTTTAGTAAAGCAGGGGTTGCCAAACTATTGCCCATGGGCCAAAGCTGGTATGCCACCTGTTTTTATATGATTTATTAGCTCAGAATGGTTTATACATTTTAAGTGTTTGAAGGAAAATCAAAACAATATTATTTTGTGATCTGAAAATCACGTGAAATTCAACTGTCAGTGCTGTAAATAAAGTTTTATTGGAACACAGCCCCACCCATTTATTTGTGTCTATGGCTGCTAGAATGGCAGAGTTGTTGCCAACAGACACCATATGGTCTGCAAAGCCTAAAATATTTACTATGTGGCCCTTTACAGAGAAAGTTTGCTCACCCTTGTCACAAAGTTAGACATATCCAGAACGTTCCCTATCAACCCCAGTGCATACTTTAGTGGAAGAAAATAGAAATATACAGAACTGCCCTGACCAATTTGGCTCAGCGGTTGGAGCGTCGGCCTGGGGGACCATAGAGTCCCAGGTTCAGTTCCCACTAGGCCCTGGAGGCTAGGGGCACGTGCCAAAATAAAAAAAAAAAATGTACATAACTATGTATTCACCATTCAGAAGTGACTGTTAACATTTCGCAGTTTGCTTCCAATCCATTTATAAGTAAAAGGCATAAAACGTTATAACATTCATCAAATGACTGGAACACGTTTCACGGATCCATTCCCCTGAAGACATTTAGGACGGTTCCCAGATTTTTGCCATTCCCAACAAATGCGTGCATGCCGAAGAACATCGGGAGGGGTGGTCTAGACTGTACGCGCCCTGGCAGCCTGGAAATGCCAGAGAAGCTAAACAAAAGCGTCCTGGGAATCCACTCAGTTGAGAAGGGGACTTTGAACTTTTCCTTAATTTGGCCCTTGACTCCCCTTTAAACTCTTGGTTCCCCTTTTCGCTGCTTGGTAGGGTCCGTGAGACACCCCCTGGGTAACTCTGGGTTCAGGGCTGGGTTTCCGCTACCACCCGAGGCGGGCAGGTCTGGCAGCCCCGGAGGTCTGCTCTCCCCTCCCCCACAGCGCCGATCGCCAGCGGGGACACTGAGCGCACCCCAAGGCTCCAGCACAGCAGGGCGCTGGAAGGGGTAGCATGTTTGGCAAGAACGTCTTCCATACACAGCACCCGCGTCTTCGGGGAAAGCCAGGCTTCCTCGGCTTTCGTGTAGATCCAGGCGGAGTGTGGGTGGGGCAGGTACGCGGTCCCCCAGCCTCGGGCGGGCCCTGAGCGGTGATCGGGAGCGAGGTGGGTGAGGAAGGGGGTTCCCCGGAAGGGGTGTCCCGCAGCCCGGGGGAACTTTCCCGGGCTCGGCCTCCGCGCCGCAGTTCCCGCGTCTGGCTAACAAAGCTGAACCGTCCTCCGAGGGGTGCCGCGGCCGCCGCGGGGAGAACCGGGGCAGGTGCGCGCGGGGCGGGGCCAGGGTGCAGCGCGGCCTCCCACGCTCGCGTCCCGGCAGGTCTCCCCCTCCACGCAGGTCTGCGGCTTCCTCCCGCCCCGCCCCGCCGCCTCCCCTCTCTCCTGTCCCTCCGCCTCGCCGCTACCTTCTCTCCGCGGCTCCCGCCTCCTCGCCCTCCCGGCGCCGGGCGAGCGGCGGGGACGCGCCGAGGGGCGCGCGGCGGGCGCGGGCGCGGGCGGGGCGGGCTCTGCGCCGGCTTCCAGCGTCGCGGCCAATCCGCGTGCAGCCCGGGGCGGCGGCGCGCCCGAGCCCGGACCCGGGCGGCCCCTCCCGCCCCGCCCCCGCCCCCGCCCCCGCCCCCGGCGCCTGCCGGAGCCGCGCCGACCGAGCCGGGGTGCAGAGCGCGGAAGGCGGCGGCGGCGGCGGCGCGGAGCCCAGGTGAGCTGGCGGGAGCCGGGTCGCGGGCCGAGGATGCAGCCGCCGCAGCCCCGGGGCCCTGGCGCCCTCGGCCTCTCGGGGCGGGGCGACCGCTGCTGGGATTGCAGACAAAGCCCTGCGGCCGGCCTCGGGCTCCCTCCGCGGAGGGGACCCCACGTGCGCCGCCTCCCGCCCCGCCACGTGGGGGCGAGGTCCCCGCTCCCCTTCCTCCGCGCCCTCTGAGCGCCGGGGCCTCGGGCGGCCTCTCGGCGGGACCGCGCCCGGCCCAGGGTGGCAGGGGCGGTCCCGGAGTTTGGAACCGGGGGCCGGGGCTGCCAAGGATCTTGGAGGCGGCCTAGGCCCACCCCCTCGCGTTTGACGGGTGGGGGTGGCTGGAGCGCACGGGGGAGGAGAGGGCCACGGACTTGGAGCAGCTCACCCCCGCACCCCCTGGTCTTGGGGCACACCCAGGCCCTGGGAGGTTGGACTCCAGGCGGCAGGACCCTGGGCCAGCAGCTGTGGGGCCGGGGACCGTTACCTCTCATCTGTCGGCCCTTTGCTACCCCCCTCTTCCCCCTTCCCCAAGTCTCTTGCTGGAACCTCACAGGCTTGGTCCTTTTGACCTAAATTCACCTCGGGGCCGCAGCATACTCGCGGTGCATGCAGAGAGGTGCCGTTACCTGCACCCTCTGCCTGACTTGGGGATACAGGGATGCTGGGCCCAGCCCCACTCAGCATTGGGTCTTGGTGCCTGGGGTACACCCGCTCCAGCCTTGAGCTTTGCCGGCCTCCCCATTCCTGCCCTGTTTGGGGAGTAGGCTGTTTTCACAGCTCTGCCGGCCACCCTGGCTGCTTTCACTTGGCACCTAAGAGGGTGCATCTCAGCCTCTCCTGTCTCCCCCAGAAGGTTGGGGCAGGGGGATGGCGTTTGGGGGGACTGGAAACAGTACTGTTAGCAAGAGAGGGGCTTGCTGGCCTCGGGTGGGACATGCAGTGTCCACTTCCTTAGAGGCAACTCTTGCCTTCCTCAGTCCTGGGGAGAGAAACTTCGTGTGCCCTGCAGCCATGCAGTCATTGACTGCTCCCCTCCCCTGACCTTGCCTCCAGCAGCAGAGAAGAGGCTAGCTCTTTGTCACCCCTGCACCCTTGTTCCTCGGGGGAGGCAGGGGCCACGGGGAGGGGAGGGCTTTGGGGGAATTAGACCCCTTCCCCCAAGCCACCCCACAAAAACGTGCAATTTAAGAATAAACAGTGTATATTCAATGCCAATGCAGCTTCTTGATGAGCCTGGACACTCCATTTAGATTGCTGCTCATAAACCCTTCCTATGTAGAAAGCGGCCATTTGTGGTGAAAGCACACGCTGAATTTTAAAATAAAAAACAGCCACCATTTGATGAGCTCCTAAGTACTGTGCTATGTGTTGCCTGCATTATCTTATTTAATACCAAAACATATCCTATGAGGCTGAGGTTTTTATCCCTTTTGTAGAGAAGGTTAAGCCTTGAAATAATCCTGCAAGTGTTGCTAGAAGGTAGCTCCATTTATGGAGGAGCTCAGAGAGGTTAAGTAACTTGCCTAGTGTCACACAACCAACCCAGGTATGTCAGGTCCTCGAGCCTTTGCACTTGATCACCTGTTCTAGAGCAGGGACTCTTGCAGGGCCACCCTCACGCACCTTGAGGAGTACAGGTGTGTTTACTAGGCCAGCCTGTGCGGGCACAGAGCCAAGCTTGCCTGGTGGTGATGTCGATCAGCTGAGGTTGGTCTTTGCTCCCACTCCCAGTTGTTAATGGTCTGGTAGCCAAATATACTCACTAATAACTGCAGTAGCTCTGATCAGGGGCGGTCCCACCTTTCTGGCCAGTGTTTGGAAAAGTGTGGGAGCAACCTTCGGTTGTCAGAATGATACTGAGCATTCCTGGCTTTGGGGGAGCGGGAAACAGGGGTGCCAGACCTCCTGCAGGCAGGTCGGATCTTCAGCAGACGGGAAGAATTGCCCTGCCCTAATGCCAGGAGTGTCCCTGTTGGGACACCAGGAAAGATAAGTACTGTGGGAATGAAGAGCAGAGGGGGTGTCAGTCCAGAAGGCTCCCCGAAGGAGGTGTCATTTGTGTTGAGCCTTGAAGAATGGGCTAAAAAGTGGGGTTTGGATAGGAGGCGGAGGGGAGGGATATAGGATGGCAGGGGAAACTTTCTGCAGTCTCCTTGAGAACCTCAGCCTGGATCCAAGATGAGCTGGTGGGTGGGGAGTCACCTCACTCAGAGGACGGGATGGGCTGGGTGGGGTAGACAAGCCTATTTCGTGGCATTTGGGCTCAGCTTTTCTTTTTTTTTAAATCTGAGGATATTTTTCCATTTATCTTCAGGTAGAGTGGGAGAGGGGGAGAGAGAGATACTGAACACATCAGTGTGAGAGAGGCACATCGATTGGTTGCCTCCCACATGACCCCGACCAGGAACTGCAACTGAGGTACATGCCCTTGACTGGAATCGAACATGTGACTCTTTGGCCCGAGGGCCGACGCTGTAACCACCGAGCCAAGCCGGCCAGGGCTTGGGCTCAGATTTTAACAGGGACCACAGAGTTACCCATACTCCACTATGAACCCATTTTGTGGAAGGGCTCAGGGTCCCTGGCATGCCTTCTTCTTGTGGCTGTGGGTAGCATTTGGTTCCCATTTCCTTCCCTGATCCTGGGGATTGGGGCAAACGTTATTTCAGACTTTCCTTTGGGTCAGAGGGCCTTGTATTGCCATTTTTCGCAGATGGTTTGCTTTCCCAATAGCTCCTCCCTGGACCGGGTTGGAGAGGCCCGGCCCCAGGGGCTGCCGCGGTCTTTGCCTGCACTTCTGGGTCCCCTTTCCTGGAAGCTTTGGAAGGGCGTCTTCCCTCAGGCTGTGCTGGTTGCCCCGCTGACCTGTTCGTAATGTGGGACCTTTTGTGTCTGGCTTCTTTCATGGAGCATACAGTTCTTAAAGTTCATTCGTGTCGTAAACCCTATCAGTGCTTTCTTTGTACGGCTGAGTAATACTCCTTGTGCGGGGAGAGCACATTCTGTTTCTCCCTTCATCTGTGGATGGACACTTGGGTTGTTTCTACCGTAAGGGCTGCTTAAGGCCACTTTCTTCCTCTGCCTCCGCAGCCCCCAATTGATAAGCCTCTGGGCACGGGATGTCATTTTGTCACTCCATCTGCAGGGAGAGGGTGATGGAAGGACTCTCTGAAAGCAGGTGAAACCAGGTTTTCTGGACTACCTTAACTTCGCCCCCAGCTGCTCCTCCCCAGGAGTCCTGGCTCCTTCTAAGCCCATCACCCAGGGAGCCTTGATTTCATTCAGGTTCCTTCGTTTCAGTCACTGTGATTTGTTAATTGTAGGTTCCCATGCGATCTCACTGGTGTATATTTTGTGACACTTTTTCCAGATAAGTAAATGCACAAAGTAAAGAAAGATTTGGGGCAAATGCTATTTCAGATTTTCCTTTGGTAGATCGTGTCCTAACCCTCTGGCCAAGCGTGGAGTCACCTGTCTTTCCTGATGCCCAGAAAAGACTACCCACCCCCCAGGCCCTTTTGACAGTTGGGGTCTTGTCCAAACCTTGATTGTGAGCCAGGCTGTGTGCTGGGCTCTATCATATAGAAGATTGACTCGAGCCTGGCTGGTGTGGCTCAGTGGTTGAGCGTCGACCCTGCACCAAGAGGTCGCTGGTTCGATTCCCAGATGGGCTTAGAAGGGAGCCAGGACTCTCAGGGCATATGACCAGGTTGTGGGCCCGATACCCAGTGGGGGGCATGCAGGAGGCAGCCAGTCGATGTTCTCTCTCATCAATGTTTCTACATCTCTCCTTTCCTCTCTCAAATCAATAAAGAAAAAAAAAGATTGACTCAACAGCTACCCTCTAGGTAGGCTGTGGTAGCTCCATTTTACAGATGAGAAAATCAAGGCTCAGGTCCTCTGGGATCATGCTGGCCAAGGATGCCCCTTTTCTCATGGCGTGGACGCCACTTCCTCCAGGAGGTCATGTGTGGGAATAATTTCAGAATGGTTTTGCTCTAAATAAGAGTTTGGCCCTAGGCCAGTTTGGCTTAGCGGTTAGAGCGTCGGCCTGCAGACCAGAGAGACCCGGGTTCGGTTCCCGCTAAGGGCATGTATCTCGGTTGCAATTTGTCCCCCGCCCTGGTTGGGTCATGTGGGTGGTGACCACTCGATGTGTCCCTTTCACGTTGATGTTTCTCTCCCTCTCTCTCTCTTCATCTCTCTCCCTCTCACTCTATCTGAACAAAAAATGGAAAAATGTCCTCGGGTGAGGATAAAAAAAAAGTTTGAATGAGTATTTTCCCTTCTTCCCTGATTGGATCCATGCCTCAACAAAACCTATTTAAAAAGAGGGACTCCTCAGGGAAGACCCACTCCCTGCTCTGGCATTCTCTGCTGGTGATGTTAGTGACCAAAATGAGGAAGGAATGATTTTAGCTGCTGGTATTTTCAGTTCCAACCATGTTTGTAGTGTTGCTGCTGAATTTTTTTATTCAATTATGAAACTTTTTTTTTTTTTAATCCTCACTCGAGGACATTTTTCCATTTTTGTTCAGATAGAGTGGGAGGGAGAGAGAGAGAGAGAGAGAAACATGAACATGAAAGGGACACATCGAGTGGCTGCCACCCGCATGACCCAACCAGGGCCGGGGACAAACTGCAACCGAGGTACATACCCTTAGCGGGAACCGAACCCGGGTCTCTCCGGACCGCAGGCTGACGCTCTAACCGCTGAGCCAAACCGGCCAGGGCTGAAACTTTTTTTTTAATCCTCACCCCAGAATATTTTTCCATTTATTTTCAGATAGAGTGGAGGGAGGGGGAGAGAGAGAGGGAGAGAGAGAAACATTGATGTGAGAGAGACACACCAATTGGCTGCCTCCCGCACGACCCTGACCAGGGCCAGGGACCGAACTGCAACCAAAGTGCGTGCCCTTGACTAGAATCGAACCCGTGACTCTTCGGTCCGCAGACCGATGCTCCAGCCACTGAGCCAAACCGGCCAGGGCTATGGAACATTTTAAGCGTAGAGAAAAGCCAAAGTTTTGCGTTGTTGACGGGCTGGTGTTTTTGGAAGGCTGGGAGGAGGCCCAGGAGGTGATGGAAAGGGGGGCAGAGCAGGCACTGGCTCTGGATCCCCGATGGGCTTTCACCAAACCCGCACTTTTGTGGGCTGGTGACAAGCTGCCCTGGGAACTGAGGCGCGTGGGGCTTGGTCCCTGTGCCCGGGGAGCTCCCAGCTGAGTGGTCTGTGAGCTGTGCTTTGGGGAAGGCAAAGGATCCTAACATTCTCCCGTCTGGAAAGGAAGAAAACTCCAGGCGTCTGTGGTGCCCAGTCTCACCCTCACCCTCTCCTGAGAGCTGGTGGGAAACTATTTTTACGTTGTCTCTTCTCATCCTGCTAGCTTCTGGAAATAGTTGAGATGGCACTGGGGGAGAGGAAATGCTGATTGCAACTCGGAGGGGAGAGAAGGAGGGTCCCCTAAGGAAATGGGAGGTGGGGGCATTGGGAGGCCAGGGTCTCTGGTTGGGGTACAGGGTAGGAAGCAAATGGGCAGGAAGGGGGCATTGTGGGTGGTGCCTGAAGAAGTTTAAATGGGGAACTGGTGGTTGGGGGGGCAGGGTGTGGGGGAAAGAACACCTCCCTCACGTCTTCTTAAAGGTACTTTGGGGTTTTACCTTCAGTGCCTCTGGCGGAAAGGTATTTCATTTAGATTCATCCCAGACGGTTTTCCCACCCTCTGGGGCCAGATGGGGGACAGGGTTCTGGACCCCCAGAGCCACTCCCAGCCCCTCCTTGTCCCTGGCTGGGGTTGCTTGTGCTGGAGTCTGGGAAGGGAGGGCCAGAGGGAGCTAGATTTAGCATCACCTCCAAAGGCAGGGAAGAGGGAGGGAGAAGGGCCACAGGTGGGCAGGGCGTGGATCCCTAGGGGTTTCTGGGGCTTCTGATCTGGCCCCTGTCTCTGATTTGCTCAGCCGCAGAATGTTAGAGTGGGAGTCTTTCTTTTCATCACAAATTGCAATTCCATTTGTTTCCCCGCCTCTTCTTGGGGTCCGTGAAAGACTGGGAGGGATTCCGTGAGAGAAGAGGAAGGAAGATGGTTTCTGCCTCCCTTTTTCAAATACCCCACCCCCACCCCCACCCCCGCACCTCCTCACTTTTCAAGGCCACCAGCACACACCTGTCTAGATACCTGGCTGCAGGATCGGCCCCTCTCCCTGGGGCTTCATCATTGACTGAGCAGTGGCTGCCCTGCAACTCTTAAGGCAGCTGAACTTCTTGCTCCGTAAGCATCCAGGGCTGTAGGGCATCGTGTGCCTACTTTGAAGAAAGCATGTCTGGCCCTGGCCACTGTGGCTCAGTTGGTTGGAGTGTCTTCCAGCACATGGGAAGGTGGCGGGTTCAATTCCTGGTCAGGGTACCTGCCTAGGTTTCCGGTTTGATCCCTGGTCGACGATCGATGTGTCTCATTCACATTGATATTTCTCTCCCTCCTTCCCTCTTTAACCCCCTTCCTCCCTCTCTCAAATCAATTTTTAAAAACAGAAAGCATGCTCATGTTGTTTATCCAGCACATAGTAGGTCCTTAGTAATTACCTGTTGAAAGAACACATGGGGGAGTGGTTTTTCTTTAGGACCTCCCTGGGCCTGTTTCCCCACAGGAGCGAGGATATGGCTGGCCATGCCTGTGACCCCAGGGAGGATGTTGTCCCGGGCCTTGGCGGGATCTTTGCAGCTATTTTGGGCTCCTTTGTTGTCCCATGAGGCCCCGGACCTCTGGGGACTCTGCACCCTGTGTGTCTGTCTGCCTTGGGCCAGTTCCTGGCACACTCCCTGGCTGCTTGCTGTGCTGCGGCTGCTGTTGGGCTCTGCATTTGGTGAGCAGGTGCAGGTCGGAAATGCCTCCAGGAAGTGGGAAGGCGTCCGTTTCCTAGAGTCCTGTGCCCCTTGGCTCCCCGGCGGAGGAGAGAGCGCTTCCCTTTGTCCTGGCCCTGGGCCTGGTTCATCTGCTCCAGGAAGGGTCTGCTCGCCCTGCTCTGGTGAGGGAGGCTCGCTCTGGTGAGGGAGGCTCGGCTGCCAGCCAAGGGCAGTGTGGGAGGCCTTCTGGGCTGGGGGAGGGACCCGGAGTTGGGGCAGGAGGCTCAGGAGAGAGGGCTCTGGGCGTCTTGTCCAGCCCAAGCACCTTGGCAGGAAGGTCGTCTTACTCTGGGGCCCCGAAATGTATGGCTTCGCAGCCCTTCCCTGTGGGCATTCAGTGACCTGGCAGAGCAGAGAGCCGGCTTGGTGCCTGGTCCGTGCTCAGCTGCGTGTTGCTGTTGCCGTTATCATGCAAACCATTGTCTTTTTGTACTTTTTCCTCTTGGGGAGAGTGTTGATAGCTTTCAGTGAATCCTCACAGGGCGTATGACCTTACAAGGTCTGTGACCCCACAACCGTCAGAACACTGGCTTGGCCTCTGCAGGGGTCAGTGGCGGAAGATCCTGTTGTCAGGCTGAAGGGCCAGGCCCTTGCCTACCGGGCCTCTCTGCAGACCAGAGGCCTCCAGGCGGCCTCGAGGCACCCAGGTCTGAACCTTTCCTGAGACCAGGACACCTGCCCTCGCAGCCCCCGGGCACCCAGCTCAGTCCCAGCCAGGGTGTATCTCCTCCTCCAGACCTCAAGGGCCGCGGCCAGACGCCAGCTCGGCAAGGAGACTGATTAAAAGCAGCTTTGCTGTGGGCGGGTGGCCTGGTGTCCTTGGTCTGGAGTGGAGATCAATAAGCAGTTGTTTTTCTCTTGGCCAGGGGAAAAACCTCCATTAGCCTTCTCAGGTGCTGCCCGGCTCGGTTTCTTTTCAGGAACCCTGCAGCCCTGGCAGGTGGCTCTGGGAGCGAGGATGGGCCACAAGGCCCAGGCTCCGGACATCAGGACCCATGGGAACATTCTGGAACACTCCCTGGCAGGTAGACAGGGCCACAGTTAATGACTTCGTTTCAGCTACAGAGGGGCTGCTAGGGGAACAGGAGATGGATCAAATGCTCCCTCCCCTCCTCTCGCCCATAGGTAACACGCTAGGCCTTGTTATCTTAAGTCCTATACTGACGACGGTTCCCTTCTTACTTTCTTTTAAAAATTCATTTCTCAGTTTTTACTGTTACACTAAAGATACATACAGTGAAAAAGCAAGTCCCTCCCACCTAGTTTTCGCACTTCTGCAAGCCAGTTATTTTCTCTTGGGGCCACTGTTACCATTTTCTCGCGTACTTTTCTGCAAATATACTATGCAAATACAATCGTGTGCGCACGCGTGGCCTTCCCCCTACGCCAGCTGCATACTAATGCTTTGGTTTTTTCCCCCCCGTAACTGTGTCTCGGAGCTAATTCGTATTAGGATGTATAGAGTCACCTCTTTTAAAATAAATGCATGGGCGAGGATAAAAAAATCAGAAAATATCCCGTTGTATAGGTAGACCCATTCTATTTATCCCTCTGTTGATGGACGCTGGGGTTGTTTGCACCTTTTGGCTATTGTGAATAATGCTGCTGTGAACGTGAGTGTCTGTGTATCTCTATGAATCCCTGCTTTTAGTTCTTCTTATTTTTTATTTATTTTTTATCCTCACGCGAGGACATTTTTGCATTTTTATCTTCAGATAGAGTGGGAGGGAAAGAGGGAGGAAGAGAGAGAGAAACATTGATGTGAAAGCGACACATTGAGTGGTTGCCACCCACACGACCCCAGCCGGAGCGGGGACAGACCTCAACTGAGGTACATGCCCTTAGCAGGAACCGAACCCAGGACTCTGGTCTGCGGGCCAATGCTCCAACGGCTGAGCCAAACTGGCCAGGGCTCTGCTTTCAGTTCTTTTGGGTATATATTTAGGGGAAGACTTGCTGGGTCACGTGGTAATTCTATGTTTAACTTTTTGAGGACCCACCAAACCATTTCGTGATAGTTTGAATTTGTAATTCTCCTACTGTAACTGCAGCCGAGCACCTTGTCACATGATGGGGTTTTCGTTGTTTCTTTACCATGAATTCTGTGTTCATAAATTGTGCCCGGTGTCCAGGCTGGGACACATGGTTATTCCCTCAACGCAGTTCCATTGGTCTCAACTCGTTTCTCAGAAGCAGGGACTCCATCCGCCTGTGTCACTGTCCAGATTGCCTGACATGCAGGCTGTTCCTGAACTTCTTCTTGCAGGACCGTCCCCAAGAGGGCAGGTGGCATTTCTCTGCCCCCCATTCAGTTCCTCCAGCACTGGCTTTCTGCTGCACCTTCCTCTTTATCCCCTTACTGCCACCCAGTGTCGTCAGCAGATAATTTATTTGTGAAATCTCTGTACTCAGCATCTTTGCAGCGTGCTGATGAGCACGAAGCTGCCACCGTCCACATCTGTGGATGTGCTCCCTGAATCCCTGGGGCACCTGTGACAATTGTCCTGCAGAATTTGTCAAGCACATGAACCAAAGTTTAATCATCTGTCCCAGAGACGGAAGGAGTTGACAGTCTAAGGGAGTATGTCAATCTTTTAAAAAAATTAACCACTTAAAAATATACAGTTCCGTGGCATTTAGTATATTCACAGTCTGTCTAGTTCTGGAACATTTTCATCACCCCGAAGGGAAGCCCCGTGGGGCTTAGCAGTCACTAATGGGGATTAGCAGTCACTCCCATTCTGCCCAACTCGTCCCCCGTCCTGGGCAGCCACTAATCTCCTTTCTACCTCTATGGATTTGCCTGTCCTGGAACTTTGTATAAATAGAATCATAGAGATGTGACCTTTGGGTCTGGCTTCCTTCACTTAGCGTGATGTTTCTGAAGTTTAGACTAGCAGGTGTCGGCTCCATTCCTTCTTCGGCCGGGATGCTACTGCCTTGTGTGGATGGGCCACCTTGTGCTAACCCTTCCTCTGTTGATGGGTGGTTTCGGCTATCATGCATGGTGCTGTTTGGGTATATACCTTGGAACAGACTTGCTAGGTCATGTGGTAATTCTCTGTTTAATTTTTTGAGGAAGCACCAAGCGAGTTGATACCAATGTTTTTGACCTCATGTTTGCCTTCCATCGCCAGGCACCAGCTTGGGGCTGAACTAGGAAAACATCAGATAGTAGAAGTAGTGAGCCTGGCTCCTTAGGTAACATAAACTGCCCTGGCCCACTGTCTGGACGCCTGTCCTTTGCCTGATGTGACCCCTGACCCCCACTTCTCAGTCGAGGATCATTGGCTGGGAGACCAAACTGCTGTGCACCTGTGCTCTGTATTAAGAGACCTTGGACAAATCCCTCCTCTCAAGCCTCAGTTTCCCCTTTTACGATATGGGGCTTTGGTAGCAAACCAACAACCTAGGGAGCTTGTGTGATCATGCTGATGTGCAGGTGTTGTGCAAACTGTAAAGTGCAGTTTGAATCATCGCCGTGGCCAGTGATGCCGCTGGAGGTCACCGTGCCGAAGTGTTCCGTTTGGCCTGCCCAGCATTCAAAAGTATTTGCAGCCCTGGCCGGTTTGGCTCAGTGGTTAGAACGTTGGCCTGTGGTCCAGAGAGACCCGGGTTCGGTTCCCGCTAAGGGCATGTATCTTGGTTGCAGTTTGTCCCCGGCCCTGCTTGGGTTGTGCGGGTGGCAGCCAGTTGATGTGTCCCTTTCACGTCGATGTTTCTCTCCCTCCTACTCTATCTGAACAAAAAATGGAAAAGTGTCCTCGGGTGAGGATTAAAAAAAAAAAAAAGTATTTGTAATAATTGCTAATTTTAAAAAGAATTATGAGATCTCATCTAACAATCTGGGTTTAGGACTTATTTTGAAAAAACGGGGCTGGCTGGTTTGGTTCAGCGGTAGAGACTCAGCCCGCAGACCAAAGAGTCGCAGGTTTGATTCCAGTCGAGTCAAGTACCTTGGTTGCGGTTCATCTCCGACCCTGGGTGGGTCGTGCAGGAGGCAGCCAGTCAATGTGTCTCTCTCACATTGATGTTTTTCTCTCTCTCTCTCTCCCTCCCTCCCTCCTTTCCTCCCACTCTATCTGAAGATAAAATAGAAAAATATCCTCGGGTGAGGATTGAAAAAAAGGAAATGACTAATTAAAAAGAAGAAAGAAAGAAAAAGGAGGGGGAAGGCCAGGCAGTTCTAGGCCCAGATCCCTGCTTAGCAACAGTTGGCTTCAGCTGGAAATAGCCGCTCCTCTGTGGGGGGCCTGCATGCTCTATTTTTGGGTTTTCTCATACTTGGTTCCTTCTGAATTGAGTTTGGAATTCTTTATTTTTTAAAATCCTCACCCGAGGGTATGTTTTTATTGATTTTTAGAGAGAGAAACATTGATTGGTTGCCTCCTATACATGCCTCAACCAGAAGCTGCAACCTAGGTATGTGCCCTGACCAGGAATCGAACCCACAACCTTTTGGTGTATGGGTTGACACTCCACAATCAACTGGGCCACCCGGTCAGGGCAATTACAGAATTCTTGTTATGTGTGTGAGGAGGGCTTTAAAAAAATTTTTTTTATCTTCACCCGAGGACATTTTTGCATTTATCTTCAGATAGAGTGGGAGGAAGAGAGAGAGAAACATCAATGTGAGAGAGACACATCGACTGGTTGCCACTCACATGACCCCAACTGGGGCGAGGACAAACTGCAACCGAGGTCCGTGCCCTTAGCAGGAACCAAACCCGGGTCTCTCTGGTCCGCAGGCCGACGCTCTAACCGCTGGGCCACACCGGCCAGGGCGAGGAGGGACTTTTAAAATAAGGAAATGTGGAGTATTCATTTCTGCATAGACTCAGAGATCAGGTTTTTCTTTCTTTCTTTTTTTTTTTTCAAATATGTTTTTATTGTTTAGAGAGAGGAAGGAAGAGAGAGATAGAAACATTGATGTGAGAGAGAAACATTGATCGGCACCACCCCACTGGGGATCGAGCCCACAACCTGGGCGTGTGCCCTGACCAGGAATGGAACCAGGACCTGTCAGTCCAGGGGACGATGCTCAGTCCACTGAGCCACACCGGCCGGGCCAGAGATCAGGTTTTGCAAGATTATTTTAGAGAGTCAACACAGGCAGGAAGCAGGCCCCAGCCTGGGTCAGCAGCAGGTGGGGGCCGCTGACCCTTCTCCCTTCCTTTGCAGGTGGCCCCGTCGCCGATGGGAGTGCGCCGGCGTGTCCGAGTCAGATGAGGTCCGCGCACGCACCATGTCATCATGTGTCTCTAGTCAGCCCAGCAGTGACCGGGCCGCCCCCCAGGATGAGCTGGGGGGCGGGGGCAGCAGCAGCAGCGAAGGCCAGAAGCCTTGCGAGGCCCTGCGGGGCCTCTCGTCCCTGAGCATCCGGCTGGGCATGGAGTCCTTCATCGTGGTCACCGAGTGTGAGCCGAGCTGCGCTGTGGACCGCGGCCTGGCCCGGGACCGGCTCCTGGGGGCTGATGGCCCAGGAGTCCCCGACGCTGGGCCCCAGGCCCGGCCCCACCTCTCCAGTCGCAAGCTGTCCCTGCAGGAGCGGTCCCAGTTGGACGTGAATGGCCGCTTCGTCCACCCAGCTTCCTCCTCGCCTGCGGGCTCCCCGCAGTCCTCGCCGAGGCTGCCCCGGCGGCCCACGGTGGAGTCCCACCACGTCTCTATCACCGGTTTGCAGGTGCGTGAGCGACAGCTGGGCCTGGGGGCTCCCCCAGAACATTCCTGGTGCAAACAGCTGACTTGGGAGGTGACTCCAGGAAACCCAGGTGGGGAGGGAAGTCAGCAAAGGATGCAGTTATGGAGCCGGTTACCACGGGCAACTGGGGCTCCATCTGTCTAGGAAACGTGGGAGACAGGAAGAGCATAATGTCCCACCCGAGGGCGAGGGAGCTGGGCCTTTTATACCAACTCCCCTCAGCCTCTGGTGAAGGCTGTGGGGGTGGGTGACCCGCCCTGGGTGTGGGCAGAGCAGCTCGGGGCCAGAGAGTCTTTAGCAAAGATGCATGTGCTGTGGTTGGCAGCGCGGTGGGGGCTCTGCCCTGGGGGTGGCAGGGCGCTGAGAGGCTTCACAGCCTTAGCAGGGCCCCCTTTGCTGGGGGTTTGCCTGCACCAGCAGCTGCCTCAGTGCTGTGTGTACATTTCTCATTTGACCCTCACCGTGACCTTCTGGGAAGCGCATCAGAACTCACATCCCCACCAGGGTCACAGGGAACTCACATCCCCACCAGGGTCACAGGGCCCTGTGTGACCTGCCTCATCTCTTCTCCTGCCCCGTCTCCTGCCTTTCTGCTGCCGACGACTCTCAGACCTCCGTCCGTAACCACTTCCTTATACCCTTCCGACAGCCAGGCTCATTTCCTTCGTTAGGCCTATACCTTTGCTGGCCCCTCTGCTTGGAACGTCTCCCATCGTTGCAGAGTCACCTCCATCTGACGTCCAACTGTCAACTCAAATGTCACCTCCCCTGAAAGGCCTCTCGGACTGCCCTCTCTAAGCAGCTGTCAGCCCTGGGGCCCTCTGTCCGGTGGCCCTGCTGACTTGCCGTCACTTGTCGCCATCTGACTGTGTCGTGTCTGTGTATTGCTTATTGCCTGTCTCCCTTGAGCTATGTAAGCTCCGTAGGGACGGTCTGGTTCACCGTTGTGTCCCTGGCACATAGTAGGAGCTCGAAAAGACTGGGTGAAGGAATGAGTGAATGAGTTTAATTGGGAAAAGCCTGGAAATCAGGAATGGCTTTTTTGTTGTTGTTTTTTTATTAATTGATTTTAGAGAGAGAGGAAGGGAGAGAGAGAGAAACACCAATGACAGAGAACATTGATTGTTTGCATCCTGCATGCCCTTCACTGGGGATCCGGCCCATAGCCTGGGCATGTGCCCTGACCAGGAATCAAACCAGCGACCCCTTGGTGCATGGGTCAGCGCTCAGCCACTGAGCCACACTGGCCGGGCCGTTGTTGTTTTTAATCCTCACCCTAGGGTATTTTTTCATTGATTTTTAGATAGAGTGGAAGGAAGGGAAGGAGTTAGAGAGAAACAGACAGACAGAGAAATCGATGTGAGAGACACAGCAATTGGTTGCCTCCTGCACAACCCAGGTACGTGCCCTTGACCTAGAATTGAACCCTTGACCCTTCAGCCCTCTGGCTGACACTCTAACCGCTGAACCACATGGGCCGGGGCCTGCTGACCTGGGATTTTTATCTTTATAGATTTGAAAGTTCTAGGATTTTATTTATTTATTTATTTATTATTTTTTATTTCTTTTATTATTTTTTTAATCCTCACCCGAGGACATTTTCCCATTTTTTGTTCAGATAGAGTGGGAGGGAGGGAGAGAGAGAGGGAGAGGGAGATCGACGTGAAAGGGACACATAGAGTGGTTGCCACCCACATGACCCAACCAGGGCCGGGGACAAACTGCAACCGAGGTACGTGCCCTTAGCGGGAACTGAACCCGGGTCTTTCCAGACCGCAGGCCGACGCTCTAACCGCTGAGCCAAGCCGGCCAGGGTGAAAGTTCTAGGATTTTATAGCAGTGGGATTGTTTTCATGCACTCTCTTTTAGCTCATCTCCTTTCACAGTGTGATGTTGAGGTTGGCCCTGCTGTTGCAGACACCAGTAGTTCCTTCCTTTTCGTTGCTGAACAGAATTCGTCATTCAGATGCGCCCCAGCTTGTTTATCCATTTACCCGTCGATGGACATTTGGGTTGTTTCCAGTGTTTGACTTTTACAAATAAAGCTGTGGTGAATATTGGTACACAAGTCTTTGCTTGGACATGTGTTTCTCTTTCTCTTGGGTAAAGACCTAGGAGTAGAATGGCTGGGTCGTATGGTAAGTGATGTTAAGAAATTGCCAAATGCCCTGGCCGGTTTGGCTCAGCGGTTAGAGCCTGAGTCTGGTCAGCCCGCGGACCAGAGAGTCCCGGGTCCGGTCCCCACTAAGGGCACGTGCCTCGGTTACAGTTCGTTCCTGCCCCAGTTGGGGTTGTGTGGGTGGCAACTAGTTGATGTGTCTCTCTTGCATCAATGTTACTCTCTCTCTCTCTTCCCCCCTCTCTCCCTCCTGCTCTATCTGAAGATAAATGCAAACATGTCCTCGGGTGAGGATAAAAAAATTTTTTTTCAAACTGTTTTTAAAAGAGGCTGCACCATTTTACGTTTCCACCTGCAGTGTGTGAAAACTGTTTTGGTCAGTCTTCCTGATTTTAATCTAAGGGGTCTGTTTTGGGGTGCGTGTACATGTGTAAAACCATCACCCCATGACGGTCACAGATTTTTCCCAGCAGTGCATCTCCCTCCCCTTCTCCACATAATTCCGACCTGATTTTTGTTGTTGTTAATCCTCACCCGAGGATATTTTTTCCCTTGATTTTTAGAGACAGTGAAAGGGAGGGAAGGAGGGGGGATTTAATTTATAGTTCCCCACGATTAATGATGTTGAGTGTTTTTTCATGTGCTTCTTGATCATTTGTATTTTCTTTGGAGAAATGTTTTTTTTTAATCCTTACCCTTGGACATTTTTTCCATTTTTTGTTCAGATAGAGTGGGAGGGAGAGAGAGGAAGAGAGAGAGAAAGTACGAGAAATATCAACGTGAAAGGGACACATCGAGTGGCTGCCACCCGCACAGCCCAACCAGGGCCGGTGACAAACTGCAACCGAAGCACATGCCCTTAGCGGGAACCGAACCCGGGTCTCTCAGGACCGCAGGCCGACACTCGAACCGCTGAGCCAAACCAGCCATGGCGGAGAAATGTTTTTCCAAATCTTTTGCCGATTAAAAAAAAAAAAATTTGGGTTGTCCTCTCACTAGTGAGTTGTAAGGTTCTTTACACATTCTGGATACCGGTCCTCTGTCTGATGTGTGTGCTGCAAATAGTTTTGTTCTATGTGTGGCTTGCCTTTCATTCTGTTCCTAGTATCTCGAAGAGCAAAAGTTTTCATTTTGGTGAAGTCCGTTGTATAATTTGTTTCCTTTTATGTTCTGTACATTCTCTGTATTATCCAAGAAACTTCGTCCCAAGGTCACTTCTTTATTAATTTACATTTTTACAGGACAGTGTGGTCATGGATTACTTGTTTAATTTAGCGTGAATTTTTTATAAGTGGGAACAAGCTTTTTAAAATGGGTATTAATGGGTGGGAACGGGAGGAGGGTGTCAATGGGGGAAAAAGGAGAAACATCTGTAACAAAAATAATTTTTAAAAAAATTAAAAAAATAAAATGGGTATTCGGGGAGTACAAACTGGTTACATATTTGCAATGTAAAAGAGCTGCTGTTAGAAGTCTGGACACGGGTCACCCTGCAGAGGAGCCAGGGCGGGCTGCTTCCAGGGAGCTGGGAAGGCCCTGTCTCTGATGTTTTGTCTGTGACAGGTTTATCTAGCTGCAGACTTACAGCCCGTGTTCTGTGTGTTTTGACTTTGCAGGATTGTGTTCAGCTGAACCAGTATACACTGAAGGATGAAATTGGAAAGGTAAGTATCCTAGGAGCCAGGGCATTCAGATACTGTGGGGGGCAGCGCGTTCGATCTGGGAGTGGGAGAGGAGTCCTTGGAGGCAAGGGTGGGGGCAGGGTTTTGAGATTCATGGTCTGTTTTTGTTTTGTTTTTATATCATACTATTAATGTGTTTCTGCAAAAGCGCAGAAAGCATCCAGGGAAATCCCATATTACTGTGGTGATAGTTACGTCACCCCCATATTAGTGTTGTCTTTTTCCCCCTAAGATACTCTCCCATCCGTTTTTGCTTTTGTTTCAGCCAATGGGCAGTATTGTTAACAGGGGTCAAAAGCTCACATGCCAAAAGAGAGCAAATATAAATGAGGAAAGCATGCTAGGTATGATAGTAGGGAGTGGAGAGGACTGTGGCCAATTGTTAACATGGAAATGAGGGCTCCATGCATGAAACACACCAGGTATGAGAATAGAGAGTAGTGAGGTCTGTGGCAAACTAACATGGAAATGGTTATGGCTCCATATGGTCAGATCATCTGATTTTCTGAGGCTGGGAATCTGGATTTGTATATCCAATCTTTCTATTTTGGCAACTAATTCAAACTTGCTAAAAAGTATAGATCCAACAAAATACAATTGCAGGGAAGATTTGGCCAGTGGGCCCCCGGTTTGTAACTTAAGTATTAGGGTCCTCATTTTGCAGATCATAATGGTTGATTGTATGTCATGGTCATCTCCCTTTACCCAGGGCTCCTATGGTGTGGTCAAGTTGGCCTACAATGAAAATGACAATACCTACTATGTGAGTATCGACGTCCCTCTCCCTGCCCCCATCCTTGTCCAAAGGAAAAGACTTCTTTTTCAGCACTCAGATTTCTGGAAGGCTTTCATAGCCATTTTGTTATTTTGTTAGGTCATGTTCATTTTGTGCATTAGGAAGGAAGTGGTGTCCCCATTTTACAGATGGGGACTTAGGAAGGTAACATGACAGTTCAGGAAGAATGAATGAATCAGCAGACGTCTCATGTCCTTCCTATTGGCCACCATTTCTACATCCTTGATAGCACTGAGAACCAGGAGGTAGTGAGCCCAATGGCCCTTGTCGCTGAGGCTTTGGAGTCAGTCCGGTGTGGGTTCAGATCCTGCCTCTCCCATGTGCCAACTGCGTGACCCTAGACAAGTGATGTAACTGCTGAACCTCGCTTTCCCCGTGTGTCAAACAGCCAGTCCTGCCCTTGCTCCTCGTCCATCATCCCAGCTCGCTCATGTCTCCATTCGATGGCAGTGACGCCCAAGTCTTGTGCTCTCCCACTGGGACGCTGACCTGGAACCGGCAGCACCCTCGGGGCCGGAGTACAACCTCTGCATTCATGACACTGTCCCAAAGCAGCCGGGGAGCCAAGAGCTCCGGCAGGCCTGGGCGTGGCGGGTACGCTCCCTCCCCGCTCCTCCGAGCTTCAATCCGGACGTGGGGTCTTTTCTCCCGCAGGCGATGAAGGTGCTGTCCAAAAAGAAGCTGATCCGACAGGCGGGCTTTCCACGTGAGTCTGTTGGGCCAGGTGGGCCTTGCTCGTGGGCACAGGGGCTGGGGCAAGACGGAGAGGATGCCACTGAATGGTGTCCCTGCAGGGGTGCCCTGGGTGGACACCCCAAAGACAGTGCTGGGCCTCCTACTGAGGTTTTTTAAATTCATTTTCATTAAAAAGATATTTATTAACGTAATATAGGTTACAAGTCAAAAAATCCATCGGAGGAAAACAGTTTGTCAAACATGGAGTTACCATATGACCGAGCAATTCCCCTCCTCGGTATCCACCCAAGAGAAATGAAAGCACGTGTTCACACAAAAGCTTGTACGTGAATGTTCGTGGAAGCACTATTTGTAATGGCCAAAGACTGGAAACACCTAAATGTTTGTCCGCTGGTGAATGGATGAGCACAAGGTGGTCTATCTAATGGAATATTACTGAGCCCTAAAAAGGGATTAAGTGCAGCCCTGGCCAGTTTGGCTCAGTGGTTGGAGTGTCGGCCTGTGGACTAGAGAGTCCCGGGTTTGGTTCCACTAGGGGCACGTACCACAAGAAAAAAAGGGATTAAGTGCAGCCCTGGCCGGTTTGGCTCAGTTAGAGTGTCCACCTGCCGACCGAAGGATTGCGGGTTCGATTCCCATGTACCTGGGTTGCAGGTTTGATCCCTAGCCCTCATCAGGGTTGTGCAGGGGGCAGCCAGTCGATGTGTCTCTCCCACATTGATGTTTCTTTCTCGTTCTCTCTCTCTCTCCCCCCTTTTCTCCCCCCCCTTTCCCTTCCATTCTATCTAAAAATCAATGGAAAAAATATCCTCAGGTGAGGATTAACAACAACAAAAAAGGGAATGATTCATGCTGTAACACAGATGGCCTTGAAAACATGATGCTAAGTGAAAGAGGCCAGACACAAAAAGGCCTCATATTACATGATTCTACTTATATGAAATGCCCAGAATAGGCAAATCCGTAGAGAAAGTGAATTGGTGAGTTCCAGGGTTCCAGGGGTTGGGTGTCAGGAGAGTGGGGAAGACTGCTAATAGGTATGAGGTTTTTTTTGGGGGGGGGGGCTGAAAATGTTCTAGATTAGAAGGTGGTGATGGTGGCACAACCTCATGAATGTACTAAAAACCATTGAATTATAGATTTTGAAATGGTGAATTAAAAACATTTAAATTCCATGAGGTATTTGAACTAGATCTCCAAAAACGACGACAGGAGGGTGTATAATGGAGAACAGGTTCTTGCTCTGCTCCCCTCCTCCCTCCAGGCAGCCCCCCCTTTCCCCCTTTTAGGAGCTGGTAATTGCGGCCTTGGTCACATGATCCAGCTGCAGGTGAGCTCAGTGGCTGCTCCAACCTAAGCTCCCGGCCAGCATTGCTGGGCAAAATGTCATCTGGGCCAAAAAGAGCAAGTAGATAAGAGAACACATAAACCCTCTCCTGTCACCAGGACCCTGGTCTGTTCGGCTTATCTGAACCGTGAGCCAGATAATAGCTTGTACCGTTATTTCTTGATTTATCCATTTTCGGCCTCCCCGCCTGGCTTGCCGTGAAGGCCGGTGAGGATTTCTCGTGCTTAACCCGCTCGTCACTCCCTCTGCCAAGCAGGCGGTGAAGTGGTGCCGTGCTGCTTCGCCCCCCCGCGGTCACTGCACTTGTCGCTTCCCTCCCTGTGCCAGTAGGTGCGGCGAGTGCCTTTCGACGCCTCACTTTGTAAGGCGAGGCTGGTTCTACCCTCCCGGCCTTTCCCTTCGAACTCCTTTTCACATCCCACCTCTGACACCTGCCCCTTGCTTTTACGTTTCCAAACACAGAACATACAGTTCTGTGAGCCACACTTCAATCTTGCTTACGTAGCGTGTACGGCATAATGAGTTTTAACCATGGGTCTTTCCGTCATTGTGACCGTTGTTTTCTTTTAATTTTTTTTTCTTTATTGATTTTAGAGAGAGAGGAAGGGAGAGGGGGAGAGAGATACATCGACAAGATAGAACATCGATTGGCCGCCTCCTGCATGCCCCCCACTGGGGATCAGGCCCACAACCTGGGCATGTGCCCTGACCGGGAATCGAACCGGCGACCTCTTGGTGCAGGGTCGATGCTCAACCACTGAGCCGCACCAGCCAGACCTTTTGACTGTTAGTCCTTGCAGGGCCAAGCAGTAGACTGATTGCCTTTCTTTTTGCATAGTCTTTTGTGTTGTTGTTGGTTTTTTTTGGTCTTATTTTGGCTTTAACTTCTTTTTCCAATTCTTACTTTTGTTTGTTTGTTTGTTTTTGGTTCATCCTCACCTAAGGATATTTTTTTCTGTTGATTTTTTAGAGAGAGTGGAAGGGAGGGAGTGAAGGAGAGAGAGAATCATCGATGTGAGAAAGAGAGAGACACATCGGTTGGTTGCCTCCCACATGCACCCTGACCGGGGACGGGCATTGAACCTGCAATCCAGGTACGTGACCTTGACTGGGAATCAAACCCGAGATCCTTCAGTGTGTGGGCTGACGCTCCACCACCGAGCCACACTGGTCGGCACCTGACTTCATTTCGTATCTCTGCTGTCTCAGGAGTTAAGGAGACGAGGGGTCATGGTTCTGAGCCCCGGAGAGGAGAAGTGACTGCCTCACCCTGATACATCCAGTTTACCAAGCCAGACCCCACACCTCTTTTCTCAGTACCTCCGTGAACTCCTGACCCTCACTGGGCCGGGGCCTGGGATGGGAAGGAGGGGATTAATAGGAGGCTAGCGAGGGGAGTGAGGTTCCGGCCTCACTGATTAGCAGCAGCAGCAGAGACACATGAGGAGGCGGCCGTGTGAAGGCCCTGGTGGCATCGTCTCTCCAGCCCTCTATGAGAAATCTCTGCCCTGAGACTGAGACGGTCTGTGTCTTCCTCAGGTCGCCCCCCGCCGCGAGGCACCCGGCCGGCCCTGGGGGGCTGCATCCCGCCCAGGGGCCCCATCGAGCAGGTGTACCAGGAAATTGCCATCCTCAAGAAGCTGGACCACCCCAACGTGGTGAAGCTGGTGGAGGTGAGCTGCAGGGGCGCAGAGGGGCGGCTGGCCTCTCCCAGGGAGAGCCAGGTCACATTGACAGCTTACTCCAGGGCTGAGTCGTAGCTGCTGACCGAGGCTCCTTCCCGCTAAATCTCATGTAGTCCGTACCCCTCCCTGAGACTGCCACTCCCATCGTACAGATGAAGAAATGGAGGCTCAGGGGGACACTGAGGCTGGCCCTTCACTCATTTCTGTCACTCGGAGCCGGTTCTCCTTGTACTGCATGGATGTAGTCGCACAGAAGCGGCCACACACGTGTAAACAATGGGCGTGGCTGTGTTCCGACGTGACTTCATCTACAAAAGCAGCCGGCGGATCCGGTCCGCACGCCGCAGCGAGCCGGCTCTGACCAGCGGTCTCACCTTTGCTTTCAGGGCTCCTAGAGGCTCTAGAAAATCACCGAGGACCCCACGAGGCTTTTGCTTATGTGGGTAACGTTTACTAACATCCACCACGTTGGAAGTGTAAAACTGAGAAATCCAAACATTGCTTATTAATTCATTTAAAACAGTAACCCTGCTTCATATTAATATAAGTGACATCGTTTTATGAAAAATCACTATTTTCTGAACAAAAAAAAATGCAGTGAGAAGAGAGGCGTAGTGTTCCATTTTTGCAAACTCTTGCTGTTCTGTCTGGCTGAGGAGAAGGGGCTGGGTTCTCGTGTCCGCGCCTACATCCAGCCTGCTGTCACGTCACGTGTCGCGAGGTTTTCGGAAAGCCCCCCTCGCTAGTAGAGGATGAGGGTGGGAGAGGCAAATACTGTCTTCGTTTTAGAAGGAAAATAGTTTTGACCTTGTGGACTCACCGAAAGCACCTTGGGGACTTCCAGAAGTCCCATGACCACAGTCAGAGTACCTCCGGTCTAGGTGACAAGGACTTGTAAACAGTGTGTGACAAGTACTTTACCGGACGTGTGCCTGTAGTCCTGCGGAAGTACGGAGTAGGAGCAGCCAGCTCAGCCCGAAGGGCCTGGGGAGGCTTCTCGGGGGAAGTGGTATTTGAGGTTGCCTGGTTGTTCCCGGACGGAGAAGGGCGTCCCAGGGAAAGGAACAGAATGTGCAAAGGGCCCGAGGCCTCTTTCTGGAGGGGCGCGTCTCGACCTTCGGTAGGTGTGAGGGTCAGCAGACACACTGCTCGGGAAACATTGTGTACAGTTGTCTCCTAGGAGACAGGTGAGCTTTTTTTTTTTAATCTTCACCCAAAGACACTTTTCTGTTTATCTTCAGATAGAGTGGGAGGGAGGGAAGGAGGGGGAGAGAGAGAGAGAGACATCGATGTGAGAGAGACACACCGCCTGGTCGCCTCCTGCATGACCCCGACCAGGGCCAGGGACTAACCACAACTGAGGTACGTGCCCTTGACCAGAATCAAACCCGTGACTCTGGTCCGCAGGCCGACGCTCTCACCATTGAGCCAAACCAGCCAGGGCAACAGGTGAGCTTCTTCTTCAAGCTAAGGCATTTCCCAGGGAGGAATTTGCCCCATCCCCTTAGTGGCCTCCTGTCTGGGTGTTTCAGACCCTTGAGGATCAGGCTAGATGGTGCTCATTTTCCAGATGGCTGCTTGGATCGCACACTCGGGGCTTTTTCCTGCGCCCTCAGCTTAACGAGGAGGAACAGTGGACACACAGCTCTCCTGTTGGCAACTGTGGCACGTGGATGCTACTTCCTCTCCGCTGATATCTTTTCTCTCTCTTCCTCTCCTTGCTCCTGTCTCCGGCCTGTTCCATGTGGCTGTGCAGGTCCTGGATGACCCCAATGAGGACCATCTGTACATGGGTAAGTCTTGAGCCCTTGCCGTCTGCCACCCTTGCTCAGGCCACTGTGCAGCCCTGCCGCTGCCATCTCCCGCCAAGGACAGCTGCTCCTTCCCCGTCTCAGCGGGGCCCACGTGGAGTCCCACGGAACCCTGCACCTGATTTGAAGCAGGAGATGGAAGGCAGCTCTTGCTGGAACTTTGTCTGTCTGGATGTCCTATTCATTCATTTGCAGATGTTTGTTGAGCACCTGCTATATGCTGGGCACTGTTCTAGGCACTGAGAATGCTGTGATGAGTTAGAAAGATGAGGTCCTGCTCTTATGATGCTGACGTTGTAGTTGGGGAAGACGGTCCACACCTAAATAAGCCAGATAATCAACTTCAGATAGATGCTCTGAAGAAGGTCAAACAGTGTGATAGATGGAGGGGCCACTGCAGACACGAGGTGACCATTAAGCACCTACGTGTCAAGGACATCTAGGGAAGAACATTCTAGGAAGAGGGAACAGCAGGTACAAAGGCCCTGAGGCTGGCGGGACCTTAGTGTGTTTGAAAAAAATGTGGCTGGGGCAGAGTAAACCAGGGAGAAAGGGTGGGGTTGAGGGTGGAGGGTCTGGGAGGCCGTGGTAGGGTATTTGGAACCTTGTGGGGTAGCACAGAGCGTCTGGGCACTGCACACACCAACGGAAGGACTCAGGCGTGTCTTCAGAAACCTCATTTCAGAAAAGTGGTGAGATGCTCGGCCAGTGTGGCTCAGTGGTTGAGCGTCTACCATGTACCAAGAGGTCGCCGGTTTGATTCCCGGTCAGGGCACATGCCCAGGTTGTGGGCCTGATCCCCAGTGAGGGGCGTGCAGAGGCGGCCAATCGATGTTCTCTCTCATCGATGTTTCTGTCTCTGTCTCCTCCCTTCCTCTCTCTGTAAAATCAATAAAGAAAAATAGATAAAATAAAAAAGTGGTGAGAGCATGGGGCAGCCTCCAGGGTGAGGCTGATAAGGGAAAGAAGGTCAGGACGAGTTCAAACTGGACAGCAGACTGTTGGGCCCAGGAATGAATGATCGACAGGTCACGTCTTGGTGCTGCTTGGCTTGGGTGGGCATTCATGAGAGTGGGTACACACGACAGCTGAGAGGGTATCAGATGTGAGGAGTGGGCACGGATGAGCCCAGCCTGGAGCCTGAATCTCCTGGGTGGTCCTTTGCTGCACAAGGAGTGGTTGATCATAATGTCACGAATCTAGTTTGAAAATAGAGCTCAGAGCCCTGCTGGTGTGGCTCAGCGGACTGAGTGTCGCCCCTTGGACTGAGAGGTCCGGGTTCGATTCCAGTCAGGGCACATGCCCAGGTTGCAGGCTTGATCCCCAGTGGTGGGCGTGCAGGAGGCAGCTGATTGATGTTTCTCTCTCACATCGATGTTTCCATCTCTCAAAAAATCAAAAACATATTAAAAACAAAAGAAATAAAATAGAGCTCAGAGCTCAACTTCCTCTAAAATAGTCACTATGGTTCAGTTGCAAAGATGGTGTTGTTGATTAGGACAGTTTATTTTTTTATGCCCCTCCCCCAGGCTTTTACTATGAAAAGTTGAAAGAATAGTATAATGAACACCTGTGTACCTGTCCCCTCAATTCAGCAGTTAGTTAACTTTTTGTCACATTTGCTTGATCAGTCTAACCACCTTCCCGTACATTTTTCTGGTTGTTGTTGTTGTTTTTGCTGAACCATCCAAAAGTAAAATACCAGACATCTGGACACGTCAGCCCCTAAATACTTCAGTGTGACTCTCGTGACAAGGATACTCTCTCCTACCTGGTCACAAGAGTGTTGTCACATCTGAAAAAGTTAACGCCAGTTCCTTAGGAGCATCTAGTGTGCAGTCCATGTTTGAGTTTTAGAACTTTTCAAACAGTTTGGGGGCTACATAGTACATCACATCAGATCCGTTAACTTTAAAGAACTGAAAGATGATGAAGATGTGAACGGTCGCTTCTCAGCCTTTTGGCCAAGGTCAAGGTAGCATCTGTTCTTATCAGTGTAACATCTGATACGTCCTCTGTCCGAGGGCAGTATGTGAGATGGATTTTTGGAGCCGGGAGAGGGAATAGGAGCTTGCTTGGTCCCCTCCACGCGTCGACCCGGTATTGCAGTGCCTTTGGGAACAGTGCCCCAAAATAAAGAAAAATAAAAACGTGAACGTTACAGGATTGCAGCATTTTTCCACATGGGGCACCGTCGCCACTTTAAATATGTGAGGCGATTTTGGGTGGCACGTGGACTGACATTTTTTAAGTTTTTGTTTGGCTTCAGTTTATCGTTGTCTAGGAAGGGCTGTGAGCAGCACAGTAACTCATGATTTCATGGGTTCGTTACCTAGGACAAGGCTAAAAATGTTCAAGCCGAGTCGATTTAAAGGAAGAAAAATGAAACAAGTAATAGTTTACGTGATACACGGATATGGCTGGATTATAAACATGATAGGCGTGTGAGTGAAATTCGAGGACATTCAGCGCTGATTATAAAATGTGAAAGATACTTCTGGCCCAGAATGGCATCCCCACCTCATTCCGCTCACCTGGGGCCCCAGACCTGACAACGCGTGGCTTTGGGCTGTGCCTGAGGAGGCGGTTCATTCTACAGACATTACAGCTTGTTGGGCCCTGTTCCAGGTTCTTCCAGGAGCCGACTCAGAACTCCCTGCCTGCCCTCGGGATATTGATTGCTCTAGTGAGGACAGACAGACACACTCAGTACCTAAGCATTGTTCGTAGGCTCCGGAGGTGAGCACACTGGAGAACAGCAAACCTGAGCAGGGTCCGGGGAGCCAGGAGTCCAGGTTGGGGGGTTGGGAAGCAAGTGGCTCCCGAGATCCCTCACGGAGTGGCCTTTGCGCAGGACAGTGGGGACCAGATGGCAGAGGACATGTTTCACCCTGTAAAACCTTGCCTTTTATCCTGAGCTAGAAGGGTGCCGTTGGAGGGTGAGCAGAGGCCAATGAAGATAAAAGGAACATGACCAGGCTCCCAGGGGGGGTTGTAAGTGTGAATCAGGCAGCTTCACGGACAGAGTTTTTTGCTTCTTAAGGAGCCAGTGTGACACGGAGCCATGCTGACCTTTGGCATTTGGTCCCGGTGTTTGGGAAATCTTTCCAGGGTAGCATGCGAGGCTGTAGCAGCTATCAGCAAGGGTCCCGCGGCTGCAGGCCTGACTCTCAGAGGTTGGAGAACACGACCAGTATTTCTAGAGGTTAAACACTTCCACCCGCCACTCAGCTGCAAGTGGGGCTCAGCTGTGAGTGACTGAAGGTAGACCCGCCTCGGCAGGCCAGCTTCCCCCAGGCCAGCTTCCCCCATGACTGGTTTACGGTGCTTGGGTGGGTGGGAGGAAGGCGCAGAAACTCACGAAGCAGCTCTTGCAAGTTGCAACTGCGATGACCAAGGGGGGAAAGGCCAGCGCTGAGGCCCAGGGCTGCTGACTGTGGCCCTTTCGTCAGTGCTGTTGCCTTTGCCCTTGGCCATAGCCTGAAGCCACTTGGATCTGCCTTACCTCTGCTTTGCTGGTTAATGAACCTGACGACAGAAAGGGGCCCCCAGGGAGTCAAGTTCCTTTCATGGTTAGAACCTTTAAGACTTCCTTTTGCTGGAGGAGTTGGCTCTTTCTCCTTGGCCACATCAGCCCTTGGAGAGCTTTGAAAAACCTTCTGGTTTCTTCCATACACTCACTCCCATGTGGGTAGATGAGTCTAGAACAGCAGGCAACCCCAAAGTCATCTCTACCTGATTTTGAATCTCACTGTGTTGTTTTTCACTTCTTAAAGTACAGCTTCATAGTCACAGTTCTGTTTGTCCAAGCAGAACAAAATTATAGTAATTATGCCACGTGACTCAGCAATTCCACTCCTGGGTTTATACTCAAAAGCATCGGAAATAGCTATCCAGACAGCTACTTGTACATGAATGTTCGCGGCAGCACTACTCACAATAGCCCGTGGGTAAAGCAACCCAGAGGTCCATCAACTGATGAATGGATAAGCAAAATGTCGTCTGTCTATACAGTGGAATATTACGCAACCATAAACAGGAATGAAGCACTAAATGCTACAACATGGATGAGAGCAATGTGCTGAGTAAAAAAGCCGGTCACAAAACGTCAGTTTTGTCTGATTCCAAATATAGAAATGTCCAGAATAGGCAAATCCATAGAGACAGGAAGCAGATTAGTAGTCGCTGGGGGCTGGATTATGTGTTCCCTGAACACAGTTTTTCTGATACTTTATGGTGGGCGGGGGAGGGGGCAGTTCCTACATACACAGGGCTGGGAAGAAGCTGGCATGGTGTGACGCCTGGGCATGTTGTTTGTGGATGTGAGTTCAGACAGGCTCTGCTGGGCAGCCAGAAGTCTTGGTTTGGATTGAGAGGCAGGAGGAGGGTCGAGGGCCAGCGGACCAGGGTGTTGAGGACTTGGAGCAATATCATCCAAACATTCCTGGTCTGGAGCCTGACCGGGCCCAGCAGCTTGGAGACCTGGGCGGGGCTGTTGGAACCTGTCCATGCTGTTTCTTGAATCGAAACTTTCCTAGGGTTTTGAAGACCCCTATGGCTACTTCTCTGGGCTTAAGGAAATCGACATTTGGGTGGTGTCCCTTAGACCTGACCGTCCAGCATCGGTCATACATGTCCCTGGGACCCCTGAGGTGTGAGTGAAGCCGTCCCCGCCCGCCTCTTCCTCCGGGTATTTTGAGGAGTGAAGTATATATAGCCAGGCTCTCTGACCCTGGCCTCCTGATGGGAACTACGGAAAGGAGGACTCTGGCGGCGTGGTGGGTGGACTGTGCCCTCTCTCCAGTCCCAGGACGTTTCTGTGCTTCTCGGTGTTTCAGAGGTGGTCGGGATGATGGGGCGAAAGATGGCTTTCCACTTTCCCAGTGTAACCACGTCCCCCTTCTCTTCCCTGCAGTGTTCGAACTGGTCAAACAAGGGTGAGTGTCCCCCCCCCCCGCCCGGCGGGTGTGCTGCCCGGAGCTCCCGCGGCTGCGAAGCGGAGTGAGGCAGCGCTGGGCTGGGCGTGCGGGAAGCCGGGGGCCGGCCGGGGGGTGTGCTTCTCATGCCCGGTCGGCCTTCCAGGCCTGTGATGGAAGTGCCCACCCTCAAACCGCTGTCCGAAGACCAGGCCCGCTTCTACTTCCAGGATCTGATCAAAGGCATCGAGTACCGTGAGTGAGGCCTGGGGGCAGTCTGTCCCGGGCTGGCCGGCATTGGGGGGGTGGGGTGGAGAGTGGGGAGTTGCTTATTTTCCTCCTAGACAGCGGTTCTCAACCTGTGGGGTCGAACGGCCCTTTCACAGGAGTCGCCTAAGACATAAATAACAGTAGCAAAATTACAGTTATGAAGTAGCAACGAAAATAATTTTATGGTTGGGGATCACCACGACACGAGGACCTGTGTTAAAGGGTCGGGGCATCAGGAAGGTTGAGAACCACCGCTCGTAGATCTCAAGGAGGTGGGCGGGGAACAGAATCGTCTGAGCTGCAGGGTCACAGGAAGCTGCCGAGAACCGCCTGTGGCCATGGCCTGGGCAGCGTATTCCTGACACACAGGAAAATTATGAGCAGTGACAAGAGTGACCGTTATTCATCACTTTCTGTGTGTACCAGGCACCATTAGGGGTTCTACTTCCATTGTCCCTTATGCCCAACAGCCCTGGATCCAGGGATCCTGTTTATCTCCTGGAAACTTAGTTTCCTCATCTGTAAAATGGGCACAAAGTGTCTCTCACCAGGGCTGAAATCATCCAGTGCAACAGCACATCGACCTGCTGGTCATTGTTGGTTTGGTGAGCAGGTTGAGTGCTGGCATTAGTAAATGAAAAAATGTTTGGCTGTCGCAGATCTTGAGGCTTAAAGCTGGGAGCCATGCTCTGTCCCTGGGTGACCGAGCAGTTCCTAATTGCTCTGGGCAGTTGGTGTTTCACTCCTCCTTTGCGAGGACGGGGGAACATCCTTAAAGACTCTTCCCCTTGTCTTTCAGAGCTGTCGGTGTCAGCAGGTCTTAGAGGGCGAGGACAGGCAGGGTATGGGACTGGGAGAACAGAGGGGTCCAGCCTGTGTCTCTGGTCTGTGCGGGGCACGTGGAACTCCTCACGTGGTTTTCCTGTCCCCTCTCTCCCCTCTGGTGTCTACCTCGCCCCCAGTACACTACCAGAAGATCATCCACCGGGACATCAAACCTTCCAACCTCTTGGTCGGAGAAGATGGGCACATCAAGATTGCGGACTTCGGCGTGAGCAACGAGTTCAAGGGCAGCGACGCGCTCCTCTCTAACACCGTGGGCACGCCTGCCTTCATGGCGCCCGAGTCACTCTCTGAGACCCGGAAAATCTTCTCTGGGAAGGTAGGCTTGGACCCGTTGGAGACGCTGAGTTCTGCCTGCGTTCGGGTCCTCTCCGTCGTGAGTGGCGAAAATCCATCTCAAAGTGGCTGAAACACTGAAGCTGTTAAACCCTGTCGATGAGCAGGATACATTGGGCTTTGGGTTTGGTTAGATACAGATATGCAAATGGGAATCAGTCTCTCCGTCTCTTAGGTCTGTTTTCCTGAATTGGTTTCCTCTCCAGGTGGGTCAGTCACCAGCAGCCCAGGCTACTCTCTGTCAGTTTACCAACCTCAGTAGAAAGACCGTTAGTCTTCCCGAAGAGCTCCAGCAAAAATCCTGGGATTGGCTCTGGCCCAGCCTGGGTCACGTGCTTAACCTTGAGCCAATCGTTATGACTGGAGGGTTGGTGGTACTCATTGGTCATCCTGGGTCATGTGCCCATCTTTGAACCAATCACTGTGGCTGGGGGAAGTGGTACTCATTGATCAGGCCTGGGTCCTTTGCCCACCCAGAGGTCGAAGGTGGAATCAACCCCACCTCAGCTCTGTGGACTGAGAGTCAAGGAGAAGTGGTTCCCGAAGGAAAGCTGGAGGAGTTGGTGCTGGACAGGCAAAAGTGGTAGATGCCCCTTACCGTTGTCCCCTCATGTGAAGCTCCTTTTTTTTCTTGCAGGCCTTGGACGTTTGGGCCATGGGTGTGACACTGTACTGCTTTGTGTTTGGCCAGGTAATAGGCTGGGGTTGTCCTGCCTCCTAGGTATGGCTGGGTGGCCCCCTTGGGTTAATAGTTACCTTTGTGTCCGACCGATGTGGCTCAGTGGTTGAGCATCGACCCATGCACCAAGAGGTCACCGGTTCGATTCCTGGTCAGGGCACATGCCCAGGTTGTGGGCCCCCCCAATCCCCAGTCGGGGGCATGCAGGAGGCGGCCAGTTGTTCTCTTTTATTGATGTTTCTCTCTCTCTCCTTCTCCCTTCCTCTCTCTTTAAAGTCAATAAAGGAAAAAATAAAATAAAAAAAGAAATGTTTAAAAGAAAGAAATAATTACCTTTGCCAGGAGAAAGTACTTATTCATTTAAAAGTTATATAACTTTATTTCCACAGTTAGATCTGAATATGAAAAAGGATGCCTTCCAAATGTACATATCTGGATATGATCGTCACACCTTTTAAGAAATGATCTGTTAAAACAGAAGGATTGGCAGAGGTTCTTAGAGGTTGTCAATAATCAATCGATAGATTTAGGACGGGAGTAGCAACTGTGCCCCTCTCCCCACGCCGAAACCGAGACAGGCATCACTAATCAATGACTGCACTTCTCATGAGCCCCACTCCGAAACCGAGACAGGCATCACTAATCAATGACTGCGCTTCTCCTGAGCCCCATACTGCTTTGCTGTTCTTCTCAACAGAGTGTTCCTAGAAGCTGTTTGTTTGAGGGATAGAATTCGAATGGAAGTTAAAATCCATTTGGCATTTATAATTTAGGGAGTACTGTTTTGTCTTTTTTTTTTTTCATCCATTTTTAAAAGATATTATTGATATTTAGGGGCTTCTGTTTCTAACTCTGATGTTCAGATTGAGTACATATATGAGCAATAAAAGGATAGATTTTTCCCTTTTCGTGAGCTTGTGCTCCTGTTGAGGGAAACATAAGAAACTGGTGAGGACATAATGGAGTTGGCAGTTCCTCCCCTCAACATTTGATCAGAAAATTTTCAGTCACATAGCACAGCGGAAAGAATTGTACAGTAAACACTCACGCAGCCGCCACCTAGATTGTACTGTAAAGAATGTTGCTTTATCACATATCCATGCATCCTCAGTCTGTCTTAGTTTTTTACACATTTCAGACTAAGTTACCAACATCTCTGCACTTCCAGATGCTTCAGGGTGAATCATGAGATGGAGCTCACCATTTGTTCCTGGTTCTCTCTCTCTCTCTCTCTCTCTCTCTCTCTGAAATTGACGTAGAGTGAAATGTACAGATCTTAAGTGTACTCTTTAATGAGCTCTGTCCAATATGCACCTGTGTAACCTGAACTCCTATCTCAAATTGGTGCTCTTAATGAGCTCATTTTCCTTGGACAGGCGTGTGGACCAGGTCACTTTCTGAGACTTTTCCCAACCTTCTGAGCACTCACATAAAGGTTGCCCCCGCCGCCCCCCAGGCTCCTCTGGGTGAGAGCATTGGTTTGTCAAACTCGGGAGGTGGTACATGAATGGGCTGCAGAGTCAGCCCGGTCTAGGCTTAAATCTCAGCTCGGCGCTTCCCAGGACATGGCACCTCTGAGGTCCTGCTTTTCTCTCCTGTGAAATGAGAATAATGCTTAGTATTTCTTATGGCTACTGAGAGGATCGACAAAAACCATTGAGGTGCTCATTCCTTCAACAAGGAATTTTCGAGCCCCTACTCTGTGCCAGGGATGTTCCTGGCGGTGGGGAGTCAGCAATGGGCAAAACAGACAGAAGTGTCAGCCCCCTTGGAGGTGATGTTCCGGTGCAGGAGACAAACAGTAAACAAACACGAATGTAACGTGCTGTCAGAGAGAGGTGCCGTGGTGAGAAGACGTGGGGGGGGGGGGCGTGTCTGTTTCAGACAGGAGCTCAGGAAGGCCTTGCTGAGAAGGGGTGCTTTGATTAGACACCTGAATGAAAGAAGAAAACAAGCCAGGCGGGTGTTGGTGGGAAGAACATTCCAGGCAGAGGCAACAGCCAGTGAAATGTTAGTTCTGAGAAACTTCCAGGCCAAGCCCTTGCAAATCTCTGCTGTTGCTGTGACAGCTTTTGTATTGTTCTTGGAATTACTATTGTTCACCTAGTAGGTGGGTGAAGAAGAATGTTTGCTTTATTTCTGATCCTTCAAGAACTTGGGGGTGGGGGTGGGAATTCTTCCGCCCTAGATCAGGCTACGGGGCTGTTTTTTTCTTCTACTGTAACCCGTGTGGAGTGACACCAGTACAGGGCGGCCTTTACGGGACAGGTGTGCCAGCCACTGATGGCTGCTCTGACCTCTCCGCAGTGCCCGTTCATGGACGAACGGATCATGTGTTTACACAGTAAGATCAAGAGTCAGGCCCTGGAATTCCCAGACCAGTGAGTATCGCCCGGCTATCCTGAGTTGCTTCCTTCTCTGAGTCCTCCGTGGTCCTGCCTGTCTGTCTTTCAAACTTCTGACATATCTCTGACCCCCAGGCCCGACATAGCTGAGGACTTGAAGGACCTGATCACCCGCATGTTGGACAAGAACCCCGAGTCGAGGATCATGGTGCCAGAGATCAAGGTACCTGGGGGCCACTGCTGCCCCGTCGAGTGTGTGCCAGCGGCTTGGCCTGGGTCCTCTGCTTGGGATTGTTTGGCTCAACCCCGCCTTGGCCAGGCCCCTCGCCCACATCCACAGCGTCATGCCCTGGGGCCTCTGGGCTGCTGGGGGCTGCTGGCGGGGAGGAGGATTTGAGGCTTGTGTTGATGTGATCGTGTAGACGGGATCTGCTGCTAGCGGGGCAGCCAACACTCACTCCGCCTGGCCTGGGCTGATGGCATCCACCATCCCTGACCAGACCAGATGGGGCCTCCGGGTGTTCCGCACCCTGGCTGCCAAAGTCCTGGGCCCTCGCTCTGACCCTGCCCATCCCTTTGAGAAATTGCAGTGCAGGCGGGAGGAAGTTAGTGAGCATTTTGCCCCCACGCTCCGCCCCAGCCTGCTGAATCCCACCGTTTCAGAAAGCGCTGTTAGGAGAGACCCTCAGTTACCCCCACACCCTAACCAAGGCCAGATGCACACATCTGGCTCGTTAAGAAACCTAGAGATTTGCTTCGGGAACCCCCAGGCACCCAGCTAACTAGCATTTGAAGAAGGAGAAGCCCAAAAAGTTACAGATTAGGGCTTAGACCCAGGGGTGTGTGGTAGGGGACAGATCGCTGCCCAGGTCCTTTCCTTGTTGTGTCCTTCCAGCTGGTCTGTGGTCACTGTGCCTCCCCGAGCCTGTGTTTGCCCTTCTGTAAAGGGGGAGGATGCTGCCTGCTCTGAGCTGAGCTTCCAGGCACTGGGGAGAGTTGCTGGGGAGTGATGGGTTCTCTTCCGGCAACCGTGCACGGCAGATGCCAAATTCCAGCCACTGTGCCAGGGCCAGGGGCCGGATGGGCATCTGTTCCGTGCATGGCCCGGCCTCGTAGCTCCTCCCATTCTCTGTCTCGTCTCTTCCACATCTCCTCCCATCTTGCTCACCGGCGTCCTCTGCCTGGCTTCTCAGCTCTCTTGCATGTCTGACCTCCGGCCGCTGCCTCTCCCCTCCTGCATCCCTTCCCTGGCTCCGCTGCCCTGCCTCTGGGAGCCAGTTGCACCCACCCCTCACCCCTCCTGTCATTCGTTGAAGCTGCACCCCTGGGTC
Source organism: Molossus molossus (assembly GCF_014108415.1). Classification (NCBI taxonomy): domain Eukaryota; kingdom Metazoa; phylum Chordata; class Mammalia; order Chiroptera; family Molossidae; genus Molossus; species Molossus molossus. The sequence continues at coordinate 34,291,910 of NW_023425358.1, read as the reverse complement.
ACGAGGCACGGGGCGGAGCCGTTGCCCTCCGAGGACGAGAACTGCACGCTGGTCGAGGTGACCGAAGAGGAGGTCGAGAATTCGGTCAAACACATTCCCAGCCTGGCGACCGTGGTAAGGCGGACGAACCACTGACCGAGAGCAGGGACAGAGAGAGTCGCCGGAGGCGGGCCCCCGGAGGACAGGCTGCGACACAGGCGGGCGTTGGCGAAGCAGACGTTGGGCCTGAAAGTCCGGGGATGGCCGGCTCTGCCCCAGAGCTGCAGCCACCAGCCTCCGGGCCTCGGGCACACGTTGGGCCAGCGCCCGTGTCTTCTAGCCTTAGTCTGTCTGTGGCCAGGTCCCGGGTTGTGGTAGAGGAGTAGCCCCTCTCCAAGGATCCTCCTGCCCCTTCCCGAGTTCCTGCTTTCAGAGCATGTCGGGAGCTGGAGAAGGACCAGGGCGGTGCCAGGTGGAGCTGGAGCCCAGGTCTCTGGGACAGGATTCCCACGGTGGGGATCCCCAGTCTCCAGAGCAGACGGCTTAGCCCATCTCATGTCTGCCGCGCGGGCAGTTCCAGGGCTAGGGGCAGGGGCTCCCCCTCCACGTGCCACCTCCGGGGGGCGGGGGGTTTGCTCACGAGTCACCAGGCCTCAGGGGCCAGAATGTGGAGTCCTCAGGCTTAACCTGGAGACTCTGGGAGTCACCCACTTGCCAAGCCCCTGCCCATCAGGCACCTGGCTCCAGGAGGGGGCCCAGGACCCTCAGGGGCCCGGATCCAGGCCGTAGTCCTGGGACAGCATCCAGCTGGCCACCCAGCATGGCCGGGACCACAGACGTGTCATAGCAGCAGCATTCACGACGGCCCGGCCGCCCTGGGCCTGCCGGCCTCCACTGGCTGCCCCCGTAGGAGCCCAAGTGCTGGCTCCCTCTCTCCCAGCTTTGCACCCCTCCGCCTGCTTCCTCACACACTTCCTTCCAAGCCTTGAGCTCTGGGCGGGGCATCATGTACATCTTCCTCCTCCTTCCCCACCTGGGGCCTCTGCATGACCTTCACTGTTAAAGACTCACCCGCACCCACTCACTCTTTCTCATCCACCCACTGCACCCATGTCCCTCGCCCGGAGGGGCAGGCGGCTGGCGTGGACCCCAGCGCCCACCGTGGGGTATCCTGTTCCAGGCTTGGGATGTTCTTGGGAGAAGGCGTCTGACCCTGGAGGTCTGAGCTAGTCGTCGATTATTCAGGGAGCCCTTGAACACTGACCGCTTTCTCAGGCCTGTGCTGGGAGCAGGGATACTGTGATGAGTAAAACCGACCAGGCACCTGGCATCCTGGAGAGGCAGACGCTGGGCAAACAACCAACAAATAAATGTGCAGTGTAATTGAGGGGCCATGAGATGTACCCCAAGGGGGGACATGTCCCAGGTGATGGGCTGGGGGAGGCCCCCTGGGAGAAGCGGCTGTGCACCCAGAGGTGTGGGAAGTGGTCAGGGGGGGCCTCGGAAAGGTCCCACGTGAGAATGGCCTACGGGGCCAGGGAGGAAGTGGGGGCTACTGCAGTCTTCTGAGGGGGGGTGGCTGGAGCAGGGAAGTCCAGCCCCCCCACCCCCCGGCACCCAGCGTATGGGCTGCAGAGATGAATGAGGCACAGCTCCTGCCCTCGGGGGACTCCTGGCCTCATGAAGAATCACCTTCCTGCGCCAACACGGGCCGGGCAGAGTGGAGGGTTCACGGGAGGAGCTCCTGCGGCTGGGTCCAGCACTGGGAGGGTTGGCCGGTTAGACAAGGCCCCCTGGGGGGGCAGGGCAGGGTGGCTTTGCCCGGGGGAGCGACCCCTGCAAAGGCCCGGAGGAAAGTGCCAGAGGCTGCCTCGCCAAGGGGCATGGCCTTCATTCTCTCAGGCTGTTTTTCTTTTTTATTGAGATAGAACCCATGTAACATAAAATGAACCACCTTTCCCTTTTTGTTAATTTATCTATATTGTTGAAAGTATTACAGACGTCTCCCTTCTTTCCCCATTGAAAGTGAATAATACAGTGTTGTTTGTTACACTTACAATATTGTGCAACTATCACCTTGGAAGTTCTGAAACATCGTCACCCTAGGGGAAACCCTGTCCCCATCAGCCCCTGGCAGCCACCTCTCTGTTTTCAGTCTCTACAGATTTGCTGCCTGTTCGGGACATTTCATATAAAGGGAGCCATACAATTGGTGGCCTTTTGTGTCTGGTCATTTTATTTGGTATAGTGTTTCTGAGATCATCCACATTGTAGCATGCCCTTCCTTTTTATGGCTGAGTAATATTCCACTATATGGATAGAGCACATTTGGTTTATCTGTTCTTCAGTTGGACATTTGAGTGTTTCCACCTTTTAGTAAATCCTTTTTTTTAAAACTTATTTATCTTAGCAACAAACCCTTAAAATATCAGTCTCAGTCCATGAAACTGCTGAAGTGGCCCCGTGCTTTGCCTGAAGGGCATGGGGGCCAGAGCCCTAGGTGGCGTGGAGGCCATTTCCTTGAAAAGTCCTTCATGGGATACATTAGCCAGAAGCATCACCAAAGGTAACTGGTTCACTCCCTTGCTCCAGAACCTTCCATGGCTCCCTGGCTGGCAACAGGATAAGATCCAAACTCCTATGGGCGAGAGATTCTAAGGGAGTGAAGGAATCAGATCTGAGTGTCAGAAGGGATGGGAGGCAGAGAAGGGGAGCCGAGCAGTGGCCAAGGGACGTGATGAGGGATGTTACCTGTTCCCAAAGGATCCATTCCTCAGACAGGCATTTCCCAACCCAGCTGGAGACCCAGTCTGGGTTAGGAGGGCACACCAAAGAGGACCCACACCTGGCAATGGACAAGCCAGCCCCCAGCACCTCTCAGACTGAGAAGGACCTTCAGGACCACTGAGCTCCTTTGCCCTCGCACCACACCAGCCTGGCCATCCTAGTGCCCTAGGATGTTTCCTTAGCTCCTCATACTTGGACAGGTGTGTCTCATTCCTGACTAAAATGCAGTCCCGAGAAAACAGCATCCTTGCATGCTGCTGGTGGGAATATAAAATGGTGCAGCCACTGTAGAAAACAGTCTGGCAGTTCCTCAGAATGTTAAACGTAGTTACCACGTGATCCAAGCATTTCACTCCTGGGTGTCCACACAAAAACTGGTCACAAATGGTCATAGCAACAGCATTTGCGATAGCCACAAAGTGGAAGCAACACAGATGCCCACCGGTAGAGGAATAGATAAAGAAAACGTATATCCATACAAAGGAATATTATTCAGCCATGAAAAGGAATGAAATACTGATACAACATAGCCGGCCCTTGGAAACATTGTGCTGAGTGAAAGAAGCCAGACCCAAAAGGTCACATCCTGTATTGTTGCACTTGCATGAAATGTCCGGAAGAGACGCGTTCAGAGACGGAAGCAGACTGGTGTACGCCAGGGGCCGGGAGACGGGGAACGGGGAGTGACTGCTAACTGGGGACAGGGGTTTCTTTTTGGAATGATGGAAATGTTCTGAAATTAGATAGTGGTGATGGGAATTGACTAAAAACCATGGAATTGTACGCTTTCAAATGGTGACTTTTATTCTGTGGGAGTTGTATTTCAATTTTTTTCACCCGAAGACATTTTTCCATTTTTTGTTCAGATAGAGTGGGGAGGGAGAGAAAGAGAAACATCGATGTGAAAGGGACACATCGAGTGGTTGCCACCCACACAACCAACCAGGGCCGGGGACAAACGGCAACCCAGGTACGCACCCTTAGCGGGAACCGAACCCGGGTCTCTCTGGACCGCAGGCCGACGCTCCAACCGCCGAGCCAAATCCACCAGGGCATATTTCAATTTTTTAGAAGTACAGTGCCCCTCCTTCCCCCATTACACCTGGGGAGCCGTAGTCGGGTTTTGGTGGTGTGGTCATCGAAGGCGGTCACCAAAGGCAGCGGCCTGGCCTTGAGCACGAGGCAGGTCGCTGAGCAGGAGGCAGAGGATGGCCGGGAGGAGGCGCGCAGGCCCGCTCTCCTGGACCTCGGGCCCGGGGGTCGGGTAGCCAAGACCAGACTTGGACGGGCCTTGAACGTCAGACCAAGGAGTTTGGACCTTGTTTGTTGGTGGCCAGGGAGCCACGGGGGGTGTGAGTGGAGCGATCACAGTTGGCGATGGCTTCGGCTGCTGTGTCCTGGACGCCGCCCTGGGAGCTGGCAAGGGGCTGGGGAGAAGGAACGAGGCAGGATGCTGCCTGGAATCCCCGTCCAGATGGCTGAGCCTCCCCTTCTCCCCTGCAGATCCTGGTGAAGACCATGATCCGAAAACGCTCCTTCGGGAACCCGTTCGAGGGCAGCCGGCGGGAGGAGCGCGCGCTGTCGGTGCCCGGAAACCTCACGTGAGTGCCCGCCTGCCCTCCGTGGACCGGGGAGCTGGGCAGCGCGCCCTGCTCAGCCGCTCTGCGGGCTGTCCCCGCGTGGCTCCTGCGGGGACTGCGGCCAGGGCACACCGCTGGCTGTGGTCTCCCCCCGGGCTCACCCACCCTGAAGTTTTACCTTCCTCAGGGAACTTGCACTTTAACCGGGGAACTCTTGACAATCAGAAAGCACTTTTGTAGCCCAGAAGCAGGGGTGCTTGATGGTGGGGTACTGGGCCCTGGGCTGGGTGACCCTATATGAAATGGGGGACCCTATATGAAATGGCAGAGTGGTGTCCTTATAGCCACCCGACAACTGCTCTGTCAAGCTGGTGTTTGGGGTCTGAGTGTTTCTGGGGTGGGGGATGGGCATCCCACGGGTCCCCACTGTCCCTTCTCACTTCCTTTTCCCTCCCCTCTGGCCATTCCAGCAAAAAACCAGCCAGGGAGTGGGAGGCCCTGTCTGAGCCCAAGGTAAAGCCTGCCTGCGCAGAAGCCCCTGCGGGTCCCGGGGGCGGGGGCAGCTGCAGAGCACGGCCATCCCCACGATGGCGGACGTCCCTTCCTGCTGTGCCCAGGCTCACTTTGGGCCTCTGGACCCAGGCTGAAAGGAGGGGCATCCAGGGGCTTGGACCCACAGTGGGTCGTGCATGGAGCTGGGCTGCGGTGCATGGCACTCCACCTGGAATGCCTGTGAATTCACCTGGGTCTCGGGGCCCCGCCGGGCGCCCACAGCACACGGCAGTGGGGCTGGAGCTCGGTCCCCGGGTCCCGTGGCTGTCCCTGCTCTGGGTCGGCATGGCAGCATAGGTCAGGCATGCTGCATTGGCTGTCCTGGCTGTCCTGCAGCCTCCGCCCTTTCTCTTCTGATGGGTTAAGACCGAAAAAATAAGTCCCCTTCCAGCCTGCTGCAAAGTAGTGTGAGGGTCCTGTGCCTCTGAGGAGGGTCTGGACCTTTGTCCCCCCGTTGAGCATCCCTCTTCCAACATAAACCCAGGTCCGTGTTACCAGCACTTCCCAGGACAGATGAGAATTTTTGTCCCTGCAAGACGGACATGACAAGTGGCATCCCTTCTGCCACTCACCTCCCGTGCCCGCGGCGGGACAGCAATCCCAGTGTTCTTCCCGCTGAGCCTGACTCAGCGCCTCAACCTCGGGGGGCGGGGGGGAGCCCCAGGCAGCCATTTCTGTGATTTAAATGCAGCTTTATTGACAGATAATTCACATACCGTACAGCTCACCCATTGGAGTGTATAATTCAGTGGTTTTATTTATTTTTTAGTGTTTTTGTTTATTGATTTGAGAGAGAGAGAGAGAGAGAGAAACATCCATTTGTTGTTTGGGCATCGAGTGACGGATCTCCCAGGAGACCTGATCCCTCCTCTTTGGCAGAAACAAAGCCGATGAGTGATTTTTTTTTTTTTTTTTTTTTTATCCTCACCCGAGGACATTTTTCGATATTTTGTTCAGATAGAGTGAGAGGGAGAGAGAGAGAGAGAAACATCGACGTGAAAGCGACACATCGAGTGGTTGCCACCCACACGACCCCACCAGGGCTGGGGACAAACTGCAACCAAGGTACGTGCCCTTAGCGGGAACCGAACCCGGGTCTCTCCAGACCGCAGGCCGACGCTCTAACCGCTGAGCCAAACCGGCCAGGGCCCGATGAGTGATTTTTAAACAGAAGGGTTTCTTCCTAGGAATGTGCAGACGTCACTCTGTCCCTTCCCTTGTGTGGGGCAGTTTCCCTTCTGGCCAGGGACACACAGTGGACACAAGTCCTGCGTGACAAGCTCAACGACTTCTCGTAGAAGGGGCAGCTCTGCCTGATAGTGGCAGAGGTTCAGGGCCTCTCAGGGATTTCCCTCGCATCTCCGTCACCCTCGTCTGTCACCCCAGGCGGCCCTGGCTGGGGTGCTTCGGGATATGGTCTCTCTGGACCCACCCACCAACTTGGTCTGTTCTAGTTCAATTGCATCGGCAGGAGGGGGCCCCTTCTCTGTGCCGTGGGTGTCCCTGAGGCCTGTGTGCTAGGGCAGCTCTGTTTTCTGTTGACAACTGTTTCCTGAAGGCTGGCTGTGTGCCAGGCCAAGCCCAGGTCCTCACTGTCCCCAAGAAATTCACCTGGTAACAGAAGACAAGTGTCACGGTTCCTGCCCTGCAAGCTTACAGCCTAAAGGGGTGGGGGTGGGGAGTCAAGATAACAAAAAAACCTCAGTGAACAGGCTGCAAAGTGGGGCCCACACAGCACTCACGACGCCGTGGTTTTAGGTGTCACGCTGCGCAGATAGGTTTGCATGTGTTTTTATAGTTCCTTGCTATTGTTGGCAAATGACGCTGGTTTTCCATTCACAGAGGATACAAAGTCTCCTTTGAAAATTGTATATAAGCAAGAAACAAAGGGGGAGAGAATCTAAACGAAGAGGTTGAGTAAATAACTGCAGGCAGTAGGGAACCTGGAGATGCTGGTTCCGGGCTGTGCCCGCTCTTAACGTGGGTTTTCTGGGTTTTCTGTTCGGTGAGCAGGAAGCACGGCAGCGAAGACAGCCTGCAAGGCCCCGAGCCGCCCCTCGGGGGGGAGGAGGAAGTGCTCTTGTGAAAGGCGGTCCAGGAGTGCAGAGTTGGGGGGCCCTGGGCCCCGGCCACTGAGCACGCATGCATCCTCTGCGGCCAGACGACGCGATGGAGGAGCTGCTGGACCTGTGACCTCGCATGCCGGCGTCTCGCCTCCAGGGCTGCCCGCGCCCCTGCGTTTCCATAGCAGCATGTCCTACGGAAACGAGCACGTGTGTAGAGCCTGTCATCTCTGGTTTTGTTTATTTTTCCTTTGTTGTTCGAAAGGGGACAAAACAAGACAAAAAGGACTCCGTGGCATCGACCTTGGCCGCTGGCTGGCTGAACAGGCGGGTGTGAGGAGTTGCAGACCCAGAGCCACGTGCATTTTGGGACATTCGCTTTTTAAAACGTTTTTATGCCAAAAACCCTTCGTTGTAAACTTGGAACCATGTCAGAGATACCAAGTGAATGTGTGTGGGGTTTGAAAATCGAGAAGAACTGGCAGAAAACTGGCAGCGTGGCCTGAGACCACAGCTGTATTTGAAGGGAGGAGAGTGGGTGTGGCTTCTCCTGCAAACCCCAAACCTAAAGCCACACCCCTTCCAGGACCGTGGACTCAAGGTGTCCAGGCAGGGCCAGCCCTCGGCGCTGCAGGGAGCTTCGTGCAACTTGTTTGTGAGAAGGACTTGAACATCTTTTTATGGCTGGAGTTGTAGTCAGAAAAACAGAAAGGGCTTGTCACTTAATTGCTTCACAAAGGGGATTTTCAGCCTTAGAAGGGCATTTGTGATTGTAGTAGGAAACATTCTGCCTGAAGGACTTGAATGCATTTCTTCATGACAGCCACTTAAAGTGGATTTCTGAAAGAGTAGACTGAGCTTGCAGTAAATCTCCTGTTCAATTACAAAAACATCAGGGTGAAATCCTATACTTCCATGTATATTACATGGCTTAAGAGTGAACAAACAAGCAAAAATGTTCAATTCTCCAACTAGACTGAACTCCAGGGCAGTTCAGAAATCATTTCGAGCTTCCAGGATCTAGTCCAGGGCCTCCAGCACGTGATCGGGGTTACAGCCAGTGAAACCTGTCCTTGTATATTAGCAACTTAGCCTGTTTGTAACCTGTGTGTTCTAGAGACTGCGAACGTTTGGTTCTCTCCTCAAATACTAGCTGAGTGTTGTAGTTAGTGAAACAGTTTATCCAGAGGGCCAGTTAGGAAATACGTTCATTCCACCAGGATAAAAGTGATTAAAAGTGAGTATCTGGACCAGCTCTGTTAGGATGACTCGGGAACTTCGGGTCACCCTTTTAGAGAAGACTGTCGAAACCCAGAGCACTCCTCAGGGTGCAAGGAAATCGGGGCGTGGCACAGGATGTTCCCTCCCGCCGCCAAAAGACCAGAAAGAAAAGGGTTATCTTTCTGACTTCCATCGGACATTGGGAAGTTCGGTTGCAGTTCAAGTGCGACTTCTTCCCTAGTCGCACGTGGGTGGGTCTGAAGTTCAAGGGGCAGGAAAGCTGGAAGGACTTTGTCCGGGGAGATTGCCCGTGCTTTGTGGAACCCGGCTTGGGGAAATGGCAGGGCTCAGAAGGACGTAGTTTCTGTGTGATCAGCTTTGGTACGAGGACTGTGCGCAGAGAGAGAGAAACAGACTTGGGCCCTGCTCAGTGCATTCCCAGCGCCTAGACACTCCAGGCATCCACAGCTCTGGAATCTAAGCCCTGGACTGTCACTGAGCCAGACATTTCTTGCTGCCCTGTGAGAGTACAGAATTGGGGACTGCTGGTTACCGAGGGCAAAGGATATCCGTCTGATGGAGGGTCCCCTCTCCTGCTTTCTTTTTGTAACCCAGCACTTCCTCTCGCCCTCCTATGCTTGTTTAAATGTATGGGCCCCACCCCTTCCGGGAGCAGATGGGGCCTGGTTCGTTTGCAGTAAGCACCTTGCAGTGGGTTCAAGTCAGCAGCCGGTCCTTAGTCTCGTCCCAGCTGTTTGTGGACTCCGGCCTGGCAGGCGGCTGCCCGGGGAGGGCGGGCAGCATGCAGAGCTTCTGCAGAAGTCCTGTGTTTACACAGCGCGTCGGGCTGGGCCACTTCTCCCCCGCAGACCCTCATGGAAGGGTTCACGGGTGGATTGCCAGTCGTCAGACAGCACCCGGCTGCTGGGGCGGGGTGGGGCGGGCAGGGGAAGGCCCAGGTCCGTAACTTTCTAATTTAACAAACACCAAAGAAAGCTGTGGAAAGGAACCGCCACCCCCAAAAAGCCTGCGCAGAGAGGGCTGTAACATAGCGTTAACTCCCACTCTCTCGGAGCATGAACAGTGATTTTTCAAAAGCCAGCTGTCAGGAGCGGGGAGCTTTCAGGGGCCGCTTTTTCGGGTGAGCCCAAAGGATGCCCATTTGTTTCTGCCATTGCTGGCTCCTCTGTGGACCAATTTGGGGTAAGCCACCTGTGGCCTGCATCTGTGGCCTCGAAGGAAGCACAACTTTCTCTCCCCACCTTTTCCTCCGCCCTGTTCTGCGTCCCCCATCTATTCCGCTGGTTTACCGGTGGCTTTCATAAAGCCTTATCTAGCCCCTTGTCAGCCGTGGGGGCCGGAGAGGCTGTCTCCCCACTGGTCTGGCCTTTCCCACGAGTTAGGGCTCCCATCCTCAAAGCCTTTCTGGAACAAGGAGGCGAATACCTGTGCATTTAGACATAGGTTCGACCTGTGGCTCTCATCTATCTTCCAAAGGGGAGCCTCACTTTGCCCGGCGGGGGGGGGGGGACCCTGACCTCCACTTGTTTCTAAGGTGCTAGGGAAAGTTTCAAGGTCGTCGGTTCCCATCCTCTCCAGCTTTACGGGCCGAGTTTCGTGGGACTGCTGACTTTTCTCTTGTGATTGATTTTCTGCCCAATGCTTCTGTTTCATTCCTGATCCTTTCTACTATGCATTTTCCTTTTATCAGGTGTACAAAGTTAAATACTGTGTATTTATCACTTAAGAAGACATGAATTGAAGAGAAAAATAAGCCTTTGGTGTTTTTCCACTGATGTTTAAGCTTCTCTGTAAACTTGAAATAAACAGACAGCCAAAATATGGTGCAAAGCCAGGCCTCCTTGGGATTGTTCTGTTGGTCGTTAAGTCAGCGCTGCCTAGGACGTCTGTCCTTACTTACGTCTGTTTTCCTTCTTCAGGTCGGCGGTGAGATTCGAGGCTCATGTAGCCAGCATTACATTATTCAGCCTTAATCTAATCATGTCCTGGTGTCTTGCCTCAGAGTGTGTTCCCCAGACCAGCAGCGTCTGCGGCACCCAGGTGTGGGTTAGAAATGCAGGTTCCCAGGCCTCACTTACCTAGGATCCCCAGGTGGCTCCTCTGCAAAGCTGAAGTTCGAGAAGCACGGCTCTGGCAGGCAGGTAATTGCTTGGTTCTTCTGGAGACCGAACAGGTGAGCAGTGTTCCTCAGACCGGGAGCACCCCTTTGGCTAGGCAGGTTCCGTGACGCTTCACCCACAGGGTAGGTGCTAGCCCCATTTTACGGGTCAGCACCTGTGGACAGGCGCAGAAAAGTCAAGTCAGCCGTCCAGGGGCTCCGTCCCAGTTTGTCAGCCAAGTGTGTGTTTTACGGCACCTGGGCAGTGGCCAGTGTCCGTGGCGTCTGGAGACTGGTTTAGAAAGGAGGGTCTCTCTGGACTAAAAGCCGAGGGTTCCCTGCACTCCCGATGGGAATCTAGCCCGTTGCATTGCTTGCCTGGCTCTGTGCCTCTGTTTCCTGTATCGAAGGATGGCAGACGAAGTCTGAAAGCTTCCTGTCCCCTTGCCACAGAAATTCAACACGGAAATACTGGCCTGTACGAGGCAAGAGCAGGTGTTCCGATTAAAGACGCCACTGAGAATCCGGGGGCAGGTGGGGCCTGGTTAGTTTGCAGTGATCTCCTTGCAGAGGTTAAACGGAATCTGCTGAGAAAGAATGCACACAGGTGCATCGCCTCACAAGGTTAGAGGGGTTCCAGAGACTCCTGGAGGTCCACCTCTGGGTGCAAGGACCCCTACTGAAGAGGCAGGGCCACCAAGTACGGATGTAGCTGAACGCAAGGTGACGCTGATGAATAAAATAAGCAACGCCGCCCAGCCAGTGGCTCAGTGGTTGAGTGTGGACCCATGCACCAAGAGGTCACCAGTTCGATTCCTGGTTAGGGCACATGCCCAGGTTGTGGGCCCAATCCCCAGTGGGGGGCGTGCAGGAGGCGGCCACTTGATGTTCTCTCTCATCAATGTTTCTATGGCTCCCTCTCCCTTTCTCTGACTAAAATCAATCTATCAATAAATAAGCAATGCCACCCCCAGCCCTCACCCCAGCTGGCCCTAGCATTCTGTCTTAGAAACAGGGAGGCTAAAAGGAGTCTCCTCCACTCCAATAACCATCACTTCTTAGCCTGCAAGGTAAGAAGCCATTCCTAAAAATTCCAGCTCCATTTGAGTCGTGGGTTCAAGCAGGCATTTTTCAGAAAAGGCAGCTTGAACCAGAGCTTTTTCAAAGGGGTTCAGTAAACCTTTTTTTAAAAAAATACATGTTTACTGATTTTTAGAGAGGGAGGGAGAGAGAAACATTGATCAGCTGCCTCCTGCACGCCCCCTACCCGGGATCGAGCCTGCAACCTGGGCACGTGCCCTGACTGCGAAGCAAACTGGTGGCCGATCAGTGCAAGGGACGACGCCCAAGCAACTGAGCCACACCGGCCAGGGCCAGTGAACAGTTTTTCTTCAAAGCAAGAAAAGACTACGTTGGTCATTTATCCCACAGGAGCAGAGCACTTTATTTATTGGGACGTGCCCCTAGCAGGAACCGAACCTGGGACACTCTGGTCCGCAGGCCGACCCTCCAACTGCTGAGCCAAACCGGCCAGGGCGGAGCAGAGCACTTTAAAAATAAACCATTCCTTCCGTACTTGGAAATGAATGCACGACAAGGGGGAGGGCGAGCGGCTTTCTTTAGGGAGATCCTGAACACCTGATGCAGAAGGACGTTGTGTGAAGGCTAAGCTAGAAATAGCTGCATTATCCTTTCAGACTGGTGGAGGCGGAGGCGGAGGCGGAGGTGGGGCTGCTTTTGGTTGGAGACTTCTGGAAAGCAGGTGGGGGGGGGCTGTATTCGGGTTGAATTCCCTAGAGCGTATGTAGTGCTGTCCTTGTAGGGAGGGTGTAAGCACAGATCTGGCAAGTCCCCACAGAGAAGAAATCTTGTAAACTCTGGAAGAACACAACCTAGTGAAGACAAGAATTCTTAGGCCTTTAAGAGACAGTTAAAGCAGGGGAAATGCCTACGCTGCAGCAGCAGACAGCAGACTGTTTCAGGACCTTCTCCAGGCACAGCGAGCTGGGACAACACAAGGCTTCGCTGGAGGAGGAAGGCCGCATCCTGGCTCGTGCTATGAATGTGAAACCAAGCCGACAGAGGTGGAGAAAATCACTCGTTTTGCCCTGGCCGGTTTGGCTCAGCGGTTAGAGCGTTGGCCTGAGGTCCAGAGAGATCCGGGTTCGGTTCCCTCTAAGGGCACGTACCTCGGTTGCAGTTTGTCCCCGGTCCTGGTTGGGTCGTGTGGGTGGCAGCCACTCGATGTGTCCCTTTCACGTCGATGTTTCACTCTCTCTTTTCCTCTCCCTCCCTCCCACTCTATCTGAACAAAAAACGGAAAAAAAAAAGAAGAAAATCACTTGTTTTAATGTTTGGTCCTCAATCATCTCAACATACCTCTTCTCAAAAGAGAAACACGACCTCTGCCTTGTGACTGCGCGGACAAAGTCTGGTGGGGGAAGAGGAGCGGCCCCGCGCTGGGGCCCGCGCCCCCATGTCCTCGCGCTCCGTACAAGGTACTGGGACAGAGCTGCTGGCCCTGGAGAAGGCCCCCAGCCCATGGGCCCCAGCCACCCAAAGGACCCCAAGTAGAAGGAACGGCAGAGGGGACCCAGCCAAGAACAGACGGGTTTCCGATGCACATCCTACAACACATGGCAGCTGGGCCACCCTGAAGCCCTTGCAGGGTGGAGACTGACTCGGAATCCCGAGCTTTCCAGGGCGCCCTGGCAGCCTTTGCTCCCTTCTCTGCGCTCTCCACTCCGCTTCGACGAGGGCAGTGGGGAGCCAGGAGTGGGGTAGGCATCACCGGTCCATCTCGCTGTCGCTGATACCCTGCGAAGAACGATGTACTTGTAACTGCTGTGCTTCTGGGTAAAGGCGCACCCGCCCCGAGCCTGGAGCCAGCACTCGGGCTTCCCCAGCCCTTCACCACCGCGCGCGCAAGCGGTCTCGGTCGTGGTCTCGGTGGTTCCCAGCCCCTTCTGCACACAAGGCGGATTGCAGTAGTGCGTGGACGTCGGTTCTGTCATAATATCCATTATAACTAACCTGAGATGTCGCTAACTGAAATGAGGCTAGGTTTAAAGAGCGGGTCCCTCGGAAGGGGGCTGTGGTGCAGATGGTGTGGAAGGGAGATGACAGAGTGGCGTGCGGCTGCCTGGGGCGACGGGCCGGCGCTCAGGGTGTCGCCACCGCCAGGCGGCAGAGGAGATGCAGCGCCTGCCGAGTCCGCGAGGTGCCCACCTGCTCGTAATCTTCCACGTATTTGTACTTCTTCTCCCGATAGTAGTATCTTTTCTTCGTGCAGTAGAGGACGATGATGTCACACAGCACTGTCGCCTGGAAGAACGAGCCAGGACGTTAGTCCCTGTGTTTCTGTGCCTGGAATCTTTCACGGAAAAGAGTCTCCTCGAGGTGAAGGTGGGGGTGGGGGAGGGAAACAAGCCCAGAGGGTGAGGGGAAGGACCAGGCCACTGGCTGAGGGGCTCACCTGCCGTGCTAGCTACTGCTAAGGAGGACCCCAGCCCGGGGGTGGACACAGGTCTGTCACTCACCACTCCCAAGAGCGCCAAGCCAGAGCCCACATTGATCATGGTCGGGATGATGTCAAATTTCCCAGCCTGCAAGTGACAGGAGAAAAAGCAAAAAGAGTTGTGACGGGTGGATAAAGGCAGGTAAAGAGGGGAGAGGACCCCTCGCCCCAGGCCAACCCAGAAGAGGACCAGCAGGGTCTGAATGAGAAGCTGGCGGCCAGACTACCTTGCCGAACACGATGACGTCGAAGCGGATGCCGTAGGCCTTGATGAGGGTGCGGTGCTCGGTGCCAGCCAGGTCCTTGTAGTACTTGGCAAACCTGGGGAGAGGAGAACGGTGGTGGGAGACAGTGGCTCTTGGGCCAGGGAGGCCTCGCGGTGTTGGCACTGGCGGAGATCTCTGCCTGCTGACATGATACCTGAGCACCCAGCTCGTGTGGGCCACACAGGAGGGCTGGTCTGTGGGCCCAGAGAGCCCGAAGAGAGCTGCTTGCTGTTACCACCATCGCCTCCTGTCTCAACCAGAACTTCTTGCTCTGAGAGTCCTTCCTTCCTGGCAGCTGAGCCCCTGCCGCTCAGGGAGACTCCGGCCACTAGAGTGCGGCCGGCCAGCAGCAGCGACCTCCGACTGCAAAACTGGAAACGCAACTCCCGGCATCAGCACTGGACTTTTTTTTTTTTAAAGAACCATTGATCAGCCTGGCCAGTGTGGCTGTGGTTGGGCGTTGACCCTGCACCAAGAGGTTGCCGGTTCGATTCCTGGTCAGGGCACATGCCCAGGTTGTGGGCCAAATCCCCAGTGGGGGCATGCAGGAGGCGGCCACTTGATGTTCTCTCTCATCAATGTTTCCATCTCTCTCTAAAATCAATAAAGAAAAAAACAGCCCTGGCCAGTTTGGCTCAGCGGTTGAGTGTTGGCCTGCGGACCAGAGAGTCCCGGGTTCTGTTCCCGCTAGGGGCACGTACCACAAAAAAAAAAAAAAGGAAAAGAAAAAACAAACACTGATCCATCGATGGATGAATGGATAAATGTGGTTCATCCACACAATGGAATATTATTTGGCCATCAGAAGAGATGAAGAACTCATAAATGCTACAACATGGGTACATCTCAGAAAAGCACACATGATGCTAAGCCAAAGAAGCCAGACGCGAGGGGCAGCTGGCGTCTCTGGCAGGCTGGCTGCACCGTGTGAAATGTTTCCTCTAAGATCGTGCTGATGTCCGACCCGCGGCCGCACACACAGCACTCGGTGTTCTGGAACCTGCGCCTTTCACGCAGCTTCAAGTTTGCAGCAGAAGAATCCACAGTTCCCGCAGCCACAAGTGCAATTATTACCGAGGGTAGAATAGGAACAAACCCCGCACAGGCTGCTGGAAACGGTTTTCTGCAGCACAGTCCAGAACTGCCAATTATCCCGAGAGAGCGTGTTGGAGGTTGTTAATATCCTCTACTTAAAGATAGAATCCCCTTTCAAAATAAATACTGGTATCGTAAAGCTGAAATCAGGCATTTAAAATACTACGCGAGCCCTGGCCAGTTTGGCTCAGCGGTTAGAGCGTCGGCCTACGGTCCGGAGAGACCCGGGTTCGGTTCCCGCTAAGGGCACATACTTCGGTTGCAGTTTGTCCCCGGCCCTGGTTGGTCGTGCGGGTGGCAGCCACTCGATGTGTCCCATCACGTCGATGTTTCTCTCTCTCTCTCCCTTCCTCTCTCTCTCCCTCCCACTCTATCTGTACAAAAAATGGAAAAATACCCTTGGGAGAGGATAAAAATAAATAAATAAATAAATAAAAAACCACCCAGAGCCCTGGCCAATGTGGCTCAGTTGCCTGGGCTTCGTTTTAAAAAAAAAAAAAAAAGCCCTGGCCGGTTTGGCTCAGCGGTTACAGCGTCGGCCTGCGGTCCTGAGAGACCCAGGTTCGGTTCCCGCTAAGGGCGCGTACCTCGGTTGCAGTTTGTCCCCGGCCCTGGTCGGTTGTGCGGGTGGCAGCCACTCAATGTGTTCCTTCACGTCGATGTTTCTCTCTCTCTATTCCTCTCTCTCCCTCCCACTCTACCTGAACAAAAAAAAAAAAAAATGAAAAAATGTCCTCGGGTGAGGATAAAATACTACGCGAACGCCAGTAATTGATGGAATAATGAGAGGTGACCGTCCCTTGTCACTCCCACTCCGCACGCGGAGAGAGAACGCGTGTGCGCCGAGGGCACCGCTTCACAGACCCGTCGCCCACGGCGACCTCTCAGCCTGCACGGCGGGTTCATCTGGGGTGACCTGGTTATCCAGCTGTGTTTTATTACTGGAGGATGCTTCTGGCAATTCTTTCTGAGAACATCTGGGAGATTAAATTTGTTGAACATTTCTGTTTGTCTTCTTCAAGGTAAAATTTTTAAAAGATTATGGAGCATACATGACAGATTACTTGATCTGACTCGCAGCCTCAAAAATAGTTGAATTCTTAATTATATACCGTTTATGATAAAGGATATAGATATAGCAACGGATACTTAACTGTCTTATCTTTTTATCATTTAGGGTTTTTTTTTTTAATCCTCACCCGAGGACAGTTTTTTTGCATTTATCTTCAGGTAGAGTGGGAAGGAGAGAGGGAAGAGAGAGAAAAACATTGATGTGAGAGACACATCGAGTGGTTGCCACCCACACAACCCCAACCAGGGCCGGGGATAAACTGCAGCCGAGGTACGCACCCTTAGCAGGAACCGAACCCAGGACTCTCTGGTCCGCGGGCAGATGCTCTAACCGCTGAGTCAAACGGGCCAGGGCCATTTAGATATTTTTTAAGTTTCAAGCTCCATGTGTTCATACAAATTTTAGTTTAGTTTAGTATCAGAGAGCCAAAAATTGAATTTTTTATCTAACCCCTCTGTGTAAAATTGCTATCCTCACCAAAAAGTTTTCTTTTTACTTATTTTTTTTATCCTCACCTGAGGACATTTTTCATTTATCTTCAGATAGAGAGGAAGGGAGAGAGAGAGAAACATGGATGTGAGAGAGACACATTGACTGGCTGCCACCCACACAAGCCCCAACCAGGACCAAACTGCCACCGAGATATGTGCCCTTAGCGGGAACCGAACCCGGTCCGTGGGCCGACGCTCTAACTGCTGAGCCAAACCAGCCAGGGCAAAAGAGTTTTAATATGATCTTGCAGAATCCAATACTTGTAATGGTAAGAATTGAAAATAAAGTAGTAACGTCCTTTGCTAAAAAAAAATAAAAAGCCAGACACAAGGCCACACATTGTGTGGATCATTCATATGCAAGTCCAGGGCAGGCAAATCCATAGAGACAGAAATAGATTAGAGGTTGCCAGGGGTGGGGGGAGGGGCTAGAGGGGTGATAGCTAAACACAGGTGATGGCAATGTTTCTGAGGTGATGGAACTTCTAAAATGGACTGTGGTAACAGTTGCACAACTCTGGGAATAGACTAAAAACAACTGAATTCTACACTTTAAATGGATGAACTGTGTGGTATGTGAACTATGTCTCAACGCCTTTTAAGGGGAAATGACTGAGGGAGAACCATTGAGATGGGAGACCATTTGCTGCCCTGTTTAATACAGGGGACCCACCAGGTCCTAGACTCTTGGCGCATCGTCTGTCTCCATGTCACGGTCCAGGCCTGGAACTCAGGCAGGGCCTGTGCTGGCAGGGGTCAGGGGGCGGGTGTTCTTGTGAGGGTCCCATCAGCGTCTCTCTGTTCTGGGGTTCCAACCCAGTGGCTTCTACAAGGACTGTGTAAGAGTAGAGATGGAGCAACACAAATCCAACTCCCTTACTAGGAAAAGATTCATACATCTGCCCCTTCTATCAGTGAACCAGGTGGTTCAAAAAGAGCCGATTCTGCGTGCATTTGATTCCACGTGTCACCACTAGAGGGAGACAAGTGCAACACAAAAGCACCACTGGCCTATTTTTAATAGTGGTTACCTGTGTGCAAAATGCAACGAAAGGCACATGAAAACGTATGTGGCTACAGGTTATACTGCCCCAGGAAAGGGGCAAACATGACCCTGGCCCCCCTTGGCCCTCTCATACTACCAGCTGTGTGCTGGGTTGACTCATGTCCTCCCAAATTCACGTGAAACCTGTGAATGTGACCCTACTTGGAACTAGGGTCTTGGCAGATGTAATTAATTAAGATGAGGACACACAGAGTTAAGGTGGGCCCTGAATCCAATACGGCTGACATCTTTATAAGAAGAGGCGAGGTCACGGAGTCGCAGACTCAGAGGGGAGAAGGCCGTGTGAGGACAAAGGCAGAGACGGGAGTGATGTGTCTACCAGCCAAGCAACACCAAGGATTGTCGGAAGCCACCAGAAGCTGCAGGAGGCAAGGAAGGAGCCAGACCTGGCTGACACCTTGATTTGGGGCTTGTGGCCTCCCGAACTGGGCGAGAATAAATCCTGTTGTTCCCAGCCTCCCAGTCTGTGGCCATCTGCCACGGCAACCCTAGGAAATGAATCCACGGCACTTCAGCAGAGACGTACCAGCGAAGACCAGCCTGAGGCTAGAACCTGTCCCCTGCACGCTGGCGATTCCGGCCCCTTGGTCTTCGAGAAAGCAATTCCTGGGGCAGGCCCAGAGGCCTCTGCGCCGGAGGGTCGCAGGCTCGTCTACTCCAAGGTAGTGAGCGGAGGTCCTGGCTGAGGCTGGCCGGGGGAAGCTACCGCATCCGGGCCCTCGGCCGCTCTGCAAACGGCCTCGGCGGGTTTCTTGAGGCCGGAGGGCTGGGAGGGCTCTCACGGGCCAGGACGCCACAGGCACGTGGCTCCCACCTGCCCTTGCAGCTGTCAGCGCTGGGCTTTGGTGGGCGTGGATGCCCCACGAGTCATCTGGCCGCCATCACCCCCCACATGCCCACACGCGTCCAAGCGCATGCCCACCTGAAATTGTAGCCGGGGGACACGTTGTGGTCCAGGTCCCGGGTGTCCAGGCGGCGGAAGGAATACCTGGGCAAGCAGTGCGAGGCGGCTCGGTCCAGGTTGCAGTCCCATCTGATCTGGATCCCCATAATGCCGCCCTGTGGGTTTCGAGCAGAGACAACGAGCCTTCCCGAGAGCCCATTCGAGAACGTGACCCGTCAGAGCCTGTGTTAGCAAAGCCGGGCCTGGGCCTACCTCGATGGCCATGTCCTGGAAGCTGTGCCCTGCATCCGCCACTATTTTGCCAAGACGGAATATGGGGCAGAAAGGATCTGTGACAGCGTCGTAAATGCACGATTTGAGGTAGGAGGTGGTGATGTTGGGAAGGATGTTTCTCCTAAAGTCAGGAGGAAGCAGAAAATAGAAGCGAGGAAAAGCTCAAAAAAAGAGCCGGAAGTTTCTCCGAGACACTGGTGGACTCACAGCCGGGCACCACTTACTTGCTGAAGTTAAATTTGGGATACCAGATGTTGTTCTTAACCAGGAGGGTGAAGTTTTCTGCAGCTTTTAAAAAAGCAGGTCTGAAAAAATTATGTAACACACTTATTGTTAATTAAGTACAAATACATGTACACTCACATACCTGTGTAATATTTGTAAAAAGCATATATACACTTCTTACAATGTCATTTTGCCAAAACCAACATTTCTAGCATTTTTCTCCTGTCCTCTGCATAAACGCTAGGTCAAGGGAGACTGTGGACCAAGCCTTCAGGTTTCATCCTCTCCTGGCCTCTTGCGTGAGGCAGCAGGGATCGAAACACCTGAGCGAGGGGTGGGCAGTGCCCAGTGGCCTCACCGGGATTCTCTCCGCGGTCCAGGCAGGGCCTGCTGCCCTCAGGGAGATGCTCAACAGACCTGGTCTTACAAAAGTTAAAGCAGCCCGGCCGGCGTGGCTCAGTGGACTGAGCGTTGTCCCATGGACTGAGAGGTCCCAGTTTGATCACTAGTCAGGGCACAGGCCCTGGTTGCTGGCTTGATCCCCAGTAGGGGGCGTGCAGGAGGCAGCCAATCAGTGTTTCTCTCACATCAATGTTTCTGTCTCTCCCTTCCTCTCTAAAAAAATCAATTAAAAAAACATTACAATTTAAAGCAAAGGCCAATTCACCTATAGGCTGGTTGGATCTTGACCTCTTAAAAATACACAACAACAAAAATACACAAAAAGTGGTGTCTTCTGGCCCACAGCCTCTTCAAAGTGCCATGTCAGCTTCTGGTTGGCAATACGAGCGGAATCTGTCCCTGAGGGGACACCAGTTCTTTGATGGATTTCCACGGGAGAATCCGGCACTGGAGGCTGCCCCTCTGGGGAGGCCTCTCCCGATCCAGATGGGATCTTGAAAATACAAACAATGGTCTTCCCAACCCCGAGACAGGAGCAAGGCCATCGGCAGGGCCACACAGTGAGAGCTGAGCCTGTCACCGCCGCTGACCACCTTGACCAGCGCACGTCTCTCGGGGCTTCAAACCCCTCGCCCCTGTACCAGGGTTTTCCAGACTTCGGTCATTCCGTGTCCCCTGACCTTTCCCCCACATCTACGCATCTGCTGTGCGATGCTTTCAGTGTTGTGCAACCATCACCTCTACCCAGTTCCAGAACATTCTCATCGCCCCATAAGGAAACCCCATTAAGTAGTTCCTCTTCTCCCCTAAGCCTTGGGAACCAGAAGTCTACTTTTTGTCTCTACGGACTTGTCTATTCTGGATATTTCGTATGAATGCATGTTTCATACGTGGTCTTTGGCGACTGGCTTTCTCGCTGTTAGCATCGTGTTTTTGAGGTTCAGCCATGTTGTAACATGGGTCAGAACGCCATTCCTGATGGACCCCAATCTGTCTTCACCTGGTGGTGGACATTCTGGGTTTTCTCCTTTAGGATCAGCTCATTTTTTGTTTGACATTCATTTGGAAATGAAACTTTCAGTCATCGCCATAAAAACATTTGCTGCAAGTTAGAGCTCATTGTGCAAATAAAAATATAACCAAGCCTTGGCCGGTTTGGCTCAGTGGTTAGAGCATCAGCCTGCGGTCCAGAGAGACCCGGGTTCGGTTCCCGCTAAGGGCACGTACTTCGGTTGCAGTTTGTCCCGGGCCCTGGTTGGTCCTGTGGGTGGCAGCCACTCGATGTGTCCCTTTCACATCGATGTCTCTCCATCTCTCTCTTCCTCTCTCTCTCCCTCCCACTCTATCTGAACAAAAAATGGAAAAATGTCCTCGGGTGAGGATAAAATATATATATATATATATAATAAATATATATACTATATATTATTATTATATATATATATAACCAAGTCAAACAATGTTACTAAAAGTTGCAACTAACCTTTCGGGAGGATGGAGACTTGTTCTTTGTGAGAAGTGGACTTAAGGCACTGAGAGCTGTTTCCGGTTGGTCATTTGCAATTGATAGGATCCTCACACAGAGATAAGTCATCTGCTCGCTTATGACCGACAGGTGACCCACCACGCCACTGGCGGTTGCTGCCTTGTGGCCGAGAATCACCACCCAGAGCAGCCTGACACACAGAGAGCAAGGGCACAGAGCCACAATACCGAGGGTCGCTTACTCCCCGTCACCATCTCTCAGGCCTGAGAACCAGGGTTTAGGGCACTTCCTTCCCTGGCCAGGACTCACCTCGGCACTTCTGCGTCATACTCCACCGGGCACCAGGCTGCCACCTCGCACGTCTTCACGGTCCCTTGGAAGGGCACGCATCTTCCTGTTGCGACTCCTACAGGGGCGGGGGGACCCAGGCCCACAGGTAGCCTCGTTTTCTACCTCTGTGAAGGGGCGTGGAGGCCCCCCCTCGGCACCCTGCGCGATCTGTCTCGAGCTAGTCCGATTCTGGGATTTAGACAGGGTCCAACCATTGGAATCGGAGGAAAATGGTCGCCTGAGGCCTAGCTTTGCCAGTTGCAGGGCTGGGGTGACGCCAAGCCACGGCACAGGGCAAGATTGGGATGGCTCCTGGGGCGCAGATGACAGGGTGAATGTGGACAGGGTTCCGGGACCTCCACCTGGACCCCAGGCTCCCCAGGGTCATGTGAAGGCAGTGGGGAGGGTGGGGCTCTCTCTATCCCGGGAGCCCCCCAGGGGAGGCTGTGGGGGGCCGCCTGCCCAGGCGGGGTGTCTACGGACGGCCTGCAGTCACACGTTCATACCGTTGCTGTGGGTGCCTGTGGAGCCAGCAGAACAGTTGGCGTCCGACTCACACGTCGAGGTGCTGTCTGGAACCTGAAATGAGAAGAACAATGAAAATAACTTCCACGTGGCCAGCCTCACACACAGTGGGTCAAGACGGGGGGGCGGTGCCTGAGGCCGGAGGGTCTTCCCAAGGAGCTGCCTACCTCGGGACAGAAGCCTTGCGTCTGGTTCATGGTGACAATCAGGTTGGTCATGATGAAGATGGAGTTTTCCTCCTGCAGAGGGGCAGAAGGGACAGCCCTGCCATGTTACCTTCAGAGGAGCCAAGCAGAGCCCCAAAGAAAGCCAGACATTCCTTTAACAGGTCAGTGCCACCCTGGCCGGGGAGCTCAGTTGGTTAGAGCATCATCCTGATATGCCACGGTTGTGGGTTCGATCCCGGGTCAGGGCACATACAAGAATCAACCAATGAATGCATAAATAAGTGGGACAACAAAGTGATGTTTCTTTCTCTCTTTCCCTTTATCTCTTTCTCTAAAATTCATCCATCCATCAATCAAAACAGGATAGTGCCTTTCACTTCTCCCACATGGTACAGAGAAAATAATATAAAAGCTGAACTCACGGTCTCCCATTCTCTCCTCAGACTTTAAACCTAACTGAAAACGGACTCGGACAAACAGTGTGAACTCATGTACATAGAAGCATTATTCTCAATGACCCAAAAGTGGAAACACCCAGTGTCTAATGACAGATGAAGGAATACACAAACGTGGTCTGTGCCTCCGATGGAATACTATTCACCAATGAAAAGGAACGATGCCCTGGCACCTGCTACAATGTGGATGAACCTTGAAAACATGATGCTGACAGAAGCCAGGCACAGAAGTCTACATAGTGTATTATCCCCCGGATATACAATGTCCGAAGCGGGCAGATCCATACACGTGGGAAGCAGACCGGCGGTTGTGGGGTGTCGGAGCGGACAGGGTTTCCTTTGAGGGCGACGAAAACGTTCCGGGACTAGATCAAGGTGATGGTTGCACAACACTATGAATCTGTTGCGTGCCACTGGATTTTTCATTTTGAAATAGTTAATATTGTGAAATGTGATTTTCACCTTAATTTTTTAAAAAGTCTATAACCTAAAATGGTTCCTTAATAAGACTGATGTATTGAAGGAAAAGAGCCAACAAGGGCTCCAGACCTCCTCTGCCAACCGGATGACCTCAGAAGGTCAAACAAAACAAAACACAAACATTTAAAGGTCTTGATTTTGGCTGGTTTTCTGTCCTAACCGGAATGAAATAAAGCATGCGGGAGAAGACTCACTCAGGGTCAGCCATCAACACCTCTCCCTTGGAGAAGGTTTTCTCCTCCTAACTAGGAAGGTGCCAAATGATTCACTTACCAGTTTCTAAGACATTCGAGAGCAATTTGGGGGAGATGAGACTGAAGAATTGCTAATAACGACCTCCTGGTCTAAGGAGTAAAAGACAAAGACCCCAAAGATTCTGGCTGGACCTCCCCCTCAGGGCGCTGCCATTCTAAAATGAGGTGCCCAAAGCTCTCAGCCCCTCCCACTCCTGGGAGGGGCGGAGTCAGCGCTGGGAGCGGTCTGGGGGGATCAGCGTAACTCAAGTATCAAGGGGTCTGTAGGCATCTCCACCCCCAGGCATGACAAGGTGGTGGACGCTCTGGGGACAGCTGGCATCTTCCAAAGGCCTGGAACAAGCCACGTGGGGAGATGAGGAAGCGGTCACAGGAGGCAGGAGGTCGTGGCAGGGAGCCCGTCTGTCCTGGCACCTGTCAGGTTCCCAGCTGTGCCCTGTGTGGACACTTGGTGTTGACCGAAGGCTGCCCCTCCTCCTCTTCTGAGTTCGATGTGAACAATTCAATACGGTTTCCTTTTTGGTTCCTATTTCTTATCTAGGTTTAGGGGAATTTCATTCTGGAAATGAGCCAAGCAGATGCGATGCAAACAGATGTTTGTCTTCCAGCTTCGGAGAAGCAGAATGTGGGCGCTCGCGAGAGCCCTGTGGACTCAGTCCCCCCGGCCTGAGATGGGAGGCCAAGCGTCCGGTGTTCTTCTCCACTGAGGGGCAGAAGCAGGGGCCATGCCCTTCCTTGGCTCCATACACAGACAGGGATATCCCCAGTTTGCCAGGAAGAGGCCGTGACTTGATAGGAAGCAGAGGTCTCTCTTGAGACAGGTGCGTGCCAACAGGACCACGACCTCTAGCAACTGAAGCCCCTGTTCCACGTGACCTTTATGGCTCATTAGCTCTGTCTTCCCTCTGGGCACCCCACAAGACCCTTCTCTTGAGAAGACGGGGGAAACGAATGCACTTGAAAAGGGTTTCTTAAGTCCTTGCGGAGCGCTGAGCCCAGAGTTGACAGCTTATCTGCTTTTAGCCACCCTGGTCACCCTGGCACATACACCATCTGGAGGGATGTGTGGGGGTTGGTTGTGGGGAGCACAGCCATTGCCGAGGCTAAACGGAGTCAATATTTAACTTGGAGCTTTGTGGGTTCACAGATAGCCACTAGGACGCTGTATCACAGCCTTCCTGATGGAATCGGTGCAGGTACGTCTGTTTCCTTCTGTTTGCCTTTTCGTCTCTAGTTGCTGATCAAGTTTTTAATGCCGTCTGAAAAGGCTCACCTTGTGGGGTTACAATCATAAAGCAATTACAAAAATGGGAAAAGGTGATACTGCTACCTGAATATTTCCCAGGATTGAAGACATTTGTTTTTTTCACCTTTCAGGGCCTGAGACAGACCGAGATGTCCATAAGGGAAGTTTCCTGTTTCGGCCAGGCATGTTTTAGCACGAAAGAAACACAGCTCTTAGATCCTATGCCAAGAGGAGATCTGTGTGCACTGATTTCTTGGACTAAAACAATCAGCCTGGGCTTTGGGGAAGGTAGAACCCGGGCCATGCCAATCATTAATCAGGTGTGTAAGGTCAGCAAAGAGAAAGGAGCTAACTCGAGCCGTTCGAGTTCGAGTCGTAACAGACAGCATACCTGAGCTGGAATCACATAATCGGCCACATCCCAGATCCGGAATCCAAGTTGAGAAGTGTTGGTTGTAGTCACGCCCTTGGCTTTGGTAGTAATGGAGCTGACCACAGAGTCTACTTCCTGGTAGCCCCTTTCCCACACAAACACCCACCTACAAAAGAAAACAGGTCTCTTGAATTGCCATTAGGATTTGGTGAATTTGAATTGATACTAGGGAGTCTCTGCTAGCCACAGTCACTAATTCTGTTTAGTGGCAAAAGCTGTTTAACTTTGCCAGAGTGGTCCAGCTGGTGCGGCTCAGTGGCTGAGTGTTGACCCTGCACCAAGAGGTCGCCGGTTCGCTTCCTGGTCAGGGCACATGCTCAGGCTGTGGGCCTGATCCCCAGTGGGGGGCATGCAGGAGGCGGCCAATCAATGTTCTCTCTCATCGATGTTTCTCTCTCTCCCTCTCACTTCCCCTCTCTTTAAAATCTATGAAGGAAAAAAAAATTTTTTTTTTAAAACAAAAAACTTTGCGAGGGTGGTGGTGGGGGGCTCCATTTCCTCTTCTGCAAAATAAGCATAACAGCACCTAAACTACAGGGTGGTTTGTGGGAAATGAATGAGCTGATTGGGGGAAAGTACTTAGCACAGTGATCAGCACAGAGAAAATGCTTGGTTAATGATGTCTTTCTTATTAGGTATTTGAGCACTTTCAATGTACCATGACCTGCAGAATCACCAAGAGATAATAAACATTATGGTAATAATAGTTACCATTTGGGTGTTTTTAAGTGCCAGGCACAGATCCGAGCTCCTTATATGTATTAACTAATTTAATCCTGACCACTGTGTAAGGCAAGTATCATCATTAGCTCCATTTTACAGAGAAGGAACGCGAGATACAGAGAGGTTAGGTCACTTGCCCAAAGTCACGCAGCGAGTGAGTGGCAAAATCAGGATCTGACCTCAAGCCTTCTCTCTCTGAAGCCTCTTCTCTTGCCCTCTATGCTATGCTTCTAGAAAAGATACACCTTTCGAACAGCTTTTTATAATAATTTTTATTTGTTCTCTAAGAATTCAAGTCACAGGTATGCTTCTTTCCTCCGAAGTGGTGTCATTATTATCAGTCTGAATAATTAAAAATGTAAAGGTGCCCTGGCCGGTTTGGCTCAGTGGTTAGAGCGTAGGCCTGTGGTCCAG
Source organism: Molossus molossus (assembly GCF_014108415.1). NCBI lineage: Eukaryota > Metazoa > Chordata > Mammalia > Chiroptera > Molossidae > Molossus > Molossus molossus. The sequence continues at coordinate 34,265,785 of NW_023425358.1, read as the reverse complement.
AGAGGCCTGGGTTCAGTTCCCGCTAAGGGCATGTACCTCGGTTGCAGTCTGTCCCTGGCCCTGGTTGGGTCATGTGGGTGGCAGTCACTTGATGTGTTCCTTTCACGTAGATGTTTCTCTCTCTCTCTCTCTCTTTCTCTCTCTCTCTCTTCCCCTCTCACTCTGTCTGAGCAAAAATGGAAAAATGTCCTCAGGTGAGGATAAAAAAAAAAAAAAAGTAAAGGCATCAGCACATAGTGGTTAGGACACTGGGACACAGACTGAAACCAGCTGATGTCTGGTTCGAGTTTCAGATCAACCAGTCACTAGGCATAACTTTGGCCAAGTTGCTTTAATTTCTCTGTGCCTCAGTTTTTCTCATCTGTAAGATGGGAATGACAACAGGATTGCACAGGACTGTTGCTATGAGGTTTGTAAGTTAATGCATGTCAGATGCTTAGAACCATGTTTGCAAGTCACCATCGGTAGGATGAAACTAGCCATGCACCATGGAAATGGGCCAATCCTACACCTCCGAACTTCTCCCCACTACAGCTGTTGTTAAACACGTACCAGTGACTTTTTTTTCCCAGAATTAAGAAATGCCAGCATCCCTCTCTCCTTATAAACTCTAGATGCTGAAGCTTCAGAAATTCGCTGGTTTTAGTTCCTTATTTATGGGTCTGTCTGATTTGAGCAGTTTCCAAATTCATTTCCCATCCTACAGATGAGCTTTTCCCCTAACGGATCCTGTTCTTCAGGGTTTCCAGGGAATCTGCGGCAATAGAAGCTTCCACTCAATTCTAGTCGGATACACCAAAGCTTAGGGCAGGAAGGTCACTACTACTTTACACTGGTACAATGAAACACACGGTTTCACCACATCATTATATGATTTAACTGTTTCCTCATCATGTGGCTGGTAACAGGATTAGATAACTGAGAAATGGGCGTTCAGTCTCTTTTTGAAGGACAGCCATGGGTCACGAGGGAAAAAAGACCACAATTTCACTGAGATGAATTGGACCAGGAAATTAAGAAATAAATTTTTTTACCCTGGCGGGCTTGGCTCAGCAGTTAGAGCGTCAGCCTGCAGTCCAGAGAGACCCAGGTTCAGTTCCTGCTAAGGGCATGTGCCTCGGTTGCAGTTTGTCCCCGGCCCTGGTTGGGTCGTGCGGGTGGCAGCCACTTGATGTGTCCCTTTCACATCGATGTTTCTCTCTCATTCTTGCTCTCCCTTCCTCCCACTCTATCTGAACAAAAAATGGGAAAATGTCCTCGGATGAGGATAAAAAAAAAAAAGAAACAAACAAAAATCCTCATGAGCCCAGCCAGTGTGGCTCAGTAGTTGGGCATCGACCCATGCACCAAGAGGTGGCCAGTTCAATTCCTGGTCAGGGCACATGCCCAAGTTGTGGGCCAAATTCCCAGTAGGGGGCATGCAGGAGGCGGCCAGTTGATGTTCTCTCTCATCAATGTTTCTGTCTCTCTCTCCGTCTCCCTTCCTCTCTGAAATCAATAAAGAAAAAAAAAAATCCTCATGATCAAGGTAGAGACCACGTTACAGGAATCCTGGAAAGTCAGGCTGCCCCAAAGAAATACACCATGGCTACATATGTAATTTAAATATTCCTAGTAGCATGTTAAAAAATAAAAAGGTACAGTCCATTTTAACAATATAGTTTAACAAAACCCAATCAATACATTTTAATATGTTATCAATATAAGATGTATTAGTGTGATATTTTACTGTTTTTTTTTTTTCTTTTGCACTATGTCTCGAAATGAAGTGCATATTTTACAGTGACGGCCCATCTTAATTTGGAGTAGGAACATTTCCAGTGCTCAAGAGCCACATGTGACTAGTGCCTACCACATCATGCACTGCAGATGCAGATACAGTATTCCCCCTTTATCCGCTGGGGATGTGGTCCAAGACCCCTCATGGATACTGTGTTCTCTTTATACTGTGCCTTTTCCTAAACACACATAACTATGACAAAGTTTACCTACAAAGTAGGTACAGTAGATGAACAACCAATAATAAAACAATTATAACAATATGCTGTTATCAAAGTTATGTGAATGCGGTTACTCTTTCTGATAAATGATCTGATAACGAAGATGGCTACAGGAAGGGACTGGAAAGGCTGGGCGAAAGGATGATCAGGTCTCCAGTGGGATGGAGCAGGACGCCTCGCGATTTCATCACGCTACTCAGAATGGCATGCAATTTAAAAATGATGACTGGGCCCTGGCTGGTTTGGCTCAGTGATTAGAGCGCCCTCCCACAGACCGTGGGTCTCGGGTTCGATTCCCAGTAAAGAACGTGTACTTGGGTAGCAGGTTCGATCCCCAGCCCTGGTTGGGGGTCGTGCTGGAGGCAGCCAGTCGATTGTCTCTCTCACATCAATGTTTCTCTCTCTCTCTCTCCCTCCCTCCCTTCCACTCTCTCTAAAAATCAGTGGAAAAATATCCTCAGGTGAGGATTAACCAAAAACAAAACTTACGACTTTTTCCCTGGAATTTCCCATTTAAAATTTTCAGACCTTGGTAACGAAAACTATGGAAAGCAAAACTGTGGATAAGAGGGGACTGACTATTCTATCTGCAGTCTAGAACTTCACAGATCCCCTAAGGCAGACATAAAATGACCTCCCCTTGAGCATCAAGAGCAAAGTGCAAACAGCTGCAGGTGGGCTCGATTCCAAATGCTTCAGCTCCAACCCAGCAACGTGAGTGCAGTTACCCAGCCAGTACTGGGTCTCAGCATTTAAGGGTGCATCACAGTTCACTGGGGGGGGGTGGGGGGGGTGAGAGGTTCATGGTGGAACTTAATGAGACTTGCGTTCAAACCCGCAGGGTGGGCTAGGTGGTTCTGCTGTAGAGTCCATACTACCTGGAAAGCCATTTTACTGAATAACGTCAGTACTCATTGCTGCAGGGCTGACCGATGCTAGAGGCCAAACCTGTTTGGTCATGTGAATTCCCTGTGCAGTGCTAACAGATTCCAAGCCCCACCCCAGGTTACGTGAAACAATTCCTCAGGGTGCGTCTTTCACGATCAGGTAGATTTGGGAAACACTAGAACACTAGTTCCCAAACTTTACACACGTTAGAATCACCTGGGGAGCTAGTCTTGCTCTAGAGCAGTGAAATCAGAAGGTCTGGGAATTAATTGCAGCCAGCAATTAGTGTTTGTTTTTTAATTCCCAAATAGTTGTACGTGCAGTTTGGGGCCTGCTGCGTTAGGCCTTTTAAGAAAAGGAATGAAAAAGCAGGTATCTCATCAGTCAGCTCAGCAGCTGTCCACACCTAACACCCCGGGTGAACCCTGAAAGCAGGCCCAGTTGGTCAGGGGTGCAGTCAATGAAAATGAAACACTTGGTGAGGAATAATGGGCACAGCTAAGGGCAGCTTGGGGAGGGACGGAGCTAAGGCAGGTACCCACACCGACAAGCCCATGAAAGAGGGAAGCGGATTTAAATGCTTGGAAGTGTGACCCCTACTATCTGGGATTACCACGCGGTGGGACGGGACAGGAAGCCACGGGCCCCAAAGGCACCGGTGACCACCCCCGAGCTCGGTTCCCGGCAGCAGATCGTCGGAATGGGAAGTGAAAACAATGACTGAGGGATTCAGGCAAAGTGCACCCCCCTTCCCCGGCCGAAGGACAGCACAGAGCAAGGCAGAGGGACGGGGAGCAAGAAAGGGGAGGGTGACGGTCCAGCGGGGTCTGCCTGACAACCCGACCTCACAGCGGTCGCTGCCCCGAGCCCGACCCCGGTGGCGAGGGGCGTGTCGCCCGCCCGCTGCGCCCGCCGCGCCCGTCCCACCTGGAGGCGCCGCGGGGCTCCCCGAGGGCGGGGCCGGGGGGCCGGGGAGGTCCCCGCGCCCCCCGCCCGGGCCGCGCCCGCCGCGCTCACCCGATGACGTAGGCCAGGATGAGCAGCTGCACCGCCCGGTTCATGAGCCCCACTTTCCGGCTGCGGATGAGCACGATGCGCGGCGTGTCGTACTCGAACAGGAAGGCCGCCAGCACCGAGCAGCAGCGCGCCATGGCCGCCCGCCGGCTCCCCGCCCGCCCGCGGCTCCGGCCCCGGCCCCGGCCCCGCGCGGGAGGCCCGGAAGGAGGCGGCGCGGCCCCGGGCACCGGGCCAGGCGGAAGGCGCGCCCGCCCCCTCGGGTACGACCGGCGCCCCGTGGCTGGGCGCGCCCGCGGGGAGAGCGACCGCCCCTCCGAGGGGGCGGGGCCGGGGCGGGGCCGAGCGACCCCTCCGGAGCCGTCGCGGGGTGGACCCCCTCCCGAGGGCCGGGGCGAAGAAGGCCCCCCTTAGAGGAGCTGGAGCCCTGGCGGACGGAGTGACCGCCCCCTTGGCAAGGAGTCACCCTCTCGGGGGACCTCGGTGGAGTCGGGGGTGATGCGCGACCCCCCGAGGGGGCCCACGATCTGCGAGAGACCTGGGGGAGGGCCCGCGGGGACAGCGTAGGTGGAGGGGCATCCCTCCGGGGTCCTAGCTGCAGGCTCTGATGGGGGCCGGGGCGCAGGGGCGCAGGGGGCAGCGCCGCCCCGTCAGCCTCTGCGGGGGACAGACCTGAATACCAGGTGCCCTGGGAGCCCTGGCTGGGGCACTCCGCCCTGGAGAGGTCCTCGGGCCACACCCTAATCCAGTGCACCTGCTTCCTTAGCTGCAGGACAGGGGAGGAAGCGGCCGCCGGCGAGGGGTCTCCGTGGCCATCCTTCGGGCCGAGACAGTTGTATCACCACTTGAGGGAGAAGGAGATGAGAGGCAACACCCACAGCCCCACCACTGGAACCTACTATTTGCACATTTGTGCCTTCCCTTCAGGTATGTTCGCAGAGATGTGTTTTCTGTTTAGTTTCATTGATTCATTCAGCAAATTCTTGATTGATCAGCACCTTCCCTGTGCCAGGCGCCCACTCGTGGTCAGAACAAGTCAAAACATCTTGGCTTCGCCGAGTAGAGTCAATTCTGGTAAATGACTGTGTGGAAGATTTTCGTTTGTAATCATAGTCAGCAAGGGTGCTTTTCACTTCCCGATTCGTACGGCCTGTTTTCCATGTAATTGCAGAGTCATTGATGATGGTTGTTTTAACTCTGTGGACCGTTTCTTCCAGGGGGTGTACTCTGATTTCCCTAACTGCTTTCACCTGATTGCTTCCAGTTTGTAGATCCTGTGCATAATATTTGATACAATATTTTAGTTCATTTCTTGGATGTGGGATTTCCTTAAGCCACATTACCCTGTTTTTGTTTTTTTTTAATCCTCTCCCCAGGACATTTTTCAATATTTTGTTCAGATAGAGTGGGAAGGAGAGAGAGAGAAACATCCTCGTGAAAGGGACACATCCAGTGGTCACCGCCCACACAACCCAACCAGGGCCGGGGACAAACTGCAACCCAGGTACATGCCCCTAGCGGGAACCGAACCTGGGTCTCTCAGGACCGCAGGCTGATGCTCTAACCACTGAGAAACCGGCCAGGGCACCCTATTTTTCTTCATATAACAGTTGAATAATAAGAAAACTTGCAACCTGAAGCTAATATAATATTGAGTGTCAACTGTACTTGAAAACTAAAAAAAAATTTTTTTTAAACAAAAAAGTGGAATGGATGAAAAAGGAAAATGTGCAGGAAACAGTCAGCATCTGCCTCTAGAGATGGAATAGTTGAGTTAGAAGGAGAAATAGAGTTGCCACCTGCCTCAATGCAAAATGGTCCCAGGAAAAGGTGGTGCATGTTAAGTGGTATTTTATTCATTCGTTTGACAGATACTTACTGAGGGCCTGTTGTGTGACTGGCAGTGTTCTTGATGCTAAGGATGTGAGGGTGAACAGACCGATGAAGTCTCTGCCAAAAAGGAGCGTGGTGTGGCGGGGAGGGTTTACATGCTAGGTAGAAAAAGGAAAACCTTGTCTCTAACTTCTCACTGAAAAATGCTTTTCCTTAAGAATCAAACACATTTTCAGCTCTCCTTAATTCTTATCCATAGTGATGAGTGGTCCCAGCTTTACAAATACTGAATTGAAAAGGTGTGCTTGCATTTTGGAACAAAGTTGATTAAGAGAAATGTAGAAGTACAACTTTTACCAAATTACTGGTTGGTATTATATCCTTAAGCTCAACCAAAGAAGCTGATCCTGAAAATTGACTAGGAAAAGAAGTTATTTCATGTACTGTCTTGCCCTTAGGTTATCTCTCTTTTAAAAACAGATTTCCTGAGGCCCTGGCTGGGTAACTCAGTTGGTTAGAGCATCATACCAATACACCAAGGTTGCAGGTTTGATCCCCCTCAGGACACCTACAAGAAGCAACCAATAAATGCATAAATAAGTAGAACAATAAATCGATGTTGCTTTCTCTCTCTCAAATCAGTAAATTAATAAAAATGTATTGAGGTATAATTGACATATAATAAACTACACATATTTAAAATGTACAATTTGATAAGTTTGACATATGATATACCCATAAAACCATCACCACAGTCAAGATAGTGAATATAGCCAATGTACTGGCCAGAATAATCCTAGTTTATGTAAATGAAAGTAACTGATGATTGCCCTGGCCAGTTTGGCTCAGTGGTTGGAGCTTCAGCCTGCGGACCAGAGTTGTGGGTTTGATTCTGGTCAAGGGCACGGACCGCAGTTGTAGTTCGTCCCTGACCCTGATCAGGGTTGTGTGGGAGGCAACCAATTTGTGTGTCCCTCTCACGTCGATGTTTTTCTCTCTCCCTCCCTCCCACTCTATCTGAAGATAAATAGAAAAAAAAATGTTCTTGGGTGAGGATTGGAAATAAAAAAAAAAAGAAAGTAACTGATGATTATAGTTGGGGCTTTTCACATCCATACATCTTTTTTTTTTTTAGTATGTTTTTTTGATTTTTAGAGAAAGAGGAAAGGCGAGAGAGATACATCGATGTGAGAGAGAAACATCGATCAGCTGCGTCCTGCACGCCTCTTACTGGGGACTGAACCCACAACCCGGGCATGTGCCCTGACTGGGAGTCGAACCTGGACCTCTCAGTCCATGGGATGATGCTCAGTCCACTGAGCCACACCGACCGGGCGCATACACACGTCTTAACCACATTCAGTTGCATATTTGTCGTTGTATGCTTGACTGAGTGTCGTCAGTTATTGATCCACCTAGGGAATTTAGTTTACAAAGAAATAAGATTTAGTTTAAAAACTAAATAAGGGGCCAAGACAATTCAATGAGGAAAGAACAGTCTTTTCAACAAGTGCTGGAACAACTGGATGTCCACCTGCAGAAGGATGAAGTTGGACCCCTGCTTTCGACCGTGTATAAAAATTTAACTCAGAATGGCCCGGGTGGCGTGGCTCAGTGGATTGAGCGTTACCCCATGCACAGAGAGGTTGCTTGTTCAATTCCTGGTCAGGGCACATGCCCAGGTTGCAGGCTCAATCCCCAGTAGGAGGCATGCAGGAGGCATGCAGGAGGTGGCCAAAGTTTCCTCAGGGAAAAAAAAGTACATACCCCAAAATAATAGGGCCAATCCTTACGTTCTCTCTTCATAGGGGAACACCTAGGCCCTCACACAGAGCGCAGTTTTATTTTATTTTATTATTTTTTTTAATCCTCATCCGAGGACATTTTTCCATCTTTCTATTCAGATAGAGTGGGAGGGAGAGAGAGAAACATTGATGTGAAAGGGACACATCGAGTGGCCGCCACCCGCACGACCCAAGCAGAGCTGGGGACAAACTGCAACCCAAGTACATGCCCTCAGCGGGAACCGAACCCGGGTCTCTTGGGACCGCAGACTGACGCTCTAACCGCTGAGCCAAACCGGCCAGGGCGAGCGCAGTTTTATTTTATTAAAAATTTTTTTTTCCCTTTATTGATTTTACAGAGAGAGGAAAGAAGAGGGAGAGAGAAACATTGATGAGAGAGAACATTGATTGGCTGCCTCCTGCATGCCCCCCACTGGGGATCAGTCCCACAACCTGGGCATGTGCCCTGACCGGGAATCGAACTGGCGACCTCTTGGTGCGTGGGTTGATGCTCAACCACTGAGCCACACCAGCTGGACTAACGCATTGTTATGTTAGATACAATTTTGAATCCGGCTTATCTGGTATCCTTGGCTGCATGTTAAGCCAGCTCACTCACTACAACATTGTGTAAAAACTGCCCTTCCCTACAGAGATGGCCCCAGAAGCTATTTTCTACTGTGACCTTATCAATTGAACCACAGGGGTAACCTGACCAAAAACAGGGTCAATCTGATTGTCTCCTTTGGGACAGTTGCCCTGGGAGAGAGATAGATAACATTTTGTTCTCTGTGAGTGACTAGAACCGAATTGAGTAAAAGTGACAGTCATCTTTTTTTTTTTTTAATTTATTGATTTTAAAGAGAGGAAGGGAGAGAGAAACATCAATTTGTTGTTCCACTTATTTATGCATTCATTGGTTGATTCTTGCCCTGGCTGGGGATCGAACCCGCAACCTTGGGGTATCGGGACAGTGCTCTAACCAGCTGAGCTACCTGGCCAGGGCCAGGGCAGAGTCATCTGGGCGGAGAAACCAAGGAGAGGAGTCTGCAGAACCAAAGAATGACACAGATGGGCAAAGGGGCACAGAGGTGCGAGAGGCTAAGAAAATGGCCTCTGGTTTTTCTGAGTTTCTGCGCCCTGGTTCTTCCCCCTTGGTTCACCTTTGCCCTTGAGGTCACCCCCATAACCTTATAATAAATGCACATTTTTTCCCCTTGAGCTGGTAAGCTCTTCAAACTTGGAATTGAAAATACTTTGGTTATGGTGCTAAGAAGAATAGACTGCCACTGGTAGTGTGGGCATTAAAGCAATGTTTGCATGAGCGCAGCAAAGGAGAGAGGTGGGAGGCACCGCTGAGGCCACCAGTACTAAGAGCAGCAGGAACAGCCCATGAAGAGAAATAGGTCCCTATAAAACACAGAGCCAGGAACTCCACAAAGCCCATCAGTCTGGGCCCATTTAGTTGAGAGGCCAGCAGTGGCCAACCTCCATGTGCCTCAGGGTGTCATTTGGTTATAAGAGTGTGTGTCACAATGGCCTTGAGCCACAAAAGGCCAGTCAGATGAAGCAGTGTCCTTTGTTCAGGATTATGTTCACTGAAAAAATGTGTACATTAAATGTTCAGGCATTGGAAGATGGAAGATTCACTTATCTGGCACATAGACAATGTGGAACAAGTCACTGTGTGACAGATACACGTGGCCCACGTATAGTCATACATACCTCCAGAAACTGCACATCTAAACGCAGAGCTAGTGGGCAGCAAACGTGAACAGTGATCAGTTATTTTATTACTTCCTGGTGCTTTCTCCATGGCATCTTTGAGGCTGACGCTGTCCTAGACAGAAGGAAAAGCCTAGCTCTGATCTAGGAGGCCACATGCTGACCACAGACACCCTGTGCTGTCGGCTGGATCAGCGGGTCTCACCCTGTCAGACCCAACATCCCTTTGATTTATTTTTTTATTTTGTGTGTGTGTCTTGTGATCTTTATTAGATATTAGATACTAGACCAGCACTTTCCTAAACCATTTTATTTATTTATTTTTCATTTATTTTTGTTATAGATGTTCCAATGTCCCTTTTTTATTATTATTTTTTAATCCTCACTGAGGACATTTTTATTTATCTTCCGATAGAGTGGTAGGGAGAGAGAGGAAGAGAGAATGGGAGACATAGAGAGAGAGTCTCTCTCTCTCTCTCTCTCTCTCTCTGACTGGTTGCCTACTGCACAACCAGGGCCGAGGATGAACTGCAACCGAGGTACGTGTCCTTGACCAGGATCAAACCCGTGACGCTTTGGTCCATGGGCTGACACTCTAACCACTGAGCCAAATCAGCCAGGGCTTCAATGTCCCTTTTATTTTTTTAATCCTCATCCGAGGATATTTTTTGCATTTATCTTCAGATAGAATGGGAGGGAGAGAGGGAGGAAGGGAGAGAGGGAGGAAGAAAGAGAGAGAGAAACATCGATGTGAAAGGGACACATCAAGTGGCTGCCACCCACACGACCCCAACCAGGGCCGGGGACAAACTGCAACCGAGGTACGTGCCCCTAGCAGGAACTGAACCTGGACTGTATTGTCTGCAGGCCAATGCTCTAACCGCTGAGCCAAACAGGCCAGGGTAAGAATTCTTTATATATTCTAGAAACAATTTTTTACCTGATGTATGATCTGCAAATGTTTTCTCCCATTCAGTGGGTGGGGCTCATTACAGGTTATTGAAGCAGAGAAAATGGGGAGTATGATATTCCTGCAGATGAACTGGACCTATTTTTGTAATTTTGTCTTGAAATCCCAGCACATTTGCCTTTTGATCTCTAGGATGTAAGAAGATCTCAAAGACCACATCCTTTGATAGGCAACAGAGAATAGAAGATGGATGGGAGGCCCTGGCCGGTTTGGCTCAGTGGTTAGAGCGTCGGCCTGCGGTCCAGAGAGACCCGGGTTCGGTTCCTGCTAAGGGCATGTACCTCGGTTGCAGTTTGTCCGCGGCCCTGGTTGGTCGTGCGGGTGGCAGCCACTCGATGTGTCCCTTTCACGTCGATGTTTCTCTCCCTCTCTCTCTTCCTCTCTCTCCCTCCCACTCTATCTGAACAACAACAGAAAAGAAGCTGGATAGGGGAGAAAGCCAGGACTAGAAGGGATGGTTGAAGAACTGTGAGGGCGACTGTGGAGATGATCTGATATCGCTGAAAACAACGGTGTTCATGAGTGGATGCTGTGAGTACCAGGATGCACGTGGACATGTAAGGTTATTGACCAGTTGTGCATCCATAGATGAGCCATTTGCTTTTTGGGAGCCTGTTTCTTTACATATGAAACGGGGGTCAGTGGTGTTGTGTCGACGACGACATCATCTTCGTGACAGTAACAGCTGAGGCCCTGCCGGGTGCTTTCAGGGCTTCATTTCGGTCGGTTCACGTGACCAGCGGGGTCGGTGCTGCGACGTGGAGCCAGCGGACCCTTAGATCGCGCACACGGTGCACCAGGGTCTGAGCCCACGTCTGTCTGACTCCAGAATCCTCGCTTTTCACTGCTGTGTTACGGAGCCTTAAAATGTTGTGAAATTGAGAGAGATGGTCCCATCTGCCCGCCCCGCCGGGGAGGGGCTCACCCAAGGGACAATGACCGCCACCAGCACATCTGTCCAGCTCTCACCCTGGGGTCAAACAGCAGTCTTCCCGTTGTCTCTGGTGCCTGTCAAGCTGCCTCCCCGACGCTGGAGCCTGGAGGGAGCCAGTCCAAGTTTATGAAATGGTGAAAGTACAATGCAGCCTTCAGGATGCCCTGGTGGAAACTGCCCTTTCTCAACTCTGGCACCGGGCTGACGTCACTGGCTTGGAGTTGAGGTAGCAAGGAAGGGAGCTGGGAGCCTGCACGGATGGATGGCCAGTGCCATTTCTCACACTGTGAGTGAGTTCATCCCCTCGGGCCCCCCTCGCCGCTGGGAGAGACAGGTCTTCCTCTTTTCCATGTTCTTTGTGACTTACTTCCTGCCCCTCTTTGGAAACATGGCCATGACGTGGGCAGTGCGCTGGGACCACCAGCTGCACACCCCGATGTACATTCTGCTGGCTGATCGCTCCTTCCTGGGGATCTGCTATGTCAGCCCTGATGTGCCCAACATGCTGGCCAGCTCTCTCTCCCAGGCCCAAACCTCTCCTTCGCTCGGTGGGCACAGCGAATGCTTGTTTCTCTCCATCATGGCCATGACCGGTCCCTGGGCCGCCCCCTGCAGCCTCACCGTCAGGACTGAAATTCTGCAGCAGCCTGGACATTTTTTGCTGGGTGGACCGTTTCCTCTGGTTTCTGGTCCAGTGATATCTCTACCCAGCTACCCTTTGGTGGCCTGCATGTGACTGACGACTTTCTGTGTGACCTGGGTCCTTTGCTGGCCCTGGCTCCCGCCTGTGTCCCAGTTCCAGGAACTGTTCTCATGTGTGGCACCACGAGCTCCCTCCTCATCTTTGCCACCTTCTCCTGCATTATTGGCTCCTGCACCTTGGTACTGAGGCCGTAACCCAGGTGCCCCCCGTTGCTGGCTGGAAGAGGGCCTTCTCCACCTGCTCCCACACCTGGCCCTCTGTGGTTCGGTCGTGGTGACAGGTACGCCCAGGGACAGGACAGACAGAGAGCACACAGAAGTTCACAACTCTGTTCTACTCAGTTTTGACCCCTTTTTTCAACCCCATGATCTACAGCCTCTGGAATAAAGAAATGAAGGGTACCTTGGAGAAAGTTCTAGGAGGTTCCTAAAATTGGTCTGTGATTTAGTGAGTTATTCCCAGATGAGTTCAGACTGTGAGCCTCCTGGCAGTGAACCGTTAAAACTGGAAAATAGATGTGAACTTTTTGAAGGAGCCATTTCAAAATCCTAAATGCCAGGACATGAACGAAGTCTTTCTTTAGGCAGAATTAATTGCCTCTTCCACAGAACATTACTTGTACTTCTATTTAATGTATCTTTTCTTCTTTCTTGTGTTACAATTAGCTGTTTATAAACCCATCACCGTGCCTCCCCATCCTTACTAGACTGAATTTCTTAAGAGCAGGGACCATGCTTTATTAATTTCTGTGATCCCAGAACCAACAAAGTACCTAGCACAAAAATGTCAAAAATGTCAATTTAAACTTAAAATATATACTGTTAAAAAATGCTGTGAAATCATTTTGTCTAAAACATTGCATAGTCCTATGTGGGACTGTTGTTATGGTTCCATTTCTTGGTGTAGACTAAGATTAAGGATAATGAGGATCGCGGGATCACCTTGAAATGGGAGAAATCTTGCTTGTGGAGATGACAGTTACTGGAACCCTCATACATTTCATCATGTTCCCTGACATTAGTGTACAGCATAATACAATATTTTTCAAGTTTATTTAGAAGCTATTAGATACCTAAATATTTGGAAGTCTGTCTTACCTGCCAGACTTGGGAAAACAAGACCCAAAGATAAAGTCCCATGAGTGTCGAATCTGGGAACTTCCTACGATGATGTCTGCATTACTGTGGTGGAATAATAATCACCACCCCGCTCAGGACACCCATGTCCGATGGCTGGACCTGTGAACATGTTACCTTGCATGGCAGAAGGGACTTTTGTGATTAAGTTAAGGATCTTGAGATGGGGAGAGCATCCTGGGTTATCCTGGGGCGTCCACTCCAGTCACAAGGGTCTTCACGAAACGGAAGGGAGGGGCTGAAGAAGGAGTCAGCGACGGCCGTGTAATGACAGGAGCAAAGGTCAGAGTGACGAATGCCAGCGGGGGCCTGAGCCTAGGAAAGTAGCTGGACGAGGCAAGGACTGGATCCCCCCACAACCCACCCCTTCCCGAGCCTCCGGAAGGAACGCAGTCCTGCCGACACACTGGTTTTAGTCCGTAAGACCCATCTGGGCTTCTAACCTCCAGAACTTTAAAATAACAGATTTGCGTTGTCCTAAGTCACTAAGTCCGTGGTAATTTGTTACAGCAGTAACAGGAAACTAATACAGTGATTAACTCCATAGAAACATTATGAACATAAGATTCTTTATTCAGATTAAGCCCCCAAGAATGTCATTTACCATCTTTAGTCTTTAATCTTGGGATAGTTTGATTTGTTTTCTTTGGGGCAGGTTTTGTTTTACATTTTTTTTACGTATTCTCAAATGCATGGCAAGGGACTAGGGCTTAAGGGAGAAGTACAAAGCTAACTCCAATAGATGAATGATTATTCCTCCACAAAGGAATTTTCATAAGCACAGAAAATAAATCTCTCACCCAAGCAAAGTAAGAGCTTACAAAATATTCAAGACCATTTGTGTGAATTTAGATTTTTTTTTCCCCTTAGAAAATTAGGCCATGAAGATTTTTAACAGAGTAGAAATGTCTGCCTCATTTGACGTTTCTGATGACGTTTTTGTGATAACTGGGTGGGAACCCTATGTGCTGGTAGAAAAAGACTCATGCTGGCACAGGTAATAGACCAGAGAGACAGAGGCGACAGAAGACACAGATTTAACTTGAAAACCTTACAGCACTTTGAATCCCACTCAGTGTCTTGTTTGTGTGTGGTACAGCTTCAAGCAAGGGAGGTCAAGCCTTAGGTGATCGATGGCCCTGTGTTTCTGGGACTGAGAAGTTTCCTGGGATGTGGAACTTTCAGTGCTAAAGCTGGATAAGTCCCTGGCCAGCAGGACGAGTTGGTTGCTTGGAGGGATTAAGTCGACTGGCTTCAGGCTGGTTATGAAAGCATGATTCTGGGTTCTGAGCTAGGACCCCAGAGGCCATCAGGACCACTCCCCCCCCCTCTTCGTCCACCCCAAGCTTCACTCTCTGGAACTGTACCGACTAAACTTGTTACAGATCTGTTAAAAAAGGGGGGGGAGGGGTTGCTGCCCTGGTTGATGTGGCTCGGTTGGGCGTCATACCATGCACCAAAAGGTTGCTGGTTCGATTCCTGGTCAGGGCACATGCCCAGGTTTCAGACTCAATCCCTGGTGGGGGGGCCTGCAGGAGGTGGCCAGTCAATGTTCTGCTCTCACATCGAAGTTTCTCTCTCGCTCTCCTGCTCCCCTCCTCTATCTCTAAAAAAAATCAATTAAAAAATATTTTTAAAAAGAGGGGTTGCTGCCCTGGTCAGTTTGGCTCAGCGGTTAGAGCGTCAGCCCGCAGACCAGGGAGTCCTGGGTTCGGTTCCCGCTAAGGGCACGTCGGTTGCAGTTTGTTCCTGGCTCCCGTTGGGGTCGTGTGGGTGGCAGCCAGTCAGTGTGTCTCTCTCATGTCGATGTTTCTCTCTCTCTCTTCCTCCCTTTCTCCCTCCTACTCTATCTGAAGATAAATGCAAAAATGTCCTTGGGTGAGGATAAAAAAAAAAAAGTTGCAGGAAGCAGGGAGGCTTTGTGTGTAGCCTCTTAACCACACTTCTGATCTTTTATCAGACAACTTCAAGCTTAGACGTTAGAATAAAAAGAAACAACAAAAAGCATCTGTGGGGAAGGTGAAGGAAAAGAGTAGGTGGATCTGTCATCCCACATTCTGACTGTCTGATGCCTCCATGGGTGACAGAAACTCACCAGGAATGAGGCACCAAAAAATAAAGGTATAAAGATTGAGAAGCCATCAGAATGGAAACCTGTAGCTGTTACTAGAATTCTAGGAGTAAGAATTTCAATCCTGAAGTAGTCATGTATAATCCACTTAAAAATGTTTTTTTCTTTATTGATTTTAGAGTGAGGAAGGGAGAGGGAGAGAGAAACATCAATGAGAGAGAACATTGATTGGCCGCCTCCTGCAGTCCCATAACCTGGGCATGTGCCCTGACTGGGAATCGAACCAGCGACCTCTTGGTGCATGGGTTGATGCTCAACCACTGAGCCACACTGGCTGGCTGTATAATCCGCTTTTTAAAATTATCTTGGAAAAGTAGCAAAAAGGAAAGTTCAGTCTGGCCTAATGAACTTGATTCCTGAGTTGAAAGCCAGATGAAATCCTGGATCACAAAAAGAAGGGTTTTGTTCATCTCATTTTAATACAGTAGAAAGCAGCTAGCTGGCTTTTAAAAAAGTATCAAAATGGTACATCGTAGAGTATGTATAAAAAAGCCTGACATCCTTCATCAGTCACAGTGTTGAAGACTGGTCTCTGTTTGCAGTGGTGGTTTAGAAGTAGTCCATTCTAGTGCCAAAACCATGAGAAGGACAGCCTGCAGGGGGTCCTAGGCCCTGCGACTGTCCATTTTCATAGTCTTAGAGGCTGATGTGTAGAAATGGTGAAGGTTTGGTGTGGGTTGCTTTTTCAGTAGCATCCAGACTACACTCACTTTAATTGGCTGCAAAGTGCAGGATGTTAAAAGCATAAAAGAAGCCTTTTCCTGTTTTTAAACAGCAGCAGTTACTTCCAGTCATAGAAATGGGATGCAACTGGAATGTATTGGGTAGCTTGGCAGTTGGCGTTGATAGATTCCAGGGCTGGGCTGGTGAGTCACCTGTTTGGTCTGTAGCCCTCCTGGAACTGCCGACTAGGAACGTAGGCCCCTGCAGGGCTTCAGGGGTGGTCCAGGCTCCCTAAGACCTTTAGGGCCAGGGAAGGTATAGGCTGAGTCTGTGTCCCCAGGAATTAGGCTTGCTCTCTTGTCCCAGTTATCTGTTGCGATGTAACAAAGAACACCAAACATAGTGGCTTAAAACAGTTTTGTTCTGTGGGTTCACTGGACAGCTCTCACTTGGGGTGTCGCATGCAGTTGCAGACATGTATTAGCAGGCTCTGGAAACATCTGAAGATTTCTCTCCCATGTCTAGTGACTGAGCTTGTATGACTTGAAAGCTGGGAATGGTCAGGCATCTCTCCTCCACATGGCTGCTTGGGCTTCCTCACAGCATGGCCCTCTCAGGCTAGTCAAGCTTTTACCTGGAGGCTGGCTTCCTTCACAGCAAGAGTGTGGAGGGACAGGGAGTGGAAGTTGCCAGTATCTTAAGTCCAAGACCCTGAAGCTGGCACAGCCTCACTTCCACTATTGGATAAGCAATCAGAGCTGCCCAGACGCAAGGGGAGGAGACACAACCCTCAGGTCCTGAGGGACACGGGCCAAAGAATTTGTGGCCACGTTGAATCCTCCACGTTCTCCAACCAGGACCCAAGACCCAAAGGGTTTGTTCAGAGTTGGACGTTATCCTCGTCTGACCTCATAATGAGCTGCTTTGTGTTCATGTAACTGCATTAACAAGAAAGTTTGGGTACACCGTCTCAATTTTTCCTCCCAATAGCTCTGAGATAGTAGGTTGGATAAAGTAAGGCGACTGAGGTACAGAGGTTAAAGGCCTAAGTTCACACCACTTCACAGGGACAGAATCGAGACAGACATCTGAATCTGTGACTCGGTCCACGCTGAGGGATCCTGGCGGAGGGATTCTGGCTTGTTCGCGTGTGTCCAGGCCTCTCTGCTCGTCACATACAGAGCTAATCTGGCCACACATCTTCGCAGCCGAAAGCAGTCCAAGGTGCAGGCAGAGGTAATGTTACTATGACTGTTCAGCGTGGTCCCATCAGTAAGGACTCTTGAAGCCACTGTACTGGCCTTCGCTCTTGGGAAACTCCTTCCGGATCCTCCAGCGGCAGCAGCTGGGCAGGATGGCGAAGTCGGCCAGGTCCTGGGAGCCAAAGCGCCAGGCCGCGTAGCACCTGTAGGCACAGTGGCGCAGCTGGCTGTTGGCGGAGCCCGCATCCAGCACCAGCAAGGGCTCCTGGTAGAGCAGGAGGAACCGCAGGACGTGTCTGGACAGCACGAGCTGCCTGAATGGCTCTGAAGTAGTGATGCAGGCCCCCGGCTTCCTCCGACAGCAGAGCTCCTCCAGGCACCCGCAGCCCTCGGGGAGCTGGGACGGGACGCAGTTCCCGCACTGGCACCAGCTCGGACGGCCGCCCGAAGGAGGCGTCACCGCCTCGCTGAGCAGCTGGATCTGCTCCGGTTGTCCCGGAACGCGGGCTGGGTCTTGGAGGGCCAGGGGCAGCCGGGACAGGTCTCTGCGGTCCAGCGGGGGTCTCTGAAAAAGCGAAGTTTCCAAACCCGTCAGCAATGGCAACCCTTAGAGTTCTAGGTTCTTTTCTTTTATTACTAAGTTCTAAACTTACATTTACTGTTACATCACTACTAATAGCTACCGTGTGTTAAATGTATGTATCAGGGCGGTGACAGTCTTTTACAAGCATTGTGTCATTTAAGCTTTTTTTTTTATCCCCACCCGAGGACATTTTTCCATTTTTTGTTCAGATAGAGTGGGAGGGAGAGAGAGAGAGAGAAACATTGACATGAAAGAGACACATCGAGTGGCCGCCACCCACACGACCAACCAGGGCCGGGGACAAACTGCAACAGAGGTACGTGCCCTTAGCGGGAACCAAACCCGGGTCTCTCAGGACCGCAGGCTGACGCTCTGACTGCTGAGCCAAACCGGCCAGGGCCATTTAAGCTTTTGAAGCATCGCATGAGATATGTGTCCATACCTCCATTGTTTAGAAAGAGAAATTCAGAATATCCAGGCCTCGGTGCAGATGTCACCTTTTCAGAGACCTTGCTCGGACCACCCAGTCTGGGTAGTCCCCCTCTCCCACTTCATTCTCTTATCGCATCGTGAGATGCTACGTTCTTCGCATTACTGACTGCCATCCGAAAGGATCTTTTCATCTGATATGTTTACCTGATGATTCTTCTGCATGAGAGCAGGGACCCTGTCTGTTTTGTTTGTCATGTCCCCGATGCCGAGGGCAGTACCCAGCACAGCAGTCAGTCAATACTTGTTGACTTGGGCTCTGCTGGCAAATCCGTCTGCTGTGTTCTGAGAGGAGTTGCCATCATTTATAAATGTCTACTCTTTGTGACATATACCCTTATTCACCAGACAAAGAAAGTCTGAGTCAAGTACCTTAAACGGGAATCGTTCTTGTACATGAACGTTCCCAGGAGCATGGTTTTAGACTTTGAGCCTCCTGGTCTGCGAGACAGTCCATTTCTGTTGTTCTAAGCTCCTCAGTTTGCGGTAACTGATGATGGCAGCCGTTGGAAACTAATACGTTCGAGAAGATGCCCAACAACCAGAACTGCCCGGGACGGTGTGAGCTAGAACACCCGCTGAGAGGAGTGTTTGGTGGTAACTACTAAAGCTGGACACATGCCTGCCTGTGACTTGGTGGTTTCACTTTTACGTTTACCATGTGTTTATCATAGCAGCACTGCCATAATCACTGAAAAGAAGCTATTCAAATGTCCATCAGCCACGGAAGGAGAAACTGGATGTTCATAAGACAGAACTTATACAACAATGAGAATGAACTGTTGCCATATGCAACGTCATGGATGACTGTCACAAAGATGATGTCGAGTCAAAGAAGCCAGACACTCAACAGAGTATAAACTGAATAAACTTGAAACAAAACATTTTTTTTAAATTCTATAAGAGGTAAAACTAACCTTTGTATAGAAGATGACTTTTAAGGAAAGGTAGTGATTGGATAGAGACATCAAAGGGATTTCTGCTAGTGATACTTTTTTTAACTGCGTGCTGGTTACCCGTGTTTACTTTGTTAAAATGCATCAAGTATGATTTGTACAAATTTCTAGATGTTTATATTTAATAGTAATTAAAAAAATTTTTTTCTTTATTGATTTTAGAGAGAGAGGAAGGGAGAGGGAGAGAGAGATAGAAACATCGATGAGAGAGAACATTGATTGGCTGCCTCCTGCATGACCCCCACTGGGAATTTGACCCCCAATCTGGGCATGTGCCCTGACTGGAATCAAACCAGCAACTTCCTGGTGCATGGGTCGATGCTCAACCACTAAGCCACACCAGTTGGACGTAAGTTTTCTTTAAAAAAAAAAAAAAAGACTAAATGTTTTAACTTACTGGGACTTCTTTGCCTTTGACATCTTGTAGACTTCTCCCAAGTAGCTGCTCATCCACCATCCTTATGTGAAATTCATCCACAAAGGACACATATTTTAAGGTCTAGGGAAAGAAATAATTTACTTATTTTTTTGTATAGAATTATTAAGAATTGCATACCTGAACATATCTAAAGGCAAATATTATTCCCATTTACCAAATGGAAAACTTGTTTAAGTTCATCAAAAAGCCTTGCTAACCAAGAATGAATGACTCCTGAGTCTAAAGGTAAATCAGAAGTAGAACTCCATGCACCTTAATTTGTGGATTCAGAATATCCACAAGTTACTGCCTGATGTTTATGGGCTCCCAAGCGCTATGTAACCTTTCTGTGTTGTGTTCCCTCAATTTTTTTTTTTTTATCCTCACCCAAGGACATTTTTGCATTTATCTTCAGATAGAGCAGGAGGGAGAGAGGGAGTAAGAGAGAGAGAGAAACATCAACGTGAGAGAGACACATCGAGTGATCGCCACCCATACGACCCCAACCAGGGCCGGGGACAAACTGCAACCGAGGTACGTGCCCTTAGCGGGAATGGAACCCGGGTATCTCCGGTCCGCAGGCCGATGCTCTAACCGCTTAGCCAAACTGGCCAGGGCTGTGTTCCCTCGATTTAAATTATTCTAGATTATCTCCAGAAAATTATACTATTGCTACTTAAATTATTTATATTTTCATTAAATTTTATCCCATCTTGGGCCATGAAATAGTGATCATTTTTAGTCGCAAAGATGAACTTTTATTTCAGATTGCATACACGTGGGCAATGGACAGTGACTTGTATATTCAGTGACTGGAAAAGGACTGTCATGTCCTCAGATGAGGGGAAGACAGAAACCCTCCTTGTTGTTTTAAGTACCAGAGATTTCTCGTTGATTGGGGGAAATCAGGGAGTCAGGTATAGAGGACCAAAGTCGTAAAGTCCAAATTAAACAATCAAAACAATACGGATGAACTAAAGTCCCCTTTGACTAGTCCCTCGCCCCAGGCCTCTTTCCAGAACAAATCGTTATCATTTTTTGTGTGTCCAGTGCCTTTTAGTGTATATGTGTGTATATAATACACACAGAATTATATAGAATATATTCAAAATATATGTATGTGTGTTTATATATGTACATGTGTAAAATACATAGAATTAGTTTATGTGTGTAGTTCTTCTTTAACCTATATCATACCATATATATTGTTATGTAGGTTGCTTTTTTCCTCTCAACAACGTCTTAGATTTTGCCAGTACCTGTAGCTCAGTGGTTATGAGCACGGTTCCGAACCAGCCTGCCTAAGGAGGGATTTCAGCCCTGCGGCTCACTAGCTGTGTGAATGATGCAACCCTCCTGGGCCTCGGTGTCCTCATCTCCAGAAAGGGATAACAGCATCACCTCTCCGTAGGTTGTCGCGAAGACTCAGTGAGTTAATACGCAAAGGGCCCTTCGACGTGCGGTGTGAACGCTCGCTATTATTTCCGTCTACCTCATTCCTCTAACCTGGTGCCCGGGTCCCCGCCGTGCACGGCTCCTCGCGCAGCGCACCGGTGGACACCGCGTGTGCACACCGGCGGGCGCCCCGGGCCTTACCGGCTTCGGCTCCACGACCGACTCGCACTTTTTCCGGTAGTAGAACTCGTTCACCGAGCAGCCCGCGCAGCACTTGCAGTAGCGGTAGACGTGGGACCGGCAGCACGAGCTCGAGTACGTGCTGATGAGAAAGTCGATGAACACGGTGGCCTGGGAAGAACCCAGACGAGCGCACGTCAGCGAGACCTCTTTTGGCCCAGAGCGCCCCGTGACCGCGGGCAGGAGCAGGCCTTACCAAGCCGAAGTAGGAGAGGGTCGAGCCGATGTACACGATCAGCGGGATAATGTCGAATTTTCCGCCCTGGAAACAGCGAGCGGGCAAGGTCAGCGGGCCGAAGCGCAGAGGCCCACTGCCCTGCCCTGCCCCGCCCCTGTTCGCCCAGCAGAGGGGTGTCTGCTGCCCTGACTTTGATGGATGCACCCAACGAGTGCGTTCACGGCAACAGAGACTGGAGACCGTAGGAACCGCCTTCGCCCTGCTTCTGCCCCCCAAGCTGTGCTCGGAAACAGGACTGTTTTAAACAAAGAAGCGCCGGAACCCCCAAAGGAGAACCACGGGAGGCTGTTTCTCATCCAAGGTGGGGGTTTCAGACAGGCGGTCCCCGAAAGTGGCTTGAGATGACTTTAGCAGCAAAGGGAAGGGATGTCCCCACAAACTCATCCCTTAGGTGTCCTTGTGGTTTTTATTTTCAGTGGTCTTTCTACCCTCGCAACTGTATCTCACTGATTCCTGAGCTGCCGGGCAGCACGTTGCATACACGAGACGCTGTCGGGCAGCGTTGTGGGCATCTGGTGATTGTTTTGCATGCCCAGCATCCCCTCCTTCCTTCTCCTGGAGACAGCACCCCTGTTTTCCTTTGGAGAACTGTCTCTGTCCACACTCGGCGTGCAGGAGAGACGATTCCATGACGTGCTTGCTGTCTGCCCTGTGAGCTGGACCCTGGCTAAAGCAGAGACTGCTTGCCACAGACCCCCTTAGAGACGGAGCACGATCAGTGTTCATTCTGACTGAAATCAGCAGCCCTCCTGCCTCCTGCTACTACTGCTTCCTGGAACAGGCTGCCCTCCTGCCCTCCTCATCAAGCGTGCAAAGTAACTTTCTGTACCTGTGACCATCCCCTTTTTGCCCTATATAATTCCTGGGGCTCATTTCATCCTGCAGCTGCCAAAGAGGCGCCTTGGATGTACGTTTCCCCGATAAGCTCTATTATCAGGCTGGAGCGGCCTGCCTCCTCCTTGAGTCTTTCCCTGACCTCCACTTGCAGAGGGAGGTTTCAGTGCCAGGGCCTTTCCCTGGGTCTGTGTGTACTAACACTCGGTCCACGTAGCTCTGGGGAAAGGTGCCGGTTCAGAGCGGATCCAAGACCAGTACTGAGAGTATGGCCTGACCCTGGTTACAGTGATCAGTTGAGGTTGCTGAACTGGTAAGTTATAAGGAGCTGCCACACAAAGGTGGACAGCAGAGGGCGATGCCAAAACAGGGCACAGACGGAAGAGACGGAGAGAGGCAGATTCTTGGTGACGTTCGAGCATCTGGATCCAGCCATGCTCGAAGCCTGAAACGGCCCCTGGATCTTTCGGTTACGTGAACTAAAACAAAACATTTTTAAAGAAGACTTTTTTCCCTAAGCCAATTTGAGTTAGATTCTGTTCACTTACTAACTACTGTATTTTTCGGGGAGATTTCTTTCTTTCTCTTTTTATTAAGCATCAGAAAAAAACTTTTTAAATATATGTTTTTATAGATTTTTTTAGAGACAGAGGAAGGGAGAGAGAAACATTGATGCGAGAAACACAGATCAGCTGCCTCCTGCACGCCCCCTACTGGGGATTGAGACCACAACCCAGGTATGTGCCCTGACCCAGAATTGAACCAGGACCTCACAGTCCATGGGGTGATGCTCAATCCACTGAGCCACACTGGCCGGGCAGCATCAGAAAACTTTTAAAGTTGAATATTACATATTTTTTCTCCCTATCTCCCTCTTGTACTCATCAGATGACTGTTCGTGGACAGGACCCCAAGGACATTTCTTCCCCTCTCTTATCCCACCTGTAAGATGCCCAGGGCCAGCTGATGACTGTCACCAAAGCATTCACCCCTGGGGGCGCTACAGTGAACATTGGGACATGGTCATAGGAGTGCAGGTTCCAGTGGCTGGGAGCAGAGACTTACGGTGCCAAAAACCAGGATGTCAAAACGGATCCCAAAGACTTTTATCAAAGTCCGTTTCTCAACATTGTTTTCCTTATAGTACTTGGCGTATCTGTAGGAGGGAAAGGATCCATGTTTACAAAGATCTATCTGACAGTGCTAGTATTTTATGAAAAGAAAAAAATCAAAACAACAGCTGATCCAGTCTTCCCTTTTCATCTTCTGTGGTCGGCAGGGGACATAACCCAGACCCACGAATCACTCTGTCTCTGGCCACCCAAACCAAAGCGCCACTCCCCACGTCACCTCCTCCACTCCCACCATCACAGAGTGGTGAAAAGTCCGCTTTTTGTTTAAGATGCAAAGGAACAACTTTTAACCAACAACACAGGATTAGCGAAAAGCAGAGAGATTTAAAACACACACACACACACACGAGAAACCTTCAAGCAATCTGTTCTTTTTTAAGAGGGAAAAATAGGTTTTCTAGAATAAAGTGTTGGGGGTGCATCTTAGATACTAATCACTGGACTGGGGACAAGTACCTCAATAATCTGTTCCAACTCTGCTTTCTTATATTCTCTACGTGTCTGGTTGGCAGCCATCATCACAGGGCCAAACCACAAGTAAAGTTACTCACATGTCCCCTGAAGTCCAGCTCTGGCGAGTGCATGTCAATCATGTTACAAACTCTCCATCCAATCCCAACCATCTCCATCCATGTCCCCAGCCATCTTTTTGACCTCATTCGGACAATATTTTCACTGCCTGAAATCACCCAGGGCCAAGTAGCAAACAACCAGCGACCACCCCTCTAGCC
The DNA here is from genome assembly GCF_014108415.1 of Molossus molossus. Taxonomy (NCBI): domain Eukaryota; kingdom Metazoa; phylum Chordata; class Mammalia; order Chiroptera; family Molossidae; genus Molossus; species Molossus molossus. The sequence continues at coordinate 34,241,785 of NW_023425358.1, read as the reverse complement.
CAGAGCCCACCTACATTACTCAGATCAGTCAGTTCTAAACTGTTCCCCCTGCCCTGCCCTGCCCTGCCCTGCCTTGCCCTGCCTTTCCCAGGGCAAACACAAGAAAGGCTCCGGGCCATGCTCTCCCCTTGCTCCTACCTCCTGGCCAAGCCTAGTGCTCCCCCTGGTGGCCGTGTGTGGCATAGCATGCATCCTTTTCGGAAATGGAATAAGTCTTTCAATGACATCCACCTCACTGTGTCATCACTCAGTCATCTTGTAAATTAAGACCCACGTGCAAATCACAATCACCTCAAATATGCATCTCTCACAGTGCTATAGTCAGGAAAAGTGGTGCGTTGTATTTTTCATGAACAATTAGGTAGGCTTAAACCATAGACCTCAAGAAACTTTTAAATCTGCCCCTCCCTTGGTCCACCTTTCAGTGGCTGTTTTTAGGTAGCAGTATTTATTTTCTTTCTGAGTTATTAATTCACAATCTATTTACAGGTGTGGGGATAAAAGAAAACTTAGAAGACAGGTGCTCTGCTGGAACACAGTATAGAACATCTGAAACTTTTTTTTTTAACTCTCAAAACCCGACGTTGAGATTGGTTAGATATTTTCAGGCGATTTAATGTGTTTCCGGCCAGAGGGGTTTCAACATCTTTGCATCTGATTGTTCTCATTCTATAATGGTTCTTTCTTCTGCTGCTCTGTTGAGTGACTGTGGTTTTTTTGTTTTTTGTTTTTTTGGCTTGCTTCTAAAAAATTTTTTTTCTTTATTGACTTTAGAGAGGAAAGGAGAAGGAGAGAGAGAGAGAGAGAGAGAGAGAGAAACATGGTTGAGAGAGAACATCGATTGGCAGCCTCCTGCATGCCCCCCACTGGGGATGGGGCCCACAACCTGGGCATGTGCCCTGACCGGAAATCGAACCAGCGACCTCTTGGTGCAGGGTCGACGCTCAATCACTGAGCCTCAGCGGCCAGGCGAGTGACTAGGTTTTAACTCACAGAGCAGGCATGCATTCCCAGTCCATGCCCGCGGTTGCACCCTCTATGCAAGTTGGTTTGACTGGGAAGGTTGACATTGTACAGTATAAATACTGGAATTTCTGCTTTCAAGGTCTTGATAGAATGATTCCCAAACTGAGGGCAAGAATCACTTGGGAGCCCTGGCTGGTGTGGTTCAGTGATTAGAGCATTGGCCCTCACACCAAAGATCACAGGTTTGATTCCTGGTCAAGGGCATGTACCTGGGTTGCAGGTTAAATCCCTGGCGCTGGTCAGGGCGTGTGGAGGAGGCAACCAACCGATGTATCTCTTTTGCGTTGATGTTTCTGTCTCTCTCCTCCCTCTCTTACTCCCACTCTCTCAAAATCAATGGAAAAAATATCTTCGGGTGAGGATTAACAACAACAAAAAAGAATCACTTGGGAAGTGTGTTCAAAGGCAGATTCCTGGGCCTCATGCCCGAAGGGTGGTTTCAGAAGGTCTCAGATGTTTCTAGGAATCTCTCTTTCTTGGAGAGGTACCAGGTGGTTCTGGTGCAGGTGCTCAGTGGGCCACACTGAGAAATAGTAGGCCCTACACAAGGATGTTTTTTGCATACTTTAATGGGTTGAACAGTCTCCCCTCAAAAGATATATCCAAGCACCTAACCCCTGCACCTATGAATGTGACTTAATTGGAAATAGAGCTGCAGATGAAATTAAGAATCTCAAGACGAGATCGGCCTGGATTCAGGGCGGCCCTAAATCCAGTGACTGGGGTCCCTACAAGAGAAAGGCGAGGGCGACCTGAAACAGAAACACAGAGGAGAAGGCCGCGGGAAGACAGAGGCAGAGACCAGGGAAGCAGCCATAAGCGGAGGACTGCCTGGAGCCACCGGAAGCTGGAAGGGGCAAGGAAGGACCCTCCCTGGAGACTCCGGAGTATGTCCCTGCTGACACCTTGATTTTGGGCTTCTGGCCTCCAGAGCGACAAGAAGATACATTTCTGTTGTGTAAGCCGCCACGCCGGTGGTGATTTGTTAGGCAGGCACAGGAAACGAAACCACGCCCCCTGAAGCAGGGGAGTGCGACAGGCCCGCGTGGGTCCGCCCCATCTGCACACCTCTGGGTGTCCTGAGTCACATGTCCGCCCACTGAGGACTTTTGCCATGAACATCTTTTAGTAAAAGACAAACATTCTGTAATGTGATTGACTTCTTCAAATTCCTATGTTTTAGAAAATTATCTTTATTTATTTATTTTATCCACACCTGAGGACGTTTTTCCATTTTTTGTTCAGAGAGAGTGGGAGGGGGAGACAATAAGAGAGAGAGAGAGAGAGAGAGAAACATCGATGTGAAAGGGACACATCGAGTGGCTGCCACCCTCACAACCCAACCAGGGCCGGGGACAAACTGCAACCAAGGTACGTGCCCTTAGCGGGAACCGAACCCGGGTCTCTCCGGACCACAGGCCAATGCTCCAACTGCTGAGCCAAACTGGCCAGGGCAGAAAGTTATCTTTTTTTTTTTAACTACCTCAGATAACCTGTAATTGCCTTCTGTTTTGTGTGGCTGTTTGAAAATAACTTATCCCTCACCCATCAGATCCGGACAATTTATTTCTGGCTCGAGATTTCTCCTGGTGCTCATTCCAGACAACACATGCTCTACTGCTTTGTTCTAAAGGAACGTTGACGTCATCACAACCTCAGTTCTTCAGGAAGCTCAGATCCCTCCAGGAGCTGATGTTCAGAGACGTGATGTTCGCTAACACCTGGTCACTGCCCTGCAGGCTTCTGCTGTTGCTAAGAAAACAGCCCGCGGGGGCAGTCGGGCGACCACTGATCCCACCCTCTCTTCTTGCCGCTGGCCATCAGCCTATTCAGTAGAGCAGCAGGGGGTGATCAAAGCGCCACCTAAACCTGGAGCTAGTTCCGGAGCCCTGGATGAAACCCCGCTGTCCCAGAGGAGACAAAGCCTCTTGTATTTTGATCTCACCCAGTCTTTAGTCAAGGGTTTCAAGCTCAGATGCCTACAGAGGCCCAGCAGATAAGAGAAATGAGTCACGCAGGCAGGTGTAAGGCAGTAAGGAGTGGTGGGGACAGGGGCAAACCCCAAAGCACGCCCTTTCTAAAGGGGACCCCTCAGAGTTCTCGCTGAGCGCTGCTGTGTGGGCTGTGAACCCAGCGTTATCAAATGGTTTCATTTCTTTTGTCCAAGTAGTTTAATTTTTTTTTTCAAGAAAAGCAGGAAGTCTAGATTTTTATGTAGAATGTCTCAACTTTCAAAACATTATGTAGGCCAAAATAAAAAAATAAATAAACACAAACACAGGCTGCTTGCCAGTGTTTGATGTTGCTTTAACGTCTGAGCAGAAAGTATTTTGGGGTGCTAGGTGACAACAGTCTAGACCAGCACTTCTCAGACTGTAATGTGCTCATAAATCTGGGAATCTCGTTAAAAATGCAGATTTTGGTTCAGTAAATCAAGAGTGGGGCCCGAGAATTCTGCCGTATAACGAGCTCCCCGGTGAAGCCCATGCTGCTGGCTCCAGGACCCCACTGAGCAAGGAGGTTCTAGATCAGTTCCCAGGCGTGGGTGTGTGTCAGGATCACTTGTGGGCTTGTGAAGACCATCCCGGCGTGTCTGACTCGGTAGGTCCGGGGTAGAGCCTGTGGAATTGCGTTTCTACCTGTTCCCGTGCGATGCTGATGCTGAAAACCCCACTTTGAGAACCACTGGTCTAGACCATCGGTGCTAAAGATATTCAGAGACGGTAACATTTTTTGCAAGTCGATGCCCCTCACATAGGCTTCTGTCTGTGGACTTTTTCTTCTTCTCAACAAAGGAAGCACAGCCCTCAGGAAAGCCCAGGATGCCTGCAGGGACCCTACCCTGAGCTTGCAGAGGCCTCCCCTGGTCACATCTCCGGCCACCCTTACTGAGGGTGCTACCAAACCCAGCCCTACTGAGTCCTGAGGATGCTGCGATTCAATCGGGCCGGGCAGGGCCCTGGGGTCCAGGGCGGCCAGTCTGACCTCAAGCGCCGTTACCTGAAGTTGTAGCCGGGGTACAAGGACTCATTGGTTGTCTTGTCGTCAAGGCGACGGAAGCTGTATTTTGGACGGCAGCGATGGAACCAGCGGTCCAGGTTGCAGTCCCAGTAGATCTCGATGCCCATGATCCCTCCCTGAGGAAGACAGAAGAGGCGATGACTCTAAGCCCCGCTGCACACGGATGCAGCCGCCAGCACCCCCTGTGTGGTGATGGTCACCAAAGGAGAGCTTTCCTCTTCGGAGGAAAAAATGCTGCTTATCAGAGCCACAAGCGAGCCCTGTCTCCCCCGCATAATTAATACCCAGGCAGCTGGCAACAGCTCCTCACGCCTCCTTCCGTCTGGGACACACCACTGTTAGATTCACTTTTCTAAACTAGAACCTCCAAGAACCACGCCCATCATCAAACACCTGTCAGGGCTCCCCTATTCATGATTAGGTTGAGCCCTGGCTGGTTTGGTTCAGTGGTTAGACATCCACCCGTGGGTTCGATTCCGGTCAAGGGCACGCACCTTGGCTGTGGTTTGTCCTTGGCCCTAGTCGGAGTCGTTCAAGAGGCAACCAGTGGATATGTCCCTCTCACGTCGATGTTTCTCTCTCTTCCCCCCTCCCACTCTATCTGAAGATAAATAGAAAAATATCCTCGAGTGAAGATTAAAAAATAAAAAGATTACATTGAGCCCAGCTGGTGTAGCTCAGTGGTTGAGCATCCATTCACCCATGCACCAAGGGGTCACCAGTTCGATTCCCAGTCAGGGCACGTGCCCAGGTTGTGGGCCGATCCCCAGTGCGGGGCATGCAGGAGGTGGCCAATTGATGTTCTCTTTCATCTATTGTTTCTATCTCTCTCTCCCTCTCCCTTCCTCTCTCTAACATCAATAAAAAAAAAAAGATGAAGTTGAAACTTGTTAGGCTGAAACTCAGGGTGCTCTATCACGTGTTTTCTGCTTCCTCGATATTCTAGAGAAAGCTTATTCCAAACTGTCTGCACTTGTTCCTAAGCGCACTTTGCACTTGCATGTGTTTCTTCCAGACAGCTTTCCTGAGCTGTAGCTCGCAGGAGGTCACCCACTCAGCGTGCACGCTCGAGCAGGTGTTATATCCACCCAGAGGTGCAGCTGGCACCAGTTTACTGCTCTTCCATAGCCTCCAAAAGAAGCCCCAGAAACTCCAGTCACCCCTCTATCCCCTCTCCCACCCCTAAGCAACCATTTTCTGATTCTAGCGAGGTCTTTACTCTGAACTTTCTGAATGATATCAGCTAATATGTGGTCTTTGGTGTCTGGCTTCTTTTCCTTAGCATAATAAAAGTCCATCCACGTTGTAGCATGTGTGCTTTTTGTGGTGAAAGAATATTCCATTGAATGGGTATACTACATTTTGTTTATTCATTCATCCTTTCTTTCTTAATTTTTTTTTTTATCCTCACCCGAGGACTTTTTTGCATTTATCTTCAGGTAGAGCCGGGAGGGAGAGAGGGGGGAAGAGAGAGAGAGACATCAAGTGGCTGCCACCCACAGGACCCCAACCGGGGCCGGGGACAAACCGTAACCAGGGCAAGCGCTCTTAGCGGGAACCGAAACCCAGCTCTCTCTGGACCGCAGGCCGACGCGCTAACCACTGAGCCAAACCAGCCAGGGCTACTTTGAACTTTTGAATCTTGGCCCTTACCCTCTCTCCCAGGGAAATGTTTCTCCCACCCACTGCTCTGGCAAAATCCCCCTCATCTTCCAAGACGCAGCTCATATCCTTCAGCCAGCCAGCCTCCTCAGTTCAAGGGGACCTTTTTCTCCTCTAAACGCCTAAGAAATCTTGTGATCTCTTACCTGTACTTGTACTTCTTTCTTTCTACAAACATATTTTGAGCACTATCATATTCACGTAATCTTATTTCATTGAATCTTAAACACCACTGCTTGTAAGACGTAATTGTCTTATGTTCCTCTAAGAAGAAAATGCTGTCAATGTGAGACTCCATCCCCGGAAAGATCTTCCTGATTCCAGAATGATTACAATGTGAAAAAGGGTCTCTGACTCATGAAATACGGCATTTCAAGCCAGCACGCTAGAAGCTCGGGGTACAGAGATGTGGAGTCAGCAGCCTCTGACTTGGAGAAAGGAGAAATAGTACAGAATAGTCACAATTGTCATTTCTTGTCAGGCGCTTAGCCATGCATGCTACATATACTGACTGTCTAATGTTTTTGTCACTCATCATGCAAAGAGCCAAGAAATGCGGTGACTGTAGTTCTAGAGGGCGGGAAAGGCAAGCCAACGGATTTGCCCCTGGAGCCTTCGCTGGGTGCCTGGCCCTGCTGGTAACTTGAATTTGGCCCAGTAGAACTGACTATGGACTTCCGATCTCCACAGTGTGAAAAAACACTGTGTGTTGCCCTGGCCGGGTAGCTCAGTTGGTTAGAGCATTGTCCCAACACACCAGGGTCGCGGGTTTGATTCCCAGTCAGGGCACATACAAGACAAGCAATGAAACTGATACTCTCCACCCCCTTCCTCTCTCTCTTTAAAAAAAATATAAATAAATAAATGTGTTGTTTTAAGCACCAAATTTGTGGTAATTTGTCACAGCAGCCTCAGGAAACTACTGTGCCAAGTGTCTCACTCACAGGGTTGTCGTGGGAGCAGATGAGGTGATGCGGCGGAAGTCGGTGTATCGTGGACGGACCTCCTGGGTGCTCACCAAGGGAACCATATCAAGACCCGGTGGCTCAGCCTCTTGGGCGCTTGACGTCTCCCCTCCCCCGACACAAACCACCCCACACCTCCTGGGACAAAGCCATTACCAACCTGAATCGCCACTTCTGAAAAGTTATCTCCTGTTTCTCGGAAGATATCTCCCAGTCGGAAAATAGGACACTGGGGGTTGTGAGTCTTGTCAAAGGTGCAGGTGATGTTCAGATCGGGCAAGATGTTTCTCCTGCACACAACGAAAAGCAAACAAACATCTTTGTTGAAAACTGGAATCCGCCCGGCCGGTGTGGCTCAGAGGTTGAGTGACGACCCCTGCACCAAGAGGTCACCGGTTCGATTCCCGGTCAGAGCACATGCCCAGGTTGTGGGCTGATCCCCAGTGGGGGGCATGCAGGAGGCGGCCAATCGATGTTCTCTCTCATTGATGTTTCTATCTCTTTCTCTTCTTTCCTCTTTCTCTAAAATCAATAAAAAATTTTTTCTAAAAGAGTCTTTTAGAAAACTGAAACCCATCTCTTGCAGAGGAATGAGCCAGTGTGGTGACTGGGCTCTGTGAGGGCCCCCAGTGATCCCCGCCTCCTGATAGTCACACCCTGGGTAGGCCCCTCCCACTCGGTGGCAGGGTTGATTTGTGACCTTAGAATATGGCAGACATGACGGTGTGTCACTTCCAAGGTGAGGGTATAAAAGCCTTGCTCTCTGTCTCTCTTGGGTCATTTGCTCTGGGGGAAGCCAGCGCCTGTCCTGAGGACACTCAGGAGTCCTGGGGACAGGTCCGCGCGGTGAGAAACTGAGCCCTCCTGCCAGCAGCCACAGGCGTGAGCCGGAAGGGGGTTCTCAGCCCCACCGACAGCTCGCTGCGGCCTGCGAGGCCCCGAGCCAGAACCACCCCGCCCCGGCACCCCCCGACCCCTGGTCCTCAGAAACCGCGAGACAGTAAGTGTTTGCTGTCTTGAGCGTCTCACTTTTGGGGTGATTTGTTACACAGCAGTAGACAACAATACGGCCGGACGGTCTGGGCACTTACGTGGTGTAATTGTGGCCGGGAAAGTCGATGTTATTCTTGATGAGCACAGTGAAGTTTTCAGCACTGTTCAAGAGCGCAGGCCTGGGGGAGACATGCGAAATGGGGACCGGTGACCACAGGGACCAAGGGCGGCAGCCGGCCGGCGGGACCAGAGGCTTCGGCCTCTTGCTTGGGTCATTGTCATGAGTGCAGAAAAATGCAATGTGGTCAGCAAAACCGTCTGAAATCCTCCAGTAAGAACTTCTCCCTTCTTGTTGGGAGAAGAGACCCGTGGCAGGCCTCGCACTCTGATGTAATGGTGTGTTCAGGCATGTACAGCGATGCGCTGGGAACCAGCTCTCCAGGAAAAGCAAAAGCCCTCACATGTAGCACGACTGACTATTGTGGTATAAACACTACCACCGTGTCTGATTTCAGGCGACCAGCCGGTCATCAAGGAACTTGGAGTTGGGAAGGGATGAGCCTCGTTGGCTCAGAGGCGGTACAAGCCAGCTCCATCACACCCCACCTGGATCTGTCCCAATAGGCTTGGGTTTCCTGCAGGGCTGGAACAATAATTTTCTTATCTTGACCTTCCCAGCCTTCAGCACTGGGTCACACATGTGCTACCAGTCATTCTCCTTGAGGCTCTGTGTAGCATAAAATTCTGCACGAGTTAGAAGAGCCCAAATACTGGACTGCAGGAAGGTCTGTCCACCACCATCCATCTATTCATTCCACAGATAATTATTGTACTGGGCACGGGACTGGGCACTGGGGATGTAGTGATGAAAAAGACAGTTAAGGGTCTTGTCCTTATGCAGTTGACGATCTCTTAAAGATGGTGAGAACTGGCTGCAGATAAAAAGGTACAGCTGGCCCTGGCCGGTTTGGCTCAGTCGTTAGAGGGTTGGCCTGCGGTCCGGAGAGACCCGGGTTCAGTTCCCGCTGAGGGCATGTACCTCGGTTGCAGTTTGTCCCCGGCCCTGGTTGGTCATGCGGGTGGCAGTCCCTTTCACATCGATGTTTCCCTCTCTCTCTCTTCCTCTCTCTACCTCCCACTCTATCTGTACAAAAAATGGAAAAATGTCCTCAGGTGAGGATAAAAAAAAAAAAAATCTTATTTAGGACAAATGCCTGCTATGTGCCAGACCATCTGCCTTTAGAACATTCTAAATCCCATGTTTCTTAGGCAACACTCTAAGAATCAGAGGACTGTATGATCCTGAAACTTTAAGGATCAAAGCCCTTTCTATCTTGAATTACAGCTCTCTGCACACATATTCTGCTATTAGACTACAAGAGCCTTGGGACCTGCTCCACATCTGGGTCTCTTTGTATTTTACGTAAAATTTAGCACAGCCTCTGTGTATCGTTACACATGAAATAAATTTCTAACACCCACTACATGGTAATGGATGTGTTGAAGGAATGAATGATTACATGAATCATTTTAGTAATTCCTTCATATAACCTATGAGGAAACTGCTTGCCCAAGGTCATGTCACAATGCAGCGCAGACATCAGAACCTCGGAGAGGTGCAGTATTCATCTGACGAAGGAGTTGGTGGCAGAGCCAGGACCGAAAACCACAGACAACCAGGAGGCCCCTTGCCTTGAACCAGGGTCAGCTTGAGTGTAAGTTTATGTCCCTGAGCAATTTCTTCCTTGATAAAGAAACTTCCTTGACCTAGAAATGAACCTGGGTGGTGCCATTAACTGAGGGAGGGTCAGACAGGCTGACGCTGCCTCGTGCTTCCCACTGACCTTGGGAACCTTTGCCTGAACCTTCTAAGAAGTTAGTTTGGGGAAGTCTCTGCCGCCCAGATTCTGATGGCATGGCCCCGAGTCACATTTGTCTGCTGCTGTGCTATCCGGGGTAGTCCAACAACCCCTAGGCAAGGGCGACTGATTACAATTCAATTCAATTCAGTTCAGTTCAGTTCAGTTCAGTTCAATTCAATTCAGTAACTCAGTTGTAGTAGCTGCATTTCAAGGGCTGAATAGCCACGTGTAGCCAGTGGCTGCCATGTCGGACAGCACAGAAAGAGAATATTTCCATTGTTGTAGAAAATTCCATTGGACAGCCCTGGCTGGTTTGGCTCAGCCGTTAGAATGTCGGCCTCCGGTCTGGAGAGACCCAGGTTCGGTTCCCGCTAAGGGCATGTTGTGGTTTGTCCCCGGCCCTGGTTGGGTTGTGTGGGTGGCAACCACTCGATGTGTCCCTTTCACGTCGATGTTTCTCTCTCTGCCCCCCCCCCATCTGAACAAAATATCGAAAAATGTCCTCGGGTGAGGATAAAAAAAGAAAATTCCATTGGACAGTACTAGTCTAGAACCACCAGACTTCTAGGGGCAGATTGTGTGTGTGAGTGATTGAGCACTTTCTGTATGCCAGGCACTGGGCTCACTTTGCAGTCACTGTACATGCGTCACCTCATTTAATTCTCACAGCAGCCCGGTGAGGTAGGTGCCGTTATTATCCTCAGCTTACAGACGAGGACATGGAAGTTCAGAGAGGTTAAGCCACTTGCCTAAGGTTACACAGCAAAGAAGTGTTCAGAGTCAGGATTTGAATCCAGGTCTCTCTGTTCTCTGCTGAAATGCATCAGTCCCTGCAGTTTCTGAGGTTTGAATCAAGTTCTGCCTCTAGGCCTGACCTTGTGTGTTAAAGAGAAGAGTCACTCCAGGGACCACCAAATCTGTCACTGTGATCATTTAAGAAAATTTCCCTTCCCTTTCTCCCTTCCTTTTCTTTTCTTTTTTCTTTTCCCTTCCTTCCTTCCTGCCTGCCTGCCTGCCTGCCTTCCTCCCTCCCTTCCTTCCTTTCTTTCTTTCTTGGTACGTGCCCCTAGTGGGAACTGAACCCGGGTCTCTCTGGTCCGCAGGCCGACGCTCTAACCACTGAGCCAAACCTGCCAGGGCCTTCCTTCCATTTCTTTTCCTTCCTTTCCCCTTCCTTCCTTTTCTTCTTTCTTCCCTCCCTGTCACCTACCCATCCTTAGTCCTTCAGTATGGACACAGACAAGTCAGAATGGACCCTTCTGGAGGAGGGTTGGGCGGTGCCCTGGAACATGCTGGCACAGAAGGGGGGCAGGGGCGCCCCAGGGTGCTCAGAGTAGTAGCTAATTATCAGCCAGTACAGAATCATTTCGGTGTTGTAACCATCCTCCCAGAGACCACCTGGGTGCCTGGCATGGGGTCGCCGAGCCAGTAGCACCCAGGACTTGGACGGCCCTGAGAAGCTAGGTCAGCACCTGGCCAGGGCTCACCTGCTCCCTGCCGAGCGCCACTGTCTGACCCCACCCTGCAGCTCACCGGGGGGCCTCTTCCGTTGCCTCGGTGGGACACCAGGCAGAGACTTCACAGGTCTTCTGCCTCTCTTTATACACTACACACCTTCCGGTCTGGATTCCTGTGGGGTCAAGAGGTCAGAGAAGCACCGGTGTGAGAGAACCATGAGGGGAAACTCTTGACCCAAGCAAGAGACTGCTTTTCAGCCCACGCAGTTCCAGTTTCCCCGCAACCCCAACCGAACCACAAGCTCATCAGGCTGACCAAGCAATACTCTACACGGCAGGCTTTTTAAAAAGCATCAGAGGACACGGGGAGACCAGGGATGCTGATGGCTCTTTTGGCTTTTTTGCAAGGAAAGATGCCTGAGAGAGGAGCTGGACAGGACATAGTCTCTCCTGGGATAAACGGACCAGAACTTGGCTCCTCACTGGGCAGCTGAGGCCCGCAAGCCGTGTACAGCGTGTACCAGGGATGTGCAAAGTCACGGAATAAACAGGGCACATCTTCCCAGGGCGTCAGGGCCAGTTACAGGTTCCCGAGGGCAAAGTGAAATAGCAAGTGATGTTAACATGACCTCTATACCAACTCAAACACACATATATTATGGAACCAGATGTGACATCCACATGCCCTTTTGTGTGTTGCATAACCACCGATAGTCTTTCTTTTCTTTTATACGGTAACTTTTTATTGTCATGGGCCCTTTAAAATAGGAGACATGGAAATTCTGCAGGATAATATGCATATGGCCCCCAGGTGTCCTGGGGGTACAAGTTCAAGCTCCTCAACCTTTGGGGAAATTCAAGGCGGAAACGTTTAGAATACTCAGATGATGCTATGGGCCATTTGATTTTTCTGTCAGTTAAAACCCTGAAGGTGCTAATTCTGCGGGGTTTTCAGGAGGTTCCTCACTAGGAAATTAACGTCGCATGCATATCAGGTGCTGATCCTACGGGGGCGGAGCCACAGCACCGGCAGACACGGGCTCAGCCGGCTGCTCAGGGTGGAAGAAGGCAGCTGACAGCCAGAGGTAATGATCTCAACTTCACGGCACTGTGAACGTGGCCAGGACGCCAGACCATCCACCCACAGGGTCCCGAAAAGAAACAGAACGTACCTTTGCTCTGTGGGTCCATCCATCCCTTTTTACAGTTCCGGTCGGAGTGACAGAGTGACCAGCGGGTGGGATACTGCAGAGAGAAGGACAGGACAGTGAGGAGTAACAGCAGGTGTCCCTAAGATACGGAAAAGCAGACGTTTATGTCCACACAGAAACCTGTACACAGATGGACATAGCAGCATATTCATAAGAGCCAAAGAGTGGAAACAGCCCAAGTATTCATAATGAATGGACAAATAAAACGGAGTACATTCACGCAGTGGAATATTATTCAGCCATAAAAAGGAACGAAGTACTGACTTACGCTCCAACGTGGACAAACCCTAGAAACGCTGTAGTGAGTGGGAGAAATCAGACACAAAGACCACGTGTTGTAGGGTTCCATTTATGAAAAGTGTCCAGAAGAGGCAAATCCACAGACACAGAGAGCAGATCAGTGGTGACCAAGGGCTGGGAGGGAGGGAATGGGGAGTGACTGGTAATGGATATGAGATTTCTTTGGGGGGGGATGGAATGTTCTGAAGTTAGATAGTGGTGGTGGTTGCACAACATTGGGAATATTCTGAAAACCACTGGACTGTACACTTTAAAATGCTGGGTTTATGGTCGCTGAATTATGTATCACAGTAAAAAATAAAAATCTACAAAGCAGACACCAGGGCAGCCTGGGGCCACTTGCAGGGACAGCCCTCGGGGTGGAGAGCAGATGGCCTGGTCCGGCAGACCGAGCGCAGCAAACAGCATGAGGGCTCAGCAGGGATTGGGGAAACCAGGGGGCCAGCCAGCCCTCCCTCCGGGCTGAGAAAATGAGGTCAGCCAGGTCTCAGGACTGAGGGCAAAGGCAGAAGAAGGAAATGAGAAGCGATGACTTGGCTTCCCATCCCCTAGGCAGCAGTCCAGTGGCCAGTGTCAGGGACAGCAGAGCCCCGCACAGCTGCTGGGGAAACAGCCCTGCTCCTTATCTTCTGTGCAGTTTGTGGCTTCGTTAGAGATCCGGCAGGACCCAGGCAAACCCGGTTTTGGCAATAGCGCACCATTTTCTAGCTGAATGACCTTGGTCAGGTCATTGCACCTGGCTCAGCCTGTTTCCGCCTCTGTAAGAGGATGGACAGATTGGCCTTCAGTGGTTGCTGTGAGGACTGAGCAGGATGGACACAGATCCACGGGAAGGGCGGCTCGGTTCCCGGTGGGCACGATGGCCAGCCTGCAGCGGGAGAGAGCGTCTCCGCCCCGAGCTCTCAGACACTCAGGAGTGCAGACCTCGTCACCGAGCGGGCTGGTGAGCGAGACCTACCGGCCAGGCTGTTCCTCCCACAGGCAGGAAGCCGCTCGGTAAGGTGACAGTGCTGTGCCACTCCGTGTCGGGACGGTCCCTGGTCGAGCACGGGCACGCTACCCGAGTGGGAAGTGGCGGGAGGTTGCCGGTAGCGGGCAGGGGATTCCCAGTCACACATCGCTGTAGATGAACTCACCAGGACAGCTAGCCATCATCTTCAAGGACGGGGGCAGGCCTGGGGAGCGACAGGCTAGGACAAATGCATTCTGATAGGGGAGAAAGTTTTCCAGAAAGGGGGGAGGTGTCAAGAGTATGGAGAGGGCGAAGCCAAGTTGGGAGAGAGCATGAGCGGTGGTGGGGGGACTTGTAGCGTCTCCCTGATACTGAAACTCTAAGAAGTGGGATGAAAAGGCAAACTTGAGCTGTTTGACAATGTCCCCAGACAGTTCACAGTGGATCCCTGTAGGAAAGGCTGTCAAAGAGGACACCTGGCTCTGCCCCCAGCAAGCTGGGTGACCTGGGGAAGTCGCTTAACCTCTCTGATCCGCGTTCCAGTCTGTGAAAGGGGGCTGGGAATGCCGTCACCCTCCTAAGTTGTGAGGCTCCAGTGAAATGTGAAACGCTGCGCAAATGCCAAGGGTCAGTTTTGTCGTGAGCACACGGGAGTGAGCGGGGGGGGGGGGGGGGAGCAGGCCCCCCGCCTGCGCAGACTCCCGGGGCTGGAGCCGGAGCCAGGGACAAAGATCAGGAGGCGACAGAGAAAGCACTGCAGTGCTTCTGACCTTTCCCCCACTCAGCCCAGACCCACACCCCACAAAAGAGGCCCAGTAGGTGTTTGTGAGCTCGAAGACACCCCGCATCTCCGTGTCCACATTCACGTGCCCTTTCTCTGACCTGCGCCTCCTTATCACCAGGAGCTCTTATCACCAGTCTAACTGCTCTGGGTCCCTTCCTTACCTCGGGACACAGCCCCTGCACCTGGTCGTCTGTCTTGAGGAAGTTTGTCATCACAAAGAAGGAGTTCCCCTGTGGAGAAAAGGGGAGCAGTCAAAGGCAGAATCTCTGAGAACGACCTACCTAATCACAGTACTCCAGCTTGCTAAGTGCCTGGGGGTGAACCTTCCCACTCCTCGGGGCTCCAGTCTAGAAATGGGGGCCCGGGAGCCAACTTGGCTCAGCACGGAGGGCTTGCTGCCAAACAAAGGCGCCGGGCCGCCCCGCTGAGCCGAGAGCGGAGCACATGCACTCGGACTGGCTGGCCATTCATTCTCCATCCCAGCCGCACAACAAAACCCCGTTAAATTGAAGCTCTGGAGACTCGAGAGGCAGAAGTGGGGGTGTTGGCTTCGTCAGAGTGCTGTTCAGATTATCTGGGACTTTAATTAAAGGGCAATAGGGCACCCCGCCACCTGGGAAAGAGCTGGAGGTTTTAATGACCCGCAGTTAGAAACTAACAGATAGCAGCTCGGGTTTTATGGTTTTGCAAAGCTTTCCAGCCCCCAGAGGTGGCCGATGTGCCCTTTGTCCCTTCTGCCCCCCCATCTGTTCTCCAGTCCACTTCATCTCTCATTTTTGACGGTTCTAATTTCATTTTCTCCTCTTGCAAATGCCCTTTCTCTGCGATCCACACCCTTCTTTTCTTCCTCATCCGCAGTCTTCCTTTGTGTGAAAAGGTACCCAAGCATGCCTTCCTGGGGACAACGCAGAAGGGCTGGTCTTCTCTAGGCGGAAACGACGTTGCCCTTCTATTGTTTCCCTTTGTTGTGTTTTGTTAATCCTCACCCGAGGATATTTTGTCCATTGATTTTTGGAGAGAATGGAAGGGAGGACAGAGAGAGAGAGAGAGAGAGAGAGAAACATCGATGTGAGAGAGACACCCACACGTACCCTGACCAGGGCTGAGGATTGTACCTGCAACCCAGGCACATGCCCTTGACTGAGAATTGAACGTGCGACCCTTCAGTGTGCAGGCCAAGGCTCTAACCGCTGAGCACACGGGCCAGGGCTCTTTGCCCTTCTGAATGTAGGCAGAGCTTGTTGACTTGATGGCCCTGCTTCTCAAAAAGCAGTGCGTAAATCAAAGTCTGAGTGAATCAAATCGTGTTTCAAATGCACCAGGACACAGCTATTTTGAGAAACCCTGCAGGACTTGATAAAGCAAAGAATCAACTCCTTTGAGCTGTCGGATCTGACCCAGTTTTGCAATTTTTAGGTTTTGTCAGTTGGGATTTTCAGAGTTTTGAAACAGGGCCAGTGTTTTCTGGAGTGAGGCTCTAGGTCCCCGGGCTGGGGGCAGGCCCCGGTGGGCAGAGGCGAGCCCTGGGAGGACGGCTCTGTGCTCACCTGCAAGGGGAAGGTGTAATCCGCCGTGTCGAAGACCCTGCGCACCACCTTCTTCTGTCCGTTCTCCAGCACCTCCTCCTCCACCTCTGCCACGCCTTTGACCTTGGTGTGCACAGAACTGATCAGAGGCTCCTTCCGCTGGTACAGCTTGTCACTCACCAGAGCAAAGCTGAGTGGCGGACACAGAAAAGCATCAGTGTTTTCCCCGGGGAGGCACAGTGCGGTGGTTTGGGGTGCAGGCTACCTCCATTCAAATCCTCGCCTTGCTGGGTAACTCTGGGTCCCCGATTTGCCTTCCCCGTGACTCCTTTTCCTTATGTGAAGGTGGGAAGAATAGTCATACCTACCTCATGGGGTGGTTGTGAGCATGAAATGAGATATATATGCAAACTCCGTAGTATTGTACCGGGCACACAATGAATACATGGCAACTAGTGCCAACCTCTACTCTCGGCTAATACAGACCTTAATTTACAGGACAGCTTCTCAAATACCAGAGTCCACCCCTGTGTCGGTCCACCCAGCGTTGTTCCGGGGCTCAGTAACACGTCAGCATCTGCCTAAGGGTATGTCCAGCTGGTCAGCCACTTGTTTTCCAGAAGGACGCACCTGGTCTGTACATAATAGCTAATAGGTGCCGCTGTTTACTGAGCACTTCTGTGTGCCAAGAATTCTACACACATCACCCCCTTTAGTCCTCACAAAGGTAGCAGATCGTTACTGTAATCACCACCCTCTGTGGATGAGGGAATGGGCTGAGAGGGGGAGGGACTTGCCCCGGGTCACACAGGGCAGAACTGAGGTCCTTGGTCTACCGGAGCCCAAAGCCAGACTTGTTAACCCCTGCGCCACTCGGTCCTGCTCCGGTTCCCTCCTTTCGGCAGCTCATGCAGTTTTAACACCTGACTTAGATACGAGTCTAAGTTATTACGGTGGGGGAACTAGAGAGGGGACGTGGAATTGATGATTAAAAATGGTAGATTTCGGCCCCACTTATGTTTTCCCAGTCTCCCATTATCTGGAATAATTAAGAGTTGATCCTAAATGCTTTCTTTATTCATTCAGCATGTATTTATTTGATCTCTTCCGTCTGCCCAGCCCCTAATATCTGAATGATATTGGGAAGTCTAAGCCAATGGCTGCCCACTAGGAGCGGACCTTGGAAACCAAGATGGGGGGGTGGGGGGGCAACATGTGGTCCCAGCTGTTCTCAACTTTGGCTGTGATGTGTAATCACCCAGGGAGCTTTCGAAATTGCAGCCCCAGACCCATCCCTGGAAACTATGGTTCAGTAGGTCTGGGGAGGTATCCAGGTACCTATATATCTTTTAAAAGTTCCCCTGATTCTGGTGCACAGCCAGGTTGAGAACCCCTGGGGGACTCATGAAAAGACAGCTCATATCTGCCAATACAAAGTCCACCTGAAGAAGTGCATTCCCTACGGCCCAGCAAGTCCACGCTCAGGTGTGAGCCCTAGAAACACCCTCACACAGGTGCCTAAGGAGGCATGTCTAGACTGTTTACAGCAGGAATAACTGAAGATAACCTGAATGTCCTTGAACACCGGATGGCAAATAAGTGAATGGGTTCACACAGTGGGATGCTCTGCAGCGATGAAAATGATGGAGAGCTACTTGTATCAATATGGAAACAACACAGTGTTGAGCGACCAAAGCACACCACGTAATGATGTGAAGCTCAGAGACATCCAAGGCAACGTTGTATACTGAAAGACCCGTCCATGCGTATTAGTAGCAGCACCGTTCACAACAGCCAAAAGGTGGCAACAACCGGAAGCTCATCAGTAGACAACTGGAAAAACAACACGTAGTCTATATCTTATTCGGCCGTGAAAAGGAATGAAATACTGAAATCTACTGTACTATGAATGAACCTCGAAAGCATCATGCTAAGTGGAAGAAGCCAGATCCCGTTCATATGAAAGATCCAGAGTAGGTACATCCATAGAGACAGAGAGTCCATTGATGGTTGCCAGGGGCTCGGGGCAAGGAGAAATGGGAATTAACTGCCGAATGGGCACAGGGTTTCGTTTAGGTGATGAGAATGTCCCAGAACTAGACAGAGGCGGCGTTTGCATGACACTGTGAACATGCCAGATGCCACTGACGTGTCCACTGTGACGTGGTCGATTTGATGCTACATGAATTTCACCTCAATAAGAACAGGAGAAACGTTTTAGAGATGTGGACATACGTTGCAGAAATGTAAAAACAACCACAGAACTACAAGCACCCGCTGCAGGGCGATGGTCATAAGAGGAGAGGAAAGAGGACCGGATGAAGGCTGGGTTCGCAAGGAGCTAACGCTGGACTAGTAATGTTTGACTTTCTAAGTCGGATGGTGGTACACGGGTGTTTATTATATTATTCTCAATATCCTTCAGTATTTCTATGACATTCATTACAAGAGGAAGTTCGTCGAGGAAGACCTTGGGGCAAGAGACCCAGAGTTGAGATCCAGTCTGCCTGCAGGAGCCAGAGCTGGTCGGCGCAGCCCCGGACAACACACTGCAGCTCGGGCACGGCGGGTACGGGTCGGGCACGGGGTCAGGCACGGGGTTGGGCACAGGGTCGTGCAGCACTTCCCCCCTGGGTCCTGCAGCGTTTCCCCAGAACAGCTCTGGGTCAGTCCGCCCCCGTTCCAGAGGCTCAGCTCTGGTGTCTCATATTCCCTCCGGACGGACAGCGTGTTACAGACCAGCCTTAGTGGACTCCAGCCCTCCCGTAAAAGGACGACTTGTCTTTGTACAATAACGAACATATTAAGAATTAAAATGCTTCAAAGCTGCATCAGAAGGAAGAAGAAAAAAAGAGTTTGCAATACCCTTCCCTGTGGAAAGAACATTCTAACCACTGTCCCGGCAGGTCTCTCCCGACTCCCTTGGTGACTCAGACAAGTCATGTCACCTCTCAGGGGCCGTGGGTTCAGTCCCTGCATGAGGAGCTAATGGCCTGGCTTCTTGCGCCCTCTGAGCTTCGGCTGTGAGCAGCTACAATTCTGAGCACTCCGAAGCCTGCAAACACTGGTCCCTGGGGCGCAGGCCTGGTCAGATGGGTAGAGCGATGGTGGGGAGAGGGGAGCCGAGGAGCCTGGGGGGATGGAGAGGAGCCTGGCTGGAAAGGACGGGGACAGAGAGCAGGGGAAGGGACAGTGCGGGCAGCCCGTGGGGCCCTCAGGCTGGCACACTGCCCTTGACTCACCAGATGTGGACGAGGGTGCCCATCACAAAGATGTTCTTCAGAATCCCGATCCACGGGCTCTGAATATGAACGACTTTGGCGACTCTCACCGACTGGCACATCCCGGGGAGTCTGCCCCGCGCCGGCATGATGAGAGGCCTCGAGCACCTGGGGAGAAGCGCCTCCCGGCCAGCCTGGCTCTCCCTCCCAGTGCCCGGGCTCCCGAGCAAAGGTTGCTCTACAGCGACCTGAAAGTGAGCTGTTTAACCACTGCCTGACCAAGGGCCACAGACATGTGGGGGGCCCCTGAAAGAACTGGGGGCCTATGCCCGGCCGTGTGGCTCAGTGGTTGAGTGTTGACCCACGCACCAGGAGGCCGCCAGTTCGATTCCTGGTCAGGGCACATGCCCGGGTTGTGGGCCTGATCCCCAGTGGGGGGCAAGCAGGAGGCAGCCAACCCATGTTCTCTCTCATCGATGTTTCTAGTTCTCTCTCCTTCTCACTTCCTCTCTCTGAAATCAATAAACACAAAAAAGGACCGTGGGCCCTGGGCTCTGTGCCTTCTGTGCCTCATGGAGATTTCGGGCCTGCAGCCTCTGTTCCTTGCGTGTAAAATCCCAAGAGAAGAATCGGACCGTGTCCATCTCTGCTCCACTCACCCGTGTGGGGGGGTCAGCAAATGGCCAAGGAGAAAGTGGCGGAGAGCCTGCACCCCCAAAGCAAGTTAAATCCCAAGTGTATTAGTTTCCTGTTGCTGCTGTAATAAATGACCACGGAATGTGTGGCTTAAACCACCCCAAATGTATTCTCTCACAGATCTAAGGGCAGCGCGCTCAAATCAGGGGGCAGCAGGGCTGGATCCTTCTTGAGGCTCCACAGAGAAGGTGCTCCTCGCCCCCTCCAGCTTCTCCAGGCTGCGGGCTCTCCTGGCTCCCCGCCTCCACTCCAGCCTCACTCCTGCTGCCCCCTCCCCTCCTGCCTCTCTCTTCTAAGGACTCCTGGTTACACTGGGGCCACTCAGATAATCAAGGAAACCTCCCCGTCTCACGACCTTGAATTTAATCACATCTGCAGAATTCCTTTCACCATAAAAAGTAACACATGCACATTCCTGATCTCCGGTGGGGGGGAGGGGCTCAGTCACTGTCCTGACCACTCTGCCTCACTGCCTCCGCACCCTCCTCTCGGTTGCCAGGCACATCCTTGCACGAGAATCTGTTCACACCTAAGACACATTGTACACCTCAGGATGAACCTTCGGATGCGATCATTGTATGTCTCAGACCACACAGGGCTGCCTCGTTCCATGCTTCCGCCAGCAAACCGACAGTGTAGGCACCACTGCTCAAGAGGCCTCGACAAACCAGAGCGTGGTTATGTGGGCTGGGCTGAGATGGTCAAGGTCTGGACACCATGTTAGGGACACAGGGCCGGAGGGGTTAGAGCGACTATTTTGAGGCAGAGGAGAGATACGATAGCAGGGTGCAGCCATAGAAGGGCCACAGGTGGAACTCTAACCAGAAGGGAGAATGCAGGGAGATGGATTTGGTCTCCGGGTGAAGAAGGGATGTCTAACAGTTACAGCAGTCTCGGAATGTCGCGAGCTTTCCTTCTGGTTGCTAGTTGGTGACATTGATGATGATGAAGATAATTTTCTTTTTTAAATTTTTTTTTTTATCCTCACCCGAGGACATTTTTCCATTTTTTGATCAGATAGAGCAGGAGGGAGAGAGAGGGAGAGAGAGGAAGGGAGAGAGAGAGAGAAACATCGACGTGAAAGGGACACATCGAGTGGCTGCCACCCGCACGACCAACCAGAGCCGGGGGGACAAACTGCAACCGAGGTACGTGCCCTTAGCGGGAACCGAACCCGGGTCTCTCGGTACCGCAGGCCGACGCTCCAACCGCTGAGCCAAACTGGCCAGGGCTGATGAAGATAATTTTCATTTATCTCCTCATCTCCCTCTCTCCTGTCTCCTCTCCATCTGCACTTCAACATCATCTCCCATCTTAAAAACAAATCCTCTCTCCACCCCCCATTCTTCTCCCGCCACCCCTCGATGCCTCCGTTCTCCTTTGTAGCCAAGTCCCTTGAAAGAGGAGTCACCGTATCATTCTCCATTCACTCCCCCACCCACTCCAGTCCGGCTCCCCCCCCCACTCCTCGAAAGCCTCCCGTGCCAAGTAAACAACCACTTCATCCTCACTGAATCCGACAGACGCACCACAGACCCGATATTGATGGGACCTCTCAACAGCATTTGACACCAGTGATCACGCACCAGCTCCTTCCCCTTCTTCCCTTGGCTTCCGGGGATCCCCATTCTCCCGACTTTCTCTGGATCTCTGTGTCCACCCTTTGGAGGTCCTACCGGGACCTCTGTGCGGCCATCACTTAAAGGTCAGCGTTCTTCAGGGATCTGTTCCAAGCCCTCTCGCCTTCTCATCTGCTTCTTCTCTCGCCGGTCAGCTGTGGCTGCTTCCCTGGTTCTGGTTACCGTATGTATGCTGGCGACATATACATTTGCATCTTGAGCTTCGGATTCGTACATCTAACTACCACAGAGCATCTGTATTTGTGTGTCCCACAGACATGTCACACTCAGCACCTTCCATTCTGAACTCATCTTGCACCCCAAATGGGCTCTCTCTTCCGTATTTCCCATCCCAGGAAATCCCTCCGGTACCCGTCAGTTGCTCAAGCCAGAAACATGGCACACTTCTTAACTCATCCTTTCCCTCATCGCCCCCTCAGACGTTCTATTGTTTTGTCTTCCCGGTGTTATTCAGATCCATCTACTTTTCTACCGCTGTCACCTCCTTAGGCCAGGTCACCATCAACTCTCATCTGGATCACCCTGCAGCCTCCTAAATGGTCTCTGTCCCTTCATTGAATTTTTTTTTTTTAATCCTCATCCGAGAATATTTTTCCATTTTTTGTTCAGATGGGAGGGAGAAAGAGAGAGAGAAACATCGAAGTGAAAGGGATACATCGACTGGCTGCCACCCGCACAACCCAACCAGGGCCGGGGACAAACTGCAACTGAAGTATGTGCCCTTAGCGGGAACCGAACCCGGGTCTCTCTGGTCCACAGGCCGACACTGTAACCGCTGAGCCAAACCGGCCAGGGCTGTCCCTGCATTTGTATTCCTCTCTCCGCCATGCCCAACCTCGCCCACACCCTCCACCTGTATACAGCTGCCCATGCCCTTGGGTGCTGTGATCTTCTCGGAAGAGAATAGATCTGCGGAGAGGTTCAGGGCCATGTGGGAAGAGGACTCTGCAGTCCTGGTACCCAGAGTATGGTGGGATGGGGGCTTGCAGCTCTGAACAGGCACATTCTGGCCTGCGGCAGGCAGGCTTCTAAGATGACCCCAACATTCCCTACATCCTGGCGTATAAAACCTGCCTAATTCCCCAAACTCTGAGTATGAAGGATATACTTTCCTGTTTAGGTTATGTTAAACAGCTGGCCTTCAGATCGGAAGATCACCTGGGTAGGCCTGACCCAATCACATGAACCCTTTAAAAGCAGAGAGTTTTTTTGGCTGGTCCCCGAAGAGAAGTCAGAGACCCGAAGCATGAGAACAATTCGTGTGTCCTTGCTGGCTTGACGCTGGAGAAGGCCTCGTGGCAAAGAATGCAAGTGGCCTCTAGGATCTGGGAGGGGCCCCTGGCTGCCAGCCAGCCAGGAAACAGAGTTCTCAGTCCTGCAATTGCAAGCAACTCAATTTTACCAACAAGAATGAGCCTAGAAGTAAATTTTTCTCCAGAGTCCCAAAGTGAGAACTCAGCCTGGCTTACAGTTTGATTTCAACCTGGTGAATCTCAGAGTAGAGAACCCAGGATGCCCAGACCACTAACCTACAAGAACCGTGAGCTACTAAGCGGATGGTGTGTTATGCCACTGAGTCGGTGGTAATTTGTTGCGCAGTAGCAGAAAACATACAGTCCCACAGGCTTCTTACTTCATGGGGAAGCTTGCAGCCAGCAGCCAGTAGAGGGCCACAGTGGGGTTTCTAAAGCATGGGGTCCAGGGAAGTGGTCCCCATTGCGTAGGTCAAGGCTGGTATGGCACCCATAAATTCCTAAAGATGAATTCTGCCCATGCCCACCACTTCATGTTATTCCCCGGGTACTGAAGTGTTGCATGGTTCTCATGTTTGAAGAGCTTGGGCTTGGGCCTCATGCCTATCTCCTAGCTGCAAGAGAGCCAGGGAAATTAAGCTGTGATATATAATCTAGAAGTGGAGCCTATAACATGGGAATTCCCCCATAATTACACCATTCAAATCATGATTACCTACCGAGACCTTGGAATAGGTATTTGTTTTTTAGCTGTCTCTCCCCACCCCACCCCTACCCTCCACTTTCTTTTCCTATTTCTTCTGGCAACAGAATTTTTTTTTTCTTAAGGAAAAGCCATTGAATGTGGTTTAGGTCAGGGTCATTCAGCTCTGTTATCCTCTCTCTACTTCCTGACACAAGAGTCAGCACATGACCCAGGGCTGGTCAATCAGGTGACACCATGCCCCTAGTCACAGTGATTGGTTGAGGGAGGAATATGTAACTCATACTCAATCAATCAGAATCTTTCCTGGGATTTTCTTGGCAGAACTATCAGGAAACATTTGTTTGTTCCTCTGAGGTTGCTATAAGGGGAGGCTGTAAGGGTATGAGTGTGCCATCTTCCTACACAAGAAGCTTGTTCAAGAAGAAAACGGAACAGTCTGAGATGTGGGGAGAGAGAATAAGCCTTGATAACACACTTTGAACTTTTACGACCACCCATGTCAGAAGACGGCTCCATCTCTTCCGCTGCCCGGTTACGTAACAGTAAACCCCCTGTGTGGCTTGCTGGCTGACTTGAGTTAGGTTTCTGTCACACATCCAAACAATATGACTGGCACAGACCTACTCCGCATCCTGTCCACACACTGCTGCAACCCTGGGCGCCCAGCCACTTGACCCTGCCTGCAGCTGCCGCCTGCCTTTGACTCTAGGCCTGAACTTGGTTGTGAGGGACTATGGGATGCTGATCAGCCTCTTGTCTTGCTTCCCGTATGGCCAGCCTCCATCTCGGACCCTAGTCTCAATAACCGATGCACCATCTTACTTCGTTATCCTGGCCCTTTGCCTTTTCAGCCCCCGTATGGACAGCCTGTGTGCCCAGAACCCCAGAGCCAGAGTCCAACACCTGCTGCTGCACATCCTGAATTCTACCTCCGCCTGTCTGGACTTCCATCCATGGTCCTCACCAGTCCTACTGGATGCACACAACATCCCCCAGCCCCTGTGTACCCCGAGCCTACCCATTTCACAGATGGCCGCCTTGCGGTTCTGTCAACTTGCAGCCTCACAGTACAACCAAAGGCAGCATCTCCCAGGCTGTGTGCTGTGCGACCCCACTCCGTGCGCCGTGAATCGCCCCTGAGCACAGAGGGGGAAAGCGAGGCCGGCAGCATTTTCTCTTCAACCTAAACACTGGAGAAGCATGGTACGCGGGGTCCTCTTCCACGGTCGGGACTGAAGGCACAAGCTGTCTCTGCTGAGCTCTCACACTGTGCACACAGCGTGGCCAACGGACCTCCCACCTCGCGCGGAGGCCGTGACAGCTGGAGTCCCCAGCTCTGGAGCAAGCTGTTTCTCCAGTTCTGCCGAAAGTGAGAAGAAAGGCAAATAGGAAGTAGTTGGCTCATTTTAGGGGGGACACGTTGAGTGGAAAACACATATTTAGATTCACGGGTCAGGGCGGCACAATGCTCACTCCATGAGAGCATGCGGGAGCAGAGACTGCCCGAGGGAACCCCGACTCAGGCATCCCATCGCTCACTTCTCGGGGCCCCAGTCACTGAACTGTTTTCGCTGAGTTCTCTCCCCATTCCCCCGGGGAACGTGCATAACTGAATTTAAGGGACTTAAATGCGTGTAAAGTAAGATCCACCCTATGAAAGAAAAGTATTTATCACTGTAAGGTGTTCTCATAATAATCTGTTCTTATGTGTACAATGATCTGTTTTTAAGAAATTGTATACTGGACCCAAGACTACCAGGAACTCACATGGAATTGTGACATATGACCTATGTCTTGATTCGTAAGGGAGCATTACTAACTGCTTATCATCAGTCCTGTGACATCTTGTCTAAGTAACGTGTCTTACTTTAGAATTCTAACATATGTGTTTATTATTCAATATTTGTGGCATAGTAAACCTATGAATAAAATAATGATAATCCTAATAATTCATATTAATAAGAAGAATGAGCACATAGTAAGGGCTTGCCATATGCCAGGTATTTTTCCAGCAGCTTTGCATGTATTAACTCATTTAATTCTCACAACCACCAGCACCCCCATTTTACAGATAAGAAAACTCAAAGAGGTGAGGGATTTTTGAATCCATGTTTTCAGATCTCAAATCCCAAGCATGGGTGTGGTTACTCCAACAGTCCAAGGAGAGGATGTACTGCATGCGAAAGTACCTATTATATTCAAAAAGATTCTTTTTAAAAAATAGCTACCGCCCTGGCCGGTTTGGCTCAGCGGTTAGAGCGTCCACCTGCGGTCCGGAGAGGCCCGGGTTCGGTTCCCGCTAAGGGCATGTACCTCGGTTGCAGTTTGTCCCCGGCCCTGGTTGGTCGTGCGGGTGGCAACCACTCGATGTGTCCCTTTCACATCGATGTTTCTCTCTCTCTCTCTTCCTCTCTCTTCCTCCCACTCTGTCTGTACAAAAAATGGAAAAATGTCCTCGGATGAGGATTAAAAAAAAAAAATAGCTACCATTTGTGGAGCTCCTACCCTATGCCGGGCATTGATAAGGGCGTGCATGCCCTTTCTGTTTAATTATCACAACTCTGTGAACAGAAGCAGAAACGAGGCTCGGAGAGGTTAAGTGACTCTGACCCTTAGCTAGGAAACAACACTGTCTCCCTGTATAGACACAAGTCGTCGTCGTCATTGTCATCATCATCATCACCACAAAGAGCAAGGGGGCATTACCCATTAGGAAAACGTGAACCCAAACCACAAGGAAACACTACTTTACATCTCACTAGCACGGCTACAATCCGAAAGACAGACGACAGCAAGTGTTGGCGAGGGTGTGGAGAAACTGGAGCGCACATTGCTGGTAGGAGTGAGAAATGGTGCCACTGCTGTGAAAAACAGTTGGGTGGTTTGGCAAAAAGCTGAACGTAGAGTTACCAAATGACCCACCAACCTCACTCATAGTTACGCACCACAGAAAACTGAACACGCATTCACGCAAAAACCTGTCCATGAAACTTCGTAGCAGCATTATTCATAATAGCCCCGAACTGGAACAACCCAAACGTCCACCAAAAAGCGCTTTATCCATACAATGGAATATTCCTTGGCCATAAAAAGGACTGAAGTACTGATATATGTTCCAACATGGACGAACCTTGAAAACATGCTGCTGTGTGGAAGAAGCCAGTCACAGAGGACCACAGACTGTATGACTCCATTCATCTGAAGTGTCCAGAACAGGCAAGTTCACAGAGACAGAAAACAGATCAGTGGGCGCCTGCGGCTTCAGGGAACAGGAGGATTGGGAATGATAACTAAGGGATATGGGAATTCTTTTCGAGGTGATGAAAACATTCTAAAATTGTGGTGACGATTGCACAACTCTGTGAATATCATTAGAACCACTAAACTGTACACTTTAAATGGGTGAATTGTATATTATGCAAATTATAGTTCAATAAGCTATTAAAAAAAATAATCAAGGGGAGCCTTCCTGACACTGGAGAGGACCTGAAGTTACATTTACACCTGGCCGGTGTGGCTCCGTGGATGGAGCGTCGTCCCCTGGACTGAGAGGTCCTGGTTCGATTCCCAGTCAGGGCACATGACCTGGTTGTGGGCTCGATCCCCAATAGGGGGCGTGCAGGAGGCAGCTGATTGATGTTTCTCTCTCACATATGTTTCACTCTCTCTCTCCCTTCCCCTTTCTCTAAAAAATCAATAAAAACAGATTTAAAAATAAATAAATAAGTAAGTAAAAGTAAAGCTACATTTACAAGTCTGGTCCTATTCCTCCCCTCCCCAAGCGACGATGACTCAGATAGTTGCCAGCATTATCACTAGGTGTGCCCCGATTCCTTGCCTCCTCCCTGGGAATCTAGGGTGTTGCCCTGTGTTTGCCCACCTTTCTCGGGGAATGCCCTCCCCACTTCGCCCCGGCAGGCCTGGGGTCAAACCCGGAGTGTCAGCCTGGCCCCCCAAAGCTTCCTTCTGCAGCAGACGGGCACTGCTGCCTCGCCAGCCTCCCTCCCTCCTTGCTGGGAGCCGCACGCCTCAGATTCTAAGAGCCCGTGGAACTCAGCACGTGCACCAGGAACTGCACCCTGGGGTTTTCTGTGCCAGCAACCACCGCAGAGATCTGCGGTCGTCCCCACACCCCACTTACCTAACGTAGGAAAAGACGATCATGTGGCAGACCCACTTCAGGGTGCCATAGTTCACGCTCTGGATCCGGGCGACTTTGCTGGTCTCGTACTGGAACGCGTCGGTGCAGCAGGACAGCATGGTGAGAGGCTCGCCCCCGGCTCGGGTCTGGACCAGGCTCAACCCTCGGACTGGCCACAGCAGGCCCACCAGTGAGAGGAAATGGAACGGGCTTGATTTTTAAGTTTGAGCTGCTCCGACGATGGCAACGTGGGGGCGGACCCTGGCAGCGGCCCAGCCGGGCTGGAAATAAACAAGGGAAGCCAAGTGCTAGGCCTGCCTGGCAGAGGACCCCGCCCAGCTGGCCTCCCCCATGCCTGCACAATGTCGGTGTTCAGAGGAAGGGCATTTTTAGAATTCCGCCTTTCCCCTTTTTCTTTCACTTTTTGACTCATTTCATTCGGGGGGAAAGGGGCAGCCCTTCAAATGTCAGGAGACCCAATGCATCCATTGTGCCTTAGTAAAGGGCCTAGATCGTTCCATTGCCTCAAGCGCCACTCAGAGACTGATCCATTTTCTACAACCTTTATTCAGCCCCAGAAATGTATGCTGTATGAACACTGAACACTGGGTGAATGAAAGTCCCTGTCCCCCGCCACACACACACTTCCTGTCTGTAGATGCTGCGGTGCGGCTTTTGCTGGCAGGGGAGGGGGGAGGTGGGGCTTTATTGCTATGCTGGATATTTCCTGTGTGACCTCCAGATCAGCGGTTCTCAACCTGTGGGTCGCTACCCCTTTGGGGGTTGAACGACCCTTTCACGGGGGTCACCTAAGACCATCGGAAAACATATTTCCGATGGTCTTAGGAACCAAGACACCACTCATCTATCCGTCTCCAGGTGGGTCCGCCCACATGCAGATGCGCCCACAGACAGCATGAGGAACTGTATTAACTCGTGGGGCACTAGGAAGGTTGAGAACTGTAAGGAATGGGGGGGGGGGGCGCCGCCGAATAGAACAGAGAAGGGACTGGAGAGCCAATCAGCCGAATAAACGGGGATCAGGCTTTATTGGGTGCACTCCAGGCGGGTTCACAGACTCCGGGGGTCGAGTCCTAGAAGCCACGCTCAATGTAGGGGCTTGTGTCTTTTATATCTGCCTGTTGCAGCTGGAATTTGTTCCTCAGGGTTTGGCCCTGCGGGGGGCTATGCATGGAGCCTCTGGAATGTGAATCGATAAGAGCAAGATGGGAGTTAATCTACAAGCTCCAGGCAGGCCGGTCAGGGTGGGAGGCAAGGCTGAGCAAGCAAGACAATGGTCGAGCACTTTGCCTGGCGCCAGTCCCCAGGCCATCGGACAAGAACCACTGCCCTAGACCCTCTCTCTGTCCTGCTCTGGGCCCCAGAAGGGAGGTCCGTCTATGACCTAGGCCAGTCCGCCTAAGACTGCCGGGAACAAACTTGCCATCCAACAAAGCTGGGTTTTGACCCACTCAGTGAAGGAGAGCCTGTGCCGGAGGAACCGTGGGGCACCCCAGACAAAGGGACCGAGTTTGTTGTAGACCAACGAGACAGACCAGACTCAGACTCCGAACTGGGTTCAAATTAAGAGAGCTTTATTAGCCGCGCGGCGACGGTCCCATCCTACGCAGAGGCGAGAGCAGCCCCGAGCTCAAGGGGAGGGCTGCTCATACAGTTGTCTTAGCCCCTGTTGAGGAATTTGGGTTAAGGGTATGCCAGCAAGCACGGACAGAAGCAGATACTTGCGGTTAGCTGTTACGCCTGAGGGAGCAGGCAGTTTCGTGTGCACAAAGCAATGGTTATCTATGCAATGCAGTGGTTATCTATGAGCAGCTGGTTCTTGCCATTCCCTGAAAATCCAGGGGGTAAGGTCATGTGTTCGTCCTTTACAAGTTCTCACAGGGCTCTGGGGGATAGTGGAGTTCAGAATCCATTTAAATGAAAGCAGATTTTGGCAAGCTCAAAGCAAAGCAGGTTTTGTATAAAACGGTCACCTTCAGGTCTGGATTTTATTTTTATTTATTTATTTTTTAGAATATTTTTCTTTTTATTGATTTTGGAGAGAGAGGAAGGGAGAGGGAAAGAAAGACAGAAACATCGATGAGAGAGAACATCGATCGGCCCCCTCCTGCACGCCCCCCACTGGGGATCGGCCCACTACCTGGGCACGTGCCCTGACCGGGAATCAAACCACACATCTCTTGGTGTAGGGGTCGAGGCTCAACCCGTGAGCCACACCGGCCGGGCTCAGATCTGGATTTTATTTTTTATTTTATTTTATTTTATCCTCACCCGAGGATATTTTTTTTCCATTTTTTGTACAGATAGAGTGAGAGGGAGAGAGAGGAAGAGAGAGAGAGAGAGAGAAACATCGACGCGAAAGGGACACATTGAGTGGCTGCCACCCGCACGACCAACCAGGGCCGGGGACAAACTGCAACCGAGGTACATGCCCTTAGCGGGAACCGAACCCGGGCCTCTCGGGACCGCAGGCCGATGCTCTAACCGCTGAGCCAAACTGGCCAGGGCTCAGATCTGGATTTTAAAGTGGACCCAGGGCCTGTTTCCTTGGAAACGATAAAGCTGAGATGTGGAATGTTCCAGGAATCTTCAGCCGCCTCGATCTGAGTGCACACTGAGGCCCTTCCCTGCCGCCCGGGGACTGCGGTCCTCTCGGCCGGAGGGCAGTGTGTCATCCTTACCGGTGCAGTTTCCAGCAGTGGCGTTTCTGACGGCCTGTGACTCTAGAGGACGGTGCTTCTCAGTGGGGGAGAAATGTGTCCACTGGGGCATCACCGCTTCACAGCGGCAGAGAAATATTATTTCCTCTTGTTTTTGCGGCCGCCTTGAACTGTTCTGCGCTTTCTGCTCGCCCAGTGGCCAGGCCCCCCACTTTCCAGGCTGAGCCCCGTGTCCCCTCTCACCCGTGCGAGCTGCGTCAGGGCCTCCCGGAGCTCGGTGGCCGTGGATGCTCCTGGTTCCTCTCCGCCCCGAGGTGCCCTCCCTCCTTGCCCTTCAGGGCGACCACTAACCGCACGTGGCTACTTATTTTAAATGAAACGAAATTTAAAATTCAGTTCTGCAGTCACACTTGCCCTATTTTTTTTTTATCCTCACCCAAGGACATTTTTTGATATTTTGTTCAGATAGAGTGGGAGGGAGAGAGAGAGAGAGAGAGAAACATCGACGTGAAAGGGACACATCGAGTGGCTGCCACCCGCACAACCCAACCAGGACCGGGGACAAACTGCAACCGAGGTACATGCCCTTAGCGAGAACCGAACCCTGGTCTCTCTGGACCACAGGCCGATGCTCTTACCACTGAACCAAACTAGCCAGGGCACACTTGCCCTATTTCCAAAGCTCAGTGCCCACGTGTGGCTGACGGCTAGCACCCTGGACAGGGAAGGCGGGAGAGGAGACCATCCGTGCCAGCGCAGACGGTCCATCAGACGGCGCTGCTGATAGGAGGCCCGTGCAGCGGGGGAATGGGGGGCGGGTTCGGTCGATGGTAGATGGCATTTTCCGTGTGCAATCGGAGGCCGGCATGCAGGATGACAGAGAAGGGGGCAGGAGGTTCGATGAGAGTGAAGAAGAGTCAAAGCAGTTGCTATGGCGATCAGGAGCCGAGCACCAGCAGGGAAAACAGGAATTCCAGGGTGTGTTGAGGATGAAAGCCCATGGAGTTGTTCATTGCCACAGTCTCGGTGACTGAGACTGTGACGGGGCCGGGGCCTTCCTACCTGCAGAATCCACCTTCCCCTCCATACCAGATCTCGCCAAGTGGTTCAGATGGCCTGAGAATTTGTAATCATTGGTATTTACTGTGTTTATTGTGGTCTTCTATATTCGTTCCTGACACTGTGAGCAAAGCCACGTCTCTGTTTCTTCTTCCCAATAAAGCACCCTTCCCAGGGCCACGCATCCCTTGCGGGCCCCAAAACTAAGGACAGGAAGCCCCTCGATGTCCCCTACCTCAGCCCAGGCCCTAGGAATGACTTAGTTCACTCCTTTTATTCTGGGAATTGCTCTGTGCTTGTGGATGCTGGGTTTCTTTTCATCCCAAGATCTCACCTCCATTCCACTCCATCCGAGCCAGAACATGCTCTCCCGGGGAACCTTAAAATCTCTCTTGGAGTCCGGAGAGCCGTCCACTTCGGGTCATAACCAAGGTCCCCCGCAATCCTGCACACAGGGGCTGGGAGTGGAGGATACGTGCCCCCGGGGACGTTGGCAATGTCATTTTTCGTCGTTATGACTGAATGGTACTTAATGGCCAGGGATTCTGCTACATATCCTAAAATACACAGACCAACCCCCCACCACAAAGAATTGTCTGGTTCAAAATGTCAGTAGTGGCACCTATGCTGTAAACTCAGTTGTAAACTGTGAAATCAAGGGCCACAGTGCAAGGCACATAGTAGGTATTCCATAGAAGTTTGATAAGCACATGAATGCACGAGAGAATGAATGAATGATCAAATGAATGACTGGCGAGGGCCTGGTACAGGACTGTGTCAGGGTGGCTGTTCAGTAAATGGTCATCGACTCGTTCCTGCATGTGTTCCCCCGCAAAGGGCCACCTGTGCACAGCTGCAAGTGGTGTCCTCCTGGCTGGGGCAGGATGCCTTGTAGCTGTGGTCTGGGGTCACGATGAATTGCTGTGGGAAGCCACAGAGTGGAGGAGCAGTGCCCTCCACGTGGTGATGGATTCGTCGCCTTCTCGCCAGCCCTTCTTCTCAGACTCTCAGCACAGAAGGGCTTAAAGGGCTGAGCAGAGTCGGAGCCTGTGGATTCAGCTCTTTCAGACTGAAAGGGAGGAAATGATGAGCTCAGAATGAGGATTATTGTTAACGTGGCTGAGGATCAAGAGCCCATTAGAATTCGAGACGGCCCAGGTTGGGTAGCTCAGTTGGTTAGAACATTGTCCCAATACACTAAGGTTGCAGGTTCAATCCCTGGTCAGGGTGCATACAAGAATCAACCAATGGATACATAAATAAGTAGAATAACAAATTGATGTTTCTCCCTCTCCCTCTCTCTCTCTAAAATCAATCAACAAATAAAATAAAATAAAATTTAAATTTATATATATATATATATATATATATATATATATATATATATATATATATATTTTATCCTCACCCGAGGACATTTTTCCATTTTTTGTTCAGGTAGAGTGGGAGGGAGAGAGAGGAACAGAGAGAGAGAGAGAAACATCGATATGAAGGGACACATCGAGTGGCTGCCACCCGCACAACCGACCAGGGCCGGGGACAAACTGCAACCGAGGTATATGCCCTTAGCGGGAACCGAACCCGGGTCTCTCAGGACCGCAGGCCGACGCTCTAACCGCTGAGCCAAACCGGCCAGGGCTAAAATTAAAATTAAAATTAGAGATGGGTGAAGGGCTGGGGGCAGGATTCTACTTCATCACCACACTCTTCCTAATCCATTTATTTAGCAAATACTTACTGAGTGCCAGGGACTCTTTGGGGATATGTGAGTTAACAAGAGACCCAAATCCTTTCCCTCCTGGAGCTTGTACTCTAAAGAAATAGGATGAACAATGGATACATCAAATATATACAATGTACTCTAAAGAAACAGGATGAACAATGGATACATCAAATATATACAATGTACTCTAAAGAAACAGGATGAACAGCAGATACATCAGATATATATACAATGTACATAAAGAAACAGGATGAACAATAGATACATGGGACATGGGAGGGCCGGGTGCCCTGTGGAGAAAAATCAAGCAAGGAAGATAAGATGTTAGGGTTGAACTTGGTGGTTAAATTGAGGTGAAATCCACATAACATAAAACTGGCCACTGTCAGGTGCAGAATTCAGTGGCATTCAGCACTTTCACAATGCTGTGCAGCCACCCCCTCTGCTAGTTCCAGAACATTTCATCACCTTAAAAGGAAACCCTGTGCCCATCAGCAGTCACCCTGTCCTCCTCCGCAGCCCTGGCAACCATCAATCTGCTTTCTGTCTCTATGGTTTCACCAGCCCCTGGCAACCACCACTTTTTTTTTCCTTCCCCTGTCTTTGTGGATTTAACTATTCTGGGCAATTCACATAAATGGAAATCATACACGATTGTGGTCCTTTGTGTCTGGCTTTTTTCACTTTGTATAGTGTTTTCAAGGTTCATCCGCGTTGTAGTATACATCAGTATTTTATTCCTTTTTATGGCTGAATGATATTTTGTATGGATAAATCACATCGTATATGTCTGTTCATCAGTTGATAGACACTTAGGTTGTTTCCATCTTTGGCTATTATGAGTAATGTTACCATGAACATTCTGGTTCGAGTATTTGAGTTGTTGTTTCAGGTGAAAAGCTAAGAGTGGAATTGCTGGGTCATATGTTGAAGCTTTTGAGGACCTGACAAATTGTTTTCCACGGTGGCTGCATCATTTTACATTCCCACCGGCAACATGTGAGGGTTCGTTTCCCCACATCCTCGCCAACACTTGCCATTTTCCATTTTGCAAAGAACAGCCATCCTCGTGGTAAGAAGGAGTAGCTCACAGAGCTGTGACTCGTATTTCCGTAACGCACGCCATTGGGTGTTGAGCGTGTTTCATGCGCTCATTGGCCATTTGTAGATCTTCTTAGAGAAATTCTATTGAAGTCCTCTCCCCACTTTTGAATTGGGTTGTCTGTCTCTTTGTCATTGATCTGTAAGAGTGGAGACAGAGCCCTGGCCGATTTGGTTGGAGCGTCGGCCCAGGGACTGAAGGGTCACAGTTCTGTTCCAGTCAAGGGCACATACCTTGGTTGCAGGTTTGATCCCCGGTCCCAAGTGGGGGTGGTGCAGGAGGCAACCAATCGATGTGTCTCTCTCACATCGATGTTTCTCTCTCTCTCTCCCTCCTTTTCTTCCACTTTATCTAAAAATCAATGGAGCCCTGGCCGGTTTGGCTCAGCGGCTAGAGCGTCGGCCTGCGGTCCAGTGAGACCCGGGTTCGGTTCCCGCTAAGGGCACGTACCTCGGTTGCAGTTTGTCCCCAGCCCTGGTTGGGTCGTGCTTGTGGGTGGCAGTCACTCGATGTGTCCCTTTCACGTCAATGTTTCTCTCTCTCTTCCTCTCCCCCCCCCAAAAAAAATGGAAAAAATGTCCTCGGGTGAGGATAAAAAAAAAGGAAATGTGGGGTTCAAACCCAAATCAAGAGGCCTCGAGGAGGAAGTGGTTTGCAGGAGAGTCAGAGGGGTGTTGTGGCGGGGAGGCCTGTGGTCCAGGCTCATACATACTTAATTCTATTTATGTTTTGAAAGCATACTTTATATACTAACACCAAGCAGGGGGATTACAGTCTCAATGCCAACTTGCACCAAGTGACGTTGGGCAAATTGTTTAACCTCTTTGAACTCATTTGTGCCTCAGTATTGTGTACAGGATTCAAGATTATACATGTGTCAATAGCAGAGGTGCTCAAAAAACTTTCCTCTCCAGCAAATACCATTTTGGGCATTCCAAAATCACAAGCTTACCTTTCATTGTATTTTCAACACAAGTTGCAATGATATTTTACTTTTGATTGTTGTTGTTGTTTGTATGTTTGTTTGCTTTGCTGGCAGTTAGGATGTGGGTTTTGGGGTCTCAAGATCAAGTTCAGATCCCAGCTCCTGTACTTATCCCAGCTGTTGGACCTTGAGATAGTGTCATAACCACTCTGATCTTTACATCCTCATTCACATTACAAAGCAATTGTAAGGATCCAAGCTCGTTTATGTAAATCACCCATCAACCAACAAAACTCTGGCTGCATTGGTATGAAGAAAGGGATGGGAAGTCCAAGCAGTTTGGATGGCGAGGGAGAACAAGAGAAAAATCCTAGTAAGACCGTCTGGAAAAACACCCGAGGGCCTAGCAGAGTGAAACCATAGTACCTCTAAAAAGAGCTAAGATCAGGAGTCTCAAATGTGAGACTTCTCTGTCGGTGGCTAGCTTGGTGCCCTCTGCCAAGTCCCTTCCGGTCTCTCCGCCTCAGTTTCCCAGGGATCCCTTTCCAACAACCCTCTCCTCTCTGAAACCATCTGTGGCACCGCTACTGACCAGCAGAGGGCAGTGACGCACCAATGTCGCTCTGGAGTCTGTGCCTCCAAGTTCAATTTTGTTTGCTGTTTTGCTACCGTCCCA
Source organism: Molossus molossus (assembly GCF_014108415.1). Taxonomy (NCBI): domain Eukaryota; kingdom Metazoa; phylum Chordata; class Mammalia; order Chiroptera; family Molossidae; genus Molossus; species Molossus molossus. Next base: position 34,206,203 of record NW_023425358.1, on the reverse strand, counting down.
CGCTGGACAGGAGAATTCTAGCGAAATAATAACAGTGGTATATGTTTCTTTTTCAGAGGTCCTTATTTTATACTCAGTGCACAACCAGTATAGGTCTTGTCACAGTATACAGACGAGGAAGCAGAGCCCCAGAAGCAGAAGAAACAACAAGGCCACACACAAACAATCCACTGGCGATTGTGGTCACACCACATCCTAAATTTAGACCATCTGAATGCTAGGAACGCAATGCTGTATGTCTGGGCTGCTTAGCACCGATAACCACTTACCGGCTTTATGGTTCATGAAGCACTTTCTGATCCTCAATATCAGAAGATTCATATTTTATTCTATCCAGCTTACAGATAAGCAAACGAAGGCTTCTAGAGTTTATGCCATTTGGCTTATCATTTGTTTAATCAACTTTATCTTAGAGGCTATTTGGTGGACTCCCAGAAATAGCTTAAAAACGACAAAGCTTGGTGTTTTGCAGCAGTTTTGATGTGATGGGGTGTAGTGGACTCTAGGGCAAACATTGCTCCTTGTTTTGCAAAAGGACGTAAGCCCCTCCCTCTGCCTCAGCATCAGCTCGGGTTGCGAGCAATTCCGCGTGCATGTGGAACAGCTTTAGGTCAACAGTGCAACTCAAAGGGACTATCAAATGGTACACCTGTCCCCAATTCCAGATTCTGATATCCACCCCAGCCACCCAAAGAACCGCTGTTTTTGATGGTCGTTTTATGTGTCTGTACGTGCAATGTCGGTAGCAGACCACTGGGTTGGTTAAGATGCTGTAACAGACAGGCCAACTCAAATGAGCTTAAACACCTACACATTAAGGACAAGTTCACTTCATCCGTGTAAACGTCAGGGCGGCTCCTGCAGCGACCCAGCAACATCAGCAAGTTACCCCAAAGTCAGCGGAGCCAAGGCTGAGGTAGACGGGCCGGGGTGACCTAGAGGTCAACCTCTAGGGTCCGCTCCAATGAGGCACAGGGCTGTGAGGAGGACGCGGGAAGACACCGCACAGAATGTGAGCTCAGAGAGTCTGAAGGAGGAAAGCGGAACGGCTTTGGGGAAGGGAACCAGCAGCCTCTGTTACGAGGCCTGAGGCTGTTCATCCAGCTCCCAGGGAGCTCTAAGTAGCTCTTGCGCGCTGTGTGCCTGTTGCTGGGAGTTAGGGGACAAAGCAGAATCAACACCTGGTCCTTGTCCTCACCTTGCTTATAGTTTAGCTGTTTAAACCAGACTTTCATTGCTTCCTTTTTACTCTTATGATTTGTATTTTTTTTTACTGTAGAAAATGATGACAGGAATAAAGAAGAAAAGCCAGAAATGCCCATAATCCACCACTAAGAGATAGCTACGATTAACATTGTTCCCTTCTAATCTTGGCCCTGTTTTCTAATTATTGCAAGTCATGCAAATCTCTCCTCATTCATTCATTCGTTCATTCATTCATTCATTCATTTGACAGCCCTGGAACTGAGTACTGGAGTGTGGGGTTCAGATTCTCGCTTTGCTAGTTCCCAGAACAATTTTATTCTCACCCAGACTGGCTGAATGAGGCTTGACCTAGGCTTTGAAGTTGATTTGAATCAGAAAAGAATGTGTGAAGATGGACTTCCAATGAGAGGAGGGGCACGTCCCAGGAACAGAAGTAGGGCGGGGGTGGGGAGAAGACTGATGCACATTGGAAGACTAGCAGGAAGGGGTCAGTGGCAGGGAAGATTCTAGGTGTAATGTGTATCTGTTTTTTCCTTTGTGTGTGTGTGTTTGGGGAGGGAGGGGGCTTGTGTAGCATTCATCTCCCCTCCTGATAGCAGCACCCAGTTTTCCTTTGGGGACTCACTTCCCCATGCTCAGTCCTCAGCTGCTGCTTGAGCGAAGTGCCATCCCCTTGTTTAAGGTGGTTACACGACCAAGTCTGACCAATCAGAATACCACATCCCTCTGCTCAGTAATTGGCTCACGGATGGGCACATGACTAGGTCAAGCCAGTCAGTCCCAAGGAGATTCGATTCCATTTGTTGAGAATAGGTTTTCCGGGTTTCCTTGAGAATTTAGGAAGTCTGGATACGTGGTGCAGATTGGCCGGGGCAGAGGAGGGGCTGTCTGCTTCGGACGGGACACGCACTGCACAGTTTGCCACATTCCCCACCGCTCTGTTCACTAGGGCTGAGTTCAGCACTCTGTGAGCCAAACACAGCCAGTCTATCTGTCACACTTAGCCCTGGGGATGCCACTTTGTTTTCCCTGTGTAGGGGCCAAGATGAATCTGAGTTGGAACGATGAGAGGGTGGCTTGCAGAAAGATGTCCACACAACACCAAGGGGTGGGCAGAAAGTTTGTGCAGGGGGACCAAGATCTTTTCTTGAAAGGCAATTCCGTAAACATTCATTCAATCCGCAGATGAGGCAGGTTCATTTCATTGTGCAGAGGAGGAAGCTGAGGCTCAGAGAGTACCCGTGTTCACACGCTACAAAGTAGCCCCTCAAAGCTGCACTGGTGGTACCCACCTTGGAGCTGGCTTTGAAGATCACTGAGAAGCTCAAGGCGTTGCAAGGAAAACGAACCCTTTTGCTTAAAGGATGCCAACCTGGGTTTGTTACGGACTGCATCTCTGGTGCCTTTTAAACCTCCTTGCTTTAAGGCAAATGGAACTACTGGACAGTGCTTCTCGGCTGTTTGGCAGCCCGAGTGCACCGCCCAGATCTCCCTCAGGAGAGTCTGCTCTGAAGAGCATGGTTGACGGACAGCCCTAGTTCCCGCCCCTCTGGGCCCACCACATTCAGGCCAAGGCCTTACTTCCCCAGGGCTGCTCATAGCCAATGACTGAGCACAGGGGAGTGGGAGGGCAGCCCACTGCTGCCCGCCCTGTCCTCTGGACTTGGCTGAAACTTTCTGCTGTCCGAGGCTCTCCCTACACAATCCCTCTCCCCCTCTCCTGTCGCGGGGGCCAGACTAGCATCACAGTCTTAAGACTCTCCCGCCTCCCCTCACTCCCTTCCCCTCTAGCCTTCACGGCGCAGACAGATAAATCCTCGGTCAATCTTCTTCCAGTCCGAGCCAGTCCTGGCGTCTGCTCCGCAGAGGAATCAACACAGATGACTTCCATTTCGTGGAATGAGCTAATGACGTCTGCAGCCATCCACACGCACACTATCGGTTGTCAGAGAAACGGGGTTTAATACTACGATGGTTAGGCCTAGGGGTGCTGGAACTGGAGCAACCAGCGAGTGAGTCCTCCTTGCCAGTGGATGACCTTTAGGAAGTTTCTTCACTGGCCCTGAGCCTCTGCTTCCTCATCTGTTGAATCAGTGATTCTCAACCAGCAGGGAGTTTATCGCCCAGGGGACATTTGACGATGTTTGGAGATATTTTTTTGGTTGTTACTGACATCTAGTGGGTAGAGGCCAAGGATATTGTTACAGTGCACAGAACAGCCTCTCCCGCCCCCCCCTGTCACCCCCCCCCCAAAGAATGATCCAGCCCAAAATATCCATAGTGCTGAGGCTGAGAAACCCCATGTTAAATGGAGTTGGTAACAGTAGCTGATTCAAAAGGCTGTGTGAAGATCTAGAGGGATCATCTCTTCAATAGCTGTCATTTCTACATTCTCTACCCCCCTGTAAACTCCACATATCAGAGACCAAATGACTCTAGAGCAATGTTCTGCATCGCCAATGACTAGAGCATGGAAGGTGCTAAGTAAATTATGAATTGAAATATTTATCAGAGGAATGCAAATCAACAAATGGTAACTATTATCATCATCATCATCATCATCATCATCATCACTAATTAACACTGTCTTCCCAACCCCTGGCTCAGTGCATAATTGGTTTTCTATATTTGTTGAATGAATGAATGAATGAATGAATGAATGAATGAATGGAAAATGGAGTATTTACTCATTAACCAGTAATCTATGTGCTTTAGGAAGATATTGGGAACTCTTGGGAAACCGGCCCAGACTTTTCCTTTTTATTTGCAAAGAGGACTTTTGTTCATCAAAGAAATCACTTTGGGGGATTGAGACGGCTGCCAAAGGAGGGCCTGGCTCAAAGTCATGTAGAGTTTAGGGCTCACATCTTGCTCAGCTTAGGCAAACAAGGAAAACGGGCCAGGCTTTGTGCGAACTCACTGTGAAACAAGAGCTGTTTTCTGGGCCCAGGAACACGCTCTGTCCCATGTTTAATTTCTTCCATCTGTCTGGTATCTGACCTCCACTGCCCTCTAAGCCATTGCCACACATTGTCTGCGCATGTTCCCATATAAGGTGATCTCTCTCTCTCTCTCTCTCTCTCTCTCTCTCTTCCTCTCTCCCCTCTCCCTCTCTTTCTCGGGGTTGGACGGCAGCAGCGCTTGCTTCCAGCACCCTGCTGCTCCTCGCTGGCCTTCCCTGGCAGGCGGTGCTGTGAGGATGGCTGGCTGGAGGCGGGAAGGGGCAGGGGGCTGCCAAGGAATGTGGCAGGTTTATTTTTGTTCGGGCTGCATTCTTTGCCGGGTCTGCAGGCCCCAGCCACTTGGGGATGTCACATGCCGATAAGACAGTGGGGGTGACTGAGACCTGTGGCTCAACTCTGCAACACCCCAGGTGTGAGCCATCGTCGTCACGGGGCGGGGGCGGGCGGCGCTGCAGGGACTCTGAGGTCATGGGACTCACCTCTTCCCGCTACCCTGTGTATGCTTTCCAGAAAGACGCGTTTGATACTGCAGAGAAGCTATTGCAGGAATTGAGATGTGTGACCACTTAGGCTCACTGCTGGGCAAAACCCATCATTTGCAGCAGAGTGGAGAAAAGCCAGGTGTCAGGGTGAAAGTATTAGCTGGGTGACCTTGGGCAAGTTGCCTGACCTCTCTGACTCTGTTTCCTTATCTGTCAAAATAGTAACAAATCTACTCCATACTATTCTAGTATCATAGTGAAATGTGATCTCCATGAAGACAGGGATTCTTGTCTATTCTGTTCACCGTTGTGTCACCAGCACCTAGAATAGTGCCTGGCACATAGTAGGTGCTCAAATGCGTGTTGAACAAATTAAGTGAGATAATGCATTTAAGTACTCAGCACCAAATAAATGGTAGCTGTTACTATCTATTCAATAACAACATATGTTTATTAAGTACTTATTAAGTGTCCGGCCCTGATAGGTGCTGGGGATACAGCAGTGAACTAGACAGACCTTAGGAAGCTTATATTCCAATGAGGGACACATACATATAACTCCGGAGTACTAAGTGCTACAGAAGAAATTTAGAAAGGAACGTGGAAGAAGCGTGTTTTCAAACCTTTTGACTCACAGCGAGAAATGTTTACTGTGTGACCCAATGAACCCACGTGCCTGAGTATGAAGCGGAAATAAAACAGTTGCGGTAGATTGTCTGCAAAGGTGTCCGCCAGCAGTTTACAAACACCATTCCTGGTCTGCACACGCCACTCCCTGGGCAGGAGGCAGAGTTTGTCCTTCCCTTGAATCTGGGTGGCTCTTCCCACTTGCTTTGACCCGCAGGGAATGGCCTGTGCTTGCTCCGGGCCTGGTGCTCCGGGGGCTGTTGAATCAGCAAGGGGGTGGTGTGGCTCTACCCCCAGCAGCCTGGGTAAGCAAACCCCAATCTGAGCCTGTAAATGTCAAGGTCACGGAATCAAAACTGGAAGGACAACCAGTCCCAAACAGCCAGCTAGGGTTTTAGCGGTGAGCCAATGCAAAGAATGCTTTTCTTTGCTTCCACAGTGTTCTCCGTGGGGGTCCCTCCCGTGACCCCTGCCCGGAGTGCGGTGCCTTCCTAAGCACTTCGGGTCTGGCACTGCCCGGCTGGCGTCCACTGTTGCTCAAGTAAACTCTTAACATGTTTAATATGCTTCCGTTTATCTCGGAATGGTACCTGGCTGCCAGGGAAGGACGCGCAGGGCAGACGGCTGCGTGCTGCAGGTTTCCAGGAGACGGTCCACGCAGGAGACCGGGCAGCGGTGCTGAGGCCCAGGGGGCAGGGAAGCCCACCCAGAGGAGCGCCCACCGGGACTCAGCCACGTGGGGATCCCAGCAGATAGCTCGTGGAGCAGAACTGCCCGGCTACCCCACAGATTTGGGGGGGTGGGGTTCAAGCCAATACATTTGGAGTGGTTTGTTACTGCAACGAATACACACACGCACATACAATTTCTGACAGAAGTGTTTACCTTTATTCTGTGTGATATTTTCTATTCCACTTCATCTTTCAAACATGTAAATCAAGACCCATTAAACTGATGTCAATGCCCACCAATCAGCCATAACCAACAATCTGGGCAACGTGGTGATGGAGAATGACTGGCAGGTGGGTACTTTGGTGAGAGGGTCAGAAAAGGCCTCCCCGAGGAAGGGACATTCGAGCTGAGACCTGAATGAGGAGAAGGAGCCAGGACGGGAAGACGTGGGGAAGGAACAAGCCAGATCAAAGAAACAGCAGTGCGAAAGTCTTGAGTGTGATGGGTTTGGTGTGTTCGAGCAACAGAAAGGAAGCCAGTAGTTGGGGAGAGGAGAGAAAAGGGAAGCCTGGAATAAAACTAGGCCTCATGCCCGGCAACACCTGGGGCCTCAGCTGGCGAGAGAGAGCAAAGACCACTTGGAAGACGTCGGGTGAATGGCTGTCCCTCTTTTTTTTTTAATCCTCACCCGAGGACATTTTTCCATTTTTTGTTCAGATAGAGCGGGAGGGAGAGAGAGGAAGAGAGAGAGAGAGAAACATCGACGTGAAAGGGACACATTAAGCGGCTGCCTCCCTCACAACCCAACCAGGGCCGGGGACAAACTGCAACCGAGGTACATGCCCTTAGCGGGAACCGAACCCGGGTCTCTCTGGACCACAGGCCGACGCTCCAACCACTGAGCCAAACCGGGCAGGGCAGCATCTTTATTTTTTTTTTTTAATTGAGGTGAATTCACATAATATAAAGTTAGCCTTTTTAAAGGGAAACCCCAATAGCATTTGGTACATTCACAATATTGTGCAACCACCTCCTCTATTTCCAAAAGATTTCTGTCACTCCAAAAGGAAACCCTGTACCTATTAAACAGTTGCTCCACATTCTCCCCTCCCCCAGGTCCCTAGCAATCACCAGTCTGCATTCTGTCTCTATGGATTTGCCTTTTCTAGATATTTCGCGTAAATCACACAATATGCGGCCTTTTGTGTCTGGCTTTTTTCACTTAACATGATGTTTTCAGGGTTCATCCCTGATGTCACATGTATCTGTGCTTCATTTCTTTTTATGCCGAATAATGTTCTGCTGTACGTTTACGCCACAATCTGTTTAGCCATTCATCCACTTGTCCGTCATTTTGATTCTCTGATTCCACCTGAGGCACGCTCGTAGCCCTTGCTTTGACATCATCAGCCCAGGAAGGAGGAAAGGTCTCGGCAGCGTGAAGAAGGCCAGTTTGTGCCCCAAAGCTGCTGGCCTCTTCTTGTCCCCTCCCATCACCCTTTTCCTGCATGATCTGGAGCTTCCTGATGGCCCAAAGGCAGCCCCCCTGCTGACTACCCTTACATACTCCCCCTGGATTCTATAAATACACCACCACTCGGCTGGGGAAAAAGGAACTTGAAAGGCATCTGAAATGAAAATACGCTTTTTTCCCATCATTGGCCAAGTGTTTTCTCTCTATCTTCCCACTCTTTGATTCTGGGGTAAGGGCTTGGAATTCAAACCCTTAGCTCTAGCCGGGTAAGAGAAGAGTTTCCTTGGCAAAGCCCTGGTAGGCAGAGAAAGACAGACAGCGTGTTACCACCGCCCCCCCCACCGCCCCCCGGCCCAGAAGATCTCTTCGCCTCCAGCCTCAGGTCCTTCCTCCAGACTCTGCTGAGCCAGTCTGATAGGTTGATGAAAATGGCTTTGAGATCATCAGAGCATTGTTTGAATCTTGACTCAGCCCGCTACTAGCTCTGGGACTGTGGGCCCTCTCAGCTCCCCAGGCCTCAGTATCCTGAATTAGACAATGGAAAAACAGTACGGTCCTTGCAGCCTTGTGAACATTAAGGGAGACGGTGTGGGTGCAGGCAGTGTGCTGAAATGAGAACCCCACGTGAGGCCAGGAACCTCGGCTACAGAGCCAGGGCAGCTTGGAGACATGGGGGTGCATCCATTGCCCTCACACGGCCGTACTTAATTTAATACATGAGTCCGTGTACAATTCCTTCAGTCTGCCCATCCGTGTCCCCGTTCTGCCATTTTCTTCCCTGGGACGCCAGTCTGCGTGGATGACCTCAAGGGGTTGCCTGCCCCTTTGGTGCCCCGCTGGGTTTAGCTCCTGGGAAGCCGGCCAGGAGATCAGAAGGTGGGAGGAACGTGAGGTCAGGACTGGCTACACCCGAAGGCTCCTCGTAGGTGGCCCTCTCCCCACCGCTGCCCTGTGCACAGCTGCTGCGGCCTGTTCTCTGGCTGCTGCAGACTCAGGCGCGATGGCTGCCCTTGCCGTTGGTCCCTCGTTGGTGTCCCCAACCCTTGCCCACACCTTCACAAACAGTCCTTTATTAAATCCTCCTCAATTGTCCAGAGTGTGCCAGGACGCGGGCTGATACAGAGGTTATCCATTTCAGTTGGCAACTCAGATTTACAAGAGGAAGTATATGATTTTATAATCAACTGAAATCCAACTCGGAGCCCACATCCTGTTATTATTGGGCATCCTGCCTTTGCACACATCCTGGGGGATGCCACGTCCCCGGGCCCTTGAACAGTGACAAAGCTGCAGAGAGTCACTTGAAATCCTCTGTCAAAGGCCCGTCTTGGTGACTGGTTGGTCCCCCCACCCATCATCCCAGACTGCCTGGTCCTTTTGGATCCAATAACATTAATGCTTCCATGTCAGGCCCGGGACAAGGAAAGCTTTGGCCACCGTCGAAGCCACTGGGCTCGCGGTGTTGGCCTTCTTGGGGTGTTTTTCCTTTCTTTGGAGCCGCTCCAGAATTAACCTGTGACCCCTTCCCAGTCTTCTTAGCATCTCCCACTTTAGAAGGAGCTCCCCTCTCTGCTTCCCCCTTGAGGACAGCCAGTATAACCTCTAAAGACTTCAGCCCTTTACAAAGAAACAGCTCCCGATTTCAACCTGCAAAACTCAAGGCAACGCGAATTGTTTCAGGAGGAGAAGGAGCCCAGTAAGCATCCGTAAGTGACGATATGATTATGACTTGAGCCCAGTAAGAATGTAAGGGCATCCTATTTTTCAATCCACAACCAAGGAATTAATATGAATTGCATGTTACTTGACTCCTCTACGTAGCCCATTTCTCTCCCAAAACACATTTAAAAAACTACTTGACAAAAATGTAGTACCAGGCACACATGTAATGTTTCACATATTATTTTTTTTTACCTTTTAGGAAAACATATTCTGCTGTTACATCCCTGCAAGATTAAATTGCCAAAGCAGAGACAGTGTAGGCTATCTGCAAAACCAAATTCAGGTTTCCGGTTAAATTTAGTTTCTTTCATCTCCAAGTAACCTAGATGGCTCAGGCATTAAATGACAATTAATGGATAACAGAATAACCCACTTCCGAATTTGCTCCTGCGTCTGGGTCATTTTTCTCAGTTAAAAAAAAAAACCAGATAAAGCGGGCAGTGTGCAGAGTACCCCAGATGGGATAGCATCTTGAAAACTGGCATTTGCTGAATACTCGTGCAGAATCCAGAAATATCTCATGGTCAGGATGAAAGGTCTAAATTTAATACCAAAAACAGAAAACTGGTGTGGCTTCCGCGGCCTCTGCACAGGAAAGTTCTTGTTTGGAACTTCTGAAATGAGAAGAGGCCGGAGACATTATGTTCACGGCATCCTCAGATTTTCGTGGGGACCAGGGGGGTCTGTTGTTATCCCAAGATCTCGTTTGGCCCACAACTAAAGCCTGCATTGAAGAAAGATAATTTGTTGGGAGAAAATCAGGGAGAACATTCACATTGATACAGACACTCTCCCACAAGAAGTGCAGGCTCATTTCTTCCTCTTCTGGTTTTTCTCCTTTTTTTTTTTTTTTTTTTTTTATCCTCACCCGAGGATATTTTTCCATTTTTTGTACAGATAGAGTGGGAGGGAGAGAGAGAGAGAAACATCGACGTGAAGGGACACATCGAGTGGCTGCCACCCGCACGACCAACCAGGGCCGGGGACAAACTGCAACCAAGGTACGTGCCCTTAGCGGGAACCAAACCCGGGTCTGTCCGGACTGCAGGCCGACGCTCTAACCGCTGAGCCAAACTGGCCAGGGCATCTTTTCTGGTTTTTCTTACCCAGCTTTTAAGATGTATCCACCTTCCCTGACCACCTGTACTGGGCATCTGTTGTTCTTGTTCAAAGAGCATCTCTCCCTCTGCTTACAGAATGCAGTCCTTCCTTTTTGGGAGCCACCCTCACCTAGTCTATTTTATTATATCCATCAGAGTCATAGCAGTTAATTCGAGAATGGTCTGACACACTTCAGACCAATGCAAGTCAGCTCTGGGAATTTGCTCAAACTCTTGAATAAAAGGTTGTACTTTTACTGAGGTTGCCAGGCTGGAAGGATGTAAGCCTCCTGCTACCAGTAGCCCATTCAGAGGAAAGTGGGGACGACAGTCAGAGAGATGGAGGGAGAAAGAATGTCAAGATGACATCACTGAACTCCCAGATCAAGCCATACCTGAAGTTAGTAATATCCTTGGTCTTCACAGTCATAAAACAGTGACCTCTCTCCTTATTTTTTATCTTGTACTAAACTGAGTCTTGACAAATACATTTTACCAGGAATGATTTTTTTCCCCCTTGAATAACCAGAGCAAAGGTTCACAACTGTGGCTGTTTCTTGCAACGTCTACAGGATTAAATAAGGGAGTTAGAAAGGGCAGCTGCCAGTTTCCCTCACTTCCTCCCACCTCAGCGCACCCTGGCCTCCAGTGGAGGCCAGTGAACATTTAAATGACACTTCCTCTTAGCATCATTTTCTTATTAGAGGGCTTTGGGTGAGAAGCAGATTGGGAATTTTATTGCTTTGGTAGCAAGGAATGAGTAGGTTTCAAGAACAGTCTATTGTTACAACCAAAAACTGCTAAAGAATCCACATCTTGGGTCCTGTAGTCTACAACCATGAACAGACAAAATTAACAAGAATTGAAAGGAAAAAAACAGACCCAAGAATGAATAGAGACCTCCCGCAAACTTACCCATGTCCCTGATGTACATACCCTGCTCACCCGATTTAGCCAATGGAAGTGCTTTATCCATGAGGAAGTGCAGGTATGTACACAAATGTTCATGGCAGCATTGTTCATTAGAGCCCACAGTGGAAGCAATACAAATTTCCATCAGTAGATAAATGGGTGAACAAAAATCCATACGATGAGATATCATTCTGCCATAAAAAGAAATGAAGTAGTGATTCATGCTACGGCATGGATGAACCTCAGAAACACTTTTCTAAGTGAAAGAAGCCAGACACAAAGAGCCACATATTTTGTGATTCCATTTATAGGAAATGTCCAGAAAAGGCAAATCCATAGAGAAGAAAAGCAGATTAGTGTTGTCAGAGGGTGGGGAGTGGGATTTTTTTTTTTTTTTTTTTGGTTTTGTTTTTATTGCAAACTTGGGAGAGATGGCTAAAGGGAACGGGGTGTCTTTTTTGGGGTAATAAAAGTGTTCTGGGATTAGATAGTGGTGATGGTTGTACAACTTTGTGAAAATGCTAACAGCAACTGAATTGCATACTTTAAATGAGTGAATTGTATAGATGTGAATTATATCTTGATAAATCTATTAGATAAAAAAGAGAGGGAAGGTAGGAGTAGGAACCTTTCTGAAAGACTGTCTCATGTGCCTGGGACTTCCCTTCATCTATTAAAAATGTCAAATATAGTTCAGCCAAGAGGCATCTTTGAGATTTTACAAGAAAGACTCAATATAGCATCTACAGAAAGAAAAGTCTTCACATGGTAGCTTGACTGAGGATATAATCCTCAATGCCTTCACTGTTGTGAAACTGTGGCTGAGAATTTCTTCTTGGACCCCTCATTGAATCTTTTTACCTTGAATGAATCAGGGGTTGGTAGCAGGTCTTCCTTTGGCCCACATCTGGGCCCTATACCCTGGCAGGGAACTAACACGTGCAGCCTCTCCAGGTCTCTGTTTTGGCTTCAAGTTGGGACATATGCTTCTCAGTATCTCAGGCTGAGTGGCGTCAAATTCTTTCCGCCTTGGCCGGTTTGGCTCAGCGGTTAGAGCGTCGACCTGCGGTCCTGAGAGACCCGGGTTCGGTTCCTGCTAAGGGCATGTACCTCGGTGCAGTTTGTCCCCGGCCCTGGTTGGTTGTGCGGTGGCAGCCACTCGATGTGTCCCTTCACGTCGATGTTTCTCCCTCTCTCTCTCGGTTCCTCTCTCTTCCTCCCACTCTACCTGAACAAAAAATGGAAAAATGTCCTCGGGTGAGGATAATAAAAAATAAAAAAATAAAAAAAATAAAAAATAAAAAAAATTCTTTCCTGTGTCCCAGAGCAAAGACATTAAGCATAAAATCTGTTCCAGTTTGAGTGCAAAGAGTGAGGTCCATTGCTTACTTGAATTTACACAGGATTGTCATCTCATAACCAAAAAGTATAGTGTTTCACTAACAGCAGCGACAGGCAGAGGAGGAACTAAAAACTACTAGCGAAGCCACTCTTGCCTGTGTATAGCCTACATCTATAGACTGTAGAAGGAGCCAATCTAACCATCTCGTTTATTTTTAAATAAGGGGGAAAATGTAAAATGTTTTTAGCTTTTCTGATGTCAGGTATTGTTCTGCTCCCTTTTCCTATTTCAAGTCAATCTTCACATCAACCCGTTTGAGGAAGGTGTTGTTATAGCCACAGGGGACAGATGAGCACAGCTCAGAGAGGTGAGGCCACACAATGGTAGGTTCAGGACCAAATCCAGGCAGCGGGGAGAATCTCCTAACACACCCAACAGCATCCATTAACTAATTAGGTAACCCCATTGTGCGAATCTTGTATTGTCTCTCCCAGAGTTATATTAGTTGTTTAACTTTTAAAGGGTTTAAGTGTTGTCTCCTCCTGGTGGTGAGCGTCTATGAGCTGGGACCACTCTTAGTATCTGTCCAAGCGCTTTCACTTGGTAGTTGAACAGCCAGAAGGCAACCCGCAATGGACCGGTCTTGGGAGTGTTGTGTTCCTTCTGCCCCATCAACTCTACCCCTTCCAGTCTGGCTGATTTGTACTGACCCTTAAGCATCACTTTGTTTAATGGACCTTCTCCTGTTCGTACAGTCCTTTCAGCCCCAGATAAACTTGGGACCCTTCATCTGGGCTTCCCCATCACTGAGTCCTGTTATTGCAGCATTGTCATAGTTGTATAGGTATTGCTCACTCAGTTGTCTGTCTTCCTACACCACTGCTAGCTCCAGGATGAAAGGGACCAGGTAATTCCTACCCTCCACCGACCTCATCCCCAGCAGCCAGCAGCACAGTGTGGGGCCTAGAGGAGAGGCCTATTATGGGAATTTGTTTTGTTTTGTTTGTAAGTTCGATGCTAAATCGGTAGCTGGTTTCTTTCAAGATATTTAAGCAAGCAATTAAGTTTTCAGGGTGTGCAGAATCCCCCCCCCCCCATTTCTTCATTGACATCACAAAGTTCAGTGATCTCCAGTCTAAGGGGGAGAGGGGCGCGTTCAAAATATCATTCACCCACTAAGGTCTCCCCCAAGCCAGTCAGAGCAATGGTAGACGTTCCGGACTCTTCGTGGCCTGGGCAGGGACACCTTCCTGCGGCCTTCTTCACCGGATATGGACGGTAGGCGACTGCACGAGACCTTCACCCACCTCTGCAGGTGCCTGAAAAGAGGCTCTTCGAAGCCAAAAGGAGCCTTAGGCCATTTACTTTTTTTTTTTCTTTTTCAGGCTCTCAGCATATTAAAAAAAGAAAAAAAAAATACTGGATAAAAAATATGTAATTCCCAGTACGGGCTACATGGCCCACATAGCGCGGCAGAGAAGCCGAACTCTAGGCCGAAGGCGTCTCCGCAGTCCCCCGGAGCCTGCACAGCTGTCCCCCCGCCCCCCGCTAACCTAATTCGGGTTCCTCTGTCCAAAACCCGAAGCCAGAGCTCAGGCCAGAGGCTTCCGCCGCTCAGATCCTCCGGCCCTGCCCCGAACCGCGGGGTCCCCCTGCTGCTCGTGCGTGAATGGGGCGTCTCGTAAACTGCAAACGGCAGGGCGTTGGGGGGCGCGGAGACGCCCCCGTCCCCAGGCTGGCGGCGGCGGCTCGGGCCGGGGTCCCGCTCGCACGTGGGCCGCGCCCCGCGCCCCGGAAGCGCGCCCGCCCTCCCCCCGCCCCGCCGGAGGTGACGTCACCGGCCTAGCAACCGTTGCCAAGGAGCTCGTCTCCAGGAGCCCGCTAGAGCCCGGACACCTCCGGGGGGTGGGGGCGAGTGGTTTCGCGGAGAGACTTGGAGGTAACCTCGCCCCCCGCCCCCGCGTCGGAAACTCCCGGAACCCCGAGCCGGGGGGAACTGCCCCCTCCCTCCCGGGGGCTCGGGACAGGGGCCCGGGGCAGTCCCCGAGGGGTCCCCGCAGTTCCGGCGCAGTGACCCGTCCCGAGCCCGAGGGCCTGGGTCGGACTGGGGCCCCAGGCCCCTCTCCCGAGCCCCGGGTCGGGGGACAGGGTTTTGGGGAACCCCGCGAGGCTGCTGCCAGCGACCGTGCCAGCCTGAGACCGGCGGCTGGTTTCTGTGCCGGGTCGCGCCGGGGAGACGCTCGTCCTGGTTTTAATTCTACCCTCCCCCCCCCCGAGTTTTGAGGTTCTTGGGGGGTAAGTGCTGGTGAATTAGTGCGGCAGCTCTCCGCCCGACAGGGACAGTAATTGCTTTGGCTAATTTTAGCGCGCAGAGCCCCGGGGCACGGACACCCTCCCGTTCAGCACATCTTTGTCCTCAGCGGGGACCATCTGCAGGCGGGTGGGCTGCTGGTGGGGAGGCAGCCGGTTCCTTCTCTCCTGGGAACGTGTTTACAGGGTTTGGTTTTTTAAAGGGAATACATATATATTGAAGTTTGAAATGATGGAATAACTGTAATATGTACGTGAAGGTTAGGACATGGACTTTCACTTAAAATAGGCTTGACATGGGAAAATTTGCATCTCCCACGTGGGTTTTTAGTTCATTTAGGTAAAAGCTTTTCTTTTTACAGCTGCAAAAACCTCGAATTTATCAACTGCATTGGTTATCCTTTCTACCGTCTTTTGACATAGATTTTTTTTTTTTTAACAACAATGTAGTCAGCATTTTATCATAATTATGGAGAAATAGAATGTTGTCACATTTTGATGTTTTCTAAATATCCAGCTCTACCCACCCGATTTCAGAAACCTATTTCAGCCCTGGCCAGTTTGGCTCACTGGTTAGAGGGTTAGCCCGTGGGCCAAAAAGTTGCTGGTTCGATTCCGGTCAAGGGCATGTACCTTGGCTGCAGGTTTGGTCCCTGGCTCTGGTCAGGGTCCTTCAGGAGGCAACCAATCGATGTGTCTCTCTCACATCAATGTTTCTCTCTCTCTCTCTCCCTCCCATTCCATCTGAAGATAAATGGAAAAAAATATATCCTTGGGTGAGGATTAAAAAAAATCAAACCTATTTCAGAGCAAGATGTATGCTGCCTCAACTAATGTCTTGGGTAAAATAACATCTGTCCTTTCATGGTTAAAAACTATTACGGAGCACCGAAGTCATTCTTTCTTTTTTTAGTAGTTCATTTAAAAAAACTGCCTGCCTGCAAAATTTCTACTACTTCTTCCCATATTAAACAAGTGATGTTTGCATGCAGGAGACACTAGGAACCTTGGTAAAGCTGTTTCCGCAATTAAATAATCAGATATTCTGTTTTTTAAAAGTTAGGATCCTTCTCACTGCCAGCCAGCTGATGCTTATTTGTTTGTTTTGCCCTGGGCCTCTGAACCAATTCATTCAGTCTAGTGGAAGCAGTCACTGTTTTAGATGCTGTGGGTATTCAGAGATGGAGTTACAGATATGTCCTCTTGGAATTCACAGTTTAGCAGAGTAGCGAAAATGTACACGAGTAACTACTACAAAACAGAAAAGCGACTTCCAAATAAAGCATGGTCAACGTGGAGGGCAGGCTGCTATTCTGATGCAGACATGGTGTGTAGCATAAGAAGGATTTCCCGGAGGAACTTGTCTTGGAGAGGGGAGGGCTTGGAAAACTGTTAGGATCTGCACCTCTGGAGAGAGGGGAAAGGGAGAACAGCCCTCGGCAGAGAAAACGGCATTAACTGAAGGCCTAGAGGTGGGACAACTAGGGGTTAGTCTGCCGAAATTTGAAAGGGTGAAATGTAACAATTTGGAAATACAATGGGAAAGACTAAATTGAGCTAGATCCTAAAGTGTCTCGAAGTGCAAGAAGTTTGGGTTTTATTTTGTGGGCCTTGAGAATGGGAGAGGAGACCGAGAAACACGAGGCTGTCACGTTATTGAAGGCAAAGGAAACGAAGGCCTGAAATACGCAAGGGCGGCGGAGCCGAAGCCTACAGGGCCGGCCGGTGACATCAGTGTTGGGTGGAGGAAACCAGAACAAGCCAAGGAAAGCATACCAGGCTGACGCTTGCGCCCCTACTCAGCTTCCACTGGAGGTGGCCTTGCAGAAATGTGGGCCCATGGTTGCCGGATCTGATTTTCAAAAGAGACTGGAAATCTGGATCTTAATGGAAAAAATATCTCCCAGTTTTAAACACGGGCTACTAATTTTTAAAAATTAGAAAGATGTCTGTAGTCTAACCGCTGGGTAGAAGTTGTAGAGTTGAATGGGAGAGATGTTAATGTAGGTAGGCTTTATTCATTTGTCCGTGTTAATTCAGATGACTGCTGTCACACAAGACGCATATACAGAAACATTTGGCGTTACGTATTAACAGTATATACTGTAGGATTCATAATAAAGTCTTCACACTCTGATTTCTTTCAACAAAATCACTCTTTTCCAGATAGAATTATACTTTTCATGCCTACTTCCTATGATCTTAATACTGATTCCCCTCCCCCCCGAACTTTTGTTATCAGTATTGAGAAATATTTTCTCTCTTTTTACTTTTTAGTTTGAGTTATAAGACTTGATTATGAGTGATCAAATCAAATTCATCGTGGGCAATCTCAATAAGGAGCCTTTCAGGAAGAACTATAATTTAATCACGTTTGATTCCTTGGAACCAATGCAGCTATTACAAGTTCTCAATGATGTTCTGGCTGAGGTCGACCCAAAGGTAAGAGTTTCTTCTTTCTCTGATGAAGAGGGTGTCAGGGAAGCCCGTTTCTGCCTCTGAATGAATACCTGTGTCTTGGGCAAGTTATTGAACGACTATGGACTTCGTTTTCATGAGGCCTGATTTTATAGACCTTAGCCTTGTAAAGTAAAAGTAATGGATCTTTACAGTTTCTCTAATAGCTCAAAAATTACATTTTCTACTTGTACCTTATTTGGGAAATATTTCTCTACTTCCAAACATAAATAGATTTGGTCCAGGAATAAAAATGCCTTTACAGAAGGTTTTATTGTATTGCAAGTTAGCTCATGTCTCTGCACTGGAGACTTTTTTTACACTTGACATTCTTAATATGAATCCTGATCTGACTTGTATGCACCCTCACTTGGAATCTGGGGACCTCTACACTTAATCTGTTTGATTACGAAACCATTGTTAGGCTCTATCTAGCAGAACAGTTTTGTAAATGAGCTTACATATCATTCTTTGGTAGATTTACAACAATAACATTTTTTTTCTATTTCTTTCTTTGTTAGCAAGTTATTGATATCCGAGAAGAGATGCCAGAGCAGACGGCCAAACGGATGTTGAGCCTTCTTGGTATTCTCAAATACAAACCTCCAGGAAATGCCACAGACATGTAAGCATCTGCTTGTGTGTTGCTTTCTCTTTTCTTTTTCTAAATTTAGAGAAGTTTTATTTTATTTTTAATTTATTTCATTTCATTGTCCTTAAACTATGCTTTAATAGCCGAGCCTTCATAGGGTATCGTCAGCATCCCCAGGGAATACCCAGTCTCCCTAAGTCAGTGTCCTCGGAACATCACTGGATTTCAAAATCATCTTGAGCTTTCAATGTTATTTTGTCATGCAGAAGTTCTTCCTCCTAATCAAAACAGGCAGGGCGCCCAGCTGGTGTGACTCCGTGGTTGAGTGTCGACCCAGGCACCAAGAGGTCGCCGGTTCGCCCTGGCCGGTTTGGCTCAGCAGTTGGAGCATTGGCCTGCGGACCAGAGAGTCCCAGGTTCGGTTCCCGCTAGGGGCACATACCAAAAAAAAAAAAAAAAAAAAGAGGTCAGGACACATGCCCAGGTTGTGGGCCCGATTCCCAGTGGGGGGCATGCAGGAGGCGGCCAGTAAATGTTCTCTCTCATCAATGTTCCTATCTCTCTCTCCCTCTCCTTTCCCCTCTCTCTAAAATCAATAAAGAAAAAAAAAAAAGGGAAATCCACTATTCCATTTTATCATCCATCCGCCATCCTAGATATAAACAATAACTTAAGCCTGCCTAGTCAGTGAAGTGAAATGAAGGACTGACTGTGCCAGGTAACGGTTCCAACACAACCTTTCCATGTGATCTATTAAAGGCCTAATTTTATTTTTATTGTTAATGTGCAGACTGACTTTAGAATAACCTTGGTTTTATCTTTTTAAGTTGTCGTGGAAAGCAATCAGGACCCTGTAAATTGGATTTCGAGTAACTGTTGTCCCTCTTCAAGGTCTGCTTATAAGCCTGTGCGTGTATGTGTTTGTGTTTTCTCTTTGTAGGAGCACCTTCCGGCAGGGCCTGGTGATCGGAAGTAAACCCGTCATTTACCCTGTGCTCCACTGGCTTCTTCAGAGGACTAGTGAACTGAAGAAAAGAGCATATTTAGCTCGTTTCTTAATAAAACTAGAGGTACCAAGTGAGTTTCTTCAGGATGAAACTGTGGCTGATACCAATAAACAGGTATTCAATACATAAATAGTATTTCTGAACTATCTGGAATGGATTTCAAGGTGCACGTGTTCAAATGCATGTTCACCTCTGGTGTATTTGTCATCTCTGTATTTTCAGGTGGCACCCAAAGGTGAACCAGTTAACAGCCAATGTCAACTGCAATTATGTATTAAAATATTGACACTTGCACACAAATGCTAATTCAATGATAGGGTTTCGTGAATCAAAAAAGAAAGCCCTGAAATTAATGATTTTAGCATAATTTATTACTTAAGAATTGTGGGTAGGTTGGCTCCTGGGCTTGGGCCTGCAGGTCACTTTGCTGATCAGTTAGGTGACTATACAATTTGTCATCTGAATCAGAGAGAAAGGGACTATCATAGTAATTACACCAGAACAACAGATACGATGGACACTGTCCCAGGCAAACTGGGACGTGTGAGCCCTGCAAAGACTAGCGAAGAAGCTGGGCCTGCAGACTCAGAGGACTCCCAGTCAGGCCAAAAGCAGAGAAGGGGCAGGAATCTGAAATTTCAGTGCACTCTCCTCGCCAGAGTTTCAGAGTAACACTGGGCTTCGGCCTTAAGGTCTTAAAGCTCTTAACTGCTGAGGATTCGGGCTGGTCTGGCTCCTGGGTCCTGGGATAAAAAGCACATTGCTGATCAGAGACTATGGAAAGAGAGGATTCGGGCTTAAGATTTCAAAGAACTTGGACTTAAAAAAAAAGTGCCTCTGTTTAGCATCTGGTGCTTTTTATTCCATAGACTGATTTGTACCAGTTTGTTGTGAATCGTTGGTTAGTCTCTCTCTCCCATCATATTTTTACTTCCAGGGTTTTGGAGAGTTGCTTCTATATGGTGTGTGCTCAAAATTTTGATCGAATCAAAACAATTAAATGTTTTTTCATTCATATATTTTGTTATTTTAGGTAAGCATGGCAGTAACTCAAAATAGAATCAGTATTGATCCCTGAAGACATTTGTGGGGTAGATAGGTTTTTGCAAATATTATACCAAACATTACCTTCGAAGGCTTTACAAAATGTAGGAAATAGAGAAGCGTAAATGTGAAATATTTTCTCCTCCCTATACGCCCACCAATTTGATAAAAAGTAATTCTTCTAGAGGAAGTTTATTAATAGTTTTTACTATATGCCCAGCTAATTAAAGGAAGAATTAATGATTAAAAAAAACTGTTCCTGCCCTGGCCGGTTTGGCTCAGGGGTTAGAGCATCAGCCTGCGGTCCAGAGAGACCCGAGTTCGGTTCCCGCTAAGGGCACGTACCTCGGTTGTAGTTTGTCCCCGGCCCTGGTAGGTCGTGCGGGTGGCAGCCACTCGATGTGTCCCTTTCACGTCGATGTTTCTCTTTCTCTCTCTGTCTCTCCCTCCCGCTCTGTCTGAACAAAAAAATGGAAAAATGTCCTCGGGTGAGGATAAAAAAAAAAAGAAAGAATAAAAAAATATTTCCGCCCTGGCCAGTTTGGCTCAGCGGTTAGAGCGTCGGCCTGCGGTCCGGAGAGACCCGGGTTCGGTTCCCGCTAGGGGCATGTACCTCGGTTGCAGTTTGTCCCCGGCCCTGGTTGGTCGTGCGGGTGGCAGCCACTCGATGTGTCCCTTTCACATCGATGTTTCTCTCTCTCTCTCTCTTCCTCTCTCACCCTCCCGTTCTATCTGAACAAAAAATGGAAAAATATCCTCGGGTGAGGATAAAAAAAAACCAAAAACAAAAAAAAAAGAAAAATATTTCCTGTCAATGCCTACAAAAAACAGCACTATTTTATTTTATTTATTTTTTATTTTTTTAAATTTATTTATTTTTTTTATCCTCACCCGAGGATATTTTTCCATTTTTTGTTCAGATAGAACGGGAGGGTGAGAGAGGAAGAGAGAGAGAGAGAGAAACATCGACGTGAAAGGAACACATCGAGTGGCTGCCACCCGCACGACCAACCAGGGCCGGGGACAAACTGCAACCGAGGTACATGCCCCTAGCGGGAACCGAACCCGGGTCTCTCCGGACCGCAGGCCGACGCTCTAACCGCTGAGCCAAACTGGCCAGGGCAAAACAGCACTATTTTAAAAAAAACTTTGGATAAGCTGTGATTCTTTCATCCATTCATCTACTTTTTACTGAATGCCTACATGAGTTATACTCCGTGCTCAGCCTAAGTGATGCAAATGTGAACTTGATCAATATGATTCTTGTCTTCCTGGTTCTCACTGTCTCCTGGAGAGAGAGATGAGTCACTAGACAATTACAATGCTCCACGTCAACTCTGATATCATGGCACTCTGCCACAGGGCTGGAGACGTCTTCTGTGAGGGTTAGGGTATCCGAGACCTGAAACAGGAGTTATCTACGTTAGGGTGAGGGAGTCATACAGTAGTCTCAGAGGGAATAGGGTTTGTAGCTGGAGGTGAGCGCATGGAATGTTCCAGAGACCGAAAGATAGAGTGTGAGGTAGGAAAGTAACCAGAGGGGAAGCGGGAGAAGTACTTACTGGCCAGATTTTACAAACCTGCTTTTCTGTGTCCTATATAAACGTTCAAAGATGTATTTTTAATGCTGTGCTTATAATGATTTAAGTCAGTGATGTTCATCACGTTAGCTGCAAGAGTTTATAAAACATGCAATACCTGACTATTTAGTCAGGGCACTGACCTCTTTTCCTTTTGACTGTCAAATTTAAAAAATGACCACAGCCAACACAACAGTAACCACCCGGTGTGAGTGGATCAAAATTATACCTATTTTTTTGTCAGATCGGCAAAAAATATAGTATGTTTTCTGGTGTACTGTAGAATTTTAGTAATTAGTTTATGTGTGCCATGAGATGAAAAAGGTTGAAAATCACTGATTTAAGTAATCACTGTAAGTTTATAGACAACCTGGTGAACCTACTGGACCTAGTCATGAGTTTATAATTTTTTAACTTGTTCTTTTAGTATGAAGAGTTGATGGAAGCCTTTAAAACGTTGCATAAAGAATGTGAGCAACTTAAGACATCTGGATTATCTACAGCAGAAATAAGAAGGGTAAAGAAAAGAAAACATAACAATATTTTGTATTTGAATAATATTAGGTTTAGTATTTTTGTTTTTAGTTCATTCAGTATGAGTTTTAAGACTATATGGAAGCAAGTGATAGCAAAAGGCAGATTTTCTTTTGAAGGTTCTTTGCTAGTTCCTTACTAAAGAAATTAATGAGTCTGGCCGGTGTGGCTCAGTGGTCGAGCATCAACCCATGCACCAAGAGGTCGCCAGTTCAATTCCCGGTCAGGACACATGCCCAGGCCGTGGGCCCAATCCCCAGTGGGGAGCATGCAGGAGGTAGCTGATTGATGTTCTCTCTCATGGATGTTTCTAGCTCTCTCTCCCTCTCACTTTCTCTCTCTCTAAAATCAATAAAGGAAAAACAAAAAAATTTTTAAAAAAGAAATTAATGAGGCCAGGGTAAATTCACAATGAGTTCTATGTACTGTATACACCACTACCATGGATTTTAAAAGGTTATGTTTTGAGTCTCTAATATACATATATCTATTGATATAGATATCTGATATATATTATAGAAAATAGAGAAAAGAACAAAGAAAAAATTGTCTAATTGTTAGTATATTCTTTCAGGCTTCGTGTGTGTGTATTTAGGATCACGCTATACATAATTATTTGTATCTTGCTATTTAAATCATTATATTATGAATATATTCCAATAGTTATCTTTCTATAATATGATTTTTAATGAGTAAATAATACTTCATAGTATGATAGTTTAACTATTTTTGGTTTTTTTGTTTTCATTTTTTGCTATTATAGATAATGCTATGATTGTCTTCTACATAAATTTATTTTTGCATATCTGTGATTGTTTCTGTAGAGTAAATTTCTAGAAATGGACTTACTTATCAAAGCATATGAAAATGTTTAAGACTTTTTTTGCATGTTACTTAATGCTCTCCAAAAAATACTCTACATTCTCACCAGGCATGTAAGTTCTTTCCCCGAACACGTGCTGATTCTCACTTCCGTGGACTTTGTGTCCAGTCAGGAAACGTTAGCAGTTGCTTCCTCAGGGAGGCTTTCCCTGATTCTCTAGCTAGATTAGTTCCCTTAATTCTTTTTGTTTTATAACACTCATTACACTTACACTTACTTAATGTCTAGCTTCCTAACTATCTTTAAGCCCTGTGAGGCCAAGGACCATGTCTGTACATCTGGTTTACCATTATATCCCCGTACTCTGCACACGGTAGGTTCTTAATAAGAACTTGTTGAATGTATTAGGGTGACTCACAGCTAGTGGGAGGGACAGACCCATAAGTTACTTATAACAGAGTATGGAAGAAGAGTGATAGATGGCCATCTGCTATTTCTCCATTATGTCATATGAATAAACCAAATGGATAAAGTAGAGTCTGTAATTTTAATTTTGCTGTATTACTAAAGAAAGTATTTTTGAACATATTCTTTGTAGAAAATATGATTAATTAAGAAATATAAAATAATTCACTTATGGTTCCATGCTCTAGAGACCACTACTGTTGACATTTTAATGTATCTATTTACATCTTTTTCTTGCTATTATACTATATATAAATGTTGTGATCTGCTTCTTTCAAGTAGTTTCAAATCAGGACTTTTCCCATGTCATTAAACATTCTTCCGCATAATTTTTAATGACTTTCATTATATTTTACCACAGTTTATTTAATCATCCTCAGACACAGTTTATTTAATAATCTTCATATTAGCAACTATGAGATATAATTAGCGACTATGAGAATCCTCATAGAGGAGTCAGTGAGCTTTCATGCATATGTTACTAGGATAAGTTCCCAGAGGTGGAATTACTGGCTAGAAGGTATACACATGTAATTTAAGACTTGTGATCTTATTCTTCGGTCCAATGCCACCCATAGTAAGATACCTGTTCCCTCAAACCCTATCAGTACGGACGACGGCGTATAGTTCTCCCTTAGTATTACTGTGCTAGTTGGGCTATTAGTACTTTCGGCTTAGGAAGCATTTGTTTAAATATTAGGGAGCTGGTTGAAAGGAAGATGGTTTATTTTTGAAGTCTTGATTTTCGGAAAGGGAATTTGTTAATTGACAAAACCAGACACCAAGTTCTGTCTTGAAAACACCATAGCCTTCAAAATAATTTTGATGGAATATTGGCAGAATATGTAGTTTGGTATTTAGCGGAGCGGATGGGCTATCAGCAGCTGTTGTAGATGTTTAGACCTGCACACTTTCCATTATAGAAGATTTTTGAAAACTCATCTGCGCATATTTGGAATCTGGACACAAGTGTGCTGGCCGGCGGCTTTACCTTGCTACACTATAACTTGATTTAGTTGCTTTTCTAGAAGAACACTAAGCTGCCAAAAAATCACTGTGCATAAAGAACCCTGGGGGCGGGGGGGATAGAAATGTCCCTCAGCCCACTGAGGATCTTTTGTTCCTTAATGCTCTGACAATAAGTGATGAAAATGATAGGCGCATGAGCATATAAAAACCTTACTTGAATTATACAAAGAATGCTTTTTCTTATAATGTCTTCTTGACTACTTTTTAGGATATCAGTGCAATGGAGGAAGAAAAGGATCAGCTCATTAAGAGAGTGGAACGTTTGAAGAAAAGGGTAAGGCAAGAATTAGCGCTGCAAGACTTTGGCCCCAAGCGTTAAGCCCTTGCAAAGACTTAGGAATGCAAATAAAGATTAAGCAAGGCATGGATTTACATCCGAGGATGGACTCAAATAACACTGACTGAAAGGGAATCTCCCTAGGCAGTAGCCCAAAACCTTCAAGGACCTGGAGCCCAGAGCTTTACTGTCATCTCTAGGGAGTACTGTTTACCAGAAGGAAATGTTAATGGATGTCGGAGCCACGTGACTTGCTAATTTCCCTCTTAAACCCCACAGTAACATGTACTACTTACTCCCTTACTGTAGGTGGAGACAGTTCAGAATCATCAACGGATGCTTAAAATAGCAAGGCAACTTCGAGTTGAAAAAGAAAGGGAAGAATATCTTGCACAACAGAAACAGGAACAAAAGAATCAGGTATCCCCTTAATAGTCTATATTCTCCTGATGAAAGAAATAGTTCCTCCTGACAATTCAAATGTAAAGAAAGAAAAATGTCAGAAGTTCCTGTTTCCCTCTGTGAACACCATGGAATATTCGAAGAGTATTCTGTGGTACCAACAGCAATGCCACCTTTTGGGTTCCTTACTCAGTATGTGTCCGTCTGTCCACTGCCCTTTGGCCTGTGCTGAACTCACGTTCCAGCATCACAGAATATTCATTGTAATGTTAAGCCGTACGGTTAACCGTTGATCAAACTTCTAGGATCTCTCAAAGGTGTCTTGAGAGTCTGGGGCTGTAACATCCTTTCTGTTCCACTGATCACAGCATCCTCTACACTTTACTCCAGTGGTAAATGAGCAAACGATGAAACGCCTCAAAAACTCCCACAATCCATACTTTTAGACTTTGCCTTAAAGAAAAAAAATTATTGGGCCAGAAAAATGTTACTTTTATTTTGTTAAAATCCATTCTCAAAGACTGAGTAGACTTTTATACATTAAAAAATATAGTTCAGATCAGCTCCATTTCCTTCTAACTGGGCGGTGCGGAGTTTGGCTCCCTTGGGACTCGTGTGGCACCGCAGTGGTTCCCCTGCAGCAGCCCTGCCCTGGTGGCCCGGATGGGTCCCTGGCCTCGGTCCCTGGTTCTGAGGCACCATTCGTGAGAAAGCTTGCAGTCCCTGAAGTTAAGAAAAGCATGTTATAACAAGAAAAGCCCGGTACATACATTTCTTTAACAAGTATTTTTCCTTGCTCATCAGATTCAGTAAACAATTTTTTTTTTCATTTCCAAAAACTTTTTTTTTTTTGTAAGTTTTACATGAAAAGGTATTGAGGGAAACATTTACTTTGGGGATTTAACCTAGTAATTTTCTTAGTTCTCATTATCTGTTCCTTTTATATCACAAGCATTATGTGGACCTTGTATTTTGCATGGTCTGTATGGGTGGTCGGTTTCAATAGACTAAGCAAGTAATGGGCCTGACTTGTTTGAAAGCTATTCCATGCGGTGCAGAGACTGCAGAGAGCACAGAGCCAGCTGAAGAGCATGCGCCACGCAGCCGCAGACGCCAAGCCTGAAAGTAAGTGGAAGTTATGAGATGATGCAGGTGGTCAGAGAATCAGTTTAAGTCAGTAATCTTCCCTCCTCTTGCATTGAGTATTCTGTAACAGCTACTACAACGAGTTCTTTGTTGGCAAATCTAACTCTGACTCAGCCAAACTCCAGGCGAGTCACCAAGTCATGACTGGTCTACTTCCTGGCCCTGGTGCACTGGATTGCACATAGCAGGCACTCAGGCAGTATGTTAAGAAGTTGAGAGGTGGGAGTAAAGACCTTAACGATGGATAGGAAGATGGTGATCTTTTCCAAACAGAGGAGGGGAATAAAGTAATTTAAAGAAAATGGTTGAAATATAAAAATAAGGTATTATGTGTGTAATACATGTATTTTTTTGTGGGTGGATAGTGAGTGGGGGGCAGGAAGCTAAAGAGTTCTTGCTTTTCTGACATCTTTCTGGGAAACAGTTTAAGGGTTGTAGTCAGCAGTTCAGGAAAATTAAGCAAATGTTAATTGATCCAGGTATTTAGCTGAATAAGGTCCATCTAAATTCTTCACTGACAAAAAAGGTTTATAAGACGTTTCTATTGACCTGACCGGTTTGGCTCAGTGGTTAGAGTGTCAGCCTGAGGACCAGAGTCAAGGGTTTGATTCCCAGTCAAGGGCATGTACTTGCGGGTTCGATCCCCAGTCGGCTTCATGAGGGAGGCAACCAATTGATGTGTCTCTCTCGCATCGATGTCTTGCTCTCTCTCTTTCTTCCCCCTCCCACTCTATCTGAAAATCAATGGAAAAATATCCTCAGGTAAGGATTAAAAAAAAATTAAGTTTTGCCCTGGCCAGTTTGGCTCAGCGGTTAGAGCGTCAGCCTGCGGTCCAGAGAGACCTGGGGTTCGGTTCCTGTAAGGGCATGTACCTCGGTTGCAGTTTGTCCCCGGCCCCGGTTGGGGTCGTGTGAGTGGCAACCGCTTGATGTGTCTCTCTCACATCGATGTTTCTCTCTCTCTCTTCCTCCTGCTCTATATGAAGATAAATGCAAAAATGTCCTCGGATGAGGATAAAAAATAATAAATAAATAAATAAATAAAGTATACACTTGATCAGTTTTGAAACCATCAAGTTAATCAAGATAACAAATATATCCATCACCCCAAACGTTTTCTTTATAATGCCTCACTTCTGTTCCTAGGTAGCCATAGATCTGCTTGATGTCACTATAGGTTAGTTTGTGTTTTCTAGAATTAGAACATTTTTTTTTAAATAGGGAAAATAATATTTAAGAATTTTAAATCTTTTAAAACATTTCAGACTTTGATTCCTTCCATCTCTGATTACATGCAATATATTTAAGAACTCGAAGATGGGAAAACTAGTCATCTAATAGCCAGAGAAGCCAGGAAGTAGATTTAATCAGAAAACACATAGGAATGACTGTGCAATTATAGTGTGATTCATTAAACACTTTCTCTTTCGTCTTCTCCAGTCCCTTAAAGCAGGCGGGCAGGGGACTGTAGAGAAAATGGAAAACTCATGACTTTGCCATTAGTAAATTGTTTCATGTTAATATAGGGTTAGCACAACAGAACTAAAAATAATTGTAAGGTTTTACACCAGGTTTATGATGCAATCTACGTACGTAGATGACTCAAACCGGAAACCCAGTGTTTTATTTTTTTTTTTTTTTTTTTTTTTTTATTTTTTTTTATCCTCACCCGAGGACATTTTTCCATTTTCCGTTCAGATAGAGCGGGAGGGAGAGAGAGAGATAGAAACATCGACGTGAAGTGACACATCGAGTGGCTGCCACCCGCACGACCAACCAGGGCCGGGGACCAACTGCAACCGAGGTACGTGCCCTTAGCGGGAACCGAACCCGGGTCTCTCTGTACCGCAGGCCGACGCTCCAACCGCTGAGCCAAACCGGCCAGGGCAAACCCAGTGTTTTAAATACTTAAGCCAGAATTTGTAAATGTGTAATGGAAAGATCTGAAATAAATGTTTAAAAGCTCTCTAGGCTGGGAATTTATAACACAACCATTATTCATTGGAAATCTCTGTGTGTATATCTATACACTCTGCCAAAATAAGACAACTATTAAATCTTAAAAATATAATTTAAGTTGCCACTTAACTATAAACTAATACTTTACAACATCAAAACTACCAAACATGGAAAACTGGACACATTTATGAATGTAGATAATTTTTTTTTTTTGGATTTTAATGTGCTGTTAGTGATGTCTCCGTTGCTTTAAAGCTGACAGAGTAGCCCTGGCCGGTTTGGCTCAGCGGTTAGAGCGTCGGCCTGTGGTCCTGAGAGACCCGGGTTCGGTTCCCACTAAGGGCATGTACCTCGGTTGCAGTTTGTCCCCGGCCCTGGTCGGTTGAGTGGGTGGCAGCCACTCGATGTGTTCCTTTCACATCGATGTTTCTCTCTCTCTCTCTCCCTCCCACTCTACCTGAACAAAGAAATAATAATAATAAAGCTGACAGAATATAATGTATTACCACTTATGAAGTGATAGACTATAACTATAAATTGCCTCAGAAGTATTGCAAAAGAAAAAGAGTAAATGACCACGTATAAAAGAAAGAACCTGGATTTCATTTGTATTGTTGTTTGGTTCTTGGATTTCTTACTTAGAATGCAAAATGTGACCCAATAATATATCTCGCTTTTTTTCTCCCCTCCTTTTTCTTTTCCCTTTCAACCACAGTTTACAATCAGTACCGTTCTGCACCGGTTTCAGATGCACAACAAAGTGGCCAGAAAACCATGCACTCTGCAGAGTGGTACCCTTGCTGCCCTGCCTGGCCCCAGAGCCAGCTTTCTCGACATTGTTGACCGTATTCCCCACACTATATCTGACTTTTTCTGCAAATGTTATTTTTGCATATTATGGAGTATAAAATAATTAGGTGATAATTTTTTTTTAATCTTCACCTGAGGATATATATTTTTTTCTATTTATCATCAGATAGTGGGGGAGGGGAGGAGAGAGAGAAGAGTATCGACGTGAGATGGACACATCTACTGGTTGCCTCCCGCACGACCTGACCAGGGCTGGGGATGAACAGCAACCAAGGTATAGGCCCTTGACCGGAATCGAACCTGTGACTCATTGGTCTGTGGGCCGACACTCTATGGCTGAGCCAAATTGGCCAGGGCCATTGGTTGATGCTTGTATGTGTCTTGACTGGGGATCAAACCACAACCTTGGACTATAGGGATGATGCTCTAACCAACTGAGCTACTGGCCAGGGCTTAGGTGATAATTTGGAGAGATCATAATACTACTTTTTCTGTAATTACTTAAACATTTCTTCCATGTAAGTTATCCTTTTTTATTATCATTCTAATTAACATAAAAAGACTTCAGTGGCCAATCTTTTATGATACTACCCTTGATATTATGCATGGATAAGATACACAGATCTACTAGTTATTTTGACAGATATGCCCTACTACACAGGTCTTGTATTTTAAAGTCTACAGACTATTACTACACCTATTCCCTTGGGCTGAATATTCATTTATTTTATTTTCAAAGGTTTAATGAAGAGATTAGAGGAGGAGATAAAGTTTAATTCCTATATGGTAACTGAAAAATTCCCTAAAGAATTAGAGAACAAGAAAAAAGAACTGCATTTTTTACAAAAAGTGGTGTCAGAGCCTGCGATGGGCCATTCTGATCTTCTTGAACTGGAATCTAAAGTAAGTGACAGTCATCTTTTTATGGTTTCCAATTTTATCTCGTCCCCAGTCCTGTGGAGACTGTGTGAACTGCTCTCGGTAGTGTCCGCCCCTGGCTCTTAGATTAGCCTGCGCTGAGCGCTGGTAGCTCTTAGGTTAGCCTGCGCTGAGCGCTGGTAGCTCTCAGGTTAGCCTGCGCTGAGCGTTGGTAGCTCTCAGGTTAGCCTGCGCTGAGCGCTGGTAGCTCTCAGGTTAGCCTGCGCTGAGCGCTGGTAGCTCTTAGGTTAGCCTGCTCTGAGCGCTGGTAGCTCTCGGGGGAGCTGCTCTTTGTGGGGAGTCACAGCAGCGATGCCGGGGCTTCGTGTGCACGATGTTGCAACAGCCTCGTCACCTGATCAGGAAACGAACTTCATGTATAAAGTCATCATATGATAGACTCGTAGTTTATGTATGCATAATATATACTTGGCTAATAATATAATAACTGGATGGCAACTTTTAAATATCATTTATTTTATTTCCAAGAATAATAATATAGCAACTTTATATTTAAAACTAGTATATTTATTAGCCTTTTATGTCAGCTTTGGAATTACTAAACTTTCTTGTAATGCTCATTGAAATCTGGTGTCATATGATAATACTTTTGCTCCCTAGATATAAAACACTAATCAGATGTGTATTTTTTTAAGATAACAACTATGAAAATTGAACAGTTTTGACTTGCGAATCCTTTAATGTGCTTAATAGCCACTATAATTAAATGAATAATTCTTATCATTTTATTCTTTTCATTTACTTACAGAAATTAGATGTACAGGTCAGATTTGGCTCAGATTTAATGTCATAGAATTAACAGAACTCTAGTCTTTTCAAAGGATAAATAGATATACTGAAAGCTGTATGATTTTTTTTTTATATTTGTTGAAGGACTATATGCTTCTGTTTGCTTTATTCAGTTGTGTTATACTGGGAAAGATTTAGATTAATGAGTAGGATAAATGACAGTTACGGGAGAACCACAGATCATGAGAATAGGAAGGTTTTTACGTGTCATCCATGTCAACTCTCAGCTGGGTCCCTGAATTCCTCATGTAAATCCCTGTGGAATGTTAGTTTGGATTTCCTGTATCACTTACAGTGACTGGAAACTTACAGCTGAGGTGAGGGGATAGCCTCAGAT
This sequence comes from Molossus molossus, assembly GCF_014108415.1. NCBI lineage: Eukaryota > Metazoa > Chordata > Mammalia > Chiroptera > Molossidae > Molossus > Molossus molossus. Next base: position 34,175,203 of record NW_023425358.1, on the reverse strand, counting down.
TTTAAGAAATTATCCTTTTCATGATAATATATAAATATTTCATGCCGAATATTCATTATAATTTCGATATGGATGGTTAAATCCATGTAAGCAATAATATTGTGTAAATATTTATCACGAACCGTGAAATGTTAATTATTTTTAAAAGTAATCATAACAACCCCTCTAACATGATGGAACTGTTCCCCCCGTCAAATCATTGATGATAAGAACTGGAAATTTTTGGTTTGGCCAATTGTCCCTCACTTTTCATAATCATAGGAAGAGATTTAACCCTTTTTTATTTTCATACTGTTTTAGATCAGTGAAGTAAACACACAGATCAATCAGCTGATTGAAAAGAAAATGATGAGAAATGAGCCAATTGAGGGCAAACTCTCACTATATAGGCAACAGGTAAGAGCAGTCTCTTGGCCCAGGTACTCGGCTCTGACCGCGCAGACTCCACAGGCTGCTATCTGTAGTGTGAGTGAGAAGGAAGAGAGCGATCAGTGTTGTCATTGCTGATCTCCGGATTACAGCAAGGAATTGATGCGAAAAGCCACGAAGACGTGTGTCCAAGTTTGAAATGCAGTACACCTGGGAATGCTCCGTTCCCTTTGTGTCTGCTCACTGTGTGTTTCCATCTGTGAATGTGAATTGGATTGTTTCAATGAAAGGTTACCTTAAGGGATAGAATAAATAATATAATAAATATTTATTATCTTTAATGAATTAAAGACACTGTACTGTTTTAAGTTTAAAGTCGGTTTGCAAGGATAGAACTCATTACCTTTTAGTGCTGAGGCATTTATTATTTTCCCCACAGCTGTTAGATTGTAAGATAAATGTTAGATAAATGTTATGTATTTCCAGACAAAAGATTCGGATGAAAGCCGTGGATTCTCTGAAAAGAACCCAGGCAGGAGTTTAGTGTGAAGAGCATTCTGTAACCTCAGAAAATACTGAGCTATGTAACAGCATTATTCAAGGATGTTAGAATTTTTTCAAAACCTTTTTTAATGGAAAATTTCAACCATACACCAAGGTAGAGGAGATAGTGCAGTGAACCCGTACGTGCCCCTAAGCCTTAGCAATCATGGCCTTCTTATGTCTTCTCTACCCCAGCCCAACGGGATCACGTTGAAGCCAGTCTAGACGTCACATCATCTCATCTACAAACACTTCCGAGTGTATCACTGAAACATAAAGGCTTAAAAAAGATTAACAACATACCACATGGGAAAATCTTAATAATTCCTTAATATTGGGGTGGGAAAAGTAGGTTTACAGTTGTGAGTACATGAAACAGAGTTTATTCTTGTATTATTATGTATTAACTATTGTATTGTTTGTTTGTACAACTGTAAACCTACTTTTGCCCATCCCTGTCTTGGCCAATACCCAGTCAGTGTTCCAGTTTCCTTGATTGTCTCTTTTTCATTTTTTGTTGCTTTGTTTTATTTATTTTTTTTCCTTTACTGATTTTAGAGAGAGAGGAAGGGAGAAGGAGAGAGAGACAGAAACATTGATAGGCTGCCTCCTGCATGTCCCACACTGGGATTTGGCCCACAACCTGGGCACGTGCCCTGACCGGGAATCAAACCAGCAGCCTCTTGGTGCCTGGGTTGATGCTCAACCACTGAACCACACCAGCCAGGCCGTTGTTTTGTTTTAATTAGGACCCGTGCAGGTTCCTACACTGCATTCGGTGTGATGTTTTAGTGGTATAGGCCTGGAGAAGCCAACCTTACATTGAAATTTTATCTCAGTAAAATCTAAGAACTAGATAATTTCACAATTTAATAGAACGTTGATTGTGTATGTTCTATTTTACATTCATATTTAATGCTCCATTAGGCATCCATCATTTCTCGTAAAAAAGAAGCAAAAGCTGAGGAACTCCAGGAAACAAAGGAGAAGTTAGCCAGCCTAGAGAGAGAGGCGTCGGTGAAGACAAATCAGACCCGTGACCTTGATGGCACTGAAGTTTTGAAGGGAGATGAGGTAAGTTGGGGTCTCTCGTGGGACAAGGATATGAGTGTTATTCTTGTTTGAAACCATTAATGTTTTTTGCCTTTTTTATTTTGAATGTCAATAATGGGACGTTCACCCTGGCTGGTTTGGCTCAGCAGTTGGAGCATCTGCCTGCAGACCAGAGAGTCCCAGGTTTGGTTCCCGCTAGGGGCACGTACCAAAAAAATAAAATAAAATAATGGGAAGTTCATCTTATTTTATGAAACCTGTTGAAAACTGAAAACTCTGTGCAGTAATATTGAGGTATTTCTGACGTATAACAACAGATCTTAGTGATTTTATGAGCTAATGTCCCAAAGTTCCACTCTTTAATTGCGTGGATTTATACTGGATTTATTTATTATAAGTATTAAGTTATAAAAGCAAAACCAAATGAGTAGGAACAGATAAGAAAAAGATCACAATTATTGATAAATGTGATTTCATGGAGGGCTGAGCAAAATCACCACATGAGTTACCTTGTCAGTGATGTGTGTGTGACCAGTGGCACTGGCACATTAAAATGACTTCACTGTAGCCCTGGCCAGTATGGCTCAGCATAAGAGCATCGCCTGCAGACCAGGGAGTCCCTGGATTCCATCCAGGGCACGTACCTCGGTTGCAGTTTGCCCTTGGCCCCAGTTGGGGTTGTGCGGGTGGCAACCAGTCGATGTCTCTCTCTCTCTCTCTCTCTTCCTCCCTATCTCCCTCCAGCTCTATGTGAAGATTAATGTAAAAAAATTAATTAATTAATAAAATGACTTCATTGTAGATGCGTACAAAGGTTAAAAATACAGTCATAGCTTGCATTGCTGTTATTTCATTTATCCTTTTGTCAGACCCGTGAGATCAGTAGTAGGACAAGTAATAATTGTCGTTTATAGATGGTTAAACTTAAGCACCAAATATATAATTCCCCATCTCCTTTTTATAATGTTAGCCCAAGAAAGAAGGAAGGAAGGAAGATATCTTCAGCTTAGTGCTTTTTTTTGGTACTTTACCACCTCTTACAGCTTTATTATGTTACATTAGCTGAGAGGCCTCAACAAAAGCTACTTTGAGAAGGTGCTCAGTCCAGACCTCACTTTGGCTTTGAAAAGTTATTGAATTCATACTATTACAAGTTAGCAGTGAACCTTCACTGTGCCAAACACTTTTCTCTGTGGCGCTTCTGACTGTAACCTCCCGACATGCCCTTCGGCTCACCGGGAAGTAGTACATTTCAGAAGTCAGCACTTGATTGAAACATTCCTTTGGCTTTTAACATCCACTTCGAGATTGCTTGGAGACATGGTACTATTTTAAATGATGCTTGGAAGCCAACAGTGTGCGCTTCATAACATCCTTGCTGTCCAGGAAAAAGAAAAGATTAATTATGCAGCAATGTTGCTTTATACGAGAACATGTTACCTCCCAGCATTTTTATCTTTTCATAAGAAAATGTTTCCCAGTTGAGAGGAAATACTCATTGCTACGGTCACATTTGGCATGAGTGGTGCTTCTAATTCAGTATTAGCTATTCCATGTGTACAAATACAGGGAACAGAACCAGCGCCGAGCTATTAGCCTTTATGTGTTTTTTTTTACTAAATATGGTATTTAGGAGAAGTATCTGCTGACAGGAAAAGCATCCTTTTTTTTTTTTTTTTTTTCCAAAGGGGAAAAAGATTAAATTATAAGGTCAAGTTAATTTTTAAGCAATGATCAGAAACTAGAACAAATCAAGTAAACCACGTACTTGGCAATTACCTAAAAGAGCAGAAGGTATTGGGGAACATTAAGTGTAATTTTATAAGTAACAAATCTTGGTAGACTCGTTTTATTTTTTACTTTGATAAAGTGATCGGCCATATGGACAAAAGGGAGGAAGTTTGTTATGCTTACAATTATATAATATAGATGGACTTGACTGAGGTTTCATTTGATACCACAATCACCAAACAAATTATGTTCTTTGCCACCCATCTGTTAACACAGTTGGTGAGAGGGTATCAAGAAGTAGTAGCAGGGTATCTGGAAAGAACACTGTCTGCACCAGGAGTCACAAGTAGGAGAATGAGGTGGGGGGTAACATTTATTGGGCACTTTTTTACAAGGTTCTATGCTGGATGCTTTGCAAACATACACTTCCCTTCTTGTAAGAGATGTTACTGTTATTTACATTTCACACCTGAGTTAAGGGAGATTGTAGAGTCACACAGCTAATAAGTGGCCAAGCTGGGATCCAGGTCTCTCACGCATGTTCCTTTTGACCTTGAGCAAGTATATAATAATTAAAGTATAAATCTGGTTGAAATTATATTCTCAAAGAATTTTGATTGTGGTATCTCTGAGAGAAGTCACCCAAAATATGCTATGGAGCTTTGCCTTTGACCCTTACCTGTTTATTATTTTTATCCGTAATGTAGATTAATAATAGCAGTTAATGTTTATTATGCAATTACAATATGCCACACCCCATACTGGGCTTATTATATACATTATTTTATTTATTTCATTGAATAAGTCTGTGAGATAGACATGATTGTGATTCCTGGTTTTTATAGATAAGGAAACTGAGCCACACAGAGGATTTGTGCTAATGCACCCAGATCACATTGCTAGTAAGTAGCAGTACCGTGATTTGAATTGAGGTAGTATGGCTCTAGAACCCTTAGTCATTTTGATATGACAGGAAATTAGAAAGAATAGTCAGCCTGAGACAGATGACAGAATTATGATTCAGAATTATCTCGGTAGGTAGGAACATTGTGCTTAAACAAACAAAATGCCATTAATGGAATTATAAGTATAATGTCATAGAATTCGAGTTTTGTCAGCTCAACACAGTTTTAAAATACAAAATAGCATACTCCATTCATAAAAATGTAATACCCTATTCATGGTGAAATTATTCCTGGACCCTTACTTTACGTTTTGGCTTCATGTTTTAAGGGGCACGTAGTTATGCTGGAGTCCAGATGACGGTGAGCAAAATGGATGAAAAGTCTGGGAACTTTCATAAAAATCACTGATTATGTATTAACTGAGAACAAAAAAGCGAAAGAGAGATGTAATAGAATTTTATTTAAATATCAAAAGGATTATAGGAAAGATGGTGTGCAGAAAGAGTTAAAATTCAGGCCTGAAGCTGCTATTCTTAGAAAAGCTTGCTTTCGAAGTTGGCCCTTGGCTGGCATCTGGGAACTTGGATTTTAGGAGGATTCCCGCCATTCCCCGATAAGAACAGCTCACTGTGCCTACGCTGTAGGACAGAGGGTGTGGTTTGTACTGAATGCCTGCTTTCCTTCTGGGAATTTTGGTATGGGCCAGGAAGTGTGCCTGGGTGAGCAGCCCAGGTAAAATCCCCAGGCACCAAGTCTCAAATGAGCTTCCCTGGTTGGCAACATTTCGCAGGTACAACTCATTGTTGACGGAATTAAGGGGGAAGACTGTTAGGTTTCCTCTGACCCTCACCTCATGTGCCTTTTCCCTTTGATGGTTTTTTGCTTCGTATCTTTTCACTGTTTATAAAGCATAGCCAAGAGTATGACTATATGTCAAGTCCTGTGAGTCCTCCTAGCAAATCATTGACCCTGGGGATGGTCTAGGGGACCCCCACCCATACATGCAGATTAATATTGTTCTTGTTTGTTTGACCGAAAGCAGAAATAGGACCAGTGGATGGTGGTTAGTAAGAAACATTTGATTGATATAAGAAAAAAAGTCTGCCCTGGCTTGTTTGGCTCAGCGGTAGAGCGTAGGCCTGCAGACCAGGGAGTCTTGGGTTCGATTCTGGTCAAGGGCAGGTGGTTCAGTTGTGGAGATGTCCCAGGCCCTGGTCCTGTGTTGTGGCGGCAACCAATCGATGTGTCTCTTTCACAATGATGCTTCTCTCTCTCCCTCTCTCTCTGTCCCACTCCATCTGAAGATGAAATGGGAAAAAAGCATCCTTGGGTGAGGATAAGAAAGGTGAGGATAAGAAAGGATGGAAGGGAGGGAGGGAGGGAAGCTGGAGGAGGGACACTTTAGAAGTAATGTGTGCATTGAGTAGAAAAAAAAGATTAGACTGGATCAAGACTTCGTGGTTCATAATCTTTAAAAATCTGATTCTGCAAATAACATTCTGCAAAATACATTCTCATGGTATGAAAACCAAAGAATACACATAAAACAAAGTCCCCTGGCCGCCTTCCTACCCTAGTCCAGTCCGAGTCCCTCAGTCCTATTTCCAAAGAGAAACCACTGCGACAAATTTTGTATATCCTTCCAGTTCTCTCTCTGGAGGTAAATACAGATACAGGTGATACTGCTTCGTGGGTTTTGACAACGTGAATGGGATTATGCGGTGTGTATTGTGCAACCTGCTTTTAATAACACGTCTTGGAGATTTTTCCATGTCTGTTCGGTAGAGGATAAGAGAATCAGCTCTGCAGTCAGAACACCTGTTTGCAGGTCACTGTCCTGCCACCTATTGGCTGTATAACCTTAACATGGTACCCAACTCCTCTGTGCCTCCCTTTCCTACTCTGCTAAGGAGGGACATTAACAGTACTCACCTTATATGGTGGTTGTGAGGGCTAAATGAGTTCCTTCCAGTAAGCAGTACGCAACGGTGCGGCTTATGGAAAACAGTGCGTTCACCTCCGGCGGTGACACTTGTTACCGCGCGTGTCTCCAGCTGGCTGCGGCCCTGCGCTCCGCAGAATGGAAGCCCAGGCCCAGCCCGCGGAGAGCATCTGCCTCCTCTGCTGCGTGGAACTCTGCGCCAGCACCGGACCCTCGAGCTTCACTCGGGCGTTCTGACACCATTTGGCTGTCGTTTCACTTTTCTTGATTCGGAGTGAGATTGAGTACCTGTCCACATTCGTGTTTGGTCATTTATATTTCTCCTGTCATTTTCCTGTTTATTTTGTTTCTCTTTTTTTTCTAATGGGTTGAATGTGTTTCCCTATCTATTTATCATATTTTTATATATAGTCTGGATAGTAATCTGAGTAATTGTTTTCTTCTAGTCCGTTAACTGTCTCTTTCTAGATAGAGTCTTTTGTCATAGAGTGGGTTTTCTTCCCTTTTTTTTTCAAACAGCTTCATTGAGATACAATTAACATACAATAAACTACATATACTTAAAGTGCAAATTATTGCAGTTATTCCAAGTTATGATAACTTCAAATATCGGATGTGATTTTAATATTAAGTGACCTCATTTTTCCATAATTTAGAATGCTTTGAAAATCTTTACATAAAAATGTCTTACTTTATTATTATTTTTTAATTCTTTTTTTTTTATCCTCACCCGAGGACATTTTTCGATATTTTGTTCAGATAGAGTGGGAGGGAGAGAGAGAGAGAAACATCGACGTGAAAGGGACACATCAAGTGGTTGCCACCCACACGACCCAACCAGGACCGGGGACAAACTGCAACCGAGGTACGCGCCCTTAGCGGGAACCGAACCCGGGTGTCTCTGGACCGCAGGCTGACGCTCTAACTGCTGAGCCACACCGGCCAGGGCTAAAAATGTCTTACTTTATACAGATTGGTGTGAAAAGAGATAGAAAAACAATATAGCATCATAGCATAATAGTTAACGGTCATAATTATGACTGAGTTGTCAGTGTTACTGTGATCAGTATGACTTTTTAAAAATAACAGAAAGAGCTTAAGTAACCCCACTTCCAGGAAGCATACCCTGTGATTTTTTTCCCAGCTCACACCTCACAGCCCTGAAATGTACTCATGTGTGTGGTAACATGTAGCACAGTTAAGATCACTTGTTCAGTTTCTGCCTCCCCTAAGAAACCACTCAGCTCCATGATGACGGGCATATCTCATGTTCACTACCATTTATTTACTTAATAGTTGGCCTGTAATAGGCCATCGGTAAATGAGTAGAAAACCCAAATGAGTGTATAATCCAATATAGATATAATTTTTCATCAGAAAGATGATAGTATTAAAAATATCTTGGCACTTCAGTTGATAAGAAAAATTATTTTATGTAACTCTTCATCCTACCCATAGTTGCTTATTTCATTGTATAGACAAAGTAATTTCCAAATACCTGGCCGTAGGTCTGGCTGATGTGGCTCAGTTGGTTGAGCATCATCCTATGCACAGAAAGGTCAAGGGTTCCGTTCCTGGTCAGGACACACTCTGGGTTTCAGGTTCAATCCCGTCACGGCACATGCAAGAGGCAGCTGATCGATGTTTCACTCTCACATTGATGTTTCCCTCTCTCTCCCTCTCTTTCTAAACATCAATAACAAAGCATGTCCTCGTCTGGCTGGTGTAGCTCAGTGGTTGAGCATCAACCCATGCACCAAGAGGTCACTGGTTCAGTTCCTGGTCAGGGCACATGCCCAGGTTGTGGGCCCAGTCTCTAGTGGGGAGCATGCAGGAGGCGGCCAATCGATGTTCTCTCTCGTTGATGTTTCTATCTCTCTCTCCCTCTCACTTCCTCTCTCTCTAAAATCAATAAAGCTAAATAAATAAATAAATACAAAAGCATGTCCTCTGGTGAGGATTTAAGTAAATGAATGAGTAAATAAATGCCTGGCCACAAAACTAAATTTGCCATTTAATATGGTGGCCTCCAGTCAGTTCTGTTGGTAAGTGCGATTTCCCCCCTTTCATAGGCAGCAGTCTGAGCTTCATGACTTTGTTTCACTTACTGGAAGAACAAAGAATAGAGCCTGTAGCTACTGATCTTTATCATCGTAATCACCTGGATATCTCTGAATCTCTGCTTTCATTATGAGAAAAGCAAACAAAAAGTGAGCCTCAGTGATGCAATTCTAGGACCCTTCCCAGAGCTGTCATTCAAATGAATGCATGCTTTTGGGGGCTGAACAAATGAACCTCTGGTTAAGGTTTTACAGTAACAAATGAACCTCTGGTTAAGGTTCCAGTGGCGCTTCATGCATTGAAAGGTCACTGCTGGTTTGTGGTACATGGTTTGGGTCCATTGTGTTTTTTCTCCCCTAACCGTTACAAGAAGCTCAGCTGTTTTGCTGTCAATAGCTACTTTAAAAATGTGCTTGGCAGATAATATTTATAAGCAGCTTTAGAAAGGCCCAACCAATTCATTCTACAGCTACCGACAGAAATCCTAGAGATAAATTGCAAAGACCATGAAATCTTCTTTAAATACTTCAAAGAGAAGCGCAATGGAGACGAGGGAATCCTGGCAAGATTTATTTCAGCTGTCAGATCCCGAAAACTAGGAATCCAACTTTGACACTTGTAATTGAATCATCACCCTTCCACGTGAGCCAAGGCAAACCTGTGATATTTTTAGAACCTTTCAAATCACATTTTACTCTTTAGAGTTCAGGTCAGGACCTGAGGCCCCTAAAATTTCCCAGGAGTTGGAACAAAACAGAATAAAATAAATTTGGCTCAATTCACTGTAACAGAAGTAGTATATTATACATGCAGTCTAGGTGAGTCCACAATTTTAACCCCAAATTCGAAAAATTTTCAGAAAAGAAATTCGTTTGTGAGAGTTAACTGCTTGGACAGTAGTTGAAAAACCCATTCGCGACACAGTACCAGCTGTGTGATGTGACTTATTTCTGATAGAAGCACAGAACTTGGATGGTACGATCGACTGTTTCACAGATGGATGTTCCTGGGCCACAAGTTTCTATTAAAACAATTTCCTACCAGCATATACCATATTGCTTATTATAAACTCTCCAAAGAATTAGCAGTTAAGCCGTGGCTGGTTTGGCTCAGCGGTTAGAGTGTCGGCCTGCGGTCCACAGAGACCCGGGTTCAGTTCCCACTAAGGGCACGTACCTCGGTTGCAGTTTGTCCTGGGCCCTGGTCAGGGTTGTGCAGGAGGGAGCTAGTCGATGTGTCTCTCTCACGTCGATGTTTCTCTCTCCCTTTCTCTCCCTCCCACTCTATCTGAAGATAAATGGAAAAATATCCTCGGGTGAGGATTAAAAAAGCGTAATGCTAATAGATTGGCAAAGGTTCGAATAGTACGTGTGTTTAGATATATGGCAGCAGTTAGGATGGGTGATTTGAAAAGACTGTCATTTTAGCAGAAAACAAAGGTTCCTTTGAAACATTTTTTTTCTTGCCTTAAAACAAATAGCAACTCTGAGGCCAGACCTCCGGGAATCCAATGATTTGTGACATGAAGTACGGCATGAAAAGATGGCTTCTCCAGGTTTCCTGCAAGTCAGAATTGAGACAGAATACAAGATGCTGACAGAATGTGGCCATTGGGAAGTCATGGCTGCTCTTCAGCAGTTGGTGTTATTTCATCGCACACCTAGCTCTCTCGGGCCACGGGTTCTTGACAATATAAAGTACTTATTACAGGGTTGTCTTGTAAAGTCCTCGCAAGTAATGACTGTGGAAATAGTTGCCATGCCAGCTATTGAGGTGGGAAGTTTGCAGCAGGGACAGAGATTCCTGTTTCCACATAAATATCCAGAATGATGTCTGGAATTCAATAATACCTTTGAGTTCCAGATAAGCTTTAAAAGCATTTCAATGGTTACATACTTAGGGATATAAGCAGCCTTGTCCATTTGAAAAGCTAGCCCAGATTTTGATCATTACTATTAAATGTTCTAAAGCATATGAAATGGATTAAAGAAGAAAGAACATCTGTCAAATTCCATTTTGATCACAAAGGAGCAGAGTCCGTAAAAGTGGTCCCAAAGCCAGAAGCCAGCACTTTAAAGCATTAATCGTATTATCTCAGCATGTAAAATGATGGCTGCCCTTGACAACTTTAGATTACAAATATATATTGGTCTAAATGATTAGTAATAGCTGCTATGATGGGCCTACCTGCCCAGTGACAAGCTTTATAGTGCAGTTTAATAACAAATTTGTCTGCTTGACCTGCTGCTATAGTGCACTATACAAACTTTTTCCTTAATAGTCCAAGGATTTGTTACATATCTCCTATGCCAGAGCTCCTTTTAAGCCCGGCCAGCGTGGCTGAGCATCGTCCCACGGACTGAAAGGTCCCGGTTCCGTTCTCGGTCAGGGCACGTGCCTGGGTTTCAGGCTCAGTCCCTGGTAGGGGGTGTGCAAGAGGCGGCCGATTGATGTTTCTCTCTCACCTCGATGTTTATATCTTTCTCCCTTCCTCTCTCTCTAAAAAAAATCAATAAGAACATTAAAGAGAGAGAGAGAGAGAGAGAGTGTGTGTGTGTGTGTGTGTGTATATATATATATATATTTTTTTTAATTTTTAAAAAATAATTAAGAAATAAATCTTTCCCTGGCCGGGTCGCTCAGTTGGGTGGAGCATTGTCCCAGTATGACAAGGTTGTGGGTTTGATCCCCAGGCAGGGCACATATAGGAATTGACCAGTGAACGCGTAAATATGTGGTACAACAAATTGATGTTTCTCTCTCTCTCTCTGTCCCTCCTTTCAACTTTCTCCAAAAAAAATCAATGGAAAAAATATCCTCAGGTGAGGATTAACAAAGGAAAAAAAGTAAGATACTCTTTTACTTATAAAACTGACAATTATAAAAAGTTTTGTACATAGACTTTGAAGAGCAGAATGCGTCAAAACCCTATTTCCTTTTGACCATTTCTGGAAGTATGTCCTGTAGAAATTATTAAGAATGTGCCGGGAACTTCCGGTCAGGATGGCAGGTAGGTAAATGCGGTATCCGTCCTCCCACAACCACATCACAGTTACAGCTAAACTCCAGAAGAACCATCATTCAGAACCGCCTGACATCCAGCTGAATGGAAGGCCTACAACTACGGAATTAAAGCAGCAGCCACACGAGACTGGTAGGAGGGCGGAGGGGACGGGCTGGTCCCACACCCAAGCGTGGTGGATAAAAATCAGGAGGACACCTGGGCTGGGAAGGTCCTTCCTGAGGACTGAGGGGTCCCCGTCCCACACCAGGTGCCCCGCTCAGGGTTCCAGTGCCAGGAGGAGAATCCCCATCACTTCTGGCTGGAAAACCAGCGGGAACTGAGGCTCAGGGAGGCTGAGGCGGCTGGAGCCCCAGGCAGCTCCTTAAAGGGCCCGCGCCCGGACTTATCGGACTCTCTCCCTCTAAGCTTGGAGGGGAGGCAGCTCGAGGGGCACCAGAGACACACAGGGAAGAACTGAGCTGTTTGGCCCAGGAACGAGGGCTGGAGAGGGGGCTTTTTCTGGGACAAACGTGCTGCCAGAGGCCTTTGTTCCTTTGGTGAGCCCTTTCCTGGGGCGGCAGACAGCCGCCATATCTGGGACTCCAGCAACCTGGCTCACACTGGTAGCCCAGCCCTGGTGAGGCCCCGCCCCACCCCACCCAACTTTCAGGCCCACCCAGCTGTTGCCAGCTGCTTAACCATAGGATTCGCCTGTCTGGGATCCTGCTACAGGTTTTCCTAAATTCTTTTAAACAAGCAGCATCTGGTCTCAGCTAGCCCCATACCGCTCGTTAAGTAATACATAGAAACAAACACGGGGAGGCAGCCAAAATGAGGAGACAAAGAAACAGGTCCCAAATGAAAGAACAGAACAAAACCCCAAGAAAAGAACTAAGCGAAATGGAGATAAGCAACCTAACAGATGCTGAGTTCAAAATACTGCTTATAAGGATGCTCAATGAACTTAGTGAGAACATCAGCGAACTTAGTGAGGGCCTCAAGAGCATAAAAAAAGACCAGTCAGAAATGATGGATGCACGGTCAGAAATGAAGAAGGCATTAACTGAAATAAAGAATAATTTACACAGCTTCAATAGTAGAGTAGGTAAAGCCAAGAAGCAATCCATCGATTTGGAACATGAGGAAGCAAAAAACACCCAATCAGAACAGCAAAAAGAAAAAAGAATCCAAAAAAGTGAGGATAGTGTAAGGAGCCTCTGGGACAACTTCAAGCGTGCCAACATTGGCATCTTGGGGGTGCCAGAAGGAGAAGAGAGAGAACAAGAAATTGAAAACCTGTTTGAAACAATAATGGCAGAAAACTTCCCTAACTTGGTAAAGGAAACAGACATACAAGTCCAGGAAGCACAGAGAGTCCCAATCAAGATGAACCCCAAGAGGCCCACACCGAGACACATCATCATCAAAATGCAAAAGGTTCAAGACAAAGAGAGAATCTTAAAAGCAGCAAGAGAAAAGCAGTTAGTTACCTAAAAGGGAGTTCCTATAAGACTGTCAGCTGATTTCTCAAAAGAAACTTTGCAGGCCAGAAGGGAGTGGCAAAAAATATTCAGAGTGATGAAAAGCAAGAACCTACAACCAAGATTACTCTATCCTGCAAAGCTGTCATTTAGAATCGATGGCCATATAGAGAGTTTCCCAGACAAGAAAAAGTTAAAGGAGTTCATCACCACCAAATCGTTATTATATGAAATGATGAAGGGTCTTTTTGAAGAAAAAGATAAAATATATGAACAAACAAAATGGCAGTGAATACATAGCTATCAACAATTGAATCTACAAACAAAATGAACAGGCGGAACAGAAACATTCTCTTAGATACAGAGGACATTTTGTAGGTTGCCAAATGGGAGGGAGCTTGGAGGAATGGCTGAAAAAGGTGAAGGGATTAATAAGTACAAATTCATTGCTAAAATGACAAATCTCAAAGGGAAGGGAGTTTGGGGGTGGGAAGAAATAAACCAAAGAACTTGTATGCATAACCAATGGACACAGACAACAGTGTGGGAAAAGGTGGGAGGGGGCGGGAGGGGGGAAAAGGGGGGTCGATGGGGCAAAAATGAGGAACATCTGTAATACATTCAACAATAAAGATTTTAAAAAATGAAAAAATAAAAGAATGTGCCTAAAGATTTATATTCAATATGTTCATCATGGTTTTGTTTTTGTAATTTGACAATTCAGAAATAATCTGAAATCCAAATGATAGAAGTGTTTAAAAAACATTGCAACTGAGTAAATTTGTTTACTCGTACTGGCTTTGTTCACCTGTTCATGAATCCGGCGGCACCCCGTTTAGCAGAGCGAGAGGAGCCAGAGCGTACGAAGTGGAAGACTTCTATAGACAGAAGAGAGCTGGGCAAGGAAGCTATACCAGCCAAAGCGTATTGTTTGTGGCGAGGTCGCCTTCCTTTAGGGGATGTCAAGGGTCTATCAGGCAGATTACCTCTCTAGTGCTGACCAGGTAATTCCTGATTGACTGCTTTAAGATTCCATTCCTGGGAGAGGCCAAAACTATAATTAAATCAGGTGTCAAGTCTTGGTTTGGTGACATGCGGCTTAATTTAAAGTGACTCGTTTTGGGCCTGTTTTCTCTTTTTTAACAAAAGAAACTTCCAGTGGAAGAAAAACATTGATAATGCATTTTCTTTCCTCTGGTTCATTCGGAGTAGTAGGGCCCTTAGTGTGTGTCCCTGGCCACCTGTTGCTTAATTGTATGGAACCATCATTAATCTGACCCCAGCTACCCTTCCCTTAAATAGTTTGTCCAATAAACGTCAAATGATAACCAATCAGCATAGAGCACATTGAGTAATTGGTGGGTTTGTTCTTTCACCAAAAACATTTATAGCTTTTTGCTTTTAAAAATAGTTGTGGAGGACTACAAGAGAGAGAAGGGGAAAATTGGCCTCGATAGGACAGGAGAGCAGATGAGCAGGGTGGATTTCATTTTGGGCACTTTGCCCAGGACACTTTTAATAGAACACACATAGTTACCCCAGGGACTCTGAGTCTGTGGTTATGTCAGGCTTACACATTTATTCTTTAAAAGGAAAAATTGCAAGTTATTAGACTCTAGGTACATTGGTATGACTTAAATTTGTAAAGCCATTAGTGTAATCCACCCATTGATAATTTGCCATGTGTGGGCTGGAATCCTTTATGTTAAAACCGCCTTAATCATGGACAGAAAAATATTTTGAACTTGATTCCTCTAAAACACGTGTTCTTTATTTCTTTCTAAGTTTAAGTCAACTTTAGAATGATGTCTAAACTAGGGATTAGAAGTTATTTTTTATTGAAGAATTTTTGGTCTTAGTCTTCTTAAGGGGATTCTTTGACTACTCAAGAATGAATTAAGTCTTTAAGAAAAATAAATACCCAAATTCTAGAAATCTTTTACTTCCTATTTTACTACCTTACAAATTTAGAATCACTGACCTTAGATTTAGCTGTAAAATTTAAAAGGAAAAATACCAACAGTAATAGAGCTTGCGTTGAGATCGTGGCTTTCAGTAAATTTTTTCCTTCTTTTTCTGTTTTCTAAAATTTCAGCAATACATTTATTACTTTTTATTATTTATAAAATTATTGCCCTGGTAGCTCAGTTGATTAGAGTATTGTTCCAATATGCCAAGGTTGTGGGTTTGATCCCCAGTCAGGGCACATACAAGAATCCACCAATGAATGTATAAATAAGTGGAATAACAAATCTATGTCTCCCTTTCTTTCTCTCTCTTCCTCTCTCTCTTCTAAATCAATACATTAAAAAAAATTTTTAATAAATAAAATAGTAACTCCCCCAAATTAGCCTTAAAATGGACTGGATATTAAAAGGCTACGATTCTCAAAGAATTATCGCATATTAGATAATATGGAAGCTTACTTTTGTTTTTACGTGATGTGTTTAAATGTAACAGGCCAGATTCGTATTCTGGACATTTTCTTTATAATGTAATTAATAAAAGGATAGAATAGGAAAAAAGTATATTATGTAGTAAAAAGCATCCAAAAATTATTACTACTAATGGTACATGAGAGGAATTTGATTTTTTTTTTATTCTCACCCGAGGACATCTTCCCATCTTTTGTTCAGATGGGGGGGGGGGGTAAACATCGACGTGAAAGGGACACATCGAGTGGCTGCCACCCGCACGACCCAACCAGGGCCGGGGACAAACTGCAACCGAGGTACGCGCCCTTAGCGGGAACCGAACCCGGGTCTCTCTGGACCACAGGCTGACGCTCCAACCGCTGAGCCAAACCGGCCAGGGCAGGAATTTGATTTTTTAAAAAGCGTTATGTTCTATTTCAGAAATACCAGAAATTTCCCACATTTGCTTCTCATATTGGGTAGTGCTCTTCTTTTTTAAAAGTTTGTTTTTATTGATTTTGGAGAGAGAAGGAGAGAAAAAATATCATTGAGAGAGAAACATCGATTGGCTGCCTCCTGCACACCCCCTGCTGCGGGTCCAGTCTGCAACCTGGGCATGTGCCCTCATGGGGAATCAAACCCGTGACCTCTTGGCACATGAGACGAAGCTCAATCCACTGAGCCAAGTGGCCCAGCTCGGGCAATACTTGTAATGAGCCAGTGCCTCTTGACCTTGAAACCTGCTGTTTCCTCTACTTGGAATGCGCTCCCCTGCCTCTTCCTCCTTCCTCTACCTCACCCCCACTTTTTCAGCCTTGACTTAAATATATGTATTTAGAAAATATTGCCATAACCTCCCTCCCCTAAATCCCAACCCCACTTTTTCTACCTTCATCCCCACCCAGGTTAAACTCCTCAGAGCCCCTTTACTTCTTCATAATGTTCACCATGGTCGTAAACATCAATTCAGTGTTCGTTTTCCGCGTTCTTCCTTGAGCTTGATGAAGGCAGGAGTATGAGTACCTTGTATGGAGTTAGAGTCTCAGTGTCTGGCACAGGGCCTAGTGCGTAATGGTTAATAAGTAGTACTCATCTAATGAATTTCTTTAAGTATGTATTTGCTTTTCTAAGCTCTGGTTGGTCTTACTTAATATTAGGGTCTTTCCATTGGAGTATAAATTTGTAACTATAAATTTAATATCATTAGTAGGTAAATAGTTGAATTATGCAACTATGAGTACCCACTAACTTTTAGTATTCTTAGCTTTTTAATATGTGGGATGGGTTTTACCCCAATGTCTAAGATGCTTCTTACAGTATACGGTCACGGTACATTTCTTAAATGATAAATAGTGTCTCCAAGTGACTCTTCTGGTTGGCTCAACTAGTACCGGTAGATCCAATGCTACAAAAATAGTGCAATACAGAGGAGGTGCTATAGTAAGACTACAGCCAGAATTGCTCTCCTACATTTCCTCCTTCTTTTAACCTTTTAGCTTTTGGAGGGTTGAGTTTCTGTTCTCCTAATTCTTATTTGTAAAGTCCAAAATGGATAGTTTTCACATAAGGATTTATAATATTTAGACAGATCCAAAAAATTGAGCAGTCTTTTTAACTTTTCTAATAAAACTAAATTGTTATTATATACTTGGGACATGTGTTAGACAGTAGAAAAGAATGTTTTTCTAATGCATTGAGATTATGTGTGATATTTAGCAACTACTTTTCTACTCATTAAACTATATTTTGTGTTCTTTTACAGTTCAAACGATATGTCAGTAAACTTCGAAGCAAGAGTACAGTATTCAAAAAGAAGCAACAGATAATAGCTGAATTTAAAGCAGAGTTTGGTCTCTTGCAGAGGACAGAAGAACTTCTTAAGCAACGTCATGAAAATATTCAACATCAACTGGTAATATTATCTTGGGGTGCTAAAAGTATAAATACTGGGAGGTTTATGGGTTATAGCTTTATTTTTACTGGAAAAAAAATCATACAATTATTGTTTTTTTATTAATTACGGAGATATTATATAAGCTGATTCATTTATTTGGGGGGAGGAATATGTTTTTATTGATTTTAGAGGGAGAGGGAGCGAGAGAGAAACATCGGTAATCCACTGCCCCTGCACCCGCTCGCTGGAGATCAAGCCCACATCTGGGGGATGTGCCCTGCCCGGGAATCAAACCTGGGACCTCTCGGTGCTTGGGACGATGTGCAACCAACTGAGCCACACCGACCAGGATGATTCAGTATTTTTGTGGGTTTTTTTGTTTGCTTGTTTTTTGTTAATCATCACCCAAGGATATTTTTCTATTGATTTTTAGATAGAGGAGAAGGGAGGTAAGGAGGGAGGGAGAGATGGAAAGAGAAACATGGATGTGAGGGAGACACATCGATTGGTTGCCTTCCGAACGACCCTGACCAGGGCCAGGGATCAAACCTGCAGCCCAGGCACATGCCCTTGACAGGAAATCAAACCAGTGACCCTTCCCTGTCCACTGTCCAACACTCTAACCACTGAGCCAATCTGGCCAGGGCTGATTGGTTTATTTTTAATGTAGCAGTAAGCACTTCTATGCTTGCTGAGTTTAGGGTAACTAACAGCCTTATGATGTCCTGTAATATAATAACCCTTTTCTCTGCCTGTTGGTCCCCTGGCACGAGGAGCCCAGGTGACAGCATGGTGGTCAGAGCATTAGGTGCAGAGGGTCTCTGAAGGGGTCCTCTGGTGGCCGCGTGCCCACTCTGGGAACCAGGGAAGGGGAGTACGGTCCCTCGGTGGGTAGTGGGAGACCTGGTGAGCGCTGACACTCACTCCCGTCTGCTGGGACGCAGCACCACGCACCGGGCACTGGTTTAACTGCGCTCCGTCCTGAAGACTGGAACTCACCCTCTCAGGCCACCAGTCCCCAGCTGGCAAAAAGTGTCCCCAGGTGGAGATGAACAAAAACACAAAAAGTCCAAGCTCTTTCATTGGCCTAAAAATAAGATAACAATATGATTTATCATCTAAACGAGGACAATTTTGAGAATGCTGAGGACAGTAGACATAAACTGAGGCTGCCCCAGCAAACCAGCTGAGTCCTCTGTGACCCCCCACCTCAGTCTCGTGGTGTTTCCCTCTGCCTGTCCCCTCACTATTGCATGGACAGGCCGGTGCGCTCCTGCCTCAGGTCTTGCACTTGCTGATCGCCGGGTACCTGCGTGGCTTGCTCCCCTGCTTCCCTCAGGGCCCCCCAGATGCCACTCTCAGGAAGGCCTCGAACCACCGTTTTACTTAAGGCTTCAACCCCACTCTCGCCTCACGCTATCTGTGCTCCACTTGTTTGCATATTGTTTATCTCATGCGACTAAACTCTGTGAAGGAGGGAGTTTTCCCCCTGTTTTGTTCACTGCCTAGAACTGTGCCTGGCACATTAAGGCATCTAACAAATACTGGGTGAGTAAGCAAGTGTAAATGCAATTGGATCTTGAGAATTCATTCATCACATAGTTATTGAGTGTGTCCTATGTTTTAGATTCTGCGCTAAGTACATAGCATTATTTTAAAGTGTAAAATTGTAAATACGTCCTCTGTACCCGAAGATAGGAAAATTTAGTGTAAGTTTATAACACAAAGATATGTAATTATTGTTGAAGTCAATGAAGATTGTCCTTTAGGATTCTAAATTAGTTTATTTACAACTTGATCGTTGTGTATTAAATCTGTATGCTCCTTCTTATGGGGTCATCAAGGTTTTGATACCCAATTTATGGCCCCCACTTTTGACAGCTCTTTGTATTCTTTACTTTAGCAAACTACTGAGGAGAAAAGGGGTGTATCTGGGTACAGTTACACCCAAGAAGAGCTGGAAAGAGTCTCTGCGCTAAAGAGTGAGGTTGATGAGATGAAAGGACGGACGCTGGATGACATGTCTGAAATGGTGATCGCACGTTTCTCTAGTGTCTTGTTTTTTCCTTAAATCTTCACCCGAGGACATTTTTTCATTTATCCTTACAAAGATTAGGAGGGAGGAGAGTGGGAGAGAGAGAGGGAGAGAAACATCCATGTGAGAGACACATCGACTGGTTGGCTCCCGTGCGACCCCAACTGGGCCGAGGACGAACCGCAGCCAAGGTCCATGCTCTTGTCCGGAATCAGACCTGGGTCTCATTGGTCCGAGGGCCAACGCTCTAACTGCTGAGCCAAACCAGCCAGGGCTCTTCAGTGTGTTTTTATATCATTTATAGAAGGCAGGTATTTTTAGACTTGTCCAATTTTCAGTGAAACATTCAGATTTTCATTTCAGCATATAGTTTATTTTTTTCATCTGTTTCTATCAATATCTTTTGAATTTTTGCATTCTAGCAAGGTTCAGCTTGTAATAGTTTATGTATTTTATGGTTGAGTTTTTTTCTTCTTCTTCTTCTTCTTAATCCTCACACAAGGATATTTTTCCCATTGATTTTTAGAGTGGAAGGGAGGGAGGGAGGGGGGGAGAGAGAGAGAGAGGGAAAGCCACCAATTAGGAGAGACAAATCAATCGGTTGCCTCCCAAACACTCACCAACCAGGGCTGGGGATCAAACCTGCAACCCAGGTATGTGCCCTTGACCAGGAATCGAACCCTTGACCCTTCTGTGCTTGGACCGACCACACCAGCCAGGGCGCATTTTGTGGTTTTTAAAATGTATAAAAATTATACAACATCAAGAAAATATTGAAGATAAAAAAATAAGTTTTCCCAAATCCCACTACCCTAGTAAAATGATTTTATTTTTTTATATGTCCTTGGTATCTTTCCATATTCAGAGCTGCTGTTCAGCCAGAATGTACCATACAGCCCATGAGGCATTAAAACGTTGAACTCCTTCCTTCCTTATTGGTAAATAGCTGCTGCCCCAGACTGGCCGCTCCCCAGAACCCCTGCCTCTCACCACAATCTGACTCCTAAAAAGATGAGCATTTAGCACAGCCGAGGCCAGCAAGACCGTGGTCAGCTCTGTGGCTGGTGTCCATTGTGACTGCTGGGTTATTAAGTATTTTGAGTATCACTCATCCATGTTTATGTATATTTTATATAACCAGCAAAATTGCTTATCGTTTTACACAGCAACCTGATTGTAGTTGTATACAGGCAACTTTTCATTTTAATCATTCAATGTTAGATTATAAATATTTTCCCGTATTGGTTTGCAGTCTTAATAATTGATACTTTGAACGGCTCAATGGTATTCCATCTTATTGAGGAATCAAGAGTTACTAAGTCACTTCCCTGTTGTTTGGCATAGAAAGAATGTATAGTGTTTCTACTGGATATAACACTTCAGTAAATATCTTTATGCATGTCGTATTTTTGTTCTCTTGCATTCTTTTTTAGAGGTCATGTATTTTGTTTAAATGACAGGTAAAAAAACTGAATTCGCTGGTATCCGAAAAGAAGTCAGCTCTAGCCCCAGTTATCAAAGAGCTACGAGAGCTGCGTCAAAAGTGTCAAGTGAGTGGATTTGCTCTTGTGATGCTTTTAGCATTTTATCTTGTTGACATGTACTGATCAGAGTCCTAAATATTCTACTTGGGTAATTTATAGGAAACAAATGATTGTTAAAAAAGGATTCCAGGTTTTTAAAAAAACTTCCTGATGAACTATTTGTTTTATTATTATTTTTTGACTCTTTATTCCTGGTAAATATGTTTTGTCTAGGAAGCTTATTTTTGTCTGCTGTTAATATAAGTGTGCCGGCTTTCTTCTCATTAGGGCTGCTTGGTATATTTTTATTTCTGTTCACTTCCAGCTTTCTGTGTCCTTGATTTCGTCTGTCTCATAAATAGCATATAGCTGGATTTGGTGTGATATCGTTTCTTACAGCTAGTTTGTAATCTGTCTTTTGATTGGTGACTTTAGTCCCATTTACGTTCAACTCTTTTTTTTAAATCCTCACCCGAGGATATGTTCCTATTGATTTCAGAGGAGGAAGGTGGGGAGAGAGAGACATCAACGTGAGAAACATCAGTTGGTTGCCTCCCATATGCACCACCATCGGGGGTCAAACCTGCAGCCTGGGTATGTGCCCTGACTGGGCATCAAACCCGCAACCTTTCTGGTGTACAGGACAGCGGAGCCACCGGCCAGGGCTACTCTTATTATCGGTGCATGGGCGTTTATTTCTATTCTGTGCTTCCTATTTGCTGTGCTTTTTCTTTGTTTCTTTTCTTCTTTCCTACCCTCCATTGCACCAGTCCTGCTGTCTTTGATCTTTTTCCCCCTTTCTTTTCTTTTCTATCTTCCTCTATTCTGATACTATTTCCTCTTAAGTTTTAACATATATTTTCCTGGTGTAAAGTCTAAAGTTAGTCAGCATCTCTCAAGCAACACAGGGACCTTAGAATAACTTAATACCCTCTCCTGCTACGTGTGTTGTTATCCTCCAGTATTTTATTTCCATCTCATTTCTTCAGATCCAAAAGTGGTTGTCATGGTGATCGTTACCATTATAACTACTACTTTCTACATCATTTCCTGTTTAGATTTACCCACATATTTGGCATTTTTCACCGTTGCTTCTTGCATTTTAATCCTTTCCTTCTGGATTCAGTTTCCTTCTTCCTGAAATTGTTTCCTTGTTTTGTTTTGTTTTCTTTTTTTTGTAATCCTCACCCGAGGGTATTTTTCTATTTATCTTCAGATAGCGCGGGAGAGAGAGAGAGGGAGAGAAAGGGAGAGAAAGGGAGAGAGACAGATACATTGGCTGGTTGCCTCCAGCACTCCGACCAGGGCTGGGGACAAACCACAACCGACGTATGAGCCCTTGACTGGAATCAAACCCCAGACTCATTGGTCCGCGGGCCGGCGCTCTCCTGCGAGCCACACTGGCCAGGGTCTTGTTTTGTTTTCTTGTAGTGGTTCTCTCAGTGAAGAATCATTACTATAAGTAAACCATCTTTATTCTTCTTAAGTAGTGGCATGATCAGAAAAAGGATTATTTTTATTGCTTTCTGATTTCTCGTTGTGTTGAAGGGTCTACAATCAGTTTAATTGTCATTTCTTTTTAGGTACTGTCTTCTCTATGATTGGTTTTAATATTTTTATCTTTGTCTTCAGTGTTGTCCAGTTTCACTGCCATGTTCTAAGTATAGGGTTGGTTTTGTTTGCTCTGATGGAATTTGTGCTTTTTGTTTTCGATTATCTCTGGAAAAATTCTACATACATAAGATCTTCAAATATTCTTTCCCCTGGTCTTTCTCGTCTATTGTCCAGCAATTCATACTAGATGTACGTTAGACATAGTTGGGCTCTTCCCTATTGTTTAACCTCACTTTCATATGTGTGTATATATATTTGTTGTTGTTGTTGTTGTTGATCTTCACCTGAGGATATTTTTCCATTGATTTTTAGAGAGAGGGGAGGGAGGGAGAGAGAAATGTTGATACAAGAGAAACACATCGATTGGTTGTTTCCCACATGACCTTGACTGGAGCCTGGGATCGAACCTGCAACCCAGGTACGTGCCCTTGACCGGGAATCGAACCCTCGAGCCTTCGGTCCTTGGCTGACGCTCTAACTACTGAGCAAAACCAGCCAGGGCTCACTTTCATATTTTTATCTTTTTGTCTCTCTGTGATGAAAGTTGGATAATTTCTTCAGCTCTATTTTCTAGTTCATTCTTTTGTCTCCTGAGCTGTGTCTAATCTTATGTTTATGCCACATTTAGTCTTTCATTTCAATGACTGTGATTTTCCTTTTGGGCTCCTTTCGCTCACTGTCCCCTTTTGAAGGTTTTGTTTTCGGTTCCTCCTGCGTGTATTTTGAGCTTACTTGTGGAACAGGCTTGCTCCTGGTGCCTGGTCCCCGGAGGACAGCCCTGCCGTCTGCGTGCCTTCTGACCCCGCGCCCAGGGGCTCATCTCCTGACAGTTTACACTTCGGGGTTGCGGGCTTCTCTGAGGTGTTGGCTCTTGAATCCTGGCAGCTGGGATGGATGGTGCGTCCCTCCAGACTGGCTTTGCAGATGTTTTGCCAGGTGTTTTAGGAATGTCGCAAACTGGGAGCTCATTCTGAGTTCACGTCTCAGCGTGGGAAAGTTCTGAGACCGTGCAGGTCGGGTAAATTCAACCCCAAACCTGGCGAGGTCGGGCCCCTTTATTCCATCCGCCTTTGCAGCAGCACAGCCGCATTTACTGACCCGTCTGGCGCTGGGCTGGGCCCGCAAAGGGCTTTGGTCTGCTCAGGTATCTTCATCTCACCAGAGGCCCGCGGCAACCTGAGTACACTCCCGGTGCCCCTTCCCCGGCAGGGGTATGGCTGGCCCCTCGGGCCTCCGGTGCTGCGGTCACTTGGATACACAAAAGCCACAGCTCCTTTTTCCACCAATTTTTTATACTTTGTTAGTCACCCTAAACCAGATGCAGTCCCACACAACAAAGGAAGCACACACGACATTACCCACGGTGTTACCTCTCCCGTTCCCAAGGAAACTGTGCCAAGGTCATTCTGGGCTGCCCTGCCGCAGTCCAGGCCTGGGGTTAACCCTGTACTCGCGGGCTCCCAGGTGGAAGAACACTGGATCCACTGTGGGGTTCTCAGTTCTAACAGCCCACCCTGCGCAGGCCTAGGACCTTGGCCTCTGCCCTGCTTGAACTCTTGTTACCAAGACTAACAGTTCCCAACTCCCTTCACCAAGGGCGGTCGCAGGGTGTCATCGTGCCTGACGAGTCCCTGGTAATTCCTCTGCTTCCTTGGGACTTGAGTTCAGCTCTGGATGGAAAGGATGCTTGTTCGACCTTATCAAGCGTTTGTAGATACTTTTCTTTTTATTTATTTATTTTTATCCTCACCCAAGGATATTTTTCAATAGTTTGTTCGGATAGAGTGGGAGGGAGGGAGAGAAAGAGAGAAACATCGACATGAAAGGGACACATCGAGTGGCTGCCTCCCACACAGCCCAACCAGGGCCGGGGACAAACTGCAACCGAGGTACACGCCCTTAGCAGGAACAGAACCCGGGTCTCTTGGGACCACAGGCCGACGCTCTAACCGCTGAGCCAAACCGGCAAGGGCTGTAGATACTTTTAGCATCTCTAGGCATTGTAGTAGATTTTCAGATGACCTCATTCAAAATATTACATTAGGAGAAAATTTTAAACTACTCAAACCGCCTGAGTTCAAATCCTGACACCTTTCCAGCAGTATAATCTTTGGCCTTTCTTCACTTTCTCCAAGCATGCTGTGGGGAGATCAGTATCTCAAGGAACTGTTGTGAGATTTTGTTATTATTCAAGGCTGAAGCTCAGACACCCTGACATGGATTACAAATTGCTGATCAGGTCCCTGCCGAGGTCCTCAGCCTCTTCTCGAACTTCCCAGACACACCCCAGCAGAGCAGACTACACGTACCTCCGAAGTCTTCTCTGTAGCTGCCGAGCCTTTATACCTAGCGCCCTTTTTTCTGAACATTCTCCTCCCGTCCTCCCTGCTGTAACTACGCTCACTAATCCCTCTTACCTCCATGTAGTATCCGTTTCTCTAGGAAGTTGTCCACACCGATCCCCAAGCCTGGGCTAGGTCCAGTGAGTCCCAGGCTCCTGTGACCCTGCCCAGCACAGCCCCCGGCAGCTGCTGACTTGTCCAAACGTAACTGAGGGGAAGGTTCTTGGCTGTCTTGTTCGCTGTTGTGTCCCCAGCTCCTAACGAAGAGCCTGGCACTCAGCTCGGTACATGGTAGCTATTGTTTTTATCAGCGCCTCCATCTGTCATAATTCTCAAATGTCTAATTGTTGTATAAAGAACTCGTAAGTATGCCAAGAAGCTTAGGGTTCAGTTACGAGGCTAACAAGGGCACGATTGTGTCAGAGCCGCCATCCAGGCCTTGGTTTCTCACTTGTTAGTCACTTACCTTTTGCACCAGGAGCTGACCCAGGAGTGTGAGGAGAAGAAATCCCAGTACGACAGCTGCGCAGCGGGCCTCGAGAGCAATCGCTCCAAACTGGAACAGGTGAGACCGTTTTTAACTCAACAACTGCGCAAAAACTGCCTGTGGGTGCGTGTTTCCATGATTCCAATGTCAAAAGATCCCTGGACCTTTTCCCTGGTCCCCTGAGCCTGTCTCCTAAGTTCCAGAGACCTTTATTTCTTCAGAGTTGGTGTATACACCCCGAATTCTCCATCTGCACCACTGCCACCAAGTCCAGTCCCCACCGTGTCTTCTTAGGCTCCCACAGTCATCCACCGCCTGCTCCCCACTTCCCTTCCTGCCTTCCTACGGCTCGTCCTCCAAAACGGAGGCCACCCTCCACTGGCTTCGGTTGCACTTAAAATCTCCCTTCCAAACTGCGGTCTGCGAGGCCCCACCTGCCCCAAGAACTTCACGTCCGCCCTGGCCGGTGTGGCTCAGCGGTTAGAGCGTCGGCCTGCGGTCCAGAGAGTCCCAGGTTTGGTTCCCGCTAAGGGCACGTACCTTGGTTACAGTTTGTCCCCGGCCCTGGTTGGCTGTGCGGGTGGCAGCCACTCGATGTGTCCCTTTCACGTCGATGTTTCTCTCTCTCTCTCTCTCTCTCTCCCTCCTACTCTGTCTGAGCAAAAATGGAAAAATGTCCTTGGGTGAGGATAAAAAACAAAACAAAACAACAAGTAAAAGAACTTCAGGTCCACGCGCTCCGTCTGGTACTTCAGCCGGGCCAGCCTGTCCCCTCAGGGCTCTTGCACGTGCTCCTCTCTGGACCACTCTGCCCCAGCTCTGTGCTTCGATCTCCTTTTCATCTGTCAGGCCTCAGTCTGAAAGTCACCCCTCCTGGAGATCTCTGCTCACCCTATCTGTCGTCACCCACTCAGTCACCCTGTCGCATTCTGCTGCTGAATTTTCTTCATGGTCCTTATCCCCATCTAAAACGACCTTCATCATGCGTCTCCTTTTATGCCTGTTTCCTCTTCTTTTTTTTTTAATCCTCACCCAAGGACATTTTTGCATTTATCTTCAGACAGAGTGGAAGGGAGAGAGGGAGGAAGAGAGAGAGAGAAACACTGATGTGAGAGAGACACATTGAGTGGCTGCCACCCACACAACCCCAATTTGGGGCGGGGATGAACCGCAACCGAGGTAGGTGCCCTTAGCGGGAACCGAACCCAGAACTCTCTGGTCCACGTGCCGATGCTCCAACTGCTGAGCCAAACTGGCCAGGGCCTGTTTCCTCTTCTCAAATGAGAGCAGGGGCATGTCTTGGTCATTGCTGTGTTCCCAGCACCTACCACAGAGCTGGTCACACACTAGGGACTTCGTAAATGAATACCTGAGCGTGCAGCTTCGGAGCAGAGGTGTTGTCTCCAGAAAAGACTGCAGCCCAGTCTGTTCCAGGGAACAGAGCTTTCGGTGCAGAAGAGGAAATGACTGATGGTCTTTTCTTTGTTGTGCATGTCGTCGTCCTCTGCATCTGATATTCCCTCAGTAATGTTGTCCATTTAAAATGATATGTTGTAGGAAGTCAGAGGACTCCGTGAAGAATGTCTTCAAGAAGAAAGTAAATACCACTATACAAATTGTATGATTAAGGTAAGACAAAGAGAGTGAATCAGAACTTCCCTGAGAGTTTTCTGTATCAAGGGCTTAACCTTGTCTTTCCATTTAGAATCTAGAAGTACAACTTCATCGTGCTACTGATGAGATGAAGGCATATGTGTCTTCCGATCAACAAGAAAAAAGAAAGGCAATTAGGCAAGTAACCTTGTTGTTTTTATACTGAGTTACTTAATGTTTTCACCCGTAGAAGTTTTATAAATAAGATGAAATTATAAAGTTTGGAGTACTTCAATAAGCAGATACTAAGATATTATTTAGGTTTATTTCTTGTTAAACATCTTCTGAATAGTCTAGCCCTGCTAACGAAGTAGGAATATGTATAACTTTCTTTCTTGTTTGCTTACTCTTTTGTCACAAAACATATATGCCATAAAATTTGCCACTGTAACCATTGAAAGTGTGCAGCTGAGTTGCACTGATTCTAACATTGTTGTGCAACCATCACAACTATACATTACCAAAACTTTTTTGTCACTCTGGACACTCTCGTAGTCATGAATAGTTTCCCATTCTCCCCTCCGAGGAATACATATAATTTGATAGTTGGTTTTTTATAAGCAGCAAGGTTTGTCTATTTTTAAAGTCCCCCATGGCTTGGACTCTAGTCATCTGCCTGCTAATAGTGCGGTGTGAGTGACTGCCTTTCAGCTAGAAACCGTGTGATTGCGGCGTGCCAGCCTCAGGTTGGGGCGTGCAGACACCTCTGGTCCTCGCACGGCGGGTCTTTTTGTAGCCACAGCCTGCAGCATACTGCAGCAAATCAGAAACTGCCTACGAATACTGCAGAACGGAATTCCAGCTGGGACAAAACGCAGTAATAGACTAAGATGTGCGTTCTTTGCCCCTTACCACACTTCAGATGTTTTGCTTGTATCATCCAGTAAGAACTCAAAGTGCAGGATTCACATTCCTTCTAGGTAGCAGTTGAGATTTTTAGTGGCATGTACATTAATGTTACAGACAGGAAGCTAAGGCATAGAAAGTCTTGGCAGAGACTAAACTTTTTTTTGTATGTAATGTACTGGAATGCAAGCCAGACTGAAGATATCCTATAAATAGAATATTTTATGTACTTAGTCAGATTCCTTCATTGAATGTAAATTTAGCTCAAATAAATATATATGGTCAATGCTAATATTTCACAAATGTGAGAAGTTAATATTGTTCTTGAAAAATAAAAAGTTAGAAATTAAGTTCTTTCAAAATTATCTATATGAATTTTTTTAAAAAGGAAATATTGCTGCTGAACCATTGTTTTTCTGATCAATTTTCTAACCAGATTGTCTTCTAAATCATTTTAAAAATTATTATAACCTTTATCGTTCCTTAGTTTTTCTATAGAAAAATACTGGGCCCTGACTAGAATAGCACATGATGAGAATATTAGAGAGTATAGAGTTAACTGTACTCTAAACTCACTGTTACATGTTTAAAATATTATTACTATTATAGACACAATATTTTTATTGTTATTCTATTTTCTACTTTTGTGGTACTTAAGCCAGAGGTCTAAGAAATCAGCTTGGTTTTGAAAGATCATCTGCACATTTGAATTTTACTTAAAGAGGTAGCACTTTTATTCCAAAGTACTAGAGCGAGACTATAAAATTGGTTTCTAACCTGATCTTCCCAGTTCCTAGTTTGTGACCTTGAGCAAATCACTTCCTCATTGTAAGATACGGTAAACACGATATACTGCAGGAGATAAGTTAAACATAGTCTGCGCAGCAGGTGTTTGGGAAATTACAGAGTCTGAGTCCCTGGGGCGTGAGGGCCGCTGTCGTCCTGTCTGCTCCTCAACCCCAGGGCATCCTTGCATGTAACAGGTGCTCCATATTTGATTTCTTTCTTGAATAAATCAAAATCATGTATTGGTTTATGGGGAAAGAGTAGGAGCCTGCTGATTTCTTGATCAAATATAAACGGAAATTCTCAAACAATCTGGACATTTCTCAGGCCTAGGGTCATAAAGGAATCATTGAAAGCCATCAGAACTGTAGGGAGACATTCTGCTTCCGCCTTGTGCCATTCCCGTCCTCCTGGCTGTGGTTCATGAGCAAGCTGGACAGGCAGACCGTTCGACGCAGTGTCTCGTAAAGTCTGAGAGCAAAATGAAGGCCATTGAGTGTTCCCTCGCTCCCCCGCACAGGTCTGCCTTCACTTCAGCTCTGCAAGCGCTTGGGGTACATTGTTTAAATCCTCACCTGCGGATATTTTTCCATTTATCTTCAGAAGCTCTGACCGCTGGGCCAAGCCAGCCAGGCCACTCTTGGGGTACTTTTGATTGACCTCCTCTCCTTTCTAATTACATTTACCTCCCTTTCTGCATACATGCGAATCTGCCTTCACTCAGACTGCTAGGGCTTCTCTTTGTGGGCTGTGACTTATTAGATTCTCAGTTTTGTGGTGTTCAATTTCTTTTTAAGTACTATAGTGTAGTTTACACAGAAGCATAGTCTTCTTCCATCCAAATTTGAGGTCAGAAGTTTCTCTTCACCCTTCAATCTTTTCACTAACACTTTAAATCTCACTTTTTGTCTTATGTAATATAAAAATGTAATTATACTTTTTTAAAAATTATCCTCATCCAAGGATATTTTTTCATTTTTATTCAGATAGAGTAGGAGGGAGGGAGAGAGGAAGAGAGAGAGAAACATTGACTGGTTGCCTCCCACATGACCCCGACCAGGGCCTGGGATGAACCGCAACCCAGGTATGTGCCCTTGACTTGGAATTGAACCTGAGACCCTTTGGTCCGCAGGCCAACGCTCTAACTGCTGAGCCAAACTGGCCAGCGCTAATTATACTTTTGTTTAAAAATATAATACCAATTTTGGCCAATTTTGCTCAGTGGTTAGAGCGTTGGCCTGCGGTCCAGAGAGACCCAGGTTTGGTTCCCGCAAAGGGCACATACCTCGGTTGCAGTTTGTCCCCGGCCCTGGTTGGGTCGTGCGGGAGGCAGCCACTCGATGTGTCCCTTTCACGTCGATGTTTCTCTCTCTCTTCCTCTCTCTCCCTCCACTCTGAAAAAAAAATGGAAGAATGTCCTCGGTGAGGATAAAAAAATCTTTCTATCTATCTATCTATCTATCTATCTATCTATCTATCTAGATATAAATAAATAATACAAACTTGGCCACTTTGGCTCAGTGGTTAGAGTGTCAGCCCGTGGACCAAAGAGTCTCAGGTTCGATTCCAAGTCAAGGGCACATACCTGGGTTGCAGGTTCTATCCCCGGACCCAGTCATGCAGGAGGCAAACAATCAATGGGTCTCTCTCATATTGATCTCTCTCTCCTCCCCTCCCCCTTCCTCTCTCTCTAAAAGTTAATGGAAAATATCCTCAGGTGAGGATTAACCCCCCCCAAAATTTTTTTAAGTAATCATTATGAAATATAGTACACAAAAATTGAATTTTGTCCATATTAGCATGCCTCAGGAATGTCTAATGTTAATATTTTGGTGTACATTATTCCATATCCTTTTCCCATGTGTTTGCGTGTGTGTGTGTGTGTGTGTGTGTGTGTTAGCAAATGCATGGAAAATATTTTTGTGTGTATATAAAAATAAAATTAAACTACACATACAATTTTTCTCTTCATAGTTTATCTAGAATTCTTTCCACTCTAGTATTTATAGATCTACCCCATTCTTTTTTATAACTCTCTACTATTCCTTTTAATGGAGTAGTATAATCTATTTAAACATTTCCCCATCTATCAACTTTAGTTCGTTTGCAGATTTTTACTGTTAAAAGCCAAAGGTGAAGTAAATGGTTTTTATTTTATTTTTATTACGTTATGAGAGTTCTTCTGTAAGATGACTTCCTAGAATTAGAATTCCAGGGTTAGATGCTATCTAGTGTTTATTTTAAATGTGTATTCTTTCTCCCTTTTGCAAACCTCCTAAAAAATGAAGTAATTTAAGCAAATGGGTTGCCATTGTTTTAAGGGTAGATTAACTAGAAATAGTAATTAACATTTTAACTCTCTAATTTCTTATGCAATGTTTTGCCTTTTTTCTCCTTAAATTACTATTTACTCTAGTTGACTTCTAAGAGCTGACTAAGGATGAGGAAGGAGAATATTTGATAATGAGTTTTCTTCTGACTCTAGTACTCTAAACTACATTGTTTAATTTATTTAGGTATATATGTTCATTTATAATTTAGTTATACAATCAAATCAATTGAAGTACATTGGAACTAAATCATTACATTGACTCTCTAGGGAACAGTACACCAAAAATATTGCTGAACAGGAAAACCTTGGAAAGGTAAGAATGTAGTATTTATTTTTTCAGGCTTTCGTTTCAGTTCTTGGTTTTGACATTGTCATTCATTTTAAAAGATTTAATACAGTTTTCAAAGGGAAATTGGATCCTTATTAATTCTTTTTTTTAATCCTCACCTGAGGATATTTCTCCATTGATACTTCAGATAGAGTGAGAGGGACGGAGGGAGAGAGAAACCTCAATGTGAGAGACACCGATTGGTTGCCTTCCGCAGGACCCCAGCCAGGACCTGGATTGAACTGCAACTGAGGTACGTGCCCTTGACCGGAATCGAACCCGTGACTCTGGTTCGTGGTCCGTCGCTCTAAGCACTGAGCCACAATGGCCAGGGCCTTAATCCTTTTCAAGGGTGAAGGTACTTCCTTAGGAATTTAGTTTTATAAAAGTGAAGGCACAGCCCTGGCTCAGTTGGTTGGAGCATCATCCCGTAGACCGAAAGGTTGCAGGTTCGGTTCCTGGTCAGGGCACATTACCTAGGTTTTGGGTTCATTCCCCACTTGGGGCAAGTACGGGAGGCAGCCAGTCATGTTTCTTTCTCACATTGATGTTTCTCTCTCTCTCTACTTTCCTTTCTCTAAAAAGTCAATAAAAACATATCCTTGGGAATGACATGCCATACCAAAAGGAAAAAAAGAGATAATCTAAAATTTAAAGACAGACAGAACAAACCCAGCCTTGCAAAGCGATGATAGCCTAAGCCTTCCTAAGCCGCGCAGAGCGGACATTCGCAGCCCCCTCGGGCCCACCTGTAGGCCGCAGGCCACTGCCATCTGCCGGGATTGCCTTACCCAGTGTTGTGGAGTACTGTGCTGAAAATCTCAGCTTCCCCACTTTATACCACCTCCCCTTAAAGAACAATGAAATCTGTGACAAGTATTTTTTGTACATTGCAACTGTCAACCAAATAAATCTGTATTAAATGACAGTTAACATTAAAAATAAATTATATACTGAAGTCAGTTGTATTCATAAGTTAAAGGTTTCAAATTCACGTGGTTGTAAAGCAAATTAAATTTAATATTTCTGACTTAGTGCCCACGTCCTGTCTTTGGTTCTTTAGATAACTCGTATAGGTTGTTAGGATTTTTGACAAGGAAATTATTCCAATAATATAAGAAAAGCTGCCATTTAAGTAGCACCTTAATCATAAAATCATGATCAAGCCCGGCCAGCATGACTCAGTGGTTCAAGCATGGACCCATGCACTAAAGGGTCATGGGTCTGATCCCTGGTCAAGGGCACATACCTAGGTTGCAGATTTGATCTGAGGCCCTGCTCAGGGTGGTGTGGGAGGCAACCAATAGTTGTGTCTGTCTCACGTCAATGTTTCTCTCTCCCTCCCTCCTTTCCACTCTAAAAAAAATCAATGGAAAAAATATCCTTGGGTGAGGATGAACAACAACAAAAATCATGCTCAGAGCTTTTAAAATTCTTGATCTGATCACTCCTTTTGTTTTAGTTTATGAGGATAAAAATATGTGTTGTAAGATACTTTATTTGTAACATAGACTTAGATGTAGTTGCATGCCAGGTACTGTGTCAAAAATTTGCTGGTTATATTCGTATTTTCTTAATTCAGTTTTGCTTCCTGTTGCTGTTACCTTTGCTTTCATCATCCTCAGCGGGGGAGGGCAGTTTTTAGTACGTGGTTTGAACCTGGTCCTCAGCGTAGGTTAGCCTCTTATTTGGGCCAGTGTCTACTACCAGCCTCCTCATTAGTGTCCTTAGATCAGTTATTAGCTCAGCTAGATCCTAAAAGGGGAGAAGGTGGGGACGCGTCTGTGTAATCTGCTTCTGTGCCTTTCATCCTTCTGTCTTCCTGAAGCGTCCTCACGCTCGGTGCCCAGGGTCTGTCGCCCGGTGTCCCCTGAGCGACGGCCGTCCTCTCCGGTTCCCTCGGCTCGCCTGCCTTCCTCTCTTGCCTGTCACGGTCTCTGACTTTGTGACACCCTCCTTTCAGTCACCCTTCCTCAGTTGGTCACAGTACGGACCCAAAGTACATGTTTGCAATTTATTGAAAAATTTTCTTATTCCTGTCTGTGATTTTAGAGGTGGTGAGTAGAAGTTTTGGTAGGTGGAACCCTGTCGGCTATTAGTAACAAACACAAGTCTAATGAGGATTGGGCCTTAGAGTAGTGGGCTCTAAAAACCACGAGATCTTCTCCCACAGAAATGTATGCATACAGAGAGCACATACTGAGCCAGGAAAGAGCACACTGGTTAATAAAGTAACAACACATGGTCGCTTGTTGTGTATTTTAATATCTATTATATCATATGAAAAAATAATCTTATAAGGCAGATACTTCTATAGGTACCACTATTGTCAGCCTGAATTGAACATTGAGAAAATTGAAGTTCAGAGGAATTAAGGGTCTCACTTAGAACTCGTGGCAAAGCCAAGGTTGAAACTAAGTCTTCTGACTCCCCAAATCTGCATTCTTTTTTCTGTACTATGATACTGCTCCTCTTTCCTGCTGCCCTTTATTTTCCCTTCTTCTTTTCTTTGATATTTTTCTGCTTTTTTTTTTAACTTCAGGTTGTCCTATGTCTATCATAAGTTTATTTAATTTGTATAATCCTAATCTCCACTTAACTACTATTCATCAGTTGTACAAAGCATACCATATTCTTCTGATTACAGCAAGAGAAATACATCCCTGTAACTGAGATATAATTATTCTTTATTTTTATATACATATATATGTATATGTATATATAATAGAACCTTCGGGAGAAACAAAAAGCTGTACGAGAAAGTCATGGTCCAAATATGAAGCAAGTGAAAATGTGGCGTGATTTTGAACAGCTGATGGAGTGTAAGAAACAGTGCTTTCTGAAGCAGCAGAACCAGGCTTCCATTGGGCAGGTAATTCAGGAGGGAGGAGAGGACCGCCTGATACTCTGAGCTCCTGCGCCACCACTCAGGGTTGTCGTTGCTGTCGCCAGACACAAGCATACCCCCGCGGTGTATTTCTTTTCTTAAACGTGGTTTGTGTAACAGTTTGCTTTCAGATGAGCCATTTTTACTGTTAAGTTTTATTGGAAAATAATGTTAAGGCAGATTTAGGTTTTCAAGATTTTTAATATGAAAAGACGACTTTTATTTTTGCTTAGTTTAAACATCAGTGGTGTCTTCTGAGTTTTATGAGACAGGAGACAAAGTTTACTAGATGTAAATGTAAACATGGGTCTATTAAGAAACGTAGTTTTTAAAAAATGTAATAACCCAATGGCTTAATGTTTTTCTTAACCTTTTTTTAACTTTAGAAGAATCTTTTAGGAACTAATATCTCTTGTTTTGAAGAAACATTTATCTGAAGTTCAGCAGTTCCTACAGTTTCACTTCTTTTTCTTCTGTAAAATTCAAGAAATTTTAATATTTTGAATAACATATTTGTTCTATTTGTATTATTGAAAGGCAAATAAAACTCGGTATACATATCATGGCTGTTTCTTTTAAAATTATAGCCCAGCGGGTGTGGGTCAGTCATTGGGCGTCGACCCTGCACCAAGAGGTCGCTGGTTCGATTCCCAGTGAGGGCACATGCCCAGGTTATGGACCCGATCCCCAGTGGGGGGCATGCGGGAGGCGGCCAGTCGATGTTCTCTCTCATCAATGTTTCTGTCTCTCCCTCTTCCTCTAAAATCAATAAAGAAAAAAAATAAAATTATGTAGTTGTGTCAAAATTTATTTTTTAAGTGTCTATGATGGTATATATTAAATTTAAGGATTATCACTTATTTTCATCAAAAATCTAAAATAGGCCCTGGCTGGTTTGGCGCAGTGGTTAGAGCATCGGCCTGCGGACCAGAGAGACCCGGGTTCGGTTCCTGCTAAGGGCACGTACCTGTGTTGCAGTTTGTCCCCAGCCCATGTTGGGCCAGTGTGTCCCTTTCACATTGATGTTTCTCTCTCTCTTCCTCCTTCTCTCCCTCCCACTCTATCTGAAAATAAATGCAAAAATGTCCTCTGGTGAGGATTTTTAAAAAAAAAAATCTAAACTAGTACATAGGTCCTGGGGACCATTACTTTAAATATAAAAAGTTGTCAGCCCTGGCCGGTTTGGCTCAGCGGTTAGAGCGTCGGCCTGCGGTCTGGAGAGACCCGGGTTCAGTTCCCGCTAAGGGCATGTACCTCGGTTGCAGTTTGTCCCCGGCCCTGGTTGGTCTGCGGGTGGCAGCCACTCGATGTGTCCCTTTCACATCGATGTTTCTCTCTCTCTCTGTTCCTCTCTCTCCCTCCCACTCTACCTGAACACAAAAAAAAAAGGAAAAATGTCCTCGGGTGAGGATAAAAAAAAAAAAAATTGTCAATAGAATATAGATATTGTCATGTGCTAAAATGTTAGCACAGGATTCCAAGTGATTCCATCTCTGCTCAAAGATACTGGAAGATTTCTTTGATTTTTCCCTAAAGAAAGATATAGCCCTGGTGGGTGTGACTCAGTTAGTTGGAGCATCGTCCTGACCACGAAAAAGTGGCAGGTTTATTTCCAGTCAGGGCACATACCCAGGTTTCGGGTTCAGTCCCCAGTTGGGGCGCATGCCAGAGGCAATGATTGATGTTTCTCTCTCTCATTGATGTTTCTCTCTCTCTCTCTCTCTCCCTTCTTCTCTCTAAAACTCAATTAAAATTTAAAAAAGAAAGATACCAAATGTTATGCGACCATTTGCTTCATTTCAGTTTTCAGATACCTTCCCAAATGTTTTTCCTTTAGATTTAGAAACTCGAATTTCAAATTGTTAGCATGTCCATCTTGGGTTAGTTCTTTTTAGCCACGCTGGGGAAGGAATTAGTGAAGAAAATTGTTTCTGTCCTGCACACACACAGAGCCGATTATGGCTTTGCGTCTTTGTTCCCAAGCGTGTGCTACTCGTGGTTTTTGTTTGAAAGTGTCTTTCTTGGGAAGTGTCTTTCTTGGGAATCAGCAACTTACTAGCATGGAGTCTGCTGGTAATTCTAGACACTATGGCAAGAAGAGGTGGCAGCCAAGGAAGAATTTACCAGGAAAGTATAGAAGGAAACTTATTGTAACAAATTTTAAGAAACAACGCATTATTAAGTGGTTTGCATCTGGTCCTCAGCTTGCTTTAGCCTCCCAGTTGGGCAGATACCAACCACCAGCCCTTCTCATTTGTGCCTTTAGATCAGCTGTTAGATCAACCACACACTAAAGGAGTAAAGGCTGTGT
The DNA here is from genome assembly GCF_014108415.1 of Molossus molossus. Lineage (NCBI taxonomy): Eukaryota > Metazoa > Chordata > Mammalia > Chiroptera > Molossidae > Molossus > Molossus molossus. Next base: position 34,138,662 of record NW_023425358.1, on the reverse strand, counting down.
TTCAGTTTGTGGAAACAAACCCTTCTTAATTCACTAATCGGGTGTTGAGCAAGGAGGTAGATGTGTTTGTTCAGTGTTGGCTACCGGCTTGTTATTGTTAAGCAGTAAGTGATTGATGTTCCTTAAACCAGAGTATGGATTCCTTTGCAAATATTTGAAAAAGACTAGCTACCCTTTACAGAAACAGCATTTAATTTCCCAAAGGAAAGTCCACTTATGAGATTATTAAGCTCAGTATTTCATGTTCTCAGCCTTCACTCTCTTTGGTGCTCTTCTGTTAATTTTTAAAATTGTTAACAACAGACACTCCAAGGAATGCTTTTAATTCTGATCTGATTATTGCTTGCCATTTTATTCTACACAGAGAGAGTGTGTGGATTAAAACTAAGGCAGCTTCAAATGACTTTACTAACTGAAGCAGAACATCGTTATTACTTCAAGGAAAGCAAAACTGAAAAAAAAAAGGCACTAACAGTACAAAGTTATTTATAGTTTTTATGTAACGTCGGACATTTAGTAATGCAGCTTGATGGGTTCTGTACAGCGACTTTCCACTCATTTCGAGATTTGATTGTAACATTAAGCAGCTCTGACCAGCTCACAGTTTTTGACAGCTGGCACTAACGGAGAATAGCTCATTACATTTTCCCTTCGGGATGGATGCTCTAACTGGCTAGTTGATGAGAGTACTTAATCGTTGTGGAAGATAATCTGTCTTCCACATGATGGCCCAAATAAAGGAGAAAAATGTAGCCTGTGAAACCTGCTTCTGTGTCCACAGATTCCTGGTCTAGGACTCGGTGTCGCCAGCTGCTGCATGGGACTCACTGTATAAACCATAACTTCAAAAGGCCACTGGGCTTGTCTCGCTTTCTGCGTCAGTTCAGGAAGTAATCCAATTTTAAAGGTTGTCCTGTAAGAAGAATTTTACGATAGGACAGCGTCTTCTCTGTTATAAATCTGTTAACAACTGAGTCCCAGATCCTGTGTTTTCCAGGTCCAGAGAGTGGACCAGAAGGGTCTTAGAACATTGCTCAAAGGCATAAGGGAATCAAACCAGATCTCAGGAAATTGCAGAACGCTTAACTCTCTCTCTTTTTTTTTTTATCCTCACCCTAGGACATTTTTCCATTTTTTGTTCAGATAGAGTGGGAGGGAGAGAGAGGAAGAGAGAAAGAGAGAAACATCAACGTGAAAGGGACACAGCGAGTGGCTGCCACCCGTATGACCCATCCAGGTTCGGGGACAAATTGCAACCGAGGTACGTGCCCTTAGCGGGAATCGAACCTGGGTCTCTCTGGACCGCAGGCCGACGCTCTAACCACTGAGAAACTGGCCAGGGCTTAACTCTCTTCTTTAAATACTTTCTATCAGCCCTGGCTGGTTTTGCTCAGCGGTTAGAGCGTCGGCCTGCGGTCCAGAGAGATCCGGGTTCGGTTCCCGCAAAGGGCATGTACCTTGGTTGCAGTTTGTCCCCGGCCCTGGTTGGGTCGTGTGGGTGGCAGCCACTCGATGTGTTCCTTTCACGTCGATGTTTCTCTCTCTCTCTCCCTCCTGCTCTATCAGAACAAAAAAATGAAAAACTGTCCTCAGATGAGGATAAAAATAAATAAATAAATAAATACTTTCATTTATCATTTTGCTTTAATTCAGCGGACAGCAATAATAAAAAAGTCCTTTCACCTGGCCGGTGTGGCTCAGTGGAGTGAGCGGTCATCCCATGGACTGAGGGGTCCCGGTTGGATTCCTGGTCAGGGCACATGCCCAGTAGGGGGAGTGCAGGAGGCAGCCGATCGATGTTTCTCACCGATGTTTCACTCTCTCCCTTCCTCTCTAAAAAGTCAATAAAAACTTATTTTACAAAAATAAAAATAGCCCTGGCCGGTTTCTCAGTGGTTAGAGCGTTGGACTGTGGTCCAGAGAGACCCGGGTTTGGTTCCCGCAAAGGGCACGTACCTTGGTTGCAGTTTGTCCCCGGCCCTGGTTGGGTCGTGCGGGTGGCAGCCTCTCGATGTGTCCCTTTCACGTCGATGTTTCATGTCAATGTTTCTCTCTCTCTCTCTTCCTCTCTCTCCCTCCTATTATATCTGAACACACAAAAAATGGAAAAATGTCCTTGGATGAGGATAAAAATAAATAAATAAATAAAAATAAAAGAAATCATTTCATTAAACCGTCTAAAAAGCCTAATTAGTTTATATAACATATATAAAATTTTTGGAAAATTTTCCGCTCTGTGCTTTTCCCAAGTATGTTTGTTTCTTAAGTTTCAAGGCTAACATGATAACAGAGTAATTTGAATAAAATAAGAGACTGAATATGTTGCTCAAACTAAAAATATATAAATTTGCTGAATTCTTCTGAACTGAATTTGAAACTATGCACAAATGGTAGTTTGCCAAAACTGCCTTCGCAAAAGCAGTATGAAGTTTGTACTGAAAAACGACTTCGTAGGGAGATGGCTCGTAGAACCCTCCTTGTTTTACACAGGCGTTCATTCGCCCAAGGTTGGTGCCTAACGAGTGTGAATCAGAGACTTGTTTCTACAAAGGGTTCTAGGCGCTTACATCATTCCCCTTGCTTGGCAGGAAGGAGCGTTTAGCCCTAGGGAGGAAGTCACTCTTATTAAACTTGGTTATATCAATAACTTCTCCATTGTACTGAAGGTGAGATCTAGATTATATACACAACAGATCCTTTTTTTAAAAAAACAATCCATGGCAGCTAGGAGAGAAATAAAGTTGCATTTGTATTGGATATGTCATTGTTTCTCCTTCTCCCTTTTCTTTTAATGAGAAATTTTTTTTTTTTTTTTTTTTTTTGTACAGATAGAGTGGGAGGGAGAGAGAGGAAGGGAAAGAGAGAGAAACATCAATGTGAAAGGGACACATCGAGTGGCTGCCACCCGCACGACCAACCAGGGCCGGGGACAAACCGCAACCGAAGTACGTGCCCTTAGCGGGAACCGAACCCGGGTCTCTCCGGACCGCAGGCCGATGCTTTAACCGCTGAGCCAAACTGGCCAGGGCTTAATGAGAAATTTTAATTAGAGCTGTTCACTGTGTGGCAGCCAGGCGTGAGGGGAGGGTTTTGGGGGAGGATAGAGAGGGATCGTTCAAAGTTCACTGTATATTTTGAATAGTTGTCCCTCTTAAGACAGTCTCACAAAGAGACAGTTGGCTATTCCTGTCATTTAGCCTCATCCCATCAGACACTAAAACGCAGAATCCGAGCAAGTAGTTGTGAAGACTTGGACACAAACGCTTTCTGCTCCCGTGCCCCCTCTTTTGGCAAACTGGAGGCATCTTCTCAGCAAACACGACTGCACAGTTTCCTTTGTAGAATCGCTCGGAGATTTGAGCCCCCAGACTTGGTTTGCGTCCATGGCAATGCACCCCTGGGAACACCGGAGGAAACGAAAGACCCTCCGTTTCAGCGAAGCCTGGGTGCCCACCCCGGGGCGCAGCCCAGAGCCGGGGAGCTGGACGGGGCCTCCGAGTGATCCGTGGCCCGTTTACTACCCTGGGGACTTGGCAGGGGCTCTGGGCCTCTCCCCAGCGCAGGATCCGAGCCTGGCGCCTGCAGCACCCCGCCTCCGGCCTCGGAGGGACCGCAGTGCGGTGGGCTCCTCTCCGGGGCGCCTGTTGGTTGGCGAGGAGCACCGGTTAGTCCTGCCCTGGCAGCCAAGCCCCGGACGGGGACAGAAAACCGGCTTCCGACGGCAGCTGGGCAAAGCGAGACCCGGCAAACGTGACTCCCCGCCGCAGCCAGCCCCTCACTGAGCACTTAGTAGGCGCCAAGCACTGTCCCGCGTGCTTTATGGGTAAGAACGAATGTCCCTCTCACAGTGCAGTTACCCCTCTTACAAGTGGGTAAACTGAGGCATGGAGCGCCGTCCATGGTATTACAGCCGATAACTGGCAGAGCCGGGTCGAAGGCTTGTACCCTTAACCCCTACTCCGCACTGCAGTGTGATCCGTGTCCATACTTGTCTGTGTGCAGACAGGTTGATGTCCATTTATGAGCCATAGTATGTGTGAAATTATTTTGAATGCTTCTTATTATTTTTTATTCTTTTGATGTGTTCGCTTACTATCCCTGAAGAACAGAATTCACTAAGTGATTAAAAAAATAAGCTCGACCAACCCCGATGAGGAAATCATAGCAAAAATGAATATCAAGTAAATGCGTAAAAGAAATGAATAGTTTTAGATGCGGAGCAAATGGGAGCCTTATAGATTATAATTGAAATCTTTCTCTATGAAAGTGTTTAAATCATATACGTCTCCTGTTGCTGGACATTTAGCTTGATTCCCGTGTTTTACTTTAGGACAATGCTGCAGTGGAATTTCAAGATCGAAGTGCAATAAAATATTAAGCAAAGCCACAAAATTAATTCAATGTGGTCAAATCTAGAATCCACTGAATAGTTTCATAGACATTCCTTGCCTTGCCCTTGGAACATGCCAAGGCAACCGAGGAAATTAGTAGGAGACGGCTTGACCAATTAGAGAATGAAATTGTAAGTGCGTTTCATTTTATTTATATGCACATATTAATTGAGTGTCTTCCGTGTGCCTGACACTGTGCTAAGTGCTAACTATGAAATGAACATGACCTGGTTTTTGCTGTGAAAGAACTCACTGCCTAGATGACTCTAATATTACATAGCAAAAATTTTTAAAGTTCTTGTTATGTGAAAAGAACAAGGATCTCAGAGGAAGAAGCAATTAATTCTGACATGGGGGATGAGGACAGATGGAAGAGGTAGGGCTTGGGCTGCATCTGTCAGGCTGAGTTAAGATTTTGCCAGGCCTTGGAAAGGTGAGGACCTGCAGGCAGTTAAGGACATGGCGTGCCCAGGAAATGACAAGTAGTTTAGTACAGCACAGTAGTCACCCAGTTGCATGGGGGAGGGGAAAGAGTCCACCCTGGGTGCCAGCCTCTTGTGCTCTGTAATTTGACGTGCTGGGCACTCAGCTAGACTCTGTGAAAAGGTATAGTAAAAGCATAAGGCGTGGCCCCAGTCACCAACAGGGCTAACAATACGTTAAACAACAGGACACATATGGAAACCTGGTGCTGTTGAACTTCAGTCTAGGAGGAGGTCTGGGGAAAACAAGGATCAAAGGGGAGTCCAGCCTGGCTGGTGTGGCTCAGTAGATTGAGTGGTGGTCCTTGGACTGAACAGTCGGGTTCAATTCCCAGGCAGGGCACATGCCCCAGTTTCGGGCTCAATCCCCAGTAGGGGGTGTGCAGGAGGCAACAGATAAATGTTTCTCTCTCACATTGATGTTTCTCTCTCTCTCTCCCTCCCTCCCTCCCACTCTGTCTAAAAATAAATGGAAAAATATCCTCTGGTGAGAATTTAAAAAAAAAATAAGCCCAGCCAGTGTGGCTCAGTGGTTGAGTATCGACCCATGTACCAAGAGGCCACCGGTTTGACTCCTGGTCAGGGCACATGCCCAGGCTGTGGGCCAAATCCTCAGTGGGGGGCGTGCAGGAGGCGGCCGATCCATGTTCTCTTTCGTCGATGTTTCTGTCTCTCCCCCCCCTTTCCTCTCTCTCTAAAATCAATAAAGAAAAAAAAATTTAAAAAAAAAAAAAGAATTGAATAAGCGAGTGGTGAACTTGAGGGGACAGCCCGAGGACGGGCCGGAACCAGCACGTGCTCACTGGCCCTGTCCCGCCTGCAGCTCTGTGTCAAGCACGTCGAGCAGGAAAAGGCATGGCTCCTCCTTTGGGGGAATTCGGTCCAGTTATCAAGATGAGAAGTGTAGCCTACAGCTGAAGCAGTTTACAGCACTGGATTATCTAGTAGGCAAACAATACACCTCGAATTTTCTGCACACATTTGCTGTTTCAGGAATCAAAGAAGTTTTCATTAGAAAAAGGAGAATTCTGTTAGACTTCCTTACATTCTTGGGGGAGGGGAGTTAGGTCTCTCAAGGTTTCAATGCAGCCTTTTGGAATGAGATCATGAGTTCATAGTCCTAAGGTGATTCCAAGAGGAAAACAAAACGATCTGGGCAGGCTGGAGGAGACAGCGCCCGCCTTCGGGAGCAGGGGTCGAGTTCGGCTCGGGGAAGGAGCAGGAGCAGCATGGGGAAGAGGAAGGGACCACCCTGCGGTATGAGCCACAAGTCTGGAGGGAATAAGGGGGCTGAAGCTGGGAAAGGAGGGCAACGAAACTGCAGACAGTTTTGAGCTGGAACGATTTGGAATCCTTGTCTGTTTGGTGTCTAATGATCGGAGCTGTGCTTACTATTCCTTCTTCCTTCTGGACCCAGGGCGGAATGAGAGATGCTCTGCTATGGAGAATAAAGGCGATCATCTTCACAGGAGACTGCTACCGTGGACTAAGTCTGGTGTGTTTTTTATGACAAAGGAGAGCATTATAGGCAATATGCCAGTTATTTGTTTCATTGTATTGGTAGGGCTTTTTTTTTTTTTAATCTTCACCCGAGGACATTTTTACATTTATCTTGAGATAGAGAGGAAGGGAAAAAGAGAGGAAGAGAAAGAGAGAGACATCGATGAGAGAGAGACCCACCAACTGGTTGCCACCCACAGGATCCCAACCGGAGCTGGGGACAAACTGCAACCGAGGTCCATGCCAATAGTGGGAACCGAGCTGGGACTCTCCGGGCCACAGGCTGACGCACTAACCACTGAGCAAAACTGGCCAGGGCTTGGGGGGATATTTTTTATACTAACTCAAAGATTCCATATTTTATCCTTCGATTCAGTCAACAACTCTGTCATCTATACCCTCATTTTTTTTTTTTGTTACATATAACATTTTCAGATATCTAAAAAGATTTGATCACTCCAAGGAATTTAGCTGGGAAACAATATTTAAAAGTTATATTTTTGTCGGGAGACATTTTTATAAGTGTATATGATTTCCTATCCATCAAAAAAATGTGAGAAAAAATTCAGAGCTGGTGTTTAACTGCGCTTGATTTCTTTTTCTGGAGAGTGGGAAAAAGAACCTCTTTTTGTTGTGATCATTGCCAAGTCTCCGAGGAGCGCCCCAGCCGCCGAAGAGACCCACTTGCCGGGGACTTGGCAGTGTCAAACAAATGTTCAACTTTTATTCTGACACTTCTTGAAGAATTTGATTGAAACTATATATGTCCAGATAACACTCAGCAAAGTGCCCTTCTTGCATTTGTTTCAAGATATATTTGGAAACAAGAGAGATGACCTTGGACTCTGCTGCTTTTCCAATTTAGGACTTCTCTCGGGTCCACTGAATAATATTCCTCAACGTTGAAAAGTCAACGAAATGGAGAAACATTTTAGTTACTACATGCCATAAGTCCTGTGGTAGAGAGGTTTTTTTTCCCCCTTCAGCAATATGTTCTGCCTCTAAGAAAATGATATATTTAGACCACAAACTCCACATTAGCTTTCTGACCATCTACTCCCAAATACATTCAGGAACACATTTGCTTTTCATCAGAGTGCCTTTTTATAATCTAAATTGAGCTGTCCCTGCTTTTTAAAACATTTTAGCATCTAAGAAATAAAAAAAATAACAAGCACTTAACCCTTCACCTTTGCTTTCTGGCATTCAGAATTTGTTTCCAAGCCAAGGTTCATTGTAGCCTGATGCAAGGTCTAAAAGAAGACTTTGGAGGCCGACAGCCCCGTCTAAGGTTGTTGCCACCTGCCCAGATGACAATAGAAGTCCTCCTAGTCTAACCTCAAGCCTGGAAGCCAAGGTTAGCTTCCAGCTGTATCTACATTTAGCCCATGGAGGTGGATGGTTTTAACTATCATTAAAGTGACATTCTTTCAGTTACCATTTTGCGTACTTTGAAGGGTGTAAGCAGTTCCATTTTTAATTTGTTGTCACAGTCACAGGACAAGGCTTAAGTAACCTTTTTGATAAAGTGACTTTACTTTTCAGCAAATAAGTGACTAAGAATTATAGTCTGGTCATTATCCTACATGGCATATTACTAGGAATAGTAATATTTTCTATTTTCATGTTTCCTAGGATGTTATAATCGATCAGAGCATTGATAAAGGTAATTATGTTGTTGGCAACAGTCTCCAGCATGCGCAATACATTAATTCCCAGTAAAATGTTGTGTTACGTGCACATACCTACGAGCACACGTAGAAATAAAAAAACACCATATTAAAATACTTCAGAGGATAGCTTGTTGTCGAGGATTGGAAGCAAGTGTTACATCAGCTATTAGCAGCAAGGTGAATGATGTCAAACAGGTGGTCAACAGATTTTAAAACTTATTGACGTGCCCTGGCCGGTTTGGCTCAGCAGTTGGAGCGTTGGCCTGTGGACCAGAGTCCCAGGTTTGGTTCCCGCTAAGGGCATGTACCAAAAAAATAAAACTTATTAACTTAATATACTTTTTTTTTTTATCCTCACCTGAGGACATTTTTGCATTTATCTTCAGATAGAGCAGGAGGGAGAGAGGGAGGAAGAGAGAGAGAGAAACATCAATGTGAGAGAGACACATCAAGTGGCTGCCACCCGCACAACCCCAACTGGGGCCGGGGACAAACCGCAACCGAGGTACATGCCCTTAGCGGGAACCGAACCCGGGTCTCTCCGGTCCGCGGGCCGACACTCTAACCGCTGACCCACACCGGCCAGGGCTAACTTAAGATACTTTTATTTGTTTTTTATCCTCACTCGAGGACATTTTTCCATTTTTTGTACAGATAGAGTGGGAGGGAGAGAGAGGAACAGAGAGAGAGAGAAACATCGATGTGAGAGAGACACATCGAGTGGCTGCCACCCGCACGACCAACCAGGGCCGGGGACAAACTGCAACCGAGGTACGTGCCCTTAGCAGGAATCGAACTCAGGTCTCTCAGGACCGCAGGCCGACGCTCTAACCGCTGAGCCACACCAGCCAGGGCTAACTTAAGATACTTTTAAAGGTGAGCTGTCCTAGCAGATAACACTGATCTTAAATTTTTAATTGTGATAAATTATTGCAGCTGCATCACTTTGAAGTTTTCTAATTCAAAGACTGGTGACTTTTATTTTTTAATCTGACATTCACACCTATAGAAAAACAGGTTTTGCATGGGCGTGGCTATCCCTGTACATTCCCATTATTTTACTGATGTCGAACTGGCACAGTTGTCGCCGTCACCACGTTGCCCTAGCACAGGAAAGAGCTCCTCCGGCCCGAGCTGACGGATTTTACAGGCTAAGCAGTGAAGTTTCGTTTTCCTGGTGTCGGGGGCTCCTCCAGCTGCACCACTTTTGAAGTGTGCTTTTTGAAGATGAAAAGGGGAGATAAGGTGACAATGCTACAAACTGTCCCTGAGACCCTTGGTGCTCAAGGAAGATTTTAATGAGGGAATGTCTCAGAGGAAATGTAATTTTACTTTCACACAGATTGTGACCTTTGCTGACTGTTTTCCTAAAACCTTATCTTTCAAATGCATGTTTTCTCATTCTTCTTCTACAAACGTATACAAAACTCTGAGCCAGAGTCAGACTATTTCTGCATAGTTTGTGCTTCAGTTTGTCTACGTTTCCGGAGTCCTTGTCTCTCCCGCTCTCCCTGTCGCCTCGGACGCTCTTACCCAAACCAGCATTATTGATGTCCAGTAAGTAGTCTTTGCTTGAGAACTAGTATCCTCTCTGTCAACCTTCCTAAGACAGGAGATATTTCTAGCAACTACAAAGTAAATATATTTCTCTAAACTCCTTTTATCCGTGTCTTTTGTAGACAGACTTCATATCCAGCTGTCTGCAGATTTATCTGGAATTTGATTTATCCAAATATTTGCAGTAACATCAAATCAAGAGATTTTCTTTTTCTTTTTTTCTTATCATACTCAAGTATCTCACCTTGATCTATTTATTACAAAACCCAGCTGTGCTTATTTAGCAAAAGCAGATCTAAAATGTTCCTAGTTAAAATCCATTTTAACATCTTTGTGTCTTTCTTTCTTTCTTTTTTTTTTTTTTTTGTCTCTGACCTTCTCCATCTTCCTTTTTCCCTTTTTTTCCCCCTCCCTGTTGATGTGTATCATTCTCTTACTGTTCAAACTTTTTCTGGTCATAGCGCATACACACATTCTCTTGCTACTTTTGGAGCATCTCTCAAAAAATGTTTGCCACGTTTCAAATGCACGCTGTGGTGATGACTGCAGAACTCTGTGACTATGCCGAGGGACAGCAGTAATGTGTGAAGGTGGTGGGTGAGCCTGGAGCCCTCTCCAACCTGACTGTCGAATTATTTTTACAGAGCTAGATTCGGCTGCCATTCAAGCTGTAGTCAAGGAGGCCCTACTGTAGGAACTGCCCAAGTGTCATCTTCTTGGTTAACCAAATGGAGAATAAAGTGAATATAATACAGCTTGATAAATAGAAATAATCACCAGTGTATTCTGAAGACTCTGACATTTTAACCACCACCTCATTCTCAGTATTTAAGAGTGTCTTATGTAAATTTAATACTGGAACACCCATTAGGCCTAGGATCAAGTTGATGGAAAATGGATGTTACCATGTCTTTAACACGCACATGCATCTGTACGATTCTTGCTTAGAAACAGGGATAACTTAGGCAAGCACATGGCATATGTACGGAATAGTAGCTCTTCTCAGTTACATGATCATGATGAACATCTGTCCTTTTTGGCTCACCTTGGGTCAAATTGTCAGAGACCATTTTAAGCAGTGGTTCCATTTTGGAGTTAAAATGTGACGAAATAAAAATTTATGAAAGACAATGTATTACGCAAGGTAGTTTCTATGACCTTTAAAGTTTGTTGAAAGAGGAAGCAAGTGTATATTGCAGGACCAGTTAAAATAAGAATACACTTGGGAATATAAAATAGCATCAGTTCATAGATACCTTACCTCGTGGCCCAGGCCCCCAAATTCCAATTTATTGAGAAGTAAGTTTTTATAAAAACTTGAGGTAAGTAGAACTCCTCCTCAGTCTAGTCCTTTGTAATGCCATGCCATAAAAATAACAGCCGAGCACATAAACTTTCCTTTTTTTCTATTTGCGACCAAAAGCATTACATAACCAGGAAGGAACCAGGAAGTAAAAATAATCACAAAATTAAACCAACCGATCTGTTTTCAGGACTCCAGCAGGAATGAAAAGTCAAGACAAAACACAGCCAGCAAGTTTCTTCGTCACTTTGGAACATTCTTTCCATGTCAGTCCTACCTTAATAGAATCTTTATCAAGGCTTTTATTCAACACGGTCCTTCACTTTCTTTTTTTTTTTATTGTCGTGAAAATCACATAATCTAAAATTCGCCATCTTTAAGTGTACAGTTCGGCGGTGTTAATATATTCGCAGGGTTGTGCAACCCGTCTAGGACGTTTTCATCTTGCAAAACTGAAACTCTACCCATTAAACAACTTTCCATTCCCCTCCCCCAGCCCCTGGCAGCCACCATCCTACTTTCTGTCTCCATGGATCTGAGTGTTCCAAGGCCCTCACCTCAGTGGAATCACACAGTATTCACCCTTTTGTGATCGGTGTATTTCATTTAGTCAGTGCCCTGAAGGTTCATCCACGCCGCACATGTGACAGGACTTCCTTCCTTTTTTTAAGGCTGAACTGTCCTTTTTAATATCATTTTTATGGTACGGTCTATTCTACTCTCCAACATTTTGTCAGTACCGTCTATTAAAACGTCCCCGGGGCAGGTTCAAGTGCAGAATGACGGACGAGCAGCAAGCTGAAATGCACGTTTGACCTTCCGAATCCTCTTCTGGAGAAATCAAGAGGTTAGAAAGTAATTCAACCATGTGGGGCTTCCTCGGTGTGAGAAAAACTATTCGATTCTACATGAGGAGTCAGACCTACAAGACCTTTGGCAAGCCCCTCGGATTGAAGGTTTTGAGTTGCTTATCTGGAAATGTATTTGACCTATTACAATTTTTTTTTTAAGTACCTTCTAATATATCTCTACCCTGTGTCAGAATTGCCTTCCTTCCTTTATTCTCTTTTACCACTGAATAATATTCCATCGTATGGACAGACCACATCTTGTTTATCCAGTCATCAGTTGATGGATATTTGCGTTATTTCTACTTCTTGCTTTTTTTATGAATAATGCTGCTATGAACATTCATGTACAAGGGTTTTTTTTTTTTTAAATATGTTTTAATTGATTTTTTTAGAGAGTGGAAGGGAGAGAGAGAAACCTCGATCGGCCGCCTCCTGCACGCCTGCGCTGGGGGTCGAGCCTGCAACCCGGCATGTGCCCTGACCGGGAATCGAACTGGGATGACGCTCCATCCACTGAGCCACACGGGCTGGGCTTTGTACAAGTTTTCTGTAGATATGTTTCCAGCTGTCTTGTGCATAAACCCTGGAGAAGAACTGCCGAGTCATATGGCAACTCGGTTTAACTTTTTATCAAACTGCACGACTTTCTCGAAGCAACGGCGCCACTTTACGTGCCCACCAGCAAGGCGTGACGTCCCCAGTTTCTCCACCTTAGACGCGTCCACTCAACTATTTTTATTGAATCCCAGACACTGTTTCAGGCACGGGGACCCCTTATAGAAAAGACAAAGTCCCCTGCTCTTATAGAGCTTACCTTCTAGTGGGATAAGACACTAACTTATTAAATGAGAAAAAAAAAAGGTGAGATGTTTCTCTCCAGAGAAAGTCTCTCTCTAGATGTGTCATTTAAGCCAAAATACGTCATAAGGAGTCAGCCGTGGACAAATACGTGGGACGAGCATTCCGGATACAGGGAGTGCACTGGTGTGGGGGCCACAATGTGTTTGAGGGCAAACGAGATGGCCCGTGTGGCCAGAACAGAGTCGGGGGGCAGGATACAGATGAAATGGGGGAAATAGAGTCCAGACCATGCTGTGCTTTGAAGTTAGGGTGCGATTGCTTCTTAAAACAGTGAGAAGACCTTGGAAACTGTTGAGCGAGGAAGGAAGTGACGTGATCTGATCTGAACTTTAACAGATCGCTAACTGCTGGGTAGAAAGTGGACTGTTGGGGTTGGGGAAGGGAGGCAGGGATGTCGGTTGAGGAGGGCAGGGTAGTGGCCCAGATGAGAGATGGTGATGGCTGAGATGAGGGTGGCGACAGTGGGCACGGAGAAGAAGAGACAGATCCGGGAGGTGTTTTGGAGGTAGAGTCAGGAAGACTTTCTGCAGGTAGGGGTTCTGGGAAGGGGTGTCAAGGATGACTTTCAGATTTTTGTCACGTGCTGAGTCAGGAAAGATTAAGAGAGTAGCATGATTAGGTAAGTTGGGTCAAATGAAGAGATCTGCTTTGTCCACGTTAAGTCTGAGGTGCCTGTTGGACATACAAGAGAAACTTGTCAGGTAGGAGCTACATGTAGGAGCCTGGTGCAGATACAGATTTGAGAATCAATTTTTTTTTTTTTTTTGGTACGTGCCCTTAGCGGGAACCGAACCCTGGACTCTCTGGTCCACAGGCTGACGCTCCAACCACTGAGCCAAACTGGCCAGGGCGAGAATCAATTCTTATCACCCTTTCCCATCCATTCCTCCATCCAGTTATGCTCTCTGGTTCCCTCAACTGTCTTTCTCAAGTTATTCCCTTAACAGCTTCGTAGGTGCTCCAGACCAGAGGGTTTTCCCCCCTGTTGGCATTCTTTGAAAACCTTTCCATATGGACTGCACACACACACACACACACACACACACACACACACCAGACACACAGAGCAATTCAAAGCTCTGGCTGGAAAATCATTCCACTGGGGCGTTAGGAGCTTGTCTTGTGAGGACAGGCTTCGTGGTTTCACATCTCTGCATTCCACGGAGACCCCCTGCCCAGAGGCCACACCCTACTGACCGGGGTAGCCAGGGCCCAAGCCTAAGCATGAGAATAGGAGGGCAGTGCCCGCCTAGGAGTCAGGAGAGCTGTGCTCTGCGTTGGGCGAGTGGGTCTGACCTGCAGTGTGACTGTCCACGGGGCGTGCTTGCCCTCTCTGTCGCTCAAGGTCCCACGTTATAAAATGGGGCCTTGATGGTTCTCGTCTCCTAGAAATGTCACGAAACAGAGTGAATCGTGATCTTCCTAAGTGCTGATGCTTCCAGGATGCCAGGAACTAGGGAAATCCTGTGTTTTTCTCCTTGTTTTAAAATTGAGACAGGGTCTCCTAAGCTCTCTGATGCAAGCCCTTAGCAGACATTGAATCTGAAAATAGTCTGGAGGAAAAAAGCAAACCTGCTCACCAAAAAGCCTTGCAGTCTCGTAAGTGTTTCCACGCGATTCTTCGGTGGTTTCTGGCTGGCAACCTGGAGTAGGAGGACAGAGGTGATTTATTTGTCTTTCTTCCAGTTTCCCTTTCTGGTCTGATCACTCTCTGAGTGACGGTGGGTGGGGTGGAGCCACAGGTCATGAGAGAAAACAATGTCCTGAGTCTGCCTGTTGTGTAAATACATTGATCAGCTTGCCTGGTCAGTAGGTAGGAACAGGAATAGCCTTTCTATTGATTTGTGTGTATTTGACTGTTTGTTTAAAGGAAGCCATGATACACGGTAACGAGTCAGCCCAGCGGGTTCAGTGCTCTCTGATGGTCTGGTCATCCGTGGTCAAGGAAGGAAATACCTTGGTGTCCCAGCATCTGCCGGCAATACTAGAGAACGGGGTGCCCGAGAACTAGCCATCGGCTTCTTGTGAGAGGGTTTTCCGCTGCTGTATTAGTCTCCTGTTGCTGCTCTCACAAATGACGGCAAACTGAAAACAACACGAAAGTACTTTCCGACATTTCTGGAGGTCAGAGTCTAGGCGGCTAAAATCAAGGCGTGGGCAGGGCTGGTCCCTGCTGGAGGCTCCTCGTCTCTTCCAGCTTCGCGAGGCCGCCCACATCCCTTGGCTTATGGTCCCTTCGCCTGTCTCCCAAGCACATCACTTCAGCCTCGTTTCCATCGTCGCATTTCCAACCCTGACCCTCCTGCTTTCCTGGTACAAGGACGCTGGTGACTGAGTTGGGCCCCAGCCCTCTCCTTTCTTGGGACTTCTCAGGAATAGGCGTCCCTGTCATTGCCAGGGCTGGGAACCAGTGGGAAATACATTGATGAGAGTGTTTGGAACTTTCCCCAGGTCGGGAGGCAGCCCAACATAACAGGCCATGTGAGCCCTACCCCATCCCCCACCCCAAGGTGCTGAGGATAAGAAACTCGGTTAACAAGGGTCAAAGCAGCTTAGCTGACAACATTCTCCTTCACCCCGTGTTGGAATCACTTCACCAGGGCACCACCCTGCTTTCCACCCTTGAATGCCTTTATTTTTAGTTTAGAGTATTTTCTATTGTTTGAAGGTTGCCTTGCAACCCATTTGCCTGGAGCATTCAAACAATATAGAGTTTCTTTGCTGAGCGGCAACAGTAGCCAAGAGAGACCAACCGAATATAAACTTTTAAGTCTCGTTTCTCAGAGTTCGGCCATCAGCGATGGCTTGAAACAGAATGGCTCACCCCCCTGGCCTGCCTCTCCCTCGGGGAGGGGAGAAGGGCCGCCGGCGGAGAACATTTTGTGTTCTCTTATCTTCCATACTGGTGGAAGGGGATAAGCACCAGAATAGGAAAACAAAATATCTGGCTATTAATACACCCTAAGTCCTCTAGCACATGGATTGGGTTTGTTTATTTGTGAAGGACAAAGATGCTTCTCTGTGGCCACGGCCCCGCTGCCAGCTGGAAGGGAACCGGCAGGCCTGTGCCCTCCGTTAGGTGACGGGGACAGGGAACCGGGGCCTAACTCCCTACCTAAGAGAGCAAACCCTCAGACTTGCCGCAGTAAGAGTTGCTCTTCCGGCTTGTCCCGCCTCAAGCTGCAGCAGCAGCATTCAGAGAAATTAAGGAACAAGAAAGGAAGAGGAGGATTTACCATGAAAGAACCAGCGAGTGCCCCTGCTCCCCACCGGACGTGAGTGTCTGTCACCTCCTGTGTCCAACCTGGGCAACCAGGGGACCAGAGAACCTCGCAGAGAGAGAGAGGGAGAGAGGGAGAGGGAGAGAGAGGAGAGAGAGGGGGAGAGAGAGAGAGAGAGAGAGAGAGAGAGAGAGAGAGAGAACACGGGTCCCTTGGGACGACCACTGCATTGGCAGCGAGCAAGGCAGAAACAGGAGGGTTTGCCTCCCCAGAGGACGATCCTTGCAAAGAGGACAGCAACCCAGCCGAGCTCAGATTCAGCCATATTGTCCTTTAATACGTTCCCTTGGACCCCTTAGGATTTGGATGCAGTGCCCCAGAGTAGACAGAGTTTTCTAGAGGGGAAGGTGGCTAGTGAGGAATGATACGCCCTCCAGCTGGGACAAAGCCAGAAGGGAAGAGATTGGGGGTAGGGCGACATGCCAACGACCCCTGAACCTGCCATGCCTCCAACGAGGCTCCGAGTGCCCTTTGACGGCCTGAAGAGGTCTCTTCTTGCCACCTCCAGGGTCAGGCCTCCTCAGGTCCCCGAAAACATGCCGGAGAGAGGCCAGCACGTCGGCAGAGCCCGCCCTCGCCAAGAGCAAACAGGGACAAAGGTTGGTGTACTCAAGGCTGCCTCTCCCAGCTTGCCCGCCGCCTGCCAGGCGAGATGCCCAGGTTGTCCCGGCATTGCCGCATGATGTATGAACTTGTCCTCTCCGCCTGCTGGGTCACCCATTAGCCCAGATCCAGTTCCCGGGCTGGGAAGGTTAGGGCACCTGGGCGGAAGCAAAGCATCGGTACTGACGAGCTTTAAAATCCCAGGCGTGTCTTCGCCTGTTTCTCCCGCCTGTTGTGACGCTACCGTGGAAGCATGTAGGGAGGAAAGCATGTGCGAGCTAGCTCCCCTGCCCGTCTGAAAAGGGGGTGCTCCCTGTGTGAACCACCGCCCTCTGGGCACTTCGAATTGGAATGAACTTCATGATGTTTCTCGCACCGCGTCTCGCTGTCTCCCGAGCACGAGTGAACCGGTCTCTGCTCCAGCAGGTCCGAGTGTCCCCGAGTGTCCCGGGATCCGCTGTGAGAATTGAAACAAGTTGGAGGCCACCGAGGTTGCCAAGCATAACCAGGTCGGGCACGAGTTGGCACGAGAGCCAGCAAGAGGAAGAAGCCCCGTGCGTGATGAAATCACCGAGGCCCTG
This sequence comes from Molossus molossus, assembly GCF_014108415.1. NCBI lineage: Eukaryota > Metazoa > Chordata > Mammalia > Chiroptera > Molossidae > Molossus > Molossus molossus. The sequence goes on along the minus strand of NW_023425358.1, from coordinate 34,121,579 downwards.
GCCCACAGCCCTCCTCGCTGGATTAGAATTAGACGTGGTGTTTGGGGGTTTTGTTTTCTTTCCTTCTGTGTACGTGAGAACGGCCTTCGGCCGACAGCCACGGAGGCGCTGTCCTAAGCACGGTCCCTGAACGGTCACCGACAACCTGCACCTCAGACCCTTGAGGTAGACGTGACAGGGTCCCCACAGGGAGGCGAGGATCTGGGCTCAGAGGAGTCGGGCAGCATCCTCCAGGGGTCTGCCATCCTCACCTGCGCCTCCGGCTTGCCAGCACCGTCTTCTGAACGTAGAGGAAGGGAGGACGTGGGGGCGACATTTCTGAGGCCGCAGTTGTGTACAAATGTCTTAGAGGCTGAGCCCTCCCGGTTTATACTCCACGGGGCCATCTGAGGAGGTTGTTTAGCTTCGGAGGTGACAGATGAGGCCGGTCACTCCTGTCTGAAGGGGAAGTCGGGACACCATTCTCCTCTGGCCCACGTCAGGGACTCTGTGGATGCCGTTTCGAAGGCACCAGAACAGGGGCCCTGAGCTCTCCCTTCCTTCAGCCAACGTCCCTGTGGAAAGGGGCCAAGTGGGAGAACTTCCCCAACCATTTCCCCTCCGTGCAGCTGGTACCAGCTTGAAACCTAAGACACGTGACCCGCGGCCGGGAGCCCGCTAGGCCGCGTTTCTTCAGATGCGCGGGAAGCGGTCCCTGGGGCTCAGGGCCCGGCAGGCTCGGCCTCCTTGCTGTGACCACGCGTCAGCTGGCCCACGAAGTCCGCCGTAGGGATGCCGTACACTGGGACTGTCCGCAGCAGCTTATGGAAGAGGGGAGAGGATGCCCAGGATTCGCGTGTTTAATTTGGGGACTCTTCTAGAAGAGTAGCCTGGAAGAGAGGATGGGAGCGTCAATACAATGCCTTGTCCCACCCCAACTAGGAGGCCTCCGGCCGCCTTCAGGGGCATTCACGTCCTTCGTCCTGGCTGATGGAACCCTTCTGTGGCCAGCGGTGTTGGGAGTGAGCCCCTGGCTCTCCTGGCCACCCCCAAAGGTCACAGGACCCTCCAGTGTGATGCTCCAGCACGGGGACCAGCGTCTGGTTCCATCCTGCCGGGCTAGTTCTGTTACGCTGAGGACACCTCCCCTCCCCCCGTTTCTGAATTACACCCCGCGGCTCCCCGCTCCCAGTGTCCTGCCGTCCCCTGGTTAATAAGCAGCTCACATAAAGACACCAAGAGCTGTCGCAAGAGGGGAGAAAGGCTGAGGCTGTCTGGACACGGGCCAGGAAGCCTGGACTTGGCCCAGGAGCTGGGTGGCTGTTTCTGTTCTCTGTCCTTTGGTAGCCTTCCTCGGGTTGCAGGAGGAAAGCGAGCGGCTCCCTGCGCAGTGCAGTGGCCCTAAGGCGGCGGTACTTATTCATCCGCGACGCTCCCGCTGCGGCCTGCCGTCCGGGATGGGTTCTCGCCCGCGGAGGCCCGTCTCGGCCCTGTATTCTTTCCAACCTGATTGAGGAAGCGTCGGAGGCCGCTGTTAACTAAGCACTGATTTCCCGCTTCTCTCTCCTGTCTTTCCGTGCTGCCTGGCTGGCAGCTCCCCTCCACCCCCACCAGACCCCCCATCTCCCGGACCGTTTATCCCCCAGGGTCTGGAGGTGTCCTTGAGATGTCCCTGTGGAAGGAACCAGTGCAGAGTGTGTGCCAGATACCCCTCCCCCCTCACCGCCTTCCCTCATCCCTTGGGTCTGAATCCAACCCCACGAGGGAGCCGGAGCCCTGGGCCTGCCATTGTCAAGGCCCTGGCCACCTTGAAGGCCTCCCACAGGGAGCCCATCGCCAGCCAAGCCTGTGGAGCCTTTCCCGCAGCCCTGCCCGGTGACATTTTCAACTTGGAAATCCCTAGACAAATGTCTCCGTTAATCCTCACCACGCTGGCCCCCGGCAGACACTCTTGGCCACATTGATCAAGTGCCGCCAGGTCCCCCAGCAAATGTGCCCTTCTCTGCAGGCACTGTGTTCAGGGCCGCAAGCTCAGGGCGATCGAGGCAAGGTCCCTGTCCCCAGGGGAGCCGGGGTAAAACAGGCGTCCCTGTCATTCGGACACCTCCTACCCAACGCCCCTTTCCTCCCCCAGGCTCCCCGAGGCCTGCACGCGCGCTCTGACTTCAGCTTAATTGCTTATTCTAAGCCTCAGGTTGCCCATCTGCAAAATGGGGTCATTAATAGTATTTGACCTCATGGAGACATTGTGAAGATTAAACAAAACCACTTAACGCAAGGCACAGAGGGCTAAATAAATGCCGGCTGTTACTCTTTTCCTCCCGAGGATTCCCTTTGTCAGGGAGAATGGCAGAAACTGGCAGAGCTGGACCTGAACCTCAGTTTCCCCACCCGCTAACACTGCCTGCCTACCAGCAAAGTATTCTCTCTGAGCATTGGCTTTAGGGTGGTAATAATTCCCATAATTGGAATGAGTTAGTCCACATCCGTGCAAGTCCCGAACACATAGCTGGAGTTCAACACCTCGACCTCTTGGAACTTCTTGAGGAGCTGAAGACCCTAAGGCTCCAAGAAACCAGAGACGTCTCAGAAAGATGCCAGAGCCTCCTTCAGGAAATGTGCCCCTTCTCCCGGTTAATCGTCAAAGCCTGACCCTCCCTGATTTGCTTTTCATTCTCCCGGAGAGGCGGCAGGGCGGGAGGCGAGCTCCGTGTTCAGCTGTGTCCCCTCCCTCTGTCCTCTGAGCTTCTGTACTAAGTACCTGGAGGCCCTCGGCCTGTCCACACTCAGGCAGCACTCGGCCCGAGATAGCCATTCAGCTGCTGTAATCTTTCCCCGTAACCCAATCTCCCCTCTCCTCACCCCCCACTTCATCCCTTGTTCCCCTAGCTCCTTAATCAAATTAAGGGAAAGAAGAGGATTTAGATAGGGTTACTAAATATATTTCTGTTCAGGGTAGGGAGACAAAGAGAAGAGTTTGGAGGAGGAGGCAGAGTGTGAAATTCTTTAATGGAAGGTGCTTTGAGCGCCTCCTTTCTCTAGAATAAGCCCCAGAATCACCTATCTGGACAGAGTTTTCTCTTTGGCAAAGTGCTTCCATAGACACTATCTCATTACGATACAGGCCCGGGTGGCAGAGTGCCCACCCCCTCGAAAGGTCTGCCGAGGCCACCGTGCCTCATGGGCTGGTCTGACCCTGGTCTGTATATTTCACAGGACACCCTGGCCCCGCAGGGGTGACTCTCGGCTTTCTGTAGAGCATGACACCAACCCAGGGGCCGCTAACAGCTGGAGGTCACAGTTTTCCCTTCTGTGTTCTTCCCACCGCAGAGACGGAATCTTCTGAAAATGTTTACTTTTATTTTGTTTTACTTTTTCATTCCTAACCCAAGGATATTTTTCTATTTATTATCAGATAGAGTGGGAGAGGGAGAGAGAGAGGAGAGAGAAACATCGATGTGATAGAGCCACATCAACCAGTTGCCTCCCGCACGACCCGGCCAGGGCTGGGGACAAACCGCAAATGAGGTGTGTGCCCTTGACAGGAATCAAACCCGAGACTCATTGGTCTGGGGGCCGATGCTCTAACCGCTGAGCAACCGGCCAGGGCTGAAAATGTTTACTTTTTTTTTTTTTATCCGCATCCGAGGACATTTTTCCATTTTTTGTTCAGATAGAGTGGGAGGGAGAGAAGAGAGAGAGAGAGAAACATCGACATGAAAGGGACACATCGAGTGGCTGCCACCCGCACGACCAACCAGGGCCAGGGACAAACTGCAACCAAGGTACACGCCCTTAGTGGGAACCGAACCCGGGTCTCTCTGGACCACAGGCCGATGCTCTCACCACTGAGCCAAACTGACCAGGGCTGAAAATGTTTACTTTTAAAAAACTATAAAATGCTGCCCTGGCTGGCGTGGCTCAGTTGGCTGGGTGTCATCCTGAGCATCGAAAGGTTGCCAATTTGATTCCCGGTCAGGGCACATGCCCTGGTTGTGGGCTCCATCCCTGGTAGGGGGCATGCAAGAGGCAACCGATTGATGTTTCACTCTCACATTGATGTTTCTCTCTCCCTCACTCTTTTCTCTAAAAATAAATAAAATATCTTTTAAAAAACAACCAAACCAAAAACTATAAAGTGCTTATTGTAGAAACCTTTGAAAATATACCAACATATAAATGAGAAAACAAAAATCACCCATAATCCACATTTTAACTACTGGTAATATTTTGAGGTTTCTTTACGTGTTTTTGAAATACATGTTTTTGTATACGTGTGTGTGTTTGCAAAAAGTGGAATTATAGGCACATGTGTTGTTATATTCTGCTTTTATATTTAACATGTTATTTTTGTGATCAAAAATTCTCCTGAAATATTATTTTAAAATAACATGCATTAGTATTCTTTTCCTTTATTAGAAAATTATACATGCCCATTATGAATAATCATTGCTTACATTGATGAAGTCTTATAATAAGTCAGGAACCCTGGTGAGGGTTAAATTATTATCCTTGCCCTGGCCAGTTTGGCTCAGCAGTTAGAGCATCGGCCTGCAGTCCAGAGAGACCCAGGTTCAGTTCTCACTAAGGGCACGTACCTCGGTTGCAGTTTGTCCCCATCCCAGTTGGGGTTGTGTGGGTGGCAACCAGTCGATGTGTCTCTCTCACATCGATGTTTCTTTCTCTCTCTCTCTTCCCTCCTCTCTCCCTCCTGCTCTATCTGAAGATAAATGCAAAAATGTCCTCTGGTGAGGATTAAAAAATAAATCAAATCACCTATGCCATATTTAATAACTACATTATATTCTCCAATATAGATCTATCATGATTGACCATTCTCTTTTGAACATTTAAATTGTTTCCCCCTTTTTTTGCTATTAAAATGAAGCAATGACCATCTTTGCATAAAATCATGTGTTCACATCTCTTGTTATTCCTCTAGAATCATTTCCTAGATGTGAGATGACTGAGTCATCGTTTTTATTTTAATTTTTTTTTTTTTTTTGGTGGTACGTGCCCCTAGTGGGAACCGAACCCGGGACTCTCTGGTCCACAGGCCAACGCTCAACCGCTGAGCCAAACCGGTCAGGGTCTGAGTCATCGTTTTTAAAGTCTTGCTGCTTATTACCAAGTGGCTTTCGAGAGAGCCGACACACACTGCCACCAGCTTGTTCTTTAAGAACAACCCAGTTATGGCAGTAAAAACTGAATCTCTTTGTTTCCATTTCCTTGATTACTAGTGAGTTTGACCTTTCTTTCAAGCATTTATTAGTTGTGGAACCATGAGTAATTGTCACAGATTTCAGTTTGTCATTGCTGCTGGCACACTCTCTCGCTCTCTCTGTCTGTTGATTTTGAGTGTCGGCCTGGACCCACATCACATAGGTGCGTTGGCAAGGGAAAATTCTTTCTTATTTCACATTGGTAGAACTTTGGTCTTGGGGAGGGCTTGTGTCCCCACTTTGCCCCCCTCTCCCTCCTCTCACCAGAGTTCAAGGTTTTCCTTCAGACAATGGGAAGCTCAATCTGCAATCTCAGATTGTCCCAGGGGATCAGTATAGCTGTATTCAGGTAGTAGCTGAGCTATAGCCAGAGGCCCGTGAACTTTGCTCTCTCTTCCCAAGAAACTGCAATTCTGCCCTGGCCGGTTTTGCTCAGTGGTTAGAACATCAGCCTGTGCACCAGAGAGACCCGGGTTCGGTTTCTGCTAAGGGCTCGTACCTCGGTCGCAGTTTGTCCCAGGCCCTGCGGGAGGCAGCCACTCTATGTGTCCCTTTCATGTCGATGTTTCTCTCTCTCTCTCCCACTTTATCTGAACAAAAAATGGAAAAATGTCCTCGGGTGAGGATAAAAAAAAAAACAAGAAACTTCAATTTGTGAGAAAGGGACAGGAGCCAGAAGAAGACACTCAATTTCTCAAGAACCCCCCAGCTGAGGCTGCATGAGTCCTCCTCTCCCCCATCTGCACAGCTTCCTGACAGGGACGCTGTCTCTCTCTCTCTTTTCAATACATTAAAAAAATTTTTTTTCTTTATTGACTTTAGAGAGAGAGAGGAAGAGGGAGAGAGAGAGAGAAACATCCATGAGAGAGAACATCGATTGGCCGCCTCCTGCATGCCCCCCACTGGGGATCAGGCCCACAACCTGGGCATGTACCCTGACCTGGAATCTGAACCGGCGACCTCCTGGTGCAGGGTCGACGCTCAACCACTGAGCCATGCCGGCTGAACAGGGATCCTCTCTTTGAAAAGCCCTGCAATCCTTTGAGCTAGACAGGGATGCACCGTCATCTCTGACGGGTTAGGTAACCCCTTCTTCTGGCTGGAGCACTGGGCGATCCGAAGGTGCTACACGGTTCGTCACGTGCCCCTCCGAGTCCAGAAGGAATCTGCACAGACCTCCCGGCGTTCGGCTCAGCCTGAAGTGCCATCCCGACGAAGTGTGTTCACCTTGGGTGGGGCTCCTCCTGCTGTCACTGGAGAGCTTGGGAATGTCCCTTCTGTGGACTCCTCCCTCCGGCAGGCTCCAGTTTTTAGCCCCTATATCGTCCCTCCACACCTCCACCCAGGATCTTTGGCCCAGGTTGTTGGACGTTCAGTTCTTTCAGGTTTTGCCTGCATGGAGCCAGAGGGAACTTCCAACCTCTGCAGGTCTGGGAAGTGGAGAAAGTAGAAGTGTGGCCTGAGGACTGGACGCGGCCTCACGACATGACTCCTGTGTATTTTCACATCAGAATCATGTCCTTGGCCATGTTGCAAACGGCCCCTTCTGGTAGTCTAGCATATCCGAGCCCCAGAAGGCGGGGGGTGCTCCATGCCATCTCGAGCTCCACACACAACGCTGGCACCTGTGAAGGGACAGAACGATGAGCCGCGAGCGCAGAGCTGAATCGGCAGGATAGAGAGCACGGGTGAAAGGTGGGCCCACCAAACAGGGGGGACAAAGCGGGATGATACAGCCAAGGCCAAAAGGGGGTGGGCACTACCGTTGGTGGGGATGTGAAATGATGCAGCCTCTGTGGAAAACAGTATGGAGGCTCCTACAAAATTAAAAATAGAATTACTGCGTCTGGCCGGTGTGGCTCAGGGCTTGAGCGTCGACCCTGCACCAAGAGGTCGCCAGTTCGATTCCCGGTCAGGGCACATGCCCAGGCTGTGGGCCCGATCCCCAGTGGGGGGCATGCAGGAGGCGGCCAATTGATGTTCTCTCTCATCGATGTTTCCATCTCTCTCTCTCCCTTCCTCCTTCTCTAAAATCAATAAAGAAAAAATATTAAAAAGACAAATACTGCCCTGGCCAGTTTTCTCAGTGGTTAGAGCACTGGCCTGCAGACCGAAGAGTCTCAGGTTTGATTACGGCTAAGGGTACGCACCTCGGTTGTGGGTCATCCCAGCTCTGGTTGGGGTCATGCAGGAGGCAACCAGTCGATGGGTCTCTCTCACGTTGATGTTTTTCTCTCTCTCTTCCTCTCCCCTACTCTATCTGAAGATAAATGGAAAAATATCCTTGGGTGAGGATAAAAAGAAAGAAAAGAAAGAAAGAAAGAAAGAAAGAAAGAAAGAAAGAAAGAAAGAAAGAAAGAAAGAAAGAAAGAAAGAAAGAAATATTTAGGAATCTAAAGTATTTGCACTCTTAGAAACAGAGAGTCGCAGGGTAGTTGGGGAGACAGGAGAGAGGGGAGTTGTTTGTTGTTCAGTGGGGTTGGAGTTTCAGTTTTGCAAGATGAAAACGTTCTAGAGATCTGGTGCACAACAATGTGCATATGGCTAATACCATCCTGCTGTCCACTTAAAGATGGCTAAAATAGTACGTTTTATGTTGTGTGATTTTGACCACAGTAATAATAAGGAGGTGGGTGCTATAAAATCCAGTTACACGTGTGCTGAAGGTTAGCTCACTAATGATTCTTGGGTGGAAGCCTGGCTGCTGAGTGGGTGTACCCCACCCACAGGGCATGGCACACTCCCCTGTCAAACCTCACCGGGCCACCCGGTCCACCCTAGAACCCTCACGAAAGCCACACTTGACCAACTAGAAGCTAGGAACCTGGGTTAAGTCCTTACCAGATGGCTGCACTTTTCTGAATTTGTTTCTCTACAATTTCCAAAAGGTGACCTTTGGAAGACCTGGGATAAGATGGAGCCACGCAGCTGGAAGAACAGAGGCAATCCCAAGTGAAAACACCTAGAGTCTCCTCTGATAGAATCATTAGCCCAAAGTCCGAAGTTTAGGTCTCTTTCCATTTCAGTGCCTACAGGGGCTGATCTTGGCAGACTGGGGGAGCTACCTCCATCTTTTCTTAGATTTCCACTGACTTCTCAGATTTTCATCGCTGCTTACCATGGGCACCTCTTGCTCTATTTCCCTTTTTTTTGTGTGCATACGGTTTTAATTGGGCAATCTTAGAATGCCTTTCTCCTATTATCATTGGTGGAGAAGTGAGTAATTGAAGTCTCCCTTTAAAACTTGGGTAAGATAAGGTCAGCAAGATGTGTGGTATTGAGATGGCACCCCGCAAGGGAAAATGACTCTCCGTGGCTCACATTGTTTTGGGACTGGTTTACGTTGCTGTGCAGTTGTAATGGAAAACGAATAAAAATAAAAATCCTGGGGCCCATTTTGGCCAGCACTTGGGAAGTTAATCCCATTGTCCTGGCCAAATTCCAACTCAGGTCACCGCATTCTGCTGGCGGAAGCCTCCTTGTGCAGTTTTCAGTGGATGTGACTTTCTGTTTTGCCTCTTTCTCAGCTCTGTGTGCAGTGAATTAAACAGCTGTCCCTTCCCCACCCAGGGGAGGCTACAGTTCTGTGGGACTCGGGGTGATCCCCTCCCCTTACCGCAGCAGGAGGAGGAACTGATCTGGGACCAGGAAATTAACCTGGTTCAAGGACCAGCCTGGGAGATGTCAAGATCTACGAGCACCCCCGTGTCATGGAATCACAGACTCCTTGCATTCAAGGTTTTTCAGGAATCTAGTTTGTTTCTAAAACTCTATGTATCTACTCCCTCCATTTGTTCTGTAGCATTTGTTATGCAAACTAAAAATGTTTCTTTATCTGAAACATTTTTATCTGAAGTACTTAGAAATGTATCTCCTTTCCAAACATAAATGCTTTTGTTGCTTCTTTTGTTTTCCAGATTGTTTTCCTAATGTGTAACTCTTTCCTGTATGAAATGTATTGCATTTCATGGTGTGAGGAATGGATCCAGTCTAATTCTTCTCCTTACAATCTATTCTCAACACTTTATTGAATAGGGATTTCTAATTGTTTGACTTCAGCCACTGACAACCTTTCTGAGAACCAACTTTCAGGATCCGTAAACGTAGGAATGATAATGATACCTACCAGACAGGCTTATCCTGAGAGGATGGAGACAACTCGTGAAACGTTCCTAGCACATTGCATGCCTGGCAAATACACGTTTAATGAAGGATGTCTTCCTTTTTGTCTCCTTTTCTGCCTTTTTTATCTGCATCAGCCTTTTTTCTTTTTTTTTTTCCCTAGAGTCCTTTTATGTACCGCTGAAATCAAGCCTCGCTGGAATGATCCAAAGTTGCCTAGCCCAGGTTTTCCATTAGGAAGTTGCCGAGTAGAAAGGTTGGGAGAAGCGTTGGGGCGGGGAAGGCACTTTTCCTGAAAAGACCCTTCCTAACAGCCGAGCACTGTCTTTGCTTGCGGCTGAGCAGGCTGTTTCTGCAGCTCCCTCTCTCCCCAGATCAGAGCATGCTTTGAGAAGCTGTTCTTCTGGGACCTCAGGATGTCCCCCTCCCCAAGCAACCATGTCGGATCTTTGAAGGAAATGTGATTTTGGAGGACAAAGCTCTGCGCGTGGGTTGTTTTATTTTGGGGGTAGGGTGGTGGTAGGAGTTGGCCATCGGTCTGCTGCATTCCAGGAAGAGGGAGGACTCCACTCTCCCCTGATGAGTCATGGAAGAGAAACGTCTAATGTTTGCAAACATCTCCAGCCAAGCCTAGGCTTTCTTGTACTCCACCCATCCCCCACCTATGCAGATTGGACCCACCAGAGAAGATTCCGATGTTAGGCTTGAAGGCTAGAGCACAAGACATGGGTTTGAGATGGAAAGCAGCTGAGAGAAGGGGAGGCTGTCGTCTTAATACCTCTGGACTCCAGCTTGTGAGACACAGGACAGGAGCTCCCAAGGGGTGGATCTGCCTCCCAAGGAGGACATGATCTACATGGTGTGGGAGGACTGAGTAAATGAACAGGGCTGTCCCAAGGGGCTTGCGTGAGAGACCTTCCAGTCAACTCCACTTCTGCAGAGGAGTGGAGAAAGGAGCAGAACAGAAGGCTGGGAAGAGAGAGGAGTCATGCAACCGAGAGAAGCCATGATTCTCCTTCAGGAGAAGACGAAGGCTGAGCAGGTTGGAGAGGGACCAGAGCGGGCAGGGTGAGCGGGACAGGCGGCCATCCCCTCAGCCTCGGCCCAGCCCGATGGCGCTCATGAGTGTTCCTCCCAGATGGAAGGGATCAGGCTTGTGAGACATGCTTCCCTCAGGATACAGTGTCCCCCTTCCTCCCCTCTCCAAAATCAGGAGAGAATCACAAGGTGACTAGGGAGGGCAGCCAACCTCCTGGGACCTTTTGTGAACTATCAGGTAACTACAGCAGGATCGCAGTAGGAGACCTCACAAGCCTCCCCCCCTCCCCCCACCCCCTTTATTTCTATTGTGGGACATCAAGGGAGCGAGCTGGTCAGCTTAGGAACAAAGATCCTATTCTAGGAATCTGTCCACTGCAACCCTATCCACTGTATTCACAGTCCTTGAATTTCTGCCCGAAGGAAACTCTACCTGCTCACTGTGCCACCACGTCGGCGGGAGCAGCGCCCTGGCACCCAGCAGGGAAGGGAGCCTCTGCGGACTCATCGTTCCAAATTAAAATCACATTTAATCACGGTTCAGCTTTCTACCAGGCTCAGGAAGCCCGGCCATCCCTGCATTTTAAGCATTTCACTATTTAAGGTCTGGGCACCCTGTCGCGGGGTGGCGGGTGAGGACGTGCAGTGGTGGGGGAAGACTTTTGAAATCTTCCCACAAAAATCTAAGAACAAACTGACTGGAGAGAAAAACAGCTGCTGTATTTAAACTACATTATCCCACCAGGGAACTATGGTTTTGAAAACCATCCACAGGACTTGAGCACTACTGCATGGGTTTCTTTAGGGTTTTTCTTTTTCTTTTCTTTCTTTCTTTTTTTCTTTTTTTTTTTTATGGCAACATTTATTTTTCCAGAGCAGTAGTTGCAAAGGAACTGAAAGATCTCATTAATTAATTTGGTAGATGTGTACTCAGCACTGGCTACATGCCCCACACTGGGCTGGGCACTGGGAACGCAAAGTAAATAAGGGAAACTCAGTCCTGAAAGCAAATCATTATCACGCATTCATTCATTATTGTGCAACTTCTAAGTGGGTATGACCTCTGTTCTCCTGGAGTTCCTTCCTTCCTTCCTTCCTTCCTTCCTTCCTTCCTTCCTTCCTTCCTTCCTTCCTTCCTCTCTCTCTCTCTCTTTCTTGTTACTCCTCACGGAGTATATTTTTTCCATTGATTTTTAGAGAGGGACGGGTGGGGAGAAAGAAAGGGAAACATTGATAGGTGAGAGACACATTGATTGGCTGCCTCCTGAATGCTGGGGATCAAACCTGAAACCTTGGTGGATTGGGATGATGCTCTAACCAACTGAGCTACCCAGCCAGGGCTGAGCCTTCATCTTTACGGTTGATTAGATCCAAGTAGCAGGAACAGCCTGAGCGAAGGTATAGACTTTCCTCAGTGAGGTGGACATCTCCTGTTTGGCCAACCCAACATTTATTCCCCTCCCTTGGTACCAGCACCATGATTTTCCTTTGGGGCATTATTTTCCTGAATATGTTAACTAGCAGGTTAACATCACCTCGGAACTTGTTAGAAATACACATTCTTGGGCTCCATCCCAGACGTCCTGAATGAGAAGAATTCTGGAGGTAGGGCCCAGCGCCGCCAGGTGATGCTGGTGCATAACAACGTTTGAGGACCACTGCTCCAGGGAATCACTTCCTCCCCAGTCTCAGTCCATGTAATTCAGGGGCTGACTACAACCCATGCTTCAGTGGGGGGCACATGACCCTGAGAAAACATTTGACCTTTCCCTCTGTGGAAATTGCTAAACTTGGTGAACTGTAAGTTGGAGATGCTGAGGGGGTGGGGGGCATGCCTGATACCACCTGGAGAGAGCTCACCTAAGGGCAAAAAGCTAAGGTGAGCAGCAGAGCCCAGAGACAGAGATTCTCAGTGACTTCATTTGAGCACCTGCATCAAGCTGTTCTCAATTTGGAGTCTAGTTCCAATATGTCTCTCTCTCTTTTTTTTTAATCCTCACCCGAGGACATTTTTCCATTTATCTTCAGACAGTGCATGAGGGAGAAAGGGGGGAAGAGAGAGAGAGAAACATCAATGTGAGAGAGACACATTGACTGGTTGCCACCCACATGGCCCCAACCGGGGCTGGGGACAAACTACAACCAAGTTACGTGCCCTTAGCGGGAACCAAACACGGGCATCTCTGGTCCACAGGCCGATGCTCTAACCACTGAGCAAAACCAGCCAGGGCTCAATAAGTCTCTTTTTTTATAAGCATAAGTTAGTTGGCTTTTTGACACTGAGCCATCAAAAGAATGCTTATTGATGGAGGTGGGGAGGCAAATTCCGGAAAAGATATTCTATTAAGTTTGGCAAATTCTTAGATGTTCAAGTTATAGTTTGTGGGCATGTTTGGCTCAGCGGTTAGAGCATCGGCCTGCGGTCCTGAGAGACCCGGGTTCGGTTCCCGCTAAGGGCGCGTACCTCGGTTGCAGTTTGTCCCCGGCCCTGGATGGTTGTGCGGGTGGCAGCCACTCGATGTGTTCCTTTCACGTCGATGTTTCTCTCTCTCTCTCTGTTCCTCTCTCTCCCTCCCACTCTACCTGAACAAAAAATGGAAAAATGTCCTCGGGTGAGGATTAAAAAAAAAAAAAAAAAGAAAGAAAATGTGGTGGTCCGTGGGTGCTGGCATGTGCTTAGTAACACAGCCATGCTGAACTGGACACATTTTTGTGACAAGATGACTGGGCTGTGGACTTGGAGACTGTTGTAGACAATGTATCTACATCTTAGCAACACATTTGCGAATCCTTTCATTAGGTTCTCATAGACAAGTAGAGAAATGTGAGCTAGCTAATACTGCAGTGGACTAACATCCCCTAATCACGTTAGAAGACTTTAATTTACATAACAAAGAATGTATTTTTTTATATAACATGATCCTTAAGTCAAGCTGACTACATTAGGTGTTCATCCAAAAGAAGGGTCTGTTCTAATGTTGTATGATAAAGGAGTATGGGAGATAAGGAGGCAGGGGGATGCCATCAGATTTTCACTTTCCTGACTTTGGAACCTACAGTCAAGTCGAATTATAGCAGTTGAATAACTAAATCCAATTGACCAGTTATTTTCTGATCTGAATGAATGTCTAGAAGTTCTATTGGCTAAGGACATAGAAGTCATAAGTCCTGTTTGTCACATTTGTGTGTAAAGCAAGCTGGGGCCTATAGCTAAAACATCGCTTGAAGATGAGGACTTGAAAAGACCACAACAGACTGCAAAGATGCGCCAAAATGAACACGAGAACATTCCACTATAGTCAGAGTTCAGTGCCTGTATTAAAACAAATCAACAGTTCGAGGACACGATGGGAAGAGTTAACATGACTGCAGCTCATACATACAGAACTCAGTTTTGAGTGGACTGTTAACATAAATCAACAACGTGAGGGGAAAGCATCCAGAACAGAGGTGGACAGTGCGAGACTGTGCCAGACTTTTGTGTTAGTATCGGGTATCTCCAGGATTGGACAATGAGGATGCTGAGGATTTGCAGACCTGCTACAGGAGGAATAGCTCAGGGCCCACGCTGGTCTTTTTAGCCAAGAAAAGAGACTTTTATAAAGCACAATAAATATCTTGAAATACTCAGAGGGATCTCACACAGGGGAGGAATTAAACGTATTCAGAGTTGTTCCAGAGTGCTAAACAAGAACCAATGTATAGGAGAAGCTAGTGGGAGGTGGATTCAGCCCAGAATGAGACTGCTTTAATGATGAGAACTGTCCAAATATGGAACAGACTGCTTTTTGCAATCTCCACGCTTTACAGGAGGGCTATAAAGGGTTGGGAAGTTGGCTCTGGTCTCTTTCGCAAAGTCACTCTTCATACTGGGCCTTTGTCCTGTCCTTTTTGTCTGCCTAGCTTTTAAAACTAGCCTGCTTATTGCCAGCTAATGTCCTCCTCTTGCAATTTCTAGCAATTCCTTTGAGGTTCTTTGATCAAATCATCCATCTTTCTGAATCACAGTTTCTCTTTTTCCTCTCCCTGTCCTCAGTAGAATATAACTGCAATCCTTGATGAAAAAAATGGAGTATTTAGAAAAACCCATTCTTACTTTTGGTTAATCTTGTTAACAAGAAGCATGTGTAGTTCATAAAATAAATGGAGCATCAATTTATTTCTACATAAGAATAACCAGGCCCTGGCCAGTTCGGTTCAGCGGTTAGAGCGTTGGCCCGCGGACCAATGAATTGTGGGTTTGATTCTGGTCAAGGGCACGTACCTTGGTTGCAGTTTGTTCCCGGCCCTGGGCGGGGTCGTGCTGGAGGCAACCAGTCGATGTGTCCCTCTCACATCGATGTTTCTCTCTTCCTCCCTCCCTTCTACTCTATCAGAAAATAAATGGAAAAATATTCTTGGGTGAGGATTAAAAAAAAAAAAAAGAGTAACTAGATCTTTCTGCTTTTCAGAGGCTGGGTTTATGCTCAATTTTGGCAGCTTATAAACAACACGTTTCAGAGACACCAACAGGTTGAGGAACCAAGTGTATGATTGGTATGTGATGTAGAAAGGGGCAACCTCAGGCTAAAAATCACCCTTTTTCAGTTTAAGGGAGTCCAACCTCCAAAAGATACTGCAAAGAACAGTCTAGGAGGGTGATGAAAATGTGCTTATAGCCCCATTGTGAACATACACATTACTTATTTCTGAGAAATTTATAAAGCTCCCTAGCTGTTTTTTTTTTTTTTGCGTGAAATCTAACCTTCACAGCCATTCCCATGAGACAAGTCGTTCAGATTTCATAAATTGGAAATCAATGAACTTGAGTCTAGCAAAAATTTGCTGAGGCCCTCCAATGGCAAGGCCCTTTGCAAATCACTCATAGTCCAGGGATGGCGGGACTCTTTCATTTACTCAAACAGAAGGTGTTCAATAAGATGAGTGTATACCAGGGACTGTACTGCATCCCGAGGTTGGACAAGCTGGACAAGCCCCTGTTCTCACAAAGCTTCTATCCTAGTAGGAAGAGACAGGCAGTAAACAACTAAACAAAAATGTGAAATCAGAAATAAATGCTGTGAGGAAAATAAAACAATAATGTGATAATGAGGAGGAGTGGAGAGGATAACCACTTTTGTCAGCCAAGACATCAGAGATGACACACCAGCTGAGGTCGGAATGAGATGGAACCAGGCACTCAAAAGATCTGGGGAAGAGCATTTAGTACAAAAGCTGAGGTCGGAAACCCCGGAGAAGCTCAGAATCACACCAGAGATGCTACCAGCCCCAAGAGACTGAGCCCTGGAATAGAGACCCAGACAAATGCTCAAGATAATTTCCGGGCTGAGAAAGGTTTACAGTCGTCCTGCCTGCGATTCTTCCATTGATGCTGAAATAGATGAGATGGATTGGTAAGAAGTGGTGTAGACCTAATCTCAGAGGGAAAAGAACCACCAGCTCTCCATTACCACACCATGCAGTCACTGTCCCTCCTGGAGGAGGCTGCAATCCTGTGACCTAACCAGTTTCCACCTTGCTTCTCTTAGTGCATTGCCTTATGCTAGACTTTTGTTTGTTTGTTTCATGTAGGGTTTTGTTGGTCCTTTTCCAAGTATCAATCAAAACTGCACGCCAGCCTCCACTCCTTGGAAATAATTAAATGAGGTGCCCGATTTTCTCAGCTGGGTAATGCACTGTGATTTGCATCTGTTGAAGGCCTTTATCTTAAGTCCTGAGGCTGAGCCATCTGGAACAACTGAGATGATTTTTGCTCTGCTTTGGCACCTGTGGATGATACACTGCATTCCAAACATAAAAGTGGACTAAACGCTTCATTCTGCGACACTCTCCCTTAAGCAAGCTCTTCTTTGTCATGCCGATATGTCCATCCTTTGTTCATGAATTGAACTGCAAACGTCCTTGTGAAGTAGTCTAACTTCTTTATATTGTAAACTTCCCTTTATCTTGCTGTTACCTAGGTTTTGTACCGATTTCAGGGGGTTAAGAATAGGCTTTGAATGAAAGTCCTTTTTTCACCTATCGGGGAGAGTGGGAGGCTAGAAAATAGCCTCGATTTAAAGGCCCCAGCGAGGCACCTTTTAGCACGAATCTTGCCACTTAGCAGCTAACAGAATAACCTGTGTCTTCCACGCACACGTGCGTCAAAGGCCGTGTGGGCTGTTACAAATACAACCTCCTTCCGACTCCCAGAGTGGGATTTCCTCAGTCAGGGCCCAGAGCCCGCCGGGGGAGGGCTGAGTGCGGTGGAGCCCGGGGCTGAGGGTGGGCTGCGGGGTTCCCGAGGCGACAGAGGAGGTGTTGGCCGCGTGGGAAGGGAACCAAGGAAGTCCTCCCCTAGGCTCCCGAGGCGGTGCTCTGGAGGAGACAGGAGACATTAGGAGGCCCCGTGCGGGCCTGGAGGCGGAGGGCGAGAGGGCGAGCCAAGGACACCGACCCGAGCGCCTTCGGGAAGGCCCGCGCGGCCCGAGTTCCCAGGTTCCCTGGCCCCCACCGCGGCACGAGGCCGACCCTGAAGGGCAAGCAGTTCCCATGGAGAAGCGAGTGCAGGGAGCCCGCCGCGAGCCCTCCATCCCCGCCCCGGGTTCCAGTTCCTCGGCGAGTGCGCATCGAGAGCCGCACGAGCGCAGGACGGACAGGGCCGCGGCGCGCCCTCCGCCAGCTCCCCGGCCGCGGCGCGCACAGTGCGGGCGCGGCGCACGGCGGCCCGGATCCGGGTTCCTGGGGGCGGCACGCGGAGGGGGCGGGGCCTGCGTGTCGGCGTGGGCGCGAGGCGCGCCGGAGGGAGGGAGGGAGGGAGCCGGGGAGGGGGCGGGGCGCGCCGCCCGCGCCGCGCTGGGCCCTCTCAGCCAATGAGCGGCGTCCACATGCCGCGGCGGCGGCGAGAGGGGAGGCAGCGGCGGATAAATGCTATTAGAGCAGCCGCCGCGGAGCCGTCCCCGACGCCACCTCCTTCTCCGCCGCCGCAGTTTCCTCCGCCGCTGTCGGGGGTGCGGAGCCGAGGGAACCGGGCGTGCGCGCGGCTCCCCACCCCGCCCGCTTGCAGCCCTTGGTCGGTTCCGCGCTCAGGGTCGTCCAGGCGCCCCCTCCTGTGGTCTGGGCGGGGCCGCGGATCACCTCAGGACCGCGGGGAGGGGGTCGGGGCTGCGGCCTGCGCTCCGGCGGGCGGTTGGAGGCGAGGAAGGGCCTCTCCCGCGGAGGAGAGGGAGGGTCGCGAGCCCCACCGCCCCGCTGAGCCCTTGGCGGGCGCCGCTGGCGCCGGGCAGCGAGAGGGGCGGTTGTCTGCGGGCGGGGGTGCGGGGTGATTCAGCGCCCCGCGAGGCGGAAGCGGCCGGAGGAGGAGGAGGGGGAGACGCCAGTCCGCGCCTGGGCGGCCGGGGCGGCACGAGCCCGCGGTCCGAGTGCGAGGCGGAGGCGAGGAGGCCGCGGGGACGGGAGGCGAGGCCGGCCGGGCCCCCGCAGCCATGGAGAACGCGCACACAAAGACGGTGGAGGAGGTGCTGGGTCACTTCGGTGTCAACGAGAGCACGGGGCTGAGCTTGGAGCAGGTCAAGAAGCTCAAGGAGAGATGGGGCTCCAACGGTAGGTGGCCGGCGCCCGGGCTGCAGGGGCCCCGCGCGGCCCGGCGCGGGCCCGAGCGCCAGGGAAAATGGCTGACCGGGCCGCACCTCGTGGGTCTCGGCTCCGTGCCCGCCGAGGGCTGCGGGCGGCGGGGTCGAGCCCGCGCGCCGGCCCCGGCGGGGAGAGGCTGCAGGCGGGGGGCGCGGGGGTCCGCTCTGCGCCTCCCGTCGACCTCCTCGCCGCTCGAGCCCTTGACCTTCCCGCAGGCAGCCGGGTCCTCGGCTTGTCACCGGCCGCAGGCGGCCCCGGTGGAGGGAGGGACGAGTCTCCTGCAGCTGCTCTGAGCCCTGCGAGACATCTTCTCGTCCCCAGCCCGTTTCTGGGGCGTCATTGTAGCTGCAGATGCCTCTGACCGTTCTTGCACGACCCGAAGTTACACATCTGGCAGGAGTGATGACATAGCTGAAACGACTCCTTGTCTCGGGATCGCTGTTTAGGTGGCGATGGGATTTTATGCTTTGGGGTAGATCTAAGCAAGTGTAGCCTTTTTTTTTTTTTTTTCCCCTTGGGGGACCCTTTTATGGTTTCCATTAAAAAATAGTTGAAAGTACATATATTTAGATATATCTTTCAAAAGCGGATCATTTTTAGCAATTTCTTTTAGAAAAGCAGAATGCTAAAAAAAATTTTATTTTTTTTCCCCTCCTCTTGTCTGACACGTTGCCTGGCGAATTCTACATGCTACAGAGTTACCTGCTGAAGAAGGTAAGTAACCTTACAGTGCCCCCCCCCTTGTGTACTGATGGTAAGATGACATTTACAACAAATATGATGTTTGTTTCTAACAGGAAAAACCTTACTGGAACTTGTGATTGAGCAGTTTGAAGACTTACTAGTCAGAATTTTATTGTTGGCAGCATGTATATCTTTTGTAAGTATAAAGTAATTTGTTTTCGGTCCCAAAAGTTGAGAATGAAAACCCAGGAAATAAATGTCTGTTGGGTGAGAACATTATATTTGGAGGTTTAAGCAGTATCTCCGTGATTTCTAACCTAGGTATTTTTAAAATACAAACAAAACACTTGAAGCCATTTGTGAACAGAAGGAAGTGGATACCTGATATTTACAGTGCAGTTAGAAATTATTCTCAAATATGACAGGGTCTTATACGTTCTTGTGGTTTATCAGCTTTTAATATCAAAAAGTTCTTTATCGGAAGGTCTTTTCTGTTTTGGGCTCTTCCATTGTGTAAGAACATACTGAGATGATGTTGGGTTCTTTATAGTCTGTAAATAGAACTTACAAAAGGAATATTCCAGTTGCTCTCCCATCCTGGTAATGGCAAGGTGACAGTTGTTCCTGACAGTGACAAGAATGATGACGGCAGTGATGGCACCACTGTTGACCAAATTTGGTCACTGACCTTTAGGGTGGCATATTTATCTAAATTGGACCCTTGTCTTGAGTGACTCCTAAGTTAAGAGAACAAGGTTCAGTACAATTGGTTCTAGATCTTAAAAGAAAAAAAAAGAACCGCAGTGTTTTTTCTTGTTCTGTATGTGCTTACCGGCTTGAGTCCTATGTGGTTGCTAAGAAACTGGTGAAATGCAAAGGAAGACAGCAGAAGAAAGGTGATGAGCGTTAGTGAGGTTATTTCTAGGTTATTAACATTTCTTCGGTTCAATGTTAATTTTTTATTGCATTTTTTTTTCTTGAGCAGTGGACTTCTTGGTAGTGTTCCTAAAAATGGTCATGAATAGGACACAGATGTTCCTAATCTTAACAGCATGAGATGCCTTTCTTTTGTTCTTAACTTATGGTATTTTGTTCTTATAAAAACTATGATGGGAAGTTAATTTCACCCAGTGTAGTACTCTTTTCGGTCTCCACAAAATTGATACAGCTTCAGGGTTTCATTTTTGTAGTTTTGTGTGTATGCAAGCCGCAGGGATCTATCTACCTTAGTCTTTATGACAATCATACCGTAGAGGGCTATTTTGAGAACTAAGTAAAGGAAGTAGCGGACATTAATTTAGGTGAAGGGAAAAAATTGGAAAGAGGTGAACTTTCTCTTTGGAGTAATTCTGTGCACAAATTCTGCCATTGAGACTTTAATATATCATGCCACATTAGACAAATTATGTGTAGCCATTAATCAGTCCACTTTTCAGTGATTTTCACTGAATAAAATTAAGTAACATATCAAATCATTCAACATCCTGAATTAATCATCCATATCTCTTACATGCCCATTCTTAATTAATTTAACCCCTCAATTCCCCCCAGCCCCTTGGCTCCTGTTTTAATCAATTAAGATAAAGGAGTAGTGCCTGGGCTGGTGTGGCTCAGTGGGTTGAGCGTCGTAAAGAGTAGATCTGTTTAGTTTTACTATATTGTCATAGGGCAAAAAGTTATATATTTGGGCTAGTGTGATATTTGTATTTAAGTTGGCTACATAATTCTAAAATAGTCTCAGCTTTGTTAGTTAAAGTACTGGGGTTCAATAAGGTCATTAGGGACCCTTTAGAAGTTAATCAACTGGTGTATGCAAGCCAGAGATAAAATACATTTTTATTTTTATAGAGTTATTCTGTGTATGTAATTTAAGGCACTGTGGTAGCATTAGTGGCATTATTTCCAATAAACAAGTTATTGACTGGGTTGTATAGGATCTGTTGAATGGCCAGTTTGAGTGACTATATTAACATTTTGAATTAATGATGTATGTGATATTTACTTTGAAGTAAGTAGTTTATAGTTTCTAGGCATTTTCAAATGAGTTTTAAAATAAGTGCTTTAGTTTTGTTGTAAGGTAGAATGTTGGGTTTTTGTACCTTTATAGAGTTGTGTTTTGAAATTGAAATCTGAGTTACCTTTGGGTAACTACTTGGAGTTATTTCTAAGGAAATGAATCGTGTTGCATTTTTATTTTATGGGTTGCTATACAGAAAAGTAATAAGTGTTTAGGACGTACTGTTGCTTAATTTGCTTTGATTTGTTTGATTAAGAAATTGCGGATATTAAACCTGTTCGTTGATTTTCTTTATGTGTGGTTGGCACTACTGCTATATTGTACTTGACCTTTTCATTCCTCATTTATTTATCTTTCAGAAGAGCACTATGGATGTCATTTTAGTAGGGAAAACTGGTAGAATATTTGTGTTCTTTTGGAGAAGCGAATTTGGTAGTTCCATATATGATAATCATCAGGTCCTGCTCAAGTTAAAAAGAAATATTAGGCTTTAGTGATTTATTTTAAATATCAAACTAGGTAGTAAACTGTTAACCATAGTTAATATTTTGCTGTGGCAGAAACTAGGAAACTGTATTAATGTTTTACATTTGTGACCTGTAGGGATAGTTTAACTTCTAATATTTATCAAAATAGTTTATTTTAAAAGTCACTTAGATTGGAAGAAGTGAGTGATATATCTCCTATTCCATATGAAATAACATTAGAAATTTCTTTTTTTTTTTTTTTTTTTACTGACTTGAGAGACAGAAATATTGATTTGTTGTTTCACTGATTTATGTATTCATTGGTTGATTCTTGTATGTGCTCTGTCTGGGATTGAACCTGCAACCTTGGCATATTGGGACAATGCTCTAATCAATTGAGCTACCTGGCCAGGGCCGAAATTCCTTAATTTTATCATTCAGGACCTTCTGTCCTTTCATTTTGTCTTTCTCTCCTTCGTCACCAACTTTGCCATTTATAGAGCACGTCATATGGTCACTTGCCTGGAATTCTTCTCTTTTCCTCTCTTTCATTAGGTGTTCATTTAACATTTGGTGCATGGCACAGACACTGGGGATTTGATAGCAGACAAAATAGACAAATAGTCTTACCTAGAGCTGACATTCTAGTGGAGACAGATAATAAACAAATAAAATATATAGGAATCTGTTGGACTGTGATAGTGCCGTGAAGAAAAATTAAGTCTGGGGAAGCAGTAAAATAAGGAAGTATTGGGAGGGGAGTACAGTTTTCAAATAAGGTGGTCAGGAGAGGCCTTAAAGAAGGTGACATTTGAGAAAAGACCTGAAGAAGGTGAGCGTAAGGGCCATATTTGTCTCATCTGTCTGAATCATAGCCCTCTGTTGTAACACAATTTGCATAAGTTTCACTACCTTCCATCTTCATTTCCCCACCTCAGCTACTTAGATCAACCCTAAAATACTAGAACTTGCTTAGACCAAGGCCCTTCTCAACTTCTCAATTATATTTGAATATTGACTTTTCTTCCTACTGGACCCTTTAAAGGGATTCTTAATTCCCTTTAGAGCCTAGATTATTGCTTTTGCTATAACTAATATGTATTTGGATGAGTTTGTGTTGGTAGATATGTGAGATCCGTATACTTTGGTTTTCTCAGAACAATATATTTAAGAAGTGTTTGATATTGTATTATGTAGTGACTGGCAGATTTTTTTCTGTATTCTTTTAATTTCTTTAAAGAGATGAAATGGGAGTTTAACTTATTTTAGAGCCTTTCTTTAAAATACGGTTTCAAAGGTGAGTATGCGTGTGGTTCTTTGCTTTTTGAAGAAGCTTATAGTCTCAAATCTGAAAACATTGAGGAGTGTTTTTGCATAAGGTTTGTGTCAGCATGGGAAGAGAATGTAGTCTAATTTATACTTTTCTTTATTTTAAAATTTATTTTTAATTTTAAACATAGGACTTTCTGTAATTTAGGTTGATTTGGTGAATACTTGCACAGCAAATTCCTTCTGAAGTACATACTCATTGCTGGTTTTCAATACATGAAAGGGATTTTTCTTAGAAATTAAAAAATCTCTAGCTTTTAAGTCTTCAAGAAGACTTGAACAGTGTTTTGTTTTGTTTTTAACTCTTGAATTCTGAGTGTGAATGAACTCAAAAAGAGTCTGGAGGCTTTGCTAAATAAATGATTTATTCAAGTGTCTTAGGGTTTGAAAAGTGAAAATACAACTACTCAATACCTAGCGAGTTCTGAAGAAGAAAGAAATTTTAGATTTTTTTGTAGTAAAAAGCACATTCTTGAGAAGATTCAGTCCTACCTTCCAAGCCTCTGGATTTGTCTGATAGGGTAAGCCTCTGGAAGACAGGCGGTCTGGATAATGGACGTCAGGTGGCCTTGATATATGAACATTCTTTCCTTAGTCCTTCAGTGGGTAATGAGAGGATTATCTGGATGTTTGATGTATATCCAGGCATTGACACAGACTGGGATGTTAAAGTTCCAAGGTAGTTAAAACAAGAATAAAATTGTCTCCTTATGCCTCAAGCTACTAGATTTTTAGTAATTAGGCAGCTTGACTATAGTGACTTCGTTTTATTTCTTGATTCTCTTCCTCATGAGCATACTCTAGAAGTCTTCGAAGCCCACCAGAATAGGGGAGACCGAATAGCTCCACTGCAACCAAGAAGCGAGTTCTTAGGCACTTGTCTTTCAACCTAGCAGTGTTTTCAGTACCAGCAATGATGGTTGACATTTATTGCACATGTAATCTTTATTGTTGAAAGTATTACAAATGTCCCCCTAGATTAATAATTTTATTTACTCCCCCATGAGGTTCCAAGGGAAGGTTTTACTACGATTTCTGTAACCATAGAACCAGCTCAAAATGGTCCTGTCCTATTTTAGGATATATAGAGTTGCTTTCAGAGATATCAGAAAAAATGTGCCTAGTTCATACCTTTTTTTTTTTTAAATGGCTGAGAGAATTTTTGTTTCCTATTTCAGAAAATTGCCATAACACTTATTGGTGATACTTTCTATGTTCTTGTGAGGTGTTTTATTAAGTCTTAGAGGGCCCAAAGGCATTGCCAGTTTCTAAGGATACAAGGAGTACAGACCTGTGCCCTCCGTCTGAAAAATGTGCTTATGATCTCCTTCTTTTTGTGGTCTCATTAAGAGCTCAGCACATTATCAGCATGTAAGATAACTGAGTCACAGTACCATAACTGCATCGCAGTTTACACTGGAACATGCCTTTTTACCTTGGATTAAACTTTACTTATTAAACCCTGCTCTCCCGCATCTCTTGGCTCTCCTGTTAGAAGTTATTGTGCTATACAAAGATCAGTCTTACAGATAACAATTCGAAGATGCCCTATCTTACCCTATTTAAGCAGTTTAAATTGTAGTTAATGTTCAGTTAGCAAGTGATTACTTTGAATAGGTTTGGCAGCTTTGAAACTTTGAACTTGCTGGAAAATGTAAGCCCCAGAAGACCTGTAATGTTCCTGTGTTTAAACAGTGCAAAGCAAAGGGAACAATAATTTTTTTATGTTTAAGATTAATCTGCAGTAGCCTTTTCTTCCATTTTCCTTTGATGCTGTTGATGAAGTTGGTTATCTTTTTGCTCTTAATGTTTAAGTTCATATACTGTTGCTTAAGAGACCTATACCTTACAGATTGTATGAGGTTTTGTTTATTTGTGCAGCTATTTAATAAATACATAGTGAGCGTCAACTGTGTATAGAGATTTTCTAGGCCCCTGGGGATACAACAGTGAACAAAAGGTGATACAACTAAATCATCTTTTATGTTCAACCTATTTTCAGTATTTTCCTAAATATTTTCCCCTTCCTTCTGTATAAATATATTTTGTATAACTTCTGGTAAGTCGTAATTATGAACTGGCTGTACTATTATTCTAATAAGGCATCTTGCGTTTCAGTAATAATGTCAG
The DNA here is from genome assembly GCF_014108415.1 of Molossus molossus. Taxonomy (NCBI): domain Eukaryota; kingdom Metazoa; phylum Chordata; class Mammalia; order Chiroptera; family Molossidae; genus Molossus; species Molossus molossus. The sequence continues at coordinate 34,096,980 of NW_023425358.1, read as the reverse complement.
TCATACAATTTCTCTCTTCTCTGCCTTCTTTCTCATCTTACGGAGTCTTTGATGTGTCAGCACTAGTTATACAAGAGAGGTTTTCTTTTCAATAGAACAAAACCATGAAGGATTGAACAATGTGATTTGAACATGATTTGACTGGATTGGTTCTTACCAGTTAATGAAATATGGTTGATCTACATTTTGAGCTGTTGCATTTAATTCTTTGGTTTATTTGTGGTTTTAAAATAGACATTTTTTAAAAGTATTGAGGACATTGTTGGTTGTCAATTTTTAATAGGTTCAGCACCATCCTTCTACCCTAAAAGATTTGCCCATTAGTTTCTTATCAAGCAGTAATTAGTGTATCTGTAGAATTTTAAATAACTATGAATGCCTGTTTCTTACACATAAACATTTAAAATCATTTAGTGGAAGGAAAATACTGCCTTGTATAGATTGGGATTATTATGTTATTGATGGATACCACTTGTGCAGAGGAACTGCACGTTTCGTGAGAAGTGGAGGTTTGCTCTAATGGCTCTGTCACTGCTTGCCCCAGCCTTACCCTTTGCTGCAGCTGCTGTGGGACATTGCTCTCAGTTTGTCCTCGGGCCTGGCTGCCAAGGGGAAATTCATATCCGCTTTAACAAGGTGTGAAGCTTATCTTACAGTTGCAAATGCCTCACTGACCTTTTGGAAAGGTTCTAGTTTCTTTTCAAGCTGATTAATTTTCCTCCCCAAAGAGCTAATTAAGTTTCTTATTTCTAATATACTGTCCTTAGCAAATGTTTGGAAGGCTAGTATCAATGCAGCTGTGATCTTGCATCTATCAAAATTTATAACTTCCTAGATAGAGAAGATTTTATTTTGGCATCAGGCCTGGCTTTAACACCAGGAATGCTCTGTTGAAAGCTTGCAGCAACGTTTATATTCATTCTGGTTTTCTGCCTGCCCTGGTTAACTAGCTGTCAGTGGTGATTGGGCTCTATCAGGACCTGGTCCTGATGTCTCCTGTTTTTTTTCCCCTGCTCAAATTGGTATGTCTTGTTAATTCATCGTTGCCCTCTTTTTTACTTGGCAAAATTTATGTTGGACTTTGCCTTAGTCATCTTTATAGTTGTTTGCTATTTGTGTAAAAGCTCACTTTATAAGCTGGTCTTTTATGTCATTACATTTCACCACTGTTGGTTTCTAGGGATGGTAAGAAAAGAGATTTTGTGTGTTGTAATTCCTTTAGTGCCAGCCACTTTTGTTATAAAGTGGCACTAAGCCTAAAGACACATTACGATTCTAACACTTGCCATTTCTCTTTTAGGTTTTGGCTTGGTTTGAAGAAGGTGAAGAAACAATTACAGCCTTTGTAGAACCCTTTGTAATTTTACTTATATTAGTAGCCAATGCAATTGTGGGTGTATGGCAGGTAAGCACAAAATCTGCACTGCTAAATTTAGTCATTTCTGTGACTTAAACTCTGTTAATATTTCTGTTACCTGTTTTTCCTGATGTATTGACTAAAAATACTTCTGGAATGTCTACATGTGTTTTTTCTTTTGTTCGTTAGTTTAATGACAAAATACTAGATCTCTCATGCATAAATACTTTTTTTTTTTTTTAATCCTCACCCGAGGATATTTTTCCATTTATTTTCAAACAGAGTTTGGGGGGGAGGGGCATTGATGTGAGAGAGACATTGATTGGTTGCCTCCCGCACTACCCCAACCAGGGCTAGGGACCAAACCACAACTGAGGTACATGCCCTTGACCGGAATCGAACCCGTGACTCTTTGGTCCATGGGCCATCGTGCTAACTGCTGAGCCAAACCGGCCAAGGCTCATGCATATATACTTTGTTCATGCATATATGAATTGCTTATCCTTCACGATAGTGTGGAGTTAAGAACAATGGATGACAGAAGCTAATTAAGGAAAACCAGAGACTTTGAGAACCAGTATTTGTCTTTATATTTCCTAGCTGCTTCCTGTGAAAGACTTAATAATGTCATATTTTTACTCCTGGGATTTGTTCATGTATGTGTGGGGGTTAACAATAGCTAAATTTAAAATTTTTTATAAAAATTTTTTAAAAATCTTAACTGTTTTCCTTTCAGAGTATACTCTTGGCTGTTCTCATTCAGTTACTTAAGCCTTTCTTACTCACAGAATGGAAGCTAATTTTACTTCAGAAACAAAATGGGATTTCTTCTCTCTGTTCCCCACCCTCCCAACTCACGTAATTATTCTTCTGCACAGATCTAGTCTGAGGGCTTTAACTTTTCTAGGACTGTTGATCTGTTTTATTTTTTTAAGATATATAAATAAAAACAGACTCTGAAACTGATACTTCAAATTCATTTTAAGTATTGATCTTTTAGGTTTTTGATGGATATAGTCATCCCTTTGAGGACTAAATAGAGCGCATCTGTTATTTTTGTTGTTATTAATCCACACTCAAAGATATTTGTTCCATTGATTTATTTTTTTTTAAGAGAGTGAAGGGGGTTGCGGGGAGAGAGATTGGTTGTCTCCTGTATGTATCCTTGACCGGCATCAAACCCACGGCTCTTTGGTCCATGGGCCGAAGCTTTAATTGCTAAGCCAAACCGGCCAGGGCAAATTGACCTGTTTTTGATGTAACCTGTTTAAATCAATCATAACTAGCTTCCCTTTTCCACCCCATACACTCTAAATGTTCCTTTTTGATCATCTGAGTTGGGGGGGGGGGCTTTTCTAAGTGATTCTTTAAATATTTTTATTTAGACAGGGTCGGGAGACAGACAGAGACATTGATGTGAGAGCAATTGAGCCCAAAACTGGGCCAGGTGCCCTGACCAGGAATTGAACCAGCAACCTTTTGGTGCACGGATGATGCCCAACTAACTGAGCCACACCAGCCAGGGGTCTAAGTTGATTTTAATTGGTGTCCTTGTCCTCGATATCTCACATAATTTATCTTTTAAGCTGATGTTTCTAAGTTGAATGTACCTTTGCTGGTTTTTAGTAGGAGCAAAATATAATGCTCCTGGGATGTCTCCTTAACCTTGAGTGATCCAATTAAACTACCTGACATGACCTGGATGAGGGAGTAAAGGAAATAAAATTGCCACAATTCATAAATTTGGGAAGGGGGGGGGGTGTGGTGAAAGTAGTTTCAAATTTGACTGTAATAGAATTTTAAGTATTGTTGTTGTTCATTTTACAATATCGGTAACACCTGAACTTAATCTGAAGGCCCTTTTACAGTGACATTAGTTAAGGTTAAATATTCTAAAATCTATTAATTATAAAGGGATACAGATATACTTGTTGTTTAAGCAGATCTGATATGGGATTGAAACTATGATGAATTTTCTCCCGGCCCATGTGGCTCAGTGGTTGAACATCAACCCATGCACCAAGAGGTCACCAGTTTGATTCCCAGTCAGGACACATGCCCAGGTTGTGGGGCATGCAGGAGGTAGCCAATCAATGTTCTCTGCCATGGATGTTTCTTCTCTCTCTCTCTCTCCCTCCCTCTTCCTTCCTCCCTCTAAAATCAATAAAGAAAAAATAAAAAATAAATAAAAGAAATTACGAATTTTCAAAATTTAAGGTTGTTTTTCTTAAGGAACTTTCCTGTAGCTTTTTTTTCCCCAAACATGACTCATTTTGATTCTATGTCTTTCGTCTTGAAATTAGGAAAGAAAAACTGTATGACTAAGTCTTGATATGTTCATATATAATATTATGGTCAATATGGTATGCAACTGGCAGTGCTAATATCAGATCCCAACTATTTATTGGCCTTTACAAACACTGAAGATATACTTCTTAGAATTTGTGAGACGTAACAGTTTTTTTAATTCATCACTCATGGCATTAACTCTGCCAAAACACAATCGAAGCATTTTACATACAGCTTGTAAACCCTCGCAATCCTTAAAGTAGAGCTGCTATAAGTGTCCTGGTTTTGTAGGCAGTAAACCTGTGTGTTGTATAAATTATCCGCTATTATGTGGCTATTAAGTGGAAAAGTCTGGATTGAACCCAGGCAGTCAAATCCTAGACCATCACCTTTCATGTAAGACAGGATTGATTGATTTTTTTTTTTAATTTAGTTTTTTAATCTTCACCTGAGGATATTTTTCTGTTTATCTTTAGATAGAGTGGGAGGAAGAGAGAGAGAAAGAGAGAGAGAAACATCAATGTTAGAGGGACACATTGACTGGTTGCCACCCCCGACCAGGGCCAGGAACGAACCACAGCCAAGGTGCGTACCCTTGGCCAGAATTAAACCCATGAATCTGGTCCTTGGGCCAGTGCTCTAACAGCTGAACCAAACTGGCCAGGGCTTCCATTGTTTTTTTTGTTTGTTTTTTGTTTAAGATAGAGTGGAAGGGAGGGAGAAGAGAGAGAGACGTTGATTTGAGAGGAGACAAATCAATTGGTTGCCTCCCACAGGGCCCCCACTAGGGCCAGGCATCAAACCTGCAACCCAGGTACATGCCCTCAACTGGGAATCAAACCCAGCACCCTTCAGTCCGTGGACTGACGCTCTAACTGCTGAGCCAAACCTACTGGGGTGACAGGATTGATATAAGTGGTATAGGTGTGTGTGGCTGGGTGTGAGGTCTGTGTCAGTGTGCTTAGGGACAGCAGACTCATTTTCTGCCTTATGGTTTTATTTCCTTACCCTTCTCAGAGGGCATACTTTTTTTCATCTTTAATACAAACTCTTAAGGGCTTAACATTTGTCATCTTAAATGTGAATCGTTTACTACACCTATCATTAATGTATTTCTCGTGTGTCTTCTCTGGACCGCAGGCCGACACTCTAATTACTGAGCCAAACTGGTCAGGGCTCGTGTGTCTTCTAAGTCTAGATTAGAACTCTAAAATTTGATCCCTTGGGCTAGAAATACTTGCAGTGATAGACATGTGTTCACTACATCTTCTGTTTTCTCTTTTACAGGAAAGAAATGCTGAAAATGCGATTGAAGCCCTTAAGGAATACGAGCCTGAAATGGGCAAAGTGTATCGACAGGACAGAAAGAGTGTACAACGGATTAAAGCTAAAGACATAGTTCCTGGTGATATTGTAGAAATTGCTGGTGAGTTTGTCATTTTTTTATTCTAGATTGTATATCTGAATGCATTCTTTTTCTCAAGGCTCATAATTGTTTTAAAAATTATGCTGATATATCGGTTTTAGTGCCATTCAAACAAGGTTTTCTATAAAATTTTGAAGTGTTTTGGCACCTCCCTTTATGTTACTGATATTTTTTAAACTGATGTTTTGAATTATTTGTGCTTATTTTGGTACGTTGTAGTGTACTAGCGCTAGAACTTAATTTTGATTTGACAGTTGTGCAGTTTGTTAGAATACTAGCTAATGGCTATGTAGTTTTTTCTGTTTTGTGTCTTGGCATAAATGTTAAGTCATATTTGCAACTGTCAGACTAAGTTGATAATTAAGGGTAATTTCATGACTCTAAAAGCTCTGATTAAAAATACTTTTACAGCCCTGGCCGGTTTGGCTCAGTGGTTAGAGTGTCGACCTGCAGTCCGGAAAGTCCCAGGTTTGGTTCCCGCTAAGGGCACGTACCTCGGTTGCAGTTTGTCCCTGGCCCTGGTTGGTCGTGTGGGTGGCAGCCACTCGATGTGTCCCTTTCACGTTGATGTTTCTCTCTCTCTCTCTCTGTTCCTCTCTCTCCCTCCCATTCTACCTGAACAAAAAATGGAAAAATGTCCTCTAGTGAGGATTAAAAAAAAAAAAAAAACTTTTACAGAGTCAGGGGTCTTAACCTGGGCTTTATAGGAGGGCTTCAGAGAGCTCTCCACAGATCTCAAAGGGGTCTGTTTCATCAGTGCCATGTTTTTAGAAAGCTCAGAATGCCCCTGGAACCAGTCAGAACAGACTAGTTTTTTGTTGTTGTTGGAGGAGAGTTTTACATTGGATTCAAATTATCATGGTTTTCACACCTTTCTTAGTTCAGAAAACTTGTTACTTGGTTTCATTTTGTGAATCATTTTATAGTAACACTTTTACACTGTGGGGAAGGTGTGCTTTGTCCTTATTGTCTTACTCATTTTAATAAAGAATTCGATGAGCTACATCTGTTGATCTATGCTGTACAGTTTTGGCATCTAAAAGGAAATTGCCTTGTCATAGATACTCTGATCCATAATTACCATTCTTATTTCAGAAAAACAATAGTGTTTCCTGTATACCAACATGTTGATTACACGGGACAGCAGTGTGTGTGTAAATGACTTAATAGTTTACTTGGTAGTGTTAACAAAAGAACAACTCAGAATGAATGTTTGGCCATTGGTTTTTTAAAAAATTTATTTAGACATAATTACAGATCTAAAAGTTACAAGAATAGAATTCCCATATAGCCTTTACTCAAGATTCTCCAGATGTTAATATCTTAATCACATTTACATTATCCTTTCAGTCTCACACATTTTTTTGTCTGAACTATTTGAGAATAAGTTGCAGGCTCAATGCCCCTTTACTCCTAAATACCTGAGTGTTTATTTTTTAAAATACTTTTTAAAATTTATTTTTCGAAAGAGAGGAAGGGAGAGGGAGAGAAACACCAATGTGAGAGAGAAACATTGATCGGCTGCCTCCTGCATGGGCCCTGACTAGGAATCAATCCAGCAACCTTTTGGTGCACAGGATGCTCAACCAGTTGAGCGACACCAGCCAGGGCTTTAGTGTTTACTTTATAAAATTGAGGGCATTCTCTTAATATGACTTCAGTATGATTATCAAAATCAGGAAGTTGATAAAATACTAGAATCTAATCTACAGATCATATTCAGATTTTACCATTTGTCACAATGTTTTGTTTTGTTTTTATCCTCACCCGAGGACATTTTTTCCATATTTTGTTCAGACAGAGTGGGAGGGAGGGAGGGAGAGAGAGAAACATCGATATGAAAGGGACACATCGAGTGGTTACCACCCGCACAACCCAACCAGGGCTGGGGACAAACTGCAACTGAGGTATGTGCCCTTAGCGGGAACCAAACCCAGGTCTCTCTGGACCACAGGCTGATGCTCTAACCGCTGAGCCGAACCAGCCAGGGCGTCACAATGGATTTTATTATAAAAAATATGAATTGAGGCCCTGACCAGTTTGGCTCAGCAGTTAGAGCATCGGCCCACAGACCAGAGAGACCCAGGTTCAGTTCCCGCTAAGGGCACGTACTTCAGTTGCAGTTTGTCCCTGGCCCTGGTTGGGGTCGTGTGGGTGGCAACCACTCGATGTGTCTCTTTCACATCAATGTTACTCTCTCTCTCTCTTCCTCCCTATCTGAAGATATATGCAAAATGTCCTCGGTGAGGATTTAAAAAAAAAAAAGAGGAATTCTAGCAGTAATGAAGAAAGTAGGTCAGAATGGCCCTTTCCAGGTCCGTTGGTTGGAGCGTCATCCCAGTGCACCAGCGTTGCAGGTTCAATCCTTGGTCAAGGCACATACAAGGAGCAACCAGTGAGTGCATGAATGTATTGATTTTTTTTTTTTTTTAGAGAGGAAGGGGGAGAGAGAGAGAGAGAGAGAGAACGAGAACATCAATTAACTGCCTCTCATGTGCACCCCAACCAAGGATCAAAACTGCAGCCCTGGATATGTGCCCTGTCTGTGAATCAAATCAGAGACCTTTCAGTGTATGGGACAGTGATCCAACCAACTGAGCCACTGGCCAGGGTTTCATGTGTCTGTTTTTCAGCAGTATATTATCTTTGCAAAAATGTCTATTTAAATCCTTTGCCCATTTTAATTGGGTTGTCTTTGGGGGAGGTTGTCTTTGTGTTTTTTATTTATTTAAATGTGTACTTTATTTATTTATTTATTTATTTATTTTAGAGAGGAAGGGAGAAAGAGAAACATTAGTGTGAGAGAGAAACATCAGTTGGCTGCTTCCTGCACACTCCATACTGGGGGTCGAGCCTGCAGCCTGGGCATGTGCCCTGACTGGGAATCAAACCATTGACCTCTCGGTGCATGGGATGATGCTCAGCCACTGAGCACACCAGCTGGGCCAGAGGTTGGGTTGTAAGAGTTCTTTGTTCTTTTTAAATAATTTTTTCTTGCCCTGGCCAGTTTGGCTCAGCAGTTGGAGCATCGGCCTGCGGACCAGAGAGACCCAGGTTCAGTTCCTGCTAAGGGCGCGTACCTCGATTGCAGTTTGTCCCCGGCCCTGGTTGGTCATGCAGGTGGCAGCCACTCGATGTGTCTCTTTCACGTCAATGTTTCTCTCTCTCTCCCTTCCTCTCCCTCCCACTCGATCTGAACAAAAAATGGAAAAATGTCCTCGGTGAGGATAAAAAAAAAGAAAGAGAACATTGATTGGTCGCCTCCAGCATACCCCCCAACTGGGAATTTGGCCCACAATCTGAGCATGTGCCCTGGCTGGGAATCGGAGCCAAAGGGTGTGTAGCCTCATCAGTGTTCATGATCATAGGCCTTTGGATTGCTTCATCTCTAAGAACTGGAGCTAGAGTTGTAAATGGGCAGTCTTGGTGCATGGGTCGATGCTCAACCACTGAGCCACGTCGGCCAGGTGAGTTGTAAGAGTTCTTTATGTGTGCTGGTTTATCAGATATAGTTTACAGAAATCTTTCCCATTTTTTAGGTTTCCTTTTTACTTTCTTAATGGTGTCCTTTGTAGCATAAACGTTTTTAATTTTGATTAATTCCCATTTGTCTATTTTGTTTTTGTTGTTGCTTGCATTTTCAATGTCATAGCTAAGAAACTGTTTTCTAATCAGGTAACAGGTTTTGTTTATGGCATAAAGTAGGTGTCCAGTTTCATTCTGTTGCACTTTGTTTTCCAGTTTTCTCAACCATTTGTTTTTTTTGCTTTGTTTTTTTTTATCCTCACCTGAGGATATTTTTACATTTATCTTCAGATCAGGAGGAAGAGAGAGAGAAACATCAATGTGAGAGAGACACATTGATTGGTTCCCACCCGTACAACCCCAACCAGGGCCGGGGACAAACCACAACTGGAGTACGTGCCCTTGGCTGGAATAGAACCAGGGACTCTGGTCCATAGGCCAGGGCTCAGAACCATTTGTTGAAAAGACTATTGAATCATCATGGCACCCTTGTCAAAGTCAGTTGACTACATTTTTCACCACAAATTGACTATTATTCCATTGATCTATATGTTTGTCCTCATACCAGTACCGTGCTGTCTTGGTTACTGTAGCTTTGTAGTAAGTTTTGAAATCATTGAGTCCTACAGCTTTGCTGTTTTTATTTTTATTAGAATATTTTGGATATTCTTGGTACCTTGAATTATTTTCATGTAAAATTTTAAGATTTGCCCAGCCAGTGTGGCTCAGTGGTTGAGCATTGATCCATGCACTAAGGTTGCCAGTTCGATTCCTGGTCAGGGCACATGCCCAGGTTGTGGGCCACATCCCCAGTGGGGGGCATGCAGGATGCAACCCATCAGTGTTCTCTCTCATTGATTTCTTATTTCTCTCTTCCTCTCCCTTTCTCTCTCTCTAAAATCAATAAAGAAAAAAAAATTTTTTAATAACATTTTAAGATTAGCTCATTAATTTCTGCATAAAGCCTGCTGGGATTTTGTTAACAATTATGTTGATTCTATAGATCAGTTTGGGGAATATGGCCATCATAACCTCATATAATCTAATCCACGACCATGGGGTGTCTTTCTGTTTATTTAGGGTCTTTCATTTCTTTTAACACTGTTGTTTTCAGTGTATAAGTCTTGTATTTCTTTTGTTATGTTTATTCCTAAGTATTGTATTAGTTTTTGGGATGCTATTTGTGATTGGACTTGTTTTTGTTTTCAGATTGTCTTTTGTTAGTATATAGAAATAAAATTGATTTTTTAATATTAGTCTTGTACCTTGGACTCTTGCCTGGACTCTTTTCCAGTAGCTTTTCAGGGGTTTCTTAAGATTTTCTATGTAGAAGTTCAAGTCATGTGCAAATAAATATATATTTTTTTATATCTTTCCAGTCAAAGTGCCTTTTCTCATTGTTGTCTAAGAGCTCTGGCTAAAATCTCCAGTAGAATGTTGAATAAAAGTGGCAAGAGGTAGACATCCTTGTCTTGTTTTTGATTGTAGGGAAAAAGCATTCTGTCTTCTACTATATGAAGTATGATGTGGGCTGTGGTTTCGTAGATGCCCTTTATCATGTCGAAGAAGGCTGGTCATAATTTTAATTTTTAGGTTGTCAGTATACTCTTATTTGGTCTCTTTTGGTGACTTTTTGGTGATTGTATATTTATATCCAAGTTGGAAATGCTAGGTTTGTTGGATTACTAGGCCTAGTAGGTCACTGAATTGGGTAAGATGCAATCCTAAAGCACTTACAGTGAATTATATGGAACATTTTAGAAAAACATATTGTGAGGTGTTTATTTTATGAAGATGTTAAGACTATACATGTTGAGGGGTTTTTTTGTCTTTGTTTTTGTTTTTTATCCTCATCTGAGAACATTTTTGTATTTATCTTCAGATACAGTGGGAAGGAAAGAAAGTAGGAAGAGAGAGAGAAACATCGATGTGAGAGACATCGACTCGTTGCCACCCACACGACCCAGCAGGGGCCGGGAACGAGCTGCAACTGAGGTACATGCCCTTAGCGGCAACCGAACCCGAGACTCTCTGGTACGCAGGCTGACTAACCATTGAGCCAAACCAGCCAGGCATGTTGAGGTTTTTTAACCTTCTATTTTTATTAGGATTAGTAATCTAATTGACCGTGCAATTTGGCATTTAGCTCAATAATTCAGTTCTGTGAAACTATAGAAATGAACTTCAATTCTAATTTTTTTTTAATCCTCACCTGATGTTTTTGTTTGTTTGTTTTTCCCCCAGATGTAGTGGGAGGGAGGAGAGAGAGAGAGAGAGAGAGAGAGAAACAATCAATTCGAGAGAGACACATTGATGGTTGCCTCCCACAGGGTCCTCCACCAGGACCGGGGATCGAACTGGCAACCGAGGTACATGCCCTTGACTGGGAATCAAACCCAAGACTTTGATCTGCAGGCTGATGCTCTTATCTGCGGAGCCAAAATGGCTAGGGTTAAGTTATTTCTTGTCAACGTTTTACTCTACATAGCCTGAAGGGATAAGTGGCATGAATTGTGCTTTTAGACATGGTAACTTATATTTTTATTTAAACTATGACATTGAGTGTGGTGTGTTCTTTGATGAATTGAAAAACTGGAAAATAATGTGAACTATTTTGAAGATGAAAGCAAGTATGGAGCTGCTATTTTGATACTTGCAGAAAGAAACCTTTTTGTGGTAATTTTTGGATGTAAGGACCATTTCCTAACTTCAGGTAATAAAGTTCTTTATTTGAGCTTTAGGAAAACATCTGATAAGATGGTTCCAGGTTCTGCTGAACTTTCTGAAGGCTAGACTGAATTAGATGGTGTTTTGAGGAGGAGAGGTAGGGAGTTAAGGAAATTAAATTTTAGCAACAAACTTTTGTGTAAGCATGTATAGCAGATACCTAGGTAAACCTTAGAAATATCTGGAATATAAGAGCCAAATAAAATTGATTTGGCAAGTAAAATTGATGTGGGAGAAAGTTACCCACATTTTTGTCTTATGAAGCCACAGTAATTTTGCATTATCTTAATGCCAGGCAACTATTTCTCTGGATGGGTGGAAACCATAGTAATAAAATCAGGTGTAATTTTTTGAGAAATGAGTATCAATGGGTTTTTTTGTTTGTTTTAGAGAAAGTGGAAGGGAGGTCGGAGGAAGAAAGAGTGAGAGAAATATCGATGTGAGAGAGAGATATGTATTGATTACTTCCCACACCCGCCCCAATTGGGGCCAGGGATCCAAACCTTTGACCTTTCATTGTGGGTTATCACTTGAACCACTGTGCTGCACTGACCAGGGCTGAATATCAGTGTTTTTAAGCCTTTCTGTATTATCTGCTAGTATCATTAAAGTAAATCAAGTTTATGATATTATAAAAGTCTTAAATTTAGAATTTTTGGAGGTTTTCGTATATACCCTGGGGAGTAGGAGGTTATTTATTGACTTTTCAAAACCACTATTTTCAGAATTGTTTAAAACAAACTTCATGTATCTTGGTAACCCAGAGTTGACGAATAACACAAATACATAAATATTCTCATGACTTCTGTCCTGTTGTGTACTCTGGAGCAAATCATATTTTAAGATTATGAAAGTGATAGAAATGGCACAATCTTAACATAAAATTGAATTTGCTTTAGCTTTAAAAGAAATATAGCCCTGGCCGGTTTGGCTCAGCGGTTAGAGTGTCGCCCTGCGGTCCAGAGAGACCCGGGTTCAGTTCCCACTAAGGGCACATACCTCCATTGCAGTTTGTCCCCGGCCCTGGTTGGGTCATGTGGGTGGCAGCCACTCGATGTGTCCCTTTCACGTCAATGTTTCTCTCTCTCTCTCTCTCTCTCTCTCTCTCTCTCCCCCACTCTATCTGAACAAAGAAAAAGGAAAAATGTCCTCGGGTAAGGATTAAAAAAAACAAAAACAGACCACTCAATGTGTCGTCCCTTTCACATCGATGTTTATCGCCCTCCCTCCCACTCTATCTGAACAAAATATGGAAAAATGTCCTTGGGTGAGGATTTTTTTTAAAAAAAAGAAAGAAAGAAATGTAAATGTTTGCCCTGGCCGGTTTTGCTCAGTGGTTGGAGCATTGGCCTGCGGACCAGAGAGTCCCGGGTTTGGTTCCCACTAGGGGCATGTACCAAAAAAATAAAATACATTAAAAAAAAAAGGAGAAGATGAAAGAAATGTAAATGTTTAGCAGTAATGCCAGCAATTTCCGAATTTATTCAATTAAAATTTTTTTCTTTATTAATATTAGAGGGAGGGAGAGAGACATTAATGAGAGAGAACATCGATTGGCCTCCTCCTGCATGCCCCTCACTGGGGATCGGGCCCACAACCAGGGCATGTGTGCTGACCGGAAATTGAACTGGCAACCTCTTGATGCATGGGTCAACACTCAACCAATGAGCCACACCGGCAGGGCTATAGACTTTAAAAATGTAAAAATCATTCTTGGATCAAGGGGTGTTTTTGTTTTGTTTTTTCTTTTTCCTTTATTGATTTTACAGATAGAGGAAGTGAGAGAGAGAGAGAGAGAGAGAGAGAGAGAGAGAGAGAAACATTGATGAGAGAGAACATCAATTGGCCACCTCCGGCATGTCCCCCACTGGAGATCAGGCCCACAACCTGGGCATGTATCCTGACTGGGAATTAAACCGGTGACCTCTTGGTGTATGGATCAACGCTCAACCACTGAGCCACACCGGCTTGACTCAAGGGGTGTTTTTAAAACAAAATAAAAACAGGCCTTCAGATTTGTCCAGCTACTACTTACAGCAGTGTTTCTCTAACTTCATGTGTATAGGGATTTTGTTCAAGTATAGATATTTTTGTTGTTAATCCTCACCCGAGGATATTTTCCCATCGATTTTTTTTTTTTTTTTAGATAGAGTGGAAGGGAAGGAGGAGAGAGAGAGATAGAGTGAGAGAAACACATCAATTGGTTTCCTCCTGCATGACCCCAACCAGGGTCGGGGACTGAACTGCAACCAAGGTATGTGCCCTTGACTGGAATCAGACGCGAGACTCTTTGGTCTGCGGTGATAACGCTCTTACCCCTGAGCCAAAATGGCCAGGGTATGAGGGTAGATCTTGAAAATTCTTGTCACAAGGGGAAGAAATTGTAACTATGTGAGGTGATGGATATTAACTAATAGCAGTACAGTAAGTTCTCAGTGTCATTGATAGATTCTTGGAAACTGCTATTTTAAGCAAAATGACATACAACAACCAGTTTTACCATAAGTGATATAAACAAAAGTTAATTTCCTGTAGCATATTTCTGCTTACAGAAACGTGACCAAACTTCTAAATCAAGACCCAAAACACTTTTAATATGAAACATTGAAATAAATGGTGAGCTAGGTATACATTTAGGAAAGATTAATAGCCCTGGTCAGTTTAGCTCAGTGGTTACAGTGTCAGCCCTCGGTTGCAGGTTCAATCCTGGCCCTCTCTCTCCGTCTCCCTCCCTTTCACTCTATCTAAAAACCAATGGAAAAATATCCTTGGATGAGAATTAACAAAAAAAGAAATAACGAATGATTAATAAAAACAAGTGATCATTATTTTCTAACCCACTTATTCCAGTTTAGGTTTGAATGGTGGCTGGAAACTATCCTGGCATCTCAGGGTGCAAGGGGGAAACCAGTCTTTGACAGGAGGCCTTCCATCACAGAGCACACTCACACCCACATCCTCACAGGCTGGGACAGTTTAGGTAGACCAGTTTACCTAATGTGTGCGTCTTTGGGATGCGGGAGGAAACCAGAGTACAGAAAACCCCTGCAGGCAAGGAGGAATGTGTAAGCTCCACACAGACAGTGGCCCTGGCCAGGAATCAATTTTTTTCTTACCATGTTACAACGAAACGGTGTTGAAAAAACCATTATTTGAGGACCAGCTGTAATCATTTTGAAATGTATACATATATCAAATCATTATGTTGTATACCTTAAACTTACATAATGTTATGTATTGTTTTTATATCTCAATAAAACTGGGAAATGAAATAGTTAAATAGTGTAATTAAGTAAAATATAGTCTGGTTAAGCACTTTAGTGTTGTTGGAACATTGTAAACACTTTTTACTGGTTCCTAAAATGATAACACATTGATCAGAGAATTAGAAGCAAAGGTGTATGGCCAAAGAAGGCGGTGAGCTGGTTTGTTCTCTTTTGCCTTTTCCCCATATGGAGTTATTTCACAATAAGAAGGATGGAAGAACAGGGCTTGTTAGAGATACAGATCTGCACCATCTGTATCTAAATGACAGAGAAATCATTGTTTACTTGTTCCTGTAAGTTATATCTGTTTTACAAAGAGATGTAAGTTCTTGATCTTAAGAATTTGTATATAAGCACAAGAGCCAATGGTCTAAAACAGAAATCAGTGTAGCCATATTAGAAGCAGAGAGTTTTGAGAACTTCATTCAGCACTGTCAGTGTAGCTAAGAAATTAATAACCATGAGGAAACTCGGGCAGGAAGGTCTCTTCGACCATGAGATCGTGATGTGGTTGACTGAGTTGATCTTAAAGCCTGACCTGAATTTCATGCCGCTGGCGTTTCCTGATTTCCTGTAATCCCCTCCTCCCTACTCCCTATGACTCGGTGGTTGTCACAGTACCACTTAAGTGTCCGCCTTTCCATCCTTTCCACTGTGATTAAGATTTTGGAAAAATTAGAAGGAACATAGGGAACACGTTTCCTGAGTGTTATACAAGGTACCAGATTCAACTGTGTAAAAATGTATGACAACTTTTATTTTGAAGATGATAAAAGAATTTTGAAAAATAAAGTGCTTGGTGTTACCTATGCTCAGAAAATATGGGGAAATGGCAGGGATAGAAATTTTGTGAAAGTGTACATTTGTAGGAAGATTCTACTCCTATGAATCTATCCTCTAGAAGTAATCTAAGTGCATACAAATGTTCACCGTACAACATTAAGTAGGAAAAATTAGAAACTCCTTAGATGGCCATGAAAAAAAAATGGTGACTGATTTAGTCTATAGTATGGCTATGAAATATTGACCATGAGCAAGTTTGTTTTCTGTGCCTCATTTTTCTCTTGTAAACTGGGAATGAAGATAATCACGCCTTAGAGTTGTGAAGATTAAGAGTAACCTGTAAAGCTCTTACAGCAGTGCTTGGTGTAGAATACATATTCTCCAGATTTTAGTGTGTATTTCCATTATTACTCTGCAGTAATTAAAAACAATGAGATAGGTAAGCATATACCGATGTAAAAGGTTTTTTTGTTGGTTTTTATTTACTTTAGGATATACTGTGATTTTTATTTCAGTTACGTTTTAATAAGTGTTACCCATAGACAGGTCTAGAAGACAAATACTGTTAACAGTTTATTTGTTGGATGTTTATTCGTTTATTAGGGAGTGATGGATGAGTTTTCACCTTTAAAAAAAAAATTTTTTTTTCTTTATTGATTTTAAAGAGGGAGAGAGAGAGAGAGAGAAACATCGATGAGAGAGAACATCGATTGGCCGCCTCCTGCATGTCCCCCACTGGGGATCTGGCCCACAACCTGAGCATGTGCCCTGACCAGGAATTGAACCAGTGACCTCTTGGTGCATGAGTCAACACTCAACCACTGAGCCACACTGGCCAGGCAGGGTTTTCACCTTTTAAAAGCATGCTTTATTTTTGTAATAAAGAGAAATTACATTGGTGGCTATGCCAGATGTTGTATACTCTGACTTTGCTTAGTGATGGGTTGCCTCTACAGCATCTAATGAGTGGTTATCTTACACCTCTAGTAACTGGAAACTTGCCTGCTTAGGACCAGCTATGCCATTTTTAGTTATTTTTATTATAAAATATTCTATATAAGGGGCTAAAATATACTTGTCTGTTTTATACATTAGTTTTTCGCTTTGGAGCCACATAGAAGTCTGATTCCTCTTCCTATGATGGCTTGTTTGGTAGTTGAAGGTAAATTCATCACCCTTTATTTCCAAGTTAGTCATAGCTCTTTTAATTTTTTGTGTAATTTTCAAACCCTTTAGTATTTTGATAGCTTTCTTTGGTGCCCAGACTTGAATGCAATTATGTAAATGGAGTCTGGTTGATATTCTGGACACTTTTCTTCTGCTCTTAAGGCCTCAGCCTAAGGATATTTCTTTGGCAACCTTAATTGTCCTTCCAGCTAAAACCCGAGTCTTTTCTTACATCTGCTCTTTCTCCCTTCATCTCTAATCCTCTACTAGCATATATATGTTTTTTGTTTTTGGTCTAAATATAGAATTTAAGCAACAATCACTTTTAAACTTCAGTTTATCCGAGTCTGAAATCTCTTTGGTTCCTGTGTTTTTGTGTATGTGTTTTTTTTCCCCCATGTCCCTAGCTTTGTGACATTCTTCAAATTGATCATTAGCATAAGTCTCCGATGCTTGTTTATTTAAAGAAATAATGTTTGTGAGTATATACTTCATTTATTGACAAATATTCTATTTGATGTCTACTGTGTGCCAGCACAGTACCAGGGGTAGGAAGTCAGTGGTGACTGAGTGACTGCCTTCATGGAACTTTTGGTCCATTGAGGAAGACACATCAGACATGTGTTTGGAAACGAAAGGATGGCTCTCTGAAGGCACATTGTAAGGGATACCAACCTAACCTTGAAATTCATGGAAAGCTTTGCTATTTGGAGGAGGAGAAGTTACGTGAACACTCAGAAAGAACTCTGAGGAACTGAAGACCATTGTGTTTGAAGCTTAGAGGGGAAGGTGGGGTAAGAAGTAAGCAGCAATTGGGTTGTGAGGGTGTTATAAACCATGGTTAAGATACTAAACTTCAGCTGGGCATGGTGGCATGTGCCTGTAGTCCCAGCTACTCAGGCGTGCTGAGGCAAGAGGAGCACTTGAGCCCAGGAGTTACGGGTTGTAGTGCACTCTGCCAGTTGGGTGTCCACACTAAGTTCAGCATTAATATGGTGACCTAGAGCAGGGGACCACCAGGTTGCCTAAGGAGGGGTGAACCGGGCCCAGTTCAGAAACAGAGCAGGTCAAGATATTAAACTTTATTTCAAGTCTAGTAAGAAGAAGCTATTGAGAACTTTTAAACAAGATTATAATATCACATTGTGTTTTTAAAAGATGAGTTGCATCGTAGATAATATTCCCCAACCCTCATAGAAAACCCAGATTGAGAGCAAACATAATATACTATGGCAGTTTGTAATGTTCCTTCCCTGCTCTCATGGAGGCCTGGAAATAGTTTTAAGTAGGCAAGTAGGGCTTCTCAAGTGTGAAGAATTTCATTCACTCTGCCTGTCGGCAAAATTTATGACTCAAATAGGAAATACAGTGAAAATGTTTTAGTCACTGTTAAATGTTTAAGTAATTTAGGTTAATTAATTCTATTATGGCTTGCTTTTCCTGGGAACCATTTAAACCAAAAACAATAATGGTATTTAGAAGGCAATTTCTAATCTTATATGTAGTTTTCTTTTAGAAAAGATTTGAATAACTTTGGTGGAATTTGCCACAATAAATTAGATTTCTTTTCTTACATAAAGCCAATTTATAAAAAGGCTTTTTTAAAATTGATTTTAATCATCAGTATTTATTTTTGACATAGTTGTAAAAACAGTGTTTAAGTATCATGACTTATAAACACTCTAGAGTTTAAGATAAAGAAAGATTGTGTTGAATTCCAAAATATGGCAAATGAATACTTTCCTTTAACTTTTACTTGCATTCTTGGTAACCTAGCATAATGTATACACTGAAGATTTTGTCCAGAGTAGAACTCTCTATTGCAGCGGTTCTCAATCTATGGGTCGTGACCCCTTTGGGGGTCGAACGACCTTTTCACCGGGATTGTCTAAGACATAACAGTAGCAAAATTAGTTATGAAGTAGCAATGAAAATTATTTTATGGTTGGGGGTCACCACAACATGAGGGTCATGGCATTAGGAAGGTTGAGGACCACTGCTATTGTGATAAGTTTAAAAGATCTAAGGACTTAAGGGGAGCCAAGAGCTGAATTTGAAAAGTGTCAAATGATAAACAAATGGAAGTTTATAACAGAATTTATTATTTTATTACACTGCTGAACCCAACAGAGAAGAAAAGTTTCGGATGAAAATAATTGCAGAACATCTCCTTGGCAAGAGTAAAAATTTTCCACTACCACTTGCCCTAAGGACATTGACATGTCCCATCAGGGAAATAGCACTGGATGTAGTCATCAGAACAGCACTGTCTACTCCTTAGCACAAAACGCTCTGTCTGAAATTCACAGAAGCCTGCAGACAAAGGAAAATTATGTCTTAGTTTGAAAAGTATTCATTGAATATTTACTTTCATGCATCTTTTACTTCCTTAGAGAACCTGCTTCCTGATAGATTGAAACCTAACTTGACTCTTACAAAAACCATGAAGCAGAGTCACACAGCAAGTTAAAGGAAGTCTTCCATTAATTGAGGTTCCCTAGGCAAAACTCCTTTTACTTCTTAACTTTAGTTTCCTGTCCAGACCAAGGACATGTGTTGGTCAAGATGATGTGAGGTTTTTTTTCTAGCTAAGAGTATACTAGAATACAACAGGTTTTTATGACCAGTTTGGATTTATGGTTCTTTAGTACCTTTCCACAAAGAGATCAGTTTCTAATGGAATGAGAAATATAAATAAAACTGTAAGGTAGTACATGTTTCAAGTGTTGGGAGACTTGATTTGGGGTCTTCTTGTCCTAGAGCTGGAATACTTGGCACATGAAAAACAGAGCGTAGTATAAAGGTTGTTCTAAACAAGTGTTTCACAGGATCTATGACCTCAGTTGTGCTTGGTTTTGTTTTCTTGTATTAATCTTTTAGAGTGTTTGGAAATTTTTTTAAAATGTGGATTCTTGTACCTTACCACAAAATGCATTGAACCCCAGACTCTTGAAAAGGAAGTCCTGAAATCCTGTGGCTTATAAAGGGCCCCCAGATCATCTTTTCTTTTAATTCTTAAATATTTAACTGCCTCTCAATTAGAAGGGCTGTTGTAGAATAGAAGAAGTGTCTAGAAGAACTTGAGGTCAGTTTCTAAGGGCTTCCTAGGTCATTTGTTTCACTAGCATTTGACATTTGAGGTGTTTCTGAATATTTGGCCGGTATATCAATACAATTTCTGTACAGCAAAGAGACAGCCTTCATTTTATTAAAATGGACCTTTAGGGGAAAAGTAGCCGGTTTCTTTATAATACCTGTATAAATATAATTTTTAATGCTCTACCTGTATAGTATTGATTCCATCTTAAAATAATACCTAACGTATTGTCTATGTTACCCAAAAAAGAAATTTAACCTTGGAATTTATTGCCTTAAAAATATGTTTTCCATCTATTTCATATTCTCAGCTTCTACTGAAACACAGCAAAATAAATGCTGAGAAACTACTTTTGAGTCCTGTTGTAGTTTATCCTCAATTTGAATATTAGATTTGCCGGCTTTAAATGTGGCAGGTATATGAAAGTAAGAGCTAGGGCTTATCTGTGGAATTGTTTACATAGAAAAAGGGATTAAGCTTTCAGTATAAATGGAAACATTCTGCTACTTTTTGATTGCTGGTATATATTTAGCTGTTAACAGTGCAGACGTGTGATAATGCTTATTGACAGGACCTCTGTGCCACCTTAGAGAGTAGAGAGAAGTTTTCTGCTCCTGTAGGATTGTGGCATAAATTGCCACAGACATCAAAAGAGCATTTTCAAGTAAATTTCCATTTAGGGTCACATGCTCATTATTGAACTTGTATTCTTTCATGTTCAGGGTTATGTGTGATAAAATTATGACAACCAGAAATAATACAACAAAAAATAGTTTTATGTTGGTTTAAAATTTTTCATCTTGATAGGGCATGCCTAGCTGTTGGAAATCACTAAAGTTTGGGATGTGGTTACTTTATATTGTAGTAGGAATAGAAATGTATTAAAACAAAGTGTTCTGGTTTATTCAGTCTGAATATTGCTATTTGTTGCATAAGCATTTCCAGCAGTAATTTTACCTGAACTTAGTGTGTCCCTGCAGTCAAATGCAAGGATAATCTTTGCCTCTCGAGAGTATATGTTGGCAGTCTCTCTGCTGCCTTGTGACCACAATTTCTACTTGGCCCATAGGGTTATTTTATGACTGGAGTTCAAAAAGCAAACCATACTCTGAATTTAAAAGCTCTGACATTGGGGGGGGGGGGGGGAGACACAACTAAATTGAAGGTTTAACAAATGAAATAAATCTACTTCTTGGACAGAGAGCTATTTTGCCTATAACCAGTGATGGTTACAATTCAGTGTGGGAGGTAAATGTGGAAAACGCTTCTTCAACTGAAAAATAAGATATGCAGCCCTGGCCGGTTTGGCTCAGTGGACCAAAGAGTGTGAGTTCGATTCCAGTCAAGGGCATGTTACCTCAGTTGCAGTTCAGTCCCTGGCCCTGGTTGGGGTTGTGCAGGAGGCAACCAGTTGATGTTGCTCGCTCGCTCCCTCTCCCTCCCTCCAACCCACTCTCCCACTCTATCTGAAGATAAGTGGGAAAATATCCTCGAGTGAGGATTTGAAAAAAACAACCACCATATACAATTCTAAGGAGACTACTTACTATTCTAATTGTTTTGTTATAGTCTGTGCACAAGACTTCCGAAACTACCTCAGTTACCTTTCAGAAAGTCTGGGAAAACTGTTTGGTTTTTTGTTTTTGTTTTTTTAATCCTCACCCGAGGATATTCTTCCATTTTTTTGTTCAGATAGAGTGGGGGAGAGAGAGGAAGAGAGAGAGAGAGAGAAACATCGACGTGAAAGGGATACATCGAGTGGTTGCCACCCGCATGACCCAACCAGGACCGGGGACAAACTGCAGCCGAGGTACATGCCCTTAGCAGGAACCGAACCCGAGTCTCTTGGGACCACAGGCCAATGCTCTAACCACCGAGCCAAACCGGCCAGGGCTGTTTGGTTTTTTTTATGATTCAGTTGCTTTGGTGCTGATGTGCACTCATTCAGTACTTTAAACACAGTGCTGCACAGTTTATTCTTTTCCTTTCTATGTAATTCAAATCTTATATCTATCAGCAAGAGAATTTTAATTACCGTAGGGTAACTTAATTATCTTGCTTAACAGATTTGTGTATATTTGTGTTGTATACAGGCTATTTATTTTCTTTAAAAATTGTGTTTAAAGACAAATTTATCTCTATGTAACATGATTGCAAAAGTTGCTTATTTTAGCTGCCCTTTTTCTCTTCAATTAGTTGGTGACAAAGTTCCTGCTGATATAAGATTAACTTCTATCAAATCTACTACTCTAAGAGTCGACCAGTCAATTCTCACAGGTAAGTTATGTATTGGAAGGTCATTGAATTACTGAAGTCAGCCTCAGATCCCGTGCTTAATAGACTCAACTCTTACCCCACTGTCCTATGATAATCCTATCTTTTTTTTTTTAATCCTCATCAGAGGACATTTTATCCATTTTTTGTTCCGATAGAGTGGGAGGGAGAGAGAGAGAGAGAAAAACATCAATGTGAAAGGGACACACTGAGTGGCTGCCTCCTGCACAACCCCAACCAGGGCCAGGGACAAACTGCAACTGAGGTCTGTGCCCTTAGCGGGAACCAAACCTGGGTCTCTCTGGACCGCAGGCGGATGCTCTAACTGCTGAGCATAACTGGCCAGGGCTGATAATCCTCTCTTAATTCTCTCTAAGGTATTTATTTCTTAAGTCTTTATTATTAGACTTTTTGCCAACATATGGGGTTTTAAGATATTTTTTAAAAATTAACGTGGATTCCATCTCATAAGATCTCTATTTATCTTTAAATTTTTGATAAAATTAGTTTTCACCAAAAATCACCATATGTTTTTACCATTTTTAAAAGGTTACAAATTCTTTCATTAATAGAGGTTAATCTTACAGGAGTGTGTTGTCTGTTTTGTGGAAAGTGAATCAATTAGTTATTTTAGTCTTTTTCCAGGCTGAAAAAAGGGCTCTAGGGCTGTAATTTTTTTCGTTAGGTGAGTGCTAATCTCACATCTAACATACTTTGCAATAATCAAATGTACAGTTACCAAAAGTTAGCACTCCCAAAATGATGAATGTTTTACAGCCTAAAGTTTGCACACTCAGATTTGGGATTGTTTGGAACATTTCCCCGTTTTTGTTTAATAAAGGCACAGAGTAGGGTGGAGGGTTCATAGTAACCGGAAGTAAGGTGGTTAGAAGATTGACTTAAACACAATGCTAACCTGAGTTAAATAGAAAATAAACATAAAATCCAAAAATTATCAAGATTTATCTGATTATCAGTTTTGAAAAGCAACTGATGTCATAGAGGTGGTAATGTAGTAACCTCGGTTCTTTATTTTTTGTTTCTTTATGAACTGCTTATCTACTAAAACTCTCATTAGCAGCAACAAGCTGAAAGCTGATTAAGCCATAAAATGTTGGGAAATTAGGTTGTATATACGAAATTCTCATAGTATACCTACAGAAATAATTACCATTTTAAAACTTACACTTTCTTGAATGTCATTTTTTTTGTTGTTGTTAATCCTCACCCGAGGACATTTTTCCATTTTTTGTACAGATAGAGTGGGAGGGAGAGAGAGGAAGAGAGAGAGAGAAACATCGATGTGAAAGGGACACATCGAGTGGCTGCCACCCACACGACCAACCAGAGCCGGGGACAAACTGCAACCGAGGTACATGCCCTTAGCGGGAACCGAACCCGGGTCTCTCTGGACCACAGGCGGATGCTCTAACCGCTGAGCCAAACCGGCCAGGGCTTGAATGTCATTTTTTGATGAATAATTATACTCTAGTTTTAGGCTAGGTTGAGGAACCAGATTCTTTTTTGTCAAATATCGAAGTGCTGTAAAGTAAAGTTGGAACTAAATTCAGCGAGACATTGTAAAACTTTTAAGAAGTAGTCCTTTCTACCATATGCTCTTTTTAGTGCAGTTGCTGATTGCTATTTTTCAGTTTTGTTTTATTGAAATAGAACAGTCTGGTTAGTACACGCAAATATTTTCTAAAACAGTGTTTTCATTTATCATCTTTTACATTATTGAACAAAAACAGGCTTCCCAGTGGATGATCCTCACTATTCATGTAATGTATCTACAGTTTGTTCAGTTCACTGAAAGTAAATATACTTTTACCTTTATTTAAAAAGTATTGGAGTGTGTGTGTGTATATAGTTACTCCAGAAAATAAAGGTAATTGGCTGGGATTTTACTTCAAATTAATTTCCTTTATTTTGAAATTGTATTAATTTTAATCCTGAATTGCTCTGAAATTAGTTTCCATTACTCGATTTTACTAGTTTACCTCCTTTGAATGAATTGGACCTTTTGATCCCTTTTCTTGAGAGAGGCAGTGGCATGAGAGGATGAGGGTTCCCAGGCTCTGGGTGGGGATTGCACAGACCTAACCATCCCTGTCTCTCACCTGCTTAGGTGAATCTGTCTCTGTCATCAAGCACACTGACCCTGTCCCTGACCCACGAGCTGTCAACCAAGATAAGAAGAACATGCTCTTTTCTGTAAGTACTTAATTTAAAACAATTTTTTTTAAGACATTCTCAGAGTTTTAAGTCTGCAGATGCCCCCCCCCCTTCCTTCAGTGGTCAGCTTTTAGAAAATGTTGGCTATTATTCCAAAGGACATTCATAATCTTCATGGTCAATCTCAGCTGTCAGAAAACATCAGGAACATGTAATAGTGGAATATGTGACCTAGATATCTTGTATTAATTGGCACATTGTTTTTTTTAAATCCTCACTCGAGCGTATGTTTTTCATTGATTCTAGAGAAAGAGGGAGGGAGAGGACATCAATCTGTTGCCTCCCAGATGTTCCTCGACCTAGGACCAAAACTGAAACCTTACCCCTGACCTGGAATCAACCCTCCGTGCAAGGGATGATGCTTTAACCAACTGAGCCACACTGGCCAGGGCTCAATTGGCAAGTTTTTGAGGATTAAAATTTAAAAATTGGCCTGCCAGTGTGGCTCATCCCATGGACTAAGAGGTCCTGTTTCGATTTCCCATCAGGGCACATGCCCAGGTTGTGGGCTTGATCCCCAGAGTGGGGTGTGCAGGAGACAGCCAATCAGTGTTTCACATTGGTGTTTCTCTCTCCCCCTCTGCCATCCTCTCTATCTAAAAATCAATAAAGCCTTGACCATTTTGTCTTAGCAGTTAGAGCATCGGCCTGCAGACCAGAGTCCCAGGTTCAGTTGCCCTTGCGGTTTGTCCCAGACCCCGGTTGGGGTTGTGTGGGTGGCAACCACTCGATGTGTGTTTCTCACATCGATCTTTCTCTCTCTCTTTATCCCTCCCTCCTTCCCTCCCTCTCTCCCGCTCTGTCTGAAAATGGGTGCAAAAGTGTCCTCGAGTGAGGATTTAAAAAAAAAAAAATCAGCCCTGGCCTGTTTGGCTCAGCGGTTAGAGCATCAGCCTGCGCTTCCGAGAGACCCGGCTTCGGTTCCCGCTAAGGGCACATACCTCGGTTGCGGTTTGTCCCCAGCCCTGGTTGGTCGTGTGGGTGGCAGCCACTCAATGTGTCCCTTTCATGTTGATGTTTCTCTCTCTCTCTCTCTCCCTCCCTCCCACTCTGCCTGAACAAAAAATGGAAAAATGTCCTTGGGTGAGGATAAAAAAAAAATCAATAAAAACATATTTAAATTTTTTTTTAACAAATCAGGTCAAACATCTTTAAACTATCTGTAAATGTAGTAGAAAAGTAGATTTATTTGGAAAAGGCTTAGACTATAAAGGGTGTTTTTTAAATTGATGTGGGTGTTATCTGTATGAGTTCACAATAAAAAGGTGTGTGTTCAGACAGGACAAATGTGGCAAACCATTAATAATTGGTGAGTCTGGGTGAAAAGTCAAATGACTATTGTACTATTTCAATTTTCTGTTTAATTTTTTCAAAATAAAAAGTTAGGAATTTATAGATTTTGTTTGTTTGGAATTTAAAATATTTCAAGTGGTGGGATTTTATGGGTTAGTATGGAGCCTAAACACCCACAGTAAGTACAGTACTATCAAGTTACAATGAAAATAACAAAGCCATGTCGTGCCAACACTGGTAATTGAAGTGAGGTATGGAGAGAACTCTCTTGAGTTCATTGATTTTGGATTGCCAGTGCTTGAGTGGAGGTGGTCAAGGGAGCCCATGGTGCTGGTTGCCTTTCTTATTAGTGATGAAAGTAGAGGGGAGGTTGATTTGGAGCCAGAGGTAGAGAATGTTTAGGGTTTAGAGCTGTATAGAGTTCGAAAAAATTGAGAACGCAAAGGGGTTAGAGCCAGCCCTGCTCCAGCCCAAAGCTAGTCTGAGAGCCAGGTTCAGTGTTGTGAATAGAGATCCAGGTGGGTCAGTGTAGAGCTGCTCTGGGGAGAGTAGGTACCACATGAAATGAGTATCAGGGAGAGATGTATCACACAGCCTGCATGAGTTATTGCTCGTTATCAAAATTGGATGGCTGGTTCTCTAGTAAAGATCCACATGAGTCTGAGTTTACTAGTCAGTATTTAAGTTGGGAATGGTGTTCATTTGTAACCGATTCTCCTGTTTCTGTACTAGGGTACAAACATTGCTGCTGGCAAAGCCATGGGAGTGGTGGTGGCAACTGGAGTTAACACTGAAATTGGCAAGATCCGGGATGAAATGGTTGCAACAGAACAGGAGAGAACACCCCTCCAGCAAAAACTAGATGAGTTTGGGGAACAGCTTTCCAAAGTCATCTCCCTTATTTGCATCGCAGTCTGGATCATAAACATTGGGCACTTCAATGATCCAGTTCATGGAGGCTCCTGGATCAGAGGTGCTATTTACTACTTTAAGATTGCAGTGGCCCTGGCTGTAGCAGCCATTCCTGAAGGTCTGCCTGCTGTCATCACCACCTGCCTGGCCCTTGGAACTCGTAGAATGGCAAAGAAAAATGCCATTGTTCGAAGCCTCCCTTCCGTGGAAACCCTTGGTTGTACTTCTGTTATCTGCTCAGACAAGACTGGTACACTTACAACGAACCAGATGTCTGCCTGCAGGGTAAGTGGGAGTAATTTAAGAATTCTGTTGGTTGTTTATTGATCCTAAAATATGCCCTTGTGCCATCAAAATCTTTGATTTATAGTTTGATACGTTTTTCTAGAACTAAAGCAATAGAATGAGCCCTGGCCGTTTGGCTCAGCGGTTAGAGCATCGGCCTGCGGTCCGGAGAGACCCGGGTTCGGTTCCCGCTAAGGGCACGTACCTCGGTTGCAGTTTGTCCCCGGCCCTGGTTGGTCGTGCGGTGGCAGCCACTCGATGTGTCCCTTCACATCGATGTTTCTCTCTCTGTGTCTCTTCCTCTCTCTCCCTCCCGCTCTATCTGTACAAAAAATGGAAAAATGTCCTCGGGTGAGGATAAAAAAAAAAAAAAAGAAAGAAAGAAATAGAATGATACAGCTGAGTTAAGTTTTTTCATATAATTTAGTTCTTATAAATTTTATGTAAACAATTTTGTAGAAGTCAAAATATAATTTTCCAACAGCTATACTACTCGTACAAATATTTAGTGGACACATGTCAAAGATTCTGTCTGGCTCAATAATTAATGAGGGAATCAGTAAGATGGCCAGACTGCTGGTTACAAAAGCATTTGAGGAAGTGCTCAATATTAGAATTGCTGTTAGATTGCAAAACCTGGTTAATATCCTATGGGGCAATAAAACTAGGTTGTCTTTTCAATAGGACACAAATCCACCAGCCCTTAATTAGTAAATAGCTTAGTGAAACACTGTTTCATTTTTCCAGAACACTAAATCTTTGAGTGGGCCTGTTAGGTAATGCTGAGCAACACTGAAAGGACATGCAGCCGTCTGCTTGGTCTTCTTGTCTCCAAGTTTGGGAAAACGATTTTTTTAGCTTTGGAAATTGTTTTTGTTTTAATACAGTTAAACCCTCTGAATCTTTCTTTTAATATATATATTTTTATTGTTGACAGTATTACAGATGTCCCCTTTTACCCACCCATCCCTTCACCCAAACCCTCTGAATCTTTATCTTGCCAAATTTAAATTCATAATGTTTAAATACAAATACCCCCAACTCTTTATGGTGTTCAAACCCAGATTTAGAATAAATGGACAGGTGTTTATTTTGGGGAGAGAAAAGAAATTTCATGTTACCTATTTAGTATTCCCCCAACAAACTTCTTAAACTTAGCCTGAAAGTTTTTAATTCCTCGGAATAGACCTTTCTATCCATGAAAGTAAGCAGTGTGTGCAGTTGTAACCTTTAAAATTTTTAATTTCAAAGTTTTAGTAGCAAATCAGATTTCAAAGTATAAAATAGAGGCTATAATAAAATTTGTTTTGTTCTTATATTTTTCCTTAAATTGTTTAAAATGTTTTCTTCTATTAAAGAAACAATCTGTCTCTCTGTTCTGTTTCACCTCAGCACAGAAAGCTGACGGTAATCAGTATTCTATAGGAGTTTCTTGCAGTGGATTGCATAACTGCCCTTGACCTAGGAATACTTTCATCATGCGGTTCCTAAGTGGTTTACTTGCTTACAATCTAAAATGCCAAAGGGCATTCAGATTTAGTTAACGTGCAGCAGAATTCTGAATGTCTTAAATATTTTGGACTCTGTTATAGACCCAAAGAGTTTGACTGTCTATAAATAGTATTAAAGAAATGGCATGGTGTTTAATAATAATACTGCCAACTTGGTTTGCTGTTAGTGCAGTTAATTTGTTTTTCCCTTGCGACTTTATTTGAATAACATGGGAATCCTGCTCAAGAGGTTAGAAAATGAAGGCTCTGAGAAGCTGTGACGTGTCTGAGGGTCACACAACTTGTTATTTTTTTTTTTCTTTTAATCCTCACCCAAGGATATTTTTCTATTTATCTTCAGATAGAGTAGGAGGGAGAGAAAGGGAGAGAGAGAGAAACATCGACGTGAGAAGGACATCGAATGGTTGCCTCCTGCATGACCCCAACCAGGGCTGGGGACGAACCACAACCAAGGTATGTGCCCTTGGCCGGAATCGAACCCATGACTCTTTGGTCTGCAGGCCAACACTCTAACCACTGAACCAAACTGGCCAGAGCTAAAAATTTCTTTTTTGATAGAGTGGGAGGGAGGGAGGGGGAGACATACACAAACATACCCTATCTACCTATCTACCTACCTACCTACCTAGGCACTAGGGATCGACCTGCAAGCCAGGTAGGTGCTCTTGACCAGGAGTCAGACCTGAGACCCTTCAGTCTGAGTCCATCTCTCTAACCGCTGAGCCAAGCCGGCCAGGGAAGTGTCACACAACTTTTAATACAAGGGTTAAGTTGGGTTTTCTTGTAGGAAACACTGGTAGTTAAACCTGATCCTCTTTCTTCCACTCAGTTGTATAACCTTGAGCATATTCTTTAATCAAACTGGTCCTTTGTTTCCTCTTCTTTAAAATGTCAAACATCTTTGGAAAGAGCCTTATGACAAGCCTCCTTTTTTAGGTATTTTATATATTTTTAAAAAATTGTAGGAGTCGGTAAACTTGTACATGTTACCTTGGAAATTAGACTTTTCTTCATTTGACATGCTGATATATGTGTTTGAACTAGAAGTTTTAAATCCAATTATATACTTTGATTTAAAACAAAAAACAAAAATATTTTGGCCCTAGCCAGTCTGACTCAGTGGTTAGAGCATCGGCCCACGGACCGAAGGGTCACAGATTCGATTCCAGTCAAGGACATGTGCCTGGGTTTCAGGGTTCTCTTTCTGGCCCTGGTTGGGATTGTGCAGGAGGTAACATATAGATATGTCTCTCTCACATCGATGTTTCTTTCTCTTTCTCTCTCTCCCACTCTCTCTGAAGATAAATGTAAAACTATCCTCAGGTGAGGGTTAAAAAAGTATAAAATCAGTGAAAATTTTTTTATAAGTATGTGCTATATAACAAGCAAATCTTAAGAGACAAAATTATTTTAAAATAAAGATGAGCCTGGCTGGTGTGGTTCACTGGTTGAGCATCAACTCATGTACCAAGAGGTCGCCAGTTCAATTCCCAGTCAGGGCACATGCCCAGGTTGTGGGCCCAATCCCCAGTGGGGGGCATGCAGGAGATGGCCGATCAATGTCTCCATCTCTCTCTTCCTCTACTTTCCTCTCTAAAATCAGTGAAGGAAAAATATTTTAAAATGAGTTTATTTTCTTTTTCTTTTTAATCCTCACTCGAGGACATTTTTTCATTTTTTGTTCAGATAGAGTGGGAGGGAGAGAGAGAGAGAAACATCGACGTGAAAGGGACACATCAAGTGGTTGCCACCTGCACGACCCAACCAGGGCCGGGGACAAACTGCAACCAAGATATGTGCCCTTAGCAGGAACTGAACCCGGGTTTCTCTGGACCGCAGGCCGACGCTCTAACCACTGAGAAAAACTGGCCGGGGCATGAGTTGATTTTCTTATTGAATATGAGTTGGGATTCTCTGAAAAAATGTTTTAAAAGCATGATGTGGTTCTGTTTTCCATGAGTTTTAAATTCCTTATTGTAAAGTGGTTTGATCATATTCTTGCTCATATTTGAGAGAGATTTGGGTATGATAGAATATAGTTGAAGTGTCACTATGTGTTTGTTTGTGCCCCGCCCCTTAAGAGGTTTTACAGTTTCTATTTGCAATGAAAACAAAAATCTAAATGTCAATTTTTCTGTCATCCCATGCACCAAAAGGCTGCTGGTTCAATTCCTGGTCAGGGTACAGGCCCAGGTTGTGCACTCAGTCCTGGTGGGGGGCCGTGCAGGAGGCTGCAGATTGATATTTCAATGTTTCTCTTTCTCCCTCTCTCTTCCTCTAAAAATCAGTAAAAATATTTTTTTAAAAAGGAAGAAATTAGCTTTGTCACCTTACTAACTTATAAAATTAAGAATTCTTTAAGTAAGCTTCCACCTGTATTATCTTGCTAACATCAGTCTATTCGGTTCTGCAGGCTCTTTACTGTATACATATAGTTAGGTACCTTTGCGGAAAATTGGCTATTGCCATGATGAAAATAAGTGGAAAGGACAAGAGAAGCATTTTGTCTTACTTTACTCAGGGAATGTTGATGCAACTCTGAAATGTGAGTTTATTCTTCAGAAGCTTTTACTCTTAGCTCACAGGCAGGACTACCTAATACACGCCTTCTCAGCCAGCCATTTGAAATTTGGAATGCTGAGCATTCTAGAGCACTGCTTTGACCCATGGTCCTCCTAGCTCGGGTTTCATATGGATTGTCTTCGTCTTTGGTGCCACTGCTGTTTTTGTTTGTTTGTTAATGGTTACTTAGGTTATTGTATATACATACAGGAGAGTCTTTTTTTTTAATCCTCACCTGAGGACATTTTTGCATTTCTCTTTCTTTAGAGTGGGAAGGAGGAAGAGAGAGAGAAACATCGATGTGAGAGAGACACATCAAATGGCTGCCACCCACATGACCCCAACTGGGGCCGAGGTACATGCCCTTAGTGGAAACTGAACCCAGATCTCTCTGGTCCGCGGGCCAATGCTCTAACCGCTGAGCCAAACCGGCCAGGGCTGCTACTTATTTTTTTATTCAGCACCTCAGTGATGCTGTTTCTCAAATTGTTAGGTGAAGAAGGGAAGCAATCTTAAATGGTCTCTAGTTGG
This sequence comes from Molossus molossus, assembly GCF_014108415.1. Taxonomy (NCBI): domain Eukaryota; kingdom Metazoa; phylum Chordata; class Mammalia; order Chiroptera; family Molossidae; genus Molossus; species Molossus molossus. The sequence goes on along the minus strand of NW_023425358.1, from coordinate 34,065,740 downwards.
AATAAGGGAGAGTTCTGATGCTGAGCTTCAGTTAATGTCATTAAAATTGTTTTTCTTAAATAAGAAAGACTTTTTGTCTTAGCAGAGACTGTATTTTTTTTCCTCTAGCATATTTTTTGTACCTTTTCAATACTTAATGGTTTTTTTCTTTCTGTAGATGTTCATTCTGGACAAAGTTGAAGGTGATACTTGTGCCCTGAATGAATTTACCATAAGTGGATCAACATATGCACCTGTTGGAGAAGTGTGAGTAAACCCTCCTATCATTTAAAGGATTCATTATGCCAGTTTGGTACTTATATAGACTTCCAGTGTGTCTAGAAAAGTTAAGACAGCTTTCTGAATGTGGCTTATGGCATCAGTTATTAGAGTAGTAAGTTTTGGTACACTTCTTAAATATATATATACCTTTACCTACTTTTTCTTTTTTTTTTTTATCCTCACCCGAGGACATTTTTTGTACAGATAGAGTGGGAGGAAGGGAGGGAGGGAGGGAGGGAGAGAGAGAGAGAGAGAGAGAGAAGACATCGACGTGAAAGGGACACATCGAGTGGCTACCACCCGCACGACCAACCAGAGCTGGGGACAAACTGCAACTGAGGTACATGCCCTTAGTGGGAACCGAACCTGGGTCTCTCCGGACCGCAGGCCGACGCTCTAATCGCTGAGCCAAACCGGCCAGGGCTACTTTTTCTTTTTTAATTTTTTTTTTCTTTATGATTTTAGACAGAGAGAGGAAGATGAGAGGGAGGGAGGGAGAAACATTGATGAGAGAAAACATTGATTGGCCGCCTCCTGCATGCCCTCCACTGGGGATCAGGCCCACAATCTGGGCTTGTGCCCTGACCAGGAATTGAACCAGCGACTTTTTGGTGCCTGGGTCTACACTAAAACACTGAGCCACACTGGCTGGGCCACTTTTTCTTTTTAGAACGAGGGAAACATTGATTTGTTATTCCACTTATTTGCACATTCATTGCATGCTTCTTTTGTGTTTCCTGACCATGGATTGAACCCACAACCTTGGTGTATGGGATGATGCTCTAACCAACAGAGCTACCCAGCCAGGGCAATTTTTGTACATCTGAAAGGGAAAGCACAAGTTATAAGCCAATGACCTTTTTCATCTTATTGAGCTCCCATTTGAAGCATGCATTTTTAAGGGGGGTTTCCATTTGTCTTTATTGATACCAGTGGTGGAGGAATTTTATGAACTAAGGGTTTCTGGTCTTTACCAATTGATTCTTGATGTCAGAGACGCAGTCTGTTGTCTCCAGCATCAGCTTTCTAATAGCCATCACTCAAATTCTTTTGAATATTTTCCAGTCTGTTGTCCACAAAATTCTATTTATATTATTAAATAATTAAATAAAGGTCAACAGAGATAACCACACTGTGCTTTAAGAGTGTTTTTCCTTTTGATAGGTATAAAGATGATAAACCAGTGAAATGTCATCAATATGATGGTCTTGTAGAATTGGCAACAATTTGTGCTCTTTGTAATGACTCTGCTTTGGATTACAATGAGGTAAGGCTCCTCAGAAATGAGCAACTAGACCCGACTGTTCCTAATCAAGGGTGGGGTGGGTAGGAGAAAATTCAGCCTTCCTTCCTCCCTTTTGAAAGTAAGGGTTCCTGATTTTATTTCCCCTTTCCATTCAAGATTCTATCTCTATAAGAGTCAGCACGACAGAGCCAAAGAAAGCTGAGAGCCTTTCATATGTCCTGCGACTGAGCATTGCAGTTAACTAAGAGTTGTAGGGTACAAGATGTTCTCATCTGTTTATAGTTCGTTACTATAAATGAACAAAACCCAGGATAGAAAATGTTTTCCTGAATGTATAGGGTATTGATGTTGATTTTTAAGATGGGTTATCTTATATCTTTGAGGGCAATCTGAGGCTTAGAGGATTGTTTTAATGACATTGAAGATAAAATAATAAAATTTAACTAGCAGAAAACTTTTTTACTTTCTTTTTTATTATAAACAGTGAGGTAAGTCCTTTGATTTCTAAAAGGCAATCCAGCCTCCATCAGAAACAGAATGTAAACCATGTAGATAAATAATGACATGGAATTATAGATACTGTTTGGAAACTTTATATGAATACTGTGATTAGTAGCTTCTTACAGTTAAGGGAAATAAAAAACCTAATTATTAGAATAAGATGAGATGCATACCTGTGCTTTGAGTATATTTTTATCTGGATTATGTGCTCCAGAGTAGGAAAAAAAAGGCAGCCCACAGAATATTGATGTGTAGTGGAGGACAGGTTGTCCTCCTATGGAAGTCTCTATTAAAGACAAGTGTACTTGTTTACTACTTTTCCCTTTTTGCACTTTGTGTCCTTGACCAATATAGGCAAAGGGTGTGTATGAGAAAGTTGGAGAAGCTACAGAGACCGCTCTCACTTGCCTGGTAGAGAAGATGAATGTATTTGATACTGAATTGAAGGGTCTTTCTAAAATAGAACGAGCGAACGCCTGCAACTCGGTCAGTATTAGAACTTGGTATATTATTCATACTGCCCCTCATTCGTACCACATATTTACTTTCTTGCTATCTTAGACAACCAATTATCTCCCTCATCTCCTCAAACTTGCAGTGTCTTCTTTCCCATATTCACTGTCAGGTAAAATGATCCAGCTGTGTATCTGAAGAAAATAAATCAGTAAATAATTTCCACATGCAGCCATCTTTTCCCTTGGTGCTGTGAAGGACTGTCCTGCTCCTAGCAGAAGCCCCAACATCTCTCCTGCGTTACCAATTTTCCATCTGCTGGATCTTCTTCAGCATGGGAGAAATAATAGTACAATTTTTAGCATAAAGCTTTCTTTTGACTTTATTTCCCTCTTCAGCACCCTAATTCTAATAGTACATCTAAAGTACATGGCCCTGGCCGGTTTGGCTCAGCGGTTAGAGCGTCCGCCTGCGGTCCGGAGAGACCCGGGTTCGGTTCCCGCTAAGGGCACGTACCTCGGTTGCAGTTTGTCCCCGGCCCTGGTTGGTCGTGCGAGTGGCAGCCACTCGATGTGTCCCTTTCACATCGATGTTTGCCTCTCTCTCTCTTCCTCTCTCTCCCTCCCACTCTGTCTGTACAAAAAAGGAAAAATGTCCTCGGATGAGGATTAAAAAATAAATAAATAAATAAAGTACATGAAGCAGCGCTGGCCGGTTTGGCTCAGCGGTTAGAGCGTCAGCCCCCCGATCAGAGAGACCCGTTCAGTTCCCGCTAAGGGCACGTACCTCTGTTGCAGTTTGTCTCAGGCCTTGGATGAGGTCGTGTGGGTGGCAAGCAGTCAGTGTGTCTCTCTCACATTGATGTTTCTTTCTCTCTTCCTCCCTCTCTCCCTCCTGCTCTATCTGAAGATAAATGCAAAAATGTCCTCCGGTGAGGATTACAAAAAAAGGACGTGAAGCAAAAACTGACAAAAATAAGAGGAAAAGTAGACAAATCCACAGTTAGAGTTTGAAACTTTAATACACCTCTCTTAATAATTGATAGAAGAAGCAGGTGAAAATATCAGTAAGGATATGGAAGATTTGAACAACACTGTAAATACTTCACATAATTCTTATTATGCTACTTGTAATGTGCACTTTAAATACATAAGGGGAACATTCACCAGAATAAACCGTATAGCTGGTCCATGAAACAAGACTTAACAAATTATGCAGACAGTTGCTGACCACAGTAAAATTAAATTAGAAATCAATAACAAAGATAACAAGCAAATTCCCCAAATATTTTGAAGCTAAACAACACTTTTTTAAACTTTTTTTTAAAATCCTCACCCGAGGATATTTTTCCATCTATTTTCAGACTGGGGGGTAGAAACATCAATATGTCACATCAATTGGTTGCCTCCCCCATGACCAGGGGACCAAGGCCAGAACCACAACCGAGGTATATGCCCTTGACCAGAATCAAACTTGAGACTCTTCATTCAGTCCATGGGCCGAGGCTCTAACCAGTAAGCCAAACTAACTGGGCTAACCAACACTTTTAAAAATAATCCTGGGTAAAAGAAGAAACCATGGTGGAAATTAGAAAATACTTTGAACTGAACAATATTGAAAACACACCATATGAAAGTTTGGAGGATGCAGTCAAAACATTGTTTTAAGGGAAAGGTATAGCTTTAAGTGTACATATTAGAAAAAAAGGTTAAAAATCAATAAATATAAGCTATCTGAAGAAAGAAACAGCAGGATCAGGAAACTATTATGAACAATTCTATGCAGATAATTTTTTTTTTTTTTTTTTTTTATCCTCACCCGAGGACACTTTTTCATTCTTTGTTCAGATAGAGCAGGAGGGAGAGAGAGAGAGAAACATCGATGTGAAAGGGACACATCGAGTGGCTGCCACCCGCACGACCAACCAGGGCCGGGGACAAACTGCAACCGAGGTACATGCCCTTAGCGGGAACCGAACCCGGGTCTCTCCGGACCGCAGGCCAACGCTCTAACCGCTGAGCCAAACCGGCCAGGGCTCTATGCAGATAATTTGACAAACCCCTTCACAACTTTCTAAACTAATAAGAAAAGTGAAATAATCCTGAATCTGTTAAGTTAATTGAATATAATTCAAATTCTACCCTCACAAAAATTCTCCATGCTAAAATAAATAGGTACTAGGGATGCCATGTATAATATGATGACTACAGCTAATATTGATCTATGATATATAGAAAATTTATTGAGAGTAAACCCTAAGAGTTCTCACAAGGAGAAAAAATTTACTTTTTTCTTCTTTCTCTTTTATTGAATCTATGAGTTGATGGATATTAGCAGAACATATTGTGGTAATCATTTCACATATATGTAAATCAAACCATTGTGCTATATACCTTACCCTTACATAGTAATGTATGTCAATTATTAATAAAACTGGAAAAAAAATTGAACAGAGTATTTGAAGAGCTACAGGATAATATCAAATAGGTTAACATATATGGTACTGAAATCCTAGAAGGAGAAGAGAAAAAGAGGAAGCAGAATAAATGTTTATTAAAAAAACAGCCCTGGCCGGTTTGGTTCAGTGATTGGAGCGTCGGCCTGCGGTCCCGAGAGACCCGGGTTTGGTTCCCGCTAGGGGTGCGTGCCTCGGTTGCAGTTTGTCCCCGGCCCTGGTCGGTTGTGCGGGTGGCAGCCACTCGATGTGTCCCTTTCACGTCGATGTTTCTCTCTCTCTCTCTCTTCCTCTCTCTCCCTCCCACTCTACCTGAACAAAAAAAAATGGAAAAATGTCCTCGGGTGAGGATAAAAAAATAAAATAAAAAAATTCTCCATGCTAAATTCTGCCAAACACTTACGAAATAGTTTTACACAGACTATGAGAAAAAGTAAAATGATAACCTCATTTGATGAAGCCACAGGTAGCAAAACCTCACCTGGACATGATTTTTTAAAAAGGAAGCTATAAACTAATATATAATTTTAAAAAATATTTATTGCCCTAACTGGTTTGGCCCAGTGGTTAGAGTATCGGCCCACAGACCAAAGAGTAGCAGGTTCAGTTCCAGTCAAGGTCACATACCTTGGTTTTGGTTCGGTCTCCAACCCTGGTTGGGTCGTGTGGGAGGCAACCAATCAATGTATCTCTCTTGCATCGATGTTTTTCCACTCTCTCTCTTGCTCTTGCTCTTTCCCTCCCTCCCTCTCTTACACTTGATCTAAAGATAAATGGAAAAAATCTCCTCGGGTGAGAATTTTAAAAATAATAAATTTATTGATTAATTTTAGAGAAACATCGATTTGTTATTCCACTTATTCATTGCATTCATTGATTGATTCTTGTTTGTACCCTGACCAGAAATCAAATCCACAACCTTTGGCTTATCGGGACAACACTCTAACCAACTGACCTACCTGGCCAGGGCCCAAACTAATATTTTTAATAGAGATGTAAAGAGTCTCAACACAACATTCTCAGATCAAATCTAATCATATATTAGATCTGTAACATGTTGCCCTAGCTGGCGTAGTTCAGTGGTTAGAGCACTGGCCCATACACCAAAGGGTCACAGGTTTAATTTCTGGACAAGGGCACATACCTGGGTTGCAGGTTCCATCCCTGGTCCTGAGGTGTATGGGGGAGGCAACCAATAGATATATATGTCTTTCACGTTGATGGTTTTCTCTCTCTCCTTCCGCTCCCCCCCTGAAAATCAATGGAAAAAATATCCTTGAGTGAGGATTAACAACAACAAAAACTGTAACATGTTGTTTAAGCAGAATTACAACTGCAAGGCTAGCTTAACATTCAAAGGTGAATCAGTGTCGTGGCAATGGTGGATGGTACTAAGCCACTTTGTCTGCCAGATCTGTGGTTCGTTGGTGTGATTAAATCACTTGGCTTGAAGACAGCTTCACAAAGACTGACATTTAGAATTGTTTGATTCCAGACCTGTAACTACCTAACAAAGGGAAACAAGTAGCATCATAGAGCTCAGAAGTGCGTTGACTATAATGACCACCACAAATAAGGACAGGACTGTATATTTTGTTTTGACAATTGTCTGTTACTATATCCCCATTGCCTGTCATATAATAGGTACTGAGTGAATATTTGTTGAACAAGTGAAAGATTTACAGAATCATCATCCAATAGTATTCTATATACGTTCTCTTCATAGGTCATTAAACAGTTGATGAAAAAAGAATTTACTCTAGAGTTTTCACGCGATAGAAAATCAATGTCGGTTTATTGCACACCAAACAAGCCAAGCCGGACATCGATGAGCAAGATGTTTGTGAAGGCAAGTACATCAGATTGCAATTGGGATGTTCTTGCCAGGGTTAGGATCCTGGATGAGCCAGTAAATAAAATTGTTGACCTAAATCTGTAACATTTCCAGGGTGCTCCTGAAGGTGTCATTGAGAGGTGTACCCACATTCGAGTTGGAAGTACTAAAGTCGCTATGACCCCTGGAGTCAAGCAGAAGATCATGTCTGTCATTAGGGAATGGGGTAGTGGCAGCGACACACTGCGATGCCTGGCTCTGGCCACTCATGACAACCCACTGAGAAGAGAAGAAATGAACCTTGAGGACTCTGCCAACTTTATTAAATACGAGGTTAGCTCATGAAAAGTTTCTTTCCCCACACCCTGTACATTCATTGTGTTTAAACAGCACTCCTTCGGTAAAAGGTCAAATGAGTCTTGCTTTTGCCAACAAAGAGGTGTGGTTATATTTCTGCAGGCCAAATGCAACACCGTTATAATCTAGGTTACTGCTTCAAACATATAGTTAACAATTTAAAACAAGTGTATTACTTTCAAAGTAAAATTACCAAGACTTGAGCTAAATTTGTAAAACCTGTTTTGCAACATGAAAATTAAGATATTTTAAAAATTGGGAATATTTTTAAAACGTTTATTAGTTATCAAAGGTTAAAATATCCAGGTTGAAAGACTACTTTCCGCTCGTAGTAGAATTCTGTCATATTAGTTATGTGACTTCCTGATGCATTGAATGGAAGGAACAAGGAACAAATTACGGTACTATGGAGCACTAAAGGGGCTTATATCAAAATGCTCTTTATTCCTCAGAATGGTTTTTCTCGTTTCAGAATATTATCATCGTGAAAGTTAAAGTGATTTGATAACAAGAATGTAGCGATGTTTTTAATCGTTTCCTATTTATTGGAATTAATACTATTCATTAGATTTCAATCTTGTGTGTATATAAATCTTAGATAAAAGAGTCAGAGTTAACAAAATCTAGCATAAGAAAATGCAGAAACCTTAGTTCTTAATGTATAATTAGCCTTGTTTTACACTAGGGGAAAAACCTGAATTTCCTGTTTTAAGATAAGGTGATTCTTTTGTGCAGACCAATTTGACTTTCGTTGGCTGTGTGGGCATGCTCGACCCTCCAAGAATTGAAGTTGCCTCTTCTGTGAAGTTGTGCCGGCAGGCAGGCATCCGGGTCATCATGATCACAGGAGACAACAAGGGCACTGCTGTGGCCATTTGTCGCCGCATTGGGATCTTTGGGCAGGACGAGGATGTGACGTCAAAGGCTTTTACAGGTCGGGAATTTGATGAGCTCAATCCTTCAGCCCAAAGAGATGCCTGCTTGAATGCCCGCTGTTTTGCTCGAGTTGAACCTTCCCACAAGTCTAAAATTGTAGAATTTCTTCAGTCTTTTGATGAGATTACAGCTATGGTGAGTATCTTTGGACATGTACAGATTTTGACCATTAAATTTTTAGTGATAGCTCCCAGATTTGTAGTTTCTGGGCTATTTCTCTAGGACTTTGTTGGCCAGTAGTTAGCATGCTGTGTTGCATGCAGGGAGTATTCTAGAGAAGTTTAAGAACTAGCAGTACCTGCTGAATCTGTCACAGGGGAAGTACTTAGCAGAATTGGGTTCCCTTTCAGACTGGGGATGGTGTGAACGACGCCCCTGCTCTGAAGAAAGCCGAGATCGGCATTGCCATGGGCTCTGGCACCGCAGTGGCTAAAACTGCCTCTGAGATGGTCCTGGCCGATGACAACTTCTCCACCATTGTGGCTGCCGTGGAGGAGGGGCGGGCCATCTACAACAACATGAAGCAGTTCATCCGCTACCTCATCTCCTCCAACGTGGGAGAAGTTGTCTGGTGGGTCCCTAAGACAAGTCATTGGTATTTCTTTAATTAAAATCAGTTTGTGGTAGCCAGTTTTCCAGATTTGTTCTTCCTATGGCAGCAGCTTTGGTCTCTGGGCACGAGGTGGGAGGGAAGATGAAGGAATCCCTTGTGAAGGAAGAGGGCTATCTGTGGCTACCTTTATTTTTTTTTTTTTATCCTCACCCGAGGACATTTTTTCTATTTTTTGTTCAGATAGAGTGTGGGAGGGAGAGAGAGAGAGAGAAACATCGACGTGAAAGGGACACATCGAGTGGTTGCCACCCACACGACCCAACCATGGCCGGAGACAAACTGCAACCGAGGTACATGCCCTTAGCGGGAACCGAACCCGGGTCTCTCAGGACCGCAGGCCGACGCTCTAACCGCTGAGCCAAACCGGCCAGGGCTGTGGCTACCTTTAACAAATATTTTGAAGCTAAATAACACTTTTAAACTTTTTTTTTTAATCCTTACCCGAGGATTTTTTTTATCTATTTTCAGACTGAGTTTAAATTAACTATATAAAATAACATGAAGTTCTTGGCCTTCTAAAAATTAACTGTAATTTGAAATTTGGTATAATATTTTATGATTGCCAAAAAATGTTATTTCAAGTATCAGTTGTTGCTTCCATTCATTTTTGTTGTTCTTTCTATGGCTGAGGAGGGCATAGTGATGCTATCTGAAAAATTGCCAAAAATAACGTGGGGTCTTCTCTTCTTTCCTTGGGTGGAAACAGTATTTTCCTGACAGCAGCCCTTGGATTTCCTGAGGCTTTAATTCCTGTCCAGCTGCTCTGGGTCAATCTAGTGACAGATGGCCTGCCCGCCACCGCATTGGGGTTCAACCCTCCTGATCTGGACATCATGAATAAGCCACCCCGGAACCCAAAGGAACCCCTGATCAGTGGGTGGCTCTTTTTCCGTTACCTGGCAATTGGCTGTGAGTAGTGTTTTTTTAAATATTGTTGATTTAGAAACAAATTTTTTGTGATCCAAGATTTTGTAAATTCATCTTTTAAAAAGCACAATTTGTTACCAATATTAGGGCAAAAAAATGGAGGCTTTTACAGTTTAATGAACTAACTGCATACCCAATTTACAGTAAAGTCAGGTCCCTGTTTTAAGCATCATCTTTCCTTGGACCTTCATTCACAGAGGTTTTCAGATTGAACCTATGGGCAAAGGGATTCAGGGACGACACAGGCCTTATATCACTAAAATATAAAAACAAAATTCCTTTTCCCTCCGCAAGAAAAGGGACCGACCTTTGTGCTCATCAGCAGTCGTTGGTAAATGCATGGAGCCCGGCCACAGGTCAGACTCTTCTACAGATGTCTCCTTTGTAGACCTCACCACATGCTTCTGACACGGGTGCTGGTTCTCTTCTCCGTTTCATAGGTTAGGAAAGTGAGTTCTGAAGAGGTTAAATAACTTCCCTAGGAGTCCATAGAAAGGTGACTTAAAATGCAGAAAGCACACCCTGGCCTAAGGTGGGCAGACTCTCAGCCAGTCAGTTCCCCTCCAGTGGCAACAGTTTGTCACGTGCCCTTCCAGAGCAGTTCTGGCAAACGGATTTTTATGTCTTTATTTTCTCAAGTGATGGCATGCTGCACAGCCCTGTGTGCTGAACTTCATTTTTTTGTATTTCTCCCTGTTTGGGTGGGGGGTAATTTCCATATCAGTACTTGTAGAGCTAGCTGCCTCTTCCCTGGGCACCAGCGGCCTGCTGCTTTGTGTAATAACTGGGTGAGAGGATGTATGCACTTGTGTCTTTTGGTGGATGCTACCACAGCGAAACATTCGCTGATTCTCAAGTCCCCGTGTTCTCCACTACCCCTTGTTGCTCCTTTGTAATAAATTTACTGAATTAAAAAGTAATGAGGTTGGGGTGAGGATTCCAGAATTACCCTCAGGTATTGCCATGTTGCTCCGTGTTCTACTAACGGCTCCAACAGCCTTTCCAAATAAAGGTTCTGCCAAGGCCTTTGATGAAGCAAATAAACTAGCGTACATCCGATGGTATCAGTTTGCCTAAAAGTCATGGATGGTGTGATGTGGTCCTACCAACGTGGCCTGGCCTTTTGTGGAGGACACATACCTGCAGCCTTAATATGTTTTGGCTGTGGACTAGAGAAGGGCATGGCTAGGGTAAATGTCCTACAAACCCAGCAGGACCAAGTTCTCAAATTCTGGAGCAAAAGTTGCCTGGATCTTCTGCACCACAGACCCTTCTCCTTGCGGAAGTCCTCAGTTCAGCTGTCTTTGCATAGGTGGCTCAGTTACCATTGACATACCTTGTCTTTCCTCTGTCCTGGTGAAGGGCCCACGAGGCACAGCTGCAGTGAATGAAGGCTGCAGGCTGTAGATCCTGTGTGTATCAGCACTGTGATGTTTTTCCCAGGTTATGTGGGCGCTGCTACTGTGGGCGCTGCTGCCTGGTGGTTCATTGCTGCAGACGGCGGTCCAAGAGTGTCGTTCTACCAGCTGGTACGTAAACGCCTTCCTTTCGGTGCCTTGGGTGCGTAGTGTTGTAAGCCCCTCCCAACGGTGTGGTTTGGGTGCCTGTCAGATAATCTTAAGGCTCGGACAATCTGCAGTTACATCAAATACTATTGTGGCCCTGGCCGGTTTGGCTCAGCGGTTAGAGCGTCGGCCTGCGGTACAGGGAGACCCGGGTTCGGTTCCCGCTAAGGGCATGTACCTCTGTTGCAGTTTGTCCCCGGCCCTGGTTGGTCATGCAGGTAGCAGCCACTCGATGTGTCCCTTTCACGTCGATGTTTCTCTCTCTCTCTTCCTCTCCCTCCCGCTCTATCTGAACAAAAATGGAAAAATGTCCTTGGGTGAGGATAAAAAAAAATACTATTGTGAGGGATGCGGCTCTCTGGAAAATGGGGTGAGGTCTTGTGTGGGTCTGTGTTCTGGGCTTAGTGTGGAATTGGTACCTGGACTTGGGAAATGTACTTGACTGATCAGGAACTTGATTGGGCTTTGTTGCAGAGTCATTTCCTACAGTGTAAAGAGGACAACCCGGACTTTGAAGGAGTGGATTGTGCAATCTTTGAATCCCCGTACCCGATGACAATGGCACTCTCTGTTCTAGTAACCATAGAGATGTGTAACGCCCTCAATAGGTCAGTGAGTCTTCTCGGCAAGCTGAGGGAGTCTCCGACAACCAGGGCTCTGGGATTGTGTGTGTGGTGTCATGGTTGGTTGAGGATCACAGGAGAAAAAGGAGAACAAGCACACTGTCTTCTAAAGCGTGAGCGTCGTCATCTCCAGGAAGTGGTGGGAGTGCTTGCCAGGTGTTCCTTAAGAGACAGTGGGGAACAAAAATAGGGACTTTAGTACCCCTGTGTGACATTGCCCACAGGGAAGGAGTTTTTTTCCTTTAGCATTGCCACAAATGGTATCCAATTAAGCCAGTGACAAAAATGGAAATTTCAGAAAGAGCTTAAGTATCAAGGGCAATTGAGCAGCTTTGAGCTCAATGAAATGGAATCTGCTGTGCCGAAGCCTAGATTTAAAATTGGAAGCTTGTCCTATATCTGAACATCTTCCTCAACTTTGCCACAGTAGAAACTTTAGTCAGTATAATTAGGTCAGTGGGTAATACCAAGTTAGCTGCTGCTTATTGAAGCATAGTTCTGAACAGTCTTTGTCACTTGTGACACATGACTCTGTGTCAGGCCTATTTCATGTACCTCTCTCTGCCTTGTGCAGCTTGTCTGAAAACCAGTCTCTGCTGAGGATGCCCCCTTGGGAGAACATCTGGCTCGTGGGCTCCATCTGCCTCTCCATGTCACTCCACTTCCTGATCCTCTACGTGGAGCCCTTGCCAGTAAGCTATGGTGGGGTCTGGGCCGGGGCCTGGCTGCCTCTCCAAGGCTGGGAGCTTGACAAGGCTTCTCTGTTTCAGCTTATCTTCCAGATCACACCGCTGAATTTGACCCAGTGGCTGATGGTGCTGAAAATCTCCTTGCCTGTGATTCTAATGGACGAGACACTCAAGTTTGTGGCCCGCAACTACCTGGAACCTGGTAAAGAGTGTGTGCAGCCCGCCACCAAATCCTGCTCGTTCTCGGCATGCACCGATGGGATTTCCTGGCCGTTTGTGCTGTTCATAATGCCCTTGGTGATCTGGGTGTATAGCACAGACACTAACTTTAGTGATATGTTCTGGTCTTGACTGACAGTTTTACATAAAAGAAGATGTTTAACTTAATCAATTAATTTTTTATTGTTTAAAGCAACTGTCTATTTCTGCTGAATTTTCACATGAACATATTGGCTGGTGAAGGAGGTTTCATACTCTAGATTTTGTTTTTGCTTTTTCTGACTCCAGTGGGGCAAGATTTTCCTTTTTTATACACATAATTAAAGTGTCCATTGACATGTACAGAGAACTAACACTATTTTATGCAAATATTTTTTTGTAGATGAAAAAGCATGTACAGTGTTCTGTTTAATACTCATCCTTGTATAAAAAAAAAAAGTTGAGCCAGCAGACATTGTCAGCAAATTAATTGGCAGCAGATTTTAGGAAATGAATGTGTGTGTGGTTTTTTTTTTTTTTTTTTTTTTTTTCTAAAATGAAATAGCATGTATTGTGTCTTTTGCATGATCATCTGGATTTAATCTGAGATCACAGTCTAATTTTTATTCATAAGCCAATTTTTCTGCACTGGGCAGAGTACTGCTACCTCAGTCAGTATTTTTTGGTTTGCCACTCCCTCACCCCTCTTGGTTCACCCCCACCCCTGCTCGGCTGCTTCTGTAGGATTTCGATGGTTCTGTTTACATCAGTCTTAACAAGAGGTATGCCTGTTCTCGCTTGTGCAGAAAACATCGTTTCAGATTTGATTGACTGGGTTCGTGTCCCCTCACATAGTTTTTAAGGTTATTTATTTAAATGTCTAGTATATTTTATTGTAACAGACATTGTTTTGCCAACATTGCCTATTTCAGTGGCACTTCACAATCTAGCTTAAAAAAATAAAACATTTTAAATGGACAGAAAAATAACTGCCTTGTTTTTAACTCTTAAGTGGCCTAGCTTGAACTATCAACTTTCTCAAGTTCTTAGCTCAGACCTTTAGTTTTACTGTGCTCATGGGGAAGAAGGATCCTGTTCTGCTGCATAGGTAGTTGTAGGAATTTAATTTTTTAATGTATAGGCACTGTCATCTGTGACTCATTTTATGCAAGTTTTCTGCTGGCCTGTTTTAGCCTAGTATAGAGAACATAAGGGCAGGTGTGTGTGTGTGTATGTGCGTGTATGTGTTTTGTAAAATCTGTAAATAGCACATGACCGAATGACATACTGTATAGAACTATTTTTATCTGAATGTGGCCCTAACCACCACCGTCGTACTATGGTGAATGTCTGCGCATGTTCCAGATCAGCCTTACCAACCGTGTATGAGTCATTAACAGTCCTAACTGTGGTGTTTTCCTCCAATGCCTTCCAACATCCATCAACTAATGTGAGTATTCCCTGGAATTCGGATACTTCAGCCTGAAGGTGACTGCCACCAAGTGGCTAGCTGTATGGCACTAACGAGTAAGCCCCTTGTGTCAGGCACTGCTGTGCTGAGGCTGTCCCTGAGAGCAGTGGGCATATGATGTGTGCTACCTGTGCACACGCGGGCCAGGTAGTGCCTAGGACAGGGGCATGGCCAGATGTTGGTCGGGAGGCCTGGAGGAAGAGGAGCTGTTCTGATTTGGTCAGACTGAGGCCGAGGGAGCTGTGCCTTTGCTAGTGCTGCGGTGAGGGTTCACACAAAGTGGTTCTTTCGGTCTTTGTAGCTGCAAGGACTCATCCCAGAACCTTGGTTCATTAAAAAGCAAAAAGCTAGTGAAAGCAAGTAACTGAATCAGTCAACTTACAAATCTGTAGGTACCTTTCTTCACCTTCGGGGTCACATCCTTTGCAGCTGAGACTTGTCTTCTCTCTACAGGGGACATTAAAGCAGTTAGTAGGGCATGGGCTCTGCTTGGCCAGCAGCCAGCCACCCTTGGCGTTAGCCAGGGAGAAGGAGGCATAGGCAGCTATGTATTTGGTGAGCTGGCAGCTTCCTCCCTGTGAAGCCCATGTTCTTGTAAAGGTACTTGGACCCTGGTTGCTGGGCCAGAGGATGTGTTGTAAATGCTGGCAGTTTGGAGAAAGTTAACAGGTATCAGGCAGGACGAGGTGCTGCTGCCAAATCTAAGTGTAAAGAGGCAGAAGTGGACTGTGGAGACTGAGTACAGAGCCCTGCCTGGCTCACTGAGGCCTCTCAGGAAAGGAGGTTGGTTTGCTCGACAGAGGATATAGGGGAGTAGGTTTTGCCAATTTCAGCATCACGAGGGGTAAAAAGAAAAGGCTGGATAAAATGCAAAGTGTGCATCTTGGCTACAAACCAAAACAGGATGTCTGAGCTTGTTGGGTAGTGTGCTGTTCAGTGGAAACCAAACTAAATAGTCAACTTTTCCTGACTCAGTTCCTTGATTTAGTGGCTTTTACAAAATAAGTGGAGCGCTGCGGGCTGCTGGAGGAGACGAGGAGAACCCCAGATGGCCCTGGGCTGGCGCTGCCTTGTGGCTTCTCGGCTTCATGCCCATCCAGCCCACAGAGGCAGTTCGGGCACCCACTTCCCTCAGCCCAGACAGCTGGGAGCGGGGAGGACCCACTGCTGCCTCCAGCAGAGTCCTCGTGTCCACTCCGCGTCAGCCTTTGCCTCTGAAACACGTCTGTTTCAGTGCATCCTCAGTGGTTGTGTTGCTGTGGGCACATCCCTAGCCTCGGGTCTCCCACTCCCCCAACAGGAAGGCACTGCTGGCCTCTGCTGTAGCCACTCTCAGTGACTGGATGGCGCAGCGTCTTCCTCAGGCGCACCCTGCAGTTCTTGCCTGAAGCACTTCCCCTGTGGGCCTGCAGCCTGTCCCATCAGAGTGTCTGCGTCTTGGATGGCGGTCTCTGTCCATCCCCTCCCACTCCGGCAGTTCACTCCGCATTTGCAGTACAGGTGACGTGTCCGGTTAGAGCTGCGTGAGCTCACGGACAAGGCATCTGCCAGCCTCCCTCAAACTGGGGCCTCAGCCCTCTGGATGTCTGTGTGGTGGGCATTCCTGAGCAGTATGAGGCCACAAGTGTTAGCTCAGTGTCTGCCAAGCACCTACCCACAGCCCAGAGCCTGCTGTGTCTGCAGAGCTAAGTCGGCCGTTGCCTTTTAAATTTAACCACCAAATCCTGTCAAAGCCACCACCCTGCAGTTAACAATAAGGGTAACCTCCAGCCTTCTCTCTTGAAACGAGGTATAGCTGTTTCCCAGTCTGGGCAGGGCTAGGCCTCTGCAGCAGGGGCTGCCCCTGGGGAAGGGTGGGGAGGAGGGAGCTAGAAGCTTGGTGCTGACTGCACACTGCTCACTCTGCTTCGTCTCCCTGCACTGCTAACCAGAACTGTCCCTTCTCTTGCTCATCGCACTCCTGTTAGACCTGAAGCCATTAGGGGTTTGCCTGGTGGGGTTCTCCTGGGAGCCAGGAGGCCGGGCTTCGCTCTGTAGCCAGATGGCAGCAGGGATCTGCGTGGCCGAGCCAGTGCTTCAGCTGCCGCCCTGTGTGGGCAGTGCCTCGGGGACAGTTCGTCAGACATGCTGGTCTCGAGATCTTAAAAGATCAAAGTGCATACATATACCCTTTCACCTGTCACTAGTCTTAGTAGTTATTCAAACATTTCCTCCCCGTATTTCATAAAGCTGATTTCCTCTTTCTTTCCTTTACAGCAATACTGGAGTAACCGCTTCCTAAGCCATTTTGCAGAAATGTAAGGGTGTTTCGGTTGCGTGCATGTGCGTTTTTAGCAACACATCTACCAGCCCTCTGCATGAATGAAGTTGGGGTGGGGGGAGAAAAGTAGAAAAAAAGCCCCCAACTCATTGTGTGTTACGTGGAGGAAATGTGTATTACCAATGGGGTTTTTAGCTTTTAAATCAAAATAATGATTAAAGATGTACAATTTAGCTTAATGAAATCAGAAAGCCTCTCCAGAGAATTTTGGTTTCTTTGCTGCAAGAAGAATGAGGTTCTGAAACTTTATCCAAGAACTTAGATGCCATCAGCCAAGTCTCCATACTTCTCTGTGCAAAATGTCATAGCTTATATAAATGTACAATATTCGGTTGTAATGCATGCCTTCAATTGTAAGTAGCCAGATTTCTCTACGGTGTCATTGAAACATGCTACTTTTTAATTGGCCCTGTACAGTTTTGCTTATTTATAAATTTATTGAAAACACTACAGGTGTTGAATGGTTAAAATGTAGGCCTCCAGTTCATAACTTGTTATTTTTTGAGTGTGCAAACAGCTATTTTGCACTGTACTAAGTGTAACTTATTTAATGAAATCAGAAGCAGTAGACAGATATTGGTGCAATACAAATATTGTGATGCATTTATCTTAATAAAATGCTAAATGTCAATTTATCACAACGCATGTTTGACTTTAGACTGTAAATAGAGATCAGTTTATTTCTGTGCTGATACGCATTGCACAGATATGGTTTCAGGTAAATAAATCTATTCTACGATAACGTCACAGTGTGGTGTTGACTGTTCTGTGGGAGGGGGCAGGTGATGTGCACTGGGGGCCTGCAGCCTTGCCCTCGTGTGGAGGGGCAGGGTAGAGGGTAAGTTCTTGGACTTGACTTTCTGGGTAGGAGAGCAGAGTGGTAGAAGGTCTGCTTGTGTGAGAAGATTTATAAAATATTTCTGCTGGCTCTACTGTCACCCCTGAAGTATGGGGAAAGCTAAATATGTCATTAGTGGGGTTTTTCAGAGATAATTAACATAATTTAAAAGTCTGCAGCTTGGAGGACTGTAGCCATAAAGATGATTCTAATGTTGTTCAGATGCAAAATGTAAAATTCTACCTTCCTATTGTTAATATAGAAAATAGAACGGAGTGTGGCTCAGTGGTTGAGGGCCAACCCATGAATCAAGAGGTCGCCGGTTCAATTCCTGGTCAGGGCACATGTCCAGGTTGTAGGCCAAATCCCGGGGGGGGGGGGGTGCAGGAGGCGGCCAATCAATGTTCCTGTCTCTCCCTCCCTCCCCCTAAAAATCAATAAAGAAAAAAATTTTTAGAAAATAGGACTGAAGTAGGTCCTGAAACACATTCCTTGGGTGGTTATTTGGTGATTATCTGCCATGGGTGGGTATTCATGGAGCGCTTCTCTAATTTTTAAATTCCCTAAGATGATTCTTTTCATCACTTAAAAAAAAATCAGGGACGCAAGGATAGTTGGATGATTCTAGAAACCTAATAAATACAAGCCCTACAGATACGGAAAAAACATTTAATAAAATTTAACATCCATTCTTAAAGAAAAAAAAACTCACAGTATATCTCCCATTTTATAACATGATGGAAAATAAGCTAGAAGTGGTGAAACGCCAGAATTACCATCTGCCGTTGTCCACTACTTAGCACTGTTTCGGAGAGTTGTGGCCATCAGACGGGGGAATGCGTAGGAGTAAACAAGCAAGGGTCATGTGGGACCATCTGGTTCTTAGGAAGGTTTAATAATTCAAGGAGAACTGGCATCTTAATGTGAAGGATATATCATTCATATGTTAATGATACATAAAAATACCAATAGGGCCCTGGCCGGTTTGGCTCAGTGGTTAGCGTGTCGGCCTGCGGACCAGAGAGTCCTGGGTTCGGTTCCCACTAAGGGCACGTATCTCGGTTGCAGTTTATCCCCGGCCCCGTTGGGGTCGTGTGGGTGGCAGCCACTTGGTGTGTCTCTCGCATGGATGTTTCTCTCTCTCTCTCTCCCCCTCCCTCTCTCCTTCCCGTTCTATCTGAAGATAAATGCAAAAAAAGGTCCTCATGGGAGGATAAAAGAAAAAAAAATACCAATAGGTATTTTAATCAAATAGAAAGGTGGTATTTCAGCTTAGTAGGTAAAAGTTGGGTTATTCATTATGCCAGTGGTCATCTTTTAAAAAAAAAAAGGAAAGAAAGCTGGCCTGGCCAGTATGGCTCACTGGTTGAGCAGCAACCATGCACCAAGGGGTCGCCAGTTTGATTCCGGGTCAGGGCAGATGCCCAGGTTGCGGGCCCGATCCCCAGTGGGGGACATGCAGGAGGTGGCCAGTTGATGTTCTCTCTCATTGACGTTCCTCTCCTTTCCTCTCTCTCTCAAAGCAATAGAAAAAAAGTTTTTAATTAAAGTGTGTATCCCCTATACCCAATCAATTACAAATTATCAAAAGACTTGAAAAATGAAACTATATCCCCAAAAGAAAAATGTCTAAATGATATAAACAAAAGAAAACTTGGTTTGCAAATAAAAGATACTCATCCCTCCTGGCAAATTGAAATCAATGAAATAATGCCCAGCCAGCGTGGCTCAGCGGGTTGAGCCTTGCCTCATGGACGGAGATCCCAGTTCGATGCCCCCGTTCCGGGCTCGATCCCCAGTAGGGGGCGCACAGGAGGCTGCCGATCGATATTTCTCTCGCACATCAATGTTTCTATCCCTTCGTCTCTCTCAAAAAAAAATCAATAAAAACTTTTTGTTTTTTAATGAATGAGTTTGGCCTTGCGTGGGGCGAGGCCTGGGAGCCCTGGGACTCGGCTTCCAGGAGCAGCTCCGTCAGCACCAGGGCTGGGCTGAGGCGCTGCAGTATCAGGAGGCACCAGTGTTTAAGCGATGGCATCTAAAACCCACTGTTAAAACGTGGGGCTTTTGTAATGATATTGAGGATCATTCCATTGACCTTCCAAGAAAAAGGATCTCTAATTTCACTAGTAAGAACATGAAGGAGGTTAAGAAGTCTCCAAAACGCCCTGGCCAGTTTGGCTCAGCGGTTAGCGTGTCAGCCTGCAGTCCAGAGAGACCCGGGTTCGGTTCCCACTAAGGGCACGTACCTTGGTTGTAGTTTGTCCCCGGCCCTGGTTGGTCATGCGGGTGGCAGCCACTCGATGTGTCCCTTTCACATTGATGTTTCTCTCTCTCCCTCCCGCTCTATCTGAACAATGCCCTCGGGTGGATTAAAAAAACAGTCCCCTAGGAGTGGGGGCTGTGACATGGCAAATAAGAAAATGAGCTGAGGTGTGCAGGCCCCCTGCCGGGAAGTTGCACCGTGACAGTGGAACATACTTGCTTAACTCAGTGATGCTGGTTCTTCACAGGCAGAAAGTGCAGCATCAAAATCCAGCGGGTTCTTTTCCGATTTCGTTCAGGAATTTGAGATTGAATGTAGCTTAACTTTCTGAAGGAAAAAGTGTAAGAACTTGTAGCTTTTTTGGTGAGGATAGAAGTCCGTGGAGTGGTGGTCGATTGTCTTCCTGTGCTTCCCAACAGTTCACAGGAAGACAAGCAATACAACTCACTCAGCCGCTGTGTAGACTTGTCTCTTGTACTTAAAGCAAATCTGAAGAATATATAATGGTTTAAACTGGCTTCAAGCAGTCATAAAAAGGTGGTGGTCCGAACTATCATCCAAAACAAATTATAAATGATGGCAATACTCAGATTTTATTTTATTTTTTGGGAGGGGGGTTCAAATTAAGAAAGCTTTATTAGCCGTGCGGTGACTGTCCCATCCTGCGCAGAGGAGAGAGTAGCCCAGATTTTAAAACAATAAAATTGTGGATTGTGGAAACAACAAAACCATCTCACTTTTGTTCCACTATATACTGGTAACACAGCTAAGAATGTAGATGCTTATTTATTACCATTATATTGAAAGACTTCATTTACTGAAGAGTAATTGGTTATTCAAAACACCCCTGGACCAAATGATTTCCATCAACCCAACAAGTCTCGGTGGAGAACTGTGAACCGGAAGAAATCAAAATAGTTTTTTTAAGCCACATAATGAAACCCTAACAATCTACTTCCCATTTGAGTGGGAAAATTATCCGCAAGGAGCAGCTTTGACTTCAGTAAGTGAAAGTGCTCATGAGATTGTTCACCTTTGCTGCATTTGGGATTCATACGGTTATTTGGTAACATCGTTTAAGAACTACTGGATCGTATTGCAATCCTGCATAAGAATATACTTTCTACTATGTGAAAAAATAAGGCAGAACTTATTTCTAGAAACTGCAAAGATCAATCATCATTACTTTTTTTTTCTTTTTTTATTTTTTTGTTACAGATATTTTAACTTTTAATCATCAT
Organism: Molossus molossus; assembly: GCF_014108415.1. Classification (NCBI taxonomy): domain Eukaryota; kingdom Metazoa; phylum Chordata; class Mammalia; order Chiroptera; family Molossidae; genus Molossus; species Molossus molossus. Next base: position 34,044,946 of record NW_023425358.1, on the reverse strand, counting down.
TACTTTTCTTAAGATTGTGTTTTATTTAAAAAAAACTCAAATGTGTGCAGCTATTTTTAATAGGATTATTTTATTATTTATTATTATTTTTTTTAATCCTCACGAGGACATTTTCCCATTTTTTGTTCAGATGGGGGGGGAGACATCGACGTGAAAGGGACACATCGAGTGGCCACCACCCGCACAACCAACCAGGGCCAGGGACAAACTGCAACCGAGGTACATGCCCTTAGCGGGAACCGAACCTGGGTCTCTCCGGACCGCAGGCCGACGCTCTAACCACTGACCCAAACCGGCCAGGGCAAATAGGATTATTTTAAATATTTTTCTTTGTTGATATTTAGAGAGAGAAACATTGATGAGAGAGAACATCGATTGCCACCTCCTGCATGCTGCCCCCACTGGGGATTTGGCCCACAACCTGGGCATGTGCCCTGACCAGGAACCGAACCAGCGACCTCTTGATTCATGGGTTGACAATCACTGAGCCACACCTGCCAGGCACTATTTTGTTATATTAAAAGACTTTAAACGTTTAAAACAACAATGAGGTATCACCCCACACCTGTCAGAATGACCACCATCAACAAATCATCAAACAAGTGCTGGTAAGAGTGTGGAGAAAAGGGGACTCTAGTACACTGCTGGTGGGAATGCAGACTGGTGCAGCCACTGTGGAAAATAATATGGTGTTACCTCAAAAATTAAAAATTGAACTGCTATTTGACCCAGTGATCCCGCTTCTAGGAATATACCCTAAGAAGCCTGAAACACCAATCAGAAAGAATATATGTACCCCCATGTTCATAGCAGCACTATTTACAATATCTGGAAACAGCCCAAGTGTCCATTAATAGATGAGTGGATAAAAAACCTGTGGTACAGCCCTGGCTGGTTTGGCTCAGCAGTTAGAACATCGGCCTGCGGTCCAGAGAGACCCGGTTCAGTTCTCGCTAAGGGCACGTACCTCGGTTGCAGTTTGTCCTCAGCCCTGGTTGAGTTGTGCGGGTGGCAACCACTCCATGTGTCCCTTTCACGTCGATGTTTCTCTCTCTCTCTTCCTCTCTCTCACTCCCACTCTATCTGAACAAAAAGAAAATGGAAAAATGTCCTTGGGTGAGGATTAAAAAAAAAAGCTGTGGTACATATACACAATGGAATACTATGCAGGTGTAAGAAAGATCTCTTACCCTTTGGGAAGACATGGAGGGACCTGGAGAGTATTATCCTAAGCAAAACAAGCCAAGCAGAGAAAGACAAATATCACATGATCTCACTTATTTGTGGAATATAATGAACTAAACAAACTGATGAACAAATTAGACCCACAGACATAGAAGTAGGGTACAGACTGACAGACCTCAAGAGGGAGTGGCCGGGGGGAGAGATAAACCACAGAACTTATATGTATGTTTGCATAACCAATGGACAGAGACAACAAAGCTGGGGACGGGCAGGGAGGGTGTCAATGGGAGAAAAAGAAACATCTGTAACAAAAATTAATAACAATAATTTTAAAAAATGTTTTTAAAAAGACAAAGTTTAAAACATCAGAGCAGCCCTAGCCAGTTTGGCTCAGTGGTTAGAGCGTCAGCCTGCGGTCCAGAGAGACCCGGGTTCGGTTCCCGCTAAGGGCACGTACCTCGGTTGCAGTTTGTCCCCGGCCCTGGTTGGTCATGTGGGTGGCAGCCACCCGACGTGTCCCTTCACATTGATGTTTCTTTCTCTCTCTTTCTCTCTCTCCCACTCTTTCTGAACAAAAAATGGAAAAATGTCCTCAGGTGAGGACAAAAAAATTTAAAAGAAAACACATCAGAGTAAATAATCATTAAAGGGTTTTTGTGCACATGACATACTGTTTACACAAAATGCCTTAATTATTAAGCCAATGTATATAATACTGATATCTGGGGGGGGAGGGTTTGTTTTGTTTCTGTTTTTCATTTTTTTTCCTTTATTGATTTTAGAGAGAGAGGAAGGAAGAAGGAGAAAGAGATAGAAACATTGATGAGAGAGAACATTGATTGGCCGCCTCCTGCATGCCCCCCACTGGGGATCGGGCCCACACTTGGGCATGTGTCCTGACCAGGAATCAAACTGGCGACCTCTTGGTACTTGGGTCAATGCTCAACCACTGAGCCACACCGGCCGGACCCAATATCTGTTTTAAAAAATTAAAACCAATCATGCATGCTTCTGGCATGAAAATTACGGAATTTTTGTCCTCACCTGAGGACACTTGCATTTATCTTCAGATAGAGCAAGAGGGAGAGAGAGAGAGAGAGAGAGAGAGAAACATCGATGTGAAAGAGACACATGGACCGCAGCCACCCACACAACCCCAACCAGGGCCGGGGACAAACCGCAACCAAGGTACGTGCTCTTAGCAGAAACCAAACCCAGGACTCTCTGGTCCATGGACTGATACTCTAACCGCTGAGCCAAACCGGCCGGGGGGAAATTATGGAATTAAATCAGGGGTTTCCATTAAAAAAAAAAATCAATGAGATACCATTTTGCACCCATCAACTGATCAAAAAATGAGTCTTCCAAATACCAAGGGTGTGGAGAATGGGCCCTCCTTGTTACAGAACAGCTGGGTATCATCTAGTAAATTTACAGACGATCTTATAAAAGTTTTGGAAACAAGCTAAATGACCAACAGCAGAAGGAAAATGGATAAGTACATTTGAGGCACATTGAAATCACACTGCGTCAATGAAAAGGAATAAATGAGGTATCAACAGGAATATTTCCCTACACAGTGAAACCAAGTGCAGTGTATATTAGGTTCAGAATATGCAAAGTAGGGCCACAGAACGGTCTGTAACCTGGCCCCGGGCCACTGCCCGTCTGTGCTAAGGCACTGGGGCGCTCATCAGTGCACAACTTCCTTCATGAGAAAGTTTTGTTCACAAATAAAAAAAGGTCCGCTAAACGGAGCCACAGGTGACTTTACATCCGAGTGTAAACTCCTCAGTAACAAATTCAGAGGCACTAGCCATAGGGAGGTGACAGAATAGTGGTTAGTTCCAGAAAGAAGAGAGGTGGGAGGCGGGAGGGTGGGTAGGGCTTCACTTGCATCAGTGAAGCTTTGGTGCTATGTGTGTAGGTATTCATTGTGCCTGTCCGCATGTCTGAGATTTAAAAAGCAAACCACGAGCCCTGGCCAGTTTGGCTCAGCGGTTGGAGCATCGGCCTGCAGATCAGAGAGTCCTGGGTTTGGTTCCTGCTAGGGGCACATACCAAAAACAAAACAAAAAAACACGAAAGTACCAGGAGAAAACATGAAAAAAGACAAGCCTTTCTAGGCACGACACAAAGTCTTGGAAGAAGACTGATAAACTGACTTTATAAAAATGTAAAACTCTACCCTGGCCTGTTTGGCTCAGTGGTTAGAACATCAACCTGAGGACCAGAGAGTCCCGGGTTCGGTTCCTGCTAAGGGCACGTACCTTGGTTGTGGTTTGTCCCCGGCCCTGGTTGGGGTTGTGTAGGTGGCAACCAGTCGATGTGTCTCTCTCACGTTGATATTTCTCTCTCTCTTCCTCCCTCTCTCCCTTCCGTTGTATCTGAAGATAAATGCAAAAATGTCCTGGGGTGAGGATAAAAAAAAAAAAAAAAGTAAAATTCCGGAATGGAATATACCTCTCCGGAGTTAGGAAAACAGATTTGCTATGCGTGACGAAGAGGAATTCCCTCCCCACGTGACTGGCAAAGATCAAGGTTTGCTACTGAGCTCTCCCCGGTGCAGCTGGCATCAGGAGACAAGTACTCACGCTGCTGGTGAGAACAGAATCTGCGGAGGGTGATGTGACAGCGTCCTCGACATTTTTAAACATCCATAACCTTAGGTCAAGCACTTCCCTGTAGTGAAGTCCTCACGCAGGTTCACAAAACCAAAAATAATCCTGCTGCACTATTGCAGCAAAAGATTGGAAATAACCGGGATGCCCAGCACACACATGCCGTGGAATAGTATACAGTCCTCAAAATCAAGGCAGGTAGGTCTGTGTGAGCCAGCAAAGACTGATGTCCAATATATGTTGTCTGTCCAGCAACATACTCAAGTGTGGAGCAGTGTGTTCAATCTTCTGTGGTTTGTTTTAAAAAGGAGGGAGGTAGCAGTTTCCAGCAAGGACGCTGAGAATACTGGGAAAGTCTGTGGTGCAGATGGCAGATGGAGAGCCAGGGCTCGAGGAGTGGGAGCTTACAAATGAGCAAGGGAGAAGGGGAGAATGGTCCGTGCGGTAATGAATCACAGTTGGAGACACCAGGACAAACTCATGTTTAGCTCGATACAGATGATTTCACACAGGCCTATTTCTAGCTTCGTGTATATGAACATATGTGTCCTTGCGCTGTCGCCTGAGGGGTGAGAAGCAAAGAGACTCCAGTAGTTCTAGGTTTTTAACATCATTCTCCGATAAAAGGAATCAAGTCTCCGTGGAGCAAGGGCTGATTCTGGGTCTGGGCTGAAAACTGACAACCTATGCCTACAGAACACTCGTGCCAGAGAGTAAGCAAGTGTCCAAAATCCAACACGGCGATCAGTGATGGGGTTGTGTCCAGGGGATACAGGAGCCAAACGAGAAAACTGTGAATGGCCAAGGCTAGAACAACCTGAGAAACAAGGTGGCCCTGGATTATAATCCAAAGAATAAATTAATGTCCATGAGTCCATACTGATCTAAATAAACGAGAGACCAGAAATCTCCCCTCCCGGAGATCCACACAGGCACTCCGCCCTCGAGAGGTGAAGCACACCTCTGCTCCTGAGGTGCGAGTTGTACCTACAGTGTGCACAGGAAAAGTAGCCCGCAGTGGAGAACCCGGACAGACGCCACCTCCGCCAAATGAGGTCACCTCGAGAGCACGTCCCTTCGGTCTGAAGTCACAAGAATGGCATCTTGCCTGTGACCTTCCACTTCCCCGAAGCAGATAACCTCAGTGGAATCAAAGGCAAAATATCTCACAAGTCCAAAAAGACATTCTGCCACATACCTGACTGGTATTCCTGAAAGACTGTCCAGGTCCTCAAAGCAGGAAAACTTGGGGAACCCCCAGCCCGGAGGAGCCTCCGGACATGGCGACTGAATGTAACACGTCCTTCGGGCTGGGACCCTAGAACAGAAAAAAGCAAAAACTGAAGAAATCCGAATAAACGATGGCCTTTAGTTAATGACACCATATAAATATTGGTCCACGATAACGTATAAGAATTGTGACAAATGTACCACGTTGCTGTCAAATAATAATAGAGGATACTGAGTCTGCAGCATATGGGAACCTTCTGTATGATCGCAATTTTTCCATAAGTTTAAACGTATTCTCAAATGTTTATTTGAAAACGCTGAGATAAATATATATTTTTAAATCCTCATAGAAGCGTCGAAAAACTAAGATAATACAGGATTTCCGGGGCACATCCAAGAGAAAGCAAGAGAGAGTCAGGACAGCCAAGGTCACGCTCCCTGTGGCATCCCCCTCTCCAAACGAGCTAGGCTGTGGGCACAAGCAGGGTTGGGGAGCTCACGGAGTGAAAGGGGCGCAGTCAGAATCCAGTGCCCCCAGGAGCTGGAAGTCTTACAGGACGTGAGGCTGTGACCCGGAAGGACGGACACTGCGCGGGAAGAGCACAGTGGGAGTGGACCTGCCCTTTCTTCCCCCAACTCAAAGCCTGTGGGCAGCCCACTGCCGAGAGCGGCAATACTGCGACTGGGGACGGGCAGCCCAGACTCCACCCGGGGGTCTGTGGGACCAAAGCACCAAGCAGGAATAGGTGTGAACCCCTCTAGAGGACAGCACCGCACTTCATGCCTCGGGAGACCCGCACACTCTTGTCTCCGAGCAGCCCTCGGTAAGAGGGACCCGGGGCACGAGGCACCCTGAGTGAAGCCAGCGGAAGCACCCATCACAGACCCACCCAGACTTCACATATTGGAAGTAGTAGCTACAGACCGTACGACATCCGGTTTCCAGCAGACCTCTTATCCACGGGGATCCTGGAAAAAGAAAAGCTGGAAAATATGGAAGAGAAGTTAAAATACTCGGACGAGAGACTGAAAATAGTGACAAAATCAAACATACATGTGTCATAGTTTCAGAAGACAAGAGTATGGGAGCCCGGCCGGTGTGGCTCAGTGGTTGAGCGTTGACCCTGCACCAAGAGGTCGCCAGTTCGATTCCCGGTCAGGGCACAAGCCCAGGTTGTGGGCTTAATCTCCAGTTGTGGGGGTGGTGTGGGAGGTGGCTGATCCATGTGTCTCTCTCACATCAATGTTTCTATCTCTCCCTTCCTCTCTCTAAAAAAAAAAAAAAATCAATAAAAACATTTAAAAAAAAATAAAATGTATTTTGTGCCCTGGTTGGGTGGCTCAATTGGAGTGTCCTCCTGTAGACTGAAAAGTGGCCGGTTCAACTCCTGATCATGGCACACGCCCAGGTTGCAGGCTGGATCCCCAGTAGGGGGCGTGCAGGAGGCAGCCCATTGATGTTTCTCTCTCTCTCCCCCTTTCTCTCTCTCTAAAAACAAAAAATCAATACAATATATCCTTTGGTGAGGATTATAAGTAAGTAAATAAATAAAATGTATTTTGTAACTTTGGAAACTACTCAAAATGCCTTGATTCAGGAGTAGAAATGTACAAAGTTTAACACTTATATCTCTTGGATATTTATAAATCATAACCTAGTAAGAAATAGATTTCATTGGAAACAGAGTTTACATTTTACATAAACTCCGCTGACAAACTGTAACTACAAAAAGGGGTGTGGTAGATACATACAAACTGATGCAATTTCAGGTTATCTCTGGAAAAATACACAAGAAAGTAGTAAGTATGGCTGCTTCTGGGGAAGGAACTGGGATGGGCAAATTTCACCATATGCCCTTTTGAAATTGTGTATCTAACTTAAAAAATATATTAAACCATCGGAAGCTAATAATTTTATGGAAATACAAAGGGCTAAGAAGAGCCAAAACACTGTTAAAAATAAGGTCATGAGCCTGGCTGGTGTGGCTCAGTGGTTGAGCGTCGACCCTGCACCAAGAGGTCGCTGGTTCGATTCCTGGTCAGGGCACATGCCCAGGTTGTGGGCCCGATCCCCAGTGGGGGGCATGCAGGAGGCAGCCAATCGATGTTCTCTCTCATCGATGTTTCTCTCTCTTTCTCTCCCTCTCCCTAAAAATCAATAAAGAAAAAAAATTTTTTGCCCTGGCCGGTTTGGCTCAGCGGTTAGAGCATCAGCCTGCAGTCCTGAGAGACCCGGGTTCGGTTCCCACTAAGGGCATGTACCTTGGTTGCAGTTTGTCCCCGGCCCTGGTCGGTCGTGTGGGTGGCAGCCACTTGATGTGTCCCTTTCACATTGATGTTTCTCTCTCTCTCTCTCTCTTCCTCTCTCTCCCTCCCACTCTACCTGAACAAAAAATGTCCTCGGGTGAGGATAAAAAATAAATAAAAAAGAAAAAGAAAAAATTTTTTTTAATTAAAATAATAATAATAATAATAATGTCATAGGGTCTTGCTCTTCGGCATAGCAATAATTTGTATAAAGCTATAGTGATGAAGACAGTACAGTGAGGTGTGGACAGGAAAACTGACCAGTAGTGGGAAAGAGCTCAGCAACAGGCGTCACTTGGGGACACCTGAGGGGTGACTGAGGTGGCATCACAGCTCAGCAGGAAAGTGAGTACTTTTGCAATAACTGGTGGTGATGCATGTTAAACAAACAAACAAAAAATTTAAATCAATGAAATTGGATCCTTACACACATTGTGAGAATATATTTTAAAAAATTTTAAATATGTTTTTATTGATTTTTTTTTAGAGAGAGGAAGGGAAAGAGAGATAAGAACATCAATATGAGAAACATCGATCGGCTGCCTCCAGCCAGCCCCCCACCAGGGATCGAACCTGAAACCTGGGCACGTGCCCTGACCAGGAATTGAACTGAGACTTCTCAGTCCATGGGATGATGCTCAATCCACTGAGCCACACTGGCCGGGTGAGAATACATTTTTAACTTGAGATAAGGATTTTGTAAGAATTAGAAAATACAACCATAAAGGAAGATTGCTAAAATTCAACTACATTAGAATGAAAGCCCCTGGCCCTGGCCGGTTTGGCTCAGCGGTTACAGCGTTGGCCCGCAGTTCAGAGAGACTGGGGTTCGGTTCCCGCTAAGGGCACGTACCTCGGTTGCAGTTTGTCCCCGGCCCTGGTTGGGTTGTGCGGGTGGCAGCCACTCGATGTGTCCCTTTCGCGTCGATGTTTCTCTCTCTCTCTCTCTGTCTCTCTCTCCCTCCCACTTTATCTGAACAAGAAATAGAAAAATGTCTTCGGGTGAGGATAAAAAAAAAAAGATATAAAGGCAAGCCATGAACTGTAAGAAGATATTTGCAACTCATATTCTGAACTATATTTAGGGTATATAAAGAACTGTGAATAAGAAAACCCAACAGAAAAGTGGGCAAAAAAGGAATTTCACAGAAAAGGAAGCACACATAGTTCCCAAACATATGAAATGATGTTCAACCTTGTTATAAAACAGAAAAATGTAAATTAAAATCACTATGTCATCTCATACTGTGCTGGATAAAATTAAGGTTTGATAACAGATGCTGGTGAAGAAGTGGAAGAAAGAACCGCAGGTATACATATACATTTGTACAGCTTCTTTGGAAAACATTTGACAACATCTGGTAAAATTGAGCATGCACATACCATGCACCCATCAATTCCTCCTCGGGGTATAACCCTGTGCCAATGTGTGCTTATGCACACTAGAAGACATACAAAAATATATAGAGCATCAGGTTTGAAAACAAAATATAAACAAATGAAGGATCCATCAATGGCAGAATTAATAAGATGGGGGTTATAGCTGCACGGTGGAATATTATTTAGCAATAAAAAATGAGCCCTGGCCGGTTTGGCTCAAGCCCTGGCCGGTTTGGCTCAGCGGTTAGAGCGTCGGCCTGCGGTCCCGAGAGACCCGGGTTCGGTTCCCGCTAAGGGCACGTACCTCGGTTGCAGTTTGTCCCCGGCCCTGGTTGGTCGTGCGGGTGGCAGCCACTCGATGTGTCCCTTTCACATCGATGTTTATCTCTCTCTTCATCTCTCCCCCTCCCACTCTACCTGAACAAAAAATAGAAAAATGTCCTCAGGTGAGGATAAAAAAAAATGAATAAGGTAGCCTAAAAATACCCTACCAGCCCTCCTCAAAATTGTCAAGGTCATCAAAAACAAGGAAGGTCTGAGAAATTTTCACAACCACAAGGAGCCTAAGGAGACATAATGACTTGAAGTAATGTGCTATTCTGGACGGGATCCTGAGACAGAAAAAGGACAATAGGTAAAAAAAAAAGAAAATTTGAATAAACTATGGATATATACATAAATAATTTTTTAATCCTCACATGAGGATATTTTTTCATTGATTTTCAGATAGAGTGGGAGGGAGGGTGGGAGGAAGAGAGAGAGAAACATTGATATGAGACAGAGACACTCATCAATTGGTTGCCTCCCCACAACCCCTACCAGAGCTGGGGATCAAACCGCAACCAAGGCCCTGGCCAGTTTGGCTCAGCAGTTAGAGTGTAGGCCCGTGGACCAGAGAGTCCCGGGTTCGGTTCCCCAAAGAGCACGTACCTTGGTTGCAGTTTGTCCCTGGCCCTGGTTGGGGTCATGTGGGTGGCAACCACTCAATGTGTCTCTCTCACATCGATGTTTCTCTCTCTCTCTCTTCCTTCCTCTCTCCTTCCCACTCTACCTGAAGATAAATGCAAAAGTATCCTCGGGTGAGGATTAAAAAAAAACACCAAAAAACCGAACCAAGGTACGTGTCCTCGACCAGAATCAAACCTGAGACTCTTCGGAACACAGGCTGATCTCCAGCCACAGGGTCACACTGGCCAGGGCAACTATGAACTTATATTAATAATGTACATCCCGGCCAGTGTGGCTCAGTGGTTGAGAGTCGACCCATGTACCAAGAGGTCGCCAGTTCGATTCCTGGTCAGGGCACATGCCCAGGTTGTGGGCCAGATCTCCACGGGGGGCATGCGGCACATGCAGGAGGCGGCCAATCAATGTTCTCTCTCATCAGTGTTTCTCTCTCTCTCCTTCTCCCTTCCTCTCTCGCTAAAATTAATGAAGGGGAAAAAATTACAACTAAACTAAAGAACAAACATCACTCAAAACCACCTGGAATCAAGTTGAATGGAAGTCCTACAACTATGGAATTAAAGAAGCAGCCTCATCGAGACTGGTAGGAGGGGCAGAGGTGCAGGTGGGCTGGTCCCCACACTCAGGTGTGTTGGATAAAAACCAGGAGGGAAACCTTGGCTGGGAAGGTCCTCCCTGAGAAGGGAGAGGTCCGTCCCACACCAGGCTCCCAGCTCAGGGTTCCGGTGCCAGGAAGAGAAGTCCCCATAACTCCTGGCTGCAAAAACCAGTGGGAATTGAGGCTGAAGGAGTCTGAGGCTGCTGGAGCCCCAGGCAGACCCTCTTAAAGGGTCTTTACTCGGACTCACATCCTTCCATAAGACTGTCAAGGGGGCTCCCATAACACTGTCAGCTGATTTCTCAAAAGAAACTTTGCAGGCCAGAAGGGAGGGGCAAGAAATATTCAAAATGATGAAAAGCAAGAACCTACAACCAAGATTACTCGATCCTGCATAGCTATCATTTAGAATTGATGGACATATAGTTTCCCAAATAAGAAAAAGCTAAAGGAGTTCATCACCACCAAACCTGTATTATATGAAATGTTGAAGAGTCTTCTTGAAGAAAAAGAAGATAAAAAATATGAATAAAATGGCAATAAATACATATCAACAACTGAACCTATGAACAAAATGAAGAAGCAGAACGGAAACAGACTCATAGATAGAACTTTTTGTTGGTTGCCAGATGGGAGGGGGGTTGGGGGAATGGGTGGAAAAGGTGAAGGGATTAAGAAGTGCAAATTGGTTGTTAGGCTGACAAAGCCCAAAGGGAAGCGGAGAGAGGGGAAGAGATAAACCAAAGCACTTATATGCATATATGCTTCACCAATGGACACAGACAACAGTGTGGGGAGGCAGGAGAGGGGTGGGAGCTGAGGAGGGGTCAATGGGGGAAAAAGGAGGGACATCTGTAATGTATTCAACAGTAAAGGCAAGTCTTAATTTTAAAAAACGTCTATTATGCCCTGGCCGGTTTGGTTCAGCAGTTAGAGCATCGGCCTGCGGTCCTGAGAGACCCAGGTTCGGTTCCCGCTAAGGGCACGTACCTCAGTTGCAGTTTGTCCCCGGCCCTGGTTGGGTCGTGCAGGTGGCAACCACTCGATGTGTTTCTTTCACGTCGATGTTTCTCTCTCTCTCTCCCCCTCTCAGTCTATCTGAACAAAAAATGGAAAAATGTCCTCAGGTGAGGATAAAAACATAAAATAAAAAACGCCTATTACTAAAAATAAAACAAGTTATAACAGCATTAACATGTATCAATTTTTAAAATAATGTTAAGCAAAAGATATGCAGAAGTACAGACAAAATGACTGTATATTAAGTTCAAGAACAAGCAAATAAAAATGTTTAGAATAAAAAAACATGGTAAAACTAAAACTAGAACAACAGTATTATTTTATAGGTGAGAAAAATGAGCTCACTATTTGTATAAGGTTCACAGAACTTCCAGGGTCAGAAAATAAAGGAAGTATAAAAACAAAATACATGCCCTGGCCGGTTTGGCTCAGCGGCTGGAGCGTCGGCCTGCGGACCAGAGACTCCTGGGTTCGGTTCCCGCTAGGGGCACGTACCAAAAAACAAAATACAGAATAATAGTTATCTCTGGCAGGGTAGGGGGCAGAGGAGGGTGGAAGGAGAGAGGAAATGGGATGTGATCTGGTTTGAGCACACAGTGGGCTTCTGGGATTGTAGAAATGTTCTATTTCTTATCCTGGGTGGAGGGTACACGTGTTTTTTGTTAAAAAAAATTTTTTTTCTTTATTGATTTTAGAGAGAGTGCAAGGGAGAGGAAGAGATAGAAACATTGATGACAGAGAACATCGACTGGTTGCCTCCTGCATGCCTCCCATGGAGGATCTGGCCCACAACCTGGGCATGTGCCCTGATCGGGAATCGAACTGGCCACCTCTTGGGGCAGGGGTCGACGCTCAACCACTGAGCCACACCAGCCGAGACTGTACACGTGTTTTATGTGATTCTTTAAACATTACGTATATTGTCATATACTTCTGTATGTATCCTATGTTTCACAAATTTTACATTTTTATTAAAAAATAAAAACTACTCCTCTGGCCTCTGCTCAGGCTGTCTGGCCCTGGTCCACTGGCAGGATTACTGTGAGGAAGGCCACTCCCATGGCTCTCGGGGATCTCAACATGGCCTTGACCTCCAAGGTGGCTCCCCATGGCCTCACCTAAGCTGATGGAAGGAAGATGCCCTCCTGGTCCACACCTGGCTGCTTGAATATATGCCTATCAGACCAGAAAAAGCTCCTGATCGGGGCCGTGCATAATGGTCATCTGTGTCCCTTCCCATGACACACCGTCAGGCCCAGCCTGGGCTGTCGGGGTCTTGGGAGTCAGTCAGCTGGTTCGGCCCATCAGGGATGGGGCTTCAGTCTGGGCACCACCAAGGCTGGAGGACAGAGGCGTCTCAGGACAGATCCCTGGTCACTGGCTCTGGGCTAGGAATTCCTACTCAATTCCTAGACAAAGTCCCCACTGCCCCAAGGGACCGACAAGGGAGATGGGCCAGCAGCCAAGCGGGATGGAATCATGGGTGAAAGATGATTAAAAACTTAAAAAATAATTTCCCCAGACCAGAGGCCCATGCAGGACTAGTCCTGGCACTGAGAAGGCTCAGGGCAAATCTGCTGATCCAGTGCCAAGGAGGGCCCAGCCCATGAGCCACAGAACAAGGCTTTGACCCAAAGGGACCAAGATTTAGCCCTGGGAGGGCCAATTCCCTCCCATACAGTCTACCCCATAACTTGAGTGTCCCCATGTCTGACAACAGGGGAAGGGGACCTGACTCTGAATAGTTTCCCAAAGGAACATGGAGGCACAGACTGGCTATGGGAGCTGCCCACAGCCACACAGCCAGTGGCAGGTCTTGAACCCGAGGCTCAGCCCTGGTGGCGGGAGAGGCCCTAGCTCCGAGGCTCAGCCCTGGTGGCGGGAGAGGCCCTAGCTCCGAGGCTCAGCCCTGGTGGCGGGAGAGGCCCTAGCTCCCAGGCTCAGCCCTGGTGGCGGGAGAGGCCCTAGCTCCGAGGCTCAGCCCTGGTGGCGGGAGAGGCCCTAGCTCCGAGGCTCAGCCCTGGTGGCGGGAGAGGCCCTAGCTCCGAGGCTCAGCCCTGGTGGCGGGAGAGGCCCTAGCTCCAGGATGCTCAGCCCTGGTGGCGGGGAGAGGCCCTAGCTCCGAGGCTCAGCCCTGGTGGCGGGGAGAGGCCCTAGCTCCAGGAGGCTCAGCCCTGGTGGCGGGAGAGGCCCTAGCTCCAGGAGGCTCAGCCCTGGTGGCAGGGAGAGGCCCTAGCTCCGAGGCTCAGCCCTGGTGGCGGGAGAGGCCCTAGCTCCGAGGCTCAGCCCTGGTGGCGGGAGAGGCCCTAGCTCCAGGATGCTCAGCCCTGGTGGCGGGGAGAGGCCCTAGCTCCGAGGCTCAGCCCTGGTGGCGGGAGAGGCCCTAGCTCCAGGAGGCTCAGCCCTGGTGGCGGGAGAGGCCCTAGCTCCAGGAGGCTCAGCCCTGGTGGCGGGAGAGGCCCTAGCTCCGAGGCTCAGCCCTGGTGGCGGGAGAGGCCCTAGCTCCGAGGCTCAGCCCTGGTGGCGGGAGAGGCCCTAGCTCCAGGAGGCTCAGCCCTGGTGGCGGGAGAGGCCCTAGCTCCGAGGCTCAGCCCTGGTGGCGGGAGAGGCCCTAGCTCCGAGGCTCAGCCCTGGTGGCGGGAGAGGCCCTAGCTCCGAGGCTCAGCCCTGGTGGCGGGAGAGGCCCTAGCTCCAGGAGGCTCAGTCCTGGTGGCGGGAGAGGCCCTAGCTCCGAGGCTCAGTCCTGGTGGTGGGAGAGGCCCTAGCTCCGAGGCTCAGTCCTGGTGGTGGGAGAGGCCCTAGCTCCGAGGCTCAGCCCTGGTGGCGGGGAGAGGCCCTAGCTCCGAGGCTCAGTCCTGGTGGCGGGGAGAGGCCCTAGCTCCAGGAGGCTCAGCCCTGGTGGCGGGGAGAGGCCCTAGCTCCAGGAGGCTCAGCCCTGGTGGCGGGGAGAGGCCCTAGCTCCCAGGCTCAGCCCTGGTGGCGGGAGAGGCCCTAGCTCCAGGAGGCTCAGCCCTGGTGGCGGGGAGAGGCCCTAGCTCCGAGGCTCAGCCCTTCTAGTTGGGAGCGTAGATCCCTCCAATGGGGTCCTGAAGGAAGGATAGGAGAGAGGGCACAAGCAGCCAGCAACCACCCCCCTCCAACATAGTAACCCTAATCAAGCATACAGTTACCCTCAGCCCTAAAGCAGGCAAGATCTAGCCTCAGTCCAGAAAACACTCCCCAGCCCAGAGCCAGCAAGAGCTGTCCTATGGGGTAAGGGACCCCAAATCCCAAAGGCCCAGGAAAGTGACGGCAGGGTCCACCACAAGCTCACAGCTCCAGCAAGAGGAAGTGAAGGGGAAGTTCCAGGTCTGGGGGCTCCTGGCTTCCCCTAACCTAAAACCAAAGGACTCCTTGGGTAGACTTGGGCAGCTGGGGGAGGCAACAGGCAGCCTGGGCTCACCCATCCACTGCAGAGAGAGGACCAGCCAGCTCCCTTGAAAGTTCCAAAAAAAGACCATTATACCCTTTCATTCTGAAATCCCCCTCCTGGGAATTTACCCAAAGAAGGAAAAAGCTGTGCGCACAAAGGTAACCAGAGCGTTGTTTATAAAGAGACAACTGGGGGACTTAAATGGCCAGTGAGAGCCGTGTCCTGATGGTGCTGCCCTTGCCAGGCGGATTGGCAGCCTCTAAACCAGCAAGCCTGAGGACACAGACCTGGGCTCAGAGCGGCTGTTTTCCCTTGAACAGACTATAAAATTGTGTCGAGATCAGTTAAGAGCATACTGAAACTCCAGGGGAAGAAACTCTGGACAGATGAAAACAGCCAACACGTCCGAGACTATTTGCTCATCTATAAAATGGGGCTAATTCTACCCATGCTTCAGGGGCGTGAGACTACGGATGTGACCACACAGGCAAAGGGCTGGCCTCATGGCTTGACCCTGATGAGTGTTCAAGAAATAGCAGCTCAAGCAAATCAAAGTGACGGCCCATTTATCACATCTAAGACTGGGAGAAACACGGATGCTGAGGACATCGACGTTGGAGAGGCTGTAGGGGACAAGCACTCCCATGTCTTGTTGGGGAGCAATCTGAGACCCAGAAATTTCACTACAAGGAATTTGACCTCTGCGTGTCTTTGGGAATATTATGCCAACATATGTTTGTGATAGTGCAAACTAATGATCGTGTACCAACAAAACTGGAAACAAATGCCCACCAAAGCGGACGGGTTATAGGAACTGTGCCATCCACGGCATGAGATTCTGTGAAACTGTCAAAACAAA
The DNA here is from genome assembly GCF_014108415.1 of Molossus molossus. Classification (NCBI taxonomy): domain Eukaryota; kingdom Metazoa; phylum Chordata; class Mammalia; order Chiroptera; family Molossidae; genus Molossus; species Molossus molossus. The sequence continues at coordinate 34,029,368 of NW_023425358.1, read as the reverse complement.
CAAGGAAGAACACGTTGATACCTCGGGCAGGAAATTTCTGTGTACAGCGTGACCACTTTAATATACTTTACATATACATATCCTTAGTTCAAAGTGCAATACCATTTTTCTAAAGATAGTAGCAGAGCCCTGGCCGGTTTGGCTCAGCGGTTGGAGCGTTGGCCTGCGGTCCAGAGAGACCCGGGTTCGGTTCCCGCTAAGGGCACGTACCTCGGTTGCAGTTTGTCCCCGGCCCTGGTTGGGTCGTGCGGGTGGCAACCACTCGATGTGTCCCTTTCAAGTCGATGTTTCTTTCTGTCTCTTTCCCTCCCACTCTATCTGAACAAAAAATGGAAAAAACTGAGATGCTGCCCAGTTCCTGAATTGCTTAATAAAGCCAATTAGATCTTCAAATTTACTCAGTTGAATTTTAACAGTTTATATAATATATATATTACAAATACTTGTGTTAATAGGGTTGAGTGGCAGAATTACAAGCCATTTATTTACTGTGGGTTTTTTTTTAAAAGGTTTTTAAAGTATACATGACAAAATTTACCATCTTAACCATTTATTTATTTATTTTTATTTTTATTTTTTTAGCCCCAAGCCCCGGCCCAAGCCCCACCCTCCGCCTTAGGCCACCATCTTAACCATTTTTAAGTGTAGCTCAGTGGCATTAAGTACATTCATTGTTGTCATCATCACCACTCATCTCGAGAACTTTTTCAATATTCCAAATGGAAACTGTCCCATTAAACACTAACTCCCCATTTATCCCTCCCCTTCCAGCCCCTACTTCATGTCTATGAATTTGACTCCTCTAGGGATCTCATATAAGTGGAATCATATAGTATTTGTCCTTCTATAACTGGCTTATTTCACTTAGCATAATGTCCTTAAGGTTCATCCATGTTGTAGCATGTGACAGGATTTCCATCTTTAAGACTGAATCACATTTCATTGTATGGATATGTTGCATCTTGCTTATCCATTCATTCGTCCAGCAGTGGGCCCTTGGGTTGTTTTTACCACTGGGCTATTATGAATGATGCTGTGAACATGGGTGTGCAGATCTGTTCATGACCCCACCTCAATGCCTTTGGACATATACCCAGAAGTGGAATTGCTAGATCATATGGTAATTGTTTATATTTTTGAAGAACTGCCAGACTATTTTCCACAGTGGCTGTATCATTTTACATCCCCACCAGCAATGCACGAGTACTCTATTTTAAAGTTTTATTTTAACAGCTGTTAAGGAGACTGATGTGAGGCTTTGGGCTTATTCCTGGTGTTGCTACTCCGTGCTCTCTAAAACACATGGCATGTTCTGTGCTGGCAACAACTGAGAGCAATCTGGGGAAGCCCCACACACCGAGGCCCCACCTGGTGGTGGCCTAGGTGCAAGCAGGGCCAAGTTAGAAGACAGAAGCCCACCCTGTCGTCCTTGCTGCTGCCCCTGGGTGGAGGCTCCCGAGGAAAGCGGAACACCTTCCAGGGCGCTCATCTTTACAGGCCCTCAGTGTCAGGAGTTCCTGGAGGCCAAGGTGAGGTGCTTGTCCACTCAGGCCTCCCTGCCTGTTACAGGGAGCACACAGTGCCTGCAGCTTGGGAGCTGGCCAAGCAGACCTGGGCATGGGCTCGAGATCTGGTCATGGAAGTTGGTCCCACCCATATGCAGCTAGAGTGGGGCCCCCAAGGACCCTTGGAGGTCAGGCCTGCAGCTTCCGGGACCCTCAAACCCTCTCCCCTAGTTTCTCAATATTTGTGCCAGGGAATACCTGTATTGGAAAGGTCGGTGTGGGAGTGATAGAAGATACGGTTCCTGGGCCCAGGTCCTGGATTCGGGTTAAGTTTTGGCACTGGTTCTGGAAATCCGCATCACTGAAAAGCATGCTCGCTTGAGAAGTGGATCAGGGAAAGACCTGGTCTTACCCTCAGGAAGGGAGGCAGGGGTGTGGCCTGCGACCTAAGGCGGGCGAGGAAAGCTCCTGACATTAGCCCTGTAGAGGTCACGCCTGCCACACAGAAGGGGTTCTGAGCTGGGGTATGAAGGACCAGGCCGGAGGGCAGGGAGCACCTCTAGGACCCTGCTTCCCTGCTCAGCCGAGGGACCTCACGGAGAAAAGGCCAAGGTTTCAGTGATACCACCAGTCTCCAATACCCCAGGGAAGGGTCAGCGGTCTGGCATTTACCGAATAGTGATGGCATTCACAACGGGCGTCATGCTGAACTCCATACTGGCTTTATTCAGTCCTCAGACCAGACAGATGTGGTGGCCCAGGCCACAGAGGCTAACTACTCAGCCTGACTGACCCTCAGCGCTGACAGTGGGCGAGCTGGGACTTTTAGAACCCAGTCAGTCTGATTCCAAACCTGTACTACAAACAATGGGGTGAGGGGAAAAATGATAGGAATCAGTTAAAATATCCCCATATTGGCTGTGTGAAACTCCAGGCAAGGACCTGTGGTGACTGTGGGTACCTGGGAGGCCACTCCTTGTCAGACTGCTTGGTCTCCTATCAGGTGGTTCAGTGGGACAGCCATAGAGTAGGCAGCCTGATTCTGTCCCTGCCTCCTGGGGCTCCCTGCCCTCAGGACCTTTTTCTGTTTGTGAGAACAAGTGGTAGTGGTAGTACCAGTTGAGATTTTCAGCACCTTCCAAGTCAAGCTCTTCCCATTCTTTGATGTGGACCAAGAGTGTTTTACAATTCTCTGTTAAGTGCTCTAAAAACGTAGCCGTCAGCCTAGCCAGTGTGGCTCAGTGGATTGAGTGTCGTTCCATGGACTAAGAGGTCCTGGTTCGATTCCTGGTCAGGGCACATGCCGGGGTTGCAGGCTCGATCCCCAGTAGGGGGCTTGTGGGGGTTGCAGGCTCGATCCCCAGTAGGGGGCTTGTGGGAGGCAGAGATCGTTTCTCTCTCTCCCTCCCTCCCTCCAAAAAATAAAAACATATAAAAAATAAACTTTTAAAAAATGGAGCTTCATTTGTCTCTCCCACCCAGAACCTGTCAGGGTGGAAAGCTAAAGCTGTAGGTGGGAGGGGCCTAAGGGATCTAACCTGGGGTGATGCTGGGATGGAGGGGCCTGGAATGGACAGACTGATCCAAGGGCTCCCAGCAGAGCAGAGGGCCAGCCCAGGAAAGGGGAGAACACATGGGTGCTGATGGAAAGTGTGCACAGGGCCTGGGCTCTGAGGCACATCCTGACCCCAAGGGAATCTCAGGGGTCAAGGTGATGAGCCTGACAAGCAGAAATTAAGATAGAGAGGGTGGGGTTGGCTCCCTCCCAGCGTCAGGTGAATGGCAAAGAGGTTTCACCTTTTCTCCCAATGCACTGACTGGTAATGGCTGCTCAGAAGCGAGCTGAGGAAAGACATGAGGCTGCATCCTGGAGTGCACACTAAGGTCAATGAGCAGCGTCTTCTCCAGGCCACATGGTCATCCGCCATGACCCCAACTGCTTGCTGTGCTCTTTAGAAACTGCTCCATCAAATGATGCTGCCCAGGTGTTGGTTCTCATACTGAAAGATACTTTAACAGTAACTTTTTGTCCATTTAAAATTGCAGTTATCAGATGTTCTGAGCTCCCAAACTATTATACACTTCCATTGTTTTTATGCTATAGAACTTCCATTTATATCAAAATCACATTTTGTACACTTTGACTAATTTTGTTTTAATGAGAATTTGGGGTTGGCTGTGCCACTCCCCCCACACCCAGTTGACTTCCTGGTTAACTATATTATTAAAAGCATCACCTCTTAAACAAGGGAGAGTTCGATAGCATCCAAGCCCAGGGAATGAACCCCCTGATGGCTCCACAGCAGATGCCATAAACCAAACACCAACCTCAGAGCTCCTGACAGCCAGACAGAAATAGTCTAAAATCTGGCCAAAGACTCTCCCCCAGGGAAATTTACCAATCAAAAAATGCAAATGGATGAACCAGCTCAGTGTTACCTGAGGTTCCCAACCCTATTGGTTCCCAACACTCTGGGAAGAAAGGGAGTCTATTTATGGCACACACACACACACACACACAGATCTATAAAGGGCTTCCATTCTGATCAACCCAACACCATTACTGTACAAAAAACAGTTTTATTAGTTAATTACCCCAGATGTACCTCTGTTCATGCTCTAGGTCACACCTGTTTCTCAGATCCAGCCCAGGCTCACAGCAAGTAACCAGATTTAGCAAATAGGAAAATTGTTCTGCAAATTAGCAACTGTCAGCTTAAGGCATTACTAACATTGCAGAAGGAAGCAAGGTTACTAGGGAAGTTTAGACAGCCCAGGACGATGATTTCTGGGACAACAAACCCTCTCTGAAAGGGCCAATCTGTGCTGCTGTCCACCTCGGGAGTTGACACTTGCTCTGGGTGACAGGTCCCTCCTTTTAAACCCATCCACAACATCACAGACAAACACTGTCTATTCCTTGAGCTTTCAGATTTAGAAATTAGTTATATAAAAAGTACTCTGTCCCAGAAGTCCCAGCACATCTGTGGGCCTCCCAGAGGGCTCACTCGGTCCTCCCTGGCTGGAGCAGGGGAGGATGGAGATATATGGAAGGTTGGTCAGGCTCAGTTTTATAAAATAAAGTCACTACTAGAAATATGGAGCCAGGGGCAGAAACCCCTGCTGCAATCACATGCTGAATCATTGTCCTCCCAGAGCGGGCTCCTATGGGTTCTTTCAGTCCACGGAAGTGCTCAGAGCAGGGCAGGCCAGTGTGGCCATGGAGCTGCCGCCTGCCTCACTGCATGCCGAACCACTGCTCCTGGTCAGCCCACTGGGCCGCCTCACTGTCGCTGCCCTCCAGGTCCCCTTCTTCCCCACTCCCTTCCATGTCGTCCACATCCTCCTCCTGAGTGGCATCCGTGGGACTCTCCTCCTTCTCCATCTTCTGCATCCCCTCTAGAGACTTCTGGTCATTGGGGTCCAAACTAGGGGACAACAAAACAAAGGAGAGGCCTGAATCTCTGCCTTGCTTCTTGCTGGCTGATGTGTCATCTCCCTGGCACAGCAGTGAAATGACCACCCAGTCACAGAGAAACTGCTAACGCCTGGCCTCTCCGAATAATTCCAGTTCCACAGGCAGGATCAAGGGAGTCCACCACTAGAAGTGAAAAAAGGCATCTTGTCCTAATTTTTAGAATCCTCAATTTGCGTTTTTCTCCACTTATTTCTTAAACCTTTTCACACATTACCCCTAGCATTATGCTAGAGGAAGCTATCAGATAACACAAATGAAAAAGTAGTAAACAATCATTAACAGAAAAATTCAAATGTAATTTCTTAACAATATTGGGTTTTTAAGCTACAGGGTTACAAAATTTCTTCTGAGAGTAAAATTGTTCCATGTTCTTATGATTTAATTAAACATGTCAGCACTTTAGTTTATTAACCAAAATCATGCTTACTATGGAACAGATCTGTCAACTCCTAGGTTAGACCCCAGGACCCAAAGCAACCCCTACCTGAACATTCAAGTTTAGCAGCTAAGAGCCAATTAATTACACGTGCAAAAGCCCCCAAAGTTCAGAAACTCAAGAACATTTATTTACTTGGCTCCTAAGCAAATCTTTCATCTTTTCTCTGTGACCATCACCCAGGCCAGCAGGTGTCCAATCTCTAACAAATCCCACCTCTAATTAAAGTCTGGCATTTTATTTTCTCACTTGCTTCTGGGCTTCCAAAAAGCAGACAAAACCCATGTGGAAATCCTGTTCCTATTTATATAACTGTGGATTGATTTGTATCTCTTCTCTAAAACCTTCCATACAGCTCTCACCCACACCCAGGGCTCCCCATCCTCTGCACTCCCACCTTGTCTTCTAGAGACTGCTATGAAAGCACTTAGCACGTGGCATCCATCAGTCTGCACGTCTGAGACTGAGCAACTGGAACTGCAGCATCCCCAGTGGCTACTGAGATGCCAGGCACAGGAGTGGTGCTCAACTGCTGAACAAGTAAATGAATGTGATCAGACTCAATTAAAGACAGGCCTTCACCATGACCTTACAGACACACAGACAACCCTCAAAAAAATCACTTCTGTATTAAGCAGTAAGAATACCACTATTTATTTAGTATTTACTATGTACCAGGCACAGTGCTAAGAGCTTTACATGGAATAATCATTTAATCCTCATTTAATCATTTAAGACCTAATAAAGTAGGTAGATATAGACAAGGAAATGTTAGTAACTCGCCCAAGATTAACAGGTGGTGAAGGTAGTATCCAAACTTCAGAGTGTAGTTCTTAACTACTACAGTAGGTAGAAACATGGGAAAGTACTTACAATACTTTGATTTGAAAAAGCAGAATATAAAATATATACTACATATAACCCTATAAAAATATGTATATGTGTGGTCAAGGCCAGGAATATGATTCACAGAAATGAAAATAGATGTTATAGTGGTGTAAGCTGGTTATGAGTGAAACGATTCTTTAATGTTGTTAATATACTTTAGAAAAAATTTTTAGAAGTCATGAATTCACAAATTCCTCTTCGTATTACTGTTTTCAGTTGTGAGCACAATGTGTGTGTTTCCAGAATTCCTGTGACACAGTTCCCTGCCTTCTCTACCCCTCACCAACCTTCCCCCCACGGGAGGCTAAGTGCCTACCTTAGTGCTATACTATACTGGTCCATTGCTTCCTGATACTCATTGACAGCTACAAGGAAATCTCCTAGGATCCGATGCAGAACACAGTCACTCTGATTAGCTAGTGCGTTCCTCAGCAAAGCAATTCCATCTTCGTATTTCTGCTCTCTGCCTGAAAAGAAAAAAAAAAAGGACCCTCATTTGCCTACTTACACAACATTTTGAAAATATATTTTCATCTCAAGTCTTATACACAAAATCATAACACTGATCACAATCTGACCATCTATTTGCAGATGACTTCAAGAAAACAGTGGTGTGTCAGGAAGTGAGAACAAGCTCATCTGAATTCCTATTCCATTAAGAAATCTGCAGTTTGGGTTCTGCCCCCCCCCCTCCCCGCCCCTTATTGATTTGAGAGAGGAAGGGAGAGGGAGAGAGAGAGAGAAACATTGATGAGAGAGAACATCGATTGGCTGCCTCCTGCATGCCCTCACACTGGGGATTTGGTCACAACCTGGGCATGTGCCCTGACCAGGAATCAAACTGGCGACCTCTTGGTGCATGGGTGGATGCTCAGCCACTGAGCCACACCAGCCGGGTGGGTTCTGTTTTCTTTTAAAGGTACTATTTTTTATTATTATTATTTTGTTTTTCAATTCTTTTTTCTTTATTTTTATTTTTTTAATTTTATTTTTGTTACAGATGTTTCTCCTTTTTTATCCCATTGACACCCTCCTCCCTATCCCCCCCGCCCTGTCTCCAGCTTTGTAACCATGTCCATTGGTTATGTGTATAAAGATACTATTAAACAAACAAAACCAAAGCTAGCCCTGGCCGGTGTGGTTCAGTTGGTTGGAGTGCTGGTTGTCCAATACACTGGTTTGATTGGGTTTGATTCCTGGTCAGGGCACATACCCAGGTTTCAGGTTTGATCCTGGTCGAGGCATGTGTGGGAGGCAACAGATCAATGTTTCTCTCCCTTCCAAATCAATAAAAACATGTCCTTGGGTAAGGATTAAAAAAAAGTAAAACAAAAAAATTAAACAAGGCTAAAAGGGAAATCATAAGACAATCCAGATGGGTCAAAACAGCTTCAGTTGGCTCAAACCAGTTATATTCAGCCCAAACTGGTTAAGGACAACTAAAACTGGATTAAAGTGAGCTGAACAAGTAACCAAATATAGCTCCATAACAGCTGGTCACCACCAATGCAAGCAGGTCTAAGCCGGCTATACTTGGCTATGTTCAACTAATTCACCTGGGCTCAGACCTACAGCCAAAGGAACACACCTGTAACCAGCGGGTCTGGGGAAACCAATTGAGATAAGGTTTCACACAATGAAGATGAACAGGAAAGTAAATAAAATACTTACTAAGTAGTTCTGCTTTTTTCACCACAGCCTTAATGTAATCTGGCCTTTGGTTCAGGGCTTTATCTAATAATGTTTTGGCTTTTTCCTGTGTCACTGGGTCTTCGAGACAAACAGTAGCTAAAAGGGTAAGGGTCTGTGCATTTGCTCCTAGAGTTTTGTAAACGTTGTTAGCCATTACCATTGCTTCACGAATACTGTTGGAGGCTAAGTAACATTCGATGAGACCTGAAAAAATAAAACGCAGAAAGACCAGCCATATTACCATTCCAAGTCATGGTTCCACTCTGACAGTCTTCCAAATTACAAACCTTCAAAGTTGCAGACAAGGGACAGCCAGGGGGAAACTTTGATGATGAGATTAGACAAGAGAATGTGTTGATGAAATAACTAAAAAGTGCTCTTCCCCAGAGCACTTGACAGATATGGAAAAAGCCTGCACTGCAAAGGCACCTTCAGTTAGTGAAGGAAATGAACATGCCTAAGTAAACCAAAGCATGCATGCAGCCCAGCTAAATGTTAGAGGAACAAATGTGACACGAATCATTAGTTGAAATAGTGACAGATGTTTCTAACAAAACCCGAGGTTTCACTGCCTCTTAACAAACTGTTAATTCCCAGCTGTGTTCCATCACCTTTAGTCCTAGTTTTAGACTCCTATAGTCCAAATCAAATGTCCAGTTCTACAAACTAAAGGCCCTCGGGAGCAACCCAAGGAGAAAGGAGGACTTTTTCACTTGAAACATAAAGTTATCTCCAAAACCATTTGCTGTGGACTTCCCTAAACTAGATGGAAAGCACTTCATCAGATGGATGGAATATATCGAGATTGGCAGCTCCTGCCTCTTTTCATACCCACAGCAAGACAGATGCCCTATGGGGACACTTCAAGTAGAGTCAACTCTTAACTTCTCGTGCCAAGGAGAACAGAGGAAGTTGGCACAAAGAACTCATCAAAACAGAAAAACTGCTTAAACCCCAAACCCACACAATCCCTGGCAGATTTTCTCTGCATACTCCTCCAACCTAGAAGCATTTATAACATTTGTGCACATTCCACCACACACTATGGTTACTTAACCAGAAATTACCTAACTCTTAAAGGCAACGTGCTGGAGTCAGAATCTGGTTGTTTGCAACAATTTACTGAGAAGCTATACTTCCCTGCTAAAGCCCCACTGAAATGCCAGAAGGAAATGGAAAGAATGCATGTCAGTACTCCAGGACTGCCACCAGTAAAAGAAGCTGGGCTGGAGGTTGCAAGAAGCAACCCAGAGTCACCCTGATCCAGTCTCCAAATGGTAGCTTGAGTGAAGGCAGCCCACGAAGCCTCACTGGCCAGCCAGCTAGAGAACCACCTCTGCCCCCAACCACTCTAACCAGCCTGTGCCCAAACACTGTGGTAGTGGAGCCATTCAACTGCATTCCTGAGCTCTGGTGAACCAGGCTAACAGCACAAAGGAATCTGCATAATAAAAGCAATTGAGGGGAAAAAGCAGCTGGGAGGTAGGGAAGTTATAGTTTCAGGATTAAAAATTTAATTTGAAACCAAAAGCTTGGTTTGCTGGGGTTTAAGAACAAATCCAAAATAGGCATAGCTCTCTGACTATCTAAGCAGATTTGTTCTTTATCCCAACTTTCACATTTTATTTTTCAAATTTGAACTCATCTTCCTGTTAACAGCAAATCACTCTTAGACTCCTGGGTTTATTTTTAAATTCTTATAAAAATATGCTTTGGAGGAACTGCATCTTGTAAGATCTATTTTAAAGTCTGTGACTGAGTCACCAAATATTGCTGAAGCTGGCCCAGCTCCTTTGAACTCCTAGGGTCAGTTCACATGAACTTAAAATAGTACATAACAAAACAAAATTTGACCCTGATCATGCCCACTCTGGAGGTCACAATGAACCAACCAATTCCCACAACCAACACCATCATATGAATATGGAGTTACCCTATGAGTAATATTTCTGGCTCAAGGTAAGACAACTGTGAAAAAGAATAAAGACATATATAATAACCAAGTGATTCATCACAGTGCCGGCACAGAGATTCATGTTACTGGGTGGACCATGTTTGAGAAACAAAAAAAGAAAAGGACCAAAAAAACTACCTCAACTACTTACTCCTTCACCAAAAACAAAAAAAGGAGAAAATGGATTCTAAAAGTATGAAGTGAAAAGTCTAATGAAAGTCCTAAAGTAATTTAAAATGTCAAATTTGTCTGCACATTAACATTACCTGGGATCCTCAAAAAATACTGATGCTTATCTCCCACCCCCAAATATTGATTCAAATGGTATTGGAGTGACCTGGCATCAGGACTTTTAAAAGTTCCTCCAGCAGACTCTAATGTACAATAAAGTTTGGGAATTGCTAGCCTAACAAAACCTTCCATCTGAGTGCTATTGCCACACCTACAGATTCACATTGCCATCTATAATTTTTATCTTACCTTCATAACAGTCTAAGCGACAAGGTGCAAGTCGTATGGCCTCCCGAAAGTGGATTATTGCTTCTTGGACTCTGCCCATGTTCCTGAGTGCTGCTCCCTTAAGTAGCAAAGCTTGAACACTATTACTGTTTAGCTGAATGGCCTTGGCTCCTAAATAGAGGGCCCGAGAGTAGCGTTTGCTATAGAAGCTATGACACCTGAAGAAAAGAACCATCAAAAGTTATCTGAAAGAAGACTACAGACATATCACATTTTATTGTGCTTTGTTGTTCTTCACAGATGTTGCATTTTTTGCAAATTGAAGGCAAGATCCTCCACCAACAAAAATATCATGACTCGTTTTATTGCAGCAGTTGGAACCAAACCCACAGTATCTCTGAGGTATGCCTATATAAAGAAATTTTATCCAGCCTGGCTGGTGTGGCTCAGTGGCTGAGCGTACACCCATGCACCAAGATGTTGCCGGTTTGATTCCCAGTCAGGGTACAAGCCCAGGTTGTAAGCCCGATCCCCAGTGGGGGCATGCAGGAGGCGGCCAATCGATGTTCTCTCTCATTGATGTTTCCATCTCTCTTTCCCTCTCCCTTCCTCAAATCAATAAATAAAATAAAAAATAAAGAAATTTTATCCAAAAGTCAAAGAGAAGACCACCTACATGATCCTTATTACAAACGACACTTAACCTAAGATATTTGTGAAAAGAACAGAACAAAAAAACCTAAATGTTTATTTTTAAGGGGGAAATCTTGATTGGAAGGAGAAACTTATGGGAAAGACCTGATGATCTGGATATGCTATCAGATTAAAAATGTTCAGAAAATTTATAAAGCCAGGTCAATAACAAAGTAGCAGCTCTTGTGCTGACCACCATGCTTACACTATCTCAGTTAAGACTTACCCCATGAAGCAGGGGTATTATCTTCATCTCCAAAGGAGAAAAGAGACTCAGGTAAATCACAGGTCCAAAGTCAAAGACCATGATTTGCATCCAAGTCTGATTATCTCTTAAACCTGCATTTTCAAGCTATATTCTATTCAAGAAGAACCACAATTTCCTAAAGAATCTGCTGGAAAATGGAGAGAAAAGGGAGTGCATAAACATACCCAGAGACCACCCAGGGTTCTGCATGCTGATCAGAAATATTGAAAAGACGGCAGCCAAGATTCTCCACATCCTCCAGGCGCCCTTCTCGTGCCAGGAGGTAGCCATATACATCCATTCCTAGAAAGGAAGAGGCTCTTTAAACAAAGCAGCAGGGGTCCTTTACAAAGGAGCAGCACCATCCTCACAGCTCACAATGAGGCCCCAGCTCCTTCAGGGTCTGAGTCCTTTTCACCATCATTAGCTCCTTCCATCAGCATTCCCAGTTCCCAAAAAAATGACTTATTAAAAGAAAAAAAACAACACACACACACATCAAAAACTACCTCACAATTTCAAAGCCTGTTATTTTTCAGTAATTGTTTGTCCCTATATCCTATGGTGTGATTTACAGCTATCCTAACTCATGACTAGAAAGACCCAAAAAAGGTATCAAGTAAGTTCTCTCTTCCAAGAAGTCTAGGCAGTCAGGAATATACACTTAATATGCCAGTTAGTCTTGGGAAAATGTTACCCTATTCCAGAAAAAGCATCTAGTTCTTTCTGGAGTCTAGTTCATGCAGAATCAGCTCCCCCACACATACTTTATCCTCTCGTGTTCTATAAAAAGAGCATCACGCTTGCTGTCACTCATCTCTTACCACCATTCCTCTCCATTCTTTGTAATCCCTTCAGATTCCCAGGAAAATGCGTCTCAAGCCAAGATCACTGCCACACTCCCTGACTCTGGTCTGAGCTTCTAACTCCAAGATACTGACTCCTGCCAGACTAGTATTTCTAAAACACCATTTTCATCATGGACAGAGGTAGCTTGGAGAAGAGAAATAAGAAGAGGGAGACCTGGCTTAAGCAAATAAATTAATCTTTCTGAATCTGTTTCCTCTTATTCCCACTCTGTCCTTCTTGTAGCTTAAGTGTCTACAAGACTGTTTATTGTAATAAGGTCATTCTGATAGCCTTTTTTGGGCCTTTGCCAGCAGACTTCAGCCTTTCTACTTGACCTTATTTCCCACTGCTATTCCTGAGCACACACCCTTCACTTACTGCAAGTCACCCAACAGTCATCATTTAGAAGTCCCCGTGGCTTACCCCTTCAACTGCTATCTTCTTTCAAATAAAAAAAAAATTGTTGTTATTTACTCCTAATTACATCCTTCAATTGCCTTATCCCCCCCCTTTTTAATATCCTCACCCAAGGATATTTTCCCCTTTATCTCAGATAGAGTGGGAGGGAGGGAGAAAGAGAGAAACATTGACATGAGAGGGACACATCGACTGGTTGCTTCCTGCACGACCCCGACCAAGGCCAGGGGCTAACCGCAACCAAGGTTCATGCCATTTACTGGAATTGAACCCTCAACTCTTTGGTCCTCGAATTGACGTTCTAACTGCTGAGCCAAACCAGCCAGGGCCTTATCCCTTTCTTAATATCTGTTCATTTACTCCCTTTTAACTATACAAAGGACACAGTAAAGCTAAATACCCTAAAAAGGATATTATGGTTCTGGGGATGCCATCCAAACTCTCAGTCAGGCACATCATAATCTATAAATCATAAGGAGAGGCTATGACTCTGTACCGAAAAAAAAGCTAAATAATGACCTGTGGTGAGACGACACTTGAATGAAGCAAAAACAACTGCTCAAACGGAATTACCCAAGTGTTAGAGACATGTCAGGACCTAAAGAATGGTAAAAGGGCCCTGGCCGGTTTGGCTCAGCGGTTGGAGCGTCGGCCTGCGGACCTAAGGGGTTCAGTTCCCGCTAAGGGCACATACTGAAAAAAAAAAAAAAAAAAAGGTAAAAAGCTGCTGTAGTAAATCTTACAAACTATTTCCATGAAAATGGTATCAGAAAATCATGCTATGTTTTCTCCCTATCTTTTCTGATCTGTCCCTCTACGCCACTTCCACCCTGCCCCAAGAATTACTTACCTTTTATCAGGTAAGGATCCAACATTTGTGCTTGTTCAAATTTGAGGACAGAGTTTTTATTGTCTCCAGCTCTGAAGTATAGATCTGCTAAGCTTCCCAGTAGGTCCACATTATCTCGCAGTAACGACTTTTTCTCTAGAGAACTTTAAGATATTAAACAGTGAACCTTAAAATCTGTTATAAATCCTCTTAGTTGTTGAATCTGGGTGACAGGCACATGCATACTATTTTCTTTTATGTATGTATGAAAATCTTCATAACAAAAAATTTTACAAACAAACTGTACGCTAGATTTTCTTATTCTGAGTTTATGATTAAAAATAAAATTTATATTGAATAAGATAGCAAAATATAAAGACTAAAGCAGAAATCTCATTACCTAGAAAGAATTTTCTGGTTGCAGTTTTTCAGTGGACAAAATATACTATATGGTGTTAAATGTAATGTTATTTACACGTGACAGCTACTTACTACTCAACCAACACAACACAGATCCCAGTCTCTTTTCCTTGGACTTGACCTGACTGGAAAGAAAATCCCAATCCTAGGGACACAACCCAGATCAGATGCTGCAATAAACTATGCTTCTGTGGTATGCAAAAAGATGTCTTTCAGGTTCAGACATGACACACTAAGGCAGTGTGCTTTGCAAAGTTTACTACTTTTGCAAGTACAGAGCTAAACTTGATACAAGTTATTTAACAGGTGCTCAGCAGAGATTATTACATTTGGGACCATTAGGTACATTAAGAAACTAACAAAGTGCAGGGACAACTGGCTGCAACACCAAGGGATAAGCATCTAATTTTTCTGTTCTGCTAATTTAGATACATCAAACCTCCTTACAAGGAAATGGCCTCAAGAATACTGAATTAATTTTGTGGCTCTCACCAGATGGTATTGATTGCTCTCGAGTTGTCACCAGTATGCACAAAAGCATATGCCTTGATCCACACAGAGAGCCAGTCCAAGTTAGGCACGGTCTGGATCACGTTCATTGTCATTGATGCCACCTCTGCACCTTTTACAGATAGGGACAGCAAACCTAACCCAACAGAAATCAGGAGAAAGAAGGTGAGGGATAGTATCTCTCTTCTACAATGCAAGAAGCAACAGGTCACCCTTTCCACAGGCTATAAAGCAACCTTTTCCCTGTTTGAATCAAGATGCATATAACAGAACAAACGTAACTTAGTATTTTTCCTTTTTTTTTTTAATATGTTTTTATTATTTTTTTAAACTATGTCTTTATTGATTTTTTTTTTGAGAGAGAGAGAGGGGAATGGAGAGAGAGACAGAACCATCAATGTGAGAGAGAAACATCGATCGGCTGCCTCCTTCCATGCTGGGGATCAAGCCTACAACCCTGGCATGTGCCTCGACTAGGAGTTGAACTGGGACCTCTCAGTCCATAAGCCGACGCTCAATCCACTGAACCACACTGGTTGGGCGAATTAGTATTTCTTGATCAGTGAAATACATGACAACGATAATCTATTAAATCACTCTCTACAGGTGAAACTTTTAAAAAAATAAAGCTATCCTAATGCACATCCAAGATTGAGAACTACTACATTAGAGAGTAAACACTCCATGAATAGAGGCAGAGAATGATCCGTACCTAGAATGGCATCAAGGGCTAATGGGCACTGCCTCAGCACTTCCTTATAGCTGGTGACTGAAGGGCGCTCCTGACCAGCCTTCTTGTACAAGTTTGCCAGCATCATGTTTATCTGTAATAAATAAAGACAGAAGACAGTTAGATTAAGTGTATATTGCAAAGAAAATATTTCACTATCCATTTAAGTCTTAATTTTTATTACTAGCTATTTTACTTTTTATTGGAAAATCTACCAACAGCCCCGTGGAAATAAACAAAGACCAACCTCATTTTTCAAACCAAACAGAAAATTACCACCTTTGTTTTTCCTATGTATTCCCATTTCTAAAAAGAAAATCAAATTCCTTTCACTTACCCAAGCAAAAGGTCCAATAATATCTGGACCAAAGATGCTGCCTCTGGAAATGGAAGTAACATTCATTTGAGAAATGTTACACAATTCTAATTACCTTGATTCTTTCTTGATCTTAAGACAGAGGATGAACTACCCTAGAAGTGCTCAAGTTTACATATTTTAAATGCAATTAACATTAAGGCATAGAAAGTGAGAAATTCTTAATATAGCTAGTTAAGAAAGATCAGATGAATTTTCCCCAAAAAGGAAACGACAGACACAAAAGCAGATACTTGGCTTCTCTCTGACAATTAGTCTAGCGGCTAGACTCTAGCCTTTCTCATACGTAAAGCTTTGACCAATTGCTACTATCTGACTCATCAAAGTTATGCTACAAAAACCAAAATCTAACTGACCTTTGGAGGTGACAATGATCCAAAGATTAGTTACACTATTTAAATAGCACAATTCAAATATGTAACTAACTCCGTAAGGCTCTATTAAAATAACCCTTCAAAAAATGCAACAGGGAAAATTTGAGAAAACCTAAAAGTTCCAAAGAATGTAGAAGTTACAGGGAAGGTATAAATGATCTTAAAAGTCCAAAGAGAAAAACACAACATTCCAATTTAAAATTAATAGATCATAACACAAAACAGAGTTTGCCAGATTATTAACCTAAGGAAGCAGTCAACATCAGGGCACAAAGAAAATAAGCCAATCTCAATCTCTTCAATTATCTGTAGCTTTGTACACCAGGTATTTTGCAAGACTGGCTCTGAAGATGAAGACCATCTGTTCCAATTACAGTCTATAAAACAATCTAGTATGGCACAAATCCATACTGATTTAAACAATGAAATAATGAAATATTAGAAATAAAACTATTTTTTATTTGGCCTCAGATTTTTCCATTTTAGGCTATGTTGAAAATGCAAAAGAAGGTACTTAAAGGAAAATTCCAGTATTAGTCTCAATACTTAAAAAAAAATAAGAGGTTTAAATTTAAGAACCTTTCTTGACTGCTTGTTATTAACAAACCATGACTGATGGGCCAACAAATATTAAAATTCCCTTTATACTAATTGGCACTTCAAAAGAATGAGTTTTGAGTACTACCTAGTGAGAAAGTCAATTCTTTTTAAAATAAATCCTTGGGAACATCACAAAAGCCACATTCCATCAGTTATAAACATAAGCAGTTATCATTTTCTAAAAACTGAGAAATTGTATGTTGGTATGTTTGATCTTAAAAGTTGAAGATTTACCAAAATATAATAATCTTACACTGGAATTTTCCTTTAACATGTGAAGGAATGTGTGGTGCTGTTTACCATACATTAACAGACGTTCATTTAGACGTATTTTGACTCACTTCCTTGTCCTGTACACAGACTGAGAAGCCAGTTAACTCCCTAACGGACAAGAAAGAAAAACTGTAAATATTATAGGTTTATGTTTGAGGCACACATCTTTGTTGTTTGCTTCTGGCTATAACAGCTCTACAGAATGAAGACTGTGTACTCCTAATAACTGCAGATTGCTCTAGTCCCTTTTAAAATGACAGCAGTAAACACCAAAGTGCTAGATACTACAAAACTAAACTTCTTTGTCATTACTCATTGTCCCCAAACTCCTTGAAGTCATTGAGGAAATAATGGGGCATTTCCAATAAGAAAATGAATAGGTATAATTTAAAGTTTATAATCAAAACAGCATCTTCCAAGAGGAAGATTTTCTTCATATATGCAAAACATTATTCTTTGGGCAAGTCTTTCATAGAGTACCAGAACACAATTTAGTATATAAGCATTCAAGCTAATTATGAGACAGGATAGTCTATAATGTGCTTCCAAATGTTTTTAATAGCAGCCACCACCATAAAATATACTGGGGAAATAGCTTAATGGTAAAAAACTCAGGAAATTGTAAATACAGTCTCATTATGAGGAGATACTTAAACCCATTCTCATCAAATTTGATTGGTTACTTTTAAAACTCAGCAACATTTAGGTGAAAAAACACTAACTAAATATATTAGGTCCTTACTGCTTAGATTCCTTTTCTTTTAAGAGCAGGAGGATGAACACAAACATCTTACAGATAAAATTCCTCACTGTTAAGCACAAGTTACACAGAACAGTTTTGCAATGAAGTGAGGGAGACAGGTGACATGAGTATATGGTAGAATATTAAATACTGATGTGAATTCAATCCTAAGAACAAAGATTTTCATTGTTCTTCTAAACTGGACTTAAAACAAACAAAAAACTGTAATCAAAGATGCCTAATACAATACCCCTTAATATTATAACCAATGTAATACTCCTTACAGAACAGTACTTTAAAAAGTATTCTCACATACATGAACTTTAGTTTTTACAAAAGTAGAAAAGTATTTTTATCCTCCTTTTATAAATAAGGAAAAAAAATTCAGATTGTCAACATGCCCAAGTACACACTACACACAACTTGTATGCCCAAAACTCAGACAAGACACCAGATCTTTTTATTTCATTCGATGGTGTTCTATTCATTATATGTTGCCACATCAAACATAAATACATATCTCACACACAAATAAGTACACAAGTCTCTGGTAGAGTTGATTTTGAAAATGAAGGGATTAATCATACGACTCACATATCAAATGGGTACACATACAGAATGTAAAAAATGAGGTTCTAAAATAGTATTGTTGTCATCTGGAAGTGTACTGCAAATCATTCTTTTCTACAGTAAGAAAAACCAAAGAATAAGCACTTACAGTATTCTCCAGCTACCATTTTCATCAGCTGAATTTTCAAGGTCTCTTAAGAAAGGCACTCCTCTACCTCTCTGAACCTCTAACTCCATTAACAAGTGAACAAAGTGAAAATTAGAGGCAAGAGTAAAATGTTCAGATGGACTCCCTATGTATAGAGAAAACATGGAGGAAGAGTGGTGGAAGGGATGGGGAGCTGAAAATGTTATAATAAATTGTTAAGTCAACTTACTTTGGGAGTTCTTTGTCTTGAAGGGATTCCATCAAGTATAGCAATTGCATCTTTATCTTGTTTTAGCATGGTGTAACATTCAGCCATTTTGTATTTCACTTCAATTTCAGATGGAAGACACTAAAAGGGAATGAAAACATCTCTTCAAAATGTTATATAAATATTATGGCAGTTCTTCAATGTGTTAAATATAGGGTTACCATATCACCCAGCAATTCTGTTCCTACATATACAGCCAAGAGAATTGAAAACATGTATCCACATAAAAACCTACACACAAATGTTTATAACAGCATTAATTATAAACAAAAAGTAGAAACAACCCAAATGTACAACAGATAAAATAGGCATATCCATGCAATGGAATATTTTTTGGCAATAAAAAGGATCAACCTTAAAAAATATTATGCTAAATAAAAGAAGCCAGACACAAAAGGCCACATATTGTATGATCCCATTCATGATATGTCAATAGGTAAATCCAGCCCTGGCCAGTTTGGCTCAGCGGTTGAGCGTCGGCCTGCAGACCAGAGACTCCTGGATTTGGTTCCCGCTAGGGGCACGTACCACGAAAAAAAAAAAAAAAAAAAGACTAGGTAAATCCAGAGACACAAAAAGGTTAGTGATTCCCAGGAGCTGGGGAGAAAATGGGCACTGGGTTTTTCTAGAGTGATGAAAATATTTTGGAATTAGATCATAGTGATGGTTGCACAATTTTGTAAATATACTAAAACTCACTGATGTGTGAATTTTATGAAGTGAATTATATGTCTCACTTTTTAAGAAAGTTCTTAATTAAATGTAGCTAATTCATATAAAAGATTTAACATGGTGTTTGGCATACTGAATGATAAAAAAGTTGGCTACTGCCTGGCCAGTGTGGCTCAGTGGTTGAGCAACGACCCATGCACCAAGAGGTCGTTGGTTCGATTACCGGTCAGGGCACATGCCCAGGTTGTGGGCCAAATCCCTAGTGGGGGGCATGCAGGAGGTGGTCAATCCATGTTCTCTCTCATCGATGTTTCTATCTCTCTCTTCCTCTCTCTCTAAAATCAATAAAGAAAAAAAAAGTTGGCTACTTATATGAATGATCCTATGTGAATGATTATGACTTCCATTCAGTGTCAGAACACAGAAAATCCTGGCAATCAGCTCTTTAATAACAAAAAACAAAGGTTTTACACAAAGAGACATAAAACAAGATCTATAGGCTTATAAAAAAAAGCAAATACATGAATTTGTCTTTTTCAATGTGAAAAAATAAAAAGCAGAAAAAAATGAGACAATTTCACTCCCAGTTCATTCTGACATTCCTTTTAAGTTGCATGTATAATTTAAATTTAAAGACATGTTCAGCCCCGACCAGTTTGGTTCAATGGTTAGAGCGTCGGCCCACGGACCAGAGATTCGAAGGTTCGATTCTTGGTCAAGGGCACATACGTTGGTTGCAGGTTAAATCCCCAGCCCCAGTAGGGGTCATGTGGGAGGCAGCCAATCAATGTGTCTGTCTCAAGTCAATGTTTTTCTCTCTTTCTCCCTCCTTCCTACTCTGTCGAAAAAATATATCCTCGGGTGAGGATTAAAAAAATAAAAATGAAAATAAAAAATAAAGACAGGTTCAAATTGAAAAGTAAAAGTTCCCCTCTCCCTAAAGCTTTCCACCACTAAATTTATTTCCTTCAAATGCAAAATCTTTTATGCGTATTACATATATTTTAGGCATATACAAGAATATATTTATATATCTATAAACCATCCCCCTTTAAACAAAGAGTACTGAACACATTGCTTCAAATCTTATTTTCTTTACTTATATATAGTTCTTTCCAAATCAGCATTCAGACTTCTATCTCATTTTTCATTTAATAGTTCCATCATATTCCATCTTATGGCTATACTAGAATTTAACTAGAACTAATAAACACTTTTGCTTCCAGTTTCTTTACCATCATAAACTATGCTGCTATAAGCAGCCTTAATTACATATCCTGTAAATCTTTTGTGAGTCTATTATTAGGGTTAATTTCTAGCAATGGAATGGCTCTATCAAATGGTGAAATTACAATCCCTCCCCGATTTATTTATTAAGCAACTAACCATCAAAAATTGGTAGGAATTCTTAGATTTCCCATGTATTTCCACAGGTACTCACAGTCGTAAAATTTGAGTTACATTTTAAAGTTGTACCTTCATTAACATTATAAAAACACTTTAGATTTTGAGTTCTGTCTGTATAAAAGGGAGGAACAATGAATGCATGACTTTGGTTAGAATCCAGATAATTCATGGTTAATTCCACTTTTAGATTCATCCAGAGTGAATTCTGCTTTTTAGTCCTTAATGCTTGGATGGATATATTCTTTCATTTAAGTGGTTCTTCATCTTTGTTTCTCCAGTCAAGTCCCCTTTTAAAAATCACATTTTATTTTACCATTTTCTACATCTAATTATCAGTCTTGTAAATTCTTTCAGTCTCTCTCACTCCCCTCCACCCCCTCAAAATCATTTCTTATCGCCAGTTACCTGATTTTGTGGAGTGGATGCAGAATTGCCAGTTGAAGGTCTCACTTTTGAAGTTTTACTTAGGGCTTTCTTCTGTTGTAAAGCCATGGTATACTTACTCACAGCATTCCGATATTCCTTATCATGAAACAGAGAATCTGCGTGATACACCAAAAGCTGGTACTTCTGAGATGGGGAGAATAATTCACTAGAAAACAAAGAAAGTATACCCTCTACATGGGTTGTTTTGAAATGTTAGAAAGTACATGCCCACCCTTAGTGTCCCTTCTTAGTGTCCAAGCCTGAGCACAAAGCCTTATGCAATGACAGTTTACAAAAAAGTAAATGTACCTTAAGTGCTAATGCCTAAAATTAGAGGGATGAGAGCATGTAATACATGCTAATATAGTCAACACATCTAGGAAATTGCCTTAAATTATTGTTTTAATATGTTTCCTGAATGGTGAGGCTCAGTGGATTGAGCATTGGACCAAGAGGGCCCTGTTCGATTCCCGGTCAGGGCACATGCTGGGTTGCGGGCTCAACCCCCAGTAGGGGGCAGGCAGGAGGTAGCCAGAAGGATGTTTCTCACACTATCTTTCTCTCTCCCTTCCTCTCTCTCTAAAAATCAATAAAAACAGCCCTGGCCGGTTTGGCTCACCAGTTAGAGCGTTGGCCTGTGGTCCAGAGAGATCCAGGTTCGGTTCCAGCTAAGGGCACATACCTCAGTTGCAGTTTGTCCCCGGCCCCGGTTGGTGGTGTGGGTGGCAGCCACTTGATGTGTCCCTTTCACATCAATGTTTCTCTCTGTCTCTCTCTCTGTTCCTTTCTCTCCCTCCTACTCTATCTGAACAAAAAATGGAAAAATATCCTCGGGTAAGAGTAAAAAAAATAAAAAATCAATAAATCAATAAAAACCAATCAATAAATAAAAATCAATAAAAACATACTCTCAGGCAAGGAGTTAAAAAAAAAAGGTACTGCCTTGGCTGGTTTGGCTCAGCAGTTAAGAGCCTCGGCCTGCAGACCCAAGAGTTGTGGGTTCAATTCCGGTCAAGGGCACATACCTAGGTTGTGGTTTGGTCCCAGCCCTGGTCAGGGTCGTGTGGGAGACAACTAGTGGATGTGTGTGTGTGTATCTGTCTCTCTCTCCCTCCCACTCTATCTGAAGATAAATGGAAAAATATCATAAGGTAAGGATTAAAAAAAAAGGTACCATAGATTAGTGGTTGCCAGGGACCCGAAGGAAGAAGGATTGGAGAGTGACTACTAATAGATAAGGAAGAGGTTTCTTTTCTAGGTAATGAAAATGTTTTGGAATAGACAACAATGATGGTTGTACAACTCTGTGAATATGTTTAAAACCACAGACATGTATTACGTAAAAGAGCAAATTCTAAGGTATGTAAATTTTATCTTAATAAAAACTTAAAAAAAAAAAGGGTCCAGCCGGTGTGACTCAGTGGTCGAGCATCGACCCATGCACCAAGAGGTTGCTGGTTCGATTCCCAGTCAGGACACATGCCCAGGTTGTGGGCCTGATCCCTAGTGTGGGGCATGCAGGAGGCAACCAATGGATGTTCTCTCTCATCGATGTTTCTATCTCTCTCTCCCTCTCCTTTCTTCTCTCTCTAAAATCAATAAAGAAGAAGAATTAAAAAAAAAAAAAAAAAAAAAAAGGACAGAAAGTTTAAACACAGGATATAAAGTTACAAAGGAAATTCAAGGGCTGAAAGGTTGAAAGTTATAGTCCAGATAGTTTAGATCTCTTCCAATTCTGAGATTCTATGTATTTAATAAGAAATGATTTGATAGAAAATGTTACTATACTCAGCATTCAGATATGTATATATTGTAACATACCTGCCTACCTATGCACACAAAAGTTATATCTGGAATGATACATGAGAAACAATGGTTGTTTGCCTCTGGAGAAGGAAAATGGTGCAGTGAGGTTCAAGACTCAGGGACAGACACTTATCTGCAGACCCTTTCTGCTCTGTTTGAACTTTTTTTTACTACGCTGTATTGCCAACTCAGTAAAACATTTTAAAATGTAAATGACAAGTCAGAATTTAAATGCCTTCTGACGCTAAGAAACTGCTAGTTTACCTAATGTGAATAAGTATAGTCTAGTGAGAGAATCAAACTGTCTTGTAACATCTTCAAGAACCAAGAACAATGTCGAACTGGTGCATAAATTCCCAATGGTGGAAACTGTGCCTTGACAAATCACCAGAACCAAGTGAAAGGCTCCAGAATAAACACAGAAGGTTGACAAAGACCAGGGCTCCTCCCTGTCAACACTAAATGGATGGTGGCAAAATGATGGGTGCGCACAGTGAGGTCCAAAAGCATGGTAATGGAAATGAAATAGGGAGCAGCAGCTGCACTGCGGGCACTTAAGAGGCGTTTCTTTTCTGCCTCAGACAGCTTCAAGAGCAAGCCAATGCAAATGGGTCCTCCCTGTGTAGAAGATTCCATTATAATGCCATTTAGAGGCAGAAGGCTATGGTAGGTCAGAATGGAGACCTGAAGAGTCAAAAGGACCAAAATCCAGACATCATGGCTCCTCCACTTATTAAATATGTGAACTTGGACAAGGTATTTCATATCCTTAAGGTTGTATGTGCACTTCTTTAGCACATTCAATGTGTGAATGAATGCTTACTGTACACAGGCACTGAGCTGACTTCATTAGGAATTAAGAGTGATGCAGAATTTAGTCTTAAAAGTTCTCACTAGAAGAGGAAAAAAAAATCGTTAACTACGTGTAGTGATGGAGTTTTTTATTTATCCTCACCCGAGGACATTTTTCCATTTTTTGTTCAGGTAGAGTGGGAGGGAGAGAGAGGAAGAGAGAGAGAGAGAGAAACATCGATGTGAAAGGGACACATCGAGTGGCTGCCACCCGCACGACCAACCAGGGCCGGGGACAAACTGCAACCAGGTATGTGCCCTTAGCAGGAACCGAACCCGGGTCTCTCTGGACCACAGGCTCCAACCGCTGAGCCAAACCGGCCAGGGCTAGTGATGAATTTTAACTAGACTTATCGTGGTGATCATTTCTGCAATATATACAAAAATGGAATCATTACGTTGTACACCTGAAACTAATGTACTGTTACACCCCAATTACATCTCAATTTAAAAAAACAAAGTGATGCAGAATATAGAACAGGGCAACGGGATAGAACAGTGAGGATAGGGGACAATTCTGATGGCAGAGCTCTCAAGAAGGAATATCTGAATTGAAATGTGTAAGGAGGCAGGTCGGGGGTAAGAACTCTAAGCAGAAGAGCAAATGCACAAGCCCTGAGCTGACAACCAGCTTGGTGTGTCGCAGGATCAGAAAGGACGGACGGGGAGGGGGGCCGGAGTCCCGTGAGCAGAGTCTAGGCGTTGAAGCTGGGGAGAAAGATGCTCAGCCCCTTGGCCGTGGGAAGGAACTTCGATTTCAGCACGATGGAGAAATTCGAGCCGGGGAACGACGCGCATTCAAGGCTGGAAAGACCCCTGCGCTTCTTTCGTCCTAACACTCAGTCCACGGCGGCTCTGAAAACAGGAAAAGGCGCCACTCCCACCCGTCGAGGGTGTGCCCGTTTTCAGGGGTTTGCGGAGGCGAGAAGGTGAACCCTAATGCACTCAAGGGGGAAACATCCGTCTCAGATGTGAGACGAAGGTATAAAGCCGGGGGAATGGGCCTCTGAGCGCCGGCGAGGAGGGAGCTGGGAGGGCAGGAGTTAGCCCAGCGATGTGACAGTCGCTATGCCCGGTGACAGGTGACTCAGGAAACCCTTCGCCCCCCACCTTCGGGGAACCCTCGCCAGGGTCGTCCTCAGAGCCCCCCGCCTTGCGTTTCTCGAAGCCGCCGCCGCTCGACACCGCCCCGCAGGGAGCTCATCCTAGCGCCGGGCACAACGCTGGCGCCCAGGGGTCTCACTTGCGTTCCTAAGTCGGTCCCGCCCGACGAGGCCCTCCCTGACCCCGGAGCCTCGGCGGAGGCCCGCGGTCGCACCATCCCGCCAGTCCCCGGGCCCCCGCAGCCCCCGCTCCCAAACAGGCGCCGCTTTCTCCTCAGCCCCAGGCCGCTCCCCGCCTCAACTCACGGGTTGTTATTACTCATTGTGAGTAACAAGCTGCTGAGGAGCCGCACGTTGGAGTGCAGCCCCGCGGCCGCCATGTCTCGCACGTGGTCTATCACATTCATCCTGCCCGGCAAGGCCGCGGGGAGCGGTGGCAGCGGCACGAAAAGCCGGTAGGAGTTTCTTAGAGAAGACTCCAAAATGGCGGCCTCGCCGGGGTCCATCGGGTCCACTTGTGGCACCGCCCCCAGGAAAATAGGCAACTATTGAAGTGCCTGGGTGAAAAACAAAACCAAACCCTCAATTTCTTCCCCACCCCCTTGCGGGTGGAATGATTTGGTTTGGGGGTTTTTGTTTATTTTGTTTTGTTTTAGCAAAAGCCACATCATCATTCTAAGCAGCTCACTTTATTGAGGACTCACAATGCGCTGGGGACAAAAGGCACTTTGGTGTGTATACATGCTCAATGGAAATGAGTCTGAGAGGAATTTGAGTCTCAGAAATTAATAAACGTGTATGAACATTTATCATAAGTAAAAGTTAATATAGTAGGTTGTGTGTGGGAGGGGAATCCTTAACGGCTGTATTTAAATATTTTAATCAGGCGCCAGGGGCAGTCTTAACTGCTGGTCCAGTCACGCCTGCGCACCAGGCAGAGCGCGCCACGCCCCCTCCTCTGAGGTGTGTGTACCTGCTGGAGCCGGGCTTCGTTCACCCTTGGGTGGGTAGACGCCTTGGGTGTAAAAGGGCTTAGCTTTGCCCTGTGAAATGACTCACTAGCTCAGAGTGAATTAAGGTTAGGTTGAGCTGTGGCCATCCTCACATGTGTTGTTTTCATTTTCAAGTCCCTGATGACATCGGATGTTGAGGGTCTTTTCAAATGCCTCGTCCATCTGTGTATCTTCCTTCTTTGGTGAGGTTTCCCTTGAGAGCTTTCTCTGACCTTTCACTCAGGTTGTGGTCTTTACTGCTGAGTTTAAAGGGTTCTTTGTATATTTTGGATGCCTGTTTTGTAATCCTCACCTGAGGATATTTTTCTGTTTATCTTCAGATAGAGTGGGAGGGAGGGAGAGAGAAGGAAAGAGACAGAACCATTGACCGGAGAGGGACACATCAACCGGTTGCCTCTGGCACAACCCGACCAGGGCTGGGGATGAACCACAATCGGAGTGTGAGCCCTTGACCGGAATCAAACTTGGGACTCTTTGGTCCGTGCCCGACACTCGAACCACTGAGCTAAATCGGCCAGGGCTGTTTGTTTGTATTGTTTTTTTAATCCTCACCCGAGGACATTTTTTGATATTTTGTTCAGATAGAGTGGGAGGGAGAGAGAGAGAGAAACATCGATGTGAAAGGGACACATCGAGTAGTTGCCACCCGCACAACCCAACCAGGGCCGAGGACAAACTGCAACCGAGGTACATGCCCTTAGTGGGAACTGAACCCGGGTCTCTCCGGACTGCAGGCCGTCGCTCTAACCGCTGAACCAAACTGGCCAGGGCTGTTTGTTTGTTTTTTATCAGATACATGTTTTGCAAATAATTTCTACCAGTCTGTGACTTGTCTTCGAATTCTCTTGGCCACCCCTCTTTTTTACAATAATAATAATTTTTAAAAAGCAACACAAAAAAACTTTCAGTAATAATCCTGAAATGATGACTAATAATGGCCAGAAAGAAACAGTGAAAATATTATTTAACTTCATCTAAGTAATGATGCCAGTACAATTTTAATGAAAAATAAAGCTGGTATTACAGTACAAAAGGAAATGGATTAATATTTTTAATGACATTAACGTATTTAAGAAAGACTTTTATCCTACATAATGGATTAGCAAGAAAATGAATAATATACAGTTTCTGTTTTTGGTCCTTAAATTCTGCAAGTTTGCCAATTAACTGTCAAAACTCTCTTTGTATATAATGTTTAATTAGCACTATAGACAATTGAAGCACAGATTTGATGTTCCATGAAAAGACATGGAAGGAACTTAAATGCACGGAAAGGAGCCAACCAGAAAAGGCTACATACTGTATGATTCCAACTATATGATGTTCTGGAAAACATGAAACAGTAAACAGATAATTGGTTGCCAGGGTTTAGGGGGGAGGGAGGAATAGGTGGAGTATAAGGGATTTTTATGGCAGTGAAACTATATGATACTATAATGGTAGACACATGTCATTATATGTTTGTCAAAACTCACAGAATGTACAACATAAATTGTGAGCTTTGGCAGGTTCATCCGTTGTTACGTATGTACCACCCTGGTGCTGGATGTTGCTAGTGGGGGAGGCTGAGCATATGTGACACAGCAGGGGCTAAGTGGCTATTTGGGAACTCTCTCCTTTCCACTCAGTCTTGCTATGAACCTAAAACTGTTCTAAAAAATAAAGTGAAGAGCCCTGGCCGGTTTGGCTCAGCGGTTAGAGCGTCCGCCTGTGGTCCGGAGAGACCTGGGTTCGGTTCCCGCTAAGGGCATGTACCTCGGTTGCAGTTTGTCCCCGGCCCTGGTTGGTTGTGCGGGTGGCGGCCACTCGATGTGTCCCTTTCACATCGATGTTTCCCCTCTCTCTCTCTTCCTATCTCTCCCTCCCACTCTATCTGTACAAAAAATGGAAAAACGTCCTCGGGTGAGGATAAAAAAAATAAAAAATAAAAAAATAAAGTGAAGAGAGGGGTGTGTGTGTGTGTGTGTGTGTGTGTGTAAAAATTTACCTGCTCTGTGTGTCAAATAGTCTAGGTACACCACCATATCTAATACACTTAGAACAATGTCTGATACACAGTAAACACTACAAATGCTTGCTACTGTACATTTTTCTACATTTGAAATATTTCATAGTAAAAAATCACATCAGGACTGTGCAACAGGCAACCAATGTGTCACTCTCACATCTGTGTTTCTCTCTCCCTCCCTCCCTTCCACTCTCTAAAAAATCAATTGAAAAAATATCCTCAGTGGGCTCAGTGGTTGAGTGTCAACCCATGCACCAAGAGGTCACCAGATCGATTCCCAGTCAGGGCACATGCCCAGGTAGTGGGCCTGATCCCCGGTTGGGGGAATGCAGGAGGCAGCCAATCGATGTTCTCTCTCATCGATGTTTCTCTCTCTCCCTCTCCATCCTCTCTTTCTAAAAATCAATAAAGAAAAAAATTTTTAAAAAAATTGTTGGGTGAGGATTAATAGATAAATAATTATTAAAAATTTAAATACACCTGGGAGTGGAGGAGATAGATGAAACAAAATTAGCACAATATTGTATCAACTGAAATTAAGTAACAGATACATAGGAGTTCATTATGCTATTCTTTCAACTTTTGTGTATAAGTTTGGTTTTTTGGGGAGAGGAGAGGAAGGGAGAGAGAAACCTGGATTTGTTGTTCCACTTATTTATGTATTTATTGGTTGATTCTTGTCTGCCCTGACCGTGGATTGATCCCGAAATCTTAGCATATTAGGACAACACTCTAACCTACTGAGCTATCTGGCCAGGGCTATATTTACATTTTTCATAATTTTTCTTCTTTTTTTGTTAATCCTCACCTGGGGAAATTTAAATTTATAAAATTAAATATCGAATCCAAAACATCAAAAGTTGAGAAGCCCTGTTGTACAGAGAAGGAGAACATGAGTGGTATCGAGTGGCAGAAGTAGAGAGGATTTTTTTGTTGTTGCAATTTTTATTGATTTATTTTTGTTACAGATGTTTCTCCTGGAATTTTTTTTTTTTTAAGATGGGAGAAATAACATGTTTATATGCTGGTGGGAATGAAGGAGAACACATGGCAGGAGAAGAGTTGATAATCTCTATAAAGAAATAGAACTAAAACACACCTCCAAAAAACACACCCCCCCCCCCGCCCCCCAAGAATGCATGAAGCAAAATATTTACAGAGAAAAAAGAGGCAAAGGAGAATCCACCTTCTCCGGAAATGTTTTTTGCAATCCTCTTTAAAATTAATTACCCCAAAGTAGAATGGATTCCAAGGTTAAGTTCCACTAACCTAATGTAAGTCAGATCATGCTGATTTGAATGTTATCCAGAGGATATGTATAGCGACAAACTGACTTGGAACACACAGAGATATATCCGGGGGACAAGGCCTTCATTTTCTCATGGAATTGTCTTCTAAAATGATAACTTTGGAACTGGAGGGGACTTTATTTTTTGTTATTTAAATTTTTTCTTAATTGGTTTTAGAGAGAGAGGAAGTGAGAGGGAGAGATAGAAACATCAATGAGAGAGAACATCCATTGGCTGCCTCCTGCATGCCCCCCACTGGGGATCAGGCCCACAATCTGGACATGTGTCCTGACCGGGAATCGAACCAGCGACCTCTTAGCGCATGGGTCGATGCTCAACCACTGAGCCACACTGGCCGGACTGGAGGGGACTTTAGAAGTCATCTCACTTTCAGTCTTCCTTTTATGGGTGAGGAAAGTGAGGCCCGTAATTGACATGGGTAGACACACAGTTGACATGGGTAGACACACAGTTGGCTGTGAACCTTTAGGTCAGCCACTTTAACAGATGCAGAATGACATGGATACCGTGGAGTATTGAATCAGATACATTAGAGGAACAATTTATTAATGTAAATGTTCTGCTCCACTGAAGTTCATTTCTGAATGTCCAGTAGCCTCCTAAAAATGAAAATCTTTCCCAGCTGCATTAGACTTTTTCTTAGCTCTGTCTTTTGTACCAGGGGAAAAACACAACACTTGTAAATTGCTCTAAGGGAAACATTACTTAACATCCCTTAAGTGTCTCCTGGCAGTGTTAGCCTTCCTTTCAGTGGAAAGGAACTTCAGGACAAAGAATTTGCCAGAACAACTGGAGGGAATACATACGACCATCTTTCCAAATGATTTGCCCTCTTTGCAGTAAAAGTGGCTGGCAAGGCAACATATTCTGGAGTTCTAAGAGGTCCAGCTTGGCATTTTGTTTATGAGATGGTCAAACAAGTAAGTCTGGGGCAACTAACTCATTCATGTAAAGCCAAGAGGGCTTGCCCCAGTCATAGTTCAATTGCAATAAAATAGTTTTCTGGAGATTTTAATACTAGTAACAACTCCAAGAAATTCCTTTCTCCGAGTCCCATATTTTACTGATTAACCTCTTATTCTGATTCTTGGCTGATTCCTTCCTTTTTTCTTCACCGTCTCAGGGATCAGATTATATCTGAGTTCCACTAGAACCTCCTATTTCAAGCCTCTGATTCTATTCCTGATCTTTCACGTGTATTTCCATTTCCCTGCTGGGTAGCATGCCAATATCAGCTGCCCCCTCAAACTCAGTGTGCTTCAGAATTAAACTCATTTCCCACGCCCCTTCCAAAGGACTCCAAGCCCGACCACCTATTTCCTGAAGTTTCCGGGGACAATCCAGTTTATGTTTGCTGTTCCAGAATTAATCATAGCATACTCTTTTTTTTTTCTCAAGACTTGGATGGCAAATTATATTGTCATCCAAACTATTATCACCCAAGGCATCGGAATTTCCATTCCAAGTCAACTAGACTCAAAATCTCTAAACCTAACTCAGCTGCTAAATCCAGTGCAATGGTATCTTCTTTTAGAATGTCTCTCAAATTCCCCTTTATTTTTGTTAATCCTCACCCGAGGATATTTTTCCACTGATTTTTTAGATAGAGTAGAAGGGAGGAAGGGGGAGAGTGAGAGACAAACATTGGTGTAGGAGAGACATATTGACTGGTTGTCTCCCGCACGGCCCCCACTGGGGCGGGGGATCGATCCTGCAACCCAGGTATGTGCCCTTGACCAGGAATTAAACCCGAGACCCTTCAGTCCTCGGATTAATGCTCTAACCACGGAGCAAACCAGCCAGGGCTCCCCTTATTTTTACATTCCCAGTAACACTCGCTAAGCCCTTACAGTGGGACCACTAATAAAGCTTCTTACTCCCTGGATCTCTCCCTCCCGTCTTTCTATTCTCTAATATAATGTACATATTTCTCATCAGATGGTTAAGGTCCTGGACAGCAGAGTTCACATGTACATTTCTTTCAACAGCTGGCATAGCACAAGGAACAGAGCAATCTCCTGATCCTGTTGCCTGAATGTGTTACTAAAAATAGCAATGTAGCAAAGTGACCATTTTATAATGGCAGACAGGGACATCCCTGGATTCAGAAAGACCTGGCTTTAATCACCATTTCTGCCAACTTCCAGGTGTGTGATATAATGTCATATTAATTATAGCACGTTATTATTAATTTCCGTAGGCCTCAGCTTCTTTACCTGGAAAAGGGTAGTACTTTTATCTGCCACAAAGGTTCTTACAAGGGTTAAACAGGATTACATTGTGAAGTTTTTTAGCACACTGCCAGATCACCTATAAATCAGAGCTGCAGTGTTAAAGCAAAGTGGAAAATCATGATCGATGTTTTATCTCAAATTCAACACAGAACAGATGTGGCCTTAACATTACACTCTCCTAATGGAATGGTCTTTCAAACTTCTATAAACACAATGAAGGGGAAACAAACCAAATGGCTTTTGGTGTAATAGTAGTACATCCCTTTCTGGACACAGCTCCAAACTTTATATTAAAGTCTTCAGTCCTGGTAATTGTAGAGAAAAGGAAAATGCAGAATAAAAGAATTCTCATCAATCTTGTTTGAGTATTTCCATGTACTGTAGTCTTTCAACACATGACAGTAATTAGTGGTATATTAAAATGATAAATATAAACAGGATGCTTAAGAAAAAAGAACAAGGTGACTGTTGTCCACAGCCTGTTTTGGCTTATAAATTTTTTTCTAAAATTTGATTTTTTGTCTACCTTTTGTAAAAAGTTTTTTCCCCAGTAATGAAGGTCACACATATCTTACTGAATTATATATAGTATGTATGACTTAGAACATACAAGTCTTTGTAATTGTTCCTGCCTTCCCCAAAATCACTGTTACCAGTATGATGTATATACTCCCATGATTTTTCCTGGAGTACAATTAAATGAACAAGGATGGAATCATATTAAAAGTCCTCAACTTTTTTTTTTTTATCCTCACCCGAGGACATTTTTCCATTTTTTGTTCAGATAGAGCGGGAGGGAGAGAGAGGAAGAGAGAGAGAGAGAAACATTGACGTGAAAGGGACACATCGAGTGGCTGCCACCCGCACGACCAACCAGGGCCGGGGACAAACTGCAACCGAGGTACGTGCCCTTAGCGGGAACTGAACCCAGGTCTCTCTGTACCGCAGGCTGACGCTCCAACCGCTGAGCCAAACCGGCCAGGGCTCAACTTTTTTTTTTATAATGTATTTTTCCACAACAGGACAGATAGAGCCCCTTATTCTTTTTTAATGACTGTATATTTCATTTTATGGATGTACCATGACTTATTCTTCCAATTCTCTATTAAAAACCACTAAATTGTCCTGGCCAGTTTGGCTCAGCGGTTAGAGCGTCAGCCTGCGGTCCACAGAGACCCGGGTTCGGTTCCCGCTAAGGGCATGTACCTTGGCTGCAGTTTGTCCCCGGCCCTGGTTGGGTCGTGTGGGTGGCGGCCACTCGATGTGTCCCTTTCACATCGATGTTTCTCTCTCTCTCCTTCCCGCTCTATCTGAGTAAAAGATGGAAAAATGTCCTCGGGTGAGGATAAAAAAAAAACAAAAAAACACTAAATTATTTCCAGGTGTATGTGTGTGTGCACGTGTGTTAGAATTCAACAATGCTTGAACTGAAGTTGCTGGATCAAAGAGAATGAGCATTTAAAAATGTAACACAATTTGCCCTGACAGTTTGGCTAAGCGGTTAGAGCGCTGGCCCACGGACCAGTGAGTCTCAGGTTTGATTCCGGCCACGGGCATGTACCTCAGTTGCGGTTTGTCCCCAGCCCTGGTTGGGGTCTTGTGGGAGGCAACTTGTCAATGTGTCCCTCTCACGTTGATGTTTTTCTCTCTCTCCCTCCCTCCCTCCCACTATATCTGAAGATAAATAGAAAAAAAAAATCCTCTGGTGAGGATTAAAAAAATAAAAATGAATAAATAAAAATGTGGCACAATTTAAAAAGTACCAAAGAAAAACCTCAGAACAAATAAAAATAAGTCTTATAATTATTACTAACTTGCCTTCCTTAAAATGTCATACCTTGTGCCCTGTCCGGCTTGGCTCAGTTGGGCATCATCCTGTGCACCAAAGGGTTGTGGGTTCAATTCCCAGTCAGGGCACATCCCTGGGTTTTGGCTCCATCCCTGCTGGGGGATGTTCAGGAGGCAGCTGAGGGATGTTTCTCTTTCTCTAAAAATTAGTTTTTAAAAAATCTTTAAAAGATAAAGAAAGCAGGGATGAATAAATATGAGCATGGGTCCGGCCAGTGTGTCTCAGTGGTTGAGCATCGACCCATGCACCATGAGGTCGCCAGTTTGATTCCTGGTCAGGACACATGCTCAGGTTGTGGGCCTGATCTGTAGCGGGGTGCGTGCAGAAAGCGGCCAATCGATGTTCTCTCTCACTGATGTTTCTATCGCTCTCTCCCTCGCACTTCTTCTCTCTCTAAAAAATCAATAAAGGAAAAGAAATTAAAAAAAAATTTTTTTTTAATCCTCATCCAAGGACATTTTTCCATTTTTTGTTCAGATAGAGTGGGAGGGAGAGGAAGAGAGAGAGAGAAACATCTATGTGAAAGGGACACATCGAGTGGCTGCTTCCCGCACGACCCAACCAGATCCGGGGACAAACTGCAACCGAGGTACATGCCCTTAGTGGGAGCCGAACCCGGGTCTCTCCAGACTGCAGGCCAATGCTCCAACCACTGAACCACACCGGTCAGGGCAAAATTTTTTTTTTTTAGATAAACATATAAGCATGGGCCTGGCTGGTGTGGCTCAGCAGATTGAGAGTTGTCTCATGGACTGAGAGGTCCCTGTTCGATTCCTGGTCAGGGCACATGCCAGGGTTTCAGGCTGGATCCCCAGTGGGGGGCGTACAAAGCTGGTCGATGTTTCTCTCTCACATCAATGTTTCTATCTCTCTCCCTTCCTCTCTCTCTTAAAAAAAATTAATAAAAACATACTTAAAAAGTAAAAAAAAAATATGAGCGTGAGTATAATGTTGAGCCAAATATCTTGAAAAAAAAAAAAGTCCTACCTTGTAACAACCTTCTTTTAACATCAGCATTGCATGTTGATTAAAGCTGTACTTTTAAATCCATTATGTTATACTTATTGTATAATTTATTCTACATCTTTTGGAAACTGTTCTTTCAAGTGCATTAAAAAACAGAACAAAACACATTACAGAGCACCAACCAGAAATGTTCTAGAAGCCAGGTTTTTGGCTCTTGTCTGTGCTCCCCCTGCTGGCACTAATGGAACCGGCACCACAGAGAGTTGGTTTTTATCACAAAGGTTTTACAATTAAAAAAAAAAAAAAGAACACGTTAGAAACAAACCTTTATTGTTTATGGGTCACTGTGGCTTTCTTTCTGACATTTTTCAAGGGTCTTTAACAGAAGTTCCAACTCAGACACCCAGAATCTGATTGTAGAGAAGAATTTAAATTATAAAACAATGCCCTGGCCGGTTTGACTCAACGGTTAGAGTGTTGGATCATAGACCAATGAGTTGCGGGTTCGATTCCGGCCAAGGGCATGTACCTCAGTTGCAGTTTGTCCCCGCCCTGGTTGGGTCCTGTGGGAGGCAGCCACTCGATGTGTCACTTTCACGTGGATGTTTCTTTCTCTCTCCCTTCCTCTCCCTCCCTCCCACTCTATCTGTACAAAAAATGGAACCAAGAGAAATGGAAACCAAGAGATATGTCCACACAAAAATGGGTACATGAATGTTCTTGCCAATATTTTCATAACAACCAAAAAGCAGAACCACCCAGATGTCCATCAACTGATGGATAAGGGCACGTAACTCGGTTGCAGTTTGTCCCCGGCCCTGGTTGGTCGTGCAGGTGGCAGCCACTCGATGTGTCCCTTCACGTCGATGTTTCTCTCTCTCTCTCTTCCTCTCTCTCCCTCCCGCTCTATCTGTACAAAAAATGGAAAAATGTCCTCGGGTGAGGATAAAAAAAAAAGGACAAAGGATTTGAACAAACATTTATCTAAAGAAGCTATACAAATGAACAATATCCATATGAAAAGATGGTCAACATTAGTCACTAGGGAAATGCAAATGAAAACTACAATGAGATACTGCTTCAAACAGACTAGAATGGTTATAAGCAAATAACAAGTGTTGGTGAGGATGTGAAGAAATTAGAACCCTCACAGCCACAGTGCAAAAAACAGTCCGGCAATTCTTCAGAAAGTTACACATAGTTACCATGACTCAACAATTCCACCTGTCGGTATACAACCAAGAGAAATGGAAACATATGTCCACACAAAAATGGGTACATGAATGTTCTTGGCAATATTTTCATAACAACCAAAAAGCAGAACCACCCAGATGTCCATAAACTGATGGATAAACAAAATGTGCTCTATTCACGCAATGGACTATTCAGTCTGATACCTGCTACGGCACAGATGAAGCTCTGAAGACATTATGCTAAATTAAAGAAGCCAGACACAAAAGGACAAATCTTGTTTGATTTCAATTATGTGAGGTGCCAGGCATAGGCAAATTCAAAAATTGAAAGATTAGAGGTTATCAGGAGTTGGGTTACAATCACCAGGGGTTTAGTGATCAGAGTTTCCATTTGGGGTAGTAAAGTTTTGGAAATAAATAGAAGTGATGGTTGTACATTATGAATGGAATGAATGGAATATAATTAATGCCAGTGAACTAACTGTATACTTAAAAATGGTTTGGCTCAGTGGTTAGAGTGATGGCCCGTGGACCTGAGAGTCTCGGGTTTGATTCTGGTCAACAGCATGTACTTCAGTTGAGGTTTGATCCTGGGCCCTGGTTGGGGTTGTGTGGAAGGCAACCAATCAGTGTTTCTCTCTCTCCCTCCCTCCCATTCTGTCTGAAAATCAATGGAATAGCTTTGGGTGAGGATTTGGAAAAAAAAAAAAGGTTAAAATGGTAAATGTTATGTGTATTTTACCACAATAAAAAAAAAAAAAAAGGAATGAAGTTATAACATGGATAGATTTTGAAAACATTATTCTAAGTGAAAGAAACCAGACATAAAGTCCACATGTTATATGATTCCATTTATGGTGAAATGTCCAAAATAGGCAAATCCAGAGACAGAAAGAAGGTCAGTGGATGCCAGGGACTAGGAGGAATGGGTTGGAGAGCAATGGGGATGGGGGGGGGGGGGAGGCGGGACACACAGGTACATCTTTTTGGGGTGGTGAAATATTCTGGAATTAGTGGCAATGGTTGCAAAACTTTGTGTGTATACTAAAAAGTGAATTTACACTTTAAGAGGGTGAATATTATCTCACGGAAATTAAGTGAATGCCAAAGATAAGGAATAATGCTTTCTCGACAAACTGTTAGAAATTTCTTTATTATTATTTATTAAGCACCAGCTTAATAATGCAGAAAATTTCAAATCACCCTTTGACAATTCATTCTCCCCCTCACAAATTCTTGATAATGAACTTTTCAAGTAAAGACACATTCTCTTCTCTCTTCTGTATAAAACTTTATGAATTAAAGGCAAAGAACTGTGTACATCTTGCTGTAAAATGCTGCCAACGGCTGTGAAAACAGCGTCTGCCCAGTTCTCCTTATTGTCCTGGTCCTGAAAGACTCTTGTTCATGAACTGTCTCTTCACAAAGCAAGTCCACCACTAACGAGAGAGGACAAAACAGAATGAACAGTGGCGGTCAAATACAATGCGAGTTCAAGATAAGGCCAGAATAATTTAACATTAAAATTTAATATTAGTATGGCAGCCCTTATGTTATACACACTCCTTGGAAGCATGTAAAAATGTAAAATTCTTTTTTTTTTTTTAGTGACTTATACGTTACTCAAAATTACAAAGACAAAACAGATGTAACACATTCAAGATATATCATGCAAAAAAAAAAAAAGTGTTCTATGAGGTTTACAATGCCCTGATATAAGAACAAACCAAAATTTTTTATTATATGCAATCGTTATTCACTGTGATTCAGTGAACTCTTAGTATATATACAATGCACATGCTCAAAGTTTGCAACACTGCGACGCAGAAACTAAAAGTTTTCTTGCAATGAATGACCTTAGTGTTTCATTTAATGGAGGTTATAGGATAAAAGGTGACTTATCAACTAAACAGGCAAAGAAGAGGTCTTACCTTGCTGGGTTTATCATTCTGAGGGTCAAAAACTTTCTCACAAAGTCTCACTCCAGTCTCTTGCCTTAGCTGCTGTAAATAGGCCCTCATCACTTCTAAAATAGGGAGCAGGTAGAACAATACAAAAAAACTGAATTTGAGAACGCACCACAAACGTGCCCATTGCTGATCTGGACACTGACGTTCGTAACATATTTCTATATCTTCCAACAGGGTAAGAAATAGAAATGACAGTCTGAAGGATTTTATAAGTACATTCATTTTGATCCAAAAGATTCTCTAACATGTTATACTTGTTACCAAGAATCTTTTGTGAGAGTGGCTAATAAGATAATGTATGTACTACTCATTCCACTCTCAGTATTATACCAATCAGGCAGGAAGAGGAGGGGATACAACGTCAAGTGGAGAAGCCTTGTGCCAGAGAGAGGCAGAGCCCCTGTCCTTACCGTCTTCCTGTTTGTTTGCAGGTTTCGCATAAATCGCGTTAAGTGGAAAACCAGGCTCTCCAGGAATGGGAAAATTAGTAATTCCCAGAGTATACATTTCTTTCTCGCCTTGGCTTTTGGAATTGCACTGAAAAAAAAAAAAAATTATGCACACACATGTATTTTACGGGGAAAATAATAATATCCAATTTGTGAATTTTTAGTCTAAATAGCTATGGCTGGGGTTAATGTTTCTGATGACCCTTGGCAATCTGGTGAAGCCTGTAGGCCCTTCTCCGAATAATGTTTTAAATAAATAAATAAATAAATAAATAAATACATAGAATTACAAAAGAAACCAATTATACTGAAACATAATAATTATAATTGTAATAGTGAAAAAACAAATGTATGTTATAGTCATACATGTGCTTCTCTATTCATGCACTAAATACAAGATCTTGCAGTGGTCCTAACTAACTAAATTCTGAAGTAGAAATGATTGTAAACAATATTGCAAAACATCTTCCACTCTAAATGCAAAGTAGTGTGATTTCTATTGGTGAAAAGTCACAACTTTTCACACTGTGGGTTGTTGTTCATGTTAATAAAAAAATAAGTACTAAATTTCAGTTACAGGTTAGTAAAAAGAAAGAT
Organism: Molossus molossus; assembly: GCF_014108415.1. Classification (NCBI taxonomy): domain Eukaryota; kingdom Metazoa; phylum Chordata; class Mammalia; order Chiroptera; family Molossidae; genus Molossus; species Molossus molossus. The sequence continues at coordinate 33,991,055 of NW_023425358.1, read as the reverse complement.
GGAATCTTTTCCCACTCAAGTTCATGGACCCCCTGAATTCTATCCTTGCAGACTCCCAAATTAAGAACCTTTGAGCCAAGAGCTCAAAAAGGAATTTTTTGCTCAATATTTCTATCTTGGGAAAATACAGGCAAAGCGTATCCTCTGATTAGTCAACTACACTGTTAAGTTTAGAGATTCATATTCAGATATTTCTCTCAGGTCCATGCTCTAAGTCAGAGGAAATATTTTCTGCTTGCCCTTAGAGTCTCACCAAGTCCCAATACCTATTAGCAATTTTTTTTCCTGGGAGATGATCATCCAAGTTTAATTACCTTTTGGAGTTTCTTTAGACACTCGGAAATATAGAGAGTTATGTATATCAAGGTTCTATCAGCTTCATTCTACAGGGGGGAAAACAACACTTAAAAACAGTCCTGAACAAACATAACAATTATGTTCAATAAATGAATTCAGTCTTTGTCTTTTGATTATCAACTGAAAACTGCATAAGTATAGTTCTTATAGCATCAAAAATTCCCATTTCGGTGAGCTCTCCCTGCCCAGAGCAGCCCACCCGAGCCTTTCCTGTCCTTCTCGTCTTTCCCCACAGGTGTGCATCTCCTAAACTCTAAGGGACCCTAACAGACTGCAACTAGGGGAGCAGTGGGCAGCAGCAGCTCGTCCTGGGCTAAACTCCTGAACGGTCTCCAAGGGCCCCCTTTCTCTGACTTTCCCGTGAGCTGACAGTAGCCCCACCTTAGCTCACTTCTTTCCTGTAACATCTCTCGAGAGCCAAAGCAGCCCTGCCCACGCTCCTGTTGCTTCGTCTATCCTAGGCTTTTCCTAGTTTCAAAATGAAACTAGGAAAAAAATTAAAAAAAAAAAAAAAATCCCCACTCTCCAAATTCAGTCTTCTCAAGCCCACTTTCTGTCCACCCTGAGCTGTGTGGCTACTTCTGTTGTTTCCGGCTCCTCTTGTCCCTGGGTTCCCAAGGATCTGTGCTAACAGCCCTCACTCTGTGTAGGAAGCAGAATTCACTGAGCTGCCGGGGAAATCTGAGGTGCACCATATGGTTGGCTACTCTTTAAGAAACTCTTTCACTTTAGGAACTCTGCCGAGAACAAATCATTCATGACTCTAAAAGAGGAAGCAATTATTTCATGTGGCGTGTTCTTGAAGAGCTCCGTAAGTCCGACTCTTAACCTAACCAAAAGGAAAATGTGGAAAAGGCCAATGGGTGTTGATCAAATGTGGCATGTACTTCAGGTCAAACAGATTTTTAGAGTTTAAAAACAAACTACACATTTCCCTCTATTTAAGATCATATGTGATATTCAAGAAAGAATGAAATGTGGCAGAATTCTAATATTTATTTACACCTATAACAAATACACCATTTCGACCATGTATTAGATACAGGAAACACTCTGCTAATATCACAGGATGTTTAGACTATTTGTAGACCAAGAGTCTAAATAAAAATTTCAGACCGTTTGATTCCAAAGTCAAAGTTGGGCAAGGAGTTCTAGAATATTATCCACAAAATATGTTGACATTTCTTTTTTTTTCTTTATCCTCATCCGAGGACATTTTTTCATTTTTTGTTCAGATAGAGCGGGAGGGAGAGGAAGAGAAAGAGAGAGAGAGAAACATTGACGTGAAAGGGACACATCGAGTGGCTGCAACCCACACGACCAAACCAGGGCCGGGGACAAACTGCAACTGAGATACATGCCCTTAGTGGGAACTGAACCCGGGTCTCTCTGGACTGCAGGCCGACGCTCCAACCGCTGAGCCAAACCAGCCAGGGCGACGTTTCTTACAGCTTGCTCATAGCGAGAGTTCTGAAACTTCTTTCCACTTCCCTCCTCCTTCTCTGCCGCCTTTCCCTCTACCTGATCCCTACCAAGAACTAAGAGAAGGGGAGAAATGGTGCTTGAAGGAAGGGTCAGGGTTGTTGAAGTTTCTTTATTTCTCCAGCTCAGGTCCAGGACACAGAAGTATATAAAAAATAACACTGCACATAGGATTTTTAGTTTTAGACAGGCATGTAGCAGGTGCTTAGCTAATGTTGAATAAAGAAAAAAGGACCAGGCCTGGCCAGTTTTGCTCAGCGGTTAGAGCATCAGCCTGTGGTCCAGAGAGACCCGGGTTCAGTTCCCGCTAAGGGCGTGTACCTCGGTTGCAGTTTGTCCCCGGCCCTGGTTGGATTGTGCGGTGGCAGCCACTTGATGTGTCCCTTTCACGTCGATGTTTCTCTCTCTCCCTCCTACTCTATCTGAACAAAAAAATGGAAAAATGTCCTAGAGTGAGAATAAAAAAAAGAAAAAGAAAAAAGGATCAGATAATAAATATTTCAGGCTTTGCAGGCTGTACAGTTTTTTCTTTATTGATTTTTAGAGACAGAGGAAAGAAGAGGGAGAGAGATAGAAACATCAGTGAGAAAGAACATCAACTGGCTGCCTCCTGCATGCACCTCACTGGGGATCGGGCCCACAACCTGGGCATTTGCCCTGACCAGGAATTGAACCGGCGACCTCTTGGTGCATGGGTTGATGCTCAACCACTGAGCCACACCTGCTGGGCCAGGCTGTATAGTTTTTATTACAACTGCTAAACTTGGCTATTGTGGTGTGAAAGCAGCGATAGACAATATATAAACAAATGTATGTGTCTGTGTTCCAATAAAACTTTATTTACAAAAAGAGGTGGTAGGCCAGATTTGGCCCTCTGGCTGTTGTTTGCCAACCCCTGGTGTAGACTTTGGAGGAGAATAAGACATTGATATCGCTATAAAGTCTAACATTAAGTGCTGTTTTGGATTTTTTAAAGTACATAATCTCATTCTATATACTCCTTGGGGCAACCTTGACTGCCAGCTAGAAATTTTTCCAATCGGAAAATTAATTAGATATTAAAAAGCTCTGTACTTTACCTTAATTTCATAGTTTTTGAAGAAGACATTGGCCTTGAAGTAATAGATGGCTTCATCCACAATATCTGTATCTTTTGCTAAGCAGGACACAAGGGGAGGGGGCAGAGATCATTAGCTTGATGCAAAACATAACATCTAAAAGAGGTATAAAGAAAAATAATATCCCAGCTCAATGGTAAGGAGATTTGGAGTTGAATAAAATAAAATTAGGCCACTAAAATATAAAGTCTTTAGAAACAATTTCTAGAAAAATATATATTCTTATATCTTTATTGTTTTTATAAAAATTATACATGCTCAGCCCTGGCCGGTTTGGCTCAGTGGTTAGAGTGTCAGCACGTGGTCCAGAGAGACCCGGGTTTGGTTCCCGCTAAGGGCACATGCCTCGGTTGCAGTTTGTCCCTAGCCCCAGTTGGGGTTGTGCAGGAGGCAGCCACTTGATGTGTCCTTTTCACCTCGATGTTTCTCTTTCTCTCTCTCTTCATCTCTCTCCCTCCCACTCTATCTGAACAAAAATGGAAAAATGTCCTCGGGTGAGGATAAAAAAAAAAAATTATACATGCTCATTAGAAAAATTAATTAATCAATACCAAAAATTTTTAATTGTTACCCTAATCTCACTTCCCAGAAATAACTACTGTTAACACTTGGAAAACATCGTTCCAGACATCTCTCATGCATTTATAAATTATAGAATGGGACACAAACAGACTAAATTCAACAAAATGATTTAAAAAGTATTCGATACAATTTTATTTGAATCTATACACTAAGTTGCAGGGGGGAAAACCTCTCAATTGTCATTTAGGAACCCATTGGGGTTTTCATACACATCTTTCTGTTTATAAAAACTATGACTTCAGATGTATTTGTACAAGCTGTTCTAGGTGGCTAGAGACTGAAAAAAGCCAGAAATACTGTTGTGACAAAGATAGATCTCATTACACAATTTCTTTGGCAATTTTTGTTTTCCTTTTTTTATTTTAAAAAGGTCACAATCCCATGGTCTTGGTATCCGGCAGCTGGTTTCAGCAACCCACAGACAGTGATTTATATTTCTTGTCCATGACTGCGATCCCTCTCACACAGCAGAAACGTAAAGTAATCCTGAAGTTTTAATATGCTGTAATTCAGTTGTCTTTACCCCTGCTCATTCCTCCGCTAAAGAATTTCAACAGAATTTGCACTCTAGACTTGTGTTCCTTGATCTATTTTCCTATCTGCATATAGGAAACTTCCTCAAAGGATTCAACAAAAACCAGCTAGTTCTTTTAAATGTCACCATAGGTGTATGTGTGGTGGGGAGGCTACAGGATTCAGAATCTAGAAGTGTGTATGGCACATAAAATGTGTTCAAAAGACGTGTTGGGCCCTGGCTGGTTTGGCTCAGCGGTTAGAGCGTAGGCCTGTGGTCCAGAGAGACCCGGGTTCGGTTCCCGCTAAGGGCACGTACCTCGGTTGCAGTTTGTCCCCGGCCCTGGTTGGTCGTGTGGGAAGCAGCCATTCGATGTGTCCCTTTCATGTTGATGTTTCTCTCTCTCTCCCACTCTATCTGAACAAAAAAAATGGAAAAATGTCCTCGGGTGAGGATTAAAAAAAAAAAAAGAATTATAAAGTGGTAATTAGATTTACTCCTTGGTCAATTGCATCTTCTGATACACCATATGGTATTTCGCAATGATCTGAAAAGGGTTCTTCTCAAGGAATCTGAGCCAACATTGACTCATTTTTTTCTTTGCACTGTAATTCTTTTACATCATTTTTCTTCCCTTTGTTCTGCTTTTCCACCTATCTGTTCCTTTTTCTTCATCTCAGAATCAAGTAAAGACTGTAGTGACTCATCAGATTTATTAAGTTTATTAAGCTTTCAAATGACATTAAATACAAAATTAAATTTAAAAAGGTCAAGTCAGGCAGTCTGGCAAAGGAACGAAGATGGCCTCAATACAAAATCGTTAATTAAAACCACAGTCGTGGAAACCATGAGTGGAACTCAGTGCAGACCCCTTCTGGGTGCAGGAAACCATGTCTAATATAATACAAATTACACTGTTGGCAGAATATCTCAGAATGTGTCAGAAGAGTCTCAGATAATATCTGGAAAGAATGGGGCTTTCTGAACAGTAAAAAGTGGTTCCCAAAAAAAAGAGTGTGAGTACAGCCCTGGCTGGTTTGGCTCAGCGGTTGGAGCGTCGGCCCATGGAACGAGTCTCACGTTTGATTCCGGTCAAAGGCACGTACCTCAGTTGCAGTTCGTCCCTGGCCCTGGTCGGGGTCGTGTGGGAGGAAGCCAGTTGCTGTGTCCCTCACATCGATATTTCTCTCTCTCACTCTAACTGAAGATAAATAGAAAAATATCCTCGAGTGAGGATTAAAATAAATAATGTGAGTACCAAGAAAGAATGCAAAGATATAAAACTCAGAATTAGTGGCTCAGTTGGTTGGGTGTCCTCCCATGAACCTAAAGGTTGCCAGTTTCATTCTCTGTCAGGGCACATGCCCAGGTTGTGGCTTGATCCCTGGTAGGGGGTGTGCAGGAGGCAGCCGACTGATGTTCTTTTCCCACATCAATGTTTCTCTCTCTCTCTACAAATCAATAAAAATCTTTTTAAAAAAAGATTTAAGCCCTAACTGGTTTGGCTCATCAGTTAGAGCGTTGGCCTGTGGTCCAGAGAGACTCGGCTTCGGTCCCCACTAAGGGCACGTATCTCGGTTGCAGTTTGTCCCTTGCTCTGGTTGGGTCGTGCGGGTGACAACCACTCGATGTGTCCCTTTCACGTCGATGTTTTTCTCTCTTTCTCTCTCTCTCCCCCTCCCACTCTATATGAACAAAAAATGGAAAAATGTCCTTGGGTGAGGATAAAAAAAAAAAGATTTAAGATTGCTAAAAATGAAATTCACAAAGAATGGATAAAGTAGATTTATATGGGGAAGAGGTTAAAATGTTTTTTTCCAGCTTGGTAACAGAGAAGGGGTGGGGAAATGGCATTCTATAGAAGTAGTTGCATTAGATTGGTTTGTAAGAACTGACAGTGACGATAGAAAGAGTGTCAAGCCCTGGCCAGTTTGGCTCAGCGGTTAGAGCGTCGGCCTGCAGTCCAGAGAGACCCGGGTTCGGTTCCCGCTAAGGGCACGTACTTCGGTTGCAGTTTGTCCCCGGCCCTGGTTGGTCGTGCGGGTGGCAGCCACTCGATGTGTCCCTTCACGTAGATGTTTCTCACTCTCTCTCCCTTCCACTCTATCTGTACAAAAAAAAAAAAAAAAAGGAAAAATATCCTTGGGTGAGGATTAAAAAAAAAAAAAAGAGAAAAGAAAGAGTGTCAAGATTTAAGCACATTTTCTCTTTCCCCTCAACAAAATAGCCTGGAGAAATTAGTAGCAATAATATAACTTCCTATTAGATACAACACGTACTCGTGATCTTGAAAGGTTTAAAAAGCAATATCCACCAAGTAAACAAAATACAAGAGCAACCAGAGGCAGAGGACTGAACTAAGAATTTCCCCAACTTGATAATGTCAGAGGGTTGCTAAATGTTTCATACCAAAATCTGAAAATAATGGAAAGGGGTTTCGACTTACTCTCTCTAGGGGCGGGTCCTTTGAACTGACTTCTGATGGGCAACAGTGCCATGTTTCCAATGAGTTTGGTGTCCGGGTCCATGAGAGAAGAGTGGTAAGCCTGTAGTGGCAAGGTGAGAATTCAGAAACAGAAGGAGAACAAATGTCAGTGGGCCAGACAAGTCTATTTCTCCAAAGGAAAAAAAGAGTAACCTACCCAAGATTAACTAGGGAATGTTAAATTTTCAGGAATTTTGAAAATTTTTGAGCCAAGCTGGTTGTTGAACACAGTCATTATTAAAACTTAAATTATATAAATTTGTAATCAATTATATTAAAAATAAAGGTAATCAAGTCTCAAAATTCATTACTTCCTATTTTTAAAAATTATTTTACTCTTGTCTATGATCTTAAGGTTATTTATGTCTTTTGTATCTTTACGGTGGAAATACTCCATAATGGGGTGTTACTGTGCATCTCTTCCAATTCCATGTTCAGTGACACTACACTGGTGATGGGTGGGTGTATTTACACTACAGAAAAAGGCAAATACTGCCCAACTGGTGTGGCTCAGTGGATTGAGTGTCATCCCATGGACTGAGTGGTCCTGGTTCGATTTCAGTCAGGGCACATGCCCAGGTTTGGGGCTCGATCCCCAGTAGGGGGCATGCAGGAGGCAGCCGATCGCTGTATCGCCCTCACAAAGATGTTTTTATCTCTCCCCCTTCCTCTCTCTCTAAAAAAAAATAAAAAATATATATATTTAAAAAAAATAAAGAGCCTTGACTGATTTGGCTCAGCGGTTAGAGCGTCAGCTCGCAGACCCAAGAGTCCAGGGTTCGGTTCCCGCTAAGGGCACGTACCTGGGTTGCAGTTTGTCCCCGGCCCTGGATGGGTCGTGTGGGAGGCAGCCACTCAATGTGTACCTTTCACACTGATTTCTCTCTCTCTCTCTCTTCCTCTCTCTCCCACTCTGTCTGAACAAAAAATGGAAAAATGTCCTCGGGTGAGGATAAAAATAATAATAAAAATAAAGAAAAAGGCAAACACTATAAAAACCAGGGGTACCCACCCCTCAGATGTTGTTAAGCCAGAACCCAAGCACTGGTTTTTCAGTTCTGCCACTTCCTGGCTTTATATCTTTGACCAAGACATCACTTTTCTCATCTTAGCCTGTTTTCAATTTTGTGAAATGAAAAGATATATACTGCCTTCAGTGGGTAGGTGTGAGTTAAAGGATTGGGGGGGGGGGTCACATTTATGAGAACAATTTGTATGAGTCCTAGTTCTGCCTTTTATACAAATGTCTGGCTTTTTGTAAGACAATATAGGCCCCATTCATATATTCATTCATTCACCAAACAATAACTAAGCCCCTTCTAAGTGCAAGGCATAGTGATCTAAAGGTCAAGACCAGTATAATCTCCATCCCTCAGGAACTTTCAGGCTGATGGACAAGACAGATATTGCCCGGTTGGTGTGGCTCAGTGGTTGAGCGTCGACCCATGTACCAAGAGGTCACCAGTTCCATTCCCGGTCAGGGCCCAGACTGTAGGCCCGACTCCCAGTGAGGGGCATGCAGGAGACATCCAATCGATGTTCTCTCTCATTGATGTTTCTATCTCTCTCTCTCCCTCTCCCTTCCTCTCCCTCTAACGTCAATAAATAAAAAGATAAAGACATATTAAATAAGTAATCACAGGGAAAATCCAGGGTGTTCTATGTCCAACTGAAATCAGCACAAAGCTATAGAGTCCTGGCTTAAAGCCTGGCTTACCAAGGCAAAGCTTTTGCATTAGTGTGCAATCTTGGGCAAATTATTTAACTTCTCTCAGCCTGTTTCCTCCTCTGAAAAATGAGAAAACAATAACATATCTACTACTTCATAGGGTCTTGTTCCCCATTTATTTCCTTCATAGCATTTGTCACTACCAGAAATAATCTCCTTTATTTTATTTACATTTACATGTTTATTGCCTGCCTCTCCATTAGAATGTAAACTCCTTTTTTTTAAAAAATTATTAATTTTTGTTACAGATGTTTCTCCTTTTCCCCCCACTGATTCCCCCCTCCCCCTGCCTAGAATGTAAACTCCTTAAGAGCACGGATTTGGCCCTGGCTGATTTGGCTCAGCAGTTAGAGTGTCAGCCTGCAACTGAAGGGTAATGGGGTGGATTCTGGTCAAGAAGATGTAGCTGGGTTACAGGTTTGATCCCCAGCCCCAGTCAGGGTTGTGCAGGAGGCAACCAATCGATGTGTCTCTCTCACATTGATGTTCATCTCTCTTTCCCCTTCCCTCTCTTCCACTCTATCAGAATTAATGGAAAAATATTCTCAGGTAAGGATTAACAAACAAAAAAAGAGCAGGGATTTGCTGGCCTCATTCACTGTTGTAACCATGCTTACTTGGCATGCAGTAGGTGCTCAGTGATGTCTGTTTTTGTTTTTAAATCCTCACCTGGGATATTTTCCCATTTATCTTCAGATAGAGTGGGAGGGTGGGGGAGAGAGAGAGAGAGAGAGAGAGAGAGAGAAACATCAATGTGAGAGAGACACATAGATTGGCAGCCTCCAGCCCGGCCCTGGTTCGAGGATGAACCTCAACCGAAGTATGTGCCCTTGGCTGGAATCAAACCGGCAACTCCTTGGTCTGTGCGCTGACGCTCTAACTGCTGAGCCAAACTAGCCAGGGCTGATGTTTGTTTTTGAATAATTCCATGTTGTTGAACCTCCTTTTCTAATTTGCAAAATGGAGTCCTACCACGATGGTGATAAATTTACTCCACAGACTGGCTTTCAGAAATTAAGAGAGCCTGGCTGGTGTGGCTCAGTAGATTCAGCCTGGTCCCATGGACTGAGAGGTCCCGGTTTGATTCCCAGTCAGGGCACAGGCCCGGTTTCAGGCTCCATCCCCAGTAGGGGGCATGCAGGAGGCAGCCGATTATTGTTTCTCACATGGATGCTTCTATCTCTCTCTCCCTTCCTCTTTTGCTAAAAAAACAACAACAAAGAAACAAAATAACAAAAACCTATTTTTTAAAAAACTGGAATGGCCATATTAAAAAAAAAAAAGGAAAGAAATTAAGAGAAACCAGACCACCACTAATTTTATTCCTATTCTGATGCACAATAAAATAGGAGCATTTGGAAACCAGGCGCCGACCTTGAGTTTGCCTTGGGGCCCCAAACCCAGCGGCTCAGGGGTGGCCGCCAAAGCGGGGGCCACAAGGGAGAAGGTGAGGTCTGACAGATGACAAGAAGCGGAAGGAACCCGCCCGCTGGGGCGCAGAAGGAAGTGAGACTTCACAAAGAAGCCGGACCCTCGACTTGAAAAATTAAAAACAAATAAAAATAAAAAGCGCAGCCCTTGGCTTCGCGGCTCTATTGAGGCTTTGGGGACCCTGCCGGAGTCGGGGGGTGCAGAAAGGGCAAAGACGGGCCAGGAACTGGAAGAAGGGGCCAGAGGGCCGAGGCAGCCTGTTCTGCACGCCCACTCTGACCTACTCCGCTGCTCCCCGCCCCCGTGGCCGACACCCCCGGGCCGCCCCAATCCTACGAGAACTGGCTCCCTCCTCTTCCCTACGCTAGATCCCGCTTTCCCTCCGATCAGCTTGGCCCGCTCCGCTCCGCGCACGCACAGTTTCGCACCGCTCTCCCCAATTCTCGCCATCACCCCACACCCCTGACTCGGGCTCCTTACCGGCATCTTGATGGTCCCCGAGTTTCAACTCGATGAGCAGGATCCGGTTAAAGAGCAAGAGAGCGGCTGGTCTGGCGCTCGGGCGGGGCAGGCGGAAGTGAACCGGAAGAGGCGGGCGAGGGGAGGACGTGCGCTTCCGGTCTTGCGGGTCGGCCGCGCGCCGCCGCGTCTGCGCGGTTCCGACGGGGCGCCGAGGGGCGTGCCAGCCCGGCGTGGGGCCTGAGTGTCGCGCGCGCGTGAGGCGTGGAGCGGGCGCTGGGTCTTCGGGTTACAAACCCCCGGGGGAGCATTCCACGGGTCACACTGTTTTCAATTCATCCCCATTCCACCCGCGTGGCTCATCCTTCCTTCCCTCTTATGTATCTTTTACTTAAGTTGACTTTTGGTGTGTATCATCCCATTCGTGGGACCATCAAAAAGGAGGGGATCGTTGTCCGTTTTGTTTACTGCTGTGTCACAACCCCCTCAGCCCCCAGGTCTAAAAAGGTGATGGCACAAAATGAGCATCAATACATTTTTGCTAAGTGAATGAACCCAACTGGACTCCGGGTTTGAATTCCAGCCCTTCACACTCTGGCTGTGCAATTTGGGGCTGGAGTACTTTGTCCTGTGTTCCCACAACTGATTTCTCATTTAGGTCTCTGGCCAGACAGCACCTTTTAGGAAGAGCCGTCTTTGATAACGACTTCAAAGCTGCCCGTTACCACTTTCCCTTTCATTACTGTTTCTTCCTCCCATTCCTTTTCTGGTGCCCTTGTCTATGGTTAATCTCAAGGGCCTCATCAAGGCCGCTCCGTGAGCATAAGGTTTTGTCTGTCCTGCACATCCATTTTATCTCGGGGCCAGGCACCCACCAGCAAATTGAGCAATGTCAAGCTCTCCTATTTGGGAAAAGTTATTAATTCCAAAATTTGCCCTGGGTATTTCAAATTCTGAATGGAAAACATAAGTGTAATGAAAGTTTGGTGCTATTTCTTTTATTTATATACATACATATCTTAAAACAGTCATTTTCCAGTTTGTAATTATACAAATAATACATTTTCAATGTAAGAAAATTGGAAGACAGATAAATAATGATCTATATCCTGGCGGATTTTTATCTTTGGACACATATATGTAGTTTTGTTACAGTAATTCCTGTACCTCCAAAAACATTAAAAAATAACAAAAACCAAACAGAAAAAATAAAGGTAGACTGGTCTTAACTGTTCCACAGGTACTAATTTACATTATATACAAATCTATGTGCTTTCATTTCTTTTTTTTTTCTTTATTGATTTTAGAGAGGGAGAGAGAGAAACATCGATGAGAGAGAACACTGATTGGCCGCCTCCTGCATGCCCCACACTGGGGATTGGGCCCACAACCTAGGCATGTATCCTGACCAGGAATCGAACCACTGATCTCTTGGTGCATGGGTCGATGCTCAACCACTGGAGCCACACTGGCCAGACTATGTGCTTTCATTTCAATTCCAATTTTAAAATCTAAATTGATACTGTAAAAATATAACACTAAAACATTCCACTTTAAACAGCAGCAGCTTCAGAATAACTAAGTTGATTGAGGTGTGCTGCAGATAAAACGCCAAATATTTGTTCATTAAAATACACAGCTTTCTAGTACTGCATCCTTTGAGAAAAATGTTTTGCTGGTTCAGCCACAAGCTCTTCATGTATATATTTTTTAATAAACTTTTTATTCATTCTGATGTTCTTGAAAATACTCATCAAACATTGACGATGACTCATCTTCATGTTCCTGACAGAGGAAACAAAATAGAAAATAATTGACTTTCCCCTCAGTTAGACCTAGTATGTGTTTACTTTTCAGGGAATGCTGTACAAGGAGCTAACACCCAGCATCAGCTCCTGGTGTTGCTCATAGGTAACAGTTAATAGTAACAAAAGGCATGACTGATAGAATATTTCCAGACAAATGATAAAGTGCTTACATCTCATTAGAAGCATTCCTTTCTTTTTTAAAAAATCCTCACCTGAGGACATTTTAATTGATTTTTAGAGAGAGGGGCAGGGAGAGGAACAGAGAGAGAGAGAGAGAGAACCATCCATGTGACAGAGAAACATCGATCAATTGCCTCCTGTACAGGCGCTCTGGGGATCGAACCTAAAACCTAGGTATGTGCCCTGATCGGGAATTGAACCTGGGACCCTTCTGTGCACAGGGCAACGCTCCCACCAACTAAGCCACACTGGCCAGGGCTAGAAGCATTTCTTATGTGACTTTACACTTATGCCAATTCTCAGCTAAGTTACTGTGATAGTACCCTACTGACAACTATCATTAGTGTTTCCTGACATATGTAAGGGCAGCCCAAATTTAATTGGATTTTACCTCCTTTTAGCATCTGAGTACAAAGAAACATAAATCAGTAACATTGCCTCGATAAAAGGTAGAGTAAAACTGATACTGCTCATTGAGTTCAGGTGTCAATTTCAGAGATCACCCAGAAAAACCCAGGTTACTGCCACTGCTAAGACAAAAATTAATTTGAGTTCCCAGGATTATGCAGGAGACCAAGAAGTGCTGAAAAACATTTTTACCAAAGCCAATAAATACCCTAAACCAGAAATTACCTTGGGTTCTTTAAATTCCAAGTCTTCTCCATACTGAATGGCAAAATCAATATGCTGTAATACAATGTTCATGCTTTCTTCATCTGACTGATCGTAAGGCAAAAATCGAACCATGCTGTAGTCGTCAATCTATAAGTTGGGGATTTCAGAAAGGGTCATTCTGAAATTGTGCAACATGCTTAATTTTCAACTTATACTGAATTTTATAACCATTACTACTGATTAATCCATTTGTAGGGGGTTAGGGATAGATAGAGACAGAACAGAAAATCGGTATTCATTGTTAGGGTCTAACTTAATAGAACACTTACTAAGTAATAAGTAAATAACTTACTACTTAACTAGATACTGTTTCATAGACATTTATCTGAATTCAACAACCACTGAAAATTTCAACAAGGCACAGATAATTCTGAACTCACAAAATGACTTGGAATTATGGACATTTCAATTAATTTACTGGTTATTGCTAATAACTGTTTCTAAATTAAACGGCTAACTGGTCAGCTCACAGCCTCTTATCACCATCTCTCCCCTTTGCAAGGAAATATGTGCTTCCCATAATGGTGGCCACTGACCGGACATCAGTGAACACCTGACCAGGTGATTAAAAACAAAAAACTTAATAAGCTTACCAGTCCACAAATAGCTTTCGTCAATTTTTTGAATTTTTTACTTCTTAAGTCACTTGTAGAATCATCTAATAAAGAATACATGTCTGGATCCAGAAACCTTTAAAAATGAGAGAAACTGATGAATAAAAGGAATAATAAATCAGGAAACTAGATCAACAGACAGACAGAACCTCACATGTAAATAAGTAAAGCTTAGAAAATTTATCTCTGAAATTGAGATCTGATGATAATGGATGATGTGAACTCACTTCTCAATTTCCTTTTTAGCTTTCTTACTCAGCAGGTCCATTTTTGTCATGATGTTAACTTGTGGAATTTCTAGAGAGATCATAGCGCTCAGGGCTGCCAAAATGCCAGAAATAAACTGGAGGAGGAAACAGGAAAGGGAAAATGAATCAATAGGTGCCAACAAAGTTCCCTGGTCTCTGAATGAAAGAGAGGGTTCTGCACCTCACTGGGGAATTGGCCTAAATCAAAGAAACAATAATCCTAAAGAAAAGACAGTCCACTAATCAGATGATTGACTTTTGGTTTCCAAAGGTGAGAAAAATGATAATGTAGATTTAATCTACAGTAATCACAAATCTCAACTGAGATAATATCTTTAACCTGCCTTCCCAATGAAAATTCTTTAAGAGCTATTAATGAGAAATAAAGTTTTAGATAGTTCATAAACTAGACAAATGGTGCCCCAATACTTCTCCAAAATCTATATATCATAATTTACCATTTGAATTAAAAATAGATTATAATACTTCTCCAAAATCTATATATCATAATTTACCATTTGAATTAAAAATAGATTATAATTTAATAATAAGGAATACTAAATAACTCTAAAGTACAGTTTGTGAAATGTTCAAAATTGTACAATAACTAAAGGAGATTGTCATCTGCTTGTACCTATGACTGAAATAGCAACAATGGATTTATCCTCGAACCTTGAACGACTCCACCATAAACTGGGAATCAACCAGGAAAACTCCACAGACTCGGAACTCCCACTGTTCTAGTTGCTGGATTAGTTGTTTCATCACAGGCAGGTGCGTATACAACTCAATCTGACCTACAAGAAGAACATTACAAGACTATTACAATTAGGAAAAATATTAAATCATCAAATTACAGAAAAAAGTTTCCGTATAAAACGGTTAAAAAAAACAAAAGTCAACCCCTGCAAGTAATACATTCAGTTTTAAGGGGTCCTACAGCCTCTTGGAGCAATTACAAAACCATGAGGTTCACCACACTTTAGTTTTTGCCCATCAAAAGTGTGTGCTCCAAAGGTGTTGCAGTTTGGGAATGTTCATTAAGCTCTACCCTTATGACATCTGCACCTTTCTGTGGGTGTGTTCAATTCAAAGCAAGGGGGAAAAGTGAGAGCCACAAATGTCCAAGTTAGGTTAAGCTCAAGTTTAAAATTCACAATTTGGCTTAAGAAGTCATGTGCAATTATCTGTCCCCTACCCTCTTTTCACATTTCTCTTTGTGCACTGTGTGCTTCAGCCACACCAACATTTTTGGTGCCTCAAACTCATCTCATTCCTTCCTGACCCTAGGCCTGCAGCATGCTGTGACTTCTGCCTGGACCACGGTCTCCCTCCCCTTCACGGCCCAGCTTACAGGCCGCTGGATCAGAAGCCTCCTCTAGCCTCCGGGCTGTGGGATGGTCTGTGTTACTCCTGTGGGGCACCAGTCACAAATGAATATTAAATAACATTTGGGTGATTTTTGATTATACTGTCTAGCACTGGCACTTGACTATGAGCTCCATGAGGGCAGACCATGGCTGCCTGGCTCTCTATGGTATTCCCAGTGTACAAAGTTAAGCATTCAGTAAACTCAACAAATGAATTAGAGCCAGTAAATAAGAGCTTTTTACCTTACCGCAATCTGTCTAGAGAGCTCGGAATGCTCACTCTACTTTCTCTCACTGAGGACAGAACCCACATAGCTTCAAGGAAAACGACACATTCAAATTGCTGACCTACCTGGACAGTCAAAAAGGATGTAGTCGTCCTCTACGTGGCCAAGACAGTTCTCTAGCCAGTCAAAGTTATTGGCAAAGTACTCCATGCAAAATACTAATCCTCCATTGGGACCGAATCGCAGAGAATCGTCCTCCATCACGTCATCCACCTCGATCAGTTCCCGGATGTCTGAAACGGACAGGCATGACCCAGAATAGAAAAGCATCCATTTGAAAATTGTTATCCTCACTAGTGATGATTAACAATCATGTAAGAAGGGGGAAGGCTCTTCTCAGGACTCACCAGCCATCACGGAGTAGTTGAAGTGTTCTGCTGCAGGATCAAGGTTCACAACTTGAACAGAACGATTGAGGGCTTCACAGTGCTGTACCATGGTGGCACAGTAAGTGCTCTGTAATGTCACAACAAAGGGCGACAGCAAAATAGTATTACCTCTTGCATCCCCAGAAGGACTTTACACCCCTTGGGCTGTGTCTACTAAGAACAAAACTAGGCCTTCATCGACCCCTGGAGCTAGACAGGGCCTGATTCTCGAATTAGACAAAACTGGATTTCAGCCACCACTTACGGGCTGTGATAATAGGCACAGAACCTTTCTGTGTCTCATTTTCCTTTTCTGTAAAATGGGAATAATAGGGCTTATTCTAGAGCTGTTGTGGAACTAAATGAGGCTTTCAGCACAGTGTCTGGGGCATAAACATACAATAAATATTAGCAACTGTCATTACTCCCTTTCAAAACAACAACAAACGGCACTGAAGCCCAGACTGCAGAAGCAGCTGCCCAGGATCTCAGAGTCCCCAAGACAAACAGCCGCCGGTCCCCTCCTCAGGACCCGAACCTCCCTGCCTCCCACGAACTCCGACTTTTCCCTCCTTCTTCCGCCAAAGCCTCACCTTCCCGCTGCCTGCGGGGCCCATGACCAGCTGCGCATACCGAGGCATGTCGGCTCCAGGTCCCGGGCCGGCGCCGGCGCCGCGCTGCAGCTACTGAGAATCCGACTGCCACGCTCCCGTCAGCTTTCTCGCGACGCCCTGAGTCCCGCGAGCACGAGGTGCAAACCAATCACAATCCACATTCCGTTTACATTTCTCTTCTGCCACACCTCCGACTACGGAGTATCCCGCAGGTCAAATCCCGTGTGAAACGCGTCCGCAGAAAACGCCAGGGAGGAAGGGATGTCGTTCGCGCGTGCGCAGAGGGAGTCGGCGGCAATCGGTGCTGGGAAGAGGGGCGGAGCCTGGTTGCCGTGGTGATAACTGTTTATGGATAACGTCTAACACTCGGCATTCCTGCGCCGGGTGATTTGGTCCTTGGTTTGTGTACTGACGTTTGACATTTATGGTGACACTCGAGATTTGCATATTGCTGAGGGTCTGGAATACTGAGGTGTAAGGCACCTCCTGTTTTAGGGTCTTTCCTTTCCGTGACGCATCCGTTCCACAAAAAGATGCAAAAGAGCAAACGTGCAGTCAACCGAAAGACTCCCGCTCCTCCCCCCGTGTAACTCCGGGATTGTGGATGTGCCCTGCCCGCTCTCCCGAAGCTATTCGGGCAGGGTCCGGGGCGCAGCGGAGGGGGCTACCAGCCGGCATCCGCCTCTTCGCCCCCAGTATCGCCCGACCTGACGCAAGCGTGCCGACCCCGGGGGGGAAGCGGGGAGAGCTTCCCGCACCCAGCTCGCCGTGCCAGCACCAGGGAGGCGATGCTCGGCCAGGGCCCGGTGTCCGCCTGGCCGGACTGCAGCTCTTCTGCCGAGCCGCCTGCAGTGGCCAGGACCGAGGGTGGAGGCGGCGGGTGAGGCTGCGGGCACGGAGGGGTCCGGGAGGATGGCGACCGCCCCGGGTGGGGATCCCCCTTGCAGAGGAGGGGTTGGGAGCTGGCTGCTCCAATCGACTGGTCCCCAGTGCACTGAAGTGAGAGAAGGGGAGAACCTTTGTTGTGGCGGAGATGGGAAATATGGAAGCCGACTCACCGTTTCGGGGAAGGGTTTCTGAGGAGGAGGGTTTGGGGCAATGACAACGCGGTGACTGCGGCAGTCGCCTGCGTGCATCTTGCTGCCCCGAGGGGGCGCTGCGAAACCTGCTAGAAAAGCGGTCTGGCCCCGGACCTCCACCTAAACCCGGCTGAGGGAGAGGGGGACACTGCGGGAACAGTCCTTGGCTCAACCGAGGGCTTCCACGTCAATAGATCGGTTCCGTGTGTGTGTGTGTGTGTGTGTGTGTGTGTGTGTGTGTGTGTGTGTGTGTGTGTGTGTGTGTGTGTGAGATTAGCTACCTTTATGTCAAATGGGGATTCATAATCGTAATGAAACTGATGGCCGAATATTCGAAGCCCTTGATCTGGACGTTTTCTTCACACAGAAGTTCCTTTCTTCATAAATCCATTTTATTTTGAGCAGGTTGTTACTAATATTTTCTGGATGCTGAAGACAATTAGTTGCTGAAGTTACTGCTGAAGGCTGTCCCTTTCCCTTCATCCGTTTCATCAATGATTCCCTTAAACAGAGAGCTGCCGGCTGTCCCTCTCCTGCTGTAGCCCTGGCCTTTTTTAAACAAAAAAGGTGGTGGATGGAAGACAAAGATGGGATGGGGTCCTGTGTTTCTTTTCTGTTCATCACAGTGCTTCGTGCCGTGCTGGATCTTAGTATATCAGGAGAGGAATGAACTCCTGCTCACTGAATAAATAGAAGGAGGAAGGAAGGGTTTTTGCCTTAATTTGAGAAACGAAAAAGAACTTGTGCCCTGGCCGGTTTGGCTCAGCGATTGGAGCGTAGGCCTGCGGTCCAGAGAGACCCGGGTTCGGTTCCGCCAAGGGCGCGTGCCTCGGTTGCAGTTTGTCCTCGGACCTGGTTGGTCGTGTGGGTGGCAGCCACTCGATGTGTCCCTTTCACGTGGATGTTTCTCTCTCTCTCTCTCTCCCTCCCACTCTGAACAAAAAAGGGAAGAATGTCCTTGGGTGAGGATAAAGAAAAAAGAAAAAGAAAAAGAACTTGTACAAAATTAGAAATATTCCAAACCAATTTAGTTCTAGTACACTTTGACTACATACAATCAAAACAAGATAGCCTTTTCCATAGACATAACTTTATTAAAAATAAAGAGAACAAGAAAATATTATGGATAGCAAAGAAGCCCAAACTACTTTATTAAACTCAATGCAGGAATTAGATTAGGAGGCTATAAAACTAAGACCAAATCTGGCTTAAAGTAAGTCCTGTCTAATATGGTAAAAATCTCATATAACTCACTTTGAATAAGTCTGGAGCCATTAGGATATAACCAGAATTACAAGAGAAAATTTGCAAGACATCTGTCTGATGGAAACATAGAAAGTATAAAGCATATGCAATACTGTCCTTTTTTCATTTAAAATACTTTCTCTTTAATGCTTATAAAGCTGTAAATTATTACCTACTATTTACATCTTTTTTTTTTTTTTTTTTTTTTTTTTTTTAACAGATCAGCTGGACAGTCTCATTACCAGAATTCCAAAGGTACTGGTGAGTTGAGCATATAAAACACATAATACCTAAAAATAACATGGTTCAGAGAAGCCAATTTTGTTATAACTACTCACACAATGGAGTTTTAAAAATAGACTTTAATAGCCTCTTTGGTGAGCTTAGTCTTTAAGATTTTTCAGAGCAGGTTCTTTGTCCCCCGTTAAGTTATCTTACATCAATCATTTTAAAACAGTACTTCAAAATAGCAATGAATCTGAAAACTGTGTTTATAACTGATGTTGGTTGAAAAGCACAGAGCACTGCCTGGAGTTTATACACAGATTGAAGGAAAAATTTTAAATTAAACAACTTCAAAGAACATAAAATATTTCTTAATGCTGCTATTTTCCTCTCCCTTGGAGTAAGGGATAGAGCTGCTGCAGTTAAGAGGGTGAGACGGGCCCCCAAAGGTGTCTCATTAATTTTTGGGAGAGAACAATTTCAATTCAATGATATATAAAACTGTATTCACTTTGTTTTTTCTTGGAAATTTAATAGCCCTGACAGTTTAGGAAAAACACATTATCTGTATATATGTAGATATAAACACACAAACACACACACACACACACACACAAATAATGTGGTTTTTAAGTGGAACTGCTGAATTATATCTCCATTCTATGCTTAATATTTTAAGGAACTGCTACACTGTTTCTATAGCAGCTGCACATTTTACATTCCCACCAGCAATACACTGGGTTCCAATTTCTCCACATCCTTGCTAACACTTACTTTCTGCTTGTTTGTTTTTTAATCCTCACCCGAGGATATTTTTCATTTATCTTCCAAAGAGAAACAAGAAACATCAATGTGAAAGAGACACATCGATTGGTTGCCTCCCGCGTGACCCCAATCAAGGCAAGGGACCAAACCACAACCGAGGTATGTGCCCTTGACTGGAATGGAACTCTCGACTCTTTGGTCCTTAGGCCAATGCACTAACGGTTGAGTCAAACTGGCCAGGGCTGCTTTCGTTTTTTTTTTTTTATGATAGGCATCCTTATGGGTATCTCCGAGAGATTTTGATTTTGATTTCCCTAATGATAAGTGATAGCATCTTTTCATGAGCTTATTGACCATCTGTGTGTCTTCTTTGGAGACATCTAAAATCTATTCATGTCCTTTGCCCATATTTCAGTTGGGTTGTTTGTTGTTGAGTTTAACTATTATTTTTATTTATTATTATTATTTTTTAATATTTAATTTTCTGTAAAGAAATGTATCATGCTTTTGAGAAATTAAATTTTAGACCAGGCTATCATATGCATCTCAGAAATATTTTTTATTTTTCTTGTTTTTTTTCCAGAATATTTATTAGCAGGAATACAAAAGATATATTCTTAGATAATTAGTCCACATTTATGACTAGAGAAATAATTTTTTAAAATAACTTTTGAAGTGTTGAACTAGTATTCATTTTATTATTACAGTTTCCAAATTATGGTTTAAGGGTCATAAAAACAATTTCCAGATGATTTTCTATTTGTTGGCAAACTGGTTAGTCTTTCAGTATGCCATATCTGATTTGCCCAAATCTTAAATAACTAAATTTAAAGTTTAATATGTAAAATTATAGTGGTTTTTATAATCAACAATATTAAAACAAAATGGTGCATATTTAATTCACTAAGTAAAAACTTTTAACTTAAAATCTGTTCTGCCAGCTTTATTGATAATAGCCCCAAACTGAAAACAACCCAAATGTCCATTAACAGGTGGGTATATAATCAATTAGTGGTTTATACATACATGCAATGGAATATAACCCAACAACAAAAAAACTATTGTTATACTTACATGGATGGATTAAAAAAAATTTTTTTTCTTGCCCTGGCCTGTTTGGCTCAGTGGTTAGAGCATTGGCCCACCAACCAGTTGGTTGGAGTGTCGTACAGTACACCAAAAAGTGGTTGGTTTGATTCCTGGTCAGGGCACATACCCAAATTGCATGCAGGAGGCAAGCATCCAATGTTTCTCTGTCACACTCTCTCTTCCTCTCTCTAAAATCAATTTTTAAAAAAATTGAGACTCATGCTACTACTACAGAATAATCACTGACACGTGTAAATACATAGATCTTTTCTTTTTCTTTATTGATTTTAGAGAGAGAGGAAAGGAGAGGAAGAGAGAGATAGAAACATCGATGAGCGAGAACATCAATTGGCTGCCTCCTGCATGCCCCCCACGGGGATTGGGCCCACAACCTGGGCATGTGCCCTGACCAGGAATCAAACTGGCGACCTCCTAGTGCATGGGTCGACGCTCAACCACTGAGCCACACTGGCTTGGCTAAATACATAGATCTTAATAATTAATTTGTTGAACTGATCTTTCTCATGAAATTCACATAATAATGTCCTTGCCTACAGATGGAATCAAAGATGGACACAAAATGAACTCACACGTAGCCAAGCTACAAGAGTTATGGAAAACTCCTCAAATTCAAACAATTCACATCCCTAAACCAATGACAGATGTGTCCTTTCTAAAGGTATGCCAACTACCTACCAATACTTTATTTAAATACCAATACTCTTTGTATTCCAAGCTGAACTTTTTATTGAAGATAAGCTACTTAGAGCAGTGATTTTCAACCTTTTTCATCTCAAGGTACATATAAACTAATTACTAAAATTCTGCAGCACACCGAAAAATATATTTTTTGCTGATCTAACAAAAAAAAATAGGTATAATTTTGATTCAGTCACATCAGAAGGCTAATGTTGTATATAGGCTGTTGTCGTTTTTTAATTTAACAGTTTAAGGGAAAAGAGGTCAAGCCCTGGTGGGGTAGCTTAGTTCGTTAGAGCATGGTCCCAATACTCCAAGGTTGTGGGTTGGATCCCGGGTCAAGAATCAACCAATGAATGCATAAATAAGTGGAACAATAAATTGATGTCTCCTTCCCCGCCCCTCAAATCAATAAATAAAAATTAAAAAAAAAAGAAAAGAGGTCAGTGCCCCCAACTAAATAGTCAGATATTGCACATTTTAAAAATTCTTGCGGCACAGTGGTTGAAAATTGCTGACTTAGAGGGTAAGGTAGAAGACAAAGTACACCCAGCTTATTATATATATCTGTTGGGTAAACCCATGAATGAATGCAAGAATTTTATCATTATAGATTCCTTATCATAAGAGTGCTTTCAGGACTTTATGACCTTCAGATCTGAGTTAACTTTAAGCAGGAAACTCAACACCCTATATTACCCATTAAAGATAATAGCTGGCCCTGGCCGGTTTGGCTCAGCGGTTAGAGCATCAGCCCGTGGACCAATGAGTCGTGGGTTCGACTCCAGTCAAGGGCACATACCTCGGTTGCACTTCATCCCCGGCCCTGGTTGGGGTCATGTGGGAGGCAACCAGTCAATGTGTCCCTTTCATATCAATGTTCCTCTCTCTCCCTCTCTCCCTCCCTCCCGCTCTATCTGAAGCTAAATGGAAAAATGTCTTCGGATGAGGATAAAACAAGAAAAGAAAAGATGATAAAAGATCATAGCTGCCAGAGTATGCTCTCCAGAGCAATGCAAATTAGGCTTACTAAAGAAAACTGGTAGTTTCCTGGCCAACCTTTTGAATTTCCTCTGGATTATTACCCATCCAGTTCAGTAAATCCTGTGTGTGTGTATATACATATACATGCATATGTAATGGACTCTTGCATTTTAGGTAAGTGTTAACTTCTAAACATCAGCAAATACAGTAAAAATCTTAGTCTAAATTACTTATATCAGAGACCATCAGACTATCGCTCAGTCTGTCCCACACAGTTGCTTTTCTGGTCCTAGAAAAGACTTTATTTAGTTAAACTAAGTAGAGTAATTGGGTTTCTTTTAGATACTACATCGCATGGAAAGCGAGATGCCCACACTCACTGAGAAGCATGTGGGAATTAAGACTCCCTGACTGGCCCTGGCCAGTTTGACTCAGCGGTAGAGCATTGGCGGCAGACCAATGAGTCACGGGGTTTAATTCTGGCCAAGGGCACATACCTCAATTGTGGTTTGTCCCTGGCCCTGGTTGGGGTGGTGCGGGAGGCAACCAATCAATGTGTCCCTCTCACGATGTGTCCCTCTCACGTCGATGTTTCTCTCTCCCTCCCTCCCACTCTAAACATAAATAGAAAAATATCCTCGGGTGAGAAAAAAAAAGATACAATATAATATACAGATGATGTATTATAGAATTGTACACCTCAAACCTATGTAATTTTATTAACCAATGTCACCCCAATAAATCCAATAAAAAAGAAAAAAAAGCACCATAGCCAAAGACTCACTGACAACAGCGAGTTCATATTTTCCTTATTCTTCTAGGGCAGTGGTCCTCAAACCTCACTGGGCATCTGACTCACACGTGGAAATGGCAAGCAGAGTCACTTGTACTATTTAAATGGCCATTTCTGTCTCTCTGTTCTTGGCCAAATTAACATAGTTGAATTTGCTTAAGTAGTGTACAGATGGTACTACTCTGCTGAACATTCATCCTTTCAGATAAAAGCCTATAAATCTTGTTCTGTCTTTTAGCATCCAGACCTCACCATAGGCCAGAAGCATAATCTGCGCAGCATTGCTAAGATCTGTAATGTGAACTATCTGAGGGTGTTAATGAAGAGGCAGTACATGCATATGATCCAGCACAACTCTCACAAGCCAGGCAGGTGCACCTGCAATTAGTTTAACTAGTTGCCACAAGAATAGAGAAGGTCCTCTAACTGAGGCAATTTGTGTGACAGGTGTCCTCGTTCATCACAGGAGCCACCTCAGTTCTTGTCACTCCCAGAAGCAGCATTACCCCTGCACTACATGGCGACACCAACTGGAGAGAGGGGACTCGGGGTCTTCCAACACCACAGCTGCATCTGCACCTGAAATGATCATACAGCACTCCCTTTGGCGACCAGTGAGAAACAAAGGAGGGTCTGTTTCTTATTGTTTAAATGGAGGAAAATGCACCCCAATTTTATCTGAAGGGTGGCTAAATGATGTTAAAGCTTGTGTTCCCTAATACATTCATTTTGCTAAGTTCAGAATAGGTTGGACAAAAAGCACAAAAAGATGTTATGGTCTCTTTACTGAGCTGACTGAGATATGCCAGATCTTTTATTTTATTTTATTTATTTATTTATTTGGTATGTGCCCCTAGCGAGGGCCGAACCCAGGAATCTCTGGTCCACAGGTCAACGCTCCAACTGCTGAGCCAAACCGGCCAGGGCTATGTCACATCTTTTAGAACTTATTTTGTGGAATTGTCAACATTTCTTGATCAGCTAGAGCTATGGAAGACTACCGTTTTCAGTGATTGCCACTCAAATTCAAAATAATACAAACACTTGCAAAAGGAGAAGCATATGGTTGCTTCTGCATAGGGGGGGAATACTATAAACAAAAAAGGAGGTTAAAAAGAGATAAGAATCTGCCTGGCCAGTGTGGCTCAGTGGTTGAGCGTCAACCCATGCACCAAAAGGTCGCCGGTTTGATTCCTGGTCAGCCCACAAGCCCAGGTTGTGGGCCAAATCCCCAGTGAGGGGCATGCAGGAGGTGGCCAATAGATATTCTCTCTCATCAATGTTTCTATCTCCTCTTCTCCCTTCCTCTCTCTCAAAAAATCAATAAAGAAAAAAACTGTTTCTTAAAGAGAAAAGAATCTTAATTATTCAACATGCACAATAGTTAGCTTTGCATTTCAGGAGAATTCAGGGGCTGAAAGGGTCTCTTTGGTGATGCTGGCAACTTAATAAAGAGAATTCGTGTAGTCTTCCGTATGCATTAGGCAGCTGTTCACTTTGCTGGTTCCAATTAAGATGCTTCTTTTTCTTATAGTTTAAAAACTGGATATGCGTCTAAAACAAGATGTAAGTCGCTGAAGATTTTTAGAAAACCAGGCAGACTGTTCATGCAATCAGGTAAATGTGGAATTTAAAAAACTATGCATTTTTAAAGATCTTATGCTTAAATAATATCAAACCCAACTAGATTAATTTCTATTACAGAAGACATTGAAAACTTAGAATGTGATTTGCTTTTATTGCTCCAAATAAAACTAAACATGAAATATAGTTCTTGTTTTATTTAAAAGAAACACTGCTCAAAGGAGTAACATTCAAGGTATTTCTAATTCTAAATAAAAATGTAATAACAAGGTCAGAGACTTAATAGAGCATTTATCAGGCCCCAGATTCACAAAAACATGACTTTTTAAAGCCATAGCACTTATTTTATGAGTTAGTGCCATTTTTGGATAGACAGCATAGTTTGTATAGCATCAAGTAGTTCATAAAGGGCTAATATCGCCGATACCATTTTAATATTATTCAATAAACTAGTGGGAAGCAGCCAAGCAGGTGACAGAGCAACTCAGACAAACCCAGACTTGGTAAGAATTGGCATAAAGGATCCTTCTACCACAATTGTAGAATAGCACAAAATGGCCCTGGCTGGTTTGGCTCAGTGGTTGAGTGTTGGCCAACGGATAAACGGGTCTTGGTTTCCATTCCTGGTCAAGGGCATGTACCTGGTTTGCAGGTTCGATTCCCGGCCTCAGTTGGGGTCAGTGGGAGGCAACCAATCGATGTGTCTCTCTCACATTGATGTTCTTTCTCTCTCCCTCCCTCCCTCCCTTCCACTCTATCTAAAAAAATCAATGTAATAATATCCTCGGGTGAGGATTAACCAAAAAAACAAAAAAGCAAAGGGAAAATAGGACTTAGTACCAGGGAATTTGCTATACAATAACTCAGCTAGAATACAGAACTGGGTATCTTATTTTAAAAAGTAAGAGATTTGGCCCTGGCTAGTTTGCTCAGTGGTTAGAGTGTGGGCCTGAGGACCAAAGAGTCTCGAGTTAGATTCTGGTCAAGGGCATGTACCTTGGTTGCGGTTCGATCCCTGGCCCTGGTTGGGGCCGTGCAGGAGGCAACCAATCGATGTGAGCACATTGATCTTTCTCCCCCTCACTCCCACTCTATCTGAGAATCAATGGAAAAATATCCTTGAATGAGGATTAAAAAAAAAAGTAAGATATTTGGGGGAAGGGGGAATTAGTAAGTTTTGAAATTTGCAGGCAATCTGTGTTTGCTAAGTTTATTTAAGGTAGGTCATTTTGAAGGTTGTTCTTATATACAATCTCAATTTTCAGGATGAGATACAATTTTGTTTCCAAAACAGTTATTATAAACTTTTTATTTTTTGTCTTCAGTTTCTACAAATGATTTTGAATCATTCATGAATGAAGAAAAAAAGGAAGATTTACTAAGTAAGTGTATGCAATCAATGTCAATTGAAGAACAGGGAGAACATCTGATGTTAACTTGACAATCTCGTCTTGTGTATTAATGATGTGCCAAAGGTAGGGGTAGGGGTTGTGAATTGTGTCCTCTACATTTAGGATAGTATTGTTATTCACCATTAAATGATTAAATAATTTTGGTTTGTTCAGAAACTTTTACAACAATGTAATTTATGTGATGTAGTTCCATGTTCCAATGATATTTGTGGAATAAAGTCTGTGTGTAAATATATGCTTTTATTTCTAGATTCAATTAAAATTTTTGTCACTTAAAATTGAATTTTTTTCTTTAAATGTGACAAATGCATTGTATAATTTTCTCTCTGTTTACAAGTCCTAAAACAACAATATTCGAATATCCAAGTATTTTCTTGATTGGGCTGAGGAAAATTCTTGAAATATCCTAATACGGCATAGCATTTACTAAAGATAACACTCTGGTTTGCAAAGATCATGCTTAATAAATATTTGCTGTTTGAATACAACTTAAAAATGGAAATGTCAATTTGCCCTATTTTATTAAAATTGCCACACAAACATTTGGCCTCTCAAAATAGATTAAGTTGGGAGTAGTTGTACTAATGAGAGTCGAACTCTTTACATTACATATTGACTCTAGTGTGCTTCCCTTCTAAACATGAGTGTTTAAATTTTTTTTTTTTGGCCCAGCTGGTGTGGCTCAGTGGATTGAGCATCTTCTCATGGACTTGAGAGGTTCCAGTTTGATTCCTGGTCAGGGCACATGCCCAAGTTGTGGGCTTGATCCCCGGTAGGGAGCATGCAAGAGGCAGCTGATTGATGTTTCTCTCTCACATCAATGTTTTTCTCTCTCTCTCTAAAAAAATCAATATAAGCATATAAAATATTATTGTAAAAATTTTTTTTGTTAAAACTTGAAAAATAGGAATAGGGCAATTTAAAGCACCGGTTTGAAGACTGCTGATTTAACATGTCCATGTGGCATACTATTTAGAAAATGGAATCTGAATCCAACAGTATGACCCAGGATGTTCTAAGAAATGAGAGAGCTCTGAAGGTCATCTCATCCATCTCATCTCTTTAATCCTTGTCCACAGTTTCATTAGGTCTCATTTTGGTTTTTAAAAATTAAAACAGAGTTTATCAAGAAAGTATAAATGAAAGGCAACTTTATTACTGGAGAAGAGAAAAATGTATACAAGAAAGTCCAGATTCTTTTTCCTCATGCACTACTTTTATAATAAAGTTCTAAATATCAACTTTGAAGATATTTACAAGGATAAGTTTTTCTTAACGTGACCATTTACTGTGTGGTGGACATTTTTTCATAGAAATCATATATTTAAACTAAATAAATTCTTATAGTTTACAAGAAGCTTAGACATTGTATTAACAGAAGATGATGTATTTTACTGAAAAATATTATAAAAGTGATACAATGTTGTGGCTCTTAAATGTTTAATTACTTGAACAGGGGAATTAAAAAACAAAACAAAACAAAAAAAACAGAACAAAACAAAACAAAACAACAGAAAAACCAAGACAGGCCTGGCTTTAAGATTTTTTGTATTCGATTCGTTCTACTTTCACGTCATCTCCAATTAGCTGATACACATAAGTGACAACTGTAGAAGCCTGGATATCCATCAACACAAATGAAGGAATAATGTTTCTGGAAGAAAATATAAGTAATGTCAGTGTTTTATACTAAAAAGCCACAGCACTATAAATTTCAATTTAAGATGACAATTTGGATTCAAGGAGATATCTGGTTGTTATATATAAAAAGAATAATCACCAAAAGAAGATGGCCAGAAGGGCAATAATTATTTAATGGTTGCATCTCTTTTATGAAATGTCACACATGCAATTACTAAATTCATAAAACCCCCAAATTCCCAAATTACATACTACTCACGTTTCCAAGGCATTATACGCTCCAGTGGCAGAACCTGGGTTAATGTAGAATTTATTTTCATGCTCAAATGCTTCAAATTTGTGTGTGTGTCCTGAGATAAGAATGTCCACATCAAACTGCCTCTGCAACAGGGCTAAGCTGGCCATATCTCCCCATGGAATGACTTGATGTCCATGGATCAAACCAATTTTGAATTGCCCAACAGTCACAACTTTCTGTTCTGGATAATTCAGATTCTAAAATAAGAAATAGACATACAATGTTTACAAAAACAACCTGCTTTTAAATATTCTATCTCATGTGGGTGTTTTGCTCCACAACAAACACATTTATTAAATTTTTATTTCTTCTCAGTCTCTAAGGCTGCAGCTATGCTCAAAACATAACTGGAATTTCTCATGCAATCTCTTATTGTGTTTATTTTTATAGATATGGATTCTTTTGGGCATGTTGTAGAAAATAACAATTCCTCCAAATGTGTGTTTCTTCTAAGAATCCTAGGCATATGACCTGTAAGCTAGGGTGTGTTTAAATTATACCCCAGGCTTTAATAGTTATATTAGATGGCTTAAAATAATTATAGTTAAAACACATAGTACTTAGTATGAACCAGGCACTATTCTAAGGGCTTTATAAATATCAACCTACCTAACACTTAAAATCCTAAGAGAAAGATTCTATTCTGACCTCCATTTTATGGATGAATAATACTGAGGCATAGAGAGGTTAAAATAACCTGTTAAAAATCACAGGTTAGCCCTGGCCGGTTTGGCTCAGCGTTTAAAGAGTGTCGGCCTGCAGACCAGAGAGTCCCGGGTTCGGTTCCTGCTAAGGACACGTACCTCAGTTGCGGGCCGTGTAGGTGGCAACCGGTCAATGTGTCTCTCTCACATCAATGTTTTTCTCTCTCTCTCTTCTTCCCTCTTTCCCTCCCACTCTATTGAAGATAAATGCAAAAATGTCCTCAAGTGAAAATAAAAAACAAAAAACATCACAGGTTAGCCCAATTGGTGTGGCTCAGTGGTTGAGCGTTGACCCATGCACCAAGAGGTTGCTGGTTCGATTCCTGGTCAGGGCACATGCCCTGGTTGTAGGTCTGATCCCCAAAGGGGGCATGCAGGAGGCGGCCAATCGATATTCTCTCTCATTGATGTTTCTATCTCCCTCTCACTCTCCCTTCCTCTCTCTCTCTCTCTAAAAATGAATAAAGAAAAAAAATCATAGGTTAGTAAGTGGTTGAGCCAAGATCCAAACCACGGTAGCATGGCTCCAGGGTCTGTGAATTTGTAGCAAAAAATTTGAATTCTTGCTATGAAACTATCTTTACCATAACACAAACAGAACTCCTAATGTTTTTAACAAATCAAACCTATATTCTAATTATTAACTAGAAGTTTGCCCCTTTCCTTCTCATCTCCACGTGTTTCACCTCTATGCCCCCTCTAATTTACCCAAACTATTTTTAAATTCCACTTTAAAAAAAAGAAGAGAACACTATGGTCATTCAGTTTGGTATAAAGGAGCCCCATTAAAAAGCACCAATGAAGTTAAATAATTTATGAAAAAGCTTATATTCCCAGAAATACAAAATAAAACTTTCATACTAGAATCAGATTTATCATTTTAAATCATACAATGCTAGTATAGGCAGGGGTCTTAAAAATCATCTATTCCAATCTATTTGCATAAGTGAAAACTAAGGCCAGAAAGAGGATGTATTTGCCTAAAATCTTATCGTTAATTAATGGGCTAAGTTGGAACCCCAGAACTTATTTTTTTCTTTTAAAACGTCAGGTTTATTGAAGTATAATTTACATACAGTAAAACTGTCCCTTTTAGTGTACAATTCAAGGGGTTTTGACAAATGTGGTCATGTAAGCACCACCACAACCAAGATATAGAACAGTTTTATGATCTCCTCAAACCTTCCTCGTGCTCCTTTATAGTTAAGCCATGGTAGGCTTTCAATTAGTGATGTGATCCTCACTTAAAAAGGATCACTCTCGCCCTGGCTGGTGTGCTCAATGGTTAAGAGCATTGGTGCATGACCCATGAACCAAAGGGTCAAATGTTCGATTCCCGGTCAAGGCAAGTGCGGGAGGCAACCAACTGATGTGTGTCTCTCATGTGGATGTTTCTCTCTCCCCTCTCCCCACTTCCCTTCAAGCACTCTCTCTAAAAATCAACAGAAAAAGTATCCTCAGGTTGTAGAACAAACTTTGGAGGGAGGAAGGGTGGAATCAGGAAGTTGGAGTATAGGACAATAATACGATCCTTGGAGCACAGTGGTAGAAGTGGTGGTGGTAAGTTCATAATAAAAACTTTGTAAGTTAAATGACAGTACTACAAAAAAATAGTGACAAAACCACTTTTATTCCGTATCAATTTAGTTAGAACAAATATTTGTTTATTGAGCAATCTAAAATCAGAGACGCCCTGGCCGGTTTGGCGCAGCGGTTGGAGCATTGGCCTGCGGTACTTAGAGACCCGGGTTCGGTTCCTGCTAAGGGCACGTACCTCGGTTGCAGTTTGTCCCCGGCCCTGGTTGGTCATGCGGGTGGCAGCCACTCGATGTGTCCCTTCACATCGATGTTTCTCTCTCTCTCTCTTCCTGTCTCTCCCTCCCGCTCTATCTGAACAAAAAATGGAAAAATGTCCTCGAGTGAGGATAAAAAAAAAAAAAAAAAGCTAAAATCAGTGATTTGGGGGGGAGGGGGGGATAGGGAGGAGGGTGTCTGGAGGGAAAAAGGAGAAACATCTGTAACAAAATTAATAAAAAAATAAAATAAAATCAGTGATTTTCAAACAGGAAGGGGTATGTGTAGTAATTTTATATTTGGGGGAAAAAAGACCTTAACAATTGAGAAACTGGTCTAAAGGATAAAACTTTTTATGTGAGAATCAATAAAAGGAAATAACTGGGAAGGAGAAATACATCACCTCATCGAAGTCTCCTCTCACAATGTGAACATCACCGGCCAGAGTCTTGAGATAGTCATAACTCTCTTTGGTGCAAAGATTTCCAGTGCAGAGAATATGCTGAATCTTTCCCGGTACCAGCAGTTTTTTGAACTTAGCTGGCAAACTGTTGCACCGGTGTGGGATGTGCAGGTCTCCTAATACCAACACCAACTTTAAAGTGTCAAGGTGAGACAAGGTGTAATGTTAAACATGATGTCAAAATAAATACTTTCCTCTAATAACTCCCCTTTTAAATTAAACTAATCAGAGATTCTAGAACACAAAAGAGCAGAAGTTATTCATACAGTTCCTTATCATGACCATTTAAACAAACACACATCACACATATGGTAACGTGCTCTGCTTTAAATAAATATTTTTAAAATTTAATCACAATGCCCTGGCCGGTTTGGCTCAGCGGTTGGAGCGTCGGCCTGCGGACCAGAGAGTCTTAGGTTCGATTCCCGCTAGGGGCACGTACCAAAAAAAAAAAAATTTAATCACAAGCAGATATGCCACACAATACAGATCGTTCTATTTACCAAGAATAAAATGAAGCTTTCTAAAGTGATTCATTTAGGGACCTATAAATTACTGAATAACAAAACTGAAAAATGAAAAATACACTACTGGGCCCATGGAATTTGGAATTTTTGAAGACTGATATGGTAATTCATACTTCTGCAGTTATAATGTAAAATATCATGCACTGATTCCAGGAACATTAATAAAGAGAATTGTTAAAAATGTAATGATAGAGCCCTGGCTAGGTGGCTCAGTAGGTTGGAGTGTCGTCCCATACATCAAAATGTGTTGGGTTCATTTCCCAGTCAAGGCACATACCTGGGTTTTGGGCTCTATCCCCAGTCGAGGCACATATGGGAAGCAACTGACTGGTGTTTCTCTCTCTCTCTCCCCCTTCCTCTCTCTAAACACATCCTCAGTAATGACAGAGAACAAAATTAATTCTACAATTTATGTTTACTAGACTGACAACTATTTGGAGAAATAATAGCCAAAATTTACAATGTTTGCTACTTAAAACTATTAGCTACATATTACAGAGGAATAAAAATAGCCTACATTTTAAAAAGTTTCAGTAGAGCAAACGTGTACTTTTGAAATATTATCTTTATCTTCTCTTTCATTACTAAAAATCCTCAGTCATATATTAATTGTCTACACCCTCAATTTAGTTTCCAAATTTAAAACGACATTTTTACAATCTTTCATGTGCATTAGAACATTAAAAAAAAAACAGCTAAGTAAGTGATAGATTTAGTAAGAAGTGGATTAGAGTCTCAGATGACAAAAAATGTGCACTTAAATATAAAAAAATAAAAATCCTGTAAAATTTTCATTTTAAAGATTTTACACATAAACATCATTTAATTCAGTCATTTAACAGAATATTGTCCCCAAAAAAGGTCACTTAAAAATAATATCTGCCCTGCAAAGGACAACAATCAATTTCTTCATGTTGATTAGTATAAGCACTTTCATTCTATGACAGCATGTTTTCCCACACATGCGTCCCATCCATAAATGTACATGCCTTTTAACTGCTTTTTAAAAAGGCAAGATTACTCCTTATTATCAAAGAAAACATTAAATATCTAAAATAAGATAAAACAGAAAATAGTTTTGTCACTACTGACTTGGTAAATTGAAATTAATCAAAAACAGAATGTGTGAAATTGAAATTATTAAAATTAAATTAAAATTATTATGCAACAAGTATCCAAATGATTACAAAGGACAGGAACTTATCAGGACATAGAGTAACTGCATAAAATTAGCGCACTTTAAAAGAAGTTGTTAAGCCCTGGCCGGTCTGGACCAGTGGTTAGAGTGTCCGCCCCGCAGACCAATGAGTCGCAGGTTTGATTCCAGTCAAGTGCACATACCTTGGTTGCAGTTCGTCCCTGGCCTTTGTTGGGTCGTGTGGGAGGCAACCAGTTGATGTATCTGTCTCACATCGATGTTTCTCTCTTTCTCTCCTTCCCTCTTTCTCCCTCCCACTCTATCTGATGATAAACAGGAAAATATCCTCTGGTGAGGATTAAAAAAAAAAATTTAAAAATAAGTTTCTTTTTCTTTTTTTAATCCTCACCTGAGGACATTTTTTCATTTATCTTCAGATAGAGCAGGAGAGAGGGAGGGAGGAAGAGAGAGAAACATCGATGTGAGAGAGACACATTGACTGGCTGCCACCCACATGACCCCAAGTGGGGTCGGGGACAAACTGCAACAGAGGTACATGCCCCGAGCGGGAACCGAACTTGGGTCTCTCTGATCCACAGGCCGACACTCTCACCGCTGAGCCAAACCGGCCAAGGCATAAGTTTCTTCTTTATATACAGAGTAGATTCAGCTGGTATTTGTTCAATGACTTATATTGTTTCAGTACAGATGGATAAAACATCTGTAAAACTAAAAACCATCATAAGTTTTCAACCTTCATTTGTAATCAATACAAAAGTACCTGGAGATACCTTCATCTTTAGAGCGGGAAATTTAGAGATATGGATTGAAGTACATATTTAATGTGGGAAGCTGGCATTTGAGAAAAAGGTAAAAAGTAGATTTCTTTATTAAAAACAAAAAAAGAATAACTTTAAACTCATAAAAGGGTATCTGTCTATAACAGGCTGAAAATGTTTGGGGCTAATAATGAATGAGCTGTTCAATCTGAATGAACTAGAAAGAACAATAGTAAGACATGATACTTTATAATGACTGATAACCTAAATTCCATAATGTACTGTGGATTATGCCCATGTACCCAGGCTATCAGCATTCTAAAGATATAACTATATGAATGACCACACAGAAATTATTTCAAATTAATAAGGATCCTAACTAGGGCTCTGGTTTCCTGCAGGTGACAAAGTAATAAGGGAAACAGGGTCATATAACAAATATTATACTTTGAGGAGTGTCCTTGCCCAAATTCCATACTTTGACAGTTCAGGTTAGACACAGATTATATAGTCTTTTAAGATAGCAAGAGATCCTGGAAATATCAGTCTTGTTAGATTCAAATAAAGAACCAACCCAATCAAAGCAAAGGAATTTGGTTATTTCCTATTTGATAGACTGTAGAAGGGTGAAAACCCCAGTAATCAGACATCCAACCATTATTAGGAGGAGCTAAGAGAAGAAACTTACTCTGTGCCCAGCCTTAGTGGAATGAAGAAGTTGATTGCAGACAGGGGGAATGAAAAAAAAGGGTGAAACATGACCAATGTTAAAAGAAAGCAACAAAAAGAAATAAACCAAAAAAAAAGAAAAAAAGAAAAAATTCATATCAAATGAATATGCAAATAATTGTTAATGATTTCTGAGTGTTATGAAAGAAAATGTTAAAAATCAGCTTTGCTCAAAATACCAAAGGAACCATTTGCTATCTTTTAAACGTGACACATACACACATGCACACATACTTGAAAAAAATTTTGCCTTGTCAATTTTTTCTTTTCCTAATCTTATTCTCCACATTGACTCTCATCCCTTTCATTTCCTGCTTGTTTCGAATTTTATAAGACAATTTGGAAAATTCACCATAGTTTTAATAAAAGCTAACATTTTCTAGATTCTTTGATCTAATTATTCCTTGAGTATATTGATTTTAATCCTGTATGTTAAAAAATTCCAGTTGTAAAATTATGTTGCACTTTGGTCAGACGATCTAACACAGCACTATGAATACATTATCAAGCGATAAGTCACCAACTAAAGATGCTGAAAACAAAAGCATCTCCAGATAAAAATGGACCCTCTCCACACCCGAATTTGCTGCCTGTAGACTCTTGCATACTACTACGTGTTCAATGTTTCTAGTCTCCTTTGCCAAACAAAATGCGTTTAATCGTAAAAGAACGAGCTAGTACTAAATTTTACCCGGTTCTTTCTATTTCACATGGAAAGTGATGCGCCAGGACAACTGCCCTCAAAAAGTGTTCACCTCTCAAAAAAACAAACAAACAAAAAAACTTAAGAAACATGTCAAGAAATGTTGTCTTCTCCCAGGAATCACTGTCTCAAAAATCACTGTAAAATGAATTGCTCTAAACTGGAGCCTGTTCAGAAGCAGACCACCAAGGGTGAGCGAGATGAAAGCTCTGGACGCTACACAGAGAGGCATATACCGCGAACCTTGGTCGCGTCTATGGGCCACCTGGAAAGCTCCGTTTGTCAGGGAACCGTGATCATCTTAACCGTGCCACGGCTCCCCACCAGAAAGCAAAGTTCCTTTAGGGTTGAACCTCATCAACACAAACATCGAGATGATCAGAGCTCCTTTCGAAACTGCTGCTAACTTGTCAGGGGGTCAGGGGCACCTATGGAAGCTGATACATAGCCAGGAGGCCTCCTCGCCAGCAGCAGCTCGGAGCGCTTCGGCCCTAAGGTCTTAGGGTAGCAGACCGATGGGCGGGAGAGGGTGGCGGGCCAGCCCGGCGGCAGGCTGGGGCAGTCTGATGAAGACTAAATTAAAGTAAAGCTCCCCGAACGACCTCATTGAGCACCGACAGTGGCCCTTCGCCCAGAGAAACGTGGCACGTTCTCAAAATTTCCTCGGCACCTTCGAGGAGTTTCCAGACCCGGAGGAACGCTGCCCCGCAAGGTCGCGCAGCCCGGCTATTCCCAGAGCCCAGAGGCGGGCGATGGCCGCTGCACGGTGCTGCAGGGACCGTCCTCGCCCCCTCTCCCCAGATGGCAAACCACGCCGGCTAAGGGACTCCGCTCGCTACTTCCCGCTTTGCACCCGGGAGGCCGGCTTTCACCAACCGGGGGTGGTAACCCGGACACCCCAGCCAGCGGGAGGTGCTTTCCGCGGGGAAGGAACAGGGAAACGGCTGCAGACCGAGGGGAGCCCTGCCCTTTCCTCGGGGACGGTCCAAGCACAGGCCCCAAGGCCTTTCCCGGCTCGGGCGTGTGGGTCTCGTGACAGGACTAGCAGATGAGAGGGCCCCCTTCCCCCTCGGACGTCCTCGGCCCCCGGGGCGCGGTCGCAAGGCCAGAACCGGCTGCACTCGAAGTGGCCGCTCCCTCACCTCCCTTGCCCTCCCCCTGGGCCTTCCAGGCCCGGCCTGGGCCGCGCCCACCCAGCCTTCCCGGATCGCCCCAACCCTCGCCCAGCGACTCCCAGCAGCTCCCTACGACGCAGCACCCCAGCCGACAGCCAGGCCTCGGTGGCCGCAGCTGCCATCCTCACCATCCTGTCACTGGGCTCCGCTCAGTCACCACAACCGCCGCCGCCCTCTTCCTCAGACTTCTCGGAGACCCGCCCACCTCGCCCACAACCAATGAAATAGAAAGTCCACAGGAGATCGCTCTACGGTGGCCCACACAGGCCCTTCCCCGGCGTAAAGCGAAGCTGCTTCCGGCGATAGAGTGGCAGTGGAGGGGAGGGGTGGGATCTCGAAGCTTCTAAAGGCGGCGCGGGCAGCATCCGGGAACCTGGGACGTCGAGTGGAGGCGCGCCTTGCCTCGCGGCTAGTCAGGGCCTTTAGTCATGCTGAAGTGCGGGATGAGCGGCGGTCAGGTTAAAGGTGGAGCTGCTGTTCTTCCCTTCCTGCGGAGAAAAAGGGAAAGCTTGAGGTCCACGGGGCGTTCCGCCATCGTCTTACTTCATCCCCTTTGTCTTTTTTATTGTTTTGGGTACTTGTCCCTAGCGGGGACCGAACCCGGGACTCTCTGGTCTGCAGGCCGTCGCTCCAACCGCTGAGCCGAACCGGCCAGGGCCATCCCTTTGCCTGGAGGCCTCGGGGCATTTTGCCCAGGGTATTACACTGTATTTCGTAAAGCAATGTGTAGTATCAGTCCATGAACACTTTTTATGAGTTGTGAATGCTGAAGCAGTCCTAGGCTTTGTTTTCATTGTTCGAGGGAAAGAGTTTCAGCAGCATTTTCTTTTTCTCGGTAGTATTTGGGAAAGCAATCCAGG
This sequence comes from Molossus molossus, assembly GCF_014108415.1. Lineage (NCBI taxonomy): Eukaryota > Metazoa > Chordata > Mammalia > Chiroptera > Molossidae > Molossus > Molossus molossus. Next base: position 33,954,048 of record NW_023425358.1, on the reverse strand, counting down.
CTCTATCACGAATCAGTGACGAGTTGTGGCTCGACCCCTCTGAAAAAGGTGTAAGTACGAAAGTGAACTCCCGGATCATCTCCTGCGACAAAAGTCTTTCTTTGTTTTTTCAAATGAGTGGTGCTTTTATTTTTTTAATTTTTTTTTTCTTTATTGATTTGAGAGAGAGGAAGGGAGAGAGAGAGAAACATCGATGAGAGAGAACATCGACGGGCCGCCTCCTGCAGGCCCCCCACTGGGGATGGGCCCGCAACCTGGGCATGCGCCCTGACCCCGAGTCGAACTGGCGACCTCTTGGTGCAGGGGTCAATGCTCAACCACTGAGCCACACCGGCTGGACTTTAAATATGTTTTTATTGACTTTATTAGAGAGAGAGGAAGGGAGAGAAACAATGATGTGAGAAAGAAACATCAATCGGCCGCCTCCTGCACGCCCCCCGCCAGAGAGTGAGCCTGCACCCTGGGCATGTGCCCTGACCGTGAATCGAACTAGCGACCTCTTGGTGCATGGGTCAATGCTCAACCACTGAGCCACACTAGCTGGACTTTAAATATGTTTTTATTGACTTTATTAGGGAGAGAGAGGAAGGGAGAGAGAGAGAGAAACAATGATGTGAGAAAGAAACATCAATCGGCGCCTCCTGCACGCCCCCCGCCAGAGATCGAGCCTGCACCCTGGGCATGTGCCCTGACCCCAAGTGGAACTGGCGACCTCTTGGTGCATGGGTCAGTGTTCAACCACTGAGCCACACCAGCTGGACTTTAAATATGTTTTTATTGACTTTATTAGAGAGAGAGGAAGGGAGAGAGAGAGAGAAACATTGATGTGAGAAAGAAACATCAATCAGCTGCCTCCTGCACGCCCCCCTCCAGAGAGCGAGCCTGCACCCTGGGCATGTGCCCTAACCCCGAATCGAACTGGGACCTCTCAGTCCATGGGACAACAAGGACAAAAGAAGTTTAACATTCCAGTCCAGATTGTATGTTAACTAGGAAATCCAGAAATTGTAATTATTCCTTTTCACTGTTCATCTTTATGGTACATATCTTAATATATTTAGAGCAGCAATTTTCAACCTTTTCGTCTCGTGGCATACATAAACTGATAACTAAAATTTCGCAGCGCACCAAAAAATATATTTTTTGCTGATCTGACAAAAAAAAATAGGTATAATTTTTATTCATTCACGTTAGACAGCTATTGCATTGGCAGTTGTCATATTTTTACTTGACGATCTAAGAGAAAAAAGGTCAGTGCCCCTGAATAAATAGGCAGGTATTGCATGTTTTAAAAATTCTTGTGGCACACTGTTTGAGAATTGCTGATTTGAAGCATAGTAAACTTTAACCTTGGCCCGTGTGACACAGTAAAGTGGCGACCTTCGAACCTAGGGATCTCGGGTTCAATTTCCCATCAAGGATATGTACCTAGGTTGCAGGTCCCAACCCCCAGCAGTCGGGCAGCCTGAGGCAAACAACTGATGTCTCTCTCATATTGATGTTTTTTTCTTTTCTCTCTCTCTCTCCCCCCACCCCCTCCCTCCCTCCCTTCCACTCTCTAAAAAAAAATCAATGGAAAAATATCCTCGGGTAAGGCAAAAAATAAAAATGAAACATAGTAAACTTTAAAATCACACAGACGGTGTGGCTCAGTGGTTGAGTGTTAACCCATGCACCAAGAGGTCACCGGTTCAATTCCCGGTCAGGGCACATGCCCAGGTGGTGGGCCAAACCCCCAGTGGGGGACATGCAGGAAAGCAGCCAATCGATGTTTCTATCTCTCTCCCTACTTTTCTCTCTAAAAATAAATAAAGAAAAAAAATCATGCAGATAAACACAGTTGATTTAAATCAGAAGTCACAAATTGGTGGTCAAGAGGCTAGATATGGCTTGCAGGATTGTTTTGTGGGGATTGCACTGTGGTTTTTAAAATATTGAAATCCTTTCTGACAGTAAAAATTGGGAGAGTCCACATAAAAATCTGAATTTCCTGCTTCTCTTGAAAACTCTGAAGATCTGACAGTTTGGGGCCTGTATTCTCAAGTGGAAATAGTTGGCTGATGCTGACTACCGTTTTCTCCCCTTAGACAAGACCAGAGATCACCATTCTGCTACGATCTCTTTTTACTCCCTTTTATATCGCCTTTTGCCACTTTGTGCATTAAAGTTAAGGCCCCTGTAGGCATTTGCAGTTTTACAATCTCAACATGTAAGATTTTAGATTTAATATCTATATGTATTCCATATAGATATGTACACATATGTATATGCATATGCAAATTCAGTATACACTGTATAAATGCAGTCCATATAATATACATTATAATTCATATGATAATGTAGCTTTATTGATAGACTTATTTGAACACAATTTAATTGCTAAATTAAAAAAAAATAGAATTTTTAAAATTAATCATTTAAAGAAATTCGATTTATTTTTAAATAGCTATTATTTTATTTTTTCAGCTTGCTTTAAGGTCTGTGAATTCTTGTCGGTCAGCATATGGATGTGTTCTCTTCTCTTCTGTGTTTTTCCATCATTATCAATGGTCATCCTCAGGGGAAATGAATGATAATGACACAAAATCAAATTTAAATTGCAAATTGGGAATGAAGGTAAATATAAGTGGCCCTGGTTTTCTCTTATATTGTGGAAATATTCTGTATGTAGGACATAACATCTGTTCTGTACTTAAATACTTGGTTTAAATGGCACACAGGACAAATCTATTCATTTATGAATATACATCTTTTTTTTAGTTTTTAAACTAATTAAACGACCATTTTGAGTATATGCTGTTCTATAATCTATTTGTATTACAGTCACTTCTGCCCATCTTTAGATGTCTGAATTCCCTCGAAAGAAATGTAGAGATGTGCAAAATATTAACCAGATCTGATAAGTGCAAAGTAGTCATTCAATTCTTCTGCAGACATGGTAGGTATAATTAAAACTACTTTAATGTATTGTGTGTTTTTTAAAATATTTTTCATATTTAGAATATTCATATGGCATGTCAAGAGTTCCTATTGCATTATTGCCTAGAATTTATGTAGTTTTGTGGTAGGACAGTTGTAAGTACCTGAAAAATATCTCTTACTTGTCTCTGTGTAAGTATTGTGAAACGATTGGTATTACTTCCTTTTTTTGCTTGTCAGTGACACAAGCTTTGCCTGCATATAAACCCATTTTTTTAATTAATTTATTTTTGTTACAGATGTTTCTCCTTCTTCCCCCCAGTGACACCCTCCTCCCCATCCCGTCCCCACCCCGTCCCCACCCCGTCCCTAGCTTTGTTGTCTATATCCAAAGCCTTCATTCATCGGTTATACATACATGCATATAAGTTCTGTGGTTTATCCCTTCCCTCTCCCCCTCCCCCTCTTCCAAGGATTGTCAGTCTGTACCCTACTTCTATGACTCTGGGTCTATTTTGTTCATCAGTTTGTTTAGTTCATTATATTCCAGAAATAAGTGAGATCATGTGATATTTGTCTTTCTCTGCTTGGCTTGTTTTGCTTAGGAAAATACTTTCCAGGTCCCTCCATGTCATCTGAAAGGATAAGAGATTTTTCTTTCTTACAACTGCATAGTACTCCATTGTGTATATGTACCACAGCTTTTTTATCCACTCGTCTGAGGATGGACACTTGGGCTGTTTCCAGATCTTAGCTATTGTAAATAGTGCTGCTATGAACATGGGGGTACATATATTCTTTCTGATTGGTGTTTCAGGCTTCTTAGGGTATATTCTTAGAAGTGGGATCACTGGGTCAAATGGAAGTTCAATTTTTAATTTTTTGAGGTAACACCATAGTGTTTTCCATAGTGGCTGCACCAGTCTGCATTCCCACCAGCAGTGTACTAGGGTCCCTTTTCTCCACACCCTAAAAATATGGAACTTTTTCACGAATTTGTGTGTCATCCTTGCACAGGGGCTATGCTAATCTTCTCTGTATCGTTCTAATTTTAGTATATGTGCTGCTGAAGCGAGCATCAAACCCATTTTTAATTTAAACAATGGGTTGTTCTCAAATTAATTGGCTGCTTGATATTCTGTAAGAGCGCCTTGGTTTGAGTGTTCTTTGGTAAAAACAGTAAAGAATAATTCCCTCTAGGCAGACAGTGTTATAACTGGGGCTGAGAGAAGCATGGCAACTGGCCCAAGGTCACAGAACCAGTAAGTCCACAGAGCCTGGATTTGAGACCTGCCCCACAATAGTAGGAGCCAAAACCTTCATTCATTGTCTCTGCCACACCAAGCTGTAAAACAGATTTTCTGCCTCTCAGCCTCACTTGGTCAATATTCAAATGTTGTACTCATAGGACTTTTACATGCCTAAATATGTATAGCTTGGTGATTAACAGCATGAGCTCTGGAGGCCATAAGGTCTAGGGTGGAATCCTTCTCTGCCCTTTCCTTGCTGAGACCTTGGGCAAATTATTTTATATTTCTTTGTCTCAGTTTCCCAAAATGTAAATTGGGGATAGTGTTAGTACCAGCCTTCTAGGGTTTTTGTGAAGATTCATTGAGTTTTAAGAAGTTGTAGTTCTCAGCTGTTTAAAAGAATGCCTGGGCCCTGGCCAATTTGGCTCAGCGGTTAGAGTGTCGGCCCACGGACCAGAGAGTTCTGGCTTCAGTTCCCACTAAGGGCATGACCTCGGTTGCAGTTTGTCCCTGGCCCCGGTTGGGGATGTGCAGGTGGCAACCATTCGATGTGTGTCTCTCTCTCACATCGATGTTTCTCTCTCTCTCTTCCTCCTTTTCTCCCTCCTGCTCTATCTGAAGATAAATGCAAAAGTGTTCTCAGGTGAGGATAAAAAAAAAAAAAAGACTGCCTGGCCCCTGGCCAGGTGGCTTAGTTGGTTAGTGTCGTCCCAATATGTCAAGGTTGTGGGCTGGATCCCCAGTCAAGGCACATACAAGAATCAACCAATAAATGCAATAAATGTATAAATAAGTGGAACAACAAATCGATGCTTCTCTCTTGCCCTCTCCTCTCCCCCTTCCTCTCTCTGTAAAATCAAGAATAATAATAGCCCAGCTGGTGTGGCTCAGTGGTTGAGCATCGACCTATGCACCAAGAGGTAGCAGGTTCAATCCCCGGTCAGGGCACATGCCCAGGTTGTGGGTCAAATCTCCAGTGGGGGGCATGCAGGAGGCCGCCAGTCAGTGTTCTCTCTCATCGATGTTTCTATCTTTCCCTCTCCCTTCCTCTCTCTAAAATCAATAAAGAAAAAAAAATTTTTTAAATAATAAAAAAAAAATCTGGCACATTCTCTGTTCTAGATATATTTATTATGATTGCTAGTATTTTATTTGAAGTTAGGGGGTAGAATAATTGTATGCTTTAAAAAATCTTGTACTTGTGATATTGGTCCAAATATGTTTTTGTAGTAAGTGCTCAGTAAATATTTAAGTTAATAAATGTTGTAAGTTGAGAAATATTGTCTCTAGTGAGACCTTTTTAAATATTTTTTTTAAATTGATTTCAGAGAGAGAAAGGGAGAGGGAGAGAGAGATAGAAACATCAATGAGAGAGAAACATCAGTTGTCTGCCTCCTACACACCCCCTACTAGGAAACAGGCCTGCAACCCTGGCGACCACCTGGTGCATGGGACAATGCTCAACCAACTGAACCACACTGGCCCAGCTAGTGAGACCTTTTGATTCACACTGCAACATTATTATGCTGTAGAAAGTTATAGCTCACCTGGATTTTGTAGCATGGGCTCTATATTCAAACTTGGATTCAAACTCAGCCCTGGCTGGTTTGGCTCAGCAGTTGGAGCGTTGGCCTGCGGACCAGAGAGTCCCGTGTTTGGTTCCCGCTAAGGGCATGTACCAAAAAACAAACAAACAAAAAAACCCTTAGATTCAAATTCTAACTATACAGTAAGTCCCCACTTAACATCATTGATAGGTGAAACAACGTATAACAAAACCAATTTTACCATAGAATAATTGATATAAACGATATCTAAGTTCCTACGTCATCGCTTCCACTTTATAATGAAATGACTGAATGAAACAACGTTCCAGGACCTGCTGTGATTGTTAAAAAAGTGTAGCCTTGAAAAGTCATTTAGCCCAGGCCGGTTTGGCTCAGCGGTTGGAGCATCGGCCTGCGGTACAGAGAAAAGTCATTTAGCCTCACTGAGCTATTGTTTCCTCTTCTGAGATTAAGTACCTACCCCGTAGGGGTATTGTGTAGATCGGAGGTAATGTATCCAAAATTTATACCACAGTTCCTGGCACATAGGGTCATATTCATTATTGCTACACTTCTTTCCTCCTTTTATCAGAAGAAAAGAATTCACAGGACAGACGTTCAGCTTTATATTCCAAAGGTCCCATTCAGAAATATCAGTCCTGGATGACAGATGCTGAAAGAGAATCACAGATATCTGAGCTGTAGTGGGCAGTCACTATTTTACACACAATTTAAGAAATTACCTGTATTTCAATAGCTTGGTCAGAGGATCTGTCATGCTGCCTGGTGACCACTAGGGGGCGGTAAACACACTCATTAAGGAATCGTGCTTCTCCACACTATGTGCACCTGCTACATATTAAATATAACTTTACTTGTATTGTTTTAATTTGACTGTGAAACTTAAAGACTTTTTAATCTGTTAATTTTGCACTTAAGATTAACAGGTTGCTTTATTCTTTTTAAGGTATTAAAAGGACTCATAATGTGTGTTTTCAAGAAAGTCAGCCTTTACAAGTTATTTTTGAAAAAAATATGTGTACTAATACATTAATGATTCAACCAAGGTAATGAGTTCTCTGTTGTTTATTTTTCTTTTTCTGAATATAGTACGGTTATAGAGTGAAGAATTAATGTCCTAGAGCTTTTAAATGGATTACATTTTTTAAAGCTACACTGGACGTGTAGAAATCACTACAGCATCAAGAGGAAACCTTGATAAAGATAATAGTAGATCAGCGCCCCAGTGGGGGGCATGCAGGAAGCAGCCAATCGATGTTTCCACCTCTCTCTCCTTCTCCCTTCCTCGCTCTAAAATCAATAAAGAGAAAATTTTTTTTTTAAAGATAATAATAGATCAGCAATTTTCAACCTTTTTCCTCTCATGGCTCACCTAAACTAATCACTAAAATTCTGTGGCACACCAAAAAATACATTTTTTGCTGATTTGACAAAAAAAGGTATAATTTTGATTCATTCACACCAGATGGTTACTGTTGTGTTGGCTGTTGTCATTTTTTAGATTTGACAGTCTAAAGGAAAAGAGGTCAGTGCCCCTGACTAGTCAGGTCAAGTATTGCCTGTTCTAAAAGTTCTGGTGACACACCGGTTGAAAATCACTGTAGTAGATCATAATCTGCCTAATGGGGGCAATAAAAATTTAGTGGCCATGAAAGTTCTTAAAATAGTCCATTGGTAGCTTTCTTCATCAAATGAAATCAAGAGAAAACTCTATTATCTAATAATAGTTTGCATTTAATGGTGCTCTCTGACTGAGTCTTAAAATACACAGAATAAGGAAATTTCAACATTTTTTTATATGAACTGATTTTATCCTTAAGTGTTTCCATGTTTTTCTCTAGAGAATGAGTCACTGAAAGGTACTCAATTTTTCAGTTAAGCAGTAACATTAAACATTAATTACTTTGTGAGCCCAAATATATTTTATCTTTATTTTTTAAAATATGTTTTTGTTGATTTTTTAGAGAGAGAGGAAGGGGGAGAGAGAGAGAGAGTGAAACAATGTGAGAGAGAAGCATCAATTGACTCTCCTGCACGCCCCCTACTGGGGATTGAACCTGCAACCCGGGCACATGCCCTGACCAGGAATGGAACCAGGACCTCCCAGTCCATGGAACAACACTCAATCCACTGAGCTACACCAGCTGGGCTGTCCTTGTTTTTAAATTACAAAAGAAATACATGCTCTCGAAATACATGTACAATTTATAGAAGATTTCAGATTAATAAATGAAAGTCTTTCTTCTACCTGCCCCCTATAACCCACTGGCAGGGGTAAGTATCTATTAATAATTTGGTGTATATCATTCTAGCTCCTCTTTTTATAGCTATTTTGTTAAATTTATAGCTAATCTCTCTGTAACTCTCCCTGTAATTATTGTGATCTTCTCTTTCTGCCACATTTCAGATTTATATCACATACTAGACAAGTCTTTATTATACATATATATATATTTTTTTTTTTTATCCTCACCCGAGGACATTTTTCCATTTTTTGTTCAGGTAGAGTGGGAGGGAGAGAGAGGAACAGAGAGAGAGAGAGAGAAAAATCGACGTGAAAGGAACACATCGAGTGGCTGCCACCCGCACAACCGACCAGGGCCGGGGACAAACTGCAACCGAGGTACGCGCCCTTAGCGGGAACCGAACCCGGGTCTCTCAGGACCGCAGGCCGACGCTCTAACCGCTGAACCAAACCGGTCAGGGCTATTATACATAGTTTTTTAAATAATATATATTATACATAGTTTTTTCAAAGAAAAGGTCTCACTATTATTATCATTTGGCAACTTGCTTTTTTTTTCTATGTCGGTTCACCTAAATCAATCTTATTCTTTTAAATAGTTGTATAATTTTTCATTGTATGATATGACTGAATGGTAATTTACCCATTACCCTGCTATAGTACCCCCACCCTGAGTTGATGCCTGAAACTGTGGATAGTACCGAACCCATATAGACTATGCTTTTTCCTATGCATACAGACCTGTGGTAAAGTTTAATTAGGCACAGTAAGAGATTAATAACAATAACTAATAATAAAATAGATCAATTGTAACAATATACTGTAATAAATGTTATGTAAATGTGGTCACTCGTTTCAGGGGCCCCCTTGCTCAGGTCTTTGCACAGGCTCAGTGCTTTCTGGTGCATTATGTTACCATGAGTCAGAACATGTCTTCTGCTCATGTTGTCCACTCACAAATTTAATACCTTTTCTATCTTTTTAAAAAAATTGTTTCTTTCTTCATTGATTTTTAGAGAGAGAGAAAGGGAGAGAGAGAGAGAAACATCGATGAGAGAGAACATCAATCGGCTGCCTCCTGCACGCCCCCCACTGGGGATTCGGCCCATAACCCAGGCATGTGCCCTGACTGGCAATTGAACCAGGACCTCTCAGTCCATGGGATGAAGCTCTATCTACTGAGCCACACTGGCTGGGTGAAAGACATTTTATTCTAGTGTTCGGTTTCTCCTGTAGCTTTCACATGTTTTACTAAGAATATTTTACTGTTCTCTTGACCTTTAAATGAAGTTATAGTTTTCAAATATACTAAAATATAGCAGCTCACTATGGAAGAAAGAAGATAAAGTCTTTTGGGTAAATTTTTATAAATCTAGGCCAACTAACCTATTTACTTCTAGATTAAAGAGTTGAGACCCTCCCTGGCCAGTTTGGCTCAGCGGCTAGAGCGTTGGCCTGCGGTCCGGAGAGACCCGGGTTCGGTTCCCGCTAAGGGCACGTACCTCGGTTGCAGTTTGTCCCCGGCCCTGGTTGGTCGTGCGGGTGGCAGCCACTCGATGTGTCCCTTCACGTCGATGTTTCTTCCTCTCTCTCCCTCCCACTCTATCTGTACAAAAAAATGGAAAAATATCCTCGGGTGAGGATAAAAAAAAAAAAAAAAAAGATTTGAGACCCATTAGAAAGCTGTTTCTTTCTGTTTGTTTTCAAATAATGTAATTTTTAAATTACATTTCACAGAGTGCTTGCTGAGGCCATGGTTCTTTTCACGTCTACTCAAGAGGAAGTCACTCTTGCTGTCACTCCACTGGAAGTTTGCATTAAGAGTTCTAATGAGGAATCGATGGGTAAGGGGCATATCTGTCATGGTGCTTTAATGTAATATCACTTCCTGGTTTTCTTGATTACTAACTATTCAGTAAATATTAGTGGATAATATTTACTTTTCTCTAAAAAGCCAGTAAGATGTGGAAAGATCATTAACATTTTTTAAGAGATTCAGGAAATTTACACAATTAGTAATTACAATACTTGGCTTTGAAATTCCAGTTGTTTTAAAATTAGGAGAACAGTTACTGAGAAGAATATTTTTAAAATTAAGATTTTAAAGTCTATTTCTCATCCTTTATCATACTTTGTATTTAGAAAAAGAAAAATAAAGAGGCCAGCAATCCAGTTGAGATATCTTTGACTACATAAGAAAATGTATATTTGAATTGGAAATGTAAGATATTCCAGATGGTAAATATATAGGACAGAAAATGTGAATACTTCTTACGTCAGCTCTTCCAAGAGTTATCTAAATGGATTGAGAAACGAAGGCACGGTTACATCAGGAGTTTTAGTATCAAGTTGATTGAGACTCTTCAATCTTGGATAATTTTTTGGTGATAGCAGTAAAAGAATACTTATACTGGCCAGTTTGGTTCAGTGGTTAGCGTGAAGGCCCGAAGACCAAAGGATCATGGTTTCAATTCCTGGTCAAGGGCACATGCCTGGGTTGCAGGTTCAATCCTTGGCCTCAGTTGGGGTCCTGTGGGAAACAACCAATCGATGTGTCTCTCTCACATCAATGTTTCTCTCTCTCTCTCCTTCCCTCCCACTCTAAAAAAAAAAAAATCAATGGAAAAATATGCTCAAGTAAGGATTAACAAAAAAGAAAGAAAGAATACAAAGGGAGGAACTGTATTATTTTAAAACGAAACAGCGGTAGAACCAGGGATTTAGTTGGGTCACATGACTTTTGTAGTGTTTAGTTTGTGCCAGGTTCTGTTCTAAATGATTTTCATTTCTTTTCTTTTTATTTTTTAATCTTTATTGTTGAATGTATTACAGATGTTCCTCATTTTTCCCCCATTGACCCCCTCCTCCCCACTCCCGCCCCCCTTCCACCTTTTCCTACACTATTGTCTGTGTCCATTGGTTATGCATATAAGTTCTTTGGTTTATTTCTTCCCACGCCCCCAACCCCTTTCCCTTTGAGGTTTGTCAGTTTAACAATGAATTTGTACTTCTTAATCCCCTCACCTTTTTCACCCATTCCCCCAACCCCCCTCCCATCTGGCAACCAACAAAATGTTCCCTGTATCTATGAGAATGTTTCTGCTCTGCCTGTTCATTTTGTTTGTAGATTCCATGGTCGATAGATATGTATTCATTGCCATTTTGTTTGTTCATATATTTTATCTTTTTCTTCATTTCATATAATAACGGTTTGGTAGTGATGAACTCCTTTAACTTTTTCTTGTCTGGGAAACTCTTGATATGACCATTGATTCTAAATGACAGCTTTGCAGGATAGAGTAATCTTGGTTGTAGGTTCTTGCTTTTCATCACTCTGAATATTTCTTGCCACTCCCTTCTGGCCTGCAAAATTTCTTTTGAGAAATCAGCGGACAGCCTTATGGGAACTCCCTTGTAGGTAACTAGCTGCCTTTCTCTTGCTGCTTTTTAGATTCTCTCTTTGTCTTGAACCTTTTGCATTTTGATGAGATGTGTCTTGGTGTGTGCCTCTTGGGGTTCATCTCGTTTGGGACTCTCTGTGCTTCCTGGACTTGTATGTCTGTTTCCTTCACCAAGTTAGGAAAGTTTTCTGCCATTATTGTTTCAAACAGGTTTTCAATTTCTTGTTCTCTCTCTTCTCCTTCTGGCACCCCCAAGATGCGAATATTGGCACGCTTGAAGTTGTCCCAGAGGCTCCTTACACTATCCTCATTTTTTTGGATTCTTTTTTCTTTTGCTGTTCTGATTGGGCGTTTTTTGCTTCCTTATATTCTAAATCAATGGTTTGCTTCTTGGATTTACGTACTCTACTATTGAATCTGTGTAAATTATTCTTTATTTCAGTTAATGCCTCCTTCATTTCTGACCGTGCATCCATCATTTCCGACTGGTCCTTTTTTATGCTCTTGAGGCCCTCACTAAGTTCATTGAGCATCCTTATAAGCAGTATTTTGAACTCAGCATCTGTTAGGTTGCTTATCTCCATTTCGCTTAGTTCTTTTCTTGGGGTTTTGTTCTGTTCTTTCATTTGGGACCTGTTTCTTTGTCTTCTCATTTTGGCTGCCTCCCCATGTTTGTTTCAGTGTATTACTTAATGAGAGATATGGGGCTAGCTGAGACCAGATGCTGCTTGTTTGAAAGAATTTAGGAAAACCTGAAGCGGGATCCAAAACAGGCCAATCCTATGGTTAAGCAACTGGTAGCAGCTTGGGTGGGCCTGAAAGTTGGATGGGGCGGGGCCTCAGGGAGTCAACAGGGCGGGGCTACCAGTGTGAGCCAGGTTGCTGGAGTCCCAGATATGGCAGCTGTCTGCAGCCCCAGGGAAGGGCCCACCAAAGGAACAAAGGCCTCTGACAGCACTTTTGTCCCGGAGAAAGCCCCCTCTCCAGCCCTGGCTGCAGTGCCAAACAACTCAGTTCTTCCCTGTATGTCTCTGGTGCCCCTCGAGCTGCCTCCCCTCCAAGCTTAGAGGGAGAGAGTCCGATAAGTCCGTGTGCGGGCCCTTTAAGGAGCTGCCTGGGATTCCAGCCGCGTTAGCCTCCCTGAGCCTCAGTTCCCGCTGGTTTTCCAGCCAGAAGTGATGGGGATTCTCTTCCTGGCACTAGAACCCTGAGCAGGGCGCCTGGTGTGGGACAGGGATCCCTTAGTCCTCAGGGAGAACCTTCACAGCCGAGGTATCCTCCTGATCTTTATCCGCCACACGTGGGTGTGGGACCAGCCCGTCCCCTCCGCCCTCCTACCAGTCTCGATGTGGCTGCTGCTTTAATTCCATAGTTGTAGGACTTCCATTCAGCTTGATTTCAGGCGGTTTTGAGTGATGGTTGTTCTGTAGTTTAGTTGTAACTGTGATGTGGTTGTGGGAGGACACGATACTGCGTTTACCTACCTGCCATCCTGACCGGAAGTCTGGTTTTCATTCCTAAATTGATTTGATCTTCGTAACAACTCTGTGCTGTAGGTACTATTATGATCAGCTGCCTCCTGCACACCCACTACTGGGGATCGAGCCCAAAACCTGGGCGTGTGCCCTGCCTGGGAATCCAACCAGCAGCCCTGTTGGTGCACATGATGCTCAACCAACTATGCCACACTGGCCAGGACAAGAAAATAATTTTTATTTTTATTTATTTATTTATTTTTATTTTTTATTTTTCAGACACAGCAGGAGGGAGAGAGGGGAAGAGTGGAGGAGAGAGAGAGAAACATCGATGTGAGAGAGACACAACGACTGGTTGCCACCCACGTGACCCCAACTGGGGCCGGGGACAAACTGCAACCGAGGTACCTGCCCTTTGCGGGAACCAAACCCAGGACTCTCTGGTTCGCAGGTTGATGCTCTAACTGCTGAGCCAAACTGGCCAAGGCAAGAAAATAATTTTTTAAAAGCACTAATAAAAAAGTCACTTGAAAAAAAAAGTCACCTAAAATCCTACTATCCAGGGATGAGCACTTTTTTTTTTTTTTTTTTTGTTTTTTTTTTTTTATCCTCACCCGAGGATATTTTTCCATTTTTTGTACAGATAGAGTGGGAGGGAGAGAGAGAGAGAAACATCGATGTGAAGGGACACATCGAGTGGCTGCCACCCACACGACCAACCAGGGCCGGGGACAAACTGCAACCGAAGTACGTGCCCTTAGCGGGAACCGAACCCGGGTCTCTCCGGACCGCAGGCCAATGCTCTAACCGCTGAGCCAAACTGGCCAGGGCCAGGGATGAGCACTTTTAATACCTGCTTCTGTACTTCAGATCTAACAATAGGGGATTTGTTGAATGAAAGTAATGACACACTATGAAGCTATTAAAAGTAATCTTGCATGTGTGTATGTACACACTCGTTTCTCTCTGAGAGTGTATATCAAAGATATTTATTGAAGCTAATTTTGCAGTGGAAAACACCCAGATTCTGTGAGAGAGGATGTAGACATAGACCCCACCACTCAATGAAGGAATGTCAAAGAATGTATGGCTATGTTTAACCTACCACTTGATTATATTTTTATATTCAAAAATGTAAAATTTAAGAAATACCTCTGGAACTAATTTTATTCTTTATATTCCTATGATTTTGAACAGAGTTGAACAGTTCTGTATACAGTGAGATGTCTGTGGGTCCAGATGAATTTGACTTCTTTCAAATTGGAGTTGACACTGAAATAACATTTTGCTTTAAAGAATTGAAGGTAAAGAAAAATTTGTACCAAATTAAAATTTTCACTAGTAGTTTTTAAGAAAGATTTCACTTTTTTTTTTCTTCTTTTCTTTTCAGGGAATGCTGATATTTTCAGAAGCTATACATGCTCCTATATCCATTCATTTTGATTTTCCTGGGAAGTAGGTCCTTGGGAATTTTTCTGAGTTTATTTCTTTTTCTTTTATTATATATTAATAATAAAGACATTTGAATCACTTTGAAATTAATTCACACCTCAGGAATTCCTTAACCTTACTAGCAACACTTATCAAACTAAAATTTTGAAAGATGCCATAACATGGTTTTGTTTTTGTTTTTTTTAATATGTTTTTATTGATATTTTTTAGAGAGAGAGGAAGGGAGAGAGAGAGAGAAACATCGATGTGAGAGAGAAACATGGATTAGCCACCTTCTGCATGCCCCCTGCTGGGGATCAAGCTTGCAAGCCGGGCACATGTCCTGACTGGGAATTGAATCGGGACCTCTCAGTCCATGGGAGGATGGTCAATCCACTGAGCCACACCGGCTGGGCAACACGATATTTTTTAATTGGTAACTTTAAAAAATTTTATTTATTTTTTCTTTATTGATTTTTTTTTTTTTTTTTAGAGAGAGGAAGGGAGAGGGAAATAGATGGAAACAGCAATGAGAGAACCACTGGCCGCCTCCTGCACGCCCCTCACTGGGGACTGGGCCCACAACCTGGGCATGTGCCCTCGGACTGGGAATCGAACCAGCAACCTCTTGGTCATGGGTCAGTGCTCAACCACTGAACCACACCAGCTGGGTCGGATAGATGTTTTATAAAATTAGATCTGATGATCAGCTCTTAGGACTGTGTTAATTCGTGAGAAGACTAAAAGGACTTCCACTTTTACTGTTTCTTTTTACTCCTGAATTAAGTATCATTTTCTTATGTTTTCTCCATATCCATCAGAAAATGATTGTGATCTTTGCTCTGACTTTGCCTTTTTAGACCTATGGCTTTAAGTATTGATGATATGTTATTGGAAGCTAATTTTATTTTGGCTACATTAGCTGATGAGCCAAGTAGAGCATCTTCTCCCCAGTCATTGTGTCTTTCACAAAAACAAAAAAGGTAAGGCCATATTTTAACATCTTTCTTGGTTGGGAAAAAGCCATTGCAGTTTATTCTGAAATAATTCAGTGTTCATTCAGGAAACAATTGAGTAAAACATCAGGTCAGAAATTTTGCCGGAATCAGAAAGAGCTATAGTAAAACCTAACTGAAACATAGAACTATCATTAATCTCGCTCTAGATATTTGCTTTTTCTCTTCTGATCAGAATTTAACAAGATTCTCTAATTAATCTCTCTCTCTCTCTCTCTCTCTCTCTTTTTTTTTTTTTTTTTTTTTACCTAAAACTCATTTCCATTTGTAATAGTTGCTTTTTAGGAGTGATATAGTATTAAGGTTCACAGGAAAGTCTATTCATACCTAGAATTCTCTTTCTCAGACATAGGGACAGCCATTGTTTTTCTTTTGTTTCTTAATAACTCTCTTTGGTGGTAGTGGGGGTGCTTCAACTGTAAAAGTAACATAAAGTTACTATGGGAAATTTGGAAAATACAGAAAAGTACAAAGAAGAAAACGACATTGCCCACAGTGCACTACCTAGAGATAGCCACTGTCAATACCTGGTTTACCATGTTTCCTCTCAGACTTTATTAGGCATATACTTGTGTTTTTAAACAAGATTGAGATCATATAGCATGATTAGTTTTGTATCTTGTTCCCCCCCCAAATACTGTATTGTTAACATGTTCCAATATCAATGATTATGACTTGGAAATATGATTTTTAAGACTGTATAAATTTCATTATGCAGATGTCTAGTAATTTATTTGACTTTTTTTCTAACTTGGCCCTGTTATATCACAAGATTGTCTCATGCATACTAGGTTATTTACTGAAAAATTCAAATCTGTAGATAGAATTTCTTAATAATTATACATGTAAATGTTAACTTTGAAAACAGTTCCATATTATTTCAGTATATTCCCTGGTGTTAGCATTGTCATCCCATATTGTTTTATTAGTTATATAAAATATATATTTCAAAGTAAACAGTTCATTCATTTAATCCCTATTAATACCTCAGGTCAGATCTGGTATGTTCGAATTCAAAGGCTGGAACAAAAGATAGCAAGGCCACGGAGTGTATCTTGAGAAAAGTAGCGCCCAAAAGGCTTTATCCTGATGAGACTCTCACGAACATCTCTGCGCTGGAGAACTGTGGCGGTCCTGTAATGACAAGAGTGAATGGAGAGATTAGTGAAGTACCAGAAAGCAGCGTCAGCGACACGGAGGAAGAGCCAAGGTCTCCAGATCTCAGGAAGGTAAAAGAAAAATGGTGAGACAACCATATCTCAGTCAAGAATTCTCATCCTTGTCACCTTTGCAGCCTCTCTGCTCCAGCCCACCCTCGAGATCCTCAAAATTAATTTTCTTACTTTTTGACAGTGGAGAGGTGACCGTCTGAGATGGAGACAAGACTGATTTCTAGAATGTTAATACAAAATAGTTAAGTTGCTCATTAAGTAATTACCTTTTTGTAAAATTTCTTTTTCTTTATGCCTTCGCCTGAGTAATTTCTAACAAAGTATATTCAAATAAAGATTTGGCTTGCTTGTTTTAAAGAATAATTTATGATCGCTTATAGCATACTTATCTTTGAATACAAATAATATGCTAGTCATATAATTTGTTTTCTAAAATAAATGTTCTTCTAATTTTATTTTTCAAATGTGTTTGGAAAATGCTTTATTCATAGTTGTACAATATAAATTTTATCCCCAAAACATCACAGATTCCTTCATAGTAGAGTCACATATCAAAATATCAACATTTTATTAGATTGATGATAAGCTTTGCAGAATGCTAACATTAAACCCTATGAAATCTATTTTTTTAAAAAAACTTACCTTTATTGCTGAGTGTTCCTCCTTTTCCTCCTCCCTGCTCCTTCCTGCCCCTCTCCTGTCTTCCCCACACTATTGTCTATGTCTGTTGGTTATGCATATATGCATATAAGTTCTTTGGTTTATCTCTTCCCGCCCCCCCCCGCCCCACCCCACCCCCCCGCCTCCCCGCCTCCCCCCCCCACCCCGCCTCCTTCTCTTTGAGGTTTGTCAGTCTAAAAACCAATTTGTACTTCTTAATCCCTTCACCTTCTCCTCTTTCACCCATTCCCCCAACCCCTCTCCCATCTGGCAACCAACAAAAAATTTTCTGTATCTGTCTCTTTCTGTTCAGCTCGTTCATTTTGTTTGTAGATTCAGTTGTTGATAGATGTGTATTTATTGCCATTCTACTGTTCATATTTTCTATCTTTTTTTTCAAGAAGACCCTTCAACATTTCATATAATAATGGTTTGGTGGTGATGAACTCCTTTAACTTTTTCTTGTCTGGGAAACTCTTTATATGGCCATCGATTCTAATGATAGCTTTGCAGGATAGAGTAATGTTGGTTGTAGGTTCTTACTTTTCATCACTTTGAATATTTCTTGCCACTCCTTTCTGGCCTGCAAAGTTTCTTTTGAGAAGTCAGATGACAGTTTTATGGGAGCTCCCTTGTAGATAACTGCTTTTCTGTTGCTGCTTTTAAGATTCTCTCTTTGTCTTGAACCTTTTGCATTTTGATGATGATGTGTCTTGGTGTGGGCCTCTTGGAGTACATCTTGTTTGGCACTCTCTGTGCTTCCTGGACTTGTATGTCTGTTTCCTTCACCAAGTTAGGAAAGTTTTCTGCCATTATTGTTTCAAATAGGTTTTCAATTTCTTATTCTCTCTCTTCTTCTGACACTCACACGATGTGAATGTTGGCATGCTTGAAGTTGTCCCAGAGGCTCCTTACACTATCCTCATTTTTTTGTATTCTTTTTTCTTTTTGCTGTTCTGATTGGGTGTTTTTTGCTTCCTTAAATTCCAAATCAATGGTTTGCTTTTTTGGCTTTACCTACTCTACTATTGATTCCCTGTAAATTCTTCTTCTTCTTTTTTATTTAATCCTCATCCAAGGACATTCTTTTAATTTTTTGTTCAGATAGAGTGGGAGGGAGAGAGGGGAAGAGAGGGAGAGAGAAACATCCACATGAGAGGGACACATTGACTGGTTGCCTCCTGCACGACCCTAACCAGGACTGGTGACGAACCACAACCAAGGCACATGCCCGACTGGAATTGAACCCGTGACTCATTGGTCCGAGATCCAATGCTCTAACTACTTAGCAAACCGGCCAGGGCTGTAAATTATTCTTTATTTCAGTTAGTGCCTCCTTCATTTCTGACTGTGCAACCTTCATTTCTGACTGGTCCTTTTTTATGCTCTTGAGGCCCTCACTAAGTTCATTGAGCATCCTTATAACCAGTGTTTTGAACTCTGCATCTGTTAGATTGATTATCTCCATTTTGTTTAGTTCTTTTCCTGAAGTTTTGTTCTGTTCTTTCATTTGGGACATGTTTCTTTGTCTCCTCATTTTGGCGGCTTCCCTCTGTTTGTTTCTGTGTATTAGGTAGAGTTGCTACATCTCCTAGGCTTCCTAGGGTGGCCTATTGTCGGCCACCCTGATCACTCCAGCTGTGCCCTCATGTGGACTGTATACCCATCTGTTGTAATTGAGTCTTGATTGCTGTTGGCATGTCAATGGGAGGGATTTACTCAGGCTGATCAGGTGCAAGGACTGGCTGTGCCCACTGACCATGGACTACCTTGGAGGATCAGCTGTGCAGGGGCCCACCACACTGAGCAAGACTTACTTCATCAGGGCTCTGGTACCCACTGAATCCACTCCTTGAGTGTGTTGCTTGTAGAGGTGGTTGGGTGGTGGTGCTTTGACGTGGTCTGAAGCTGTCCACTGGGTGTGCTGGCTCTGGGGCAAGGTCAGCCACTGCCTGTGTTCTACCCGCAGCCACCAGGAATAAGCTACAAAGCGATCTGCAGGTGGCTGTTTCTTTCTTTCTTTTTTTTTCTTTTCAAATCTTTATTGTTGGATGTAAAATGTAATACAGATGTTCCACATTTTTCCCCCATTGACCCCCTCCTCCCCACTCCCGCCCCCCTCCCACCTTTTCCCACACCACTGACTGTGTCCATTGGTTATGCATATAAGTTCTTTGGTTTATTTCTTCCCATCCTCCCAACCCCTTTCCCTTTGAGGTTTGTCAGTCTAGCAATGAATTTGTGCTTCTTAATCCCTTCACCTTTTTCACCCATTCCCCCAACCCCCTTCCCAACTGGCAACCAACAAAATGTTCTCTGTATCTATGAGAATGTTTCTGTTCTTCCTGTTAATTTTGTTTGTAGATTCCATTGTTGATAGATATGTATTCATTGCCATTTTGTTTGTTCATACATTTTATCTTTTTCTTGAAAAAGACCCTTCATCATTTCATATAATAACGGTTTGGTAGTGATGAACTCCTTTAACTTTTTCTTGTCTGGGAAAGTTTTTATATGTCCATCAATTCTAAATGACAGCTTTGCAGGATAGAATAATTTTGGTTGTAGGTTCTTGGTTTTCATCACTCTGAATATTTCTTGCCACTCCCTTCTGGCCTGCAAAGTTTCTTTTGAGAAATCAGCTGACAGCCTAATGGGTACTCCCTTGTAGGTAACTAGCTGCCTTTCTCTTGCTGCTTTTAAGATTCTCTCTTTGTCTTGAACCTTTTGCATTTTGATGATGATGTGTCTTGGTGTGTGCCTCTTGGGGTTCATCTCGTTTGGGACTCTCTGTGCTTCCTGGACTTGTATGTCTGTTTCCTTCACCAAGTTAGAAAAGTTTTCTGCCATTATTGTTTCAAACAGGTTTTCGATTTCTTGTTCTCTCTCTTCTCCTTCTGGCACCCCCAAGATGCGAATGTTCGCACGCTTGAAGTTGTCCCAGAGGCTCCTTACACTATCCTCATTTTTTTGGATTCTTTTTTCTTTTTGGTGTTCTGATTGGGCATTTTTTTGCTTCCTTATATTCCAAATCGATGGTTTACTCCTTGGATTTACATACTCTATTATTGAAGCTGTGTAAATTATTCTTTATTTCAGTTAATGCCTCCTTTAATTCTAACTATGTATCCATGATTTCTAACTGGTCCTTTTTTATGCTCTTGAGGCCCTCCCTAAGTTCACTGAGGTTCTCACTAAGTTCATTGAGCATCCTTCTCTGGACCACAGGCCAACGCCTAACCGCTGAGCCAAACCGGCCAGGGCTGAGCATCCTTCTAAGCAGTATTTTGAACTCAGTATCCGTTAGGTTGCTTATCTCCCTTTCGCTTAGTTCTTTTATTGGGGTTTTGTTCTGTTCTTTCATTTGGGACTTGTTTCTTTGTATCCTCATTTTGGCTGCCTCCCTGTGTTTGTTTCTGTGTATTACTTAATGAGAGGTATGGGGCTCGCTGAGACCCGATGCTGCTCGTTTGAAAGAATTTAGGAAAAACCTGAAGCAGGATCCAAGACCGGCCAATCCTATGGTTAAGCAAGTGGCAACAGCTTGGGTGGGCTTGAAAGTTGGGTAGGGTGGGGCGGGGCCTCAGGGAGTCAACAGGGCGGGGCTACCAGTGTGAGCCAGGTTGCTGGAGTCCCAGATATGGCAGCTGTCTGCCGTCCCCGGGAAGGGCTCACCAAAGGAACAAAGGCCTCTTACAGCACGTTTGTCCCCGAGGAAGCCCTCTCTCCAGCCCTCGCTCCAGTGCCAAACAGCTCAGTTCTTCCCTGTATGTCTCTGGCGCCCCTCGAGCTGCCTCCCCTCTGAGCTTAGAGGGAGAGAGTCCGATAAGTCCGTGCGCGGGCCCTTTAAGGAGCTGCCTGGGGCTCCAGCCCCTCAGCCTCCCTGAGCCTCAGTTCCCGCTGGTTTTTCCAGCCAGAAGTGATGGGGATTCTCTTCCTGGCACTGGAACCCTGAACGGGGCACCTGGTGTGGGACGGGGACCCCTCAGTCCACAGGAAGGACCTTCCCAGCCGCGGCAGCCTCCTTATTTTTATCCGCCACGCTTGGGTGTGGGACCAGCCCGTCGCGCTGCCGCGCTGCCGCTGCCACCGCCGCCGCCGCCCCTCCTACCAGTCTGGATGTAGCTGCTTTTTTTTTTTTTAATTCCGTAGTTGTACGACTTCCATTCAGCTTGATTTTAGGCGGTTTTGAATGATGGTTGTTCTGTAGTTTAGTTGTAACTTTGATGTCGTTGTGGGAGGACGCGATACTGCGTTTACCTACGCCGCCATCTTGACCGGAAGTCCTGCAGATGGCTGTTTCTTGTGCTGGGCTTGGAGGTGCCCAGGCAAAGCCAAGTTGTGAACCAAGGCTGGCTGCTCCTAGTGCTGGGCCTGGGGCCACTTAGTGAGAGGTATGGGGTTCACTAAAGCCAGATGCTTTTTTGAGAGAATTTAGGAAAATCTGAAACAGGAGCCAAGACAGGCCAATCCTAAGATAAAGCCACTGGAAACAGCTTGGGTGGGCCTGAAAGTTGGGTGGGGCAGGGCTTCAGGGAATCACCAGGCAGGGCAAACAGTGTGAGCCAGGTGCTGGAGTCCCAGATATGGTGTCCGTCTGCCTGCCCCATGGGGCAAGGGCTCACCAAAGGAACAATTGCCTCTGCCAGCACATCTGTCCGGGAGAAAGCTGCCCCTCCAGCTCTCGGTCCAGTACCAGACAACTCAGTTCTTCCCAGTATGTCTCTGGTGGTGCTTTTCAAGCTGCCTCCCTTTGCTGGAGCCTGGAGGGTGGAGTCCGAATAAGTCCCTGCATGGGCTCCAGAAGCCTCAGCCTCCCTTAGCCTCAATTCCCACTGGTTTTTAAAGCCAGAAGTTATGGGGACTTCTCTTCCTATCACTGGAACCTGAGTGGGGCGCCTGGTGTGGGACGGGGACCCCTCAGTCCTCAGGGAGGACCTTCACAACTGAGGTGTCCTTCCTGATTTTTATCCACCACATGTGGGTGTGGGACCAGCCCATCTGTGCCTTTCCCCCTCTACCAGTCTTGATGTGGCTTCTTCTTTAATTTCGTAGTTGTAGGACTTCAATTTAGCTTGATTTCAGGTGGTCTTGAATAATGGTTGTTCTGCAGCTTCATTGTAATTTTGATGTGGTTGTGGGAGGAGGCGACATGGCATTTACCTACGCTGTCACCTTGACCGGAAGTCTAAACCTTATGGAATCTATTGAATTGAAGATAAACACAATTTATTAGAAATGGAAATATTTCAAATAATGATAGTTCCAATTTTACGTTTATATTAATATTTTATTAAGCCTGTTTTGCTATTGCTCTTATTATTGATTTGGAAATACGAGTTAGAATTAGAAATTTGGAAGGAGAAATATTATTTCTAAAAGTCACTGTCTTATGCTGTATAAAAGACCTTTTAGGACAGTAAAATTGGATAGTGAGGAAGGTTGGTAAATGTGTGGCATGTGCAAAGGCCCTGTAATGGAGGGAGCATGGTGGTTTGAAGGAACTAAAAGCTGGCCATTGTGGTTAGAAAGCAGATAGTCGGGGGGAAATAATAGCACAGAGTGAAGCTAATAGTCGGGGGGAAATAATAGCACAGAGTGAAGCTAGAACAACTGATAAGTGCTCAGTCATGCCGGAAGAGTCCTGTAGGCCATGTAAACAGCCATATATATACTGTATCTTTTTTTTTTTTTTTTAATCCTCACCCGAGGACACTTTTTTGCATTTATCTTCAGCTAGACCAGGAGGAAGAGAGGGAGGAAGAGAGAGAAAGAAATATCGATGTAAGAGAGACACATCAAGTGGCTGCCACCCACATGACCCCAACCAGGGCCGGGGACAAACTACAACCGAGGCACATGCCTTAGCGGGAACTGAACCCAGGACTCTCTGGTCCATGAGCTGACGCTCTAACCGCTGAGCCAAACTGGCCAGGGCGTACATTAAGTATCTTGGCACTTAAAGTATCCAAAGTGTTTTAACAGGGAGGACAGACAGAGTTGAAATTTTGTTGTTGTTGTTAATCCTCACCTGGGGACATTTTTTTCCACTGATTTTTTTTTTTAATATGAATCCATTTATTTATTCTTTTTGTTTATTTTTTAAATTTTTAAATTATTAATTTGTTTTTGTTACAGATGTTTCTCCTGATTTTTTTTTTTTTTTTTTGAGAGGTATTGAAAGGAAGAAGTCGGGGGTGGGGGGTAGAGAAACATCAAGACTGGTTGCCTCTGACACACACCCCATCCAGGGCGGGGGAGCAAACCCACAACCAAAGTACATGCCTTTGACTGAGAATTGAACCCATGACCCTTCAGTCCTTGGGCTGATGCTCTAACCACTGAGAAAACTGGCCAGGGCAACAGAGGTGAAATTTTTTATTGTTGAAAGTATTACAGATGTCCCCTTTCTTTCCTCATTGACCCCCTTCTTCCCGCTCCCACCCCGCTCCTGCCTTCCCCAGCCTAGTGTCCGTGTCAGTTGGTTGAATTTTAAAAGATAGCTTTAGCTGCAGCTACTGTGTGAACGGGGTGCAGTGAGCAAGAATGCAAGCTCAGTCGTAGCATCTAAGGGATGAGATGGTGATTCCTTAGAGTAGAGATGGAGAGAAGTGACCAACCTAGACAGCCCATTGAAGAGGTAAAAGTAGCAGGACTTGGTGATGGAGGTTAAGGGAAAAGGAGGTATCAAGGATGACTTAGGTTTGGAGAAACAGGTTCAGTGCTAAGATCATGAATTCAGCTTTAGACATGTCAAGTTGCCTAAATCAAGTAGGTAGTAGGATATATGGATTGAAGTTCAAATTCTAACCTTTAGAGTCCTTGGCATATAAATGGGCATTTCAGCCGAGTGTGAAAGAAAGGTAGGGAGAGGGTACCGAAGAGAGGACTGCATCATTTACAGCAGTGGTTCTTAACCAGGGCGATCGTGCCTCCCAGGGGACACTGCACAGTATCTAGAGACACTTGAATGTCACAGTTTGGGAAGGGGTGGATGCTACTGGCATCTAGTGGGTAGAGGTGGCCCAGGACAGCCCCACAACAAAGAATCATCAGGCCTCAAATGTCAGTAGGGCTGAGGTTGAGCAGCCTGAGTCAAAGGCCGTACAGAAGAAGGCAAGCCAATTGAAAAGTCTGAGTGACCAGGAGTATGGCACGAAGAAGGTACAAGACCTGGCTGGTTTGGCTCAGCAGTCAGAGCATCAGCCCACAGACCAAAGAGTCATGGTTTCGATTCCCATTAAAGGGCGTGTACCTCAGTTGCAAGTTCGATCCCTGGCCCTGGGGTCATGTGGGAAGCAACCAATCTGTGCGTCTCTCTCAAACATCCGAGTTTCTCTCTACCTCCCTTCCTCCTTCCCTCCCACTCTACCTGAAAATCAATGGAAAAAAATATATCCTCGGGTGAGGATTAAAAAAAAGTGTCTATCAAATGGGATGAAGACTGAAAATGGTCATTGGCTTAAGGATGTGGTGGTTTTTTGGTGACCATAAGGGTTTCTGTGAAGTGGTGGGATCAGGAGTTTTTATTTATTTTTATTTTTATTTTTTTTATCCTCACCTGAGGACATTTTTCCATTTTTTACTCAGAGCGGGAAGGAGAGAGAGGAAGAGAGAGAAACATCGATGTGAAAGGGACACATCGAGTGGCCGCCACCCACACGACCCAACCAGGGCCGGGGACAAACTGCAGCCAAGGTACATGCCCTTAGCGGGAACTGAACCCGGGTCTCTATGGACCGCAGGCTGACGCTCTAACCACTGAGCCAAACCGGCCAGGGTGGATCAGGAGTTTTTAGATAGGACTGAGTAGGAAAATAAGAAAATGGAGACAGCAAGTGTAGACGACTATAGCAGAGGTAAGGCAGGGGAGGCGAAATGGGATGGGGCTTTTTATATATTTCATTTTATATTTTTATTGATTTTTAGAGAGAGGAAGGGAGAGGGAGAGAAACATCAGTGTGAGAGCAAAACATTGATTGGCTGCCTCCTGCATGCCCTCTACCAGGGATCGAGCCTGCAACCCAGGCATGTGCCCTGACTGCCAATTGAACCCACAACCTTTTGGTACAGGGGATGATGCTCAACCAATTGAGCCTTTGTCTCTGTATCTCACAACCCTGGCATTAGTTTAAATGGCTCAGGCAGGGGAGTCTGGAACAGATTACTAATCCTAAACTGTGCCTTTGGGGAAGAGTTTTGTTTTAGCGAATGTGTTGGTCGTTATGAAGGTTCTGGGTGTTCCATGAACCATCAGCATTAAAGTTAGGGAGACCACATTGGCCAGGTATCTGCAAAGGGGCTGCTCCCTGGAGCATTTAGTGAACTTTTACTTTGAATAAACAGTGCAGTTACTTTTTTCCCTCCAGTTTTCTTGCATGTTCTTTGGAGCAGTTTCTTCCAACCAGCGAGTACACTGTGACAACCCTTTCAACAGTCTGGCCATAGCAAGTGACAGTGAAGAGGACGTGATGGCAGTTTTTCTACATTCTAACATTTAATGACATCTGAGTTGCCTGCCCCCTCCCCCCCGCCCCATTTACTGGCTTACATCTCAAACACATTTTCACACCAAGTCTATATTGTCTTAGACTCCTTTGAAATGCAGGGTGGGCTCCTGCTTTTCTAAACCATCATCTCATACCACAACCATATCTAGAAATAGTTGCTTGTCAAGTGTATGCAATTTGCTTTAAATCTGTTATACTGCTTGGGAGGCAGAAGATTTTTCTGTGCAAGGAGAGGCTCATTAGAATTCTTGAATTCAATGTACGTTCACACTAGAGCTTTTAGCATTTTCTTTGCCAGTTTTGTAAAGGTATTTAAACTTTCTTCAGCAGCATTTGGAGTGCATCTATACTGCTTGTAGAGTTTTGTTAATAGGCTATCTTTGTATTTGCAAACTTTTGAGTTTTAGTTCTTTCAGACATAGTAAAAAGTTATGCAGTCTTTTCTCATGTAATGCCTTGACCTTTAGTTTTTATTGATTTTTTTATTAAAAATTTTTATTTTTTATTTTTTGAGAGAGGAAGGGAGGAGAGCGAGAAACATCGGTCAGAGAGAACATTGATTGGCTGCCTCCTGCATGCCCCCCACTGGGGATCTGGCCCACAACCTGGGCATGTGCCCTGACGGAATCAAACTGGCAACCTCTTGGTGCATGAGTTGATGCTCAACCACTGAGCCACACTGGCTGGGCTTTTATTGATTTTTTTAGAGAGAGGAAGAGAAAGATAGAAACATTGATGTAAGAGAGATACATCGATTGGCTGCCTCCTGCTCGCCCCCTACTGGGAATGGAGCCCACAACCCAGACACATGCCCTGACAGGGAATCAAACTGGGACCTCTCAGTCCATGGGACAACGCTCAATCCACTGAGCCACACTGACCAGGCTGGCCATTGCTTTTTATATTGTTAAGATTTTAAGTAAAATTAATCCCTGGGAAAAATAGGTCAAGAATAAAAATATATAGCTACCCCCTCACTGTGGAGCCTTTTTATATACTGTAAAATTTTACTTGATAGCCTTAAATTATCCTGATTTTCAGATGTGATTTTCTGCAATGTGATGCAAAAAAATAATTTAATGAAAGTGATCCCAAAAATTATTTCTGTATTATCTGATATAGAGCACTAACCTCCACTGGCAAGACAGCCTGGGTTTGAAGTGGAATGAGGTGGAGGATGACTATCTTGGTTCTTTGCCGGAATTAGCTTGTTACCTGCACAGACTAAAATCTGGCACCAAAACATTGTTATATAATATGCTATGATGCAAGCCTTTCCTTCCCCCAAACTGTTTATAGTCTATTATAACCTGACAAACTAGACTTTTGTAACATATTATTGTTCAGTCTTGGTGAAACCATCAAATCCCAAGGAAATTTTAACTGGCAGGCAACTGTGCCTTAGATTTTGTGAGGAATTCATAAACAAAGATGGTTGAGTGAATCAGTCAACTTTAGAACTATGAGCAGACGTTTCTAACTAAAACCAGAATGAATTTGGCTCTTGTAGCTCAGTAATGAGTCAGAACTACCCACCATAACCTAATAAAAACTCAAGTTCATCCCAAAACGTTCCTCAGTGAATGAAAATGGGCTTTCACCAAGCTTTTTGTGGAAAGTGGCAATGCCCACACAATTTTAAGTGGTCCTGTCACATGTAGGCTAAAGATTTATGTATCTTATGCTTACACTGGTAATCAACACTGAATTCCACATATCCCTAACAAATGCAGATGACTACACAGAGACTATTTATATACTAGAGTAACTAGGTCTCCCTGCTGAGGATAAGTTTCTGGTTCACTCACGAAATGACAGGGGGCAGGTATTGTTCAGGTGGTGGAGGAACCATCATCAGTGATTGCCTGGAAGTAGCACTAGTCTATAAATAATAGTTACACTGTTAAATTGTATTTAATTTGGATTTTAGAATTTGGATACAGAATGCTAAATTTAAATGACAACAGATTTTTCTGTGCTTCACCCCAGGCCATGTGAAAGATGCAAAAGCCTTCTCAGCCAGGAAACCATGTATATTTTACATTGAATTATCAGCCCATTTTGATGAATTAAAAAAAACTGTTTTCCTTTATTGATTTTAGAGAGAGAGGAAGGGAGAGGGAGCGAGACAGAAACATCGATGAGAAAAAACACCAATTGGCTGCTTCCTGCACACCCCCTACTGGGAACTGGGCGCACAACCTGGGCATGTACTCTGACGAAATTGAACCAGCAACCTTTTGGTGTACGGGTCGATGCTTAACCACTGAGCCACACCAGCTGGGCCATTTTGATAAATTTTTGAGGAAGCTAAATTGATGTAGTAAACCAACTGGTGAAAAAGAGCTAAGGCGATAAATCAGTAAAGGATGAAATAATAACTACAAAATAGGGAGTCACTGCTAGACTGACTAAGAGGCTTGGACATGAGGACTTGATAGAGACCAATAAACTCAATGTCAAGGGTTGGTGTCTTACTTAGCTACTACTCAAATTAAAAGGAGTGTACACAGATTAGTATAAATACTATATTTATTAAATATCTTTACAGTTTATTTAAATGTATTTACAGAACTATTCCCGCATAAGTTATATTTCAGACATCCAATTCAGGTCATTGCCTCTTGGGTAAGACAAATAATGATAGTCTCAACAGAAAAAAGCAGCTCATTAGTATACACAAATTCAAATTTGCTTCATTATTTAGCCATCTTTGCCACAAACTACCTGCTAACAGTTAAAATTTTGACATGGACACTCAATTTTTAGTTGAGAAGTTCAATTTTACAAAACTTTTAATTTTTCATGAATAAAATCCAAACATTTTCTGCTTCATATATTCAGTTTTATAAAGCAGATTTTTTTGTCTTGGTATTGTAAAATTTGTTAAATGCAAAAATGTGATCATTTCCAGGGAAACTGGATGCTGTAGCTTCTACTAAAGATAGCTGGTATAAGGTGACAAGGAACCAAGAACTAATTCCAAAGTACAAACATTTATAGTTTTAGTCAATCTTGTTTACCATCTCCAAAACTCTCAAAAACGACTCAGTAAATTCCCACAATTCCTGCCTTGTTACTTGATGTGGTAGGTTGGTGGTACTGAAGGTGGTACTGAAGGCTACTGTTCTATCCAGAACAAATGCAGCTGATAGGAGAGACACTCCCATCATGCAAAGCTTGAAATCTAGTTGCTAATCTAGACACAGCCCAACCCCCAGACATGCACACCTGGAATGGATTCTTTTGTGATTTAGTACCCATCAACCATGTCAAGCCAGTACAGTAACTCAGGACAAGTAACTTGTTTCTCTCCCCTCATTTCTTCTTTCAGTTTTTAAGAGCCTATGGGCTCTACTGCATATCCGTTCGGTAAATTTTTTTGTGTGCGCAGGCAGCTTAAGTTCACAGGAGAAATAAGGTTCTGATATGTTTAGAGTGCACATTTTAAAACAAAACAAAAAAATTTCAAGCATGTGATAAAAATATTGATTTTTTTTTTTATAATACAGTATTGCTTTATAAATATAGATGGAAAAGCTATAAACTTTACTGGTCTTTGGTGCATCCAGAGAGGGATAAATAATTTGCCATTTGTAAATTAGAAATCCAAATTTTCTTTTGTTATAAAAGTCCATCACATGAGGCAAATGTGTGTGTGGTTTTTTTATACTGCTTGATTTAAAATACAATTACCACACACATCAAGTTCAGAATCAGACCCACCACAAGGTGTGTCTCAGTCACACCCACAGACTTGGGTCCTACGACCTGGAAAGCTCCGGCACGGGTCCAACCCAGCCTCTGACTGCTGAGCGTGCAAGGGGCGCCCTGAAAAGCAGCATTCCAGCTGACCCCTGGCAGTCCTAAAATTAGGTGCATAACACAAAAAGGGAAAATATTATCTGTATCACTAAATTTACACACCAGGTCCAAAGTCGGTTCCACTGTGAAATTCAATTCTTGTCCCCTTAATTTCAATGTCACTGGAACAAACATTGTCAATTTCTAACAATCATTTCTCAAAAAAGATTAAGTTGATTAAATGAGTTGTGTTAAAACATCACCAATCTAGCTTTACAAAGATTGTGTTTGATGGGTTAAATGAGAGCAGAGAAAAGCCAGTGACTTAACCAGCACCGCTCTACCAGGAATCAAATGTAGGCATTGGAAAATTAATGCAAAATACATCCAGATCATAGGCTACATACCTCTGACCAGAAATAATTAAAAATCCAATAAAAGAACTAACGTCATTAGCCCAAATATAAATGTACTCCTTCCAAGAAAACCCTTCTAGATGCAACTTTCTTTACTTTTAAAAATACACAGAGACTGCAAATAGTTTGTGCAAAATAAATACCCCACCACTTGCCACTCTGGCTTCCATGTTTTATCATAGCACAATGGGTTCTTGTTATTTAAACAGTCTCCCTCCACCCCCAGCTCCTCTACCAAGGAATTGTTTTGTCAAGTTAGGGTAGTTAAGGCATTCTGACATGTAATTAAAGGTGATTCAAAATAGATATCTAACATTATGCCAATTTAGGAATAGTAGATAAATTACTGAACGGCTTACAAATGAATAACTCATTCTTATTATAAATGAAATGCCTGTTACAAGCATGATGCATTGAAATATAGTAATGACATGTACATGGTACATGTTTAAACAATTTTAAATAAAACAAAAGCTTGACAGTTACTCAAATATACAGTACAAATTCACAAAACAAAATCTTTTAAAACAAGTTGAGGTAACCTCAAACATAAGTTTTAATGCAATAAACCAGGGAGTAAGTATCTCCTTTAGAGAAAGACTTTCTATATTCTCCTCAAGTAGATTCTCATCAGGTTTAATTGCATTCTCATCTATACACCAATGTTACCTGACTTATATATAAAACATGGCTTTAATTTAAGGATTGCTAAGTATATTTTTCTACCACCAAGTTAATGAAGGAAAAAGACTGACCCAAAAATATATATCTTTACAGCAGTCGACTTGTACACAAACCTTAAAAATAAGTTTGAGTTTGCAGATAATGGGAAAACTGAATGCGGGGTAGTTTTATAAGGAAATTATACACTGCAAGATGGCTATTCGGAAACTGTAAACATTAAGCTTGATTCAGAAACCCCTAAATTTCTGTGTAGGGAAATACAAATGTCAGACCATCAGCAGTTTTCCTCGTGGACTCGTGCTGCTGCCACTGCACACGGTGCTCCTCCCACAGGGACCTGAATCTGGTGCATGCTCTACAGACAGCAAGGCTGCTAATAAAAGGTCTGAGTGAGACTAGGAGTAGCATGACCATCAAAAACCCCAAAATTCAAAGTAACAGCTGTCCATTCTCAACCCATTAGGCCTATGGGCCTAGAGCTCCCACACAGAGGCATCATATCAGACAGCCGGGGGGAATTTTAGCCATAACATTAAATTTCTTGGCTTTGAGGAGTTGTACAATCTTGAGTAATATTTCCATTAAAATATTTTGGTAAAGAGTCTCCTCTACCCCTCCTACAGATCAGGCCACCAGCCTATGATTTGGACTAATCAATAAACTGCCAAAACTTTGATCAGAGGATCACAATTAAGCATGTTTTAAAAACCATGAAACATTTACATCCATAGAATTAAACTGAATTTTTCTTCCAATTTGTAATAAAAAAAAAGCTCCTGGATCAAGATTTCATAATTCAGAGCAATGTATTAGAGCAGAATTATAAGCCCCTGAAAAATAGGAGTTTATAATGAAAACACAAAGCCACACCCAATCATCATAACAAAGACGGTATAGTACACGTGTAACATTTCTTTTGATGAATAATGCATGTTTCTAGATGTACCATAACATAGAATTTGTGTTAGACTTTTAAAATCCCTTTTACACACTGTAATTTTGAATTAACTTTACCACATTACTCATTTTCATCAGTACTTCAAGCGTTTTTGAAAAGTAAATAGCTATTTTGGCTTTGAAAACCTTCATCCCATCACGGAAAGGACAATGAGAAGTGAAGGTCAATCTTCAAATCTTGATTCTTTTCAAAGTTGCTGGCAGATATGAGCTAGTGAATGACAGTAGTGGTTCTCAACAAAGATCTCAATGGGGTCTCAAGAAGACAGGCAAAAAGGCTTACATCACTGGCCATTGAGATCAGTGGCAAAGAAACGTGGTCCTGCCAGCAGGATCAGCACACACGGCTGGGGAGAATTTGGGGTGACAAAGGAAAGGCAGGAGTTGACACCTAGGTGAGTCAGTCTGTATACTCAGCCACTATGGAAAGAAGGACAGTGATGTCATCTGGCTTTCCACCTAAAATGAAAATGAAAATATATCTCAAAAAGAAAAGTCAATCAAAATTTCAAGCTTAAATAAGTACTAGGAGACAAATGCTTCCAATTCACAAAGTTTGATTTGTCGATATATTCTAGTAGAGAAAAGGAAAAAAAAAAACTGATGAAGAGAAATAAACAAACTACATGTAATTTAATTGAAGTGTTAAAAAAAAGCCTCTGCCTTTTAAAACAGTAGCTCTATTAAAATGGCCACTACATCATCTGTATCACAGTAAAGACAAAATCTGGTTCAAAGATGAATTCTGCCTGACGAGAGTTACACGCTTCTATCCACAATCCTAATTTGGACAAACATACCCACTGTTTTCAAATTAGGAACAGTCTTGTATTCTAATCTGCCAAATAGCTATGGCATGTGTTTTTTCTATTTTAATATTTCCTGGAAGGCTAAGAAATGTCATAATATTGTATCAGCAAGAAACTGACCAACTCTGATAGTTCTGATATGCTACTACCAACATGTCATCCAAGCTCTAAGACTGAGCTACTAGCCTGCTCCCAAAGTTACATATCACTCAGTTGACAGAAGGGTTCTTCAAGAAAGGACAGTTCAACATTGCTTCCCTCTTCAAAACTGCATGGCAATTTGGCAGGCAAATACTGTCAACGAGTCCCACAGGGCCAGAGGAAGGGAGAAGCGAAATGTCAGACCCATGAAGGGCAGAATGTTAAACTGCTGGGAATGTCCGATCCTTCCAGGCAGAGCGTGGAGGCCTTTTGGGCTGGGGTCCAAGCAGTGCTGTGGTGGCAATAAAGGGCTTCAGGTTCTGCCCGCCTCTGCAGCCTATGAAGTTCAGTTCTGAAGGGCGTCCTCTGTGGGGAAGACACGATGACATGCACTTGCTCTGGTCTTCCAGTGTTAAGGCCTGATGACCTCGCTCAAAACCACTGGCTCACAGCTGGGAGAGAACATCTCAAGTCTCACCCCAGTGCTCTAGTTTACCTCACCCCACAGCCCAGAATGTTCCCATCTTACCATGTCCCCAATTAATCCCTATGACCTTCCTAAAGAATGCTTACCTCTCACATTTAGTCCGTTGTCACATGCAAACTGTGCGAAAGGTGACATATAATTTGGGTCATAGGCCAGTTCATGAGCTTGCTCAGCAATGCTTCTTGCTGTCTGTTGTATACTCTCATAATTTGAATTCTAAGATGAAAGGATGAGGGAGTTATTTTTATCATAATGCCTCACATGATTTCTGTATTCAAGTATACTTACAAGTATCACTTTTAAAGACAGTAACATTTATCTAATCATAGTGTCCACTATTTATGTTTTATTCCAGTTAGAGAAGACAATAACACATACTAATGAATGAGACCACCAGCACTGCCTGCACACAATGCGAATCAGAAAGTTTCTGCTAGGTGGCCTTGAGCCCTGAGGTTTGAATTTTGATTTCTGCTTTTTTTCCCATTTGAAATTCTTTTTTTTTTTTTTAATCCTCACCCGAGGGCATTATAGAGTGGGAGGGAAAGAGAGGAAGAGAGAGAGAGAGAGAGAGAAACATCGACGTGAAAGAGACACATCGAGTGGCTGCCACCCGCACAACCCAGCCAGGGCCGGGGACAAACTGCAACCGAGGTACGTGCCCTTAGCGGGAACCGAACCCAGGTCTCTCCGGACCGCAGGCAGATGCTCTAACCGCTGAGCCAAACCGGCCAGGGCCCATTTGAAATTCTTAAGGTATGTTTACTAAAATGGGATGAGAATGGAAGGGCACATTTTGATAGCACTTTAGGGATGACTTCAAAAATTTCCTTGTTTACAAATGTACCCTTGGCCAATACCAGTTTGCTCTTTTTTTTCTTCTTCTTTTTTTCAATACTGAGTTCAGGTCAAGTGTAGAAACCTTCATAATTACAAAGGTCAGTAATCAAACCTTTTCATCATTGCTCTCTCAGTTTGCTCTTTATGAGCTGCCAGTTACCCTACTGAAAATACCTTTAGAATTCTATATCATGATGAAAGAGTCTTGTCTAGCTTTATAATCTTGAGCCACTCCCTTACCCTTTTTGCTTCAACTTTCTCATCAGTAAAATGGGATGGGAAACAAGGTCAATTTTAGCTCCAACATTCTAAGATTCAGAACAATTTCAGTTCTGAATAATAATAACAAGCCTCTGCTTCAATGTTGCCTCGTTGAGAGGCCTTCCCTGACCAATCTTTCTAAAGTAGCAGCCCTCTCTATTCTCTTTCCTTTCGCCCTGCCTTTTCTTCTTATTTACCACCAACATTACAGGGTGAGGAAAAAGTAGGTTCATAGTTTGTATGGAATACAATAATTAATAAATAATAATACAAGAATAAACCGTTTCACATACAAGTGAAAACCTACTTTGTCCCACCCTGTATATCACCTGTTTCTTTCTCTGTATTATCTGCCTTCCTCCACTAGAATATAAACTCCGGAAGGCAGGGAATATGTCACTTCTGCTGTCACCCTGTTGCCACACAGAGTACAGTGTCACCCCAGTAAGCACATGGCCTTTACTGAACTCCACAGATGAGGCCCGGTACTAGGATTCCACATGCATGGTCTCAGTTAGTCCTCACCAAAACCCTATAAAACAGGGCCTTTTGTACCCCCTTTTTATAGGTGAGGAAAATATTGCTTAAAAAGTTTAAAAATGTACTCAAAGTTATAGTGGTTAGTGATAAAACCACGAGAAAAGCCCTGGCCGGTTTGGTTCAATGGTTAGAGCGTCGGCCCACTGTCCAGAGAGACCCCAGTTTGGTTCCCGCTAAGGGCATGTACCTCGGTTACAGTTTGTCCCCGGCCCTGGTTGGGTCGTGTGGGTGGCAGCCACTCAATGCATCCCTTTCACGTCGATGCTTCTCTCTCTCTCTCCCCTTCCCACTCTATCTGAACAAAAAATGGAAAAATGTCCTAGGGTGAGGATTAAAAAAAAAACAAAAACAAACCATGAGAAAAAACTAACTTTTCCCAGAGTTAGTATTTTTACATAGGAGACTATGGAAAGGCCCATTTTCACTTCCTTCCACTCTCTGTATGGGTCAAGTCTGAAATGTTTTATTACTGGTGATAGCTCAGATCACATCAAGGACCCTAGCTGCCTACTGCCCTTGGCTGCTGCCTTGGCTGGCTCTGGTATGACGACTTCCTATCTTTCCCAGCCTCAACACCTGCTGGGTTTATTATGAGAATAAAAGGAGAAAAGGACCAGGAGCCAACACTATTTAAATACCACTAAAATTTAACAATGAAAAATACAACCAATAAATATCTTATCTGGACTTTTCCTGCCTTTACTACCCTACCAAAAGCTTGGTGAGAAGCCTTTTTCCTTCCAAGTTCTCCATTTGTGAATATTTCAATTTATAATTATTTGAAAGAGTACTATTGTTACTATTTTCCTGTATTTATAAAATAATCCTTTTCAAAAAGAGATATAAAAAGAGATAATGCAATTGAATGAAGAAAACTCAACTTCCCAGAGAGAGTCACTATTTCCAAGGTCCAACCTTTGAGTTAATTACCTTTAACTTTTTTAGCTCCTGCAGGATCATATAATCAGGCATGTTGTCAAAGAGTCCATCTGTCGCTGTCAGGATAATATCTCCTAACTGGACATCAAAAGATGTGCTATCAGCAGCATCCGGGCTGTGACAAGGACAGGGTAGGGGCAAAGTTAAGAGAGCTCTTTAGACATACCATTCAAAGTTTCCAACAGACACTATGTTACAATGTAATGAGGCTTTAAGAAAAACTAATTTATAACAGGAGTCAATAATAAAAGACATTCTGAAATGCCTAACCTTGAAAAGAATTAACTGAAAACTCTGATATATTTCAAAAGCTTAACTGAAACTACCAAGGAAAACAGAGTATAGTGATTAGTCACTTGTGGTTTAAAGGAGGGAGAGTTCTGCCCTGGCCAGCGTGGCTCTGTGGTTAGAGCATCATCCTATGCACAGAAAGGTCACGGGTTCGACTCTCAATCAAGGGCACGTAACTGAGTTTCAGGTTCGATCCCCAGCCCTGATAGGGGTGCATGCAAGAGGCAATCAATTGATGTCTCTCTCTCTCTTCCCATCCCTCCCTTCTTTCCATTCTCTTAAAAGAAAAAAAAAGTTACCGGGAAAAAAAATATCCTTGGGTGAGAATTAACAACAAAAAGAGGCAGGGTTGTTTTCTGAGTCAGATTCTAACATGCCTCTAGAATCCTAGTGCAAATGAATCTTTACTTCCTAATTCTTTAGAGCCACATTCCATCCTCTCTTATTCAGTTTCCCTGCAGACTTGAATCCTGCTCTCAGGAGGCTGTGTTACAGTGAAATAACTGAGTATAATGGAGCACAGCATACAAATCCTCTAAGAATTCATTCATAGGAAACACCTGCAACACTATAGTACTAGTAATTACTAGTATATTACTGGAAATTCTGTATTAGTATTATTAAGTAATACTTATTCTTGCAGAAGGAATGTGTATCTCCCAGGGCTTACGAAGTGCTCCTCATGCACAAGTATTTATTAGTGTGTTTGGCACATAACAGATCTTCAATAAATACCTATTGAATGACTAAATGAATGAAGAAACAAAGTAACTGACCCTTCAAATTGGGGAATTAAAAAAAAAATCTTTGTGATATATTGCTAATGGAGAGAGAAAGGTACAGGAGATAATGATACAGATAACAGTGGCTACATCTGAGGAGAGATTGTGTTACTGGGGCCAGGGATAGGAGGTAGATTTGGCATTAAATCTTTTTGCATAAAACTTTTTTTTTTCTTTAGTGATTTTAGAGAGAGAGGAAGGGAGAGGGAGAGAGAGAACACTGACTGGCTGCCTCCTGCATGTCCCCCAATGGGGATTTGGCCCACAACCTGGATATGTGCCCTGACCAGAAATTGAACCAGCAACCTCTTGGTACATGAGTCGACACTCAACCACTGAGCCATACCGGCCGGGCTGCATAAAACTTAAAAAACAAAACAAAAACAAAACAGATGGGAGCTCTCTGGTCGGTTTAGCTCAGCAATAAGAACATCGCCCATGGACCAAAGAGTCCTGGGTTTGATTCTGGCCCAGGGCACGTACATTGGTTGCAGTTCGTCCCTGGCCCTGGTTGGGGTTGTGCGGGTGGCAACCAATCGATGTGTCTCTCTCACATTAATGTTTCTATCTTTCTCTCTCTTCCTCCAGCTCTATCTGAAGATTAATGTAAAAATATCCTCAGGTGAGGATTAAAAAACAAAAACAAAAAACAAAACAAAACAAAAGATGGGAATTTTTTTCCTCTCACAAAACCTGATGAAAGCAGACAAGAATGGGGGAAAAACAACCCAGGTGGGGAGAACAGAAAAGACCATATATTCAAAGAGTTAATGGCCCCCTGAGAGGCTGATTCTCAGCCACTTCCAAGTCCAGATTCACTGCTTCCAGGCCTCGAAGGAGAGAAAAAGGTGAGATAGATATCAGATAACCTGCCTTAACCTGTAGTAAGTGAACAAGAGCCAGGAAAAAAAACCATACACTGACCCAGAAGGGAGGGGCCAGAACCAAAGCACCCTAAACTTGACAGAAAAACCCCAAACTTCTGTAAGCAACATGTTATAAAATTTGTGAAGAGAAAACATAAGAAACTAACAGCCCACCCATGCCTGTTGGGGATTGATACAAAGCACACTGAGAATATTTCTGGTTCATCTTCTCCTACTGAG
Source organism: Molossus molossus (assembly GCF_014108415.1). NCBI lineage: Eukaryota > Metazoa > Chordata > Mammalia > Chiroptera > Molossidae > Molossus > Molossus molossus. The sequence goes on along the minus strand of NW_023425358.1, from coordinate 33,916,344 downwards.
GAAAGAAGCAACACGTTTGAAAGTTCTGTAATGGGCTTTGTCAAAGAACAAGCTAACTTACGTACTTATACAATAAATATTTTGTAAAAACAGCTACTAAAAAGCTGTAAGTTTTAACCTTATTAGATTAATAGTTTATAGATAAGGTGGACTGACAACTAAGGAGATAAGATACAGCAAGGGGGGAAAAGAGTAAAACTGGTGGAAACCAGGTTGATTTCTTCTGCATAATAAAGAGAAACAATACAAGGCACTTCACATTTGCTGTCTTTGGAAGCTAATCAGATTCTCCAAGTTTAGATTAATGACCAGGTTGGCACTGAAGCTCTATTTTATGCTGAGGTTTTTCTTTCTCCAGGAGTGTCCTTTGCTATTCAGCCTGTGAGGAGACTCACTACCATTGGACAGTTTGTCCTCTTCTCCCAACACTCCCACCCATGAGCTTGGTGTTCCGCCAGCTGCAGTTCTGCCCATTTTGATTGAACATACTGTGCTGCTGGAAACTTTTGACTGCACTGAAACACGAGCTGGAATCACATGCTAGCAAGCTGTCTCTGGGCTCCAGGGGAAGCAACCTCCACCTCGCTGGCAGTCCAGACCGAGTGCTGCCCTAGCCGACTGTCCCAAAGATAGTGTGTGAGATACAGCAGGGCTCCTCTAGCACTCAGAAGCCAAAACAAGAAGAATCAAAGAAAAATTACAACACTGTTCTCCAAAAATTGTTAGCTGAACTTGCTATCTACCAAGGCCTTGGGGCTCTAATCTTTCCCCACTCCAACATGGTTAATATTAATGTGTATTACAGCTAACTGAAAAAGGGCCCATAATAAAATATTCTTTCAATTATGGTAATCTGTCTCAATATGAAAGTAAAGAATGCTTCCCTCTCTCTAGGAGTCAACAACAGACTTTCGATGGGCAATACCAAATACCTAATTATATAATATACTCATTCCAGTTTAAAAAATGGTAGTAATAATAATTTATCTTAGGGCTTAAGATCTGGTTTTTTAAGAACTATTAAGTAGAGACAACAGGCACTTGCTAGAATGCTTCTATTTTTACAAAAGGTTTATAACTCAGTTAACATTTATGAATCACCAACACTGTTTGTGCTAGGTCTTACAAGGTTGTTATAGGCAGTGAAATCTGAGACTGTCTTATGTCTTAGCCTTATTCTGTACTCTGATCTTACAAAAGATAATTGTAAAAGTAGACTGAAAAAAGTACTGATTGTCTTGAAAAGTTCTCTTGACAATTTAAAAATGAACTGAGGGAAAGTGTCAGAAGAAAAAGAGAACACTTCAATAGCGTAATCACAGAACATATCCAAGACCACTCTTGATTCCATTTCCTGCAAATTAACTTGGCTCTGACAGGTTCTGCATGGACTGCAAGTTCTACCTGAGACACATAGTAGGAGGCCCTGAGAATCAGGAAGTTATTCTGACAAAGCAGATGCCTATTTGCACTCTTTCCTAGTAACATATGCACAATCTTGCACAGGCAATGGCAGGCATGAACAATGACTCATTTCTCCAGCACAGTTTAACACAGCTGTATGTACCACATGGTATGAAAATTGATATTTTATAAGCTTGAAATAGTATTTTCACAGTCTTGTCAAATTATTGGGTGTTTATCAGAATTCAAGTTGGCTGCAACATCAAGTTTAAGCAAAACATCTTTTGAAGTCAAACTAAAAGGTCCTCCTGATGAGAACATTCTCAGTGTGCTTTCTTTTCTCATACGAGAATGGAAATTGCCTATCTCCACTATGGTTAAGGGGGAATGGGAAAGGACCTGTGGGTGAGCCACGTCCTGTTCACACTTAACGGCAAAAGGGGAGATTACCTGTCACTCAAGACGACACCCTCGGCTTCTGGTGGTGCAATTGAGAGCTGGAATGGAGTGTTGAAGTAATGCTGCTGCTCATCTGATCGGTGCACAACTTCGCCACCCCTGACAACCAGAAAGCCTGAATCGCCCAGGTTTGCTGTGTGTAAGCGGTGGCTAGTTCTGTCCAGCACCACGATGCAAGCCGTGCTGCTACCTAGAAACAAAAATGATCTCCATTTATTTTCTCTTTCCAGGCTGCCTTAGTATACAATTTAATCAATTTACCCCAAAGAGCAACATGCCATAATTTGAACCTCCTTTGCTTAAAAAGGACCTTAGTTATGCTCCATGTCATAAATAAATGTCATTAATAACCTGATCAGGGTCCAAATGATGGGAAAGAAAAAGGAATTTGTACAATACATAGTAAGTAGACCACTGATGATCTGAATTCTTCCATTTGCAGAGATAGAAAATAAAAATGGCTGGTATTTAACCACATTATTTCATTTCAATAGTGCTAGTACACAGTGCCAAATGCTCAAAAGCAAGTCGTTGAGATATTAAGCTTTAATACTTAAATACCAAATGATAATGTTATGTTTCCCTGACATTTCTCATTAGTCACTGGCAGGAAGCCTCCACAAAATTCACCAGCATTTAAGACGGGGCACATAACTACAATTTTTAACCTGATTTCCATCTGTTAAGGTTACGAAGAACTTTTATTGGGGACTGACTCACTATGAAGTAACAAGATTAATTTTCCCAGGTGGCTTGTGAAATCAACCTGTTCACTTTATAGAGACTACTAATATTCGGATGGAAGAGACCACATTCTAAGTAGACAACAAAAAGCTTCCATGTACCTTTGCAGCACGCAGCTCACATGACCTTCCCAGAATGAAAGGCTATTATTACAACTAGTAAGATCACTTTCAAGTTCTAAAATTTAAACCTCTGTCTAAAGACAAAAGGCAAAATAGAAAAATGAGCAGTTCACCAAGAAATATATGAAAAATGATCATCATACTACTAATCATTTTGTCGTTTAGTTTAAAAAGAATCAAAAGAAGATAATGCATGGTACTGTCAAGAGTGTAGCAAACATGGTCACTCATTCCACAGTGTTGAGAGAATAAAACTAAACAACCTTTCTAAAGGGCAATATAGTCCTGAAAAATGTGCATATCCACTAGTGAGAATTTATTCTAAGAAAATAATTAGAGATGCAAGGAAGATGTAAGTATAAAAACATTGTTTAGTATCAGGAAGAACTGGAAGTAACCACAACATTCCATACCATAGCAGGCTATACAATGTAACATAATACTTAAAGAATATTCTCCTAAGTAAGTGAGCCTGCCTGTGTCTGAATGCTGGCTCTGCCACACACCAGCTGTGTAACCCATGGCAAATTACTTAACCTCTCAGTGCTTCAGTTTCTACATCTATGAAAATAGTGATAACAGTAACTACCTCATAGCATTGTTTGTGGGGATAAAATTAGTTGAATCACATCAAACATTTATAAAACATAACGAGTGTTGGCTGTTTGTTGTTTTTTTTGTTTGTTTAATCCTCACTCAAGGATATTTTTTCATTGATTTTTTTAGAGAGTGGAAGGGAAGGAGAAAGACCTATGTGAGAGAGACATATCAACTGGTTGCCTCCCGCACGACCCCAACCAGGGCCAAGAATCAACTTGCAACCCAGGTACGTGCCCTTCAGTGGAATCAAATCCACGACCCTTTGGTCTAATGGCTGACACGCTAACCACTGAACCGAACCGGCTAGGGCAATAAGTACTAGCTTTTTGATAGCCATTATAATTGTTAGAGAAATATATTTAAAAAGGAAGGATGATAAATTAAATCAAACAAGTAGATTACAAGCTAGCATTAAAGTTTCCTTTTTTAAAAAAAAGTGATACCAAATTTAAAGAACTATACATCAAAAAGAGTGAAATTTATTTTTTAAAAATTTAAAAAGCAATACTGTTATAGGCAAAGGCCAAATTGTTAAAGATGACAGTTAAAAAGCAAAATGAAACAAAATGAACAGGATGTAGAACTAGCTGTTTTAAATCCCGGTGCTCCATCACTTTCTAGCTGTGTGACTGCTGGCAGGCAAGTCACTTATTTTCTTTAGGCCTGTTTCTTCCTAACAAAACGGTGAATAAAAGTACCTATGAGCCCCGGCCAGGGTGGCTTGGTTGGGTGTCGTCCCATACACTGAAAGGTTGCTGGTTGATTCCTGGTCAGGGCACATGCCTAGGTTTCTGGCTAGATTCCTGGTAGGGGGTGTGAAAGAGGCAGCCTATGGACGGTCTGCTCTCTCATCGGTGTTTGTCTTTCTCTCTCCCTCTCCCCCATTTAAATTTTAATAAAAATAAAATAATAAATAAAATTATAAAGTACCTACAAACCTAGCTCACGGCACTGTTGTGAGCACACAGTAGATTCAATTCCTGTTATAGTTATTCTACATACAAACGTACAGAAAAATAACAGGGAGCATAATCACTACTTTAGTTTTTGTTATTGATTTTTTCTAAATGAAAATGTATAACTTAATAATTTAAATACACTTAAACATAAGCATTTGCCTCATCATAATGTTCATAAATTCCCTTTCCTTGTTTCTAGAGTATATGCATGGGTACTAACCCCACACTCTAATGCTAACCTATCTAGTCCCAACCCATTAAATGTCAAAGAAAAACACAGGTACTGTAACTAACTGAAAGTGCTGTCAGACAATCTACCTACTCTAGAGCTCACTTTACCAATTACCCTTCCTTCCTAATTCAATGCACAGAAAATCCAATCATTTATCATTAATAAAACTGTCATGCAAAAGACCTAAAGCTGATGGAATTAATCTGAGAACAAAAAAATGACAGATGAGTAGCACAGCTTTGAAATTCTTCCTGCAGTAAGGACTCATGTTGATTCATTATTATTCACTGACAAACCCAGGCTATCATTTAGGATCAAAATGGTCCTCATGAGTGAAGGAGCTTTAAGATGCAAAGCAGTATCAACAAAGGCAAGCCTAGCCTTACAAAATCATCTGGGCATGGAGTGCACACTCCTCCTCTGCCTCTTCAAATTACTGATGTGTGCATGAGGCTCAGGCCCTAACATCCTAAGACTGGGAGAAAAGCTTACCATTCTTGGGTGTTTGGAGGGGAACAAGCAGGCAAAGAAGAAAAAGATGCTGAGAACAACAGTGATGAGTGCTCAGATGACTGACCAATCCAGACAGACACCCAAGCAAATCCCTCATGCTAAAATGGAAATGTTTTTATCACTCGGCTCCTTGTTTTATAAACTACTACTAAGCCTTCTGTGTAGAAAACAGAGAAAGGAATAAGCTTATTAGGAATGACCCCTCAAATTCTGAAGGTATGTTGGCTTCGTAAGACCTAAATCTACTTAAGGGTTTCTGAGGAAACATGTATCAACAAATAGCCTGTGATGCCAACCCAGATCTAAAAGCAGTTAGGTATTTTCAAGAAATAAGTGGTTACTGTTATCAGTTTGCCCTTTATACTGGTAGTGTTACAGGCTTTTAAGCAGTTGCTGGATTAAAAAAAAAAAGATTACCTAATCTTGCAAATTACCATTATTTACAATTATATCTGAGGTTCAATAAAACTCAGTAGTCTGCCTTTGCCAAAATATGTGTTTTTTTTCCCTTAGTCCTCACCCGAGGACATTTTTTTTTGATATTTTGTTCAGATAGAGTGGGAGGGAGAGAGAGAGAGAGAAACATCGACGTGAAAGGGACACATCAAGTGGTTGCCACCCACACGACCCAACCAGGGCCGGGAACAAACTGCAACCGAGGCACATGCCCTTAGCGGGAACCGAACCCGGGTCTCTCCGGACTGCAGGCCGACGCTCTAACCACTGAGCCAAACTGGCCAGGGCCCAAAATATGTTTAAATTTAGTTACAAATAGCTTAGAGACGTGAGATTAGGTAAGAAAGCAGAACATATGTGTCCAACATAGTAACAAAGAATTACTCCAATGTGTCTTTTAGGAGAAAAAATTGTAATATTCAATGTAAGAAAATTTTTGATGTCCTTAAATTTATTTTATTAAGATCTCCCAATTACATGAGGGTAAAAAGAAAGGGAAGTAGAAATAAAGAAGAATTTTAGCAAAAAAGAAAGGTTACAAAGTGCAAAAACAAGATGGTTGCTGTTCTGTAACTAATTATTCCAAGTCACAATAAATAAAGGGGGGAAGGGGAGCCTGGCCAGTTTGGCTCAGCAGTTAGAGCATCGGCCCGAGGACCAGAGAGACCTGGGTTCAGTTCCCACTAAGGGCACGTACCTCGGTTACAGTTTATCCCAGGCCCCAGGTGGGGTCGTGTGGGTGGCAACTAGTTGATGTGTCTCTCTCACATCAATGTTTCTCTCTTTTTCTCTCTCTCTCCCTCCCGCTCTATCTGAAGATAAATGCAAAAATGCCCTCGGGTGAGGATAAAAAATAAATAAATGGGGGGATGGCGGCAGAGGATTCATGGGAACATGCAGGCCTCTGGAATCTGTGTCTATGGGTTCTCTATTAGATGGTATTCTGCAATGTCCTCTTTTCCCTCAACAACATGTTTCTGAGTGCTGCAGGAAGTTTTAAGTCTGTTTCTTCTCTCTCTCTCTCTCTCTCACGCATCTTCCCATTTAACATGAAGCAAGGGGTCAAAGGTTAAGTGGTTTGCCCAAAGACACATGGCAAGTTGAGAGGTGCTAGAAACCGAATCTAGGATGTTTCATTGTGCATGTCCAAAATAGCAGATTAAGCCCTGGCCGGTTTGGCTCAGCAGTTGGAGTGTTGGCCTGTGGACCAGAGAGTCCCAGGTTCAGTTCCTGATAGGGGCACGTACCAAAAAAGAAGAAGTACAAAATAGCAGATTAAGACAAAGTGGTATATTGAAACCTCAAGGCAAGATTTTTCTTCAGTTAGAAAGAAAACAAGCTGGTTAATTATAGCATGGAAAGGACATAAGATGGCAGCATGATGAAAAGAACGCCATCTTAAGAAGGATTTTAATTGAAGGCAAAATTTTACAATGTGGATGGTGACTGGGAGGGAGGGCCTTCTAAGCAACCAGAAAGATTCTGGCAATTAGAAGAAACTTAATAACATCCTTTCTGAAAGTCTGCTTAGAAAGATGGTCCTACCCGGCTGGTGTGGCTCACTGGTTAAATGTCAACCCATACACCAAGAAGTCACCAGTTCGATTCCCCATCAGGGCACATGCCCAGGTTGTGGGCCAAATCCCCAGTGGGGGGCCTGCAGGAGGCAGCCAATCGATGTTCTGTCTCATCGATGTTTCTATATCTCTCTCTCCCTCTCCTTTTCTCTCTCTCTAAAAAATCAATAAAAATATTTTTTTAAAAAAGAAAGATAGGTAAGTTTCCAGGAAACCATTTAAAAGACAAATGTAGAAGCTTGGCCAAAGGATGTTCCATTAGTATACCAGATAAACACTAGGTATTTGTATATTTTCTAATACAAGATTAACAGGGATCTATTTTGTGCCATGCTATTTCACTGACTAATCAGCTATTAGTCAGGGATATCTATCTGCAACCCAAACTTCCCACTGAATTTTACATGCCAGACCTCCTTCCTTGGAAAGAACCACTATCCTGAATTATACAATCACTTGCTTTTTCTTTCTTCTTTTATCATATTTTAGAATCCCTACACAATACAGTTTTACTTTTTTATTTTTCTGAACATGAAATATATGGAACCAAATTGTTAGGTGGTATTTTGTAATATCCTCTTTCCCCTCAACATGTCCCTCGGGTTTGTGTGTGTATGTGTGTGTGTGTGTGTGTTTAGAGATAGAAGAAGAGCGAGAGAATCATACACTTGAGAAGGAAATCAAGTGGCTGCCTCCTACACATCCCCCACTGGGAACTGAACCTGTAACCCAGGGAATTATCAACCTTTGGGTGCATGGGACGACGCTCAACCAACTGAGCCACACCAGCTAGGGCTGTTCCTGAGTATTGCATGCAGCTTTACATCATTCCTTTTCTAAATGCGTTTTTCTACTACAAATGGCCTTCTAAGTTGCTACTATGAACATTCTTGTGCCTACTCTTTGATACACAGATGTGTAAGAGTTTCTTTAATCTAGGGTATAGACCTAGAAGTGGAGCTGCTGGGGCATACTATCTTATCTGTTCATGTTTAACTTTATTCTAAATACCAAATTGTTTTCCAAAGTGGTTGTACTTAGGTACATTCTTTCTAAGCAGCAGCATCTGTAAATAAGTAGTAAGTATTTGATAGCTTCTCTATCAAACTCTGCTTAAAGCTAGGCTGGTTAATTTTCTGGTTTTATTGTAAACCATCTCCTGGGCATCTTTTGAGAGGAAAACATAGGATATCTACTTACCAAGCAAAGGTACTTTATTTTGCAGCAACTCGCAATAGCTGGTGGTGAGGATTCCAATGGGATTACTCGGGACAAACCGTCCTTCTTTTACTAACCGTTCACATGTCCGCATTAAAGTCCCTGAGAACTGAGATGGGTCAACTCCATAGTCTCTCCATCCTCCTACACCATCTGCAACCCCTAAAAAAAAAAAAAAAAAAAAATTATATTTAAAGGATGTTCTTACCAACTTCTCAGGAATTTCTACCCATTATCTCCTGACAGTTCATTTTACTATGTAACAGTATACATATTTACCCTGAAATTCAGAATAAAAAGTGCTCAAGTTTAACGTATTATACATGAATACTCCAAGGCCATATTCTCTACTTAGAATCTGATCTTTCATATATTGATGAAAAACATGTGAGCTACCACAGGGTGGCATTGCCTACAAGCCAAGAGTTCAATTTCAGCAGGATTATCATCATCTTTGTATAGAAGTATTTGTGCAACTAATATTTGTTGTACTTTATAAGAATGAAAAAAAGTACTGATGCTAGTAACAATGCAACTGACCCAGAGTTGGTAATCATTAATGCCAACGCAGGATACTTTTAACTTCAAATATTAGTCAATAACTTTAAAATAAAGAACAAAATTAAGAACAGCCCTGGCCAGTTTGCTCAGTGGTTAGAGCGTCAGTCTGCGGTCCAGAGAGACCTGGGTTCAGTTCCCGCTAAGGGCACATACCTCGGTTGTAGTTTGTTCCTGGCCTCAGTTGGGGTCATGTGGGTGGTGACCACTCGATGTGTCTCTCTCACATCAATGTTTCTGTCTCTCTCTTCCTCTCCCTTCCCTCCATCTCTCTAAAAATCCATGGGAAAAAAATATCCTCAGGTGAGGATGACCAAACAAAAACAACACTTATTTTGAGGAATTCTTTTATCAGTAGAGGTAAGATTTCACCATGGTTTGTTTTATTTATTTATTTATTTTTTATCCTCACCTGAGGACACCCCCCCCCCCCCGCCGCCTTTTTTTGTTCAGATAGAGTGGGAGGAGAGAGAAACATCAACATGAAAGGGACACAACATGGCTGCCACCCGCATGACCCAACCAGGGCCGGGGACAAACTGCAACCAAGGTACATGCCCTTAGCAGGAACCGAACCCGGGTCACTCCGGACCGCAGGCCAATGCTGTAACTGCTGAGCCAAACCGGCCAGGGCTCACCATGGTTTTAAATGTAACAATTTGTGTTAAAGCATAGAATACAATTATAATTCTTGCAACTCCATTGGATGAATCATTAATTCTTTCAAACTACTCCCTGCCTGAGGAAAGAATTTCTGATCTCTGATCTAAGAGCCACAATTAACTTTATAATCTACCAGTACCCTTCACAAGAAAACCATTAAAATCTGAGATAATGTTGAGAGTTGATTCTGACACTCACTAAATAATCTTGAGCAGGTTATACAGCCTGACCTGACACAGCCCTTCAACATTAATCAGCTTTCTCCCAGAATAGAGCGCAACCTTTCAGGCACCTGTTTGCTTTTATATGGAAACAAGAACTCAGGCAAAATTACTCTGGCTAAATGTCTTTAGGGGATAAAGAGATTCAAAAAGCACATAAACTTTTCAATAAAGCTGGGGGAGGGGGCATAGCATATATATATATATATATATATATATATATATATATAATTTACTTACAAAGAACAAGTTATATAAATATGAGCTCATATTTGGGATTAGAATCAGGCTAAAACTAGAATAATCTTTCACATATACATTTTGAAACCTAATTCATATTAAGCAATTATTTCTACAAGTAAATGAATATTTCCTCTTTTGCATAAACAAAAGCTTCAATCCACAAAAAGAGAGATCATTTAAACAGTGGAATTAATCCAGATACAAAGGAAAATTTAATTTAAAGGTAAAGAAAATAAATGTTAAAGGAGTAATTGCTTGAGATACCAAAGATATTAAACAGCAAAGATAAAAAATATCCCTAGGAACACCCTGGCCGGTTTGGCTCAGTGGTTGGAGCGTCGGCCTGCGGTCCTGAGAGACCCGGGTTCGGATTCCGCTAAGGGTGCGTACCTCGGTTGCAGTTTGTCCCCGGCCCTGGTCGGTTGTGCGGGTGGCAGCCACTCGATGAGTTCCTTTCACATCGATGTTTCTCTCTCTCTCTCTGTTCCTCTCTCTCCCTCCCACTCTACCTGAACTAAAAATGGAAAAATGTCCTCGGGTGAGGATAAAAAATAAATAAATAAATAAATAAAATATCCCTAGAGCAAATGGAGGCCAAAGTTAACACTATGAAATAGAAACATGTCGTACCTCTGAGAAGCTCACCTTCTGGTGGGCAGCTAGACTACTCATTCATACAAGAACTAGACAAACAGCTCCCATTAATGCTACTACAGAAGGGTCAAGAGCCAGTGGTTAAGCCTGGCCAGAATGGCTCAGCTGGTTGGAGCATTGTCCTGGGCACCAAAGGATGGCTGGTTCCATTCCTGGTCAGGACACATACCTGGGTTGCTTTTACACCAATGTTTCTCTCTTTCTCTCTCCCTTCCTTTCTCTAAGCATGTCCTCGGGTTTAAAAACAAAACAAAACAAGAAAAGGGTGCCCTGGCCGGATGGGCTCAGTGGTTAGAGTGTCAGCCTGCAGTCCAGAGAGACCGGGGTCCGGTTCCCGCTAAGGGCACGTACCTTAGTTGCAGTTTGTCCCCGGCCCCGGTTGGGGTCATGTGGGTGGCAACCACTCGATGTATCTCACATCGATGTTTCTCTCTCTCACTCTCTCCATCCCACTCTATCTGAACAAAAAAGGAAAAATGTCCTCGGGTGAGGATGGAAAAAAAAAAGAGCGCCCAGCCAGTGTGGCTCAGTGGTTGAGCATCAACCCATGCACCAAGGGGTCTCCGGTTTGATTCCCGGTCAGGGCAGATGCCCAGGTTGTGGGCCAAATCCCCGGGGGTGGGGGGGGCATGCAGGAGGCAGCCAATTAATGTTCTCTCTCTCCCTCCCTCTTCTTTCCTCTCTTTCTGAAACCAATAAAGAAAAAAAGAAAAAAAAACAAACAAACAAAAAAACCGAACAAGTGGTTAATTCTTATGGGCTCGGTGAGAATGAAGCAAGACCTGATTCACTCAAGAAGTGGAATTCAGCCCTGGCCAGTTTGGCTCAGCAGTTAGAGCGTGGGCCTGCGATCCAGAGACCAGGGTTCAGTTCCCACTAAGGGCATGTACCATGGTTGCAGTTTATACCTGATCCTGGTTGGGTCGGGTGGGTGGTAGCCACTTGATGTGTCCCTTTCACATCGATGTCTGTCTGTCTGTCTGTCTGTCTGTCTCTCTCTCTCTCCCTCTCTCCCTCCCTCCCTTCCACTCTATCTGAACAAAATGTGGAAAATGTCCTCGGGTGAGGATTGAAAAAAAAAAAGAGGTGGAATTCAGATTAGGCCCTGGAAGGTAAGTCAGATTTCCACAGTCAGGAAAAAGAATGGCAGACAATTGGTGTCCATCTGGTGAGTGGGAAGAAGATAAAATATGGAGAGCAGTTGCTGAAATTGTGGAAGGCCCCAAGCTGCAGACCAAGAACTTAAGAACTTTAAGCTTTATGCTATTGACCTGTGCTGCCCAATACGGGAGCCACTAACCACACTGAATTCAACCACACACTGAATTTGAAATGTGGTTAGTTTGGATTGAGATGTGCTGCTAAATGTAAAATACACTCTGGATTCCGAAAACCTAGTACCAAAAAAAGTAAAATGTCTTAGTAATAGTTTTATACTATTGTTTATTTTAGATAAGTAATATTTTAGATATATTGGGTTAAATAAATTTAAATGAACTGTATCTTTTTTTTTTAATTTTTTTTTTTTAATCCTCACCCGAGGATATTCTTCTATTTTTTTTTTTTTTTTTTTATCCTCACCCGAGGATATTTTTTCTTTTTTGTACAGATAGAGTGGGAGGGAGAGAGAGGAAGGGAGAGAGAGAGAAACATCGATGTGAAGGGACACATCGAGTGGCTGCCACCCGCACGACCAACCAGGGCCGGGGACAAACTGCAACCGAGGTACGTGCCCTTAGCGGGAACCGAACCCGGGTCTCTCCGGACCGCAGGCCGACGCTCTAACCACTGAGCCAAACTGGCCAGGGCTGAACTGTATCTTTTTAATTTTATTTTTTTAAAATGTGGCTACTAGAAAATTTAAGATCACATATGTAGTTTATAGTATAGTTCTACTGGACAGCACAGCTATAGATAGTAAAAAGTCGACTTAAGTAAAACCTTGTCGACTTTTATTTCACAATAAAAGTGATATAATGCAATCTATATTTTAGAAAAAAATCCTGATAGCAGTGGAGAAAATGGTGTGGGGAGAGGTCAGAAGTCAGGAGTCAGCTGCAAAATTTTAGGTTAGAGGTATTGATAAAAGCAGAATAGATAATCACTGGAAATACAAAGGAATAAATACAAAAGACACCTAAGCTCTATTATCAATAGGTTTTATATCAGCAGGTTTCTGAATTTCAGGAATAAATACTGAATAGAATAGATAATTCCCCAGTTGGGATAGGGTGGAAATGCTTTCAGAAGACCTTGAATTCTGTCGCTGGTGTGCTGAGCTTCAGGTGCCCAAGGGGTATTTTTGAGAAAAAGTTCTGTATGAAGTCAGGAACTATGGGCCTGCCCCTGGGAAGCCAGATCTTTGATAAAGATAGGGAATTAACACCAGAGAGGAAGAGGAGAAGTTCTGGGAGAGAGAGAATAATACATCCAAAGAGTTAATTCAAGAAGATCTTATCTTAGGAATGAGAATTCCTGGCCCAATAGCTCATTTGTGAACTGCATTATTACTCTAGGCATCAAATTATAATCACAGATATGATAACTGATTAAGTTTAAGGCCAAGTAATCCACTTGGTCAGAATGATATAATTTCTTTAGAGGTGAAGAGAGGTGTTATTTGAAAAGGTGGGCAGAGTTAACTGGAAAGACTCTGAAGGCCAAGATTAAGAGTTTGCACACTGAATATAGAAGCTATTTCCTTCAATTCACTGTAATCATCTTATGTCTCCATTAATAACCCTGTCAGCACACAGTCTAGCTTAAGTGTTTCCTTTGACCCAAAATCCAATTACAACAATTATTAGATTAAGATAATGGTTACATATCTGAATTAACTGAGCAAAAAGGCTGAAAGAAGCCTACAGGGCACAGAAGATTCCTTTAGTTATGCCATTTATGTGGAAATGTAGGTTTCATGAAGTGGGAAATAATCAACTAGAAAATATTTATAATTTTTATATAATTCTTTGTTTTCCATGGACTTTTTCTAAAGTAGAGTTAAGAGAGGAGAAAGAATAATTCTGGTGTATTGCCCATCACTTAACTGTATCTTTTTGTAAGAAGAACATTTTTTTTTAAATTACAGTTACAAGAAAATTCTTTTTTTTTTTTTTATCCTCACCCGAGGACATTTTTCCATTTTTTGTTCAGATAGAGCGGGAGGGAGAGAGAGGAAGAGAGAGAGAGAGAGAGAGAGAAACATCGACGCGAAGCGACACATCGAGTGGCTGCCACCCATACAACCAACCAGGGCCGGGGACAAACTGCAACCGAAGCACATGCCCTTAGCGGGAACTGAATCCGGGTCTCTCTGTAGCGCAGGCCGACGCTCCAACCGCTGAGCCAAACCGGCCAGGGCAGAAAATTCTTAATGTAAGAGCCAATTTTCATTTTTCTAATTAATATATTTTTGTCTTTGCCTTAGTTATAACTATATAAAAACAAAATTTTGCTGTACTGAAATCTTTACAATTGCATATAGTCACCCAACTTGTGTAGCTGCAAAAGGCTCTCCTTAAAACTTTGAATTAAGCCAATGAGTCTCTCCAGCATTGTCCCCCATTATCAGCCATCATCATGAGATTTCCATTCTTCTTAAACCCTCCCAACTACACTAATCTTTAGATTGACAGCTTTATTCCTTGCATCTTTGATGATTTTGAGGCATTTTACATTGAGCCTCACCCCCTAACGAAGCAAGATGGTTCTACAGGGACTGTTTTTCCATCAGTGAAACATCTACCTACCAGGATGGGTACCTGATAATGAACTGAAACTCCAGAGGAGAAAGTGAGTAAGAATCTGGTTGGATCACAAGAGTTCAGTAATAAAAGTAGCATGAGACCCTCTGTACTCAAGGGATAAAGATCTGGTTTTACACTTTCTGCAGTGACTGTTCATCTAATGAGGTAGCTGGTTAGTCAGTATTTATTGCAGTGCTATACAGCCCGCTTCTTTTCAGATGCCAAGGCTCTTCTTCAAATATATAATCGAGTGTTCTCAAAGTCAACCTTATTTGTCTAGAGGCATCCCAACAGAAAGCTTTATAACTAGAGAAAAATGAGATCAGAGTATAAATTCAATTTCTATCCAATGGAACAGATCACATTTGTATCAACATTTCTGAAGCCTCAACTATTTGGGCATTAAGAACACACTCCCCCCTGTGATTCGGGACTGTGAAATGTATCTGCAAATAATGAATGATACCAAAGGGAACAAAAAGCAGGATTACTGAAAAAATATATTCAACAGTTGAGTTATTCAGAAAAGAACAATTTTCTCTAACAGTCCTTTCAGTTCTCTAGAGGTGAAATTAAATAAATTATGATGTTCTTCCTGCTGTAACAAGTGATATATTCCCTTTGCAAGAAGTTTCCCCAAAGCAGCTACTTTGTTTTAATAGCAATGAAATCTGCATTTTCTTATTCTCTAGAGATTAAGCCTACCTCAAGAACTCAAGATCTCTAAGCAGAACAGCTAATTTAAAAGCTGAGGCAATGAAGCTGAAAGGAAAGGAAAGGAAGAAAGGAAGAAAGATTCAACCCTGTGATAAATGGAACCTATAAGCAAAACTCAAATTCCACTAAAAAAATAAAATTAAAAAAAAAAAAAAAAGGAATTATCCAGGACAGTCAACAAAACTCAAATATGGGCTCAAAGCAGGAATAAACAGTTCATTTTATGTTTAAGAATTCCAAACAAAACAGCTATTCCTTTCTAGTTTAGTAAACATGAAATTACTAAATAATTAATTAAGTTAAAATGCACATATATACACTCATACTTAATGTCCAGAACACTTCATTAACTAGAGATGGTAATTTCCAGACTATTCTGGGCGGTTGCTTTGTCTTAAAAAGCAGTGAAAACGTAAAGAGGATTAAGAAACAATAGTGTGAGGGCAAAGAAACTCAAAGTCAACCTTTTAAAAATAAAAACGTTTTTCCTCTAATTTAAACTCTTCTGTTTAAATATCAAATACTTAATGTGGAATGTGTTTTGGCTCAACTGTGGCTTGGGGACCTTGGTTATCTTACAGACTTGGGTATGAATCACTGCCTCCTGCCACACAAACTGCAGAGTTGAAGGTGAAGTCACAGAAAAGGTCACTTCATTCCTTTGAGCTGCAACAGTATCTTCCTGAAATGCTAAATGCTGTTAGCAATGTTTTTTGAACAAGAGGAAGCAACAAATGAATCATCTGGGGCTCACACTTATAGTAAATTATGAACATAGAGGCAGGGCTCTTAGTGTATTACAGAATTAAGGGCTTCTATTAATGCTGAGGCTTGTTGGTTTCTAGATATTAGGAAATGTTATATAACACCTAATAATTTAACATTTAAATAAGAAAGTAACAGCAATTAAAGTGCAGCTATCTGATGGGTGCTTATTTGTATTGTCCCTTTAGGCTAAGAAAAAAATTTTCCTGTTTATAAGATTAGATCTAGAATTCTGGTCTTAAAGGTTAACCTAATATTTATAACAATTAAGCTGTATATCTTTGACTTAACCCTGAAGAGGATACTATTTACTCCTCGTTTTCTTCACCCATCTATAAAAATAAGAGCTGGCCTTTACTAAAATACCACCCCTCGGAAGATGTTAAGAGTCACATGTAGTAGCCCTGGCTCAAAAACTCCTTTTTTTTTTTTTTTAAGATATATATTTTTAATTGTTTTTTTTTTTTAAAGAGAGAGGGAGAAAGAAACATCAATGTGAGAGCAAAATCATCGACTGGCCACCTCCTGCATGCCCACTACTGGAGATTAAGACTGCAACCCTGGCATGTGCCCTGACCTGGAATCTAACCGGAAACCTTTTGGTGCACTGGACAACACCCAACCAACTCAGTCTCACTGGCCCTCCTTTAAAACAAACAAAAAAAAAGAGAACATAATTCCTTTGAATAAGCCAGGCAAGTGTGGAACACTTAATTTCTGAATACTAATTATATTTCCCCTACATATTGTTTAAGTGATGATCTCTGAGTGGTAGGACAAGTAAAAAAAAAAATTTTTAATCCTCACCCAAAGATTTTTTAAATTGATTTTAGAGAGAGAGGAAGGGAGAAGGAGAAAGAAAGAGAACATTGATTGGCGCCTCCTGTATGCACCCCAACCAGGGATCAAAACCACAACCTGGGAACCGAACCCAAGACCTTTCAGGCGCCAAAGAACTGAGCCACACCAGCCAGGGAAGGACAAGTAATTTTTTCCCTTCTTTTTGTTTTCCACACTTTCCCATTTTTTTTTAATCCTTACCCAAGGACATTTTTGCATTTATCTTCAGATAGAGCGGGAGAGAGGGAGGAAGGAAGAGAGAGAGAGAGAAACATCGACGTGAGAGAGACACATCGACTGGCTGCCACCCACACGATCCCAACCCGGAGCCGGGGACAAACTGTAACCGAGGTTATGTGCCCTTAGCAGGAACCAAACCGGGGTCTCTCTGGTGCGTGGGCTGACGCTCTAACCACAGAGCCAAACCGGCCAGGGCCACACTTCCCCATTTTTTGGTAATGAGTACGTTACCTTCATGGAAGGGATGACAAAAACTATATATCCAGTTAGAACTACATTTTACCCTTAAATTCAATATTAAAGTTATTCAACATATTTTATTGAACATTTTCTATGTTCAAGATATTATGGCAAAAGGCAGCTAAGAGATTTACATATAATAAAAGATTTCCTGCCCACAGGAACTTAAAATCAAGTGGTAGGGAAAGGGGGTTTGCAGAGGTTCAAGATAAATGGCTATAATATACCAAAGGAAATATGCATCAATGAAAACAAAAGCAAGGAAGATCAGATTACATCTAGCTGAAAGAATCAGGAAGGTAATGAAGGATGAAAACATGCGTTGTTGGGGAGGTGAAAGAGACAGACATTTCGACAGTTCCCAATGATTGTGACTAATATGGATACAATACAAATCAAGTTATAAAGGTGAGGTTAGAGCTCTAACAGCAGAGAAACCTGACCTCCAGGTAAATTCCTATTAATTACATCATTGCCGGGAACTTCTCACTAGCAATCAGCTCAAACAATGCACTGCCGGAGTTAAGGCTTTTAGGATGTCCCCAGTAAAGGGCTGGCCTAAGGCCACCAAAGTCCTTGTGGCCCACAGACTAGTTCAACAAGGCTTGTCGAGGCCTTTATTACTTTAACTAAAGGGTTTTGCTCTTATTAGCCTAAGAATAGCTAATAATTAAGTAGTATTCAAACTCAGCATAGATTACCTCAGTAAAACAAAATTTAAAATGATCATTTCTGACTTGAAAGGCAGTGTAATAACACTGGGCAAAGGCATGGCAGACAGGCTTTGGAGTTGTTATAGGCAGTTAGACAGACATAAGCAGAGCAAGGACAATAGGCCAGGTACTGAGAAAACAAGGACCTCGCCCTCAGTGTAACCTTTTCTCCCCTAGCATATCACTGGTCATGCGGTTTAGACCCTCTGGCTTTTCCTCCCTAAAGATAACATTTAGGTCTCAGTTGAATTTCAGTTCCAGGCCCAGAAAAGCAGCAAAACAAGACAAGTGACTCCACAGCTGCCTCTGGTGCTGACCAATCAGTGGAGACCATGACCCTGAAAGAGCACACCTGGAAAGCTGATGAATATTCTATTAAGACCCTCCCCCAAGACCTCCCCTAAGATTCCTACCTGCAAGAGAGAAATATCCTCATCACAAAGGACCCAGTGGGCAGCACACCCCCCAGGGGCGCACACCCATGCCATTCCCTTACTGCTCTCTTTCCCCCACAGGCGTGTATCCCTTAAATTATATGGGACCCCAAGAGACTTGCAACCAGGGGAGCAGTGGGCAGCCGCACCTTGAACTTGACTAACCTCCTGAACCTGTCTCCAAGGCCCCTTTTCTCTGACTTCCCAGTGAGCCAAAGCAGCCCAACCTACCTTGTTCTCCTGAGGTTTCTTCTATGCCCTTCCTTGTTTCACTGGCCTAAGTGTGTTTTTGCTGCAGCCAATAAATTTTTGCTTGCATTGCTGCACTTTGTCTCCCAATTGAACTCTTTCCTTCAAGAAGACAAGAACCAAGGTCTCATCTTCTTGCTGGTAACAGTCAGATCTGGGTTCAAATTCTAGCTCCAGGACTAGGTGTCCTTGGGCAGCTCTCTAAACCTCCGTATTTTCACCCATAAATGGGAACAATATCATGGGCATCACAAGGTTGGTATGAGGAACAGGAAAAATGTGTCAACAGTGCCTGCCACAGTGCTCGGCTGGCAGATAATATGTAATCAATGAGAGTTATGCCTCTCTTAAAGAAAGTCCAAATAACAGCATATAGACCAGTATAGCCTGTAGCAACCAGAAAAAACTGATCAATGTTTTTAGGTTGCAAGGTCTACAAACACTGGCCTACGGTCACAATCAAAAGACAATTCCCACTCACAGGGTATAAAAGATGAGTTGTCCATTCTTCCTTCCCAGTCACACATCCACCACCATTCAATATTCTATTAAACATTTAACAGTAACAGTTTCAAGCACTAAGGAACATATATTTCTCTCCAAAGAATACACAAGGAAAAAACAATTCACCCACACTTTGAAGAAATGAATTAGTTTTCTTTTTCCAGAATTGACTTTGAAGTAACCTTACTTAATGAATAGCTCTTACATGCCTGCTGCCTACTATGTGCCGTGGTTAGATTTAGAAATTTCTTATTTTATGAAACTGAAAGCACTGCCTACTGCGCTAAGAGGACAACTGAGAAATTTCTCATTTTAAATGGAAAATCTTATAATAACTTGTAATATATAAATGGGCCTAACCATTTCCTTAGGTCACTATAATAATTGCAGCCTTTCCTGTCTTTTTCACTCTCTATACTATGACCCCCTCCAGGGATGAGTTTCATACTGCTAACCATCTTTTCATCCCTGGGTGCTGGCCTGGTACCTGGCACAACAGTTCTCAATTCTTGCTGCACACTGAGATTACTTGTAGAACCCAAGCCCCACCTCCTGAGTCAAAATGCCCAGGCCTTTTAGCAAAATATGAAAACCAAACTGCACATAAGATTCTAATGAGACTCACTGCTGGAACATTCAGGATTCAGTAAAGGCCAACTGAACAAAAGCATTCCATGAGGAAGGTGATTCTGTCTCCGAAAGCCTCTTGCACCAAGCAATTCCTTGTTTTCTACTCCCAAACTTGATCCTTCCCCTGCATTTCCTAATCCCATTAATGGCAGCCCAACCCACCCACACCTGAAGGCTGGGAATCTTAAGAAAGCTATCAAATTCATAATCTCAAAATCAACTTCAATTCCTCTCCCTCTTTCATCCTCTCTTGATCCTGCTGATTCTATGTCTGCAGGCCAACTACTTTCCACTGCCCCAGTTAAAGCCCTTTCTAGCAAAGACTATTTCAGTCGCTTCATAACTGGTCTTTTGCCTCCTGTTCTCCCATTACATCCTCTATCATTTTTTTTTTTTACAAGATTACTATGTCCATGTTACTTTTCTAGTCAAATATCTTCCACGTATATACACTTACGAAAACATTCTCTAGCCCTGGCTGGTTTGGCTCAGGGGTTGGAGCATTGGCCTGTGGACCAGAGTCCTGGGTTTGGTTCCTGCTAGGGGCACATACCAAAAAAAAATTCCCTAAAAGGATACACAAGAAACTGATAACACTGGTTCTTTTGGGATAAGAAATTTGCAGTAAGGAGATCAGGGTAACAGGAAAACTTTACAGTGTAACCTTTTGAATTTTGAATACCTTTTGAATTGTGTACCATCTAAATGGACTGCCTCTTCAAAACAACCAAACCAAACCCTAACCAACAAAAGCTAAAACGTCTATAGCTTCCTACCAAAAAAACAAACAAAAAACCCCCAAACAAACAAACAAACAAAAAAACCTAACACCCAACTCCTTAACATGGCAATTGTGACCTTCAATGATTTGATCTCAGTCTATTTTCTAATATCAATTCTCGACCACCCTCCCAATCCCCACCCCACCAGTCCAAACTACTCTCTAGCCATAAACATCTATAGTTTGGGGAGTCTTCTGTGCTGTTGCTGACCCCTCAATCTGGAGAGCCTTACCATTCATTGTCCTCCTCACTTGCCTCAATTTACCCTTCTCTCAAGGCCTGACTCCATGCTTCCACACCACCTAATGTGTGTGCATTTTTTTATACTATTTTACTATTCCTGTGTATATGTGCCTTTCCCATCAGCTATAAAACTTCATGGCTGAAATCTGTTTTGTTCTTGGTCTTCTCCACAGCACCTATCAGGGACTAACAGGAAACAACCAGTAAACAATGAATTCAGTTGACTGTACTGAAAAATTAGGATACCAATACTCTGGTATATCACTGAGAACTCCAAAAAGAGAACGAACTCATTATCTCATCCTAGAGTTGCACATGGTATTGTGCCCTGGGTCAAAGCCGGCTACGAGATGCTCCTCTCACAGTCAAAAGAAGGCTTGATGGAAAGAACCTTGAAAAGCAGTCTGGAGATGACAACACTACCAACTTTCTTTCCCATTTACTGGCCATAAGACACTGGTCAAAACAGTACTCCAAGCTTTAGTTTTCTCATCTGTGAAATAGGGGCAGAGGGACAAATTCTCTCAGGAGCTCCTTTTTCTAACATCTAAGATTCTGGGATTCTAAGTCACACTCCAAGAAAAGGGAGCCTGTTTTAACCACCTGACTTAGATGTAAAAGTTTTTTCTCCTTTAAGCCTGTAACAAAAAGTCAAGTCAACCACTTTTCAATTTGAAATTTTGATAAAAGTTATAGATTAGTATTAACTGACTTCAGTGAATTAAAATGATCTGTAAATAAATTAATTTGTATGTCTAAAATGTATTCACAGGACTTCCGGTCAAGATGGCGGCGTAGGTAAACGCGGTATCGCGTCCTCCCACAACCACATCAAAGTTACAACTAAACTACAGAACAACCATCATTCAAAACTGCCTGAAATCAAGCTGAATGGAAGTCCTACAACTACAAAATTAAAGCAGCAGCTACATCCAGACTGGTAGGAGGGGCGGCGGCGCGAGGGGCGGCGGCAGCAGCAGAGGGCGCGATGGGCTGGTCCCACACCCAAGTGTGGCGGATAAAAATCAGGAGGATACCTAGACTAAGGGGTCCCCGTCCCACACCAGGTGCCCCGCTCAGGGTTCTAGTGTCAGGAAGAGAAGTCCCCATCACTTCTGGCTGGAAAAACCAGCGGGAACTGAGGCTAAGGGAGGCTAAGGCGGCTGGAGCCCCAGGCAGCTCCTTAAAGGGCTCGTGCACGGACTTATCGGACTCTCTCCCTCTAAGCTTGGCAGGGAGGCAGCTCGAGGGGTGCCAGAGACATACAGGGAAGAACTGAGCTGTTTGGCACGGGAGCAAGGGCTGGAGAGGGGGCTTTCTCTGGGACAAATGTGCTGTCAGAGGCCTTTGTTCCTTTGGTGAGCCCTTCCCGGGGACGGCAGACAGCCACCATATCTGGGACTCCAGCAACCTGGCTCACACTGGTAGCCCTGCCCTGCTGATTCCCTGAGGCCCCGCCCCACCCCACCCAACTTTCAAGCCCACCCAAGCTGTTGCCACTTGCTTAACCATAGGATTGGCCTGTTTTGGATCCTGCTCTAGGTTTTTCCTAAATTCTTTCAAACGAGCAGCATCTGGTCTCAGCGAGCCCCATACCTCTCATTAAGTAATACACTGAAACAAACACAGGGAGGCAGCCAAAATGAGGAGACAAAGAAACAGGTCCCAAATGAAAGAACAGAACAAAACCCCAAGAAAAGAACTAAGCGAAATGGAGATAAGCAACCTAACAGATACTGAGTTCAAAATACTGCTTAGGCCCTGGCCAGTTTGGCTCAGCGGTTAGAGCGTCGGCCTGCGGTCCGGAGAGACCCGGGTTCGGTT
The DNA here is from genome assembly GCF_014108415.1 of Molossus molossus. NCBI lineage: Eukaryota > Metazoa > Chordata > Mammalia > Chiroptera > Molossidae > Molossus > Molossus molossus. The sequence continues at coordinate 33,893,794 of NW_023425358.1, read as the reverse complement.
CCCGCTAAGGGCACGTACTTCGGTTGCAGTTTGTCCCCGGCCCTGGTTGGTCGTGCGGGTGGCAGCCACTCGATGTGTCCCTTCACATCGATGTTTCTCTCTCTCCCTCCCTCCCACTCTATCTGTACAAAAAGCAAAACAAAATACTGCTTAGAAGGATGCTCAATGAACTTAGTGAGAACCTCAGTGAACTTAGGGAGGGCCTCAAGAGCATAAAAAAGAACCAGTTAGAAATCATGGATACACAGTTAGAATTGAAGGAGGCATTAACTGAAATAAGGAATAATTTACACAGCTTCAATAATAGAGTATGTAAATCCAAGGAGCAAACCATCGATTTGGAATATAAGGAAGCAAAAAATGCCCAATCAGAACAGCAAAAAGAAAAAAGAATCCAAAAAAATGAGGATAGTGTAAGGAGCCTCTGGGACAACTTCAAGCGTGCCAACATTCGCATCTTGGGGGTGCCAGAAGGAGAAGAGAGAGAACAAGAAATTGAAAACCTGTTTGAAACAATAATGGCAGAAAACTTTCCTAACTTGGTGAAGGAAACAGACATACAAGTCCAGGAAGCACAGAGAGTCCCAAACGAGATGAACCCCAAGAGGCACACACCAAGACATATCATCATCAAAATGCAAAAGGTTCAAGACAAAGAGAGAATCTTAAAAGCAGCAAGAGAAAGGCAGCTAGTTACCTACAAGGGTGTTCCCATAAGACTGTCAGCTGATTTCTCAAAAGAAACTTTGCAGGCCAGAAGGGAGCGGCAAGAAATATTCAGAGTGATGAAAACCAAGAACCTACAACCAAAATTACTTATCCTGCAAAGCTGTCATTTAGAATTGATGGACATATAAAAACTTTCCCAGACAAGAAAAAGTTAAAGGAGTTCATCACTACCAAACCGTTATTATATGAAATGATGAAGGGTCTTTTTGAAGAAAAAGATAAAATGTATGAACAAACAAAATGGCAATGAATACATATCTATCAACAATGGAATCTACAAACAAAATGAACAGGTAGAACAGAAACATTCTCATAAATACAGAGAACATTTTGTTGATTGCCAGTTGGTTTGTTTGTTTTTTATCCTCACCCGAGGATATTTTTCCATTTTTTGTACAGATAGAGTGGGAGGGAGAGAGAGAGAGAGAAACATCGACGTGAAGGGACACATCGAGTGGCTGCCACCCGCACGACCAACCAGGGCCGGGGACAAACTGCAACCGAAGTACGTGCCCTTAGCGGGAACCGAACCCAGGTCTCTCCGGACCGCAGGCCGACGCTCTAACCGCTGAGCCAAACTGGCCAGGGCATGTTGATTGCCAGTTGGGAGGGGGTTTGGGGGAATGGGTGAAAAAGGTGAAGGGATTAAGAAGCACAAATTCATTGCTAGACTGACAAACCTCAAAGGGAAAGGGGTTGGGGGGGTGGGAAGAAATAAACCAAAGAACTTATATGCATAACCAATGGACACAGACAATAGTGTGGGGAAAAGGTGGGCGGTAGTGGGGAGGAGGGGGTCAATGGGGGAAAAATGTGGAATATCTGTAATACATTTTACATCCAACAATAAAGATTTGGAAAAAAATAAAAAATAAAATAAAATAAAATGTATTCACAAAACACACTAATGTGGCCCTAGCCAGTTTGCTCAGTGGTTAGAGCATTGGCCCATGGTCCAGAGAGATCCGGGTTTGGTTCCCGCTAAGGGCAAGTACCTTGGTTGCAGTTTGTCCCCGGCCCTGGTTGGGTTGTGCAGGTGGCAGCCACTCGATGCGTCCCTTTCACGTCGATGTTTCTCTCTCTCTGTCTCTTCCTCTCTCTCCCTCCCGCTCTAGCTGATCAAAAAATAGAAAAATGTCCTCGGGTGGGGTTAAAAAAAAAAAAAACTAATGTGTTACCCAAAGACCACTAATTAACTGTTCAGTGAATTCAGAGTACAAGAACAAGAAAAACAATGGTAAGATCAAAGTTGCCACTAAGGAACCGAGATAAGTGGATTTTTTCAAGCAACATACACATAAGACATCGCTGTTTAGACTTTCTCATTTCATAGAAACATGTTGATGACCGTGTTAACAATTAGTGGTCAACCAAGAGGCCATGAACAGTTTTCTAGCTCTTATCCAAATAGCTCAAATCTATTTTCTTATTCAAACATTGATGTGAAAACAAAAGCACTTTTTGTTTGCTTCATTCAGCACAGCTAACCTGTTGCATCTACCTCAAACGACAGCACAAACTAATCCTGTTGAGTCAAAAAATTTGCTGGATGATCAAAATGTACAATCCTAGTAGTATAAAAAGAAAGAAATTCCCTTTTCTTTTCAAAATAATCTGTTAATGAGTGAAAGAAGAATCCGTGCAAAAATGTGTTGGAATTGGCTTGAGTCAAAATAGTACTGGATCCTTCAACAGAAAGCACTCTTTGTAGTAAGTCACTTTTGTAGTCTGGCAAAGTTTTTGCAGTGATTTTGTAGTCCTTAGGATTCATACCAACAATTCAATTCCAGAACTGTTCACCAGAAAAAAACTTATTCACCTCAAAAACAACTGTTTAAGAACCTAGTAAATTTTAAATTGTCAAATGTGACAGACTCAAGATCAACAATAAACTGTCTGATGAGAGCGATTTCATATTAATTAGAAAAGGATAAATTAGCATAACCTTCTGGCGGGACCTTTGCTGATATTTATATCAGAGGCCTTGCAAATGTTCATTGCCTTTGCCTTTCAGGAAGTCCTCTTCAAGGAATTTATCCTAAGGAAGTATTCCAATGCAGACATATTTACTCTAGTGTTATTTGTAACAGGAAATTAGAAATAATTTAAGTAACTAAATCTAGAGGTCTGGTCAGATAACTATGAACTATACTGCAGTGAAGTATGATACAGTTATGCTTATCAGTATGGAAATATACTCAATTTACATTACATAAAATAACATCATAGAGCAAAATACATATTAACTTAACTTCATTTAATAATGTGTATAACATACAACTGTATATACACAAAGGCTGAGAAAACCATACCGACTATAGCTGAGTTGTAAGTTACTGGTGTTTTATACTGTATTTTTCTGAATATGCTTTTTTTTTTTAATCCTCACCTAAGGACATTTTTCCATTTTTGCTCCGACAGAGTGGGAGGGAGAGAGAGGAAGAGAGAAACATCAACGTGAAAGGAACACATCAAGTGGCTGCCTCCTGCACAACCCCAACCAGGGCCGGGGACAAACTGCAACCGAGGTACATGCCCTTAGCAGGAACCGAACCCGGGTCTCTCTGGACTGCAGGCCGACGCTCTAACCACTGAACCAAACCGGCCAGGGCTGAATGTGTTATATTTTTATATGCAAAAAACAAAACCATTTATTTAAAAGCACTAGACATGCAAGCAGGAAACTTAGGTTCAGGTCCCAGTTATACTAGCTGTACTGACCTGATTGATGAGTCAACTTTATAGATGAGGAAAAACACACAGATTAAGTAAAGATAAGAGCAGTTATTTCATAGTTAAAAGATTAAATAAGGTAAAACATATAAAAACTCCTAAAATCTAAAGCACTGGTAAGATGAACCATATTTTGCATCAGATACTGAAAAAATGCTTAGGGGAAATAGAGGAAAGTATTTTTACTCTTTAAAGAAAAGCTTCTGTTACCCCCTACCCTTACCCCAATCCACCCAAAATCCTGTTTGGGATCTTATTCCAAAGCTTTTACAATCTTTTCTTTCTTTTAATTTTTTTTCTTTATTGACATATTAGAGACAGAGGAAGGGAAAGGGAGAAAGACATGGAAACATCGATGAGAGAGAACATCAACTGGCCGCCTCCTGCATGCCCCCACTGGGGATCAGGCCCACAACCTGGGCATGTGCTCTGACCAGGAATCTCTTAGGGCATGGGTTGACGCTCAACCACTAAGCAACACTGGCCGGGCTAGCATCTTTTCTTTTTTTAAATTTTAAATTGGAAGAGCTGTGCCTCTTGCCAACTCAAGTTTAAATGAGTGTGTGTTAAGAGTCCCATGCCCTCTGCAGTGGTCGGTTTTTATAAAAAGTCTTCATTATGATGCAATTCTGTGACTTCTGAGAATTATTTAATAGGAAAAAATAATTTTGGATCTCGGGGAGATAGAAACTATCAGATTTTTAACATATTCAACAACTCCCAAACATGACAGAGCACTAAATTTTATTTATTTATTTATTTATTTATTTTTTTATCCTCACCTGAGGACATTTTTGCATATATCTTCAGATAAAGCAGGAGGGAGAGAGGGTGGAAGAGAGAGAGAGAAACATCAATGTGAGAGAGACACACATTGAGTGGTTGCCTCCCACAGGACCTCAACCGGGACCAGGGACAAACTGCAACTGAGGTACATGCCCTTAGCAAAAACCGAACCCGGGCCTCTGTGGTCTGCGGGCTGACGCTCTAACCACTGAGCAAAACTGGCCAAGGCAAATTTTATTTTTAAATTATTTTTTTAATCCTTACCCAAGGTTTTTTTTTACTGATTTTTTTAGGTAAAGTGGGAGGGGGCAAGGAGAAGGTGAGAAGAGAAGGAGGGGGGAGGAGAGAGAGAGAGAGAGAGAAGGATGTGAGAGAGACACATCAATTGGTTGTCTCCTGCATGCCCTTGACCAGGAATCGAACCCTCTGCTCTTTGGTCTGTGGGCCGACGCTCTAGCCACTAAGTTAAAGGACCAGGGCCAGAGCACTAAATTTTATTACTAACTACATAAAAAAGAATCCAGGGCACCAATTTTTTTTTTTTTTTTTTAGAGCGAGTGGAAGGGAGGGAAGAAGGGAAGGGAAGGGGGCAAAGGGGGAGAGAAAAAGAAAGAGAGGGAAGTGGGGGAGAGAGAGACACACACACACACCCCCCACACACACAGAGAAACATCCACTGGTTGCCTCCTATACACACCCTGACTGAGGCTGGAGATCAAACCTGCAACCCAGGTATGTGCCCTTGAACTGGAGACCTTTCAGTTCGTTGGCCAACGCTTTAATCACTGAGCCACACCAGGCAGGGTGTGGGCACCAATTCTTAAAATGAGACCAAACGTTAACACTAACTTTGAAAGGGAAAATCACAAGGCATACTGTTTTTCAACTGACTAGAATTTCTGATTTAAAATGTCAAATTTATTTGAAAAGAAAATATTCTTGCCCTGGCCAGTTTGACTCAGTGGTTAGAGCATTGGCCTGAGGACCAAAGAGTCTCGAGTTCGATTCCGGTTAAGGCATGTACTTTGGTTGCAGTTGGGTCCCTGGCCCTGGTCAGGGTCTTACGCGAGGCAACCAGTCGATGCCTCTATCTCGCATCGATGTTTCTCTCTCTTTCCCCCTCACTCCCTCCCTGTCTGTCTGAACATAGTGGAAAAATATCGAGTGAGGATTAATTAAAAAAAAATTCTTAACTTATTTTTTCCAAAGCATTTTCCTGAAAATTCTGAACCTAAAGCCCCAAGTGAGGCCTCTAAAAAAGCACAGGGACCTAGGTAGAATGAATCTGACATTTAGCTTGAATTTGACATAAGCGTTTATTGAAAGGACACAGTTGTAGGTCAAATACTCTGATCTGGTATAGTGCCTCTTGAGTCACACAGGAGTACAAACTCCATTTGGATACTGTTGCAACCATTCAGGATATGTACTGCCCAGTTTCGAAAAGCAGTGCTAAAGTTCAAGGAACAGTCTCCTCCCACCCAGGTCCCCTCCCCTCCACCAAAACCATGGTCCCATCACAACAGCTAACATCTGCTTCCTACCTTCTGCTACAATTTACAACCCTTTCACAAAAATGTATTTTCTGAAAAGTATAAAAAGTCATGCTTTTAAAATTTAACTTGCTCTAGCCCTGGCCTGTTTGACTCAGAGGTTAGAGAGTCGGCCTGCGGTCCAGAGAGATCAGGGTTCGGTTCCCACTAAGGGCACATACTTCAGTTGCAGTTTGTCCCCAGCCCTGGTTGGGTCGTGCAGGTGGTAACCACTCGATGTGTCCCTTTCACATCGATGTTTCTCTCTCTCTCCCCCTCCCAATCAATCTGAACTAAAAATGGAAAAATGTCCTTGGGTGAGGATAAAAAAAAATTTAACTTGCTCTAGCCCTGGCTGGTTTGACTCAGCAGTTAGAGAGCTGGCCTATGGACCAAAGAGTCTCGGGTTCGAATGGGTCAAGGGCACATACCTAGGTTATGGTTCAGTCCCCGACCCTGGTTGGGGTACAGAGGGAGGCAACCAAGCAATGTGCCTCTCTCTCTTTTTTTTTTTTATCCTCACCCGAGGACATTTTTTTCCATTTTTTGTTCAGACAGAGTGGGAGGGAGAGAGAGGAAGAGAGAGAGAGAGAAAGAAACATCGAAGTGAAATGGACACATCGAGTGGCTGCCACCCGCACGACCAACCAGGGCCGGGGACAAACTGCAACCGAGGTACATGCCCTTAGCGGGAACCGAACCCGGGTGTCTCCGGACCTCAGGCCAATGCTCTAACCACTGAGCCAAACCGGCCAGGGCCAATGTGCCTCTCTTACATCGATGTTTCTCTCTCTCCCTCCCTCCTTCCCACTCTACCTGAAAAAAATCAATGGAAAAATATCCTTGAGGATTTTAAAAAAGAAAAAATAGTTAACTTGCTCTACAATAAAGATTCGTCTAGAGTTCAAGGATATTAACAAATGATATTAACAAATTTAGGAAAATTTAAAACTAAATTAGGGAAGCTCCAGATTCAAGATTGTGAAAAAAAAAACCAAAATAATATTGAATGCAAAATGTAATTGAAAAAAAGAAAAAAACTTGCAAAGAGAATAAATCTCATTCACAGCATAGTATCTTTATTTTATCCTCACCCGAGGACATTTTTTGATATTTTGTTCAGATAGAGTGAGAGGGAGAGAGAGAGAGAGAAACATCGATGTGAAAGTGACACATCGAGTGGTTGCCACCCACACGACCCAACCAGGGCTGGGGACAAACTGCAACCAAGGCACGTGCCCCCAGCGGGAACCGAACCCGGGTCTCTCCGGACCGCAGGCTGACGCTCTAACCGCCGAGCCAAACCGGCCAGGGCACAGCATAGTATCTTTAAAAAAATTTTTTTTAAAAGGGACCCTGGCCCTGGCCAGTTTGGCTCAGCGGTTAGAGCGTTGGCCTGCGGTCCGGTTCCCGCTAAGGGCACGTACTTTGGTTGCAGTTTGTCCCTGGCCCTGGTTGGTTGTGCGGGTGGCAGCCACTCGATGTGGCCCTTCACGTCAATGTTTCTCACTCTCTCTCCCTTCCTCTCTCTCCCTCCCATTCTATCTGTACAAAAAATGGAAAAATATCCTCGGGTGAGGATAAAAAAAATAATAAAATAAATAAAATAAAAGGGACCCTGGCCAGATGGCTCAGTTGGTTGGAGTGTCAGCTTCTGCACCAAACCTAAAGGTTTCGAGTTCGATCCCTGGTTGGATCAATGTTTCTCTCTCTCTCCCTTCCTCCTTCTCTCTCTAAAAATCAATTAAAACATATCCTTGGATGAGGATAAAAAATTTTTTAAAAAAATTGTGAACAAAGGAAAAGTAGCTCTGACAGTATAACAAATGAGGAAATGACTTTAAAAATAATGTGCCTTATAAGTACCTATGAAAAGTACAATATATCTATATGGCAAAATGAAAAAAAAAAATCAGGGAGCAGTTTTAAAAATAACAGCAAAATTCCCCTACCTATCAACCCTGTAACCTTATTTATTAGAGAATGACAGAACAATCAGAACAGTCAGTCGGCAACTAGTCAGGTTTTGTGTTTTTTTTTTCAGTCAGTGGCTTCTTAAAGCCTGCTGTTTCTATGAATCCTAGAAGGCTCTTACTAAACCTATAACTCTCACACCTCCTTAACATTCCACAGTTTTCTCATTAAAGCACACAGATTATTATGAAATCAGGTATATTTAAAGTACTGCTGATCTTAGAACTTACACATCTGATTGTTGCCATTTATAAAATATTTCCCTTGTAGAAAATAATTACATCAGAACTATATAAAAATGTATTAAACATTATATTCCTCAAATAGTTACAGAATTACAATATGGCTGAATGATTCCATTTGTAGGTATATAACCAAGAGCATGGAAAATATATATTCACACAAAAGCCCATACATAAATGTGTCATAGCAGCACTATTCCTAACAGCCAAAAAGTGAAAACTATTAAATATTCATTAACAGATGAATGAACAAAATATGGTATATCCATAGAGTGGAATATTATTTAGCCATAAAAAGGAATGAAGTGCCCTGGCTGGTTTGGCTCAGCGATTAGAGCGTTGACCTGCGGTCTGGAAAGACCCGGGTTCAGTTCCCGCTAAGGGCACTTACCTCAGTTGCAGTTTGTCCCCGGCCCTGGTTGGGTCGTGTGGGTGGCAACCACTCAATGTGTCCCTTTCATGTCGATGTTTCTCTCTCTCTCCCTCCCACTCTATCTGAACAAAATATCAAAAAAAGGGCCTTGGGTGAGGATTAAAAAAAAAGGAATAAAGTACTGATACATACAATGTGGGTGGACATTAAAAATATACTAAGTGAAAAAAGCCAGACACAAATGATCACATATTATATGATTCCATTTATATGAAATGTCCAAAATAGGCAAGTCTATATAGAGTCAGAATCTACTTTCTACTGCCAGGGGTTGAGGGAGGAGAGACTAGGGAGTTACTCCTAATGGGTAGGGAGTTTCTTTTGGAGTGTGTTTTGAAATAAGTTAATGGTGGTGGTTGCACAACCTTATGAATATATTAAATGCCACTAAATTTTTTACTTTGAAAGGGGAGTGATATGGCAGGTGAATTATGTATCTCAATTTTAAAAAATTCAATCAGGATTATGTCTGAAATTAGGCTGAAATTTGACTTTCAAAAAATTATGACTATATAATAATAAGACTGGTTTCCTGACATGGCTTGAAATCTAGTGGAGGGAAATTCCAAAGAGGACTTCTTAAAAGGCTGAAATTAGTGCCAATACACACTATCCCAAGGTGACAACTTTGTTAAAAGGACAACTCACTTTCAGATATAGAGGTTCTACCAAATACACTAAAATTATCATGACTGGCCCGGCTGGCATGGTTCAGTAGATTGAGCATCATTCCATGAACTGAGAGGTTGAGAGGTCCCGGTTCGATTCCCGGTCAGGGCACATGCGCAGGTTGTGGGCTCGATTACCAAAGGGGGGGAGGGGGTATTCGTTCAGGAGGCAGCCGATCAATGTTCCTCTGTCATATTGATGTTTCTATCTCCCTCTCCCTTCCTCTCTCTGAAAAAATTTAAAAAACACATTTTTTAAAAAGTTATAAAATTATCATGACTGTTGGAAAGCATCAAATTCTACCTCATCTATTCACTTCCTAAATAAAATCTTGATCTTGACATTGTTCATGTAATCCTTATACCTTACAACAACTACTTTTAAGATTGGCATTACTAACAAAAGCAATTGGCCACAACCCTGGCCACAATCAAAATCAGATCCAAAGGCTAGAATATGAAATTGTTTTAATTTTCTTTAAGGCTTCAAGTTAAATCAAGCCTAAATAAACATCTCAACTTTATAAGAATTACTTTACAACTCAATATTCAGAGGTCAGAATTTACATAGCATAGACCATGCTGCCATTCTTTAAAGAAGTAGTTTCAGTAAACTGTGGTTTAGTATGCAGGAGTTTTTGTTGCAATTTAAGTTATAAGTCACAGAATGAATAAAAAAGTTGTAAACACACACACACACACACTTAAGCAGAAAAAACATTAGAAGGACAAACCGTAGCAGAATTCAGACTGGTTTTGAATTCACCTGTCTTGTCAAGAAAACTTAACTAACCAGTGTTGTAACAGAAAGGACTGGAACTGGGAGTCTTAGTGCTAGCCCTAGCTCTGCTATAGGAGTAAACTCATTTGATCCTCTGTAGGCCTCTGTTTTCTCATCAGTAAAATGAAAGAACTGGACTCCAAGGTTACTAAGTCTTACAACTCCCAACAGGCTTTGATTCTATTGTTAAGTAGCTTAGGGTTATGGGAGGTCCAGCAATTACACACCTGGTAGCTCTGATATTTTTGTGGATCCATACCATATAGAGTAAGAGAACTACAGGAAAGAAGAACAAAGAAAAGTGCACATAGCTCCTGCTGGTTCTGGTTTACTCCTGTTGGACCTAATATAGAGAAAGTACCTTGGCCAATTTTCCAGAGGATAGGAATGGTTCCTATGTCTCACCACACCCATCATAGTTGGTTTTTCCTAAAAGAAATCCAGTGGGACTCTACAAAAATGCTGTAAAGTACCAAATAGTTTTAGTCACTGCATGACTAATAGGACAGATCAATTCTAAATTAAAGAAATGAAACAGCTTTTTCTTTCTAATACAGAAAGAAATAAACAGCTTTCATTCCACAGTCCACATTCATTCCAAGTAGCCCTAGATGACCAGTGAGTGCCACAGATACTTAGCAATAAACAGTGTCAATCCAAACAAAATGAATTGTCTATAGAACTAGAAGGTTCAAAACACTGAGGTTCAACATAACATTATCATTCAACACAATCTTTTGATACAATTCAGTTTAAAACTCCAACTTCCAGAGTAAAAAGCACTATTTTAAAAATGTTTTTATTGACTTTTTAGAGAAAGTGGGAGAAAGAGATAGAAACATCAATGTGAGAGAGATACATCAACTGGTTGTCTCTTGCACGCCTTACTGGGGATCAAGCACATAAGCCGAGCAGGCACTCAGTGAATGGAACCAGGACCTCTCAGTCCATGGGACAACGCTCAATCCACTAAGCCACAGCAGCTGGGCGTAAAAAACAGTATTGAAGACTCACTGAGACGCATCACCTCTTTCACAGCAAGAAATAATCAGACCTGTGATGACAGAAGTCACCATCATACCTGCTGATTTGTGGAAATCAAAGGTCAAGTAAATGAGGCCAACAAAAGTTGTTTCGGGTGGCTTCCAAGATGGCTTTCCAGAGGAGCTCCTCCAAAACAAGACAGTCCCAGAGAACCTGTCTTCCCCTAATTTGCACATAACACACACACACACACACACACACACACACACTTTTAAAATGGCTCTTTGTCAAATATGGCTAAAGAAGCCTGACAGCATTCCTTTCAGGAGGAGTGAAGAGCTGTGGTTTTAATCTGATACCCAGGCATGGACCTCTGGATAGCACATGGATGGACTGCATAGAGTCAGCAAAGTCCCTGAATGAGCCCTTGGGCACTCAAAACTTCTGAGAGGCTATAAACCTGGAAAAATTATGAACTACTGGTTTAAAAGCCAGATATAAAACAGAAGAAATCTACTGGAGGTGCCCATATATATATGACAGGAAGTAATGACTGTTATTTGTGGTACAAAATAACAAAGGTTGCCTTCATTTCAAAACAAAATAAAACAAAACAAAATATGATCTGATGGTCAGAAGTCCTTGAAGGTCAGATAGTCCACTCCCTTCATCCTCTAGTTTAGATGAGGAAAATGAGCCCAAAGACTCTTGCCCAAAACCACAGATCACAGGGCTGGTAAGTTGCTAAGCTGAGCACCAAACTAGGCCAGGTCTCTGCCAGGATAGCATGTTTACACTTTTATTCACAATGGGTTTGACCAAAATTTCACAAATCTTTCATAAAAGCCAGCACATAAAGGGGGAACTTAATGGCTCATTGTCCCCTATCCTGTTGCACTATGACTGCAATTTGAAAAAGTAGCACAGGTCACAAGTTTATTGAGTGAAGTGCTTCTAAATGTAATGGAAAAAAGACAGCACTGACAGCCCTTTAAAAAAGATACCGAGTCAGGGTCAAACTGACTTCAGATTTGTAGGATTTCAATCTGCAAGCTCCTCGGTCTTCTAGTAAGTCTGTGTCTTTCTCTTTTAAAGTTAACATCTAGAGTGTTGCTTAAACATTAAATGACTTTTTCAGCCCAGGTAATGGGGTCACTCATAAATCAAATTGAGAGCAACGTTTCCAGTTCCATGTTCACAAACATTACATGTAGTAGAAGCAAAGATAATAGGCAGTTATTCTGAGATCAAATTAAAAAGTAATTATTGCCATAAAAAGTTACAGGACCATTTGTTCCAATGCCAAACTCTGCTTCGGCATATGAAATTTAAAGTCATTACCGGCTCAATCTCACCTGAGAAGTGAAACCAAAGTGACATGTGAATCCAAGTTCAATGACAGCATGTCCTTCAATTTCAAAGTGCCTTTTTAAAGGATATTTAATGACATACAATTTCTACAGGCACATACATTGTCTCTAAAGACTTACACTATGGTAAAGTTCGAGAACTATAATTAGCCCTTTCTGCAAGCTCTCATTCTAGTCTCCTACCCCCGAAGATGTAACTGGAACAGGCTTTGGGAAGCACCTGTGGCCTGAAAAGCTTTAACCAATTTCCAAGGCGTTCTTGGCTTTCAGTCTAGAAGAGGGTTTGACCATTCTATTTTAGGTCAAGGAGACTCTTCTCCGCCCTGGGTGACCTCAAGTGGGCAGGATCAGTTTGGGATAATGCACCGCGAGTGGTTTTCCCCAGGCCAGGGGCCACTGCGAGACTCGGGAGGGCTCGGTGCAGGGATGGAGGTCTGGGCACAATCAAGGCGGCGAACAATGCGGCTGGGTTGTCTGGGGCTCAGCCTGCACGCTCGGAACCCCGCAGGCCCGGTCGCGCTGTCGGGAGCACGCGGAGCAGCAGGGATCCCGGGCCGCGCGGAGGGAGGGAGGGGGGGAGGGCACGAGAGCGAGGTCAGGAGCCTGAAGGTGTCGCCGGGGGGGAGGGGACGAGGTCGTCCCGGGCTGGCGCAGCCCAGTGACTAAGAGTGAGGCTCTGAACTCGCACAAACTGGTCACATTCTCAGGCTGTGTGACCTTGAGCACGTGGCTTGCCCGCTCTGCGCCTCAGTTTCCTCATCTCGAAAGTGGGGGTTGGTCAAGCGGAAAACGCACCTCTGAGCACTTGGCACGGCGCCTGGCACATAGTAAGCGCTCCCTACACGTGAGCTGCTGCGGGCTTGCGGGCTCCGCTCGCTGCCCCGAGCAAAGGGGGAAGTCCCGAGCCGGGGAGTCCCCGGAAGGCGGATCCCGGCCGGGGTGGGAGCCCCGGGCCGACGACTCACCAAGTACGTCCGCTGAACGGTGCCGGGCCACGAAGCACGCGTCGTCCCCGTAGCACGCACCCTTCTTCAGGAGGCCCTTACGGAAGTCCTTGCCAAAGCCGCAGCCGGCCGTCACCAGCCCGTAGTCGCCGCCGCCGCCGCCGCCACCGGCCCTGGGGTCGGTCTGCGAGAGGCCGCCGAGCACGGCGCGGGCCACCAGCCGCCCGTACGAGAGGACCGAGAACATCGCCGCCGCCGCCCCCCCGAGGAGGCGGGGGGCCCGGGGAGCTGGAGGACGCGGAGGCCCGGAGCCGGCTCTCTCCTCAGCCGCAGCCGCACCGCCTCCTGGGCGCTCCTCAGGGCGGCGCGCAGTCGCTGTCGCCGCCCGTGCCCGACGCGCGGGGCCTCGCACACGCTCCGCCGCGCGCACCGGAGCCAGAGCGAGGTCAAAGCCGGCGGCACCTCCGCCGCAGCCCGACTGGGGTCCCGGCTGCAGACGCTGCTGCCGCCGCCATCTTCCGCTCCACTAGCGTGTTCCGGGCCGCTCCGGGAGCACCGCCCCCTCCGTGCCCCCCGCCCTAGCCCCGCCCAGTATTCGCGGTTTCTGTATAAGCCCCGCCCCCTTGGCACTTGGCCCTCTGCAGTCACCGAGGTCGAGTGTGCGCAGAGGGTGTGGCGCAATGTCTCCTGGGCGTTGTAGTCGCTTTTTACTTGGTTGCCCAGCATCCAAGACTTCGAGGATTCCCCTTGGACGCAGACACCTAAGTTATTGAGATTTAAGGTAGACTGAAAGCTTTCTCCCGATTTAACCATATATTTTAAAGGTTATTGTTTTAAATAACGCCACCATATTTTTAAAAGAAAAGCCTGAAAGAACCTAGGATCAGGTCATGAATATTATTCTGTAGTACATATATTAAGAAACTGAAGTATACAAATCAAGTGACGCCTTCAGAATTTATATACTGGGAAGGTTTAGAGGCGGCGATCTAGAAAGAACTGTTTTGCGTAGTATTTAGGACAATTCGAGAAAATGTTGTATGTCCCTATTAGAATGGGGGGAGGGTGAATTTCGGGGTGGGGGGCTGGTAGTAATAGAGAGACAGGCACGACCGCTGCAGATACGTTCATACAGAAATGTTTCAGACTTTGTAGATGGTTTTGTTAAATTGAGAATTAAAAATTCCAGGCTCTAAATTTCTTTGCCCCAAATCTTAATTGTCTTGAGGACCTACCTGCAGGTCTCCCAACCTCTGGCTTGGGTGCCGGAGAGGTCACGCAGTGCCAAAGACTTGCAAAGACTTTTCTTCTCTCCTTCCACATCACCTCTTGTCAGAGGGACAGCCTTTGGCAAGAAAGACAGCTCCTCTACGTTTTCCTTTTTAAGCACTCAGCCCACCTCTAACAAAGACAACACAGTAGCCTCTTCCAGATTTTTACTATTATTTAAAGCAACTTTCTCCTGAAATTGTTTAGGTTGAATAATAACTAAATTTAATGAGGAATTTGCAATCTAATGAGATTAGTTCACCAAATGTGTGTAACATGTTTGTTTGTATGTGTGTATGAATGTATATTTAGATTACATACCATGCCTGGTGGTGCTATACATAATCTAGCATTTTTGTACCTCTCCACCCCATTTGGCCATGTCCCCCTCACTAAAGGCTCTAGTCATGCTCACAGCTACAATGGGGATTCTACCCGCTGGAATGCAGTTCCATTATCTGGACACTTGGGGAATGAAAGACTGAATAAATATGTGAAAACCTTAATGAAATGAAGAATTCCAAAGATTAAAAAAAAAGAAAAAGAATGAATGAATATTTCACTAGATTGTAAGCTCCCCAAGAAAAAGGATCATTTGCCATTGTATTATTAGAATCTAATACAATCCCTGGCATGCAGTAGGGGAATCCGTAAATGTTTGTTGAATAAAAGAAGGAATAATGGAATCGGAACCATAAATAATATTTTAAAAGAATGGTTTTTGAATATAGGAATGATTGAATGAATGGGGTTCACAAATAAAACTAAGATTTGAGGCAAGTGATCCAATTTAGAATAATTTTTAGTTATACTGAAACATAAATGTATATCACCCAGAAACATTGGTCCTCTTCCAGTTTACTTTTGACAGAAATGTACTTACTCCTGGATTTCCCATCTCATTCTTTAAAAGATTCTGTTTTTATTCCTTCCTTAATACATCTAAAGTCCTGCCAACCATCCACTCAAAGCACATTATTCTGTTATCCTAATTACTGTCATCATTAAACACTTGCAGTTTACAATGTGCCAAGTACTCTATATGTTTCTGTCCCTAAAGGTTTTCATAAAAATTGGATGGAATAAATCATTTCACACAGTGAGGGGCATTTTGTCAAATATGTAGACCAAAAAAAGTTCATTTACTGAATAGAAGACATAATGATCCCAAGCATACAATTGCACCTTGGTGGTTTTTATGGCCCACAAGAATAGGAGAGCACCCAGAAAAGGGGTGGGGTAGAGCCTTTTGTATCCTCCACTTGGCATTTATGTCTATGCCAGCTGTGGCTAAAGGTTGTCCTTTCAAGTACACACACCACTTATAAAATCCCAGCTGGGCTGTCAGGTAATTCTACCCCAAGGACAAACTTTTTAAAATAGCATGTCAACCCCTATTCCTTGCCTCATCAAACTCCTTCAGACTGCTCCTGCCTTTCATTTTCAGGGCATATATTATTAATTTATGTGTCACTCACAAGGACTAGTTGGATGAGATGAGCAGGAACATAAGACGTGACTCTGAAGCTGGTAACCTCAGCTCTGATGGGGCTGCTATTTTCACAGTTAAGTGATATGGGTGCCTTGAATTTCTTGCAAATGAGTTTCCTGCAAATGAGTTGCTCACTGAAGCACAATGTGAACAGAATCCTTTCTCAAAGCTTCTCTGCACTTTTTGGAAAGGAGAGGAGACAGGGCCTCAGGTTCCCTTGAATCATTTATTCCAAAGCCAGCTTTGAAAAGTTCCACCAGGGTAGGGAAGCCAGTAGAGGGTACTTTGAAAAAATACCTTTTTCCTGCCCTCTCCTGGGAACACAATTCACTTTCCACCTTTTGCTAGACTGAAAAAGCCCCGAGGTTTCTTCTTTAACAGAGTTACATTCTTAACACTTCAAGGATTCCTGGGAGGTCAGTTGTCACTCTCAGTGGTGAACATACCATCTGTGTTCCCAGGGCACCTCTATGGCATTAGGAAAGAGCTTTGTACTGGAGTTACCCTCAGCTCCTAAAAAAAGAAGAAGGAAAAAAAAAAAAAAAGGCATGAATTCCCTAGTGAAGATTTTCTGCCAGACTGGTACACCGATCTCTTCTGATTTCTATTTGCTAACCTATTCAAAAGGAGCAGGAATTAGTTTATGGCAAGGTTTCTCAACCTTGGCACTACGGACATTTTGGGCCAGATTATTCTTTGTTGTGGGGTTGTCCTGTGATTCCAAAGGGGTTTAGCAGCATCCCTAGCCTCTATCCACTGGATATGGGTAGCACCCCTCACCTCCTAGTTGGGACAACCAATAATGTCTCAGATATTGCCAAAAGTCCCTAGGGAACAAAATCACCCTTATTTAGAACCACTAGGTTGTACCAGTGCCGTGCACATAAATAAATACTTGGTGGAGCACTTGTTATGTCCCAGGCTTTTGGCTAAGGACAAAAAAAGCAGTTGGTGCTTTCATGGCCATCACAGTGTAGTAGGAAGTTTAAAATTAGGTAAATATATATAAAGACTATAAGCACCATGGGTTGAAATAAAGGAGTGTGGGGAGGAGAATGGGACCCACTGGGGCCAGAGAACACAAGGCTCCTCGTGGAGAGGTGACATTTGTAAGAGGCCTGAATGGACAGACGGAAGTCTGAGGAGGGGGTATAACCATTCCAAGAGGAAGAAGTGGATGCAGAGTGTTTGCAAAAAAGTAAGTGGTCTAGTGCAGCTCAATCTTAGGGTCTGAATGAGGAATAACAAGAAATGAGGCTAGGAAAATAGTTTAGGGATTATCAGGCAAATAGTTTAGGAACGATTAGTCCATAAAAAGGAATGAAGTGCTGATACGTGCCTGGACATCGATGAACCTTGAAAACATTGGGCTAAATTAAAGAAAATAGTCCCAAAAGACCAGATATGTATGATGCTATTTATATGAAATGTCCGGAATTGGCAAACCCACAGAGACAGAAAGCAGATTCATGGTTACCAGGGCCTGGGGGTAGGGGAATGGATGTGACTATTAATGGATATGGAGTTTCTCTTTGGAGTAATGAAAATATTCTGGAATTAGATAGTGGTGATGGTGGCACAACCTTATAAATATACTAAAGAAAACATTGAACTGTACACTTTAAAGGTTGAATGTTGTGGTATGTGAATTACGTCTCAAAAAAAAACAGTTTAGGACCTGTTGCAGAGGGCCTTATATGCTAAGCTGAGGATACTTAATTCTTGAGACACCAAGGGTGGGAGTGGGGTCACCAAATGTTTTTAATATGCCAGTAAGAATAATAAAATAATAAATAATATTATAAAGTATAATAAAATAATAATAGTGATAATGAGAATAATAATGAATGAGAACAGTAGATACCATAAATTGAGCACTTACCACGTGCTTCACCTCTTCATCTGCTCTGACCATCTATTTAAACACACAACCACCCAACAGTCTCATCTGTATTTTTTTGTTTTGTTTTGTTTTGTTTTGTTTTGTTTTGTTTTGTTTTTATCCTCACCCGAGGACATTTTTCCATTTTTTGTTCAGGTAGAGTTGGGGGAAGAGAGAGGAACAGAGAGAGAGAGAGAAACATCGATGTGAAAGGGACACATCGAGTGGCTGCCACCCGCACAACCGACCAGGGCCGGGGACAAACTGCAACCAAGGTACGCGCCCTTAGCGGGAACCGAACCCAGGTCTCTCAGGACCGAAGGCCGACGCTCTAACCGCTGAGCCAAACCGGCCAGGGCTCATCTGTATTTTTCTCATTCTTTTTTTTTTTTCTTTTTTTCTCAGATAGAGTAGGAGGGAGGGAGGGAGAGAGAGAGAAACATCGATGTGAGAGAGACACATCGATTGGTTGCCTCCTGAACAACACCAACCAGGGCCGGGGATCAAACCACAACCGAGGTATGTGCCCTTGACCAGAATTGAACCTGTGACTCCTTGTTCCGCGGGCCAATACTCTAACTGCTGAGCCACATCAGCCAGGGCATTTGCATTTTTCTTCATAGCACATAGGAATTATTTATTTTGTTTATTGTTTGGCTCCTCCCTGACTGAAATGTAAGTTCCATGAGAGCAAGGGATTTTGTCTGTTTTATTAACTACTGTAGCTCAAGAGTCCAGAATAGTGCCTGGTAAATAGTAAGTGCTAAATAAATACCTAATAAGTGAATGTTGTTGGATAAAAGAACCTTAGAGATCACATAGAACAAGCATCTTATTTTACAGTTGAGGAAAGGTGGTAAAGAGTGCGTTCATCTCATAGAAAATGGGTGGAGCTGGGCTTAACTGGAGAGGTATCTATTTTTTATTTTTTTTTTAATCCTCACCCGAGGACATTTTTCCATTTTTTGTTCAGATAGAGTGGGAGGGAGGGAGGGAGGGAGAGAGAGAGAGAAACATCGACGTGAAAGGGACACATCCAGTGGCTGCCACCCATACGACCAACCAGGGCCGGGGACAAACTGCAACCGAGGTACGTGCCCTTAGCGGGAACCGAACCTGGGTCTCTCTGGACTGCAGGCTGACGCTCTAACCACTGAGCCAAACTGGCCAGGGCAAGAGAGGTATCTAGATACTCTTGGTGACTGCCCTGCAAAGCCCTTTAAAAATTTTTTTTTTCTTTATTGATATTTAGAGAGAGAGGAAGAGAGAGGGAGAGAGAGAAATATCAATGAGAGAGAACATCAATTGGCTGCCTCCTGCATGCCCCCCACTGGGGATTGGACCCACAACCTGGGCATGTGCCCTGATTGGGAATCGAACTGGTGACCTCTTGGTGCAGGGGTGGACGCTCAACTACTGAGCTACAACGGCCAGGCCCTGCAAAGCCATTTTGAAGGAACTAGCCACAAGCTGTTCTCTCCATTGAACTTATCTTGTTTTGCATCATATGCAAATGGTATGTTTTCCCTCACCTAGAATCCATTTTCCCCATTCTCTGATAACAGTATTTTAATTTTCCTCAAAGGAATGAATAATCCCACACCCCCTTGGTTCATGCATGTTGAGTGGAACTGAACCAGAGCTGGACACATGACCCAGGTCCGATGAATCAGAGTATGGCATTCTCTTAGTTACAGTGATTTGTCCAGAGAGAAGGCACATGACCCAAGTTGGGCCAGTGAAACTCCATTATGTGATTTTGCTGAAAATATTAAGAGAAATTCTCATTAGGGTTTGTAAGCTGGTAGAATGCAAGCTTAGAGCAGCTTATGGCCATCTGTGACAATACTTAGAGCCAGCCTGGGAATGAAGGCAATACAGAGAGATGCAGAGCCTACAGATGGTAAGAAATAGAGGCTTGGTGATATGATTCAGACCCCTGCATCCAGCTTTATCTGACTGAGCAGTCCCTGAACTCCTATTAATTCCCTATTTTGCTTGAGTTGCTTTGAATTTGGCTTACAATGCAGTGAATCCTGACAAGACACATCATGTGATCTGGGTACCATGGCTACAATTATTGAATCAAGAGTAAGTACCCAACCCAAAGGCAGCTGTTAGAAGGGAACTTGTCCTTCGCTTATTTACATGGATAAGAGGGAACTTCCACTCCTCGGTAGAAAAACTGCTGAAGGAAAACTTCTAACTTCTTTTCATGCTTTCATGAAATGAGGAGTACTTTGTCTGGTTGGTGCCTTTGAGGAAAGATGCTAAGCCTGTTGCCCAGTCCCTTTCTGTTTTTTATTTCTTGCTGTGGCCTGACCTTTGGATACTAATGTCTCTTCCTCCCCTGTGGAGAGTCTGTCCCTGTGGAGGAGGCTTGCAGTCACCCAGCCTGTGATTGGGTGACTCAGTGTGATTCAGAGGGAACTGAGTCATGTTCTCCAGACAGCTTTATCAATAAAGCTGAGACTTATTTTTTTTTATCCTCACCCAAGGACAATTTTGCATTTATCTTCAGATAGAGCGGGAGGGCGAGAGGGAGGAAGAGAGAGAAACATTGATGTGAGAGAGACACATCGATTGGTTGCCACCCACAGGACCCCAACTGTGGTGGGGGACGAACTGCAACTGAGGTATGTGCCCTTAGCGGGAACCGAACCCAGGACTCTCTGGTCCATGGGCTGATGCTCTAACCGCTGAGCCAAACCAGCCATGGCTAAAGCTGAGACTTTTAAGCTCCAGCTGCCTGATCCATACATCTACTTCTCAGTGGATTAGAATTTGGAAAGGCTGGGAAGGATGTAATTAATTATTACCCCGATAAGCCCCCAACATGTTAATTT
The DNA here is from genome assembly GCF_014108415.1 of Molossus molossus. Lineage (NCBI taxonomy): Eukaryota > Metazoa > Chordata > Mammalia > Chiroptera > Molossidae > Molossus > Molossus molossus. The sequence continues at coordinate 33,873,129 of NW_023425358.1, read as the reverse complement.
GCTCTTCGGAAAACTTTGAGAGGCAGACGTGAGGACTGACATTTGGGGGCTAACGTAACACACGGAGATCAGGTTTCTGATGCAGTCAGGGCTCTAGGCTTAAAGGTAATTGTGGGTCAAGTGGGTTCTTGACCTGAGCAATCTGTAACAGCTAGTTATTCAGCAGGATTTTAACTGGCAGAGGCCTGAGTACAAGGGCCTCGAGGGCAGGCCTTGACCTCACCTGTGTGAGTACAGTTTGACCTCGGCAGGCAGCTGGAACAGGGATTAGGTTATTGGGGCAGGGAGGAATCTTTCTGGCCCAGGGAAGGCTTACCTTAAAGAGGGCAGAGCTTTAGCTTACAAATGTTTAGGCAGAAGGTTTTTGCTTCTTGTAGAACATCTTTCAGCAAAGCTTTAGGCTGGACTTTATACTGCAAAGGCAATTAAATAATTCACATTTGACAGAGCTCATTTGTGAGATTTTAGACTTCTTACAGTGTGAACGCGGTGTGGGTGGATGCCTCAAAGTTAGCAGTCCTAAATCTGTTCTGTAGGTTGTTTTGAGTTTCATTTGGGGCCATGAGCAGGACCCATGGAGGGGCTGATCTCCACTCCTTGTGGCTTGTCACAGGCTGGTAAGGCTCACTTTACCACTGAGATCCCAGGTGGGCTCTGATTCATTAATTACATAAGCCTTGATCATGGCTTTACATTTGGGAAGCCCAGACTCTGACTTTACCCATAGAATGGGGGTATATTTTATTAATGAAAATAAATGAAAGGAACAGGGCCCTTATCATATAGGAGAAACTTTTGTGTGTGTGTGTGTGGGGGGGGGTTAAGTTAGAGAAAACTAATGAAAACCTCAAAACTAAGAAGGCAGTTAATGAAGCTATGCCTGGAAGACTTTGTCTCTGGGAAACAGGTTTGCTCTGGAAATCAGGGAGGAACAAGGTTGTTTTTAAAAATATGCTTCGCCCTGGCTGGTTTGGCTCAGTGATTAGAGCGTTGGCCCGAGGACTGAAAGAGTTTTGAGTTCGATACTCAGTCAAGGGCACGTACCTGGGTTGCAGGTTCAATCCTGGGCCCTGTTTGGGGTTGTGCGGGAGGCAAGCAATCAATGTGTCTTTCTTGCATTGATATTTCTCTCTCCCTCCCTCCCTTCCACTCTATCTAAAAATCAATGGAAAAATATCTTTGGGTGAGGATTATCAACAAACACACAAAGTCAAAACAGAACTCATTTTGATAAAGAATGAACACTTGTCAAAAATGTATTCAGCCCTGGCCAGTTTGGCCCAGCAGTTGGAGCATCGGCCTGCGGACCAGAGAGTCCTGGGTTCGGTTCCCGCTAGGGGCACATACCAAAAAAAAACAACTGATTAATTTTGCCCTAGCCAGTTTGGCTCAGTGGTTGGAGCATTGGCCTGCGGACCAGAGAGTCCTGGGTTCAGTTCCTGCTAGGGGCCTGTACTCCAAAAAAAAAAAAAAGTATTCAACTTGTTGAAAACAGTAAGATGGTAAAGCTGATTCAGAAAGCATTCCAAGGAAGTTGGAAAATTAGATATAAAACTGGTTCATCTCCACAGGATAATAAAAACTATAAGTTTCTGGATTCTCTTATGTACTGGAGATAAGTAATTTGAAACACTACCAGACAAAAACCTGAGACATTATTATTTAAAAAATTTTTTGGCCCTGGCCGGTTTGGCTTAGTGGTTGGAGCGTCAACCTGCAGACCAGAGAGTCCTGGGTTCAGTTCCCGCTAGGGGCACGTACCAAAAAAAAAAATATATATTTTTTCTTTATTGATTTTAGAGAGGGAGGAAGGGAGAGGGAGAGATGGAAACATCAGTAAGAGAGAACATCAACTGGCCGCCTCCTGCATGCCTCCCACTGAGGATCTGGCCCACAACCTGGGCATGTGTCCTGACTGAGAATCAAACTGGTGACCTCTTGATGAATGGGTCAACGCTCAACCACTGAGCTACACTGACCTGGTAATCTGAGCCATTATTAACAGTAAATATATGGGCAAACAAAGGTAAATTCCTTGGCCTACACATATGACCAGAGGGCCAAATCTGGCCCTACTGTTGGCATTTTAAATAAAGTTTTATTGGAACACAGCCACACCCATTTGTTTACACATTGTCTGCATCGCTCTACAATAACAGAGTACTAAAACAACAGAATTGAATAGTTGACAGAGAGCATAGGGCCAACCTTAAAGCCTAAAATATTTACTATCTGGACCTTTACAGAAAAAGTTTGCCAGTCCCTGCTAGAAAATTAACCCTTCAGTGGACTTGTTAAACAATGTCCTAGATGACACTGAAAGAATTGTACTGTCCTCTCTTGGTTTTATAGCAAAATTTCGGGCAATATTTTTTCAAAAGGAGATGTTTAGCTTAAAAATTTGGGGGACATTTTGCGATTAATTTTTGGCCTATAATTCCTAAATTCCTGTCCATCCTTTGCAACACCCGATTTCTGCACTGCCCCTTAGCCTCCCCAACCCTTTTCCTTGAATGTGGAGCTTATGAAAACCTCCTTTTAAGTGCAAGTGAGCCTGAAAAATTACTGGTATTAAGTAATGATCTTTACAGGGTCATTTTTGCTCAAGAGGGCATTCTGGTTTTGAGTAAGGACTCCAGTTAGGACTTGTGCCTCATACTAGAACATTTGTATGGAAGGTCTTCTTTGAGGGTGTGTGGGGAGGTCCTCTTAGCTTCTTTGAATTAAGTTCCAGGTCTGTTACCAACTGTTAAGTTCTAAGAAAGCAATGACAGTGTGTGCTTGACCATTGCTGTTTCCCTGGTTCCTGGCACATAGCTGATGCTCAGTAAATATTTGTTGTATTGATGATAGAGCCAATGAAACAAAGATAGAGGGGTTTTCTCCTCAGGGTCAGCTGTGTGACGTTTTGGTGATGAAGTCCGCCACCTGCAGGGAAAAAGCGAAACTGCAATATTCAGAACGTCTAAACCCTGAGGAAAATACAGTCGACTTCAAGGCAAGATGACTTGAAAATCATTGTTCTCCTTTAGCTTTAGGCAGAACTAATCTACATCATTTTGACCTTTCCAACTAAGGAACCCAGCACCCTTTCTTGAATAACATTTTTAAGCCTTTGGCGTGCTTAATAAGTGCCCAGCCCCATGCCACGCACACATAATTTTGTGATAGGTACTAACCACTATTATCCCCATTTTATAAATGAGAAGTCTAAGCACAGAAAGCCTGAGGTTACACAGCTAGCAAGTGGAAGGACTAGGGATTTGAACCTTAACACCGTGGCTACAGAATGTGTGCTTTTAATCATTTCACTATACCATCCCTTCATGCCTGGTATGGAAAATGTTTACATGAAACATAGAAACAGGCAGTTATTGCTGCTCTCTCCTGAAACACTACTAAAGTAATAGAAAAGGAGTAAAAAATGTCTAAGCCCACAGAGAATGGGAGAGGAGATGACTACTCACCAGAGATGTCAGGTCCTTTTTAGAAGACAGAAAGTGGATGGATGATTTAGCTGAGTAGACGAACCTTAGGTCTTGCAGAAGCTGCTGAAGCCCAGAAAGACTCAGGAATCAAAGGTCCCAGGTACCTGGGTTGAGAGGTGGGACTGAAAACAGATCACTAATTGTACATATATACTAGGAACTGTTAACACCAGGTTCCCCTCAGGTGACTTCTTGCCTCCATCCCTGCAGAAGATCAGGTGTTTTTTTTTTTTTGTGAACTTGAAACATAGCAGCTCTATGTTCAGAGAGAACAAAGAAAAGGGTGGAGATGAGGAAGAGATTAAATGAAAACATGAAGCTAAAACATGTTTTAACTTGTTTTTTAATAATCATGTATTTGGTGGTAGTATTTGTACTGTTATCCTGAGACTCAGCACTATGCTAAGTGTGCATTTTGGGATAAAGCAAAAAATAAATTATATTGGAGTTGTTGAGAAGGAAGCTTTTATTTTCTTTGTTGATCCTCACCCAAGGATATTTTTTTCCCATTGGTTAAAAAAAATTTTTTTTCTTTATTGATTTTTAGAGAGAGCCCAGCCGGTGTGGCTCAGTGGTTGAGCATTGACCCAAGCACCAAGAGGTCGCCAGTTCAATTCCTGGTCAGGACATATTCCCAGGTTGTGGACCAGATCCCCAGTGGGGGCCATGCAGGAGGCAGCCAATCGATGTTCTTCTCATCGATGTTTCTATCTCTCTCCTTCCCCCCTTCTCTCTCTCTAAACCAATAAAGGTAAAATAAAATAAAATAAAATAAAATAAAATAAAATAAAATAAAAAATAGAGGTAGAGGGAGGGGGAGAGAGAGATAGAAACATTGATGAGAAAGAACATTGATTGGCCGCCTCCTGAATGCTCCATACTGGGGATTGGGCCCACAACCTGGGCATGTGCCCTGACCGGGAATCGAACTGGCAACCTCTTGGTGCATGGGTCAGTGCTCAATCACTGAGCCATACCAGTTGGGCTCCCATTGATTGTTAGAGAATGGAAAGAAGGAAGGGAGGGAAGGAGGGAGAGAGAGAGACAGAGACACATCGATTGGTTGCCTCCCACACAACCCTGACCAGGGATCGAACCTACAATCCAAGTATGTGCCCTTGACCAGAATCAAACCCATGGCCCTTTGGTTCCCTGGCCGATACTGTAACTGCTGAGCCAAACCAGCCAGGGTGAGAAGCAAGCTTTATGGTGTGGGAGAAAAGCAATACATAACGTAAGATCAATACGGCTAAGTAAAATCTTTCTAGTCTTTATTTTAATTGGGGATATCAATGTGATGGATTTTATCAGAGAGGTTAGGTAACTTCCTCAAGGTCACCCAGCTAATAAGGGATGAAAAAGGATTAACCCTGATTGATCTTGCTCCAAAATTTATAAAGGTCGGACTCTGTGGTGGGTCAGGGCAGGCAGGAGGGCCTCCTGGAGGAGGCGAAATTTGAAGGATAAGTAGGAGCAATAAATGGGCATCTCTTTTGATCTCTGGAAGATCTGCTTACCATGACCCTGTAATCTTGGGCTGATCTGGAAAGATTTTGTTTCTGAAATGTCAAAACTGAGGCTCAGCTAGCAAATCATTGTGACAAAGGGCCAAGGGAAGTTTACCTGGGCAGCCAACTGGTCTGCCTATGAGCCATATCCCTTCAAAAATATTTAAGAACAGTGAGAGGTATTTTCACTAATTCCTGAAAGTAAACACTTTTAGTAACCACAGAAGACTACAATGTTTGTTTCAGTTCAATTTTTCTTTAGACCTAAAAAACGTTCACAAGTTTTAAAATCTGCTTTCAAGTCTAGTTTAAACAGATGTTGGATAAGGCTGGCAGGAGGGAAGGAATTTTGCCCTATTTTCCAGATGCTCCCCCTATTAGAACATAGGGGTGCTACAGTTAAGAGAGGGAATATATGCTTTGTAAAAAATTTTTTTTGTATTGTGGTTAATTTAAAAAATAGTTTTTAATGGAAAAGTAATACCTGCACAATAGATTGTCACTCCTTTCTTTCTCTCCCCCTAAGCTGTTAACAATCATGTTTCTTACGTCTTGAAGAGAAGGGAACATTTGAAGAGGAAGTTTTTAGTCTGATTCACGTTGGGAGGGGCCAGAAGTTAAAATTACTGATATTTTATTATCCCACTATAGTAAGCAGCTGTCCTCTGAGAGGGAGCTGAGCCTGTGGCTGGAATTAGATTGGAAGGACTTTCATTAATTTTTTTTAAGGAATTCACAAATGATCTCCATAAAAAAATAGTTATCAATTTGAATCTTTGTCCAAACAGACCTAGATAAACGACATCTTTTCTCATCAGACTATCTTCCCCTACCCTCTAGTAAATTGACAATAATGTAGAGTTGGGGGTTATGGGAGCTTGAAATTAGGGTTCATTCCTTCCAGATTTTTCACTACGGCCACAATAATTCTGAAGTGTTCAGGACATTCCAATTTTTGCATTTTCTTCCTAACTACATGCATTCCTGTCAGACTGTGGGTTCCTTTTTGGGTATGGAAAATGTACTTCAACAGTGTGAGGCTGATGCTTATCCATCTTGTATTTGCTTTTCTTGTTCTCCACATTCTTTCCAAACAATTTGGGTTTGACAAAAGGTATGTGCTTTGAAACAAGCTGTAGCAGAAATGCCTGCCCCCATGACAGCAAAATGAAGCAGGTTCAGGCTGCAAGAAGAATTCACTAACAGGTTGCCAGTAAGGAGTGAATGAAAGCGGAACTACCTGTGGGTCCTGAGGACAATGATGAAAACATGTTTACAGCACAGAGACAGAACTAGAAGGGGAGGGGGGGCAGTGCCCCTCAGTAGTACCAAGAAGCCAGCTCACTTCCAGTTTTTGAGGCTCTTTGACTACAGGAAAATGAAGAATTCATTTCTTCATTTAATATTTAACTAATGCTTTTTGGACATCCCAATATTAAAATGCAATGTAAATGTGCCATAACAGTATGACTGAATTTCTGAAATGTCAACTAATAACACCCTGATGAGATACCACCACACACTTACTAGAATAGCTGAATATGAAAATGAAAACAAAGCTGACCACACCAAGTTTACATAAACATGTAGAACATTGGGAAATCGTACACATTGTTGGTGGGGATGCAAAATGTACAGTCACTCTGGAAATAAGTCGGACAGTTTCTTATCAAATTAAACATATACCCACTATTCAACTCTGAAAGCTCACTCCTAGGTATGTACCCAAGAGAAACGAAAATTTATGTTCATACAGTATGTGAATGTTTATAGTGGCTTTATTTGTAATTGCCGAAAACTGGAAAAACACGAATTCCTTCAAATGGTAAATGAATGAAGAAATTGTGGTACACCCATTATAGTTGTCAGCAATAAAAAGGAGTACATTGGGATAAAGCTTGCATATATGGACAAATGATTTAAAACATTTTTTTATTTATTGATTGATTTTAGAGAGAGAGGGAGAGAGAGGTAGAAGCATCGATGAGAGAGAACATCGACTGGCCGCCTCCTGCATGCCCCTATTAGGGACTGGGCCCACAACCTGGGCATGTGTCCTGACGGGGATTCGAACCAGCGACTTCTGGGCGGACGCCTGATTGAGCCACACCAGCCAGGCTGGCCAAATGATTTTTAACAAGGGTGCCAAGATTACAAAATAGGGAAAGGACAGTCTCTTTAACTAATGGTGCTGGGAAAACTGGATAACCATGTGCAAAAAGAAAAATAAATAAAGTTAGACCCTTATCTCACCTATATAAAAAATTAACTCAAATGGATTAAAGACCTAAAACTACCAAATTCCTAGAGGAAAACATGGGGAAAAGCTTTAGGACATTGGATTTGGCAATTATATAATGAATATGACACCAAAAGCACAGCAAAAGAAAAAATAGATAAATGGGACTGCATCAGACTTTAAAAACATCTGTATGTTGCCTGGCAGGTGTTGTTTGGTAGATGAGCTTTGACCCATGCACCAAGAGGTCGCCAGTTCAATTCCCGGTCATAGCACATACCCAGATTGTGGGCTAAATCCCCAGTGGGGGGCATGCCAGAAGGCAGCCAATCGATGTTCTCTCTCATCGATGTTTCTATCTCTCCCTCCCTCTCCCTTCCTCTCTCTCTCAAATCAATAAAGAAAAAATAAAAAAAATAAAAACAGGCAAAGGACTCGAACAGACAATTTACTAAAAAAGATATACAAGTGGCCAGTAAACATAGGAAAAGATGCTCAGCATCACTAATCATCAGGGAGATGCAAATCAAAACTACAATGAGATAATACCTCACACCCATCAGGATGCTACTATCAACAGGTCAGAAAATAACAATGTTGGAGAAGGTGTGGAGAAGTTGGAACTCTTGTGCACCACCAGTGGGAACATAAAATGGTGCTGCCATTATGGAAAACAGTATGGTTGTTCCTTAAAAAATTTTAAATAGCCCTGGCCGGTTTGGCTCAGCGGTTAGAGCGTCGGCCTGCGGTCCGGAGAGACCCGGGTTCGGTTCCCGCTAAGGGCACGTACTTCGGTTGCAGTTTGTCCCCGGCCCTGGTTGGTCGTGTGGGTGGCAGCCACTCGATGTGTCCCTTCACATCGATGTTTCTCTCTCTCTCTCCCTTCCTCTCTCTCCCTCCCAATCTATCTGTACAAAAAATGGAAAAATATCCTCGCGTGAGGATTAAAAAAAATAAATAAATAAAATAAAAAAATTTTAAATAGAATTACATATGAACCGGCAATCCCACTTCTGGTAGATATCCAAAAGAATTCAAAGTAGGATCTTAAAAAGATATCTGTACACCCATGATTCTTGAAAAGCTAACTGGTTTATTCAAACTGCAGTATGGTCCAAAAACAGGATGCAAGGTTTAAAATCGTCTGGTAAACAAGCTATTTTTACTTTATTCCTGTGTGTATGTCTGAAACCATATTTATTACTTCATTCTCAGAAAAGGTCAAACTTGTAAATTTGAGACCTTTCAAGAATGTGAAGTCTGCTCAAATAGACCTTCTGCCCTCATAGTGTTTCAGAAAACATTTGAAGTACCTGGGCACATGGGGAATGGGTGGAGAGAAACTGAGGATTATTTTTTGCTGTGTGTTGACTTAGAAGTCAATTATTGGACTGCTCACTTCAGTCAAAATGGTAGAATCCAGCCCTGGCCAGTTTGGTTCAGCGGTTAGAGCGTTGGCCTGCGGTCCTGATAGACCCGGGTTCGGTTCCTGCTAAGGGCACGAACCTCGGTTGCAGTTTGTCCCCGGCCCTGGTTAGGTTGTGCGGGTGGCAGCCACTCGATGTGTCCCTTTCACATCAATGTTTCGATGTTTCTCTCTCTCCCTCCCACTCTATCTGAATAACAAATGGAATAATGTCCTTGGGTGAGGATAAAAAAAACAAAACAAAACAAACAAACAAAAAAAAGGTAGAATCCATCCTTTGTACTCAAACATCCTTGAACTCCCTGTAGCTTTAAGCAGTCTCTTTATAAAGCTTGATTATCCTGCCTCCCTATTTATAAAATATTTGGCTCAGATGAATAAAGATGGGTGGATATATTTAATTATAAGAAAAACTGGATACTTACACAGGTTTGAAACCATGACTTTAGCAACAGTAATAACAATAAAAACCAATTCACCCTGAACCAAACGGAAGACCATGACAGAGTGGTTAACACTGCCTTGTAAAGTCAGCCTTAGCTATTTCTTCCTAGCTACTTCTGTCATTGCGTTTTCAGGCTTCTCACGTGCAGCAGCTTCCAAGTGCAGAATTCTAAAAAGCTAAATTGTCTTGACTCCTCCCAACATTGGCACAAACGGTAAGAAATCAAGAATGCCAATAATCCTGGAGAAACAGATGGGCATTTTTAATCACATTTACCCATAATCCAAATGCTGCAGTTTGGGACAAAATATGGAAATCTTAGCCCTTCCACCCTAAGGAGGGAAACTACCAAGGCCAGAGGAGAAGGAAAGGAGAAAGGATCATCTGGGTTGAACCGTGAAAAAGCCTGGCAGATATGGGTCACCTGTGAAATGAAGTTTCTTTGTTCCCAAGTTTTTCCAAATGGATCTAAGTTGATGCAACCCTCATTTTGATTTTGTAAGCTGTCATAAGATTACATTGGGGCCATCTGACAAGTGTTTGAGATTGGACAAAAGGGGTGATGAGATTATTTCCTAAATTATAAAGCATAAAGAAGAAAACGTTAGAGTCAAAGGGCACTTTATAAAAATTTAATCCAACAGCCTAAAACTGCAAAACAGAAAATAGGACGCAGTGATTCATAGTTATTAAGGAATGGGAAAGAAAGTACCTGGAAGTAAGAGGTCAATGGGGAAAAAGGTAGGGGGATAGCTGTAATATTTTCAACAATAAAAGAAATTAAAAAAGAAAGTACCTGGAAGTAAAGAGAAGATTTAAAACAACAAGTGTTGGACTTAGAAGTCATGAGATGAAAGTTTGGAAAAGATAGTTTTTTAAAGGACAGCATTACATCAGTTATTAAAAGTGGTTCAGAAATTCAGTCAGATGTTAAAGCAATCCTTTGCAGGAAAAAAAAAAAGAAGTATCTGTTTACAAAGTTGATCCAATTATATTTTATACACTTTGGAATGCCACAGGAAGTTGTTAAAGATGTCACTTTGATTATTTCGCTTTGCTATATAAATTTAATAAACTAGATATATCGAGTTTGGGCATTCTTCTGACTTAATAAATGTGTCCCTTGACTATACCATATGTGTCAGTATTTTGACATTTAATTCTGAATGGTAAGATTAAGTATGAAAGGTATAGCCAACATCTCTGGGCTGGAGCACCCCTATATACAAGCCAGTTTAGAATAGAAGGGCTTCCCTAAGTCTTGTGGTCTCCATGCCATTTTGTAGAGTTCCAGTAGATCTAAGCTGTTTTTACCTTTTAAGACTTACACATCATCCCACTTAACTTTTGTCAGTGTTCTTTTGTGGGTACAAAGTTGTGTTCCTTTGTCCCCCTCTCACAGCACGGTGAACAGAAGGTATCTGGCGACCTCAGGTGACGCATCTGAAACAAAGGAGGTAAAGCAAGTGTTGGCAGAGTGTGGGAAGGAGAAAATTCAAGGACAGTGATGTCATCTCTGTGCTCCTTCAAAAGTCCTTATTTAGTAGCGTTAAGAGAGCGGTTCCGAAATTTTGTGCCCCCACCGGTTGCGTCAGGACCTTTGTTGAGAATATTGATTCCTGGCCTCTGCCCTAAACTTGCTGAGCCAGAATCTCCTGAGTCGGTGCCTGGAAATCCGAATTTCTTAAGTCCGCGCCGCAGTGGGCTTGAAAGCACAGGTCGAACACACAAGTCCCCCTCACCTCCATTGGTCTCACGGAGCCGCTCGCCCCCGCCGCCTGGCCCCGCCCACGCCCCGCCTCTGCAGGCGCCCGGAGCCTCGCGGGACATTTCCCATATTGCCCTGCGCCCGCCGCCGTGGTTGCCAGGCAACACGTGGTTCCTGCTGACGCCCGCGCGGAGTTACACCCGGCGATGGGGCGGCGGGGTCTCTCGCCGCTCCTGCTGGTGCTCCTGGACTGCTGGGCCTCCGTGAGCGCCCAGGCCGGGACCACCCTGGCGGGGACAACCGAGGGCCTCAACTCTACGGAGCCAGCCCCGACGACTCCTGGACCTGCCTCGTCTGCTAGGCCCCCCGGTAGCCCCAGGGCCCCAGGACCCTCCTCCGGGCCCAGGCCCACCCCGGTCACGGACGGTGGGTACCAAGTGTCAATTACTGGGGATCCACAGTGATCCATCCTGGAGGGGGTAGCCGGGTGAGGATGTCATAATAATGATGGTTAACGTTTATTGAACATTTACTCTGTGCAAACATTCATAACTGTTTCATAGACATTCTCTCAACAACCTTCAGAGGGAGATATGATCCTTGTCATACAGAGGAGAAAACGGAGGCTCAGAGAGCGTCAGTGGAACAGTGTCAAATCTTTGAAAGTACTTGCAGTGGTCCCTACCAACATTGCTTTTTTTGTTTTGTTTTGTTTTTTTATCCTCACCCGAGGACATTTTTCCATTTTTTGTTCAGATAGAGTGGGAGGGAGAGAGAGAGAGGAAGAGAGAGAGAAACAGCCACGTGAAAGGGGCACATCGAGTGGCTGCAGGACCTCCCGCAGGACCCAACCAGGGCTGGGGACAAACTACAATCGTGATAGTGCCCTTAGTGGGAACCGAACCCGGATCCCTCTGGACCACAGGCTGATGGATGCTCTAACCGCTGAGCCAAACCGGCCAGGGCACAACATTAATGTTCAATGTAACAATGAATGACTACCTCTTGCAGCTTTGCAGCCAAAGACGAAATTTATCAACAGTTTCTAGACAGTTGTGAATATTAAATAGGATGCACTGAACTTTTCACTTATACATAAGAAACGCCTTAAGTGTAGCTTATTAAATGTGACAAGGTCAAGGTCCTTGTCCACTGATTTTTTTTTTTTTTTATCCTCACCCGAGGACATTTTTTCCTTTTTTTTGTTCAGATAGAGTGGGAGAGAGAGAGAGGAAGAGAGAGAGAGAGAGAGAGAAACATCGATGTGAAAGGGACACATCGAGTGGCTGCCACCCACACGACCCCAACCAGGGCCAGGGACAAACTGCAACTGAGGTACATGCCCATAGCGGGAACTGAACCTGGGTCTCTCTGGACTGCAGGCTGAGGCTCTGACTGCTGAGCAACCGGCCAGGGCTCCACTGATTTGAATTATGAAAACCCAGGATTGTTTCTGTGTTGAGTTGGAGGTGGGAAGTTATGGAGTGAGGGGTTATGCCCACTTCTTAGGATTCATCTTTAGGGATAATTAACATATTTATCAGGAAGTGACCCAATCCTAGAGTTTAACTTTTATTGAATATATATATATATATTTTTTTATCCTCACCTGAGGACATTTTTCCATTTTTTGTTCAGGTAGAGTGGGAGGGAGAGAGAGGAACAGAGAGAGAGAGAGAAACATCGATGTGAAAGGGACACATCGAGTGGCTACCACCCGCATGACCAACCAGAGCCAGGGACAAACTGCAACCGAGGTACGTGCCCTTAGCGGGAACCGAACCCGGGTCTCTCCAGACCGCAGGCTCTCCAGACCGCCGACGCTCTAACCGCTGAGCCAAACCGGCCAGGGCTTATTGAATATTTTAATTGGGTTTGACATGGATGACTTCAGAGGATGTCTGTGATCCCCAGACTGAGTGCAAAATTTTGTGAATATGCATTATTTTCTGGAGTGAGAGTTCATAGTAGTGAGCAATTTCTCAGAGGTTTGTGATCTTGAAAAAAAAACAAGTCCTCTGACTATAACCCCAGTAGGTGGGCAGTATTTTTTATCCCTTCTTAAGAGAAAAGGATCTTTTAAAAAAAAATTGAATAAGGCTGAGTATTAGTAAATAGAAAAGTCATCATCGGCTATCATCCTGGGCCATTATTTCACCAAACAGCCTCCTTTATAAATGATGAGTAGTCTGTAAGAAAAAGTACAGAGAAATATATTTGCTGTTTCAGTACATAAAAACCAAACTCTTTTATATTGAAACTCTTGATCTGATGAATTAGTAGGGAAGCTAAATCAGTAATACATTGTGACAGAATACAGCAGAGTATTCAATGCCCCAAATTCTCTAATGTTTTTGGATTAGGTGGTCTTTTATCCTTGTAAGTATTCTACCTGTTAATGAATTTTCTTCCCAAAATAAAGCTATTCTTGAACCATCATTATGAAGGCATGTATTCAGGAAAACCAATATGGGGGATAAATTTACATTTCATCTTTTTAAAAGGACTCCTCTTTAGACCTCTGAAAGTAGTGATGATAATAAATGACAGCTGACATTTATTAACTGCTTACTGTGTAGCAGGTACGGTGCTAAGCATGTCATCTGTGCTATATCTCATTTAATCCTCATAACAACCCCATGATGTGGGTTATCCGAGCAATAATTACAACCATGAATTCAGTGTTTATCATTCTTAGGCACTGCTATTTCTTTTAAAGGGGTTTCCCCCTTGTTTGACAGAATGAAATAGGGAATAAAAATTCAGATAGTCATCATTATTACAAATTAGAAGTTACTAAGTGGGGAGATTCTTATACCTCCCCATGCTTTAGTGTCTAAATTACCAAGATATTTCTAGGACCCCAAGTACAAAGCACTTGAGCCAGTTTGATTCTTGGCCAATAGCCTGTGAATATGGGTTCAGCTTCAAAGCTGCAGGTGACATCTGAAGAGAGGAACAAGATTGAGAATCCTGATTCCTGGTGGCTTAAGTGGGTCATTCCTCCGAATCAGAATCTCCAGAGGAGCTTGGGGATCTGTAATATTGATCTGGTAGTTCTTATGGTCAGGGAAGTGATTTAGCATGCTGGTTCTTAATCCTGTCTCAAATATCAGCATCACCTGGAAAATTTTTGAACAACACAGATGTCTGGGTTTCACAGTCAGCTTACCAAATCATCGTCTTTGTAGGTAGAGTACAAACAACTCTCCAAGTGAGCCAGATGATTAACTACTTTGGGGAAACCCCAGATTGAGGAGTGCTCAAACTGACTTATTTTCACTTCACACATTTCTCCCAAAGTGCAGTAGCAAAAATCAAATGGATATTTGTGTGAAATGCATTTTTGGTGCATTGCAGTGGCAGGGGGCAGTCACTACCTGCTGATTGTGATGTTCTGCATCCCTCCTTTCATTTCTGTAGTTGCTGCTTTGTGTGTCTGTGACCTGTCTCCAGCACAGTGTGACATCAACTGCTGTTGTGATCCCGATTGCAGCTCCATGGATTTCAGTGTCTTTTCTGATTGCTCAATTCCAGTTGTCACGTAAGTTTGTGACACATGCAGTTTTGATAAAATTGGACCAAGATTATACAATTTTGAGATAGAATGTGAAAACTCCCCAGGCTGAAAAACCCAAACCCGATTTCCTGAATTTTGCATCCTTTGGAAGCCATGTTGTTCAAACCAGTATGTGGAAGAGTGTCTATCCTTTATTGCATCCAGCCAGATGATAGTGCAGACAAAAAAGAAGAGAGAGTACTTTTTAAAGAGTATAATGAAATCTCTGTGTTCAGAGATTGAGTTACATTTCACTTTAATTTGTGAACAGATAATGTATCACATTTTTGTATCTGTGAATTAGTGTTATTTGTAGCCTAGGGTGAAAGGTGCAGTTTAATTTTACAGTTTTTGTTTTGGACATAGTACTTGTAACAATAAATTAAACAGATAGTCAGGAAAGATTTGTTTATAGTTTTCTGATATGCAAATCTCCCTGGAATTCTCACAGTTCACATTGTATATGAGAATAATGGAAAATGACATTCCCAGTCTCTTACAAGGTAAAAAAAAGAATTTCTTCTGAATGATCTGTTTCTTGTAATTCAGATTTCAAAGCTTTTTGAAAAGACAGCAGCACTTAAAGAAGTTAATTTATTCAGGATGGGACCAACATATTCAGAGATAGTTAATTTAAATTTAACTTTACAGCAATCTGTAGCAATTGATACTCGATAGATTGAATGCTTTTTGAAGTCCAATGTGTTTTTCCCATGAGAAACAATTTTATTGACCAATGGGAATCTACTTCTAATATTGTAAAGATGCTTGGAGAATGGGATATTGTAATCAGATTATTTTCTCTGGCTACCGGACCACAGCGTGGTTCAGTTTTTGTTGAAAATCGTTCTGCTTTGCTGCCTTAATAAATACCAGGAGCCTGAGAGTGAGATTTCTGCTCCGATTTGAGATTATTATTTAGAATGTTGGTTCTTTTTTTATTAGCCAGTAGTGTAATTTTAGATATAGACTATTTAGAAGGGGGTCAGCAAGCTTTTTCCATAAAGGGCCACATAGTAAATATTTTAAGCTTTGCAGACCATCTGGTCTCTATTGCAACCTCTCAACTCTACCACTGTTGAGAAAAAGCAGCTATAAACAATATATAAATGAATGGGCATGACTGTGTTTCAATAAAACTTTATTTACAAAAATCAGGAGTGGTTTGCAGGCCCCTCATTTAGAAGTTAGAGCTGAATCTATATTCCCTCAGGAAAGGACCTACAAATTTTTTTTTTAGCCCGGTCAGTGTGGTTCAGTGGATTGAGCATTGTCCCATGGACTGAGAGGTCCTGGTTTGATTTTCTGTCAGGGCACATGTCTGGGTTTATGGCTCAATCCCCAATAGGGGGCGTGTAGGAGACAGCTGATGGATAATTCTCAAATCAATATTTCTATCTCTCCCTTCCTCTCTCTCTAAAAAAATCAATGAAAACATATTTTTTTTTGTTTTGTTTTGTTTTTTTTATCCTCACCCGAGGACATTTTACTCAGATAGAGCGGGAAGGAGAGAGAGGAAGAGAGCGAAACATCGATGTGAAAGGGACACATCGAGTGGCCGCCACCCACACGACCCAACCAGGGCCGGGGACAAACTGCAGCCAAGGTACATGCCCTTAGCGGGAACCGAACCCGGGTCTCTGTGGACCGCAGGCTGATGCTCTAACTGCTGAGCCAAACCGGCCAGGGCAATGAAAACATATTTTTTTAAAAATCCTTTAGAAAAAGATTTTTAAAAAATCCTTACCTGAGGATGTGTTTGTATTGATTTTGGAGAAAGAGGATGGATGGGGAGAGAGAGAAAGAAACATTGATATGGGAGAGAAACATCTATAGGCTGCCTCCCATACACACTTCAACCAGGGATTGAACCTGCAACCTGTGTATGTGCCCTGACTGGGATTGGAACTGGTGACCCTTCAGTGCATGGGACAACACTCAACCAACTGAGCCGCACTGGTCAGGGTTACTACTCATCCTTTAAGGCCCAGGAGGACACAAAATTTTTCAGTACTGGATCTTTTCTTATAAATATTACTTAAGAGTTTTCAAAAATATTCTTTATGCCCACGATTTCAACTGATATACTATACAGAACATTTGGAAAAGTGGCCAGTTATAAATGAAATCAATAGCTTCCTTTTACCCCAGCAAGAACCATTAAAAAATACAGTGGAAACGGATTTTATTAATAATACCAGTAGAAATATAATTAGAAATAATTAGAAATATAATTATAAATAATACCAATAGAAATAAACCTAACTATTCATAATTTATGTGAAGAAAACTTCAAAATGTGGTAACATAAAACAAACATTCTCTCTTCATTGAATAAATGAAGAGATAGTCTGTGTACTGGGATGGGGGTAGAATAATTATGTAAACATTTTAATTTATAAGAACCTAATTTATAAATATAATTCAGTCAGATGGGAGAGGGATACTGTATTAAAATGATTCTAAAATTCATCTGGAAGAATAAATAGATGAGAACAGCCAAGAGGTTATTGAATAAGAAGAGCAAACTATCAGGTTTCCAATATGTTGTAACACTATAATAATGAAAATGATGAGTATTAATTTAAGACAAATTGGCAGATGAGTGGGAGAGAATAGAAAGGCCAAAAATTAGTTGTGAACACTAATTTTGCTCACAGCTGATTAAAAAAAAAGTATTATGTATTTTTTCTATTTATATATTTAATATGGTATTTCACATCATTGAATAAGATTGGATCATTCAGTAAATTATGTGGATAATTAACTATTGAAAAACAAAAAAACATTAGATTTCTGCTTCATAGCATTACACCAAAGTAAGTTACCAATAGATTGAAGAATGTAATACTTAAAAAAAAAATTTAAAGAATGGTCTGGCCGGTGTGGCTCAGTAGTTTAGCGTCGACCCATGCACCAAGAGGTTGCTGGTTCGATTCCCAGTCAGGATACATGCCCAGGTTGTGGGCGCCATCCCCAGTGGGGGGCATGTAGGAGGCGGCCAGTTGATGTTCTCTCTCATTGATATTTTTATCTCTCTCTCCCTCTCTCTGTAAAATCAATAAAGGAAGAAAAAAATGAAAGAATGAATGAAAAATATAGGTGAACATTTGTTAAAATTAGGTTGTGAAATAGCTTTTAAGCACAAACCCACAGACAAACTATAAAAGATTGACAATTTTATTATTTAAAAAAAATGGTCAATTATACTTCAATGTAAAAAAGAATTATGATTGTAAAAAATAATTAAAACTTCTATAATGAGAAAGAGCATCACAAAATTGAAAGGTAACCTAACTAGGGAAAAACTATTTATAACACATAACACTCAAAGGAGATTCCTTAAAATGTGGGCTCTCACAAATCAGTGAGAGACAAATGTGCTAATCCACAAATGATCAATAGAGATGAACAAGCAACTTACGGAAGAAATACCAGTGAGCAGTAACCATATGGAAATATGTTTAACCTTGATAGTAAATGATAAAATTAAAATTAAAACAATCAGATAACAGGTTTTTGCCCATGAAATTGGCAAAGGATATTTATAAGTTGGATAATATCCAGTCTTGGCGAGAGTCCAGCTAAATAGCACTCTTTTCAACAGTGTTGGTGAGGATGCATCTTGCCTTTCTGGAGGGCAATCTGACAATATGTCTCAGAAGTCTTAAATAATGTACCTACCTTTTGACCCAGCGATTCCAAATCAGGGGATATAACTGGAGATAGTCATAAAGATGTATGTGCAAGGATGTCATAGTCATAAATATGTATGTGCAAGGATGTCAGAGTCATAAAGTTGTATGTACAAGGATGTCATTATAGCATCATATAGAATCAGGGGAAATTAGAAACAGCCTAGACCAACAGTAGAAGATCCAGAAGAATCCCTGGCTGTTTTTGCTCATTGGTTAGAGCATCAGACTGAGAACTGAAGGGTCTTGGGTTTGATTCCCAGTCAAAGGCATATACCTGGGTTGTAGGTGTGATCCCTGGCCCCTTGGTTGGGGTCATGTGGGAGGCCACCAATTGATGTGTCTCTCTCACACCGATGTTTCTCTCTCTTTTCCTCCCTCCCATTCTCTAAAAATCAATGGAAAAATATTCTCAGGTTAGGATTAACAAAAAAATAAATTAGAGTATCTTAATAAGTTGGTAGACAATGAAATCATTTAGTGTAATATTGCAAAAACACATTTGATGACATAAATATTGGACAATATATATTAAGTGAGAAAAGGCCTTAAGGTAGTATGTAGAATAGGATTCCATTTCTGGTATCTCTCTATCGCCATACCATATCTGTATCAGTAGCGAATTGATTAGGGTTGTCCAGTCTGGGATGGGTTGAAGACTTGGCTGTGCAGTAACTTCTCAGACCCAAAACTTCCAGGTGACTTCACAGTTTCTTATTTTCACAGCCCTTTGGAGATGGCTTTATTCTGAAGAAAAGGAAGTTTAGATCCCTTCTGATTACCTATATAAGTTCTGCTAAATTTTATATAATTGATTCTGTCAGAGTTTACAGGGTTCATTTACATCAAAATTATACCCTGATCTACATTTCATACTTGACAAGATTTCCTTGAAGAATTCAGCTGGTCTTAATATTTTCCCTGTTAGAGGAAAAAGTTTCAAATGCCAAACATTTTAACACTGAATAAACTAAATAAAAATAGATTCAGTTCTAACATCACACTTTCATAAATATCCTCCATGTAGTTTTGTTCAAGTAGAGTGAGAGGAAGATAGAGAGAGAGAAACATCAACGTGAAAGGGACACATCGAGTGGCTGCCACCCACACGACCAACCAGGGCCGGGGACAAACTGCAACCGAGGTACGTGCCCTTAGCGGGAACCGAACCCCGGTCTCTCCGGACCGCAGGCCGACGCTCTAACCGCTGAGCCAAACCGGCCAGGGCCTCCATGTAGTTTTTAACACAGTACACGGAACAAGCACCTGATAGTTTGTTTTTTAATCTTCACCGGAGGATATTTTCCCATTTATCTTTAGACAGAGTGGGAGGGAAGGAGGGAGGAAGAGAGAAAAACATCGATGGGAGAGAGACACATCGATTGGTTGCCTCCCACACGACCCCAGCCAGGGCCGGGGATGAACTGCAATTGAGGTACGTGCCCTTGACTGGAATTGAACCTGAGACTGGTCTGCGGGCCGATGCTGTAACCGCTGAGCCAAACCGGCCAGGGTAGCACTTGACAGTTTTTTAAAAATTTTGCTAAGATTGTGTACACATGCCTTAACACTTTGTATTATTATTACTTTTTTAATTTTCAGGGGTGATAGTCAGTTTTGTAGCCAAAAAGCAGCCATCTATTCATTGAATTTTACAGCAAACCCACCTCAGAGAGTATTTCAAGTTGTCGACCAGATCAATCCATCTATTTTCTGCATTCATATTACAAACTGTAAGTATTTGATATTCTTTGTGAAATTCTGAAAAATTTTTTTCTTTTGAAAGATCTTTTGTGGGGAAATGTCCCATTTAGTTAGTTTAAAGCAGTTATTCTATGGTTTGGCTGGGGTGTATCTTCTGAGGTCCTTTCACAGGTAGACCTGTGGGCAGACACGTTTTCTTTACAAGTAAGAACATGCTTGTGTAGTTGACTTTTGAAATTTCATACTTTGTTTCAAAAGCGTGTAGGCATGGATAGGAATCTAGATTTATTTAGGCATATGAGGGGGTTTTGTGTTTTTTTTTCTTTATTTCCTCCTGGTTTAATGGTTAAGAATCAGGTTCAGCTTTGGTTTCAATTTCCTTTTTTCTCTTTTATTTTTACTTAGAATATTTGCATGAAAACAGGATCTCTATTTTTATCTGAACGTTTGGCTCAAATAGGTGTCTAGATCCAAAGCACACGTAAAGTGTAAAATGTTATCAGTATCAAAGATCAGAGACACATTTATGGTTGTATCAGTTAAACTTTATTATCTTTTCCGAATGTCTTCACATTTTGGTTTTATTCTCTTATCATTGAAAACTCAGGCTCTGTGATTTGTAACCTGGAGTAGTGACTGGTCAGTCATTGTCACATTCTCTGACATAACACCAGCCCAGTGAACCCACTGGCCTGTTCCCTTCTACCTTTTCCATGAACAGCACATATTCTCCCAGGCTTTGGAGGAGGCTCTGTGGACAGAAACGGTCTCCCATTCCCACAGCCGTCTGGGGAGAGCTTCCACGTAGAGGTTTCTGTAGTGGACCTTCTAGTCCATGGGCTGGAGAAAGTGATGGTTATTACGGGCTTCTGTTGTGCTCTGCAAGTGTGGCTTCACAAACCATTGCTTCCACACTGTGAGAGAGACAGGCCAGGTCTGAGGATTCTGTTTACTTCATCAGATTCAAGCAGTCCTAGGGGAAGTAAATATAGAGAGAGAGACACTTAATTTTTTTCAAGTGTCTTATTGCTATTAAAACTGTATACATGTATTTTATACTGATTTAAAATACTTTTTCTAAAAACAGATAAACCTGCATTATCCTTTCTTAATCCAGAAGTGCCTGATGAAAACAATTTTGATAAATTGATGAAAACATTTGATGGTTTTTCATTGAATGCAGAATCAGATGTTTCTTTAGCAAATGAATCAGATCCTCCAAATACTACTAAATATGAGGTGAGCCAAGAAGTTATGTCTGTTTATCTGTGGCAAATATCCTGTCATTGTAAATTAATTTTTCAGTGTGTTCCCAGTAAAATCAGCTACCTGAGACATATAATTCATATTACATGTGTATAGACAAAAAACTTAATGTTTGTACCTATAAATGAAAGATCATGAAAATTAAATTGAGTAGTTGAATTCTAACATAGAGGTTTATTTTATTTTATTTATTTTTTAATCTTCACCTGAGGATATGTCCATTGATTTGAGAGAGAGAGAGAGAGAGAGAGAGAGAGAGAGAAAGAAAAAGAGAGAAACATTGATGTGGGAGAGAAACATCAATTGGTTGCCTCCTGTATACACCTGACTGGTGATCGAACCCACAGCCTAGGCATGTGCCCTGACCTAGAATCGAACCTCGATTTTGTGGTGCACAGGATGATGCTCCAACTAACTGAGCCACACTGGCTGGGCTAACATAAGATTTAAAGTCATTTATTCTGTGGTAAGGTTGCATTTTTCTCTGCAGAATTCTTTGTTCTCAAAAGATGCAGCAGAGTGCCGGAGGCATGCTGCTGGAACACAGAGTGGGTTGGTGGGATGCCTGGTCTTCTAAAAGCTGTATTTAGCTGTACAGACTTGAGGAAGATGTGTGCTGTTTTGCATCTATTCCTTAGTAAACCTTTTAGTGTGATAATCATTAACTTTGACTAAACTTCAAAATTTTCAGAAGCATATTTTTAAAAGAAATATTAAAGCTACATGTGCTAGTATAGAGGTATGTAATAGAAATGGAAAGGCCCCATTGCCTTAAAACACACACTGCAAATCACTGTTAACAGATTGATGTATACTCCTGATTTTCAGTGCATCTATTAAAATATACATGTAGTATTGTACAGAAGAGGGATTTCTAGGTATCCACATTGTTCTATAAATGTAGATAAATCTTATGCATCTTGCTATGTCAATATAAAAGTTACCATTTCTTGCCTGGCCGGTGTGGCTCAGTGGATTTAGCATCGTCCCATGGACTGAGAGGTCCTGGTTTGATTCCCGGTCAGGCACATGCCCGGGTTGCAGTCTCGATCCCCAGTAGGGGGTGTGCAGGAGGCAGCCGATGTTTCTGTCTCCCTCTCTCTACCTCTTTCTCTAAAAAAGTCAGAACAAACTTTTTTTTTTTTTACATGACCATTTCATGAGCATTTTCCATGTGGCAGGCACCATGCAGAGCTTTCCAGGCATTACGTCACGCGACCCAGGGAGAGACACACCACTGTCCCCCTTTAACTGACAAGAACAACTTAGTACCTACACTAGCTCTGAAAGTAACTGTGGGAGCTAGTGTTGGAGCCACATTTTAATGATACAAAGTTTTCCTTCTGTCTGTGTATTGTCATTTATTATCGAGCTATTCTACTATTAACAGATATTTATTTCCAGTTTTTGCTATTGCCAGTAATCCACACTGATTATTCCTATAGATACACATATCTTTGTCTGATTAAATCCTTAGTATATGTTCCCATAAATGGGTTAACTTGGCCAAAATGAGTGGAAATTTAAAGTATCGATACCAGATTGCTCTGCAGAAAGATTGCAGGAGCTTACATGCCCAGCCCCAGGGGAGGAGAGGGAGTGTTTCCACAGATCTTTGCTGGCACCGAGGCCTTTGGATACTTTTAAATTCAAGAAAATTAATTATATGTGTGAGTGTGTGTGTATGTGTTTATACACATACCATGCTTATGTCATATCAATAGTTATGCCATATTGATATTATATATAATATGATTTTTTTTTCAATCCTCACCCAAGGATATTTTTCCATTTATCTTCAGAGAGAGTGGGAGAGAGGGAGGGGGAGGAAGAAAGGGAGAGAGAAACATCAATGAGAGAGAGACATATCGATTGGTTGCCTCCTGCAAGACCCTGGTCGGGGACCGAACTGCATCTGAGGTATGTGCCCTTGTCCGGAATAGAACCTGTGACTCTCTGGTCCACGGGCTGACGCTCTAACTGCTGAGCCAAACCAGCCAGGGCAATACTATGATCTTAATGTATACTGTAACTGTTATTTAAATAAGTATTGGTAGTGAAAAATAATTACCTCTCTCACCCCTGTCCCTGGCTACCAAGTTTCTGTCTGCAGAGGTAGCCGCCTGTGTCAGCTTCTTATATACCCTTCTGGAGGAATTATTTAATAAAAACCTGAAAATCCAGTCACGTGGATCCACAGGAGCACACACCCTTAAAAGAGAGGATGGGGCAGCTAGACGTAAGCTCCATGCGAGCAAGGACCATATCTGGTTTCTGCTCATCACTGTGTTCCTGATGCCTGAAATACTGCCTGGCACGTAGTAGGTGTCCAGCAAGTGTTGAATGAATGCCTTCACAACATGAGAACAACTGTTGGCTGATCTCTTTGCAGTACGGGGCTCTTCTGCAGACTTCAGACTCCTTTTTGAGATTTCCCTCTCCCCTCACGTCATCTCTGTGCACCGACAGTAACCCTGCAGGTAAGAGAGCGGGCAGTTTTCTTTCTCCTTAAAACAGAGTTTGCTTAGTCTCATTTTATAGTAGTCACAATTAAACAGGCTTCATAAGTAGAACAGGGGATCTCAGAGTTGAGAGGAACCTCAAAGGTTGTGTAGTTCAGTGCTGGAGTCTTTTCTGCCACATGCAGTCACCGCTTGGTCACGTGCAGTGAAGGGAACCCCAGCCTGAACCAGCCTACTGAGTTGTTTACACTTCCAGTTGTGGGAAAGTTTTTTTTCACCAGAGCTGGTTTGTCAATACTGACATTTATTAAGCGCTTACTGTGTGCTGGGCATGATGGTCAGTGCTTCTAAGGTAGGGTCTCCATCATTATTTGGATGAGGAACAAGAGAAACATTCAGTTTCTTGCTCCAGCTCACTTAGGTGCCGGCGGAGCAGAGATGCAACCCACAGAGCTCCCTCCCGTGGCCCTGCTGCCCCTTTTAGGAGCATCACAGACGGCGGAGTAGTCCTCTTGGCAGTGGGAGGCTCCCATCCGTAAGCCAGCCTCCCTAGGAAGAGACCTGCCAAGTGAGGGATGGTAGCTGTGGCTTAATGGGGCATCATGTGATACGCGAAGGAAAATGTGTTCTGTTGAAAAGATGCTTAACCTCGTTCACAACAGGACCAGAGTAAATTAAAACCGAACCGAGGTACCATTTGCATCTAATGGATTGGCAAGCTTAAGAAATGTAGGTCTGTGGAGAATTAGACACTCATCTACATAGCTGGTGGGACTATAAATTGGTACAACCTCTGTGAAGAGCAGTTTAGCAATACGTATGAAAATAGCAAATGAATATGCCCTTTGATATATTCAGCTGTTCTACTTCTAGGAGTTGGTCCCACGGAAACTCTGGCCCACATGCAAAGTATAGATTGTAGCATTGTTTGTGATAGCAAAGCTGGAGACAACTTAAGTGTCCGTAGAGGGAAACTGGTTGAGTAAATTACGGCTTATCTATAGTAGAGTACTAATTATTGCTGAGAAAAGGAGGAGGAAGCTCTTCATGTACTGAGACAGCCTGAACTCCAAGATACATTGTTCAGTGAAAAAAACAAAGGTCAGAAGCTATTGTGCATTTGTTTCTGAAAGGGGAAAGAAATACTAAATATATATACACATGCTTTTATTTGCATAGAATATTTCCAGAAAGATACACAAGAAACTTCATACTGAGTGTCTCTGGGGGCCTGGGGAACAAGGGTCTGAGGGAGATTCCTCTCAACACCTTTTTGTGATTTTGAATTTTGAATCATGCGAATGTGTTACCTATTTGAAAAATAATTTTTCAACTCTATTTTAAACACGTATATCTGTGTCATAATTTATTTTGCGGTTTTACTTCTATTACAATTTTGCAGTTACCATTGGACAATTGAAAATTTTCTTCTCTTTGATTTTTTTCCCCTGGGGGATGTTACGATTTCCAGCATTTTTGGTGAACCAAGCTGTGAAGTGTACCAGAAGGGTACGTCTGGAACAGTGTGAAGAAATGGAAGTCCTGAGCATGGCTCATTACAGCAGCCCTGAAATTTTGAGGGTAAGAATTATTTTGAAGTGAAGCTGATTCGTCAGGCTTGTTTTCTGTCCTTTGTACTGTTTTATAGAATAATTTCAGTACATGATTGACGTGCTAATTTTAACCCCCCCCCCCTCAGTTCTTTGGTATACTGATAGCAAACGTACTGGAAAAAAATCACTTAAAATAATTTCTATTTTTAAATAGCTCATGTTTTGCTTTTATTCATTTTTCCTTTCATTCATTGTGTGGGTAACCGACAATGCCTGTCTCCTGAATAAAAAAAATATAAATAACCAAAAACTTTAGAAATTATAAAGCATCTCAGTGTCTATGACAGAAGTAATCATAGTGGCACAAGTAGAGAACTCACCAAGAAAAAAGATATAGATAGCAGGTCTTGATGAAGGATGTTCTATTTTCCTCTCTGTGAAGTCTCTTTTTGTGTGTTAATCCTCACCTGAGGATATTTGTCCATTGATTTTTAGATAGAGTGGAAGGGGGGGGGGTATTGATGTGAGAGAGACACATCGATTAGTTGACCTCGCATGACCCTGACCAGTCCAGGGATCGAGCCTGGGACCCTTCAGTCTGTGGGTTGATGCTCCAACTGCTGAGCCAAACTGGCCAGGGCTTTGTGAAGTCATTATTAAGATGAATATGCCCTTTCACCCACAGTCTGAACAAAAGCAATACAAATGCTTCTTTCTATTGTATTTAACAGAATTTGTTGTTTCTTTCTGTCTAGGTACCTAATTCAAAAACAAAGGTAAGAGTATTTCTTAATGGAAAGTTAGTTTATAATACACTGTCTTCTTTCTGAGCCTTTTGAAATGAATATACTTATCATTATAAGGGTACATTACTGCCAAAAACAAAAACATTTGTCAGAAAATAAGCAGAAATGAAATAGGGCAACTCCTTACTAGATAACCCTTTGTGATCACACATCGGTGTGATTGGCTTCTGTGCTTTCCGGGCAACCCCCGATATCTTCTTTTTCATTTTTTATCCTCACCCGAGGACATTTTTTCATTTTTGTTGTTGTTGTTGTTCAGATAGAGTGGGAGGGAGAGAGGAGAGAGAGAGAAGCATCGATGTGAAAGGGACACATCGAGTGGTTGCCACCGACACGACCCACCGGGGCTGGGGACAAACTGCAACCAAGGTACGTGCCCTTAGCAGGAACTGAATCTGGGTCTCTCTGGACCGCAGGCTGATGCTCTAACCTCTGAGCCAAATCATCCAGGGCCCCCGATATCTTCTTGATCTCTTGTCGGGAGAGCTGGCCAGCTCCCAGGATGCTGTGTGTCCAGTGAGGACAATACAGACAACTTCCCCAGAGAATGAGCACACCTGTGCAGGAGGTGCGCCTTCTCAGTGTAGCGTCAGCACTGTGGGTAGGTTCTCCTCCAAGCCCTATCGCCCCAGCCCAGGGGTTCTGCCAGCCTGTGGTGAGGAGACCAGCGTCTCTTTGTGGATATGTCAGAGGGAGGGAACTTGGATCTACTACCTCTTGTTCTTGGGTCTGTGCCCTGTGCCTGCCTGTGAATACAGGCGATGGCCTTGTCATAGTCTCCCAAAGCCTGCTGAATTGGTCCACCTTGTTCAGAACCCAGCTTTGCCATTACTTTCTTGTGTAACATGCACCGCAGTCCCCCTCGGTGTCCAGTGGATGGGAAGCCTTGATGCGCAGGCTCTGTGCAGCGCCTGGCACACAAGAACCCTCAGGACAGCGATACCACGATGACTGATTTCATTAAGTCTCCGGACACAGACGTGCTCGAGGTAGATGTTCGGAAGGAGTAGTCATGTGACTTTGAACTACACACTTCTGTGTGTGGGCCTGGATTTCCTCTTTTGTGAAGGTGTTTTCAAACTTGTTTTAGTTATAGGGCTTCTTCAAATGAAATCTCAAGTAGAACTCTTCCTAGTGTTAACATGGTTGAATCCAAAGCCCCTGGTTAGAGTAAGGTGGTGGCCAGAAGCTCTCCACCTGCCTGGCCTGTCCATCTCTCTGCTCTTTAGCCCCTCTGAGGGACCCTGCGGCTCCAGGAACCCAGTTTGAAGACCACTGGACTAGCTCTCAGATACCTCTAAATCACTGAAAAAGTGCTTTGACTCTACCAAAACTCGAACTGTCTGTGGGGGCAGTGGCCCTGTTTCCAATATGTCCTTAGTACTAGGGCGATGTCTAGTCTTTGGTGGGTTATGTGTTAAGTGAATGAATGACTAGGGACTTGGCTCAATCAAGTAGGGAAGACCCGTATGAGAAATAATGGGATTTTCCTGAGAGGCACATAGTATGTGCCAAGCACTGTTCCAAGTGCTACACATGTCCACATGTCTGAAGCCCTTTGGTCATCTCAGCAATCCTAGGAGGTATATCCTGTTATTGTCCCCCTCTGCTACCTGAGTCACAGATGAATTGCTTGCCCAGGGCCATGCGTAGAAAGTGGCAGAGCTGGGACAGGAATCCAGGCTGTCGGGCCCCAGAGACCATGACACTGGACTAGCTCTTCTGTGTGCCAGGCACTAAGTTACAAGTTTCACGCACAGTCTCTCTGCATCGGGTGGCCACACAGGAAGTGGTAGGCTGGGACTTCCAGCTCAGATGTGTGTGACATTCAAGTTTGTGCTCTGAAAGACAAGCATATCAACTAATAGCAGAGATTTCTTTAGTTTTTTTTTTTTTTTTCAAGCAACTTCCGAGGTCTGCTAGAGAATCAGGAATATAAAAATTGGATCCAGTCTCCCTATGAAGTGAAGCCCCTTCTGACTGCCTAGAATCATTGTCAGTATCTGTTGAACTGTCAGTGAAAGGATAAGTTGTGGCCCTGTAGTTCTCCTGTTAAGTGTGCCTTAGTTCTTTCGTTTGGGACGGTCACTACATTTAAAGAATTGCTGTCAATGGCCATAGATGAAAAATTTTGAATGGCATTGGGTGAGCCAGGGCTTCCTGATGGCACCGAAAAGATTTGTCTGTCTCTGTTTTCTCTCACCCATGATCCCGCCACTGTGTGTGGGTGTGGGTAGAAGTTGTGTATACATTGGATGAAGTGTATATTCAGGACGTTTGTGGGGATTTGGAGGACTGCCTGGGGCTGTTGGAGAATGTGCATGTGTGCGTACAGTGTGAGGGAACGTGCATGTGTGCGTACAGAGGGAGGGAACGCGTGTGTGCGCGTGCAGGGGGAGGGGACGCGCGTGTGCGCGTGCGCGTGCAGGGGGAGGGGACGCGCGTGTATGCGTACAGAGGGCATTTATCGGTGAGAGCTGTGTTTTGGAGGCAAGAGTATCCATATATATGTTTAATGGTGTGACATGAGTTTTGTGTGTGTGTGTGTTTGAGACATAATTCACGTACCATAAAACTCAGCATTTTAAAGTGTACAATTTAGTGGTTTTTAGTATATTCACAGGGTAGTGCAACCATCACTATTATCACCAGAACATTTTTATCACCCCAAAAAGAATCCCTGTGCTCATTCATTAGCAGTCACTCTTCATTCTTCTCCAACCCCTCCCTCCGCACCAGCAACGACTAATAGACTTTCTGTCTCTGTAAATTTGCCTGTTCTGGACATTTCCTAGAAACAGAATCATACATTATGTGGCCTTTTGTGTCTGGCTTCTATCACTTAGCATTGTGTTTTCTTTTTCTTTTTTCTTTTTTAATCCTCAGTCGAGGATATTTTTCTATTTATCTTCAGATAGAGTGGGGTGGGGGAGAGAAACATCCATGTGAGAGAGACATCGACTGGTTGCCTTCCACACCACCCTGACTAGGGCTGGGGATGAACCACAACCGCAGGTGGCAGTACTTTATTCCTCTTCATAGATGAATAATATTCTTTTGTACGAATATACCACATTCTATTTATCCATTCATCATTGTTTTCAGTCTGTGGCTATTAGGAATGCTGCTATGAGCATTTGTGTGCAAGTTTTGTGTGAACATGTTTTTGGAGGCAACCGCATTTAAAGTTTTGGCAGTATCCGTCTCAGGTATTTCTCTGGGAATGTATATGTGTATTACATAGAAATATCCAGGCAGGGGGGAGGACGGGGGGGTGCCAGGCAGGGGTGTGTGCCGGAGGGCACGGATGCCAGGCAGGAGCTGAATGAGAAAGTGCCAGGCAGAGGGGAGGTGACAGGCAAGGAGAATGAGCAGGTGCAAGACAGTCGTGGAGGAGGGAAGGTGTCAGACTAGAGGGAAGAGAGGAAGGCCCAGGAAGGAGGGTGCCGGGCAAAGGGAAGTGGGAAGTGCCAGGGGGGGGGGGATGGAAAGGTACCAGGTAGGGAAGGAGGGAAAGAGACCAGGCAGGGATGAGGAAGGGAGGTAGCAGATATCAGTGGAGGTTCAAATGTTTTGTTATTTAACCCGTTCACCTCTGTTGTAGTGTCCTCAGTAATCCCAGACTTTTGTACCCTGCAGGTCCCTATTGCTGTGCAGTCCATCGTCACTCAGTCTCTGAATAAAACGTTTACCCGGCTGGAAGACGCAGGCGTGTTGGAGCCGGCTCTGGTCGCGGCTGGGGCTGCGAGAGTCTGCACTAACGTCGTTCTCGAGGTGCGTGCCTGGCTGGGCTTGACAGCTTGATCTGCCGGTGGCGGACTCTTATGCGTGGCCCTGAGGGTCCAACTGCATGCCCGCCAAAGGCTTCTGGCCCACACCGTGGTATTGCTTTCCTTTCTTTTTTAAAAAAAATATGTGATTTTTTAGTGAGAGAGATAGAAACATCAATGTGAGAGAGAAACATTGATCAGCCATCTCCTACATGCCCCCTACCAGGGATGGAGCCCGCAACCCGGTCATGTGTCCTAACTGGGAATTGAACCAGGACCTGTCAGTCCATGGGACGATGCTCAATCCACTGAGCACACCGGCCGGGTGGTATTGCCTTTCTCGACCTGGCCTCCTGCCTGCCTTTCTGCTGTCCCATCAGAGGATGCGTCTGCATCTCTGAAATAATTGTGTGCCTTTTCTCCATAAACCTGGCGACTTACAAAAATACATCAAAATGTGTTGCTATCGCCATTGTTTTGTTTTAAGATGTCTCCTCTGCAGCGATAGACCGATTCTGTTCTGCCCAGACCAGCTGATTTAGAACTAATGTAATTGGGCACAGAGAGGCTCAGATGAACCCTGCTTGTCAGCAGGGGTGATGCTGAATAACACCTCCTGTAACCCGATTGGACAGGAGAGAAGAGCTTCAGCAAGTGGAGGAATGGGAAAGCATGTGCCTCCTGTGTCTGCTTTGTTTGAGTTACTAATACCGCTACAGAAATGTGGGAACAGGTATTGGGAGTGTCATTCTGCTGTCAGGTCAAGTACAGCCTTACGTACACGGATGCAGGGGAGATCACGAGAGCGGAGCTGTCTCTCCTTCTGGGGACCGTCAGCGGTGCGGAGCTTCCCCTCCAGCAGGGGTTTGAAATTCGCTTTACCCAGGTAAGTTGGATCAGTTTTGTAAAGTATTTAGTTGCCAAGCGAAAAGAAATCCTAACTTGTTAGTGAAAACAGTAGTCTCGGTTTGTAGGTGTTAGCACATGTAACCCCTTGCGCTGAACGAGGGCTCGCACAGAGCCTGGGAGTTCGTCACGACTCGGCAGAGGCCTTGCTTCTCCGCCGGGCCCAAGACCCTTGATGTGAGCTTGTTGTGTGCAGCACGTGCCCTCCGACGCCCAGCAGACGGATGTATGGTTCCGTAGGGGAGACATTCTTTCAGTGGTCGGTAATGCTTATCAAAGTGAGATTATGTGGGGGCATCTTTGCATTGTCTTTCAGCAAAACACAAAGCCAGTTCCCCTCAGCGGAAACCCTGGTTACGTGGTGGGGCTCCCGCTGGCCGCCGGACTTCAACCGCACAGAGGATATCCTTTTGGGTCTGTGGAGACGGTTGACCTCCCTGCCTGCATGAAGGGGCCACGCTTCTCTCTGTCGCCCAGGGTCCTGCGGCTGGAGACCAGTCTCTGCCTGAGCTTCCTCCGGGTGGCCCTCGTAGGGGTGGGCCTGGCCTCCCGGCAAGTGGAGCTCCTTGGAGACGGGGTTGGGGTGACCCAGCGTGACCCAGGAAAATGTCAGTGTCTTACAGTGAAAATCGTAACAGCGAAAAGAACCCATTTCTGAAGATTTTTTTTTCCTTCTGAAGATCTCCTAATCAAGGAAAGTAGTTACAACTGTTTTGATTAAAAACAGTTGTAACTATCTCCTGGGAGATAGCTGTTGAATCCCCAGAGGCCCAGAGAAGAGCTAGTTGGGTCTCACGCATGTCTCATGTCACACAGTGACACTGTTTCCTGAGACTCAAGCTGCTGTTGTACTGGGTGGTTATCCCTTAACTTCCTATGAATGTCTGGGATTGTTCAGACCACAAACAGATATGGACAATTTACTGTTCTGCGCAGCACAACTGAGCAAGACTGCTTAGCACTAGAGGGGATCCGGACCCCAGTATTATTTGGTTACAATATGCAATCTGGCTGTAAACTAAGGTAAGGGAATAACTTGTTTCTGTTGAAACTTGTTTGTGTTGATCAGAAAATAAAGCATTCCTACCCTCCCCGTGTTAATCTGATATCTGCATCAGCGGACCAGTGCCTGTGAAAGCCACAATGACCTTTTTGTGACTTTTAACATGTAGTAGCAATCGTGACAGTACCTTATAATACAGGTTTTTTTATTTCTACTTTTAATTCTCAGAACCATAAACCATGTGTCATGGTTCAAAGGAAAACACAACCATTTTAAAAATCAAATGTGGCAGAGTGAAAACCTCAAGGCTTTGTATATTTTGTTTTTAAGGCTGCAAAGTACTAGAATTCATAGCAAAAATACTTTCTCTGGAAGTCCTTCCTATATTCTGAATTTTACTTATTTATTTATTTATTTTATCCTCACCCGAGGACATTTTTTGATATTTTGTTCAGATATAGTGGGAGGGAGGAAGAGAGAGAGAAACATTGACGTGAAAGGGACACATCGAGTGGTTGCCACCCACACGACCCAACCAGGGCCAGGGACAAACTGCAACTGAGGTACGTGCCCCTAGCGGAAACCGAACCCGGGTCTCTCTGTACCGCAGGCTGACGCTCTAACCGCTGAGCCAAACCGGCCAGGGCTATATTCTGAATTTTAATATACTATACACAACACAACAAACCCAGTGAGAGGAAGCCTAATGCGATGTTTTAAATTTATCTTTTTATTATCAAATGTACATAATGTAAGATGTCAAATAGCTCTGCTTGGCTTGTTTTGTTATTATTTTTTTAAATCCTTACCTGAGGATATTTTTCCATTTATCTTCAGATAGAGTGGGAGGGAGGGAGAGAGAGAGAAAAAAAGAGAGAGGAAGGGAGAGAGTAAAGATTTTAAAAATGGCAGTTCCACCCTGGCCGGGTTTGCTCAGTGGTCAGAGCGTCAGCCTGTGGTTCAGAGAGACCCGGGTTCGGTTCCTGCTAGGGGCACGTACCTCGCCTGCAGTTTGTCCCATCGTGTGGGTGCCAACCACTCAATGTGTCCCTTTCACGTCGATGTTTCTCTCTCTCTCCCTCCCACTCTATCTGAACAAAATATCAAAAAATGTCCTTGGATGAGGATAATAAAAAAAATTTTTTTTTAAAATGGCAGTTCTTACCCTCACTTACCCCAGCCTAGAGGCAATCACTATTAAAAAAAAATTTTTTTTTCTTTATTATTTTTAGAGAGAGGAAGGGAGGGAGAGATAGAAACATCGATGAGAGAGAACATCAATTGGCCGCCTCCTACATGCCCCCCACTGGGGATCTGGCCCACAACCTGGGCATGTGCCCTGACCAGGAATCGAACTGGCGGCCTCTTGGTGCATGGGTCAATGTTCAACCACTGAGCCACACCAGCCGGGCCAGAGGCAATCGTTTTTAACTCTTATAGCTGATTTTTTTTTTTGAAATTTACTCCCAAATCTTTAAATAGTCTGCATATAGTGCTATTTCTTGATATTTTAGTTGGATAGATTATTTCTTGAATTCCCACTGTGGAAGACGAAAATCTGGCTCTTTTTCCTTTCGTCTACTAACCCATCATCCACTCAATTCCCACCCCTACATCTCCCCAGGGTAATTATATCATTATTTTGGTTAGACTGATATGCACCATTTACATCTGTACATTACTAGTTCTGATCACTTTAGACCAGCATTTGTCCAAGGGGGTTCCATGGAATACATTGCCACAAGATGTCAGTAGGGGTAGGTCTATGGTTCGGTATGTTGGGGAAATACCAATTAAAGTTAAAAACATGAGTCCTCACTGTAGGACTTCTCAGAGCCCTCAATATGCCAGAGTGCAGAGGGGGGACACGGATGTGCAATATTCCCCAAACTTTTGGCCATGGAACCCTTCTACAGAGCCTCTCAGTGGAACACGGTTTGGGAAGTGCTGTTTTGGATTCATCCCCTGGCCAACGGAGATTTCTCAAAGTTAGAGACCCCGTGGCTTCTTTCGGACAACCTCCCTTTTGGAGAGAGAACATAAACTGGAGGGGCACGCATATTGCCGAGGCCTGCGTGAACCGGAGGGGCGCGCGTATTGCCGAGGCCTGCGTGAACTGGAGGGGCGCGCGTATTGCCGAGGCCTGCGTGAACCGGAGGGGCGCGCGTATTGCCGAGTCCTGCGTGAACCGGAGGGGCGCGCGTATTGCCGAGGCCTGCGTGAACCGGAGGGGCGCGCGTATTGCCGAGGCCTGCGTGAACCGGAGGGGCGCGCGTATTGCCGAGGCCTGCGTGAACCGGAGGGGCGCGCGTATTGCCGAGGCCCGCGTGAACCGGAGGGGCGCGCGTATTGCCGAGGCCAGCGTGAACCGGAGGGGCGCGCGTATTGCCGAGGCCCGCGTGAACCGGAGGGGCGCGCGTATTGCCGAGGCCCGCGTGAACCGGAGGGGCGCGCGTATTGCCGAGGCCCGCGTGAACCGGAGGGGCGCGCGTATTGCCGAGGCCTGCGTAAACTGGACGGAGCATGCATATAGCCGAGGCCTGCGTGAACTGGAGGGGCGCGCGTATTGCCGAGGCCTGCGTGAACCGGAGGGGCGCGCGTATTGCCGAGGCCCGCGTGAACCGGAGGGGCGCGCGTATTGCCGAGGCCTGCATAAACTGCTGGCACGGACAGCAGCCTCACCCGATTGACCTCATTTTCTCTCTTCCCAGACTGACCAGGGCTAGCCCGTGTCCGCTTATTGTGGAGAAGGTGAAGAGCCTGTTGAAGGGCCAGGGCTTCCCAGATTATGTGGCCCCTTTTGGAAATTCCCAGGCCCAGGATGTGCTGGACTGGGTGCCTGTCCACTTTGTCACCCAGGTGTCCCACATGAAGGTAAAGGAGAAGCTGAAGGCCATATGCTGGCAGCCTCTTCTTCCACTGCTCCTCCTCCCCCGAGGGAGGGGGGGAGGGAGGGAGCTCTGGGTGGGGCCTGGGCTTTGTTATCAGGTGGGCTTGGACCTCATCTTTGAAGTGGGCGCGATGGTCATAGTACTGATCTCATGGGGTTGTTGAGTTAATGAGTTAGTGGCCACTCCCTAAATAGAAACCACCACTGATCACCATCCTGACCATTCCTACTATCACTGTTGGTTCCATGAGGCCTCTAGGCACTGAGGTATGTGACGAGTATGACTGTCTGAAAAAGATTGAGACATCCTCTCATCCACAGGCGTCCCACCCATTGTTCCCTGGTCTGTGAAGGTGGCTCACATGGGAGAGCTTTCAATTTAAAAGTTCCCAAGAACCCTGGCCAGTTTGGCTCAGCTGTTAGAGCATCAGGCCATGGACCAGAGAGTCCCGGGTTTGGTTCCTGCCAAGGGCACGTACCTCGGTTGCAGTTAGTCCCTGGCCCCGGTTGGGACTGTGTGGGTTGCAACCAGTCGATGTGTCTCTCTCACATCAATGTTTCTCTCTCTCTTCCTCCCTCCCTCCTGCTCTATCTGAACATAAATGCAAAATGTCCTCGGGTGAGGATAAAAAATAAATAAATAAAAAATAAAAGTTCCCAAGAGTTTAATGGAAGTTGACTTTCTACAAATAGGTTCCTGATCAGATGTGCTTCTTCTGCCCACCTTTTTCTTTTGTCTCAGCAGTCAACGTGGGCTGGCCCGTATCCCCAGAGGCGTGCTCTCCATCTTATTCTGTAATTGCCCAGCTTTTTCTTGTCACAGTTTCTTCAGGCCTTCCTTTATCTGCTTAGTGTATTTATAGCATGGGGACAGTGGGGGTGAGGCCCAGCTCACTAGCTCTGATCCGCCCTTCCCACTAGAGCCTGGTGATTTCTCAGCCCCTGCTGCTCAGCTGCTAAGTCTTGGTTCAGCTCTGCCGCCTCAGTGAACCAGGCAAATTGCTTCTGGCTTCTTGGAGCTGAGTTAAGACATCCAGTTATTACTTCCCCCTCGGAAGGGAACACGTGGGTTGGGAGGACAGGCAGCAGTGAGGACATCAGCATTGCCAGGGTCCGTGCTGGTCCTAGGGGCTCACGGCCTGGAGTGGGTTTGTCCAGCCTTCCAGGAAAGTCAGGTAGAAGCAGACTTGAGAGCATCTGCTAAACTGCTATACCAGCTGCTTGTTGCATCTTCTCCTAATAACAAGATATTCAAGGATCTTTGAGCCTGCAAACTGCTTGAAAGGCAGTTCCAGGCTCAGGAATCCCGCCAGTGCCTTCTTGGCAGGGCAGATTTAGCAGGCCTGCTAGCTTTTCATGCCTCGACAAGATGTATTTTTATTTATTTATTTTATTGATTTTAGAGAGAAAAAGGGAGAGAGAGAGAGAGAGAATGAGAAACATCGATGAGCAAGAAGATCGATTGGCTGCCTCCTGCACGCTCCCCACTGGGGATCAGGCCCACAACCTGGGCATGTGCCCTGACCAGGAATCAAACTGGTGCCCTCTTGGTGCAGGGTCGACACTCAACCACTGAGCCACACCAGCCAGACTACTAGATGTATTTTTAAAAACTTGTTGTGGAAATTTTTCAAACACACAAAAGTAGAATAATACAACGGAATCCCTCCTAACCATCATGCAGCTTCAACAGTTATCATATCTGCCAACTCAAGAGGTCCAACAAGCTCAGGAAGGCCCACTCACCGATTTTTACCTTGGGGATGACCAAAGGCCCTGGGCAGAGGCCCAGGTCCAGCTCCCAGTGCCCAGCCTGAACTGGGCAGCCTCACTGCGCACCAGTGCTCTTGGTCCCTGCGCAGAGCTGGCGTCTCTGACGACTTGCAGATCCTGCCTGCACACCCCACTGTAACATCTTAATTGCCGATTGATTAAGTCAGATAAATGAAAAGAAGGCACTTACATTTCTTCTAAGTGCATTTTAACATGATATGCAATCAGGTTGAAAGTCTTATCAATAATACCATCCTCTCTTTCTCCTCCCCACCCCATGCCAGTTTCTCTCCTAAAGTATCTCTGAGGCAGGTGTAAACACGTAGGGGAAGTTAGAGCAGGTGAGGCCTTGAAGGTTCTACAGGTGGGTGTGGGGCTTACAACTCCCAGGTAGTGTTGGCCTCTGTAGAAAGAGGAGGAATCGGAGGATGGAAAATTGTGCTTTAGGTGTTAAAATATTTTTGGAACACTGAGTACTTGAAAATATAGAGTGCTTTCTCTAAGCAGTTCTCATCTGAACCTCGAGAGCCTATTCATTCTCTTGTTCAGAACATTTTGTAATATGTGAAACATTTTATAATTAAAACCCTGAACTGCAGATTAAGTTTGACTTGAGGTTGTGTAACAGTCAAACTGATTAATGGCATTTTGTTTCCCAGGACTCTTGCCAGCTCCCGGTGGCTTTGGTTATAGAAGTGAAGTGGACTAAATATGGATCCTTACTGAACCCACAGGCTAAAATAGTCAACGTAACTGCGAATCTACTTTCCTCCTCATTTCCTGAGGTAACCCTAACTTTAGTTTCAAGGTACAGGTTAAGACACAAGTCCAGACAAAGCCAAGTGTGGTAGTAACATTTATTATTTTGTGAAAAGGATTATAAGTGAAATGTAACCATCTGGGTTCTGGAACCATCTGGAAACAGTGTAGCAGTCACTGTCTTCCACTCAGAGGAAACACTTCCACTGGTTTTATTCACAGTAGCACTTTTGTTCAGATTTGATCTTTACAATCTCTGTGAGTTATGATCGACATTGATGTGTTAGGACAAACTGGGTAAAAACCTCTCTCTCTCATCCAAGTTAATGGCTGATGAGCCCTCCACGTACCTGTCAGATTCATGAACTGCCCGACAGTGGTCAGTGAAGAGGAGGAGATGCCCCGTCTTTGTTACCCTGGTAACACCTGGATGGCAAGGCTTGCATCACTCTGACTTTTTATTACAGACCAGCTCAGGAAGTGAAAGGACGGTTCTTATTTCCACTGCGGTCACTTTTGTGGATGTGTCTGCACCTGCACAGGCGGGCTTCAGGGCTCAGCCAGCCGTCAGTGCCAAGCTGCCCTTTAATTTCTTCTTCCCGTTTGTTTGACGTAAGTCATTAAGGAAACGAGGCCACGCCTCTGGCGCAGAGTGGGTGCGGGGCCCTGCGGAAACGGCTCATTTTATTACACTTCTACCCCTTGGGGTCTTCCCCAAACCAGCACTCCTCCCTCCCCATCGTTTCCCTCCTTTTGGAGATTTTCTCCTACTTGGTTTGACTTGAGAATTGGGGCACCATCTGATCTTGGTCATTTCCAAACCTCTCAACACATAGATCATACATGGAAACCAAACTGCACTTTGGGAAGATAGTTAAGAGAAAAGAATTGGAAGTACACCCAGGATATATATATAAAAAAAAAGAATTTGAAGCAGCACAGGCGTTGAGGGTTTATCCAGTTTACTCATCCCCTGCTTTAATGTGAATTATTGTTAAAATAGTCACTGTTTTTAGTTTAGGTTTTTTTCCTTTTCAGGTCCCATCGAAATGAGTACAGAAATAGCGAAATATTGTATAAGATCATGCAAGTAGAATCACAAGGCCGCGGAAGGGATCTGCCCCCAAATGTCATGTTAATTACAGTGGAGTCTTGGGTCCAACTGACATTTCTGTGCCAGGCGCTGTCGCTAGCTCGCTCTCCAATGGGTGGGCTGGTGTGGGATGCCACAGAGCAGTGCCAAGTAGTTGAAGCTGGAAAGAATATAGTAGGAGGGCCCAGGGGAAGGAGTTTATTTCACATTAATTGTACTGTAATTGAGAAAAATGTTGTCAGGTGGCAGAACGAGGTGGCGCCAGCTAGAAGCTGGGAGATGCTGAGGAAGGGCTGGCACCTGAGAACGGTCTCCCTGAATGGGCTGGTGGCTAAGGTCGCTGCCTTTCTTTCCCTTGTCTTTCAGAGTGCTCCGATGAAAGGGTGCCTCGGGACCCACGCGCAACGTGACAACTGTACATTTGATTCAATTTGATAGACAACTAGTAATTGTCCAGCTTTGTTGTACATTTTCAAGCAAGAGTAAAGTGTTCGTGGGAAACAGTTTATGATACATTTGTGATACAGTGCAGGTGGGAATGGGGCGGGAAGCTCTCGGTCACACCAAGGAAGATAGAGCGCCTTCCGAAAGACTGTGTCCCTCCAGAATCCCAGTGGGTGGGAGGCAGTCACAGGCATCAAACCAAAGCTGTCCTGCAAAGGGCCCAGGAGAGGCGGTTGTAGCTCCCATCCACAGGCACAAGCCCGGGGGAGGGTCGTCTCTTTGGAGTAGAGCAGGTACGCCTCTAGTTCACCTCCCCAAGAAGTCCGTGCTGTCTCAATAGCTTGTTAAGTCTTTCAATCTCTTGTTCCTGTTATTACAAAAGCAGACAAAAAACTAAATTTACCTTCTGAGCCTCACCAGGGACATGACCATCCTTCAGTGAGCTCCAGGTACAGGGACACAACGCCGAAGGCAGGCTTGGAAACTTGTGGAGTCCGTCTGCCGAAGGGGACTGCTGCAGTCAGACGGGGGCCAGTGGACATAGCAGTGCAGGGAGGAGGGGCGCCCAGCACAGCTCTGGGCAGGGGGCCAGGAAGACCCAGCCCAGGGGAGGGGTGCCCCAGGCCTGGCAGTGAGAAGCACGTGCTGAATGTGGGCACCTGCAAACAGATGGCATCTTCCCAGAAGTGTGTTCTTACCTTCTCAGAGCAGCTGAACTCCAGGTGCTGGATCTTGGTGGCCAGTTGTATATTTATCTGTTTTAACCTAAGCAGTTGCCGTTCTGAACGTGTCTT
The DNA here is from genome assembly GCF_014108415.1 of Molossus molossus. NCBI lineage: Eukaryota > Metazoa > Chordata > Mammalia > Chiroptera > Molossidae > Molossus > Molossus molossus. The sequence goes on along the minus strand of NW_023425358.1, from coordinate 33,833,838 downwards.
AACCGAGATAATTATCCCTGAAAAATAATTGAGGGTCTCAGTGACATTGGTTTCTAATTTAACCACTTGGGGAAAAAAAATCTGTGTTCCTTATAAATATATACAGTTGGGAAGAGGGGCGACAAACACAACAGTCGTCACTTAAAGGCATCAGAACTAGGAGGGTCAGGTTTTTCACTTCGGAGCTGCTCGGAACCTAGTTGTCAAATGTTTCTCTCTGGTCCCCATGGGCTGAAGAATAAGCACTGAGCAGATTAGCTCCCTCCCACAGAGCTGGCTCACGACAGCACTGCCTGCCGCAGCGCGCACAACCGCCACCAAGGGGCAAAGCTGGGAGCGCCCCAGCGAGGGGCTGGGCCTGCACTGCCCGCTCTGCAGCCCGAGCCAGGGGACGTACCGTTGATGATCCGGGCCACCCGCCACAGCCGGAGCAGGATCAGCAGGCCCAGAGCCTCAAACTCATGCTCCCGGAGCAGGAAGACGATGTCGATGACGAAGGACACCACCACCACGATGGAGTCCAGGATTTCGAACTTGTGGTGGAAGAACTCCAAGCGGAAAACAAATATTTTAAGGAAAATCTCCACCATAAAGAAGGTCAAGATGACAATGCTCATGTAGTGGAACACCTGCAGGGGACGAGGAAGCACAGTGAGCGCGGGTCCACAGTGAGCGAGGAAGCACAGTGTGGCGGAGGCAGGCCACACACCAGCTGGCCGTGACTGCCCTGCCCGGTCACCAGAGATGTCACTCGCTGAGCAATCAGAGCCCCCGCCAGCACCAGGCCCTGTCCTGGGGCTGGTCACATGGCTGAGGGCACCACAGACGGCTCAGCTCTGCTCTTTGAAGGCCAACTGGTGATGGTGATGGAAAACATCCATCATGCCTACAGGCATAGCAATGCTGTAACCACGCAGAAACCTTATTTTCTTTCATCCGGCTTTTGACATTTTTCCCCTTTGACTCAAAATTGGTCTTACTCAGCCCCCTGACTCACCCGCCTCCCTCTCCTTTGCTTAATCATTAAGCCCTCAGGACAGTGAGGTTCCGGTCAGCCTTAGGAACAAGGTCCTGGGTGTGTGGACTACAGAGACCATTTTCAGTCAAACTAAAGATAGCTTCTTGGCTTCTGTTGTGTTTTAGCTGCGGACCCAGGAAAATGAATGATCCTACCAAACACACCCTTGCAAAATCAGGACGACTCCATGGCTGACATCGGGCAGGAGCAGATACAGTGATAACTACCCTCCTACCCTAGCGCCAACTAATCACTAGAGACCATGACCCTAACTCCTGTAGTCACCATGATTAATGCTTTTCCCCCATAAAGTCCATTCCCTGGAAGCCATGGAGGACCAGGTCTGTGAGCAGCAGCTCACCTGTGACTCCAGGCATGATGCCACCTCCTTAATAAATCCTTACTTTCTTGGCTGCAGACCCTTGTTTGTGTCTTACTGGGCTTTGATGTGTGCAGGCAAGCGGACCCCTCAGCCCGGTAACAGTGTCACTGCTAGGAACTTACAGCTTTGTCTATGCACAAAGACATGTAAGCATATTTACTGCAGCATCATCTACAAAACAAAAGATTTTCTACATGGTTTGTAGAGAAACTGAAATACCCATTAGAGGGCAGTTGTTAAAAAGACCAAGGCTGATCCATAAGGACTGACTAGAAGTGATCACCCAGGTAGATGGTGAGTGAAGAATTCCCAGATCCTGACTGACAAATATCGGTCTCACTGAAGAAACCATTTCCATTCTGGGGCGGGGAAAGTTCAGCTGGGACATCACCTTGGGCCTGAAAGCAAGGACATGCTTTGGAGTCATGTCGAAAGGACACAGCAGCCCACTCGAAGAGGCTCATAGTGGCCAATACACTGCATACACACACACAGAAATCCGTGAGTCCACAGTGAGTGGTGCGTGCGCACACACGGAGCGAAAGGAACCCTCTTCTTTATAAATACCAACTACACGACGTAGAAGGAAAGAGCACTCAGAACCACCAGTCTGCACCCCCCAGCGTATTCACTGACCCGCCAGTGCTCATCAGTAGATGCTAACTGGTTATTAGACATTATGGAATTGTTGATCATTTTTAAAGTGTGATAATGCTGCTATGGTTCAACAGGAGAAAGGCCTTATTCTTATGCATATCAAGGTATTTAGGGTGAAGTGTCGTGATGTCTAACTTACTTTCAGACGGTCAGACAATAATGTGTGGGTGTTTGTGGATATGTAGAGTTATAAAGCAAATATAGCAAAATGTATATTTGCCATTTTTTCGTAATAGACAGTTGAGGGAAAAGAAAGGCACAGCGAGTTTGCAGGTATGTTAGGAAACGAGAGGAAGTCCCTCCGCGTGGGGAAGGACTAGGGCTGGCGGCAGAGCAGCGTACCGGCTGCCTGGGGAAAGGGGCCCGTGTGGGAAGGACCTTTATTTTCTTCCCTTTTACACCCGAAAGGACGTGTTCGCGTTATCAGCTGGATTTTGTTTTTAAGAAAGTGTGTTGGGAAATGATTTCAGCCCTTGGCTGTCTCCCATGTTACTGACAACGGGCCACACGTGGTGTGTTTTGGGGCATCCAGTGCCTCTTGGGAGAACGTCTGGGAGGGACTCAGCAGGAGTGTGCATCAGGGAGTCAACAGTGGCACACCCCCCGGGGCCCCCACCTAGGGACCCCATCAGAATTCTGTGGGAGAAATAGTATGTCTGCCTCTAGGGCAGGGGCTCTCAACCTGTGGGTCGCGACCCCTTGGGGGTTGAACTGCCCTTTCACAGGTTGCCCAAGACCATCAGAAAACACACATTTCCGATGGCGATTCATAACAAACTAGCAGAATCACAGTTCTGAAGTAGCAGTGAAAATGATTTTATGGTCGGGGGTCACCACAACATGAGGAGCTGTTTGAAAGGGCTGCGGCCTCAGGAAGGTGGAGAACCGCCGCTCTAGGGGATGAGAAGGCGTCGTCCCGGGGGGATACCCCTCTGGAATCAGACGTGCCCCCGCCTAGAGGTGCAGGGTAGCCGTCGAGTGAAAGGAGCTTTCCTGCCTGTAGTAAACGCTCGTGTCATTTGGAAGGGAAGATATGTCCTCTGCTCTTGGACTAAAAGCACCAAACTACTCTCCTGAGGCCGCAGGGCAGGTGCCCCCTGCCCCCCCCGCCCCCCTTGAGGGCAGAGAACAGCAGTGAACCGTGGCAAAGGGCTGTGGACACACTACCTGGGTGGCGTAGTTGTTCTGGTCAGACTTGATGATCCTCAGGTCCAGAAGGAGCTCGGCCAGCACCAGGAGGGAATCCAGCACCACCAGGCAGATGATGATGACCTGTGGACCATGAGACCCGAATGGAGACCCGCCTTCCGTTTCTCAAGGGCTGGTTTGGGAGCATCTGGATGAGACCACTAAGGACCAATGCCAAGGATGGGAGGCTGCTGGCCACAGCCCGAGCACCCTGCAGGGAGCCCGCTGGGGGCCGCCTTCCTGGCCGATTGGCTGCGCAGCGCCTGTGCCAGGGCACGTCAGCCAGCTCACGGACCCTCCGTCCCTACTTGTCTTTTTCTTACTCACTGCTTCCCAGCGTCTCTCAAACCAAACTGCTAATTCCTAGATGGCAAAAATAAAATAATAATGATGATAATAAGAACGTTCTGGCCCTGGCCGGTTTGGCTCATTAGAGCGTCGGCCAGTGGACCGGAGAGTCCGGGTTCAGTTCCCGTTGGGGGCATGTACCTCGGTGCAGTTTGTCCCCGACCCCATGGGGTCATGTGAGTGGCAGCCAGTCAATGTCTCTCTCTCCCCCTCTCTCTCTCCTTCCCGCTCTATCAGAAGATAAATGCAAAAAAAATAAAAATAAAAATAAAAAAAGTCCTCAAGTGAGGATAAAAACAACAACAAAAGTTTTGACACGTTTTTATTTTTCTGGCTATAGGGTAAGCCCAGAACAGATGCCCGGTAAATAATGAAAAGCATCCAGCCTCCAAGCTCTGAGCGCTGGAAGGAAACTCCAGGGACCACCGACCTCAGGCAGTTGGGTTACCGTGATGCCTACTGTGCCCATTAACAGCCTGGCCCAGAGTCGTGACACACCTGTGGCCACTCAGGCGAACTGAGAAGAGTTGTGGGAAAGACAGTGTCCTGACCTGCTGGCCGAGGAGGGCAATGGGAACCAGGGTGGAGTGAATGGGTGATCTCAGCGATGGTGGTGGTCATGGTGATGGAGGTGGTGATGACTTGGAGCAGGGCACTAATGGCGGGGCGGGGGTGATGGTGCTCAGGGAGACCATGGGGACAGAAATGGCAGCGATGGGAGGAACACCAGAGGACACTGTGGGACTCTCTTCCTTTGGAAATTGTGGACCACCACTTGTGTGCCTCAGGGCCTTGCCTCTTGTATTCTCAGGTACATAGATTTTGGCCTCTGAGACTTCATCTTGCCATTATCTTGGCAGTTTCTTAAGTTTCAGGATGAAATTCTCCAAGTTCAGCCCTACGTAAGAACGGACTGTACATCTTTGACCATTTCCACCTGTCGCTAATTACTTCAGTAATTAAATGATTTGATGGTATGGTTTTGTGTGAAATTGCATGGCAAAGTGCTTTTCAATGACTTTTTCACGCATACTCAAATTCAGCAGCTTAATAACGATTCAAGCTTTTGGTGGTTTTTTTCCTTTTCTTCCTTCACCCTTGGTTTTATTTTAGAGCTCAGGGGATCTGATAGAAAATCAAGGCACAGAAATGGTAAAAACAGACCGAATGTTCAGCCTTGAGAAGAAATGAAGTACTGACACATGCTACAAAATGGTTGAGCCTAGACAATATTATGCTAAAGGGAAAGCCAGACACAAAAGACAATATGTACTATATGATTCCATTTATATGAGGTGTCCAGACAAATCTATAGACACAGGAAGTGTGCAGATTGGTGGTTGTCAGGGGCCGGGAAGTTATTGTTTCATGGGCACGGAATCTCCTTTTGGGGTGATGAAAACATTTGGAATTAGTGGTGATGGTTGTACAATATGGTGAATGTACCAAATAAATGCCACTGAATTATTTACTTTGAAGCAATTAACTTGATGTTAACTCACTGCTAAAAAGAGAGACAGAGAGACCCGAGGTCATAAAACTACATACAATGCCTGGGTCCCCACCCTGGCCTCTCCGAACGAATCCCCAAAACCATGAATTTGCCAGTTCACAAGGCAGTACTATTTCGAGGGGAGTCACACACGCAGAAACATTCTGAGAATTCAGGGAGGCTGGTTAATTCCAATCCCTCGCCTGGCAAAGATGACCACACCATCAGCAGAGGCCATGCCAGGGCTGTGGGGTGGCCAGTCCTGGGCCAGCTCCCAGCTATCCCATTAGCCTGGACCTTGGTCACAGCTCTCCACACCGCTGAGCCTTGGCATTAACTCTGAGCTTCCGTGTCCTCCTGGGGAAATGGGGTTGGTCACATTTTCCATGTCAGAGTGACCATGGGAGCCAAGTGAAGCCTCAACCTTCATGACTATGGTCCTAACCCTGGCTCAGCTATCCCGTCTGTCCATGGTTTTCATGGAGGCCCGACACACCCTGTATTTTCTCCCTTGGTTGTGCCATCCCATGTGAGAAGTGACAGCAGGTAACTAACTATACATCACGCCACCCTGGCCACCTCAAACCCTATGGAACAAGTGTAGACTGCATCTAAGAAAGGGATTCCAGAATCTTCTTGCATGCTGATCCTACCAGCAGAGATCAAACCCCTGAACCTGACGCTATATACCCTGCTCCAAGGGGGCCTCCCTGCTTCTATTCTGAGCCTCTCTCCAAATCTGGTCATGTAGCCCTTCCCACCCACATTCAGAACCTTCCATGGCTGCCCACTGCCCAGGGATGAGGACCCTCCAGTGCCTACTCTCTTGCCAAGAGGTCCCTCTTCTCACCATACGTACTACTACTTTTTTTTTTTTATCCTCACCCGAGGACATTTTTCCATGTTTTGTTCAGATAGAGCGGGAGGGAGAGAGAGGAAGAGCGAGAGCGAGAGAGAAACATTGATGGAAAAGGGACATATCGAGTGGCTGCCACCCGCACGACCCATGAGGGGCCGGGGACAAACTGCAACCGAGGTACGTGCTCTTAGCGGGAACCGAACCCGGGTCTCTCTGGACCACAGGCCAACGCTTCAACCGCTGAGCCAAACCGGCCAGGGCACCACATACACTTCTCATGGACCCTTCTCAAGTCCTGAAAGGCTGCAGATCCTCCCTTTCCCCCCTCGGGCCCTCAGCAACAAGCTGGGCTGCTTGGAAGGCTCCTCCGTCTCCCATCCACAGAGCTCACTCCTGCCCAGCCTTCAGGTGTTAGGGGGAATGTTACTTCCTCCACCACCAGTCCTCTGCCCTGCCCCCAGGAACTCTGGACCCCCCTCTGTGCAGAGGGCTTCTCTCCACTTGCCACCAGCACCCGTCTGGGCGATCCCTGGAATGACGGCCTCTGCTGAGCGTGGATCCTCTGTGAGTAAGGCAGGGGCGTGTCTGCCATGTTCACGCTGTGCCCCCTGCACACAGTGCTAAGCAACGACTGTTGCCCTGGCCAGTTTGGCTCATCAGTTAGAGCACTGGCCCACAGACGGAAGGTCTTGGGTTCGATTCCTGGTCAAGGGTACGTGCCTGGGTTGCAGGTTTGATCCCCGGCCCTGGTCAGGGTTGTGCAGGAGGCAACCAATCAATGTGTCTCTCTGCCATCAATATTTCTCTCTCCCCCTCCCTCCCTTCCACTCTATGTAAAAATCAATAGAAAAATATCCTTGGGTGAGGATTAAAAAAACAAACAAACAGAATTATTGAGTGAATGAATAAACATCTCTACTTATTTTATGACAGTCAGTCTTCTTTTTCCCCAGTACAAGTGTCTCGGGGGGTCCCAGCTCAGGGGGCCAGCCCGAGCCATGTGGTCTGGTGGGCTGAGTCAGGAGAGGGGTGAACCTCCCAGAGGGGGGTGACCCAGGCCTCCCCTTGCAGCTGGAAGGAAGCTGGTCCTTTCCTTCTGCTCCTGAAATTGAGGGTTTGGTATTTCAACCCCAACAACTTAATACCACGTTTCCGTTCCTGTCACCGCGCAGAGGGAAACACTGTGCCGGGCCGCTGGGCCCGCATTCTTCTTCCAAGCCACGTGCAAGCGGAAAAGACCAAAATAAATCTTCCCTATTTAACCCCGGAACAAAGTCAGTGATGGGAGAGGCAAGGGCTGCTTCTCTCTGCTTCCAGAAGGGTGACCAGCTCTTGGTAGGAACTGGATTATCTCGGTCCAGGGTCCCCAAAAGGGCTCCCCTTGGCAGCTGTGCTGACCACGTCCCTAGGCCTCCGCATTCTCCTGGGACTCAGACACCGGGACACCTGCCTGCCCATCTGAGGGCTGGGGGTGGGGTTCAGAGGGCTGGCCAGACTCAACCTTCATTTATCCTTCAAAATCAGAAGATGCTTTGGCGTCCATGTCTCCCTCATGTCCTCCCCATCCCCACATCTGGAAGTTGGTGATGTGTTAAGCCCAGCTGATATTTTTGGCATCACTCCACAAAAAAAGAGACTGCGGCCCCCATGGCGATGAGTCAACGAGGCACGGGACCCTGCTGGCCTGGTCAACGCAGGCCGGGCACGCCACATTTGCTGAATAAACACAGGAACCTTTTTCCTGCCTCCAGTGTTTACCCTTTAATTTACTTGGTGAGTGTGTGTGGTAAACTTCGCATAACATAAAACTTACCATTTTAACCATTTCAAAGTTGGCATAAAGTTCAGTACCCTTAAGTATATTCCCGAGATTGTGGAACCGTCCCTCCTACGTAGTTCCAGAACATTTCCGTCAGCCCAGAGGGGGTCCTGTATCCACGCAGGTCACTGCTCACTCTTTCCTCCCTCCAACCCGTGGCCACCAGCAATCTGCTTTCTGTGTCTATGGATTTGCTTATTCTAGACATTTCACGTAAGTGCAATCACACAATATATGGTCTTTTGTGTCTGGCTGCTCTTGCTCAGCATCATGTTGTCAAGGTTCATCCACGCTGTAGCCAGTGCTTGGTGCATGGCTGTGCATGGCTGTGCATGGCTGTGCATGGCTGAGCATGGACAGACCGCATTTTGTCTATCCCATCATCAGACGATGGACGTTTGGGTTATGATTTAATCCCTGACAACATGGGACCTGCCGTGAGCACCCAGTGCTGTGTAGGCGCCTGGCACATGGTTGGTGCTCAGGGGACATCTGCACAATGAATGAGGTAGTGGCAGAGGTGGGCTCCCACCCCCGCCTCGTGACTCTCAGCTGACGGCCTCGCCCCACCCCGGGCCTCTCGGGCCTCTGCCCACCTACCTGAAACCTGTGGGAGCTGAAGAGCTTCCTCAACGTGGCCCTGAAGTCCCGGGTGCGCCTGGGTGCGGTGGCAGGAGCCTCAGTGGGGTCGGCAGCTCTGCCCTCCTCGCCCGAGGCTGGTGTTGGCGGTGGCTGGTCCCCTTTCTCCTCCTCTTCCTCCTCCTCCTCCTCTTCATTCTCCCATTTCTTGTAGTTGATATTCCAGGCGTGGTAATCGTCCCCAACAACGGTGAAGTGCTTCAGGAACCTGCTCATCCTCTGTGCAGAAGGCACCTTGGCCCGGCGGGTGACTGTCTGAAGGGAGGGGACAGAGAGTGAGCAGGGCGCAGGGCTCCAGCTGGGCTGGGCCTGGGGCTGAAGACGGCCCCAGAGCTCAGAGCGCTGATCGGGCGCAGACTGTGAGGTCAGGTCACGGTGGTTTCTTGTGCTTTTATTTTTGGAATCCAGGTTGTCAGTGCCAGTGAGCCAACAGGAAATGTCAGAGCCCAGAAGGCCTGTCACCGTGGTCTGGGTGGCAGTAACAAGGGAATCGGTACTACGACTCAGTTACAAAATACCCATCACAGGCCCACGTGTAAAGACCTGAAGAAGCACCGCATGGTTCAAAGACATCACAACCTGAGAACGCGGAGGTGAGGGCGGGGGGAGGCAAAAGTAAAAGTACCCAGAGTACCACAGAAAAGTGAAGGCCCCTCTCTCCTCTCTCTGCTGCAGATCAGTCCTTGAGAGGTGAGCAGCAAATGGATGTTTTCCTAGGTTCAGCCAGTGCTGTTTTAGATACACTACGGACGACCGTTTAGAGACCAATGCCTTCAAAGCAAAAAGCAAATAATCCTCCCCTCTTTGCCCAGAGAACATATGTTTTATAAAGTTCGATAATGAACACTTTCAGGTGTGGGTACAAGCACAGGCAATATGGTCGGTGGAACAGGAGGAGAGAAGAGCCCAAAGCAGACTCAGGGCCCTGTGGGAACCTGGATGTGACGGTGGTGGCCGTCCAGATCAGCGGGACAGGTGGCGAGGTTAGGACAACCGGCTTTCCCAATAGAAAAATAAATAAATGAAAGACCCCTACCTCACGCCACACACAGAATAAATTTCAGAGGCATTAGCATTAACATATAAGGTGGCGAGGTTAGGACAACCGGCTTTCCCAATAGAAAAATAAATAAATGAAAGACCCCTACCTCACGCCACACACAGAATAAATTTCAGAGCATTAGCATTAACATATATAAATGTATTTTTAAAAAACAGTGAAAGTCTTAGAACCAAATACAGACAAGTATCTTCATGACCTCAACGCAGGCAAAGATTGCTTGAAGAAGACACAAGACACACAGAAATGGAGAGATTCATCAAAACTGACAGCTTTGCTATCACACAGAGCCCCCCCCTACAAAGTTAAGACACACACAGTTTAGGAGTAAACATCTGCAATATACAGACACAGATTTAGCATCTAGAATATTTAAAGTAATCTTACCGAAAAAAGAGAACCCCATGGGAAACTAGGTAGTGGATATTAACAAGCAGGTCACTTAGGAGAAAACCCAGATGGCAATGACATTCAACTTCACTAGTACTCAGGAAAATGCAAGATGAAGCAACAATCACACCTTTTCACTCCTCAGATTGGCAGGACTTTAAAGTCTAAAACAGCAAATGTTGGTGAAGGCGTGAAACAAAGGGGTCTGTTGAACATTGAAGATAAGAACGGTCAGTGACACCATTTTTGGAAGCAATATGACACTGTGGAGCAATATGTTTTGTCAAGACAAAGTTGTACACATCTTTCTTAATGATCTACTGATTCCATCTCCAGGTGGGCTCCCCCCAAAAAACTCGCCCATATGGGCTCAAATCAGTGACATGCTCAAGAATGTTCACTGCAAATGCTCACCTAAATGGTGGGAGATGGGGAAATGAAATCTCCATTTGTGTGATGGAATACTATACAGCGGTTAAAATGAATGCAGTAGGTCTATATATGTCACTGAGGACATCAGCACGTACTGGGCTCAGCAGCACTGAACACAATAGCTCACTCCTCTTCAAACACTCCTTCATTGGCTTCTGGGAGTCTACATTCTCCTGGTTTTGCTCCTGCCTCAAAGGTTGCTTCTCGCCAGTCTCTCTTGCTGGACCCCTTTAGATTCAGAGGAAGATCTTACATTTAAATATTCGAATTCTCAGGGCTGGGAGGAGACAAATTCTCTCGTCTCCGTCTCCGTACTAAGTTCTTAGGATCTCATTCAGCAGCATGGCTTTATATGCCTCTCTGCGTTGACGATGTGTTAATACTATCTCCAGTCCCAGTCTTTCACCTGAACTCCAGACACGAATACCGGTTGTTGACAGGACATCACCCTTAGTTATCTAACAGCTCTCTTAAACCTTGCACGTCCAAGATAGAATTATTCATTCATCACCCCAACCTCCCCCAACTCAGTTGTCGGCGTTTCCTCAGGCCAGTAACCTTGGCCTCACTCTGGATTCTTCTTTCTCTCACTCTCAATATTTGCCTCACAGTACATTTTGTTGGCGCTACCTTTAGACTACATTTCAAGTCAGAGCTGGACGCTCGTCTCCCTGCCCCGAGTTGGACTCACTCTTACTCACGTTTGAAGCCTCAAGTGAAATGTCCCTTCCTTGACTCCTAAAATGTAAATCAGACCCCTTCTTAATTTTATAACCTCTCTTTATAGATCCTTTACTTTTCCTTTGAGAGCCCTTATCACAGTTTCCAACTAGAAATCTTTTGGGGCAGCTGCTTATTTATTACTTCTCTTTCCACACTAGCACTGAAGCTCTGTGGAGGCAGAGTTGGTGTCCACAGAGTCTCATGTGACGCCTGACTTAAAAAAGAAGTCCACCCAGTGCCTGTTGGCCGAGAGTACTGGTACCCTGTCTCTCACGTCCCGCTTCGGCTTGTCTCAGGCTGGACCCTCCATCACTTGGTTCCCAGGGCTGGCCAAGGGTAGCGACGGGCCATAACTTCCCCCGAAACACCTCACCTGGCAGATGGAAACCTCCTGAGCTAGCGTGCAGCATGGTGAAGCCTCCGGGTGCTTTGCAAAAACCACGTTTCACAGGAAAGGAAATTTTTCTTTCTGAAACCTTGTGACCAGTCAAAAAGCAACTTTTAGTAATTTGGGATGAAAATATTTACAGCACCCAGCAGAGCAGAAAACAACTCTGGTTTTAAGTAAAAAATCTGTCATCTCAGAAGCAGAAAAGTTCCAGAAAAGGGCAAAAATATAGCTCACCATGAAAATGCTGTGGGCCTCTGAAATCCAACACCCACCCTGGACTCTCCGCTCTAGAGTTCCCCTCACCCGGCTGGGTGGAAGCACTGACTCAGCAAGTAAGGCAGGGCCCCACCCTCCGCGTCTGGCCTGGAGCAGCCCTCCGTGGTGATGGCTATTACTGTTCTTCTTCGGCATCAAAAACGCCCATCTCCACTCTTCCAACTTCATCACTGTCCATGGATAGTTCGCTTCTCTGCCTACTGGCCGGCTGCTGCCCTCTGCAACCCCAGACTTTTCCGTCACCCACGCTGATGGATTTCCTTTGCGGCTTACGCTACACGGAGTTATTTCTGTTACTTGCAACCCCAAGAATCTAGACCAGAGAGTCCCTGGCGCTGGAAAACCCCTGTCTCCATCCCTCCTGCATTAACTCTCGCTGTCCCACTGCATCCTGACCCTACGCTCTCTGGGGTCACCTTCAGATCAAAGCCCGCAACCGGGCTTCCCACCTGCTTAACTAAGACCATCCTGTCACACTGTTGACTCGGTTCTTTTCGACAATCTCGCCTCTTGATTGTTCTCCTATCTCTGGCTGATCTTCTAGGTGTCTTGTACCATGTCCCTGCCCCCACGCCATCTGGAGTCCTTGAGACCCTGACCCTGTCCTGGTGGAGGGTGATTCTCCTCCTTTGGCGGTCTCCGCACACCTGTGTTCTCAACACTGCTCATGTTCAAAGTCTCCGTCAGATGTCTGGCATCCTGTTTGCTGTGACCCAAAGGGAACCAGCTTGTCTTTCCCCCATATCCACTCCTTCCTCCATGTCCCCCCAGGGTGTAGCATGATGCCCACCCTGCTGCCCAAGTTCAGAACCAGCAGCCATCCCTGGCTCCCCTCTCTCCCTCCAGCTCAGCCATGTAACCTCTTCAACACCGCTCATCCACCTTCTCTCCGTCTAACCCTCTCTGACCGACAGGACACCTGCACCAGCCTCCTCACTCAGCCTCCTGTCCCCATCCTTTCTCCACACAGCAGTGGCCAGATCACTTTTCTCTGCTGCCCACCTGGGTGTCTGCTCTCACCAACCGCCTCCCCCCGCCTGCCAAACACTGCTCAGGATAAAGGCAGAACTCACTGGGTCTCCCCAGGCCCTGGGCTCCTCCCAGCCTCCGCCACACTCCAGCTACACCCAACATCTCGGGGTTCTAGAATAAATCACACTCTCTCTTGCTTCTGGGACTTTGCATAGCCTGTGCCCACTGTCTGGAATACCCTCCGCCTGTCTCACTCTAGTTCTCTTTCGAGCCTTACAGACATCTAGACGTTACCTCCCCCGGGAGGCCTTCTGCGCCCGCTGCCTGCTGGCTGAGGGCCCTTCCTCTGCTTCCTCAGCACGCCACTTCCGAGTGAGCACTGTGCCTCGCAGCCTGTCTCCTGCACCAGCCTGCGGGCCCTGCGCTGGTGCCCGGCGCTTCCTCCCTCCGGCTCAGGGAGGGGACCAATACCATCTAACAGACAAATCGACAAAAAGCCCACAGGAGCTATCCCTCAGAGAGAACTGACTCGCCTACTCCTCTTTTACATGTTACAGGTATTATACCAGAAAAATTACTACTACCTGGGAGAGAGGAAGAAATGAGAAAAACAAGCCTAGAAGAGATGGAGAAACATGTTCTCATGAATGTCTATTTTTACAGGCTCTGAAGCTGCCATCTGTAGGAGGGGATGTCCCTATTTCATGGTCATCCAACAATCACAGAAAATGGCACATTTTAAGAAATTCAGCTGATTCCCGATTCCCAGAGCTCAAGGTCCTTTATGTCCCCATTGTCCTGTTCCCTCCCAGAGCTCAGTTTTGGGAAAATGATGTGCTTATTAATCAAAACCTCCACCCAAAAACTCCAACCAGACACAAGAGTAGTAACATCTATTAATACTGTTAGTGATATTTTCTGTTATATTACCACAACACTAAGTTCCTTAAAGGCGCTATTTCATTTAAATTCCTAACAAACCGCCGGCTGGTTTGGCTCAGTGGTGAGAGTGTGGGCCCTCGAACAAAAGAATTGTTTCTGGTCAAGGGTACGTACCACAGTTGCAGTTCGTCCCTGGCCCTGGTCCGGGTGGCACAGGAGGCAACCAGTCGATGTGTCTCTTTCACATCAATGTTTCTCTCTCACACTGATGTTTCTCTCTCTCTCTCTATCCCCCTCCCTCCCACTCTATCTGAAGATAAATGGGAAAATACCCTTGGGCAAGGATTAAAAAAAATTCCACCCTGGCCGGTTTGGCTCAGCAGTTGGAACGTTGGCCTGCGGACCAGAGAGTCCAGGGTTTGGTTCCTGCTAGGGGCACGTACAAAAAAAAAAAAAATTCTTAACAACCCTCTGAGGTCCAGACCCTCATTTTGGGTCTTGGTGAAGGAGGTGACACGCCCAAAGTCACACACTTGGAAAATGGCAGAGCCAGGATCTGCCTCCTATGCTGTGACTCGGAGCCCATGTTTCAGATCCCATGGCAGGGAAACAGCCAGGCAGCCAGGGGCTGGCTGCCTGCTAGGAGGACGCCGTGGGCTCACCGTGGCCACCCCGCCTGCTAGGAGGATGCGATGGGCTCGCTGTGGCCGCCCTGAAATGCACATCCTCCTGGAACCTCAGAATGTGACCTTACTTGGAATACGGGTCTTTGTAGACATAGTTAAAAATCTTGAGATGAAATCATTCTGGATTTAGGGTGGGCCCGAAATCCAATGACTGGTGTCTTATAAGAAGAGGAGAGGAGCCCTGGCCGGTTTGGCTCAGTGGTTAGAGCGTCGACCTGCGGGCCAGAGAGACCCGGGTTCGGTTCCCGCTAAGGGCACGTACCTCGGTTGTAGTTTGTCCCTAGCCCTGGTTGGGTCGTGCGGGTGGCAGCCACTCGCTGTGCCCCTTTTACATCGATGTTTCTCTCTCTCTCTCTCTCTCTCTCTCTCTCTCTCTCTCGCTCTCCCTCCCTCCCTCCCTCCCTCCCTCCCGCTCTATCTGAACAAAAAATGGAAAAATGTCCTCGGGTGAGGATAAAAAAAAAAAAAAAAGAGGAGAGGAGTCTGGCCAGTGTGGCTCAGTGGTTGAATGTTGACCCTGCACCAAGAGGTCACCGGTTTGATTCCAGGTCAGGGCACATGCCCAAGTTGCCCAAGTTGTGGCCCCGATCCCCAGTGGGGGGCATATAGGAGGTCGCCATTTGATGTTCTCTCTCATCAATGTTTCTGTCTCTCTCTCCCTTTCTCTCTCTAAAATCAATAAAGAAAAAAAAGTTTAAAAAAAGTTTTTATTGATTTGTTTAAAGAGGGAGGAAGGGAGAGGGAGATAGAAACATCAATCAGCTGCCTCCTGCACGCCCCCTACTGGGGATGGAGCCTGAAACCCGGCATGTGCCCTGACCGGGAATTGAACCGGGCCCTCTCAATCCATGGGACGATGCTCAATGCACTGAGCCACACCAGCTGGGCAAGAAAACAAACCTAAAAAATAAATAAATAAATAGGAAGAGGAGAGGACACACAGAGGAAAAGGCCACATAAAATTGGAGGCTGAGATTGGAGCGACATAGCTACAACCCAAGGAAGCCAAGGAGCGCCGGAAGCGAGGAGAGAGGATGAGCAGCCCCTCCCTCCCTCAGAGCCTCCAGAAAGAACCAGCCCTGCCGACACCAAGCTTTTAGACTCCGACCCTTCAGAGCAAAGGATCAACTTCTGCTGTTTTAAGCCACCTGTTCCGTGATCTTTGGTTATGACAGCCCCAGGAAGCTAGTGCAGGGGGGAAGTCACGGACCATGCACTCTCTCTCCCTTTATCTGCGTGGGCCACACAGCCATCCTGGACTCCCAGGAGGAAGCAGGCTCCCCTCGAGGTCACAAAGCCCCTGGACGAAGCCTGTTTCTGTAGCCGATCCTGGAAGCAGCTACTTCTCTTTGCTCATGGCCTACAGGTCGCCACACACCCCTCTCGATCTCCCTCGAAGCTTGTAAGTATCCAGAGAAGTAGGCAGGGCAGGGCAGTGTCTCCATTCTGCAGAAGGGGAAACAGACATACTGCAGAGGGGAGCACAACTGTCCAATGTCACAGGGTGTGGCAAGCGGACAGAGGCACAGGGAAGGGAGCACACCTATATAGCACCTGCTGGACGTGTAAACAGGTGCGCACTTTTTAGGAGGGCAAGAGGGCGGTTTCTTTCATCTTTTGAAAAAAATATGTGAGTCTTTCCAATATGCCAGGGGTGGGAACAAAAGACGGGGTCCCTACTATTTGACCTAACAAGGGGCTCACATGAGCACACACATGCTCATTGCAGTTCCGCTTTCTGGAAATGATCCCAAAGTCCACTGTTAGACGCGATGGTACCACACTGCAGAACCCTGCACGGCCGGTAAGAATGCGGGTAAGAATGCGGGTAAGAATGCGGGAAAGCCTGCGCACCTGTAGGGACTCACAGAGAAAGGTGTTCTTGATCTACGGTTAAGGAAAAACCAGCATGTTTCCGACCAGAATGTATCATTGGATTCCACTTTTGTTAAAAACAGATAAAAATCAACAACCCCACCCTGGTCAGTGTGGCTTGGCTGGTTAGAGAACTGTCCCATGCACCGAAAGGTGTGGGCTCAACTTCTGCTCAAGGCACATACCTAGGTTGCAGGTTTGATCCCCCGTTGGGGCACATGCAGGAGACAACTGATCGATGTTTCTCTTTCTTTCTCTCTTTCCCTTCCTCACTCTAAAAATCAAAAAAAGAAAAAAACAACCCACAACTCAAACCAAATGGTTACTTCTGGGAAGGGAGGAGGATTGAGCTGGAGGGTGAAGAGAAACTTTGAGGGTTTTTTTCCTATTGGGTGTAACCATAAGAAATAGCCATTTTTGGAATGCCTGCAAAGAATTGAGTGGTGAATGAAGTATTTGGAGGGGAGGGAAGGAGAAAGGGAAAACGAGTATATATACATATATATGTCCAACATACATATAACTAGAATCTCTGAATAAGGAAACCAAAACAACGGAACAGAACAAAGAGTTCAAGATATAATTCAAGAAAACTTTCCTGGCCCTGGCCGATTTGGCTCAACGGTTAGAGCGTCAGCCTGTAGACCAAAGCATCCAGAGTTCGATTCCTGGTCAAGAGCACGTACCTTGGTTGTGGATTTGATCCCTAGCCAGTTTGGGGTCATGTAGGAGGCAACCAAGCGATATATCTCTCTCACATAAATGTTTCTTTCTCTCTCTCTCCCTCCTTCCCTTCCACTTTATCCCCCCAAAAAAAAGTCAATGGAAAAATATCCTTGGGCCCAGCTGGTGTGGCTCAGTGGTTGAATATCAACCCATGCACCAAGAGGTCACCAGTTCGATTCCTGGTCAGGGCACATGCCCAGGTTGTGGGCCCAATCCCCAGTGGAAGGCATGCAGGAGGCGGCCAATTGATGTTCTCTCCCATCGATGTTTCTAATCTCTCCCTTCCTTGCTCTCCCTTCCTCTCTCTCTAAAAATATTAATAAAGAAAAAAAAATTTAAATGAAAATAAAATAAAAATATCATTGGGTAAGGATTAAAAACAAACAAACAAAAAACCCAAACAAACAAAAAAGGGAGAGCCCTGGCCAGTTTGGCTCAGCGGTTAGAGCGTCGGCCTGCGGTCCAGAGAGACCCGGGTTTGGTTCCCACTAAGGGCATGTACCTCGGTTGCAGTTTGTCCCCGGCCCTGGTTGGTCATGCAAGTGGCAGCCACCCAATGTGTCCCTTTCATGTCGATGTTTCTCTCTCTCTCTCTCTCTCTTCCCCTTTCTCCCTCCCACTCTATCTGCACAAAAAAATAGAAAAATGTCCTCAGGTGAGGATTTAAAAAAAAAAAAGGTAGAAAACTTTCCTGAAGTAATAAACTTTTGAGAAATTACTGTTTTTGTAGGTCAAAACTGGTAGAAATTGACAATCTCGTGATTCAGCCTAACATATACTAGTTTGTTGTTCAAATTCTTTCTTTTTAAATTATTGTTATATGTTTTATTGATTTTTTTTAAGAGAGGAAGGAGAAAGATAGAAACATTGATAGAAACTCAATCAGCTGCCTCCTGCACGCCCCCTACTGGGGATGGAGCCCATAACCCAGGCATGTGCCCTGACTGGGAATCAAACCAGGACCTCTCAGTCCACGGGACAACACTCAATCCACTGAGCCACACTGGCCGGACTATTGTTTCAATTTCTTACCCTGAGAACTTGTTCATGTAGAGACCAAAGAACTTATAAGCATATATACATAACCCATGGTCACAGATAGTAGTGTAGTGAAGGCGGGGGTTGGGGGTGGGAACAGGGAGGAGAGGGTCAATGGGAGGGGGAAAGGGACATATGTGATACTTTCAACAATAAAGAAATATAATTAAAAAATAAAATAAAAAGACCAATTAAGAAGATAAAATAAAATGAAAAAAAAACAAGAACAAAAAAAAAATCGGTGGTAGAGCTGGCGTACGAACTCAAGTCTACCACCTCTGTCCTCGCCAAGCGCTCTGCCAACTCGGGGAAGATGGGGCAGAAGAGCTGCATTTTAAAGCAGAGAGAATGTTGCCATTGTAAGAGATGGAATCAAGGTTCTAAGATGCAATCTTCGCTCCGTTAGTCGCTGGGGAAACTGAGGCTCTGTAACATGGCAACTGCCACCAGTCAGTGGGCGGTCCATCTACATACACCTGGGTGTCCTGTCTTCTGGTCCAGGCGTCTGAAGACACACCCAGGCAGTGTCTCCAATCCCGCCTTCCCTCCCTCACCCACAGGCCACCCATCAATAAGCCTGGGGCACTTTAGCATTTGAATGACGCTGGAATCTGCCACCCTCTTGCCAGGGCCCTGTGTCCTCCTGTCCCTTGGAGATGGAACCAGCTCCTCACTGCTGCCCATTTCTTTCTTATATTTTCATGAGCAAACATAACCATGTCACTCTCTGTGCAGAAGAGGCCCGAGGCTTCTTGCCCTGGAAGAACCTGCTTAGGCCTTGGCTGGCCCCTGGAAAGTTGAGGTTCCGGGAGGCTCCTAGCATCCCCTGATGGGAGCAGCTCACAGTGCCTACACTGCTTGTGTAAACGATGTGGTTTATGTTACACACCTGCTTTCCGTCCCGGAGTCTGCTAGGCAGAAGGTGCGTACTATGGAGCCGCCCCCCACAAAATCCTTGAGTCTCTAATGAGCTTTCCTGGCGGGCAGCATGGCGCACGCGTCATCACAGCTTGTTGCTGGAGTGTTGAGCGTGTCGTGTGACTCCAGGTGGAGCCTGGTGTCCTCTGGACTTCACCCCATGCACCTTTTCCCTTTGCTGATTTTAATTTGCGTCCTTTCGCTATAATAAACCATAGCCATCAGTCAAACTGTAGGCTGAGTTCTCTGAGCTCTTCTGGGGCAGCACTGAACCTGGGGTGATCTTGGGGACCTCTGACACACTCCCTTATTAAAAACTCTTCTTTGGCCCTGGCCAGTTTGGCTCAGCGGTTAGAGCGTCGGCCTGCGGTCCGGAGAGACCCGGGTTTGGTTCCCGCTAAGGGCACGTACTTCGGTTGCAGTTTGTCCCCGACCCTGGTTGGTCGTGCAGGTGGCAGCCACTCGATGTGTCCCTTCACGTCGATGTTTCTCTCTCTCTCTCTTCCTCTCTCTCCCTCCCACTCTATCTGTACAAAAAATGGAAAAATGTCCTCGGGTGAGGATAAAAAACAACAACTCTTCTTTGGCTTCCAACTGCTCTTAAGAATAGACCCAAGTGCCCTGGCCGGTTTGGCTCAGCGGTTAGCGCGCCGGCCCACGGACCAGAGGAAAACAAACCCAAGTGCCTCGCAGAGGCCCGTGCGTCTTCTGCATCTGTGGCCTCCACCGCCCGTCTGACCCCACCTTTCACCATCCTCTGCGGGGGCCAGTGTCTAGTCAGCCTCTGGGCTCAACCACTGGGCCTCGGCAATTCCCCCCCCTGCCTAGAGTTCCTGCCCCTCCCCCACTTTGTCACGCCTCTTCTTCACCCCCTTCAGGAGGTCTCTCTCAAGCAGCTCAGCTCCAGGAGGCTGACCAGTGCCTCCCCTGTGGCACTCACCCAGGGGCTGTCTCCTTCCCTGCGGAATCAGGTTTGTCTGTGTGTGACTGTTGGAGTGTGTCGCCCCCATCAGGGCAGAGACCAGGTGGGATCCAGGCAGTATCCTCTGTGGCTGGACCCTCCACTAAACATACTTGGAGGGTCCACTGCATCCTGGCAGCAAGACTCCCAGCAGCAAGCTCGTGGACCCCTGGCACGGGCTCCCCTACCCCCAGCCCCTGGGGGTCTGTGTTCTGAGGAACGTCTATTTTTAAAACCAGCGAGTCTTTAAATAAGCGTAACAGTTTTTCCTTCTCTAGGGTGGGGAGGAAGTTTGAGGTTCACAGAAACAACCACTAGTGACGGCTGACCAGCTTTGGGGGTAGGAGTTGCTGCTTATGGGTCGAGGGGCCAGACTGGCAGCACCAGCCACCCCCCCCAACTCTCCAGAGCTGCAAACATTCCTCCCCTTTTCCTGCACGGTCAGGATCCCTCCTGTCCTGATAAGAGTCTACCAACTCAGCAAGGTGATCATGAGGCTGGGTGGAGGCGATGGGGGAAACAGCATCTACAGTAGTGGAAATCATACTGATTACGACGAGAGCACCTGCCATTTCTGAGTTCTGCAAAGCCCTTCATAATACATCGCAAGACCACCATGAAGTGGGGGCCCAAATCTCCATTTACAGGTGAGGGAACCAGGAACAGAGAGGCCAAGAAATGTGCCCAGGTCACACAGCCAGTGAGAAACCGAGCTCGGTTTCTGATGCAGGCGGCCTGGCCCAGAGCCCCCTCCTTTTGTTTACAAAAGCACAAAAAGAAAACGAAAGCACAGGAAGAGGAAAATGTAGTCATCCAGCTACATCGGGATAGTAAGACCTATCCCGAGAGTGAAGGAGTCATCGGGGTGACTCTGTCCTCCAATGTCCTAGTGATGCTTGGTCCGGGAAAGGACAGGATAAACGGGGTTCAGGGCACCCATTTTTCTTGCCTCACAGTCGAACCAGTGGCTCTCGGTCCTGGCTGCACACTGGAACCGTGCAGAATCATGGACGAACCCCGATGCCTGAGCCCAGCCTGCTGAGCCCCTTTCTGCAGGGCTGGCTACAGCAACGCAGATCTGATCATGGCTAAAAAACCCACTACTTTCTCCTACAACATAGTTGTTTTCCTCTCAAAAACAAGGAGAGCTGGAAAATTACAAAGCTCCTAAAAGCAATCCTATTAAAAGTTTTTAGAAACAATGAACTCCATAAGAGTACTGAAAGAAACTTGTTCTTTGAATCAGTTAAGAGGCTTATTTGCTACAAGTGGTCCTGGCCCAGTCTTCCCCAGCTCCCCACAATGCCCCTGGGCCAGGCTCTCCGATGGCCTCTGTGTGATGGCAAACATGCTTCCCACCCGCCGCTTCCCCTGCTGTGTCTGTGGCCTCACCTCACCCCTGCGACATGTCCCTGAAGCTCCCTAGCTTCATTTAGACCCCAACTCATCTGGACCCCCACCCCCAGCGTTACCTGCCGTCATTCACCCCCATGAGCAGACCTTTCCCCTAGATCAATTTCTTTCATTAATACTGTGAAAACATGAGCAAAAAGAAATAAATTCATAATATCCCCACACTCCAAACGTATCGTCTACCTATCTGTTCCTAATCTATGTCTTTTGCAATTATAATCAAAGACTGAAGACAAGTGTGTATCCTGTTTTTCCCACTAGTTATAGGCATCACACTTATTTATACCTTTTTTAAAAAATTTATTT
Source organism: Molossus molossus (assembly GCF_014108415.1). Lineage (NCBI taxonomy): Eukaryota > Metazoa > Chordata > Mammalia > Chiroptera > Molossidae > Molossus > Molossus molossus. The sequence continues at coordinate 33,812,387 of NW_023425358.1, read as the reverse complement.
TCTTGCCCTGGCCGGTTTTCTCAGTGGTTAGAGCATCATCCTGAGGTCTAGAGAGACTCGGGCTCGGTTCCCACTAAGGGCATGTACCTCTGTTGCAGTTTGTCCCCAGCCCTGGTTGGTCATGCGGGTGGCAGCCACTCGATGTGTCCCATTCACGTTGATGTTTCTCTCTCTCTCTTTCTCTCCTTCCCTCCCACTCTATCTGAACAAAAAATGGAAAAATGTCCTCAGGTGAGGATAAAAGAAAAAAAATTTATTTTCTTTATTGATTTTAGAGAAAGAGAGAAATAGATAGAAACATCGATGAGCGAGAACATCGATTGGCCGCCTCTTGCATGCCCCTCACTGGGGATCTGGCCCACAACCTGGGCATGTGCCCTGACCAGGAATCGAACCGGTGACCCCTTGGTGCAGGCGTCAATGCTCAACCACTGAGCCACACCGGCCAGGCTATTTATACCTTTTTAATGGCCAAGAAACTGCTCTCACAATTGCATTTTTTTTTTTAATCCTCACCCGAGGACATTTTTCCATTCTTTGTTCAGGTAGAGTGGGAGGGAGAGAGAGGAACAGAGAGAGAGAGAGAGAGAGAAACATCGACGTGAAAGGGACACATCGAGTGGCTGCCACCCGCACAGCCGACCAGGGCTGGGGACAAACTGCAACCGAGGTACGCGCCCTTAGCGGGAACCGAACCCGGGTCTCTCAGGACCGCAGGCCGACGCTCTAACCGCTGAGCCAATCCGGCCAGGGCACAATTGCATTTTCTGATTGTCCCTCATATTCAGGGCCTTTACCATCAATTCTAAAACCACATTTTCTCACATTTTAACATTTCTGAAATCTGAATGTTTCACAGTTGACCAGTTTCAGTGCTGTGTCACATTACATCCCAGCAAATGGTGACACTGTTTCTTTTCTTCTCCGTAGTACCTAAAATAATGGTGTATCTACAGTCACGGGTGCCTTACGTGCTACGAAATATGGTTCCGGAAATGGTACTTTTTCCTGTTCATGGGTTATTTCCTTTCCCATAAGTGAGATGACCAGGTTGGATCACAAATATTTGCATGATTCCTGATACACACCGTCGATGTTTTCCCCCAGGACAGCGCTGCGGTTTGACCCAGCCCCTCCGTAGAGGTAGGAATGGGTCGGTTTCACCACAGCATAACAGCCTGGAGCGTTTCCGCTGGCTTTTCTGAGTCTGCCTAATTTAATGGGGAACTGCAAATGAAGGAAATGAGCTGCTCCCATTTGCCTTTCTCCGATTAAGAACAGTAACTGGAACTCACGGGTGTTTTCCCTCAATCCTGCCAGAAATGCCAAACAATGACCTCCAGGCTTGAGGGTCTCAGAATCAACTTACCTTTTGGTCCCTGGTAGACATTTTCCTGTCGTGTCTGGATCTGGAGAACAAGAAAACATTTGTTCAGATGTGTCATCCTGCCATCGTTTACCTCGGTATGTGCTTTGCAACACTTTCTTACAAATTTTTAGAAACTTGATTAATTGTCTGAAAATAGTAAAGCTCAAAGCATATATAGAAGGCCGTAGATCCTGGATATGTACCCAAAAGAATGGCTACAGGCACCCAGTCAAATACATGCACACAAATATTCATAGTTGAAAGGTGGAAACAACCCAAGTGTCCATTTACATACGTGGATAAATAAAAGATGTTATATCCAGCCCTGCTGGTGTGGCTCAGTGGTTGAGCATCGACCCATGCACCAAGAGGTCTCCAATTCGATTCCCAGTCAGGGTACATGCCCAGGTTGTGGGCCAGAACCCTAGTGGGGGGCATGCAGGAAGCGGCCCATCAATGTTCTCTCTCATTGATGTTTCTCTCTCTCTCTCTCTCCCTCTACCTTCCTCTCTCTCTAAAATCAACAAAGAAAAATAAATTTTAAAAAAGATGTTATATCCATACAATGGAATTTCATCCAGCCATAAAAAGAAATACTTTTGTAATATGTATAAATATTGAATCATTGTTATACATTTGAAACTAATAGAATTTTGTATGTCAATCAGACCTCAATAAAAATTAGTTTAAAAAAATGTACTGAGCCCTGGCCGGTTTGGCTCAGCAGTTAGAGCGTAGGCCTGCGATCCAGAGAGACCCGGGTTCAGTTCCCGCTAAGGGCATGTACCTTGGTTGCAGTTTGTCCCCGGCCCTGGTTGGGTCGTGCGGGTGGCAACCGCTCGATGTGTCCCTTTCATGTCGATGTTTCTCTCTCTCTCTTCCTCCCACTCTATCTGAACAAAAAATGTAAAAATGTCCTCGGGTGAGGATAAAAAAAAAATGTACTGACACATGCTACTGTAGCAATGAACCTCTAAAACATTACGCTAAGTGAAAAAAGCCAGACACATAACATCACACATCACATGACTCCACTGATATGCAGCGTCCAGTATATGTGACTGTAGAGACAGAAAGCAGACTGGTGGTTGCCCAGGAGCGGGGAGAGGGGGTTGGGGAGTGAGAGCTTAATGGGGATGGGGTCTCCTTTTAGGGCAATGAAAACGTTCTGGGATTAGATAGAGGTGGTGATTACACAACACTGTCTATGCACTAAATGCCACCGGGTCGTTCACTTTATAATGCTTAATTTCACATTATGTGAATTTCACTCCAATTTAAAAAACCCCAGACATATAGATTGCAGTGTTGAGATTGCTCTGGAAAGAAGCAAAGAATCTAAATGTCCACCAATAGGGGTCTGGTTGAGTCAGTGAAGGTGCATCCGAGCAGTGGGAGACAGCAGTGCCGTTAAACCTTCCTATGTGGATGAGGAAAGACGTGAATGATAGAGTACCCTTCCCCTCCCCATCACATTATAGCATAGGGTACGATCTCACCTATGTGAAAACAATTACCTATGCATTTATTTATTTATTATATTTTAATCCTCACCCAAAGATATTTTTCCATTCATCTTCAGACAGAGTGGGGGTGGGGGGAGAGAGAAAGCAAGAGGGGGAAGGGGAAGAAACATCGATGCTACAGAGACACATTGACTGGTCGCCTCCCGCACAACCCTGACCAGGTCCCGGGACAGAGCTGCAACTGAGGTACGTGCCTTTGACTGGAATTGAACCAGCGACGTTTTGGGCCACAGGCAACACTCTAAGTGCTAAGCCAAATCGACCAGGGCAAATGCATATTTCTTTTTTTGGTTTCTTTTTGTCCTTAAACAAATGTGAGCCCAACACTCGACTCTGAACCTTGCTTATTCCCTTTTGGGTGTGGTAGGCTGAATAACGGCCCCTGAAGATGCACACCTCCTAATCCTAGTCCTCAGAACCTGTAAATATGTCCCTTTACGTGGCAAAAGGGACTTTGCAGATGTGATTAAATAAAGGGTCCTGAGCCCTGGCCAGTGTGGCTCAATTGGTTGGAGTGTCATCCTGTAGACCAGAGAGCGGCAGAGTTGATTCCCTCCTGGTCAGGGCACTATCCAGGTTTCGGGTTCTATCCCTGGTTGGGGTGCGTGCAGGAGGCAGCCAATCGATGTTTCTTTCTCAAAAAAATAAATAAATAAAATAAAATACTAAAGGATCCTGAGACCCCTGGTGGGCCCAATATAATGAGAATCAGACACAGAAGATGTGACTGTGGAAGCTGAGGTTGGAGTCAGAGAGAAATATGAAGATTTTATGCTGCTGGCTTTGAAGCTGGAGGGAAGAGGTCATGATCCAAGGAATGCGGGGGGCCTCTAGAAGCTGGTAAAGCACCAGTTCTCAACCTGTGGGTCGTGACCACTTTGGGGGTCGAATGACCCCTCCACAGGGGTCACCTAAGACATAACAGTAGCAAAATTACAGGTATGAAGTAGCAACTAAAATAATTTTATGGTTGGGGGTCGCCACAACATGAGGACCTGTATTAAACGGTCGTGGCAGCAGGAAGGTTGAGAACCGCCGAGATAAAGGCAATGACACAGATTTTCTCCTTGAGTCTCCAGAAGGAACACAGCCCTGTCAACACGATGATTTTAGCCAGCTGAGACTGATTTTGGACACCTGACGCCCAGAACTCTGAGATAATACACTGACGTTGTTTTAAGCCATCAAATGGTGGTCACTGGTCACAGCAGCCCCAGGAGATGAATTCAGTATCTCGGAGACCTTTCCGTGTCAGTGTGTTCAAGGTCAAGTGTGCTGCTTGGAATGACAGCACGGGTCTCCGCTGGAGGAATGTGCATGGCCCACGAGTGATCAACATGCAGGTTGTTCCCCAATCTCGTGCTCCCCGATGTTCCAATGAATAACCCTGCACGTCGTGTGCTACTTTTATCATTTAAAAAATTACCGTTTTGAAAAAAAAGTTCACAAGACTTAAAAAGAGAGTTCTTTCTCTCCCCACAGTACCATGCTCAGGGACCCTCAAAGAGTTTTTTGCTGCTTGATTGGCAGAGCAGTTTCTGCAACCAGCACAGTTGGGCTCCATGGGTTCCGGTTCCAGTCCCTGGGGGCCGTCATGAGCTGAGCTCACGTGGAACCATCACCACAAGTGAAGGTAAAGGGAAGAATGAAGGTGCCCTGGAGATTTCCTTCCTTCACAAGACAGGAAATAGAGCTAGCACGAACTTGAAAAAGACCCAGCTTCAATAATTCAAACAACAGAAGATTTAAACCTAGCATGACCTCGCCATTAAAATAGACAAAACAAGAACACCCAATGCTTGTAGGACCATAGAAAAACTTGCACACATTGCTGGGGTTAATTTTTCTAAACAGCCATCGGGTGGCACGTGGCATGTGCCTTCAGAATGATCATATCCTTGACTTCAACAGTTTGGGAACTATATCTTGAAGAAATCCCTTGGTAGCAAAAAAAAAAGGTCCGATTTGGACAAAAATGTTTCAAGTGAAGTTGGTGTTATGGCTAGAACCTGGCAACAGCACGCAGGCCCCACGTTAGGAAGGCTCAGGGAGGCAGTGGGCAGTTAGGAGGAATGGCAATTCTGAGGTCTGTGTAGAAATATAGAAAGAATGCTGTTAAGCAATGAGAAGTAGAACTCTTCATGGCTGCACGCACTTCTTGCAATTGCACAAAACCATCAGAACTTAAACTATGTGCCAGGCACGATGCTGGGTTCTGGGGACTCCAAAATGAAGAGGCAAGTAGAAGGTCAGCAACCTTGTAGGCTGACATTTTAGCTGGGAAGACAAATGAGGATCCAAGGAAACACATAAGCAAGGTAATATCATCCAGGGTTGAGCATGGGAAGGAAAAAAGTAACGCATCAGAGAGGAGGTGAGTGTAGCTTGTGCAGTGGGGCGATCGGGCAGACTTCTGAGTCTTTTATGGTGGTTCCTGAATTGCAGAGAAGTAAGTCACAAGAAGATGGCAGGGAAGAACAGTGCCAGGAGGAGCAGGAGGAGCAGGAGGAGCAGGAGGAGGAGGAGGAGGAGCAGGAGCAGGAGCAGGAGCAGGAGCAGCAGCAGCAGCAGCAGCAGCAGCAGCAGCAGCACATGCAAAGGCCCTGAGAGAGCAGAGAACTCAACATCTCCAAGGAGAGAACTGTGGCTACGATGGGCAGCAGAGTGAGGGGAAAGAGGCAGGAGAGGAGAGTCAAGACTCAAGCAGGCCCAATCAACGCTGAGGACCTGGGGGGCAGAGGTGGGAACGGCCAAATACAGAATGTGCCGAGGGGAGGGGTAGACTTGCTGTGGGCCTAGATGTCAGGATAAGAAGAGAGGGTTTGGTTGCAAGAATAGTCTTGGCTTCACCCTTCTTGCTAAACCAGTGGTGGGGGAGGGCTTGGGGAGTGCAGATTGGTTCTGCAGTCCCAAGATCTTCAAACTCCCACTCCTACCAGCCTGTCCTCCCAAGGGTCACAGCAGGGAGAAGTTGCCACCCCCAGCCTTGGTCTTACTCAAGAAGCTTCAGCTGCTGGTGGGGTGTCCGGAAACATTGCAGATTTCAGACAGCTCTGACTGACCTCAGGTTAAAGATGTCCAGGGCACAGAAATGCTCTCAGAGGGGCAAGAATGGGGATGGAGGGGGTTACAATATGGTCCAGGTGCTAGGTTAAGCCTTCATACCAATCATCTCATTTAATCTTCTCAGCAGTTCTGTGAGGTCGGTGCCATGCCTAACCCCACGGGACAAAGAAGGAAACTGAGGCACCGAGAGGTGAGGTCCCATAGCTAAGCCCACAAGAGCCCCCCCGTGCCCAGAGGAGGTGCTGAGTAAAGGCCTGGGAGTTCTTGGAGGGGGGAGGATGCTCTCCCTACTCCTGAAGTTCGACCTGGCCCCCACCCACCATTCTTATTTCTCGAACCCCTCACTCAGTTGAGTAATGTGCTGCCCTAGGGGTCCTTCCTGCAGGGATGGGCTGGCTGGTTCTTGGCCGCTTCCTCTGGGCTTACCCCGCATTGGCTTTACCCGCCACTTTTCTCCCTGCAGCCAGGGTGGGGGCCAGGGCAGGGATGAGGACTAAATGGATTTAGGGGTTCGCACCGACCTGGGTCTAAGTTCTGGCTCTGCCTCCTTTGCAACTCAAGCAAGCGGCCTGGCCTCTCTGAGCCCTGGTTTCTTCACCTGTGGGAGGGAGACAAGGATATTCCTCACCTGTTGCTGCTGCCCGGCTGTGATGAAGTGAAGGCACCTGGCCCGAGCTCCAGACACAAGGGGAGCTCTGTCATACTGTCCTTTCGCGGACAAGAGGGGCATCTCTCCCAGGTCCTGTGAGTGCCCTCCCCCTCCAATGGACTCCAGTACCCCTGGGCGAGGCAGGGGTTCCAGGGCGGAAATCACTGCCCGCCCGCCCGCGCTGGGAAACGCTGGAACCGAGGGCACCTGGGGGCGGGCTGGGACCCCGCGGGACCCCCCGCAGCACAACGGGGGTCCCGCCCTTCTCTCTTCGAGGGGCTCGGGCTGGGGCGCCGAGAGAAGGGGCTGCGCACCAAGAGGGGGCGCGACCCGCCCGGGGAGCACTTACCCTGCGGTCCGCTCGCCCGCGGCCACCCCAGCAACTGCGAGCGCGGCTCCGGCCCGGCCGCCCCGCCCCCTGTGGCCCCGCCCCGCCCCGTGGCCCCGCCCCCGCCCCCGCCCCGTGGCCCCGCCCCCGCCAGTCCGCCCGCCGACTCAGTCCGGTCTGGGTCCTGCAGGCCTCGTGCTTGCCTTTCTGTCGGTCTCCCTCTGGCTCTCTAGCTACCCCCGCTCCGCTGCAGCCCCGCACATGCGGGAGCCTGGCCGGGCCCCGCAGCCCCGCAGATGCACAAAGGTCCTGCCCTCGGGGCCAGTCGCCAGTCACGAGAATCCTGGCCCAGTTGAGCTGAGGGAGGGGGTGGGAGGAGGGAACCTTTGCTTCACGGGGCGGGTTGGAGGGGTGGCGGGTCCATCCCCTTCCCACCACACACGCGTGGGAAATGGGGCCTGGCTTCTGGCACCCTCCCACCCCACACTCCTGAGTACTTGGGGGAAGCCGAGTGGCCGTGCACAGTGTCTGCTGTGCGAGGGGTGGAGGGTGGGCAGAATGTCCTAAGAGGGTGGCCAGCCTTGAAGCTGTCAGGACGCCCCTGGAGAGGGGGCTGAAGCTGGAGGTAAAAAGGGGGTGCCCTGCTCCAGGACTGGTATTGGCAGGAGTGGGGGGCCTTCCTGCCTGCAGCCCTTGCTCAGGCCAACTACTACTCACCTTGCAGGCCCAGCTGTAACCCCCTCCCCTGTGGGCCCTCCTCTGCCCAGCTTCCCCAGGACTCACTCTGCTGATGCCTTATTTCACTGCTCACACTGGAATCAGCTGGGTCTTCCCCAAAAAGCCATTTGTCCCAAACTTCCAAGGGCAGGGGCCCACTATACCTCCTTTCTACACACCTCCCCGCTGGGGTGGGAGGAGTCTCAGCTCCCTGGAGTTGAATTCAGTTTCCCACCACTGCTGCAACAAGTTACCACAAACCTAATGGCTTAAAACAACACAGCCCTGGCCCTGGCCAATGCGGTTCAGTGGGCTGGACTTTGTCTTATACACTGAAAGGTTTGGGGTTTGATTCCCTGTCAGGGCACATACCTAGGTTGTGGGTTTGAACTCTGGGCAGGGACGGGGGGGGGGGGGGGGGGGGGCAACCGATCAGATGTTTCTCTCTCTCACCCCCTTCCTTTCTCTAAAACATATTCTCAAGTGAGGATTTAAAGACAACACAGCCCAGCCAGTCAATGTTCTCTCTCATTGATGTTTTTCTCTCTCCCTCTCCCTTCCTCTCTCTCTCAAAATTAATAAAGAAAAACAAATTAGAAAAACCACAACACAGAGGTCAGACGTCCCAATGGGTCTTGCAGGGCTAAAAGCAAGGTGCCGGCAGGGCTGTGTTCCTTCTGGAGGCTCGGGTGGGAAATCGGTTCCCTGCTTTTTCCAGCTCCTAGAGGTCTCCTGCCTTCCTCTGCTCCTGGCTGCATCACCTGACCTCTGGATCAGCATCACATCTTCTCTAGAACTGACCCTTCTCTCTTCCTCTTAAAAGGACCCTTGTGATTACATAGGGTTTACCTGGATAATCCAGGATAATCACCCCACCTTGATTTAAACACGTCTGTAAAGTTCCTGTTGCCAGCTAAGGTAGCATATTCACAGGTTGGGGGGATTAGGATGTGAGTACCTTGGGGGCGGGGGCAGTATTCTGTCTACCACAGGGTTATTGTTTCCATCAGCTTCTACTGAAGCTGCTCTTCCTAATCCTGTCTCCCACCTCCTGCTGGGCAGCAGGCTTTCTTAAAAATCTTGGTCTGATCTGACTCCTCAATAACATTTGGTGATTACAAAAGTCTCATTCCGGTCCTTAAGGCATGGTCTGGTCCATTTGAAATGTCAACCTTATATTTTATTAATAACTCCCCTCCTTGACAAGTGCAGCTGGACAGAGTGAACGGTCCTTCTCAGCCCTCTGTGTTCACTCCCTTACAGTTGGGAAGGAAGAGGGACCGGGAACAGGTATCAGATATCCCCTCACCTAACTGCCCATCTGGAAACTGCACTTCTCTGTTAGTATGAACAACTGGTCCTGCCTGTAGTTAAAGGCTCAGTACAGACAGATGGGGGCCTCAACAGGCCCTGCTTGAGCAAGCCTCACATCCTGCCCCTGGCTTGATCCTCTGGCTGACCCCTGCTGGAGGCATCACTCATTTTCTTCTCCTGTGCTGCCTCTTTGCCCCACATTGCAGTGGTCCTGGGAAAGCCTGCAGCTGCAACCTTATCTGTGCCCTGGAGACCTACGCCTGCTGCCACCAGCAGGAACCTATTGCCATACTTTTTGGGACTCAGGACCCTGAGGGAACAGGATCCTGTTCTTAGTAAAGTTCTCAATATTTCTGTCTTCACTGAAATCCCTCTACTACTTAGTTTTTCTCAGTGGACGGAAAAAGATCTCAGTAGTGTTACATCTTTTTTAATTTTTATTATTATTTTTAATGTTTTTATTGATTTTTTTTTAGAGAGAGAGGAATTGGGGGAGAGAAACATTGATGTGAGAAAGAAACACCAACTGGCTGCTTCCTGCATACCTCCTACTGAGGATCAAGCCTGCAACCAGGGCATGTGTCCTGAACCTCTCAGTCCATGGGATACTCAATCCACTGAGCCACACTGGCCGGGCTTACATCTTTATCCCAGCACAGAGTGTGGCATATACTCTGTAGGTGCTTTATATTCCATGATGTAATTATGCAATTGCATAAATTAACAAATAAGCATTCAATGTAATAAGATAAGGGTGCCCACCATCACTGCTTCTTTTCAACATTGAACTGAAGATGCCAGCCAATGCAATAAGACAAGAAACAAGAGGCATAAAGATTGAAAAGAGAAAAATTATTATTTGCAATGAATGTGACTATCTACCCAGAAAATCCAAGAGACTCAACAGAATACTTACTGTGTGGTAAGCCCTTTCTAGACACTTAGTATAAGATGAAGGGAGCAGCCCTGCTTCTCTGTGAGCTCCCATTTTAGGTGGGGAGGTGAGGCCAACAATCCTTAGGGCCGAGTCACTTGCAAAAGAAAGAATCCAAGAGGTCCATAAACTTGGATTGGAAAACATTACATCTTTATTTTCATTAACCTCTAACTGAAATGTATAATTTCCTTCAGGTATAAATGTACGCAACAGCTGTATTAGCAGTACCCATGACTTTGTCGTCAATCAAAATCACTGATGTTTTCAAGTCACAATATAGTATTTGCAAATATCTCAAAATAGTATAACTTACATTCACCACTACTTGAACATTACAGTAGTTATTAAACCAGGTCTTAGTTCTTACAGTTTAATATGTTAACAAAAAATTCCATATATTACTTTATCACAATTTTAAAAATAGTTCAATAACTTCAAGGCAGTGGGTGTCTTTTATATGATACATTCTATATTTTATGTATTCAAAAAATTATCCCGAGAAGAGGACCCATGTTACAAGAAAGATTAGGAAGGGTTTGTTCTCTGGTTTGGGCAATGTCAATAGTTCTTTTGCACAAAGGAGTCTCCCCCAGCTCCTGTCCTTTCCATTTCTTACCATGGAGTTAAGCTCTGCTTGCTTTTAAGTATGTGTCAGTCCCAGGAGCTTTCTGAATGTCCCACCTTTGGGGGACATTCTAAGGAAGGTCTAAGCATGCATGGACCTTGGGTCTGGGCCTGCTTGTGGCCCAAAAGTGCTGGCACCAGGCCTGAGCAGTGGCCAGTTCTGGCTTTGCCCAGTGAGAAGAGAGAGGGCTGCCTCTGCTAGTTTTGGTTCCTCCTGAGCAGTGTTTTCAGTTGCTGCAGCTGACCACTTCCCTTCCTAGGGGGAAGCCAGGTCCTGGCTCTAGGAGAATGTGCCAAAGAGGAGAGAGAAGTAGAAAAGGGCTCAGCCAGGGCCGCGGCAGGGGCTCTGTTGGATTTCCCAGAGTTACATCTGCAGTCTGGGTCCAGACGGTCCTTTCCCAGCAGACATGAGTCATCTGCAGCAGTGACAGCCACACAAGGATATCTGCACAAGGCCTGGGTACCTATGTGTGATCATGTAGCTGCATTAAAAGATCATGGCTCATTCTGAACCCCTTTTCTGATACTCAGCTCAAACTTCTACTCCATAGTTCAGAATCACATGGAAGAGTAGGAAAACAAAACAAAACAATAGCACAGGAGTTGGCATAAAAAGACTTGGGTTTAAATCCTTCCTCCATCCCTTCCCTTGCTAGCTGGCTGATCTTTCATTCATTTAGCAAATAGTTTCAGAGTGCCAACTCTGTGCTAGGCACCGAGAAAATAGAGTTGAACAAGACGGACAGGTCCTTCCTCTTCTCATCAAACTTTCTCTCTATAACAGGGAGGCAACCAAAGACCAAATTACTGGTATTGTAAAAAAATGACCATGGGTTTATGGCAGAGAACAGTGGTGGGGATAGAGATGAGGCCGCACCAAGGTAGGACGGTTAGGGAAGGCCTCTCTGTGACATTTAATTGGGAAAGCTGAGGTTCTGCAAGTTCATTCCAGGGCCGCACAGCTGGTCAGAGGCGGAGCCAGAACATGAACCATGCTCTAAACACAGGATTCTCAATGGACTCCTCCCCTACCTGTGGCAGGAGCAGTGGGTGCTAGTTTGTGGGTCAAGTTCCCCCAATCTCTGAAATCTTTTCTGCCTATTGAAGTGCATGAGACTTACCGTTGGGACGAGGAGGGCAGAGGACACTGAAAATATCTTCTGACTTTCATGCTGGTGAACAGAACCTCACAATGAAGGATTTAACAGCACCATCTTGTTCCACCTGCTGGTCATTCATGGAAACTACTCTCGACAATGTGGGTCAGCTCTCCTGGCCAGCTGGGGAAAGTTCCCCCAGATGGGCTCCACATCGGTCCAGAAGCAGACCAGGTCAGATTCCCGTTTCTCTCCACCCAGGTGATCAGTCAAAATCGATCTTGGCGACTCCAGCCCTCCCTGTCCTTGTGTTTCAGGAAAGGGCCTGTGACCCCAAAGCTCTGGCCAGTGAGACCTGGGGGAAGTCTGCAGGGGCCTCTGGGAAGTTTGCTGTTTTCAGGAGCGCCCAGGAGACAGCCTCTCTCCTTCCTCCAGTTAAGGTCAGGACATAGGGCCAGGACTGCGCCCCTGCTCCTGGCTTGTGGTGGAAAGAACCTGAGCCCCTGATGTCACTGACCCACTCACCCCCACAGCCACACACACACCTGTTTTTGAGAGAGAATACAGTTCACTGTCGTTTGGGTCAGAGTTTCTGTTACCGCCGGGAACACACAACCTTCACCCATATTTGGACATTTGGATATTTGCTGGTGCTCAGCACCCATTTCACTTTCTCTTGGTAACAGCATCCACTTCCTGTTTAGGGAACTAACTCACCCCGTTGGGTCCAGTGGAACTATTCATCAAAATGTCCCCCCTCATCCCACTGAGAGGTGGCCACATGACACAAATGGAGTCACTGGGAGACAGACAGCCCGCCCATAGCTGGCATCCACCCACATCAGGGTGGGGGTGGGATATGGGCTGATGGTGCTCGTCCTGTTTGCTTCCAATATCTGAGCTGGTTTCTATCATTTGCATCCAAGGAACCCAGGCCAGGAGCGGAGGGGGAGAGAGAAGGCGGAGTCCCTGCAGTGTAGGTGCAGGCCCTTTGCAGGGGGCAGAGCAGTAAACCGCGCTCTCATGTGAGGCAGAATGAAAACAGACAGTGGCAATAATGACTGAGGATGAACAAGAAAGGGACAATAGAGGCAGGACAGCCATCTCATCAGAGCGGCCTCCCGATGCTGCTACTCCCATCCCACGAGCGGCCCTAAGTCCCAGGACACTGAGCTGCATAGGAACACGGCAAAGGTGCCTAGCGTAAAATGTCTATGATGGTTGAAGTACAGAAGTCCCCATCTTTGGGCAACTGCCAGATATTATCCCAATGACAAAAACAAGGCCCAGAGAAGTGAAGTCGCTTGTCCCAGGTCAACCTGAACAAGTTCATCGATTTAAAAAAGAATCTCATAAAAATGCAACATTCCTGGTGACTAAAACGTGCACCCAATAAGCAATCTGCACTGCAGCAAATCTTCAAATCGCTGGGTCTTCCTCACTGGGTACAATACTCAATGGCCCTAAAACAGTAGAACATGGGGGCAGCCTTGAAACCAATAAAGCCAAGCTGGTGAGCTAACTCCAGCCAACTCTGATCAGCACTGATCTGTGCATTTTATCATTTACACTGTACAGCCTCCCAAGGGGGTGGGGGGTTATTTGAGGGTATGATCTGTCAGTCAATTCCAGCTATCCCTTAATTGAAAGGATCAACACTATACATGAGAAGCAAGATAATGATGTTTGTTGGGGGGGAGGGGGTATCAAATTTGGAAAGAAGTGCTTTTATTTTGGTGAAAGGTAAGGAATTTGACTCCTCTTAAGGTTCGTGCTGCTGGTGAATGAGCAAATCTCCAGCAGATGGCATATGAACTTCTGCCAACCTCACAAGAACGTCCCTTTGTCCCACCTGCTCTCCTACCACACCTATCTAACTTGCCAGGGTTGTGCTGGAAAGGTCAAAGAGCCAGCCTCTCCAACACAATGCCTGGTTACTGTTCTCCTGTTCACCACCCTGAACAATTGGTGTGCGGGCTCGTCCTCTGTGGGAGACCCGGTATTTGGTACTGTGCTAATTGGGCAGCTAGAAGAAAAAAGAAATGTATTTTTTTTTTTTTTTCAATCCTCACCCGAGGATATTTTTCCATTTTTTGTACAGATAGGAAGGGAGAGAGAGAGAGAAACATCGACGTGAAGGGACACATCGAGTGGCTGCCACCCGCACGACCAACCAGGGCCGGGGACAAACTGCAACTGAAGTACGTGCCCTTAGCGGGAACCGAACCCGGGTCTCTACGGACCGCAGGCCGATGCTCTAACCGCTGAGCCAAACTGGCCAGGGCAAGAAATGCATTTTTTAATGACTCCTCAGAATTTGTTCTACAGTTGCACCAACTATACACATCTTGGTTGAAAGGTTATTAAAATTCAATATTTGGTCTCAGCCAATATCACTGTCAGAGAACTGACAGAGGCACAAGAATGAACTTGAAATCTATCGGAAAAAACTGTCTTATAATTTAATTATTAAAAGTTTTGAATCCCCAAGTTTGACAATGGGCAGAAACAATACTTTCTTAGTACCACCAATCACTTGATTCTTCCTGTGATACGAAGAGATGCTTTTACCGGAGGCTGGTGGGAGATTAAGTGTCTCTTGGCCAGCCCTACCACCAAACTGAACAGTGTGTCCTCATAAGACAATGACTAGGTCTTTCCCAATTCCCCGATCGTTGGTGACTCTTGTTTTACACAATTCCTTTCACCTCAAGCTTGTACAGTACCCCTAGATGCTTTCTGAATATTTTTGGAAGTACTTAAAAAACTTTTGCCACCTTAATTTCCAATGTTTTGCATGCCTTGTATTTTAAAAATCTTTTTTTTTTTTCAGAGTAGAAGGAAGGGAGGAACATCGATGAGAGAGAAACACATCAATTGGTTGCCTCCTGCATGGGGATCAAACCTGCGACCCTTGCCCTTGGGTAACATGCCCCTGACCAGGAATCAAACCCACCTGAGTGTGTGGGCTGACATGCTAACTGCTGAGCCAAATGAGCCAGAGCATATTTTACAATTCTTATCAACTTTTTTTCTTTTTTTTATCCTCACCCAAAGACACCTTTCATTTATCTTCAGATAGAGTGGGAGGGAGAGGGGGGAAGAGAGAGAAAGAAACATCAATGCGAGAGAGACACATTGACTGGTCGCCACCCACACAACCCCAACCAGGGCCGGGGACAAACCGCAACCGAGGTACGTACGTGCCCTCAGCGGAAACCGAACCCGGGTCTCTCTGGTCCACAGGCCAGCGCTCTAACTGCTGAGCCAAACTGGCCAGGGCATAATTCTTATCAACTTTTGTTAGATCAGAGTATAAAGTTCTTCCTGAACTTATCTAGGTAACAATATATTTTATTTAATTATCACTTTCTATTTGATTAAGTTTTCATAATTAACAAGTGTTTTATTTAACCCTATAATATATATTTATACTTCAAACAACTGACAAAATGGACATAATTCTCACAAGAAATTTGCCTTACCTGTACTGGAATTTATTCAGATATTTGCAGTGAATTCAAAGGCATGCTGGTTTCAGCCACTGAAGCCATCGTGCTGATCAGATGGATGATAGTATCCGTGCTCAATCGATCATGCACTACTTCAGGGATGCCAGGAATTTAGGTTTTATTCGGTCTGTCTTGGATTAAGGTGGAAGGCACTGACAGTACATCCTCACTTGCACTCTTCACCTGAAGATCATATACATAATCCAGCAAGTGTGAATGAAAACTGACTTGCTTGTGCCTGGACCAAGCTTTCCTGGTGTAACTTTTAAGTTCCTTTGCGTGGCCATTGATGCAAGTCTTAGAAATATGCTTTGGTATCTTAGAGCTGTTTACTGAATGTGTGAGTCCTTGTAGGCACCTTTTTCGTGGGTTTAATTCTCACAGGCCCACCAGTGAGTATACTAGTTCCCTATTTTATAGGTGAGGAAAAGCCTGCGCAGAGCAGAGGTGCACTCTTCTGGTCCAGGCTCGTGTACATCTGATCTGAACGGAAACAAGCGGAGTCATCCACGCAGATTCAAGTAACTGGCTTCAAGGCTGAACGAGCTCTGGGTTTCTTTTCCAAGAGGTGAGAAATGGGCACAAAAAACTAAAAACCACCTACCTTTATTGTGGGAGCTCTCTTTTTGTCTTCTACTTAGTCACACGTGAGCAAAACATTTCTTTGTCCTCATGCAGATCCCCAGCTCTGTCCTAAGGACCACATTCATGCCCTTCCTGGATAGCATGAGGCCTTTGTCAGCTGATCTATTTTCACTTCCCAGCAAACTTGGTTTCCTTTCAACCTCCCAGCATGACTGCGCATTGGGAAACTTAGGTTATTTCCCTTCCATGGTCTAAATCCTGGGCCTTCTCCATGGCTCAGCACTCATTTGTTCCTAGTCCCCATGTCTCATATCACATTTGTGTGTGTGTTACTTGAGAAGTCCCTAGTTTTAAATCAAGGTGCTTCAAGAGCAAGGATGCTACGTGACATCTGTGCTGTTCACTGCAGCTAGATGTAGGCAGGTCTAGTCCAGCAGGTACCAATCAGTAATTTCAATGGATGGATTTAAACTGTATTACACAGACTTTTTAGCTACATTTAAGGATGTCTATCGCCTGTCTTTCTGAATGCTTTTGTAATGGTGTTGTCAGTGTGAGAGCTAGAATACTTTATAAAACAATCAATTAAAAGGAAACAAGAATTTAAAATATTACACTAATAATTGCAACTTCATGTTTCCTAGTTATTTCTTTTGCATCTGCTGAAATTTACCTATAGGCGGCTCTGTATGTAGTCAGTGCTCAGAAAAGTCTAGCTACCCATGGCTCAGTATCAGGCCATAACAGGGCCACAAACAAAAGGCAGGTGGCTACTTATAATCAACCAAGATAGTCAAAAACATGAAACAACTGCAGTTCATTATATCACATTATTTCACTCAACGATTCACAATGAGGTGAATATTGTCTTCTAGCTAGGGACACTGGCTTAGCATTTAAGCCCCTCACTCAAATCACACAGCTAGGAGAGGAGACAGGACTTGGATCAAATGTAACCACTAGCTCACAAAAGGCAGATGTGACCTCAAGTGCACATGGAGATAAATGACAAATGAGAAAGGTTGGCGTAGCCTGGGATTTACAAGGCAAGGCCTCAAATTCTGGTGTCACATACTAGTTTCAAATTATGTGAAGCTCTTCTAAGATCGTCTGTCCGAAAAGCAGAGACTGACCTTGTTCTCTACTTAACCACGGCCATGCCTGTTTTTTTAAGGAATTTTAAGCTAGATACCACCCTCTACAACCCAAGCAGAGTGGTCTAATTTTACAACTTCATAGGTTTTTGAAATCTTAGAAGTGACACAATTGATGATGCCCACGGCCTAGATTCAAGATGTATGAAAGTGGCCTTTGACACATCGATTACTGCTCATCTTCCTCCTGCCACGATCTGGGAGAATCAACTGTGGGTTTGTCACAGAAGGTGGGGCAGGAAGGCACGAGGTCATGGGGGCTCACGCCTGTCAGTGGCAGAGGAGCACCTGGGGCCAGAGCTTGTTAGCACCGGTGGGAGGCCAACCCAGCACCCGTGCTCTCCCTCCGTGTGCCGCTGTCAGTTCACACAGCTTCTCACTACAGGTCCTCTTCTAACCCTAAGGGAGAGCAGTTTTTGATAGAAGTGTTTTAAATGACCCACGCTTTACCCACTTTTAATGTACTTTGAGAAATTAATATATGCATTTGACACATCTGTGACAAATGTGATAGGACATGACACTGCATTCCATATCAATTAGGGGAGGGAGGAGAGAGCAAAGAACAGTGCAAGAAAACATGGCTGGTTGAGTCAGAATAATAAAGTAGCTCCTGAATTACTGCCAAGTCCAACTGAACACAAAAAGAAAACCATGAATACAGATGAAGTCACAGCTCACCAAGTCCCACTCCTCCCCAAACAGCATGGGAGGACAGTTCAATCTCATCACTCCACTTCAGAAACTTAGCTATACCCAGGTTAGAACTTAGAGAATATGAGCATCAATATTATAATCCATCTTGGGAAAACAGATTATTCGAAGGAAGACAAATTCAAATAGAAACTGTGTGGTTTCCAGAGCAATTTATTCATTAATATCTATTCAATATGCCATCAATGGTTCTCCTGTGTGTATTGTGCTGATAAACTGACACCGAGAGGATTTAACAAGTTCGTCATTTAATAAGTCTGAATTCACTTTCATCACATGGTATTGTACACGGTCATCTGTTGAAACATTTCTTTTTAACAGATCTTAGTTTAAAAAAGTCATAGATAAGGTTAAGTTCTGTATAAACTGGTGGATAGTAAGTTAGTTCTTTTGTTTTGACTTATAAGCCTCAACTTCACCGCTGAATAAAGAATGTAGGCCAAAGAAAGCATAATCGGTCAGTCGTATAGAACAGTATTGTTTCTATAATTTGGAGCTTTCTGAATAGACGGGTTCAGGCCTGATGCAACTGTAAAAAGATTACTTAATGAATAGACTATATGGAAATTGTACAAAATGTTATTAACTTTAATTATTAATAGCTTAAACTGCACTATGTTATTAATTGCTATTCAAACTCAAAAACCTGGTTTTAATCCTCAAGAAGGTGGCATGGGTACACAACCATACCATCTTGTACTTGGGGGAGTGTCAATACATATTTCAACAGAAACTTTGGCTTTAGGAAGGAGTCACAAACATTTAAAATAATGGCTTTAATCGTCATTTTAAGTATACGGTAGAGGAAAGTGTGCTTTAATTAAATATACATTATACCAGTGATGCTGGCAAGGTTGAAAGTTACTCCTAATGTTGATAGCTATAAAAACCAGTTTGTACATGACAAGACAATGAGAGAAATAAGCAATCCCTTTGAAACAAATTCTTAAAAATTAAAAAAAAAAAAAAAAGGTTCACAGTGATTTGTATCAACAGTATGCATTTCATGACAATAGCATGTACAGATTGAGCACCCTAGGGCTCTCTTTATACCCTAAAGAAAACGAGCATTTACATTATTCATGAGTTGTACTGAATTTTAAAAAAGGTCAATTGTACTCTTACCCCAAGACAGGATAAACTGTCCTGGGTGCACAGCTTTAACACCATCATTAAAGTTGTTTGCAAAAAGAAGAGAGAATTTAAAAAACAAAACATTTTTTCTTGGGAGTGGAGTCTTTCATTTGCTGTGATAACCAGCAAATGCCATTCATTTACTCAGAAATGGAAGGGAGAGCCCCACGAACACACTATTCGAGCAAGCTGGTCAACACACATGACAGTTTTAAAAATGAAGGTTATATACTATATGTTACAAGTCCCAACTAGGCAGTGTCAAAATGACATCTATTTCTTTGCTTGCTTTGTGATCATACCCCTTGGAGGTGTTACGGGTCTCGTGGCATTCGGCTTCTTTTTCTCTGCAGGCTTTAAAATCTGCAAAGATTCAAAAGACAAGTGCATTTTAAGAAATAGACTCAACCCTAAATCTTCTTAAGATCCCTTAAATCTCATTCAAATCTCTGTTCAAGAAGGTTTTGACTTTAAAACTGCCCCAATAGCTTATTAACATGAACCACACTGACAAATATTTTGGTAATAAATGCTATGATGAATGGATAAAAGACATAATCTGGACAAATTATTTTGTCTCAGAAAAATAATGACAACTTTCTGAAGTCACACCTTGCAGTACTGTTAGGCTATCCCTTCTGACATTAGAATGGGGTTTCTCAAACTCCAAGGGGATCCTTTCACAATCTAGGGGTGCTACAAGTTCTCCCTGATAATTGGTGTAAAGAAATTGTTTTATTCCATTTAACTGATGACCACCACGTGACCTCAGTGGCTCTATTTATGTTTATGACTGGGCTAGCTTGAAGTCGTAGAAGTTTGACACAAGTGAAGGAGAAAAAGACTGAGAAGCAGACTTTACTTTGTGTAACTGATGCTTTTGTGCTAAGTGAAGGCCAGATGACGTCATGGTGAATCAACAGAGGCTTAGCAGAAATCACACTAGCGGAAGTGGTGGGACACCCGAGTCATCACAGCACATCTGGCACATGGCAGTTAGCACTATTCTCATGAGCAGGTAGTGCTTTAACTTTAGCTGAACATGACACTGACAATGTAGTTTTAGATTTATAGTAAAGGGGGCATCAACATAAAGAGCTTATCTATATATTTTTTACCTACTTAATGCAAAAACAGTTAAATTTGACACTGGGGAAAAGGTTCTATAATTTTTTTCCTTTGAAAGGGGTCTGTCTACTCATTACTGAACTAGGATAAACACGGGTTAAGGGAAAACAACAATTTAGTCTGTGTAACATAAATGAACAGCAGACAGAAAGTAGTAACTTTTTTTTTCTCAGTGAAATCCAGACATAATGAAGGGAAACCATGTTGAAAACATCCTCTACCTGAAAAGAGCACATGAGTGTTTCGTCCACACTCATCATGGCACCTGCATTGTCAAACTCTCCACAATAATTGGGTGCAGAAAACAGAGTGACCAACTGCCTCTTTGCAAAAAATTCATATCCATCTTCAACCACCTTGGAGAGAAAAGGTTTTCAGTATGAGTAGGTGCAAATTTTAGATGAG
The DNA here is from genome assembly GCF_014108415.1 of Molossus molossus. Classification (NCBI taxonomy): domain Eukaryota; kingdom Metazoa; phylum Chordata; class Mammalia; order Chiroptera; family Molossidae; genus Molossus; species Molossus molossus. The sequence continues at coordinate 33,792,128 of NW_023425358.1, read as the reverse complement.
TAAAACCAATCTTAATTTCCCGCTGAGTCTGACATCCTGCAGGTCAACTTCCAGAGACATTTTGTATAAACAAGTAATACCTACCCACCAAAACCAACAAGGAAAATCTGTGCTCACATACATGCTCTTAAGGGTACATGTAAAATTCAAAATCAATACCTGATGGGCTCTACATATAAGATCCAAATCATGCTTATGGAGAAATTTTGCAACCACTTCTGCACCAAATGTGAAGGACACTCCTCTGTCATTTTCACCCCAGCCTAAGACATCTTTATCGGGGTCAGACCACAAAAGATCACAAAGAAGACCTTGATCTGGTACATCAGTTGGTCGCATAATTCGCCGAATCTGTTCCATAGATTGAAGATCTGGTGATAAACCTATTAAATGAGAAAAATTTGAAGAAAACAACTTTAAAGAGGATGTTAGTTCTTTAACAGTTCCATTTTTCTACAGAGAGACTCAATGACTCTAACATGAAGGCTCAAATTAAATCCATGGGTTTGTTTTCTTATTAAACTCTGGTTTTAAAAAACAACACAAAACTAAATCAGCACTGGAATTTGTTATAAGCACTAATTTGTGAGCAGAGTATATTTAAAACAGTATATGAAAACAGTTACTTCTACAGAGCCCTATGAAATTAAAATCCAGTGACTTAAAAATGACCCTTCCACTCCTCTGACAGCTTCCCGGCTATGACAGCATTGAACACTGTATATTCCAGATTTTATTATTGACCATTTGTAATGACTGGGCATACAGGCTACAGATGCTCAGGGGTGATGTAGTCTTCTAGAAAACTTGTGCTATCCAAGGACTATCAAATCTATAAGACCAGTTCAGATATAGCTGACTCTCATCTGAGTTTAGAGTCATGGGCTGAATTCTGCTGGTCAAGGGTACGTATGTACCTCGGTTGCAGTTTGGTCCCTGGCTCTGGTTGGGGTTGTGCAGGAGGCAACCAATTGATGTGTCTCTTACATGGATGCCCCCCTGCCCCCCCACGTCTAAAGAAAAATGGAAAAATATCCTCGGGTGATGATTAAAAAAATAAAAATTGCATGCCTTACTCTACCAAAGCAGTTTAAGTATAGGAGGACAAGGACAATGGCTTTATTAAAATATAGTGTAGTTGCTTAATTTTCTGGCCACAGATGAAAACAAATTCTTTGCCATCACTATTGTAATTACATTATACAACGCATAACCACTGAGCAGAGCAAAATAACTTTTAAAATCCAAACTAAGAAAACTTCTGAAAGGAGAGGACAAAAAATAGGCCAAGTGAATAGAAAAGTCTATTAACATTTTCAGTATTCTAGAAGATCTATGGTATAGCATATTAAATACTGTTCATTTTATATTTAAAAATACTTTCTGCTCTGTTTTCAAGCCCAACTGTTACAGAGCCTAGAATTCCCTGTAACAAATGAATTGCTTACTTCAAAGGTCTATCCAAATGATCCTGGATGTGCCAAAGTGGACCCATGATCAATAAGAGTTACTTGGCAGAAGTTATCCCAATGATAACTCATAAATGTCAAAGTATACCCTTTAGAAAGGATGAAAAACCAGAGTTCCATTTGGAATTAAAATAAGCCCACATATACCTCCATGACAGCAAAATATCTTCTCATCCACGATGGCCGCTATCGGTAAACAGTTAAAGCAGTCTGTGAACGTTTTCCACAGTTTAATGTTATATCTTCTTTTACCTGTGAAAATTTTAAGATGGTTAAAAAGAGACTGGTGTTCAGGGGAGGAGGGGATCAGTGGGTGAAAAAGGGGAAACATCTGTAACAAAAATTAATTAATTAATTAAGTAAAGAAGAAAAAAAGAGAGAGAGACTGGTGTTCTATAGAGTCATTCTATGAGGACAATTTACCCCAAAGCAAGCTTCTGATTACCTTTTAGGCAAACAAAAACCATGCTTTTATTAAAAATCCCCTGGAAAGGGTTAGGAGAATGAAATAATACATAATACATGAAGATGTCTGATCTATAAGCAACAATTTACATTTTCACAAACATTTTAAAAGTCCACAGAAGTGTGAAATTAGAATTCCAGATATAATGATCAAGAATTACTATTAAGCCCTGGCCGGTTTGGATCAGCAGTTGGAGCATTGGCCTGCAGACCAGAGTCCCAGGTTTGGTTCCCACTAGGGGCACGTACAAACAAACAAACAAACAAACAAATAAATACATTAAAAACAAACAAACAAACAAACAACAACTCTGACTGCATGATGTATTGGAAAAAAAAAAAAAGGAGCCCTGGCCGGTTTGGCTCAGCGGTTAGAGCGTCGGCCTGCGGTCCTGAGAGACCCGGGTTCGGTTCCCGCTAAGGGCACGTACCTCGGTTGCAGTTTGTCCCTGACCCTGGTCGGTTGTGCGGGTGGCAGCCACTCAATGTGTTCCTTTCACATCGATGTTTCTCTCTCTCTCTCTGTTCCTCTCTCTCCCTCCCACTCTACCTAAACAAAAAATGGAAAAATGTCCTAGGGTGAGGATAAAAAAAAAAAAAAAAAAAAAAGGAATTACTATTAAACCCCAATAATTATTTGGTAGTACAAATTGTTTAGAATCTAGACTGTTTTGTCCAATCTCAACCCACAGGTAGTTCCTGTTTCTAAAAGTAATGATGAACTTACACATGTGCCATTACCATCCTCCTGAGGAAGCCTCTTAGAGTTATACCCATCTTTCTCACACCACCTTCAGTAACCTACTGGTACCAGATAATTCCCAGTCCCGAAATACTCTAGTAGGAGTCACGACTGTAGGGAAACAGACTCCTCAATCCAGGATTTGTTGCTAACACTGCACGAATGCTCCAGAATGCTCCCTGCAGAAACAATGGTATAGGGTGGTCATGTTCGCCTCACCAGCCCTCAATTTCCAGGGATTCTGGAGCCAGAGGGTGACTCAGACAGAAACATGCCTTTAGGGCACTTTTTCCACAGGAAAATTCTGTTGCAAGTTGCAAACATACTCACAAAACTTGCAAGTACCAATCTGTCTCAATTGGTTGAGGAAGGCCCAATTGTTGAAGTGCCTTTGTCTCCTATACCCTCCACACTAGGAAAACCGAAGGTCAAAACACAATCTTGATTCCTAAACCAAGTTCGTCCTTAGTCTCTTCTTTCTTATCCTGGGGACATCAAATGGTTTAAAGCTATACCTCTTTGAGTTAGAGAATGGCCCAAGCAGCAGGCTTCTTGAACCACACCTTCCCCTCTGTGGCCATTCAAGTCCGGAGCGGGAATTTAGGGCAAGGTTGTAATGTAATGCAAATGCAACAAACACTTGGCTTCTCCCTCTTTCCCTAATAGTTTGTTTTTCTATGACTGGGTATAGCTCTTACCAAGGCTCACGAGGTTTTGTATTTCTTACGAGACCACTAATTCCCTCTGTCCTGTATCTTCCTTCATTGGAAGGAGTTCGGGAAGCTCTCTACAAAAGGCTGAAGGGGACCTGTGCATCATCACAACCTCTAATTTCCAATAAAATGATGATGATGATGATGATGATGATACAAGAACAGGACTAGGCTGTCTTAACCCCCACTTATAAACGTGTTTTGGTTCTGTCCCATTCTCTATGGAAGCCTGTCTATGAACGGCCATGCAGGGCTCCCTTGGATTTGCCAGTGCTGACGATCCTTCCTGAAGTCCACTTTGCTCCTTAAGTCCTTAGTCATGCAACACACTCCAGCATCTCTTGCAAATTTCTTTGCTATCTTTGTTGGCTTCTCTATCAAAAATTAGGATTTTTCCTCTTGTTGTCTCTGAGCATTCTTAACCAAGTCCTGGGCCCCTGCTTTCTCTTATATTTCTCTACATTTCCTCTTTAAGGCCGTTTCAGACCAGAAGGAACATCTGGCTCCAGAAAGGTTTCGTTTGGATAACTGCCAACATCTCTGCAGGCTTCCAAATCCTAGAATTCTGAGCCAGAACCCCTGATGCAGTTTCCTATTACTACAGATCAAAAAGCTCTGGTATCAGAAAAGGATAACACACAATTCATTTTATCCAACAGTAGATACCCCTGGCTTACCAGGACTGTAGTCACAAGGTTAGAAAGAAAATAGGAGAGTGCTGGTTATACTTGGGAAATAAGCCTATTACTTAAGGCAGCGGTTTTTAAATTGCTCCATGGAAATCTACATTCAAATAAAATGCCACAATAAAATTTACAATAAAAACAAAACTTTAATAAAATATCAACACTTTTTTTTTCAAGTCTGCAAACCATCAAATGAAAGACACTTATGCCAAGGACACTTAAAAAAATGTTTTTATTAATTTTTTAGAGAGAGAGAGGAAGGGAGAGAGAGAGAGAAACATCGACGGGAGAGAGATATATTGATTGGTGCCTCGTGCATGGCCCTCTACTGGGGATTGAGCCCGCAACCCTGACCAAGAATCGAACTGGGACCTCTTGGTCCATGAGATGATGCTCAATTAATTGAGCCACACCAGCCAGGCTTTTCTAAATAATTTTTAAAGGCCTCTGCATTAAATAGAAACTGAAAATGATGTAGCTGATTATCTTTACAATAGGATATACGCCACAACGAAGGTATCATTTAGATTTGAACTTCAATAAAAATGTCAAAGTACTTGCTGAGCTAACAGCTGTGTTAAAAAGAACCCTTTCTTAACCTGATCTAAAAAGTAGTGCCTGTAACAAGTATCTAAAACAATGTCATAAAGCTCCCTGCCTCGCATTTCACTACCTAAGGAGCAGCAACTGCCTCACCAGTACTTCTCTGGACTCACCGTCAACATCAAATACCTTTCTTGCCACACTCAGTTGTCTCAGTTCAGAACCAGGTGTTTTCTTGTAGGCGATCCCTCCCACCTCACCTTATTAGCTGGGTCTCAAGACCACAGACCAAGCAAACAAATGAGCTAGCTGAAGACATTTATGTGAAACTGAGGTGAAAAAACACCACACCCTGAGAAAATAGGTTATGACTACAGTTGATCCTTAAACAACATGAGGGTTAGGGGCACCCCCCCCCCCCCATGCAGCCAAAAATCCACATATAACTTGTCAGTCGTCCGCCTATGCAGGTTAAAAATACTAAATCCAAGTGAAGTGGACCCATGAAGTCCGAACCGTGTTGTTCAAGGGTCAGCTGTACATTCCAGGGGAGGGAGACAGTGACAATGCTATACTGGCCTTGTTAGAATCATATTGGCACAAGTTAGTAACTCAGACTCCTTAACTAACCCTCTCCTCCCTGCCTGAACCCTCTCCTGCAGAAATGATGAGCACAAAAGGAGGGTAGAGGTAAAGACACAAAGCTTTCTTTTTAAAATAACAGCAACAACAAAAACACCCTCTGCCAAAACTGCTGTTTTCAAGGCATAAAGAATCTTGTTTCTGTCAATTATCAACTCAACCTGCACCTTCCAACTACACAATCCAAGAGGGGTCATAAAATAAAACAAACAAAAAATTTTAAAACAACTTTCTTCTTTCAGCACATTTTAGGATGGTAATACTGCCATTTTTCCTGGGTGCAGATGTGCCAGAAGAGAAAAAAAAACCACTACAAATTTCAAAAAGTAATTATATGTACACTGCAAGATTCCATTTATATAAAATATCTAGAAAAGGTAAATCTATAGAGACAGAAAGTAGATTATTGTTTGCCTGGGGGCTGTAGTGATGGTTGCACAACTCTATAAGTGTACTGAAACTCACTGATTTATACCCTTAAAAGATGAATTTTATGGAATGAAATTGTCTCAGTACAGCTGTTAAAAACAAAACTACCTATTTGTACAGGTTCTCAGAGCTGTACTAAGAGATAAGTTATCTGTGAATATTATAATTACCTTAAAGAAGCCATTACCTCCTAATTTAATCATCATAGCACAAAAAGAGTCCGGGCATCATTATACTGCAGGGCAAGTGTTACCTTCTTAACCCCAAAAGAAAAAACTAAGATAAAAACAAGTTAATAAAATAGGAAACGAGAGACTACAACATTGCATCTAAACTCCCATAAATACTAACAACAGAACGATGTCAGTTTATAACCAAGTATCTCAATTTAAGTAACCCTTCCTTAGATACAGAAAGTACTTACATTCATCATAAAATCCATAAATTCTATTGATGCTGGCACATTCGTGGTTTCCTCTGAGAAGAAAAAAATTCTCGGGATATTTGATTTTGTACGCCAGTAAGAGGCAGATAGTCTCCAGTGACTGCTTCCCCCTGTCCACATAGTCCCCAAGAAACAGGTAGTTGCTTTCTGGTGGGAAACCACCGTACTCAAAAAGTCGAAGCAAGTCATAGTATTGCCCATGGATATCACCTAGAAGCAAGGACTTTGTTACACAGTGTCTTCATACTTGCAGTTCATTAACAAGCTCTACACATTCTTGAAACAGTCACTGCACAGTGGCACTGTCCTCTAATAATGACAGTTAAATTCGACAACTAACACTAATTTCCAATCTCCTATGTTATTAGCTCAATTAAGCTTAATAAAAAATTTAAGTGTATGTTTATGTCCAGAAATCTCACACAAAACTCAACCAATTAAGAATTTATTTTGTGGAAAGGATTATTAATGCCGAGGCAGGCCTTCTTGCCAAGTAACATGGTTTTCCTTTCAGGTCAGTGATCAATATCAGATCTCTGACAGCTCAGTCTCTGGGCACTGTGTCAGCAGAATTACTGCACTTCTAGTGAGCCCTGGCCCCAGGTGAACAAACATACACACTTGCTGACCCATCAATATATTCAGCTTTCAATTTCTCCCTGATAATAATGCCAAAGAGCATTTACTTTATAAACACACACACACAAGCTTTATCAACGTACTCAATTATGCTAGAAAAATATAGCATTGCACAAAGTTTAGTTCTTGTACAGATTATCTGCTTCTACCATGTAGAAAGAGTAGAACTATAAATCGGCACCCAAGGAAGGTCTATTTTTAGGCACAACCAGTTCTACTTTGAGCTTAAATGTAATTCCTATATATTCATATAGTTCAGACCTTTTCTTAGCTCTCTATTTCATTTCCTCTGCAATGTTTATATTCCTTCAGCAAAATAGTTTTTAGAAAATCTGAAGCACATCTAAGTAAACTAAGCCCATTACAAGTATTTATTCTAGAGCCACAATTATTTAATTTAACTTCAAGTAGTTCCAGGTTATTCATAAGTAGTAAATGATTCTGCTGGCTAATACAAGGTCATCTATATATCCTTGCCTCGGTTAATCAAACTCCATCACGTAATCATGCTAGTGTGCCAAGACTTACCACATATTTTGAGTGGTGCTTCAAGTTCTAGTAGGATAGGCTGACTGAGAAAGATCTCTCGGGATTTTAAGCACAGTCCTCTGATTTCATTCTCCTGTAGCTGGACATTCTTACCAGGCTTGGACCCTCTCACTGTAGGGAGAAGAACCCCAATTAGTCAAATGAAGCAAAAATAAAATTTAATGTAAAAATTAAAAATATCCGAAAAGATACAAATTGTAGGTAAAGAGACAAAAATATAGTTTAACTAGCTCTTTGGCTGGATTTTCAGGACACTTAAAAATTGTTTTAACGCCTAATTAGAATCTTAAACCTTAGCCACACCCTGGCCGGTTTGGCTCAGCGGTTAGAGCGTTGACCTGCGGTCCTGAGAGACCCGGGTTCGGTTCCCGCTAAGGGCATGTACCTCGGTTGCAGTTTGTCCCCGGCCCTGGTCGGTTGTGCGGGTGGCAGCCACTCGATGTGTTCCTTTCACATCAATGTTTCTCTCTCTCTCTCTCTCTCTCTCTCTGTTCCTCTCTCTCCCTCCCACTCTACCTGAACAAAAAATGGGAAAATGTCCTCGCGTGAGGATTAAAAAAAAAAAAAATTAAACCTTAGCCAGGATTTCAGAGGTTATTTTGTTGCCACCCTCTTTACCGAGTTAAGACTTGTTCAGGATACTTTGTGTATGAGTGCTGTTAAAAGGCCTCAGTTTTGCACCTCAGCCTCCCCATCGGCCCGGGTCACCTACAGCCTGCCCACCAGACCAGCTCTTTTTGCCTCCCATCTTGTCTTCTCTTCTCCGGCCTTATAAATGAATTAGTACTTGTATAGCAGGATATTTGAGATTGTCACGTTACTGAGCTGATTCTAAGAATTCCGTTTTAAAATGTGAGACTGGAATTGCTGAGAACCCTTCCCCAAATCAGTGTTTTTTAGAGAACTAGGAGTATCTCCTCAAGGGCCCCAGATTTATCTATGAAAAAACATAAGTGTTTTCACTTCAACAAAACACACTGTAGGCTCGTTGGACATATTTGACCATGCAATGTCTAGGCCTGCATTTTTTAAAAATCTTCACCCAAGGATCTGTTTATTGCTTTGAGAAAGAGAAAGAGAGAAATATTGATCAGTTGCCTCCTGTATGTGCCCCAACTGGGGATCGAACCTACCACTTTTTGGTGTACAGGACAATCTCCAATCAACCAAGTCACACTGGCCAGTTATCTGGGCCTGCATTTTATTTTATTTTCAATCCTCACCCGAGGATATTTTTCCATTTTTGTTCAGATAGAGTGGGAGAGGGAGAGGGGGAGAGGGAGGGGGAGGGGGAGGAAGAGAGGGAGGGGGGAGAGAGAGAGAGAGAGAGAGAGAGAGAGAGGAGAGAGACATCGACTGGTTGTCTTCCGCATGACCAGACCAGGGCTTGGGACGAACCACAACCAAAGTACACGCCCTTGACCAGAATTGAACCCAAGACTCATTGGTCCGCAGGCTGACACTCTAACTGCTGAGCAAAACTGTCCAGGGCTTACTTTATTTTTAAAAATATTTTTATTGTCTGGCCGGTGTGGTTCAATGGCTGAGCATCGACCCATGCACCAAGAGGTGGCTGGTTCGATTCCCAGTCAGGGCACATGCCCAGGTTGTAGGCCCGCCCAATACCCAGTGGGGGGCATGTAGGAGGCGACCAACTGATGTTCTCTCTCATTGATGCTTCTATCTCTCTCTTCCTCTCCCTCTCAAATCAATAAAGAAGAAAAAATTTTAATGCTTTTATTGATTTTTCTTTAGAGAGGAAGGGAGAGAGAGACAGAAACAATGATGTGAGAGAAACATAAACTGGCTGCCTCCTGCACACCCCCTACTGGGGATCAAGCTCAAACCTCTCAGTCCATGGGACATGGCTCAATCCACTGAGCCACACAGGCCAGGCTCTGGGCTTGCATTTTAAAATACAATCATGCCTCCATAGGGCAAAGGATGTCAGCTTGTACTGTAAGAAAGGTTTCTTAGTAATTTGAACAGATGAAAATGGAGAAAGAAATCATAGCACAGCACCAGGCATCCTAAACTTACAAGTACTCTGAGTTCTACTCACTATCAAAATGAAGCACAAGCTTTCCTCTGGCCTTGTACCAGGTTCATTTTATCACACCGATAAATAGTAGTAGGAAATAAATATTTTCTGTTTTGATTCCAGCTGTAACAGATTAAATAGCACTGAATTCTAAATTTACCTTTACAGTTAAAAAGTGGCCTGCTTGCTGGCAGGGTCTGGTTAAATGTGGAGATTGACCATCCTCAACTTGTAATCAAAGTCTTAATACTTGTACAAACGATTTATGAAAGCAGGCATTCTCCGCGTTAGAAATGAAATGAAAACACAAGACCAGACTAAATATAGAACACAACCCTGCATCTTTCTACCATTAAATCCAATAAAAAGTGATTTAGTTTTAGCAAAATCACAAAATCCATCAGATTAAATCAATGTCGCTAATTTAAATTTTATTGGTTTTAGAGGCTTTATTTGTATTCAAATTATAAAATCATTTGGCCTGATAGCCGAGTAAGAGCAACAGGTTTACAGTCCGCCTCGTTTATCGCGGCTAATCAGTTCCAGACTCGACTATGAAAATGAATTTCCACGAAGTAGGATTCTTTTTTTTTTTAAATCCTCACCCGGGGACATTTTTCCATTTTTTGTTCAGACAGAGTGGGAGGGAGGGAGAGGAAGAGAGAGAGGGAAACATCGACGTGAAAGGGACACATTGAGTGGCTGCCACCCCACAACCCAACCAGGGCTGGGGACAAACTGCAACCGAGGTACGTGCCCTTAGCGGGAACTGAACCCAGGTCTCTCTGGACCGCAGGCCGACGCTCTAACCGCTGAGCCAAACCGGCCAGGGCAAAGTAGGATTCTTTATTTATACAGAATAAATAAATAAATAATCGCGGCTAAAGAGTGAAGCTGTGACCAAGTCGAAGTGGCGAGGGACGACTAACAGGGTTGTATCTAGCTTTGTTCTGTAGGTGCCTAAGTAACATCACAGAGTAATAAAAATTACAAGTAGAAAAACAACAAGCCCCCCCCCCCCGACATTTAAGATTTTTTTCCCCATTAAAAAGGGCTGTTCCTGCCCTTGCTCAGCAGTTAGAGCGGCGGGGTGCGATCCAGTGAGACCCGGGTTCGGTTCCCACTAAGGGCATGTACCTCGGTTGCAGTTTGTCCCCGGCCCTGGTTGGTCGTGCGGGTGGCAGCCACTCGATGTGTCCCTTTCACATCGATGTTTCTCTCTCTCTCCTACTCTATCTGAACAAAAGATGGAAAAATGTCCTCGGGTGAGAATAAAAAAAGGGGGGGGGGCTGTTTTCCAAGTATGAGCAATACTGTCCTAGGCGAAGCCATCTCTCAGCCTGAATAGTCACTGAAACCCTGAAGAAACAGGTTTTAAGCAGAAATGAAACTGTGTAGAGGAGTGTTTTTTTTCAATGCAAGATAATGAACAAGAAAGGAGGACAAAGTAAGGATTAAACTCTTGAAACACACAAAGAAGAAAAAATAAGAGCTCTAGATTGGGAGCCAGGAGCCTCAATGTTCTGTTTTGGCTCTACAGCCTTGTGCAAATCACTACTTTAAACCCCCAAATATGTAACTGAACTAAATAACTAGCAAGTCTCTGATCACATTATGAAACAAGCAGCAATTAAAGGGAAAACATAGTAATGATAACCTTTGAGGGAAGATATAAAACAAATGCACACAGCCCTGGCCAGTTTGGCTCAGCAGTAGAGCGTCAGCCTGTGGACCAAAGAGTAGGCGGGTTCGATTCCAGCAAAGGACCCGGCCCTGGTTGGGCTCCTGCGGGAGGCAACAAGTAGATGTGTCCCTCTCATGTTGATGTTTATTACTCCCTCCCCCTCCCTCCCACTCTATCTGAAGATATTTGAGAAAAATATCAGGTGAGGATTAAAAAAATCAAACAAAACAAAACAAATGCACATATAATACAACAGCAACTGAGCAACTAAAAGTGATTTTTCTCTCTCTAAACACACGTATACTAGAGAACTCAAGAAACACTCCTGGTGGAAAGATGATGTGATCCCTGATTCACTGGTCAGAAAACCACAATCATTAGTGATTTTACAAGTCAGCCAGAAACTTGGGCAGAGCCCCCACATTTGTGAATGAATAACCCAATATCTTTCAGGAGACTATGTAAAAATTGACTTGCACCTATATAGAATGCAGGCTATACTTTTTATATCAATGCCACCGTAATTTTAAGTCAGTGTCATCATATTAAATCAATGTTGTTAACATGAATTTTACCGATTTTAGAGGCTTCCCACTATCACCTTTAGATGTAGTTTATGGTGGTTCTGATATTCTTATGTTTTGTCCTGAATGGGAGAGCACAGAGATTTACTACTAACAGCCTGGCCGATGTGGCTCAGTGGATTGAGCCACATCCCATGGACTGAGAGGTCCCGGTTAGATTCTTGGTCAGGGCAAATGCCTGGGTTTTGGGCTTGATCCCCAGTAGGGAGCGTGTAGGAGGCAAAAGATCGATGTCTCTCTCCCCCCCGCCCCCAAAATAAAAAGTCAATAAAAACATTTTTTTTTAAAAAAAAAGGAAATGCTACTAACAATTAAAAACGATTCTTAATGTAGTTTCTCCAGAAAAAAAAAAATCAGTATATTTTATACTTGAAGAATACTGCTCATTAAAAACAACACGATCCCAAAGCTTCTTAAATTCCCTACAATTAACTCAAGGAATAAAATGATAGAAATTCTGCGTAAACCATCATCTACCAACAAGAAAATACCTACTCACCCTTCAAGACTGCTTCGCTATCACCTCACCCTGGAAGGTCTCTCCTATCCACCTCTTCTCCTTACAGGCCTGCTTTACACCGTCTGAAATACTCTCAACAGCCAGTCACACCCAGCACACACTGTACTTTGAATTATATAATTGTTGGTTCACTTCTAACTGTTCACTGGACCCCTTGGTAAAATGCAAACCCTAAGAACATACCATTTGCTCTTCAGTGTACATGCTCATGGTCAGAACATGGCAGGCACTCAAAATTTGTTGCAGAAATGAAGTCTGGATAAGTCTGTAAGAACTGTTGACTTGTGGCATTAGAATTAAACATACATTCCAGACTACATACTTTTTTCCTTTTCTTTAAAAAAAAAAAAAAGTTTTTATTGATTTTTTCAGAGAGTGAAGAAGGGAGAGAGAGAAACACCAATTGGCTGCCTCCTGCACGCCCCCCACTGGGGATCAAGCCCACAACCCCAGTATGTACCCTGACCTGGAATCAAACTCGGACCCCTCAGTCCATGGGACGATGCACCACCCACTGAGCCACACCAGCCGGGCCAGACTACGTACTTATTTTCTATCAGGCTTTACTGGAGTATTTTCCTAGTTGTGAAAATACAGGATTACTCTTAAATTTCAAGTCAAAGATAATGTGTCTACCAGAAGATAGATCCCAAAATGGGTTTTGGCAATCCACATGAACACTACATATTTCTTAAAAATGGCCATATCAGGCAATAGCATAAATATTTACTTCCTTATTTTCAACATTCATCAAATAGAAATATTTATTAGTTGTAGCTAACTTCTGCTGAGCACTTCCCACATGCTGGGTACTGCACTAAGGGGCTTTACATGGCCGGTTAATCCTCAACGATCCTTTGAGGTTAGGCACTATCACTTCTCCATGTTGCAGGCCAGAGGTTCAGTGACTTGGTCCAAGGTCACAGAACCTGTAAGGACACCAGGCCCAAACTGACTCTAGGTAGAGAGTGATGCTTCCACTACACCACCCTCCCAAGTAAGAATTTGTTCTTTATTAAACTTTCAAACCAAAGGAAGAACAAACTACTAAAACCCCAATATAGTCACTGCTCCCTAAAATACAACTGATATGGGATATAAAATCATCATGCATCCTTATAAATGGGAAGCATGAAATAAGAACTAAATCATGCAATCTGGCCCTGGCCAGTTCGGCTCAGCAGTTGGAGCGTCAGCCCGCAGACCAGTAAGTTGCAGGTTCAATTCCAGTCAAAGGCACATGCCTCAGTTGCAATTCATCCCCGGCCCTGGTCGGGGTCGTGCTGGAGGCAACCAGTCGATGTGTCTTTTTCACATCGATGTTTCTCTCTCCCTCCCATTCTATCTGACGATAGAGAGAAAAATATATTAAGAAGATTAAAAGAAAAAGAGAGAAAAATAAAATAAAATAAGCCATGCAATCTGTTAAGATTATCAATACTTATTTACCATAACACACTAGAGGAGAACCGTGTCCTCTTTCTCAGGAAGCTTACATTCTAGTGGAGGACGTTGAAAAGAAGAAAAACTGGGTAACTGGAGATTGTTACAAGTGCTATGGCTAGAACTATCCCTCCATAAAGACTATAAAAATAAAAGTTCACCTTAAGGACAATATTTTAATACCATTAAAAATGATATTAAAGACAAAGGCCTGACCATCTCTATTTTATCACTGTTTAACCTATAAAGAAAATACAAACAGTACAGCTCTAGGAAGGAAACATCAGCCAATACTCACTTCGAGGTTTAAAGCCCTCACTGTGCTCTGTGCATGATGGGAGAAACCTACACAAATGGAGGTACTTAGGCAGGAAACTCAAGGGTTGTCACCTCAGGATAACTTCCTAAGTAGCTGTTCAAATGGTACATATCAAATCATTTCAACTATATTAATGGAATCCAAAGCATTCCAACAAATAAAATTCCATTCTCCAGATGGAATGTTTCTCCTAAATCCAGGTGCCAGGCACTGTGAACAAATGTAGGTTAGTGATCATACATTAAAATATTCACCACATGCCCTGGCTGGTTTGGCTCAGCAGTTAGAGCATTGGCCCATGGACCAAACAGTCGTGGGTTTGATTCCGGTCAAGGGCAAGTATCTCAGTTGTGGCCCTGGTTGGGGTTACGCGGGAGGCAACCAATTGATGTATCTCTCTCATGTTGATGTTCCCCCCTGCCACCTCCCACTCTATCTCAAGAGAAATGGAAAAATATCCTTGGGTGAGGATTTTAAAAAATTAAATAAAATAAAACAAAACATTCACCACAGACCTTTCACATATGACTTTTGAGTAAAAGCTTTTCTTTATCTGGATAGAAATGTTGCTTCAGAAAAATGCATTATGGCTATTATCAGCAAAGGTGGTTCTGTACAGACTTATTTATTTATCTGGCAAATCACTGAGTACATGATAAACTTCCACTCAATTTTACTGAAAATAAACTGATAAAATCTTAAAGTAAAAAAGTAATGTTATTGGTGATTATCTGCAATGACAGCTTCTCTCACAAACAACACTAACTTTTCTGACAGCCTGGCAACAAGCAAAGCTGATAAAAACTGTGGAAGGAAATTGAAGATAACTTTGGGATTACTTATGAGAAATAAAAAAGTATTCTTCTTGCCCCTCAATTAAAAGCTCCTGTTTTTTGTTTTTTTGTTTTGGTGGTACGTGCCCCTAGCAGGAACCAAACCCGGGACTCTCTGGTCCGCAGGCCGACGCTCAACCGCTGAGCCAAACTGGCCAGGACAAAAGCCCTATTTTGAAAGCCATTATTAAAGGAACACCATACACCAAAAATAGGTATCAGTTGAATTATAATGAAGATTTAAAACCCAAGATTGGCACAACCAACATAAAAATAAACCAGAGAGGTTTTGCTGTTTTAAAATAATCCTATTAAAGTACGTGATAATCTTAAGAATATGCCACACATTCATTAACAGTGACAGAATAACCTTGCAATATTTGACAGATTTGGAACAAGTAGACCTCAAACCAAAACAAACAAGCAAGAAATAGTGAATATTTACAATACTAAAATTTTCCCACAAACAACTGATGAGTTCTTTTCTAAAAAAAAAATAATAATAATAAATGACAAGAATGTTATCAAGAATCATTTGGTTTCACTGCAGTCACCAGCAGGAAGACTTCAACTTTCTGACATCTTCATTGTTTTGAGCCCTACCCCAATTTTGACTTTTTTTTTAGCAGTTAATGTTATACTTTGGGCATTTAAAGGTGAAACCAATTTTCTCAAGACAGACAGAATACATCCACAAAACACTTCACTGCACTCAATAAAGTACCTTGAGTATTCTAGACCTAGAATGAAGCCATTTTATTGAAAAAATGTTTAACTTTCCACAGTCTAACAACCCATTTCGATAAAAACCATAGATTAGACTCAACATCTGAGTTGAGTTGAATTTTAGGAGCAGTTTTTCATTTTCATAAGCCTTAGTCATCTATGATACCCACTCTCTTCTAGATGAGAGATGCCAGTAAACCCTAGCGTGGTGGAGAAATTGGAGATTACTAATAAATCATCAAGACTCCTATGAAAATCATCTGTTCTTATATTCTTTGGATACAGGGGTCTGATCCTAAAACAAAAATTTGTCTCAGAATTCTATAAACTCCACAGAGACAGAATTATTCCTCATTCTTCTTGAATAAGACTGAGACTTTCCAGTTTTCTCATTTACAAATCAATTCACATCACAATATTATCTCCTTCACATTTAAATCTTTAAGGTCTACTAATAACCTCAACTGTAAATTAAGTGAAATGATCAAGTCCATATAGTATCAATTATTTCCCTGCTTCAAGATCAGTAATCCTCACATATTCAAATGAACTGACTGGCACATGCTTTTGCAGAACAGGTTGCAGGTCATTATAGCACTGCAGTTCAAAGACATAAAACAATCTCACCAACCTCTACAGCAAGATGCGCTACCACCTCCATTTCCCCAGCTCGGAGAAGGGAAGCCTGGCCTCCTGCTACTGTCAGGCAAGTAATCCTTTCTATGCTGTGGTTCAGGACTGGTGTAAGCTCAGCTCGTGTCTCCAGTACAGCTTTCCTGTCTTACCTTGTAGGAAAGAATGCAGCATACAACTGACATGCAGTAGGGGAGGGAAGAGCAGGGGGCTCACAACACAGTCTTGTGAATTGGGGAATTAGTAACAACTTTAATCTTCATCAACAAAATGCCCTATGATAACTGATCCCACGTAAAACCTCTAAGTGTTAAAATTATCTGACATGTAAAGAAAAAAATAACCGCAGCGGTGTCAATAGGAAAGATTACTTTTGTTTTCCTTCGTCAGCATTTTACGAACATTTTCCCCCATTGTTTGTCCTTTATTGTCTTCAGCATCAGGGATGCTGTCTTTTTAGCATTAGAATATAAACAGGTCTCATATCACACCAAAAAGATAAACACATGGGTTAAACAATTTTAGAGTTTCAGAGTATCTGTCTTCAGATTAACCCTTACACACCAGAGAATTAAATTAGTAAAGGTTTTCCAAGGGCCAGGGCAGAGGTCATATTTAAATCACTAAAGCAAGCCAAGCAATTATGCAGAGCCTACCATGGCCTTGCAGTTTGACAATAGCCATCTTCAAAGCAAAGATGCTTCTTGCAAATTAAGATGTGAAATAAATTACAACTGCCAGCTATGTGAGAAAAGTGCTACCTCCCTGAACAAGGTCGCTTACAAAGTAAAACCAACCTCCCTTTTCTCCAACATGGTAAGAATATCAGACCAAGTCAACAGCTGGCTTATTTTCTTTCTCAATCTCCCAAGTTTTACCGTGCAGTTATTTAATAACCTAACATTAGTTATATGAAGGAGTAATAACTTTTAGGTTTTTATCATCAGCAAGGCGGACCTGGGATAAAACCTTCCAAGATGGGTTGCATAAGGGATACTTTGTTTAAAGAAAAACTATTAACAGCATAGAGAAGAACTGTAAAGCTGTAGTGACTAAAGATCTAAACCAACAACATGCTGTTTCTCTTAAATAAGACCACTTAAAAAAAATTGTTTTTCCCTTTATTGATTTGAGAGAGAGAGGCAGTAACAGGGAGAGAGAGATAGAAACATCAATGAGAAAGAACATGGACGGGCCGCCTCCTGCATGCCCCACACTGCGGATTGGGCCCACAACCTGGGCATGTGTCCTGACTGGGAATCGAACTGATTCCCAATGACTTCTTGGTGCATGGGTCACTGCTCAACCACTGAGCCACACCAGTGGGACAAGACTCCACTTTTGAGTTGCCTTTTTAGTATCATGACGAAGCTACAGCTCAATTAGCTAGTAGAGTCCACCGCCTTAAAAGACAATTCTGAAGATAATTAACATTGCCTTCGTTTTCAGATATACTTAAATCTTAAATAAAATTTTTAGCGAAAAAGGTTTGGGGGACACCCCCCCACACACACACCAAAAAAATCACAAAATTTAGTACCAACATCTTCTAACTTCTCAATGGATCATCAGTTTCTTTGCCAATTAAACATCGATGAGAAAAAAAGAACATAAGTATACTGTGAAGCTAGCCTATTCCTGAGGCATTAAAATGCAAGACTTTATACTAATTTCTGGACAACCCATAAGTTAAACAAAACTTAACTGATCTTAAAACTCGGTTTCTAACCCACAGATTTCATTTCTCCTGTTTTCTCACTGACATAAAGCCCACCTCAATCTAGCCACACATCCTTACAGATATGCAGAATTTAAAATTTTTAAACAGAAATACTTAAGTTCCTTTCTTACTGCAAACTGTCTCAAAGGACTGCACTAACTAGTATGAGAAGTATTATTTATTTCTTATCGCACTTAACGGGTTTTTCTGTTCTTTTAATAAAGTATAAAAGGAAAAAAATCTCACACAGATTAAGCTATATTAGGAATTTCATCTTAATGACTTAATTCAAAAGATCTGCAAAATCAGAGCTGTCCAACTGTTCTCATGCTCTCGGACTCCATCTCACGGCACTGTAGTCCAACAACATTTAGGACAATATAAACGCAAAAAAAAAAAAAAAAAAAAATTTAAGGCTCAGTCGACTCTACATTATTCAGTGCTCTAATGAAGAAAGGGATTCAAATTCTCGATTAAGACGTTAGCCTCAGTAGACCCGCTCTGGGATCCGAAGGGCGGGGGGCAGTTCACTTTCGCGTCCCTCTTTAAATTCCGAACTTCTTCCGCCCTCCATCCACATCAATGTGAATCCACTGCCAGGCACCTCGCCAGTCTTAGGTCAGCCAAAATCAAAGCTTTATTTTAACCTTCGCGGACACTGGGCGCCTCGCCTCCTTCCTTCACACACGGGGTTCGTTGAAGGGGTTGCAAGCTCCTGACTCCCTGGCTTTGAAATCTGTCCCTAACTGTGTGACCTTGGTCAAGTGACTTCACCCCTCTGTGTCTTAGTTTGCTCTGAAAACAAAAAACAAAAAACGGGAGGAAATAATAGCGCCTACTTCGCGAGGCTGATGGAAGAAGGAAACGAAATCCAGGTAAAGTGCTCAAAGAAGCCCAGACACAGGGAGCGCCGCTTGCACCGCGACTGGGGCCGATCCGATGGACGCACGGTGCGGAGACCAGCACGCTGGAAAGGTCCTAACTGTCATCGCCGCTGGTTTCCAGTTCAGATGCACGTTCAGAAAAGAGCGCGGAGACCTCGTCAGGACAAGGCAACTTACAAAGAGTTATTTGGGGGCGCAGGGGGAGGTGGGGTCCAGCATCTCCTTGAGAGGTGTCCAAACAAGAAATGGGCCCCCAACCCCCGATCCTAGCCTCACGAAAAAAAAAAATCTATATACATGGGCGAGATAGGAAAGCAGCCCTCCAATCCGGAGGAACCCACACCCCATCCAATCGCTTTCCGAGGGGACGAGTACCAGAAAGTACGGCACACGCCTGCAGGTTGGACTGGGGCCCCAACCTTCTCTCCCTCCAAAGACTGGTCCGGGGTGTGGGGAGCAGGGTTCGGGCCGAAAACGTGGGGGTGGGGAGCAGAGTTTTCCAATTTCTGGGCCAGGAGGAAGGCTGCAGCCCGGTGCAATGAATGAGCGGAGCCGGGTGCGTCTGCGGGCTGGGCCAAGCGCGGGACTCCGGCCGGCCTCCCTGCCCCGGCAGCCCCCGGCTGGAGGGCCAAGGCGAGGGCTCCCTCCCGCCGGCGCTGCAAGCCCAACCGGCCTCCCAACTCCACTCCTCCCCAGCCGCCCGCCTCCTCCCAGCCCACCCGCCGCCCCCTTCACCTTCCAGCAGCCGTTGGATGATGCTGTCGATGTTGAGTTTATCTATATCCGCCATCGCCTTCCCACCGCCGACTCTCCCGCAGCGGCGCCGCCGGCGGCTCGCGCCCGGGACTCACGCCC
Source organism: Molossus molossus (assembly GCF_014108415.1). Taxonomy (NCBI): domain Eukaryota; kingdom Metazoa; phylum Chordata; class Mammalia; order Chiroptera; family Molossidae; genus Molossus; species Molossus molossus. The sequence goes on along the minus strand of NW_023425358.1, from coordinate 33,772,564 downwards.
CCTTTCCCAAGCCACGAGCACAGAGGCGGTGGTGGCGGCGGCGGTGGCAGCAGCCGCGGCGGGTCCCCCCAACCGCCCCGCTCCCTGCTTCCTCCTCTCTCCCCACTGGAACCACGAGAAGAACAAAATGGCCGCCGACTCCTGAGCTAGCCTCGGGCGGCGCACGGATGCGCGCGGGAGAGTGCAGCGGCCCGGCCGGAACTTCTTCGTGGGCCTTAGGGCGCGCGGGCGGGGGCGGGGCCTGGACGCCACGGGGGCGGGGCCAGGGCGCGGGAAGGAGGAGACGGTTGAGAGTAACTGAGACGGCCGGCGGGATCCTTCCGCCAAACGAGCAGCGCAAATAGGCCCCCTGGCGGGAGCGGGAGTTGCAAAACTGCACGCGGGACTTGGGGCTGGGGGAAGGATGCAGCCGTGCACGGGAGCATCGCGGCCTCTGCAGGGTGCTGTGCACTAGGGCCAGATGTCTGCAGACCTGCAGTGTGGAAGCCCACCGAGGGAATTAGGGACTCCTGGAATTAGATAAACCTGGGATAGAGGTGGAGCGGGAGAGAAAAAGAGAGAGAAATAGGTTGACGTATTTTGGATTCAAATCTGCTGAGACTTGGGGAGAAGGGAAAGCCCTCTCCCAGATAAATCAAAATGTTGACAGTTATTCATTCTGAATGGTAGGAATATGGATATGTGTGTGTGTGTGCGCGCGCGCTCTGTAACTTTTACATTGGGGAAACGTTTAACTCACCCTCAACAATGTGTTTCATTATTCTTATGTTTGCATGATCTCCCTTGAACACGGGACTTATATAATAATCGGAACGGTTACCCCGATTCTAGCCCGCACGAAGGTGAACCAGGGTTGAAGGGAGAATGTGCAGATTTCGCGCGTCGGAGCTGAAGGCCAGAAAACAAGAGCGAGTTCTCAGAGGCTGATATTGCGGGCGGGTCCTGGGTTCTGCAGACACTGGCCCATTGCCTTCGGACACCGAGTTTATCTCTCTCCGGGAGGCCTCCAAAATTTGCCACCTCCAAGCGGCGCGTTGCCTTTAGCTGGGATTGGAAGTGCAACCCACACGGCAAACAAGCACATTTGCTCTCTCGGATCCTGACCTTTTCATTTATCTGTTTTTTTCTGCAGTGCTTTCCAATTTGTAAAGCACTCTCAGTACCCTGAGAAATTAATTTTGTTTTTCAAGGCACGCAGGGTGCACGAATTCCAATCCCCAAATGCCATCGATGCGGTTGCACCACCCAGGCATCCGTAATCAGAAGCGGTGTCCTCTAGGGGCTCAAGCGGCACCGGGCATGGACTCCTTACATGTGGACCTGTGGACTCCTTGCTCCTGTCGCCAGGGCACTGAGGCTCGGGGCTTCCCCTGCTCTGCCCAGCTGCTCATTCTACTTTCTCCAGTCACCAGCTCACTCTCTAGAGCTGTAGCTCTGTTCACCAGAAGACACACAAGTGTCATTTGTCAGCCCAGTTGGTGACACTCAGGGCCGACACCCAGGGCTGTTGTGAACAGCTGGATGTCCAGGTCATGGTGGCTACTCCCCGAGGAGTCCAGATTTTGGCCTCCTCCAGGGCAGGGCGCATCATGGCGATGGCAATTAGAGCAGGAATATGAAAGACAGTGATTCATTCAGCAGACAAATGTTTACAGAGCACCTACTCTGTGCCAGACATTGTTCCAGGCAGGGAAACAGGGGTGAGCAAGACAGACAAGGCCCTTCTCTCATGGAGAGTCATCTAGTAAGTCGGACAGACAATAAACAAAGATGCAAATAAAAACAGTGTCTGATAAATGCAGTGGAGGAAAAAAACAAACACTGCACTTATTTTCTTATTGTGTGCCAAAAATTATCTCACTGAATTCCCAAAACAATCCTAGGAATTATGTACTATTCCCATCACATTCGTTTTACAGATGAATAAAGTGAGAACCAGAGAGGCAAGGTTGTTTGCTGAAGGTCACACAGAAGTAAGTTACAAAGCCAGGGCTGGAACTCCGGACAGCTAGAAATCAAAGCCCTTTTATATTCAATACATCTCTGCTGTGAATCCCCAGCACTTAGCACAACCCTGGCACTCACTAGGCACATAGCAAATGTGGAACCCAGTGGAATGTTCGAAACCTGTCTGTACCCACAATAAGAGTGCCATAACTTTAGATATACAAAATAGCAAGTGTGTTACCATCTGCTGACATCATCAGGGCTGGAGAAGGACTTCAGACTGGACTGGGACATGGGGAGGGGTTCTGTCCACACACCATTCTCTGCTGGGCTACTCCCCTCCAGAGTCCAGTTTTGTTGGCACATGTCTAAGAGAAGTAGCTGGCTCTGAGCCTGAGAGTGGCATGAGCTTAAGACAGTAGGCCTGAGCGGCTCCCAGAACAGAGCCGAGAGCTCTGGGAGGAACAAACTGATCCTCTGTTGGCCTTTCTCTGCCATTATCAACATGAGTGTTCTCCTTAAGGACCAGCAGACAAGCATTTGACAGGAAGGCAACTGTCTAATAAGTACAGTGTCCCTTCCCCTCTGTAGTTCGCCTATTTGTAAAATAAAAATAGTGGATTAAAATATACTTTTCCAATGGTCTTCCTTAAATCCACAATTTATTTATTTATTTATTTATTTTTTAGAGGCTTGCTAAAGATGATGGGGATCTGATGGGGTTCTGGTCCCAACCCCTGCAGTCAATGAAAGCATAACTATGGCACAAAGTAAGCACTCGATCAAAATGAACTATTATTACTGTTACTTGTTTTAGACATTGAGCTTCCATGTAAGATCTGAAGATTTGAAGAGGGGGCTGAAGCTAAAATACTTGAAAACCAATAGTATTTCTAAGGATACTGTAAGTTTGAGGGGGATCCCGGTGCCTAAAGGGTCCAGACTAATAAAACCAAAGAAGTAAGCCCGGTGGATGGGGTCTGGGTGAACTGGAGAGCACACACCCTATCTGGGGAGTGGCTACTTCCCAGCTCTGGTCCGCTGTGGCCATGTGAGAAACTGGGGCTCAGGGTAGCCAGATCCTCTGTGTTTTCAGGAGAACCTGGGCATATGGATTTTTATGTAAAATGTTTCCATTTTGAAAAGTTGGTCATGAGCTCAAATTCTAAAACACTGTGTGAGGCTGACAAAGCATATCTGTGGGTTACATTTGGCCCTAGGCCAACAATTTGGAACTTTGTTCTAGAAAGTTGGGGGTGAACTCTTCACTCTCCCCCTATTTAGTAGGCATTAGGATTATTGTTAAATGATTCAGAAAAGTGTTGTGAATAAGGTTTGCCAGAGAATCTGAACCTGCCTGAATGTTTTGGAGGTTTTGTACAAAGTAGGGAATCATGGGGGGAAATATAGGTGAAAGCCATTTGGCAAATGTTTATTGAGGCCTTACCCTGTGTGAGAAGCTGGGGACACAGTAGTGAGCAAATTAGCATAGTGTAGTCCTCATTGAGCTCCCAGTCTAGTGGAGGAAACAGATAGGACAAGAGAAACAATTAATGAAGATAATTCCGGAGAGTCCTGAGTTTTGTGATTGAATTAGAAGGGGTCATAGGACCACATAGGAGAGGGACTGTGAGGATTTGACTTTTTATTTATTTATTTATATTTTATTTAGAAACTCCAACCCCCCTCCCACCTCCCAGCCCCCCCTTCCCCCCCCCCGGAGGATTTGACATTTGACTCAAGTTTGGAAAAATGAGAAAGAAAGTCATGGAAAGAACTACACAGAGGAGAGTAGTCCTAACAAGGAAACAGCAAGTGCAAAGGCCCTGAGGCAGGAACAATCTTATGTTGGAGGAATGAAAAAAAGGCTACAGTGGCTGGAGTGCAGTGCAAGGGGGAGAGTGTTAGGAGAGGAAGTCGAGGTGGGCAAAGGCCAGATTACTCAGGGTCAGATTACAGGAAGACATTCAGATTTTATTCTAAGCCCACTGGGAAACCACTAGAGGGATTCAGGCAGAGGAATAACATGGTCTGATTCATTTTTAAATAAGCTTTTTATTTTGAAATAATTTTAGATTTACTGAGAAGTTGCAAAGATAGTACGAAGAGTTTCCACATACCTTTCACTCAGTTGCCCCTTAATGTTACCATCTTACATAACCATGGCCTTTCTCTTAATATTTCAAAAGACCTAAATCATAAAGAAATGTTAGGTCATAAAATATATAACATCATTACCCAAAGAGCCTCTTCTCCTAAATAAGATCTGATTTCATTTTTTTTTTTTTTTTTTTTATCCTCACCCGAGGACATTTTTCCATTTTTTGCACAGATAGAGTAGGAGGGAGAGAGAGGAAGAGAGAGAGAGAAACATCGACGTGAAAGGGACACATCGAGTGGCTGCCACCCGCACGACCAACCAGGGCCGGGGACAAACTGCAACCAAGGTACATGCCCTTAGCGGGAACCGAACCCGGGTCTCTCCGGACCGCAGGCCGATGCTCTAACCGCTGAGCCAAACCGGCCAGGGCTGATTTCATTTTTAAAAGAGCCCTTTGGACTATAGGTGGACGGGAGTAGAAACTGTGAGATCAGGGTGGGGGGGTGATGAATATAGCATCTATGTTCAGAGCCTCAGTTTCCTCATCTGCAAAATGGGGACGATATCACCCATCTCAAAAGGTTGTTGTGAGAATATACTTTCCAATGTACTTGGGGAGATAATAGTAATAATGAGGACAATGATGAAGATGATGAGAATAGCCCTGGCCGGTTTGGCTCAGCGGTTAGAGCGTCCGCCTGCGGTCCGGAGAGACCCGGGTTCGGTTCCCGCTAAGGGCATGTACCTCGGTTGCAGTTTGTCCCCGGCCCTGGTTGGTCGTGCGGGTGGCAGCCACTCGATGTGTCCCTTTCACATCGATGTTTCCCTCTCTCTCTCTTCCTCTCTCCCTCCCACTCTGTCTGTACAAAAAATGGAAAAATGTCCTCGGATGAGGATTAAAAAAAAAAAAAAAAAAAGATGATGAGAATAGCTAGCATTTATTGAGTGCTTACTGTGGCCCAGTCTCCGTGCTCACGGCTTTTCATGCATGATCATGGAGAGCAGATTCTTTGGAATGCTCCCAGAAGCCTTCTTTGTGGAGTGGGGTTTAGATGGGTCTTTCCAAATCTCTTGAACCATCCTTGGCCCTCATAGAGTCCATGTTGATGTTGGATGTGTCTCTCTTTGAGAAGGCTTCACATATACTTCCACCTGGATTTACCCAACAGAGAAATTAGGATGATTACCGCCTTGCTAAATGTTCCTTAGTTCACAAAATGATTCACTCCATGGTCAGGAAAGCAGCCAGCTGCCCTGGCATCCGGAGGGTGGATTGCACTGTCATTTGGAATCTGATAAATGACAAATGGAGGCTCACTTTAGAGCAGGGTCTCTCAGCCTGAGCGCTAGTGGCATTTGGGGCCAGATTATTCTCTGTTGTGGGGACCATCCTATGCATGGTAGCACCTTCCCTGACCTCCACCCACTACATGCCAGAAGCATACCCCCTCTTCCCAATCATGACATTCACAAAATGTCTCCAGGCACTACCAAATGTACCCTGGGGTGTCAAAATCATCCTCACCACTCCTGGTTGAGAACCACTCCTTAGGAGCATGTGGGGCCTGTGGTAAAGTGGCTTTGACATTTATTTTCCTGTCACTCCTAACCCTATGTGTTAAGTGCTTTACCAGAGTAGCTTCTTTGACTGCAAATATTAATAGCCGTCATTTAATCGGAATTTACTATGTGCCAGTCATTGACGTAACTCTTGCTTTAGATATACTTTCCGACTTCATTCTTACTTAATACATAGGGTAAGTCATTTTTCTCATTTTATAGATGGTAAAACCAAGGTTCAGAAAGGTTGGGTGACTTGCCCAAAGACACACAGATCGGAAATGATGGAGCCTGGATTTGAACCCAGCTTTGTCTGACTACTCTAACCACCTTGCCTGGCTGAGCCTCTGAAGGCATGGGTGTTAGAAAACCATGTGGAGAAAAATATTTTATAAATAGTGATGTACCATTCTAGTTACCAAGTAGAAGTAGCATGGAGAGAACTTAGTCTGGACTCACAGATTGGAAAAGCCAAGTTGTGGTGCAGAGTCCACAAGCGATTCAGCGTTTGGCTTCAGGCAAGTCACTAGCTTGATGCAGTAGGTAAAACACTCTCAGTAAGCCCTGCCTCCCCCCACAAGGACCAAGATGGTAATGGTGCCTCCCAGCAAAACACAGTGCTGGGAGCTTTGTATTTGTGCCCTTGATGAATTTCATCCTCCTTAATTCAGGGAGGCACAAGCCCTCCTCCCTTTTTAAAGTGGAGATGAAGTTCACATAAAACTAACCCCCCCCCCCCCCCAAGCCCAGTCCCGGGCAACCACTGATTTGCTTTCTACCGTTACAGATTAGGTTTATTTTTTCTAGAGTTTTCAATAAATGAGATCATAGAGAGTGGGCTCTTTTTGTACCTGGGTTCTTTCACTCAGCATAATGTTTTTAAGATTCATACATGTGGTGTGTCTATTCCTTTTTATTTCTAGTAGTATCCATAGTATGGAGAGATAAGAATGTGTTTATCCATTCATCTGTTGGGAGGCATTTGGGTTGTTCATTCTGGGGACTCTAATTTTTTAATGCCTGAGATGGTTTATTAAGAAATAAATATACAACCCCACTGGTGTGGCTCACTGGTTGAGCATCAACCCATGCACCAAAAGGTCGCAGGTTCAATTCCCGGTCAGGGCTCTTGCCCGGGTTGTGGGCCTGATCCTCAGTGGGTGGCATGCAGGAGGCGGCCAATTGATGTTCTCCCTCATTGATGTTTCTCTCTCTCTTTCTCCCTCTCCCTTCCTCTATCTCTAAAATCAATTGAAAAATATTTTTTAATCCTCACCCAAGGATATTTTTGCATTTATCTTCAGATAGAGCAGGAGGGAAGGAGAGAGGAAGAGAGAGAGAGAGAGAGAGAGAGAGAGAGAGAGAGAGAGACCGATGTGAGAGAGACACATCAATTGGTTGCCACCCACATGACCTCAACCGGGGCTGGGGACAAACTGCAACTGAGCTACATGCCCTTGGCTAGAATCGAACCAACCTGGGACTCTTTGTTCCGCAGGGTGACACTCTAACCACTGAACTAAATCAGCCAGGGCTAAAAATATATTTTAAAAAAATATATATATATATACAATCTGAGACAGTTTCAAAAAAGAAAAAGTGAAACACATAAGACAGAAATAATAATAAATATGCGATGTGATATCACCTCGTCCCTCCCCCTACATAGTTCTGGCAATTTTTTTGGTGTCAGTGTTTCCTCACCAGCACATTGGCAAACCATTGAACACTGCCCATAGCAGAAGGACTAGGCAGAGAAACTGGAGGTCCCCAGACACCCTCTTGGCCTTTTCTCCTGGGAAATACCGATTGCAGTAAGGGGCCGCTGCCTCAGCTTAGCAGAAAGCCCGTGGATCCCGGGTTTGTGTGGCCTGAAACACTTAGCCCTCTGGCTCCTCTGCTGAGGATCTGGGCCACACTGGTGGTTTCTGGAAGAAGTGCTTCCCACCAATTGTGGTAAAGCATTTATTATTTAATAATGATTTTAAACATCAGGGATCTGAGGCCCAGAGAGGTTAAGTGACTGGCCCATGATCACACAGTAAGTGGTAGATCATGTGACTTGAACCCTCATCCGCCTGATTTTTCTTAACGGTTAGGTGATCTTGCTCCTTTGATTCTAGAAAAATGACATCAGGATATGTGCACTGTGAATTCATTGCAATGTCATCAGAGCTAATGCTCATGGGAGGCTTATTTTTGTCCAAGTCTGTTCTAAGCATTTTTTGTGAATCATCCTGTGCAATCGTCACAAAGGTGCAATGAGGTAAGTACTATAATTATCCCAGTTTACAGATGTGGAAGCAGAGTCATAGGGAAGTTAAGTTAGTCGCCCTTGAGCAACTGAGCTGGGATTCAAACCCAGGCAGCCTGGCTGCAGAGCCCGAAGCAGAGGCTGCCAGTGCCTCCCCCGTATCCTTTCTGTGAAAGCCCTTCTGATGGTTCAAACCTCCCACCCTGCACTTCCATAGCCCTGAGAGTGAGCACCTCCTTAAATTTTGCAACCAAAACACCTCACCTCCCTCTAGTCTTGGACCTGCTAACTTGGACCAGTAGGACTTGACTCTGTTCACCAGGGTTTGCTGGGCAAGTGTGGGGCAAATCAGAAGTGCCAGGGAGTTGATGTCCCTGGGAGCATCCCCCGACCAATGACTGTTGGGAGTTGGAAGACAAATACCCTAGCTCCCTCGTCCCTCAGACGGGGTAATTCTGAGGCATGTTCTAAATGGTTCCCAGTGCTCCCCTGCAGAACTGAGCTCCAGATGCCCACGGCGGTAATTTGCTTGACAAAATGCATTTCTTCATTAACTTCCTTCCCTTCTCTTTCTCACTTCCCTACTCTCTTCTTGATATTTCCTGGAATTGCCTCTCAAATAAATACTTTGCAATAGAATCTTTGTGAGTCTCTTTGGGTAACTCAAACTAAGCAGAGCCTGGAGTCTTAGACTCTACAGAGACTGCCAATACATATCAACTTTGCTTTTAGGCGCAGACAAAACTAGCAACTTAGAAAGAACCTGGAAGTCACCTAAACAGAGAACTAGATAAATCAATCTTTGCGTGCAGGTGTATATGTTGTTGTATATGCACACATGTGTATGTGCATGGCTGTGAAACTGTGTGTGCACAGACTTCTTAGATGGGCTACTTCCACACCATAAAATGTTGCCTGAAAGTTCAAGGTCATCCAGTCCAGCCAAGGGCAGGCAAACTTTGAAGAGTAGACTAACTTCTCTTTCCAAACAGTTTAACAGGAAGGGCACCTATTGATAAGATCAGCACAAACAAATTTGCCATTTGTTGTGACTTTTTAGAGTTCAAGCTACAGCACCTGAAGCTGTGGGTTTTCTGTTTTTGTGGTTTTTTCGTGGGGGAGGGTTTCTTTCAGAGGCCCGAGGCTGGGGAGAGGACTGTGGGGAAGAAAGCTGATAGAGTTTAAACTGGAGGCTGTTGTGGGGTTCTTGTCAACCTAAACTTTGTATCTATCTTCACCAGGTTATTTAGCAGTACTGCGCCATAACCTGACTCAGAGAAGTTCCGGTCCCAATTTGAGGCCCAGGATTAGGCTTGGGGTCTGATATGTCAGCTGAACTGGCCCTTCCACCTAAAAAAAAAAGACCTTGCTGCAGACTTTTTTCTTTCTTCTTAGCAGAGCCCTTTCTCAATTCCAAGCCCCTTATCTACATTATCTCACCTAATCTTTACCTTAGCACTGTTATTATCCCCATTGAACTCCAAGAGGTAAAGTGACTTGCTCAAGGTCATTCAGCATTAGCAGAGCTGGGATTTGAACCAAGGTCTACCTGCCTTCAAGCCCTTCCCAGCAGCTGGGGATAGACATGCAAGTCAGCTTTGCTGCATAACAAACAACCCTAAGATCTCAGTGGTTTGTAACAACAAACATGCATTTCTTGCTCTTGTTAATGTCAGTGGCTACAGATGTGGTTCCACAGGGCTCTGCTCCACGTGTCTTCACATTCTGAGCCCTGTGGGCCATGCCTATTCTTGTGGCCAAGGGGAAGTACAAGGAGACAGGTGAAAATTCCAGCAATGCCTCTTAAAGTCCTCACTTGGATGTGATGTGTGTCCCACGCACTTCCTCTTAGCCAAAGCCTGTCATTTAGCCAAGTTAATGGAGATAACAATATATAAACCTTTTATAGGAAAAGGAGGAAGGAGTAAAAAATGGAAAACAGTAATACAATCTACTGTGTCTGTCCTCTTGGTCACAAATATTTACTTTTCTCTCATCTGCACTTAAAATATACTCCGCCCACAGGACTACACCTCAAAAAGTCACACTCAACTGTGACAGGAGGCTTGGAGTCTATGGCCTGTGACGGTCTCTGTGATGCTGGGAGTTGAGTTGCATGTTGGGAGCTAGGAGTTCTGGATTAAAGTACTAGTTCTGTTGAGCTTTTGGGTGCTAGAGTTTGTCTATCAGTTTTTTTCATCTGAAAAATGGGGTCAAGAAGAACACAATGCCCTATATTTGAGGGGTTTCTTTCCAGTTTTCTCTAGGGTTTCCTTCGGGCACTCCTTCCTCATTTTATTTTATCTTTCCAAACAGCTCACTCATGAGATCATGATAAAGATCTCAGGATGCAGGTGGAAGGGCTTTGAGATCCACAAACAGCACCGGGTTTCTAAGTCAGTCTACAAAGGAGGAGGAAAATGAGGGAAATTGCAGGGAAAGAAATCTGAATCCGATTACGTTAATGATACACGTGGGGGTTTGGGGAAAACAGTGACTTGTGTACAGGGTCTTATGAGTGAACACACGAGTAGCATACACATGTGTGTCCTCACAAAGACACTGTCTGAGACGCCCCGGCGGCTGACGTTCCGGGGAAAACAAGGAAGTTGTTAAATTATCCAGCTGTTCTGTCTAAATATATTGCACATCTGGCGGCCTGGAAACCTCTGGGTGACTTTTCACTTTATATTCACTGTCATGCTGTCTGGACCCAACCTCAGGCCTGTAGAGGAGGAAAAGGGGGAGGAAAAAAGAGAAATGGTGGATTAAAGGGGGAAGGGTGAGGATGGGGAGAGACCGAAAGACAAAGAGAAAGTGGGGTGGGGAGGGAAGAGAGAGAGAAATGGAGGGAGAGGAGACCCAAGCAGGGAGATGGAGAGAGACAGAGAAACACACAGAGTGAGAGATTCAGAGACAGACACAAACATGGAAGAGAAAGACAGATGAGACAGACTTATATAGAGAAAGTCAGACACAAACATACAGAGGAAGAGAGAGAAGCCGACAAAGATCGAGAGCGAGAGACCCACATACAGAGGTGGAATCAACCACAGACACACAGAAATACTTGAAGAGATAGTCACATAAAGAGATGGGCTGCCATTCCACCAACGGAGAGAGGGACAAAGAGACTGAGAGAGACAGACAAACACATACGGAGCAGAGAATATAAAAGGACAATGAGAGAAACAGAAAGAAACAGCCAAAGAGACAGAGATCCACACAGAGAAAGAAAACAAACCTTCAAACAAAAAGAGCCATCAGGAGTTTCTGTTCTGCCAAAAAACACTGGGAGTCAGACTGTTCTGTTAGGCCTCATGCAAAGCATTGTTCTCATTAGAGGAAAGAGTGGGCTTTAAAAAATGTTTTTGATATAAGTGCTCCCAGAACGGGGAATTATTTTATTCATTTCTTTCTTTTCTCCTTATAACATTAGAAGGTCTCAGGAGCACCAAAGATAGTATTCGCGTGTTTATCCGTTTTCCACAAACATCTAGCATCAGCAGTTTCTCTTTAACAGAAGAAAAAAAAAAAATCCCCAGCCGAGAAAGAAGGGTCTTGATGAATGCTGTGGGGCGTGGGGCAGTCTGCCATGTAGAAAGTGCGAGAGCAGGGAAAGGAAATGCCCTTGCACTTCCTGTGCTGATGGGTGGTCAGTGGTGGCTTCCCAGAGCACTGTATGAGGCCACATTTCGGGGAGAAGGAATGCTGTGATCCATTACTGAGGTTTGCCATGGCCTGGGAGGGGGCTGTCACGTTGGCAATTTGCCATTCCTCTACCAGAATCTAGAACCTGCCTGAAACATTGGCACGGTCTGGGATAAGAGTACAAATGGAGATCCAAATACCATGTGTCTCAAATATAAACGTTAGAAATTAAGTCGTACCCATGGCCCGGCCTGTGTTCTTGCTCACAGCCCTGGCAGCCTCCGGGTGAAGGAGCAGAGCTCTTCCCTGGCCAGTCCGGCCACCTGCCATCCAGAGTGGGAGCTGGATACTCAGCCCAGGGCAGGGTGATTCCCGGTGGTGACTGGATCTGTAGGAATCTAGGATGGAGACTTACCCAGGCAATCTAACTCAGGATTTCCAGTCAGTTCTAAGCACCTCCCAAATTATAATTCCCAAGTAGAGAGGGAGGGACATAGTTATCTAGGGAACATGAGCTAAGACACTGATTGTGGGTGATGGGTGATTTGAGGAGGCCAGCTTTCAATGGAAGCGGCCACTCTACCCTCAGTGCCCAGCTCAATGTCTGACACACAGTAGTGCTTAGTACACATTTGTTGAAAAAAATCGAATGAAGCCTTTGGCTATACTTTTTTGTACATGAGTTCATTGATTCGGCGTCAGGTCCCACAACTTCGCGATCCCGCCCAAAGGTGAGGGGCCAGGGAGTGCTGGGAGTGCGGGGGCTATTTCTGTTTTATAAAGGTGGTCAGAAAAGGACTCACTGGCCAAGTGATACTTGAACTGAGACTGAGGGAAGTAAGGCAGTGAGACATGAAATATCTGGGGATCGATCTTCCAAGCAGTGGGAAAAGCCAGGGCAAAGGCTCTGAGACAGGACTATGCCTGGCATGTTTCAGCACCAGCAAGGAGACTGATGTGGCTAATTGCCATAGGGCCTCATGGCCATGTTAATGGCTTTGGCTTTGATGCTGAGTGAGATGGGGGCCATCAGAGGGTTCAGAGCCCAGAATTGACTGACATTTGAAGACGATCCCTCTGGCTGCTGGGCTGAGAATAGACCAGGCAGAAGCAGGGCACCAGTGAGAAGGCCACGGCCTTATCCAGGTGAAGGTGCCGGTGGCTGAACCAGTAGCAGCACGGAGATGGGGATAAGTGGTCCTATTTGGAGGCAAGAGGTCACAGAATTTACTAACGAATTGGGCATGGTATTTGAGACTCAAGGATGATCTAGAGTTTTGGCCTGAGCAACCAGAAGGATAGAGGTGCCTGCTGCCATTCCCTGAGTCCAGGAGAGACTGTAGGAGGGGCTGGTTTAGGGCAACAGATCAGGAGTTCAATGTCAAGCATGGATTCTGGGGCTAGATCACAGAAACCAATCACAGGCAGTACTATATTAGGTTGCCCTTTCTGTTCTACTTCCTCTGGGGCCTCTTGGCTTCTGTCTATATATTAAAAAATTTTTTTTTCTTTATTGATATGAAAGAAAGAGGAAGGGAGAGGGAGAGAGATAGAAACATCGATGAGAGCGAACATTGATTGGCCGCCTCCTGCAGGCCCCCTACTGTGGATTTGGCCCACAACCTGGTCATGTGCCCTGACCAGGAATCGAACTGGCAACCTCTTGGTGCATAGGTCGATGCTCGACCACTGAGCCACACCTGAGGGTCTTCACTTCTCTATATTGTGATTCTCCCTCTTCTCTCTGCAAATAGGTTTTCCCTGATTATTTTTTCTTGCCTCAGCAAGAAAACACCCAACCCTTCCCTGATTCCACCACTGTTTGACCACCTGTGTCCCTTAGCTTATGCTTTAGACATTTAGAGAATTTCAAATTGTGTACCAAGGCAGCCTGGAGCCCCACAGCCAACTCCCAGGGGCACCATGGATTACTTCACATCTTCAAGGCACTTACAGTGAGACTTGACCTCTCTCAGATGCCTGGTGAACTGCTAGCTCCAGGTAGTTTCAGCATTAAACTGCACGCCGTTCCTTTCCATGATGTCATATCTTTGCAAGCTGGGTTTTCCGTGGTTCCTGGAATAAAAACAAAACAAAACACAATGACCTGAAAGTCAACCTGGCACAGGAAATAAGATGTCGTCCAATCGGCTTCCAAGGCTTCAGAGCCTGTGCAGTCCCAACAGGCACACACATCCCACTAGAGAGCAGCCGTGGTTACTCAGGATTGAATTTAAATGTCTGCCTTTCCAGTTACTGTTTCGAAGTCTGCTAAATTGTTAGGCCCTAAGGATGACGTCGCTTGGACCTAACAACTTAATAAACGTAAGCGTTCGGTATTTCTTTCGTCATAACGCCACCGTGGGAAAAAAAAAAAAAAGACTGAGTCACGAGGTTCACCAAGAACTGAGGAAGTTTGGGAACCTGGGGGGGAGGGGACAGGGAGGGAGGAAGAGAGATTCTAATTGGTTCCTGGCCAGCCAATGGGTTGCTTCGCTTTGAATCAGGTGATCATGGCTGGCCCAATCAGGGACCCAGCTGGTCTAGAAAGTGGCTACAAGAAGCATGTGGACCAGCAGGTGAGCAAATCAGTGGGGTTTGCCCCCATTAAACCCGGCTGCTTCCGTCAGCGGTGACCCTCACACCAACTGGAATGCTAACTGTACCCGCCTCACTCTTGGTCTTTACTGAACCTGAGTCCTGCTGGTGAGGGGAGTTCCGGAATTCTGGAACTTGGCTGCCTTGGAGATCCTTTCGATCCTTTGAGATCCATCTTGGGGTTTGTCCTTCGTCTCTGACGGGCCCGGCGTTCCATCCTTCAGCTGCCCAGCATTTGTGTCCCCGTCCTGAATCTGGGACTCCCCAGAGTAGGGCTTTCATGCGGGCAGGCAGCGCCCACCCAAGGACGCAGAAGTTTCTAGAAACTCGCTTTCTCAGAATTCCTTGCAGCCAAGTTAGCCAATTAGATGCACCCACCGAGGATTTTTAACCTTGCAGTCGGCGAAGCAGAAGGTTCAAGGAGAAATTTGGGGGGGGTATGATGTAGAAGCGGTGACACTGGCTAGGTTCCAGGGACAGTAGCCGTACTGAGGTCAGCGCATTGGCCAAGCCGGGCCGGGTGGGCTGCAGCAGCCGCCCTGGGCAGGGCTCCGCCAGAGGAGCTGGTGTCCCCAGCAGCCTGGTCCTGGCCCCGGGCAGGTTTCTGGGGGAGGTGGCCCGTGTGCCAGCCCTCTGTCTGTGCCTGTTTTCCGCCCTTCTCCAGCCTTCTCGGCAATTGTGTGAACTCACCGGCTCTCCCTGTAATAAATTCCTATTCTGCTGAATTTAGCCAGAATCAGCATTTGTGCCTGGAGTTGCTACTAAAAACTAAATAGATTCTGGAATTCACCTTACTCATTTGTTGGTTGAAAAAAAATATGATGACATATATTAATACATAAAATGAATTCGTCCAGTTTCAAAAGCACTAATAAAACAAATACCCATGTTTACACCAACCAGGCCATGAAAGAGAAACTTATCATGCCTCAGAAGTGGGGTTATCCTATGTTCTGGTTTGTCTGGGACCGTTTTGGTTTTTAGGTGTTTTCTGCTGTAATTATTACCAGCACCCTCCTTTTCATCCCCCTAAATGTGTCAGTGAAGCAATAAAATGTATGGACACCTTACCTAGAGGCCCCCTGTAGACCCTCCTTTCCCTCAAGTAACCACTATCTGGAAGGTTGCTTTAATCATTTCCCCCCTTTTCTTTCTATTTTTAAAAATATGTTTTTATTGATTTTTTTAGAGAGAGAGAGAGAGAGAAATGCTGATGGGCTGCCTCCTGCATGCCCCCACTGGGGATGAAGCTCCAACCCCGGGCATGTGCCCTGACCAGGAACTGAACCCCAACCTCTCCATCCATGGGAGGAGGCTCAATTTACTGAGCCACAGCAGCCAGGCTCCCCACTTTTCTTTATAGTTTAAACACCAAAACAATGTATTGTTTAGTTTTACCTGTTGTTGAATGTTATAGAAATGGATTCGTACTGTTAATATTTTCTGTAACTCACTTCTTCCGCCGAATTTTGGGTATGTGAAATGGATGTTTGTTGTTGCAAATAACTGTGGTTTGTTCATTTTTCCTGCTGTGTAACATTCCACTGTGTGAACACACCACAGTTTATGCATTCTCCTGTGGAGGAACATGTGACTTGGTTCTAGGTTTTGTCATTATAAACAATGAGAGGAATGTCCTTATACATGTTCTCTGCTGGACTTGGGCAAGCATTTCTTCAGGGCTTATACTAAGGAAAATTGCTGTCTCATTGTAATGCATATAACCAGTTTTATAATTTGGTTTTGCCAGACTGTTTTCCAAAAAGGAGGTGCCAATTGTATTAGTTTCTTAGGGCTGCTGTAACAAATTACTACAAACTTGGTGGCTTAAAACACCAGAAGTTTATTATTTTGCTCTTCTGGAAGCCAGGAGTCTGAAATCAGCATCACCAGACTGAATTCAAGGAATGAGGGGGCCTGTACTCCTTCTGGAAGCTGTAGGGGAGGATCCTTCCTCGCCCCTTCCAGCTTTTGGTGGCTCCAGGTGTTCTGTGGCCTGTGGCTGCATCACTCCAATCCCTACTTTAAGGAGCTCTTGGTGGGATGGGTGAGATGGACAAGTGAGTCAAGTGCTGTGATGGAGTCAACTCTAAGGTATTTCTAAAGTATTTGACCCTGCCTGGGAAAGTCAAGGGAGGCTTTCTGGGGGAGGTGACACTTAAGTTGAGGCTTAAAGACTAGACAAGCTAGGTAGATGGGAGGAGTCAAGGAAGTGGGAGAGGGTGTTTTGGGAGGAGAAAGCAACAAAGGTAAAGGCCTGGAGGTAAGAAACAGCATGACACATTTGAAGAACATAAGCAGTTTGATGTGGTTGGAATGAAGGGTGTAGGCTGTTGAAAATGTGGAAAGTTTTGTGTGCTAAGCCTAAGAGTTTGAAAATGTGAATTGAAAAAAAAATATATATATATATTTAAAAATATGTATATAAAAGATTCATACTTGTGTGCTTGTTGTAAACCATTCAGATATACATTGGAAATCAAAACTTCCCATAATCCCAACTGTCCCAGGAGATGATATCTAATAATACCTGGGGATGTATATATATTTTTTCCTTTTAAAAGATTGAGATATGACTATATATAGGACACTGTACAGTTTTTAAGTACAGACTGATGAATTTTTACCCATATTTACACCAGTGTTGTCACCACTAAGATCAAGATATAGAATCATCAAGTTTGGGGTCTTTCTAGAATTTTTTTATTTATAGATCAATAATCATGTACATATACATACATATATCTACATATATCTACACACACCACATGGATATATATACATATATACATATATGCATGGATATAATAATATACAGTATAATTTAATACACAGTATATATAAGTATTTTATTTTTTAAAAAGAGGGTAATTCTATTTTATTTTGTTTTATTTTTATCCTCACCTGAGGACATTTTTCCATTTTTTGTACAGATAGAGTGGGAGGGAGAGAGAGGAAGAGAGAGAGAGAGAAACATCGACATGAAAGGGACACATCGAGTGGCTGCCACCCGCACAACCAACCAGGGCCGGGGACTAACTGCAACCGAAGTACGCGCCCTTAGCGGGAACCGAACCCGGGTCTCTCTGGACCGCAGGCCGATGCTCTAACCGCTGAGCCAAACCGGCCAGGGCAGAGGGTAATTCTTGACTTAATATTCTGTGATATTATTTTTTCACTAACACATTTTTCAATACATAAAGATCAAGAGATAAAATGTGATCTGGTTCATTCATTCATTTATTCATTTACTCACTCATTCAGCAAATATTTAAAAAAATTATTTTCTTTATTTTAAAGAGAGAGGAAAGGAGAGGGAGAGAGAGCTGGAAACATCAATGAGAGAGAACATCGATTGGCTGCCTCCTGTGTGCCCCCCCAACCCCCGGGGATTTGGCCCACAACCTGGGCATGTGCCCTGACTGGGAATCAAACTGGCAACTTCTTGGTGCATGGGTTGATGTTCAACCACTGAGCCACTCTGGTTGGGCATAGCATATACTATTTTGAGCTTGTACTGTATGCTCAGCTGTGTGTCACCGAAGGGATTTAGATTTGAGGGACACGAAAAGAACCGATAGAACCAGCTTTGCTTTTGTAGACAGATCATCCTGGAAGGAATATGCTGTCCCTCACTTCTTTGGTGGAAGAGGAGGGATCAAGCAGTTCCCTAAGGTCGGTGGCAGCTGCGTTTTCCTTTTCAAATTTTAAGTGTTTGTTTCCTCAACCGCTCATTTCCACTCCAGAGAGACAGCTGCTGTCACTAACTTCTTACACATCCTTCCAGAGATAGTGGCAGTATGCGTGAGCAAACTTTTATTTAATCCTTTTAAAATTCATCTTTTCTTATTCAATAGAATCTCGTGGAGACCACTCATATCGGTGCATAACAATTATCCTCATTCTTTTATTATTATTATTATTATTATTATTATTATTATTATTATTTTGTTTTCTTTATTGATTTTAGAGAGAGAGGAAAGGAAAGGGAGATGATGAGAGAGAACATGGATTGACTACCTCCTGTGTACCCCACACTGGGGATCTGGCCCACAACCTGGGCATGTGCCCTGACCAGGAATCAAACCAGCGACCTCTTAGTGCATGGGTTGATGCTCAACCACTGAGCCACACCGATTGGGCGATCCTCATTCTTTTTTAGTGGCTGCAGTTTTCTGTTGAATGGAAGGACAACTTCTATTTGCAAACCTTGCTCAGAAGACTGGTGTCTTTTATTACCTGCCAGATTTCTCTCATCCCTTGGCTGGTGGACATCTAAGTGGGCTGGGTGGTAGTCAGGGCTCCAAGATTTAAAAATATTCCTTGGCATGACTGCCAGTTTTGGAGGTTGGAGCTGGGAGGTTTCTAGGAGACATCTTGTGGCCCTAGGCTGTTCCCACTCTTTCTGTGATTTCAGAAAGCTGTCCTGGCTTGTTTATGGTTCTTTCCTTCTTGTTCCTGTGGCCAAGTAGGTCACCAATTGGCCTTAGGGTCCTCTTGCCCACATTTGTTCTTGATCTCTCTCCCACGTGGGCATCCAGCTGTTCCATGGCTGTCTCAGAGCCCCCAGGCCTGTGCCCACAGTTTCTGGCAGACAGGGTCACCTTGGTCATGGGATGAAAGTACTCATTTAATGAGTACCTACTATGTGCCAAGCTGTCTGATATCCTTTTACAAGTTAATTCTTATAATAATTGTACCAAATAGGTATTGTTTCCATTTTATGAATGAGGGAACAGACCTGGATGGGGAAGTCAGAGCTGGGTAATGGTGAATCCTGAACCCACTTACATCAGACATCTTGGTTACCCTTGTCCCCATGGGCTCCCTGAGTCATTAATCAGTAAGTAAGCACCCAATAAATATGTGCTGACTGACTGAATGAGTGAATTTGAGAGTATTTCCTGAGCAGGTGCTCTATGTCAGACATGGTCTAGGGGCTATGGATTGAGCAGTGAACAGCCTTCTTGTAACTGAAATTCTAGCGGGGAAGACAATCTAAACGAATAAGCAAGCAAACGAACAAAAGTACGATAATAGGAACTGTGGAGGAAATATATATAATAAGATGAGGTACTAGAGAGTGACAGGGGGTGCAGGTGGGGGGGCAACTTTAGATAGGGATAGAGTCTGTAAGGAAGTGACCTTTGGACTGAGATCCAAATGGCAAGATGAGCCAGCTACACAAATACTGTAGGTGGTAAGGAAGAGAGGATCCCAGACAGAGAAAACAGCACATGCAAAGGCCCTGAGGTTGGATCTAGCTTGGTGGGTTTAGGAAACAGAAAGGATTTCAGTGTGACTAGAGCAGAATAGGAGGGAGACTAGTTGGAGTTAAAGTTCAGGTGCAGGTTTGGCCAGTGTGGCTTAGTGGTTGAGCATTGACCCATGCACCAAGAGATTACTGGTTCAATTTCCAATCAGGACATATGCCCAGGTTGTGGACCCGATCTCCATTGGGGCATGCAGGGGGTGGCCAGTCGATGTTCTCTCTCATCGATATTTCTAGCTCTCTCTCCCTCTCACTTCCTCTCTCTCTAAAATCAATAAAGGAAAAAAAAAGTTCAGATGCAGGCAGGGGCCAGATCATGCAGGGACTTATCAACATGTAAAGACTTGAAGGATTTATGTAGGGGTATAATATTGTATCAGGTTTCTGTGTGGAGAATACACTGTGGGGTGGCAAGAGAGGAAGCAGGGAGCACAGTGAGGAGGCAGCTACAGTCACCTGGCCTGAGATAGCGGTGTCCTGGACAAAAGGTGGGAGCCATGGAGACCAAGAGATGAAAAGAGATTGAGGATACATTCTGAAAGGAGAGCTGAAAAATTTGCTGATGAATTATAGATGGGTGATGGGAGGAAGAGAAGAATCAAGGATAGCTCCTTGGTTTCTGAAGCAACTGAATGGACGCTGATGGAACTGCTTATTGAAACAGAAGCTGGGGGAGGAGTAGGTTTTGGTGAGGGCAGTTAGGGAGCTAGGAGGATGAAATGGAGTTCCATTTTGGACACAGGAAGTTGCTCTGCTCATTAGGCATCCCAATGGACACATAGGCTAGCAGCTGGATAATGAGTCTGGGACTCAGGGGAGAAGGCAGGCAGGAGACTGATGAGTCATCATGTGGATGGTATTTAAAGCCACAAGACTGGATGAGATTGTGTGGGGAACAAGTGAAGACAAACTGTTCCTCAGTACACAGAAGGGTGGTGGGAATGCAGGTCACCTAGGGTGGGGGACTGGCTTCCGGAATGGTGACTAGGATGTCTAGCAGCTCAGCCTCAAACCCAGAGTGGTCCTGGAGGACCCTGGCTGGGGTCACTGCAGTGTTATGGAAGCTGGATCTTAGACACCGGCTACCCGGCTTTTGACCTTCTGTTCCAGCACCCTCATTCTGAAGGCCCTCGGACAGCGTTACCTGGATTTGCTGTTTACCTAACTCCTTCCTCCAAGAACTTCAAAGGCTTGGCTGGGGTTCCCCGGGAGCTTCTATTCTCCCCTTAGGGTACTTGCCACAATGCAGGCCAGGAAACCGGGACAGCAAGGACCTCATTCAAGGTCACGAGGGCTCAGGCAGAGTTGTCTCAGAACCAAGGAGGCAAACCCCTCATCCACCCACGTCCACGGTGGTTTGGTTTCTAATGAGGCTTTTATTTTTCCAAGTGAAATATGAAAACAAAAAAGAACTTACAGAATGGTAAAGATGTTTAGCAGGGGAGGAATGGGAGAGACACCCTGAATTATAGAGCCTGAGAAGAGAGAAGTTTAATACAGAAGTTCGGAGCATTTGTCTTGTAATATGTGATATAATACCATCCTTGGTCTTCACTTGGAAACTGCAGCAAAATATGTTGCACATCAAGGCTTTGGAGGTTAGATTTGTGGTTTGGGGTGAAGCTGGTCTCTGAAAGGTCCTGGGGTCTGAACCACATGTGGGTTATGTTAGAAGTAGTTTTAGGGAGACTGTGGAATACCATGAAATGCTTTTTTGTTCCAGACTGGTGCTCCTGGAGGTCAGGGAACACACATGACTCAGGCCTGTGTCCCCAGTGACCAGCTTCTCTACATCTCTTAGATTGTGACCTCAAAATAATATTTGTGTCCAAATGCAGTGAAGGTTCATCAGTTGTGCCTCTGCCAATATTGGAGATGGACAAGCTTCTAGTGCAAGGATAATTTGAGAGTTGGAAAAAAGCAAAGACAGCCCTGGCCAGTTTGACTCAGCAGTTAGAGCGTTGGCCTGCGGTCCCGAGAGACCTGGGTTTGGTTCCCGCTAAGGGCACGTACCTCGGTTGCGGTTTGTCGCCGGCCCTGGTTGGTTGTTGGTTGTGTGGCAGCCACTCGATGTGTCCCTTTCACGTCGATGTTTCTCTCTCTCTCTCTCTCTCTCTCTCTCTCTCTTTTCCTCTCTCTCTCTCCCACTCTATCTGAACAAAAAATGGAAAAATGTTCTCAAGTGAGGATAAAAAAAAAAAAAAGCAAAGACAAATGAAGTAACTGTCAGCAGAAATGCATAAGGAACTCTAGGTTTCTCTTTGTGTTTCCATTTGTGGTTCTGGAGGTACTCACGTATTAGTGCAATCTTTGCAACAACTGCACATGGCAACTGTGGGGGACAGACCCTGAAATGCCCCTCAGTATCCTTGCCTTCTGGCATTTCACACTCCTGTGTAATCCTCTCTCCTTGAGTGTGACTTGTAATTTGCTTTTAGCTAATAGAATACAGCAAAGGTGATGAGATTTTACATCTGTGATTTCCTCGCATAAGATTGTAACAACTGCCTTGCTTGCAGACTCTCCTACTGACACTCTTCTTTGTTGGCTTTGATGAAGTAAGCTGCCATATGGAGAGGCCCACTTAGCAAGAAACGGTGGTTTACCTCCAGCCAACAGCCAACGCATAAAGAATTGAGTCCTCAACCTCTACTGATCTTAGAAGCAGGCCCTTCCCCAGATGAGACTCTGATGAGACCCCGCCCTGGTTTATATCCTGATTGCAACTTTTAAGAGTCTCTGAAGCAGAGTTCAGCTAAACCCTGTCTGGATTCTTGACCACAGAAATTATGAGATAGTAAGTGTGTTGTGTTTTAAACTGCTAAATTATGGTAATGTGTTACATAGCAACATATAACAACAACAGAGGTTCATTATGAAATGTTAAATGATTCATATTACTCTAAAATTTGAATATATGTAGCTCTAGATGTCAAATGAATGACATGTGATCTGTTTCTTTACTTTGAGTACCAATATTGAACTCTAGGATAGTTAGTAGTTTTATTTAAAAATATTTATTAGATTTTAATTAAATTTAAAATCAACATTTGTAGCTTTATTTAAGTAATTTATTTGTAAGTGTTATTTTAATTTTATATTTGTGCTTTGCCTTTTGATTTTCAAAGATAATTTTAATTTAATAGATACTTTAATTTTTTTAATGTTTTTTCTTCATTGATTTTATATATATATATAAAGGGATAGGAACATTGATGAGAGAGAACATCAATTGGCCTCCTCCTGCATGCCCCCCATTGGGGATTTGGTCCACAACCTGGGCATGTGCCTTGACCAGGAATTGAACCAGTGACCTCTTGGTGCTCAACCACTGAGCCACACTGGCTGGGCTAGATAATTTAATTTTAACAGAAAAATATCTAGATATCTTAGGAGAAAAACAACTTTTAAAAACATAAAATGGTCCGATTTGCTAATATTTTACATTTACTAAATTTACATGTCTGATGATAATATATTCAAACTTTGTATACTTTAATATAATTTCACTTTATTTTTTATTTTTTTAGATCATCACTGTCAATAGCACAAGTTGTAAAAATCTTGATTATATCAACATGTGAATAATGTTGCTAAATGAAGGCAAGAAAAATAAGTTTTGCAGAATGAATATATAGTAATTGATTATGTATTTTAAGAAGTACGTAATTATAGTAATAAATTATGATAATAAATTATAGTATTAAATAATAAATATAGTAATATATTATGTCATTTAAATTATTCATTTAGACATCACTGGCATATTAGTACAATATCCAGACAGTACAATCTCAATTTAATTCAGTCATCTTTGATATTTTGCCAACTTTCAAACATGTAAAAACCACACCTTTATACCTATTTTCGACTTTGTTGTATGGTATTTTTGTTAAAATAGGAAGTTAGAACATATTTTACTTGACAATTTGTAAGCTCGATTTATACCAACCATGTAGACTTTTAGACACATGGCCAGTAGGCCTCCATTCATACTCTTGTCCTGGGCCTTGCAGATGTCACAGCCGGCCAGCCCAAGGTTACTTGGCTGGCAAATGGAGCCAAGATCAAGCTCACATCTTCCTGCACTCTGAGGTTTGGGCTGTGTGAGCTGTCACTTGCCCTGGGTCAGCTTATGTTTCAGTAGAGGAATTGCCACCTTAGGAAGTCCACAGAAGCTGGGATGCTCAGTGGTCTGGGCAGGAGAGGCTATAGAACTGTGGGGTCCATTGCAAAATGAAAATGCATTATAATAATAATCAATAAATTACTAAGAATTTCCAAATGCTGACAGTAAAGCACTAAAGGAAACAGGAGACCTTTCTAAGTGCAGGGTCTTGGTTGGTCAGGGGGCTTCCTGGAGGTGGTGGCTCTCGGTCCCCTCTCCCACTTGTAAGGGGTAGGATTAGATGAGTCCAAAAGAACAAATGGGAAGGATGAGGACCACCTATTTGTAGCACTTTCTTTTTTTTTTAATTCTCACCCAAGGATTTTTTTCTATTTATCTTTAGATAGAGTGGGAGGGGGGGAGAGAGAGGGAGAAGGAAAGGAAGAGAGAGAGAGAGAGACATCGATGTGAGAGAGACACATTGACTGATCTCAATCAGGGCTAGGGATGAACTGCAACTGAGGTATATGCACTTGACTGCAATCAAACCCATGACACTCTGCTCTGCGGGCTGACGGGCCAGAGCTATAGCACTTTCTTTCTTTTTTTTTTAATCCTCACCTGAGGACATTTTTGTGTTTATCTTGAGATAGAAAGGGAGGGAGAGAGGGAGGAAGAGAGAGAGAGAGAAACATCGATGCAAGAGAGACACATCAAGTGGCTGCCACCCACACGACCCCAACCGGGGCCGGGGACAAACTGCAACCGAGGTACATGCCCTTAGCGGGAACCGAACAAAGGCCTCTCTGGTCCACAGGCCAATGCTCTAACCACTGAGAAACCAGCCAGGGCTATAGCACTTTCTTTTAAAAACAAATTTATTTAAATAAAAATGCAAATAATTTCAAGAAAAAAAATTCAGGAAATAAAAGCATATGTGATATGCAGATGTGGAAAAAATGTGATGAGTCATTGGAATGACTGGAGTTTGGGAACTTGCTGTCTGGGTTTGTGTGTTTATAAGCATGTAATGGTGAGTGTGTGCACATGAATTTGTATGAATTTTCAGTTGTATTAGTGAAAATGTGTGTGAGTCTGAGTGTGGGTGTATGATACATTTGTAGAAGTGTGTCTGAGCATGTGTGTACTATTGTGTGAATGTGTGTAGAGGAGTCTGTGAGGATGTGTGGATGCAAACCTTTCTTCTGCTGAACTTCTGCAAGGAGAATGTAAGTGGACTTGCTTATACTGAATGCATTTCTTTTTTTTTTTTTTTTTATCCACCCCCGAGGACATTTTTCCATTTTTTGTACAGATAGAGTGGGAGGGAGAGAGAGGAAGAGAGAGAGAGAGAAACATCGACGTGAAGGGACACATCGAGTGGCTGCCACCCGCACGACCAACTAGGGCCGGGGACAAACTGCAACCGAAGTACGTGCCCTTAGCGGGAACCGAACCCGGGTCTCTCCAGACCGCAGGCCGACGCTCTAACCGCTGAGCCAAACTGGCCAGGGCATACTGAATGCATTTTCAATACGAGTGTACATGCCAGTTATTGCCACTTTAACACTGTGTAACAACAAACAGGGAAATGGGGAAAGGTGGCTAATGCAATGGAAACATGATTTCCTTTTGGGTGATGAGAATGTTCTAAAATAGATTGTAGTGATGGTTACACAACTGTGAGTGTGCTAAAAAACATTAAATCGTATTATTTAAATGGGTGAATTTTATGGTATGTGAATTATGCTTTAATATAGCTATTAAACAACAACAAACACTTTTTTTCTTGCTCTGTATCTCTGCTGGAATCACCTGGCCTTGGCTCCTGGCTGCAGTTGACCTCAGGTATGTTACACGTGTTTCTTTGACATGTCTTTCATCCTCTTTGGATCAGCAAGTGCTCAAGTATGCTTCTTTCATGGTAAATAGCAGAAGTGCGAGGGGGCGAGCAGACACAGGTAAAGTGTCTTAACTCCTGGGCTCAGAACTAGCATATCACTTCTGCCCGCATTCCTTTGGGTAAAAAAAAATCATATGGCCAAGCCCCAGTTCAACATCAACAGGACAAGGGAACATACTTGCCTCACTCTCATGTACTTCACGGTCGTAGGGGAGAAGGGAGTGAAGAATTGAGAATGATAATCTAATCTACCACACCAGTGTAACACCTTGTTCCTGAGTCTTTAGAGCTCTGGTTAAACATGGCATAGATCCAAACTCCCAAGTCTGGAGCAGCCTTAAATCTCCCCACAATTTCTGCCTGTTCCTGTACCTTATTTCTTCTTGCTTCTCTCTTCCTCATGGGTCTGCTGTCTTGGGCTCATGTGCCTGTGTGAGCTGTCTTGCTTCCAGCCTGAGTCAAACCCAGATGAGAAGCCCAGCCTCAGCCCTATTTTTGAGGAGAAATCCAGTCACACTCAGCATTTCGTGTATTTAGCAATTGTGCTAAAGATTTTAAGACTTAGGGAGATGGATTGCATGGCATATTGCACAACCTTTTACTGTATTTATGGCCAACAACTCTCCCATTTCTGCATGGAGTTTGCAGGGAAGACTTCCTAGAGGATGTGACATTTGACCAGATCTCAAAAGCTGAGTAAGAGTTGGGCACAAGACAATGACAGGAAAGAACATTCTAGGGAGAGGGAACAGCATGGATAACATGAGGAAATGTCTGGTGTAGTTGAAAAAATGCAAGTATTTGGCTTGGCTGGGGTGGAAGGTCTGAGCGGGGGAGTGGCGGGGGATGAGGCTAGAGTGTTCTGCAGGCCCATGAAGTGGTTTGTACTGTGTCCTGCTACACCAGAACTCCTTTTCCAGAATTACCTTCTCTATACGGTTCTGGGTTAGCATTGGCCACAAGAGAAATTTGTGTGAGATTTAGAAGGTGGAAGTGAAACTGAAGTCAAGCTTTTTATGCTCCGAAGGTTATCGCAGGGCCCCAGGTACTGTGGACACAGGTTCCACTTGGTCCTCTCAGTTGTCATTGCAGCTCCGAGTTCATCCTTCCAGGTTCTTTGCACTCATTCGTGCCTGGCCCTCGTCCTTGACAGCTGATCTCAGTGATGCAGAGACAAGGTAGTTGAATAGATTCCTCTACCAGCTCCCACAGTAGTGTACAGTCTAATCCTTGTAATCCATCCTTTCTTCTAAGGTATTCATAGTGGTTCTCTGGTTGAACCATGACTAATACAGCCAGGATCATAAAGACCTCTGTGTGCCACACTGAAGTGTTTGGGCTTCATCTTTTAGAATGGGTTTTCTCTAATTTCAGTCATTTGAGGGCCAGTGTGATGGAGGTAATGCTAAATCTTCACCAACCCCTCTTCTTCCTTAGCATAAGGCTAATCTCCAGCCTCCCTTGCAGCTATGTTCTAATGTGGTGGCTAACAGATAACTGATACAAATCTATAAAATTTCCCTTCTTTTATAAAATGTCATTTACTTGCTAAAGACAGTAGGTAATTGGTTTTTTAATTTCTTACATTCAAGATTTTTGCTAATTACGTCCCATGTGTCATTTAATGTTAGTCCCCATATTTCTTTTCCTTTTGAATTTTTTTCTTTATTGATTTTAGAGAGAGAGAAACATCGATGAGAGAGAACATCGATTAGTCACCTTGCATGCCCCCCACTGGGAATCTGACCCATAACCTGGGCATGTGCCCTGACCAGGAATTGAACCTGCGACCTTTTGGTGCATGGGTCAATGATCAACCACTGAGCCACACTGGCCAGGTACCCCCATATTTCTTGTAAACTGGTAGCAGGCACACAATGTCTAGTTATCCCATTTTAAGTAATGTTAAGATTGATCAGTGGGTTCAGTGAATAATTTTAGACAAGGTTGAGATACCCAGGGAGACTTCCTGGGGGATTCAGGCTTGAGTTGGACTTCTTTCAAGGACAAATGAGATTTAGATAGGCCAAGATAAGGAGGAAATCTTCCAAGTGTGGAGGGAAGAATGGGTAGTGTGAAATCAGAGAGTGTTCTGAAAATACAGAACAAAAACTGGTTAATCATCCTTATATCAGCTTCCATTGTTACCCTCTTGTTTAGGGGCCGGGGTAGGAACCAGATTTTATCTCAGGTTCTAAATTCTAAGAGGCTGGTAATGGGTGCATGAAGTCCTTTGTAGGGATACAGTGTGAAATCACATTCCTGCTCAGTGGTGAAGATTGCTGCAATCTACTTGTGATGTCTGTCATGGGTCTGGGATGCTGAATGGTGGTATGATTGCTTTGAATTTGCTTGAGATCAATAACTGCCCCCACTTCAGGGTCTTTGACATTGGGCCCTAGAAGGAAAGCTGAATGGGATACCTGACATGGACTGTAGCAGACCTTGTTGGTTGCTTACCAACCTGCATTCACCTTTTTGTCTTTGCTAATGGAACCTTAGGTATTGTATGACAGAGATTGATACAGACATGAACAATGACCCAGTTCTGGCCAATGAGAAATAATGGAAAGTATGTTCCTGGGGCTTCTGAAGAACTTTGTCTTCCTGAATTAAAAGAAATGTGTGAAGAGATGCTTCCAATTCTAACTTCCTTTGGAGGTGATGCCTGGAGAAGGGGCAACCATTTTGTGACTATGAGGAGACATGGCTAACATGTTCAGTATGGTAGAGAAATGTGGAAATACTGGGTCTTTGATGAAGTTGTTGAGTTATGAACAAACTGTGAACCACCTATTGCCAAATCTGTTGTTATATAAAAGCTAAACTTCATTATTTAATCCACGTTTAGTCAGGCATTCTTTCATTTGCAGCCAAAGACAGCACAAAGGATACACGGACCATCCTCCATGCTTCATGGGTGTAGTCCAGGCTAGCATTTTCAAACCATGGTGGAATCATGAAATGAATTTAGTGGGTCATGACCAACATTTTAAAAAATGGAACAGCATACATAATATGAGAAATCACGACACATGGAAAAGGTAAATACTGTTTTTGCAAAACTCTTGTTTTAATTATGTGTGTCTCAGGTTAGGTTCTCCAAGGAGGAGATGGAGTATTTCACATCTTTCAGTGGGGTGTGTGTGTGTGTGTGTGTGTGTGTGTGTGTAAAAGTGAACCAAATTGTGAAGTGTTCCTTATTGTAGGTCCCGAGTAAAGCAGTTTGCAAGCCTCTGGCTAGGCTGTGTGCATTTCCACCTGAGATTTCCTTC
This sequence comes from Molossus molossus, assembly GCF_014108415.1. Taxonomy (NCBI): domain Eukaryota; kingdom Metazoa; phylum Chordata; class Mammalia; order Chiroptera; family Molossidae; genus Molossus; species Molossus molossus. Next base: position 33,743,895 of record NW_023425358.1, on the reverse strand, counting down.
TCATTGCCTTTGGGACTCCCCTCGTGAGAGGCAGCCCTGTCTTGGTGAGATAGCCCCCTGGTATATTTGAACACAGTGCTGAGCTGAGCTGTTGGTGCCTCCCACGCATTAAGAAAAGACAGCTGCTGCCAGTGTCCCAGATGAAAATGACTAAGGAGGATTAAAGCCAAGTGATGTTATCATTATCCTTGATGAAGCACACATAGGAGCCCTCTGGTCCTCCAGGGTGCCCCTTTCGCTTGTCTTGGCGGGCTCCTTCTTTACCCCCAAGTATTTTCTATCTCCCTTCCCCAGCAGATTGTCTTTAGCAATTATATTTTAAGTCATGTAATTATAAGTGGGTTAGAGGCTCGGAGCAAGCTCTGCTCTTGGGAAATGTCTGGACGAACGTCTCAGGCTGTTGGCTTGCAAAAGTCTCCATTAGTGGCTCCTTCACTGTTGCCTGGAACAGCAGGGAAAGGAGGGCGAAAACCACAGGGGCTGTGCCTCTGCCCTCTGATTGGGAAGGAAGACCCCAGCTTTCTGCAGAGTGGGAATTACAGTTAGGCTTCCTGTGTGTTGGGATCCCCTGGGGAGCTTGCTGGAAATTCAGATTCCTGGGCCCTGCCGAAGAGCCCATGAGTTGGGCTTTCCTGGGGAATGGGACTTAGGAGTGTACATTAAAAAAAACAAAAAACTTTTCACTTTGAAATAATTCCATTTTTGCTGAAACATTGCAGGACTAGTGCAAATGATTCATGTCAACCCGTTGTCCTGATTTTTGCCACATTTGTCTATCATTTCTCTCTTTGCATATATAAATATGCACGTTGTTTTTTTCTGAATCATTGAGAAGTTGCAAATAGGATGCCTCTTTACCTGTGGTTATCTCCTAAGAACAAGGAAATTCTCTTACATAACTATAGCATAATTATCAAATTCAGGATACTTAGTATGGTGCAATACTATTTTCTAAGCCACAGTATATAGCACATTTACCTAATTGTTCCTTTAAAAAATAATCCAGAATACGCAGCCTTTCGTGGTCATTTCTTTTTTGTCCCTTTCAATCTGAAACAGTTCCTTGGGCTTTTTTATTTTATTTATTTTTTTGGTCCTTCATGACCTTGACATTTTGAAGCATGTAGGCCAGTTGTTCGGGGTAATGTCCCTCCAGGACATTTGTCTGGGAACCTATATTTTTACATTTCCTCTGACCTTGAGCCCTTTGAGAGGCTTGGGCAGCTCTAAGATACAAATACTCAAAACTTGTACCTCTCAATAATGCCAATGCCCAAAGGACGTTTTAAAAAATAGCTTTGTGGGGCACCAGATTTAGCTCCTCATGGGGTTTAGAGTTAGGGACTTTTTTTTTTAGAGATCCGATTTGCTTGGAATGCAAATCTGAAAGATTTCTTTAATTGCCTGGGTTGCTAAGCTGGTGGAGTCTGAAGGGATCCTGCTGGGCCTTTAATTTCTCTGACTTTGATCCTCTGGAAGGCTGGAGGGTACTGGCAAGGTCAGCGAGCAGGTTGCTGGTTTAAGGTGGGAGGTAGCCTGGGGGAAGCAGAAGGGGACAGAGAGACAAAGTCTTGGGGGAAGGAAGCAGAGTACCATTTCCTCCACCAACGACAAGCAGGCAACTGGGCACTTGGGCAGATTCTCTTACCCAGTCTTCATAACCGTTTCCTAGGGAGAAACATCATCAGCTCCACTTTGCAGATGTGGCCACTGAGGCTCAGAAAGGTGATGTCACTTATCCCTCTTCACTTAGGAAGTGGCAGAGCTGGAATTTGAATCTAAGTCTGCCTGCCCATGAAGGCATGCCTCTCACCGGAAAACAATGCATGAAGGCAAATTTGTGGTCTGAATGGAAATTCAAGAAATAGGAGGACAGGCAAGGGTCAGCCCACCCCTGGCCTTGGGACCAGAAGTCATTGACAGCTCTTTTGTCTACCTGAGTGGCAGAAGTGCCCAGAATCACCAGCTCCAGTCCCTGCTTAGCCACTGGCCTTGTCACCTTGGCAAGTTGCCTAACCTCTCTGTGCTTCGACTTTCCCTTCTGTAAAATGGGGATAACCATATTACCTCCCTCATAGGATTGTCGTAAGGATGAAATGTGTTAATGTGCTAAAATGCTGTGAACAGCATCTGGTAAATAGTGTGTGTTACATTCATGTTCACTGTCGTCATCAACTCGTTATCCATTGCAGACCCATGGGTGTGTGGGACTGAGAGAATGGTGAACTCACTCCTTCCCCTGCTGCTGGGGTCTGAGCTAGTCTCTGCTGAGTCATTTTACTCCTGTGTCCGCATCTGCCAAGTGGAAACCTTTCCCCAGCTGTCTGGCCTCCAGACCCTCAGAAGGAGGTTAACCTTGTCTGGTCTTGGCGATTCTGAGTCCTTATATTTCAGGATTGAGCTGAAAGCTCTTGTTTAATACCAGCATCTCCTGCAGGGCCAGCCTGAGTCCAGCTCACTGCCACAAGCTGTACTGACACCTCAAGTTCGCGTTCACTCATACATACTCAGTGCCTTTATTTCGCACCTTCTGTGTGTTAGTCACTGTGCAGGGTGCAGGGACCAAACTGTAGCAAGGAAACTAGGAGCTCACGTGCTGGGGGTGGGAGGTGGGGGTGATAGCAGAGATGTAAACAACGAACAAATGAATATATAATAGCTGAGAAAAATAATGGTAATGAAATTCAAACAAGGCAAAGCCTGGAAAGAGGTCAGGGAGTGACCGGGAGGGAGGTGAGAGTTGTGCTGTTTGAGTACTTTAGGCTTGAGGAAGTGCCTCTTACTGGGACGCCCTGGGATATGCCGAGATACCTGGGATAGCCTGTAAAAATCCCTGGGAATGCCCTGGCCAGTTTGGCTCAGTAGTAGAGCATCGGCCCGTGGACCAGTGAGTCGTAGGTTCAGTTCTGGCCAAGGGCACGTACCTCGGTTGCAGTTCGTCCCCGGTCCTGGTCCGGGTCGTGTGGGAGGCAACCAGTCGATGTGTCTCTTTCATGTCAATGATTTTCTCTCTCTCCTTTTCTCCCCCCCACTCCCCCTCTATTTGAAGATAAATGGAAAAATATTCTTGGGTGAAGATAAAAAAAAATATCCCTGGGAATTTGTTGCTGACACTGCCACCGTGTCTCAGGGATCTCCTGTCAGTAACCTCGTCCCCACTCCAATCCATCCTTCACACTGCAGCCAACGGGGTCTTTTCAGATATGATGACATCACCCAGTCGCCTCTCACTGGCTAGGATGAGGACTAAAATTCTTACTGCTGCCCGTCATACCTGCTTTGTCTAGTCCCTGCCGCCTCCAGCCTTGGCTCCAGTCGTGCCCCCTCCCGTGATGGGACCCAGCCGGCAAGGCTGCCCCGCTTCTAGATGCTGGGAATACCCTTCCTGCTGTTTGCCTTGATAACACCCATTCTTCACCAGCTCAATGTCCCTTCTTCCAGGGAGCTTTCCATAACTAGGTCAGACCTCCGGTAATAAACTGTCACTGACTACCTGGACTTGCACTAAGTCCAGCACACAATGAATCCCATAGAAGTGTTCTTCTTCCGACAGTATTGAAAAAAAATTCCTGTTTCCACTGTCACCTTCAGATTCAGAATCCTTGGGGCTGGCCTCTGCCCCCTGCGTTGTTTTTTTTTTTTTTATCCTCACCCGAGGACATTTTTCCATTTTTTGTTCAGCTAGAGTGGGAGGGGGAGAGAGAGAAAAAAACATCGATGTGAAAGGGACACATCGAGTGGCTGCCACCCGCACAACCCAGCCAGGGCCGGGGACAAACTGCAACCGAGGTACGTGCCCTTAGCGGGAACCAAACCCGTGTCTCTCTGGACCGCAGGCCGACGCTCCAACCGCTGAGCCAAACCGGCCAGGGCTGCCACCTGCATTTTTAACAATGCCCCTGGTGCCTACTAAATCATAGAACCCCGCCCCAGTGGAATTCCAGGGTACTTTTGGGTCCTGTTGGATACTTGCTAACAGGTGGAAATCCAAGACAATTTGCTAATTTTGAAATCAGAAAAGAATAAAAACTGCCCTACTCCAAGAAAAATTTCCCCTGCTTCTGAAAGGGGATTTCCTGTCCAGGTCAGAGCCAAAGCATTGAACTTCTGAAAAGGCCCAGGATTCCAGTCCTGCCTGGGGTCTCCCCAGTTGGCAGTGCCCACTCACCCCACCCCTATTTACCATCATCAGACCCTGCCCTGTTTCAAAGGAGGCCCGGCTCACTTCATCCAGGCTCCTGAAGACAGGTTGGAAAAGCAAATTAATTGTGCAAGTTGATTCAAGGGCCACCTTTGGCCTCTTAGGAGCACAAATAATTCCTGAGCATTTTGGCTCACTTCCCAGAAGCCGAGGGAGACACTGAATTACTTCTGACTGCTTTCTGGGTGTTAAAGCGGATCCTGATGTTCCTTCTGGGCAGCTCCCTGTCGTTTACTCAGCCAGTGAACCTGCCTGAACATGGGCATGCCCTACTTGGCACACAAAACAGACATTTCTTTCTTCCCACTTATTTGCTACCAGAATGTTTTACTAATCGTTATAATAATTTCTAGCATTTATTGCTAATTTACCAAGCTTTGCGTATTCATCAGCTTAATTAATTCTCACAAGACTTTGTGAGGCAGAGCTGGTGTTAGCCCCAATTCACAGAAGAGGACATTGAGGCCTGGAGAGCTGTGGCAAAGGCAGTTGTGTATCCCCCAACGTCCATTCTAAAGTTCCCTCTTCTAAAGTAAAAGAAATCCAGTTTTTAGCAGGAAGCTTGTTAATAAACTAAAAAGCATTGAATTGTACAGTATGGAAATTATATGCCAATAAAGCAGTTTGGAAAGAAGTCAGTAGTGCTGAGGTTGAGAAACCCTGGACTAGTAGGTAATTAGTTTGACAGAAGGAAACTGGGGAATCAGGTTAGGGGAGCATGCAGGGCAAGCTAAGAGTTTGAAATTTACCACTAGTGATGGGTGGCAAGGTTAGTAGATTCATCCCTGGATATATGTCCCCATTTCAAGATTCTCTGAGCACCTACCGTGTGCTGGGCATTTTCACATGTAATCCCCAGAAGGATCTGTTGTTAGGCCTGCATCCTATTGTGGAGATGAGTAAGCTGAGCTCAGTGAGATTCACAGACTCGATCGATGTGACACAGCTGCTAACTTGTAGAGCTGGGGTCTGAATGCACTTGTACTTGTCCTTGTCCCCATGGGCTTTCTACTATTGTATACTGACTCTTAGTGCCCTGGCTCTCTCCTGCCACAGCCCTGGTTACAGCCTGTAATCCTGGTGGTGCCCCAGGAGGCCCTCCCCAGAATGCTGAGGCTCATCCCAGGCTGCCGTTGGCAACTGGATGGGGGCTGGTTGCTTAGCAACGTGGATGCAGATTCTGCTTTATTCCAAGGGAACCGTCTCTTCCAAATCTTGACTGGGGAACCTCAAGGAGAACAGTCCCAGGAGGGCCTCAGGAAGCCAGAGTCTAGAATGAGTAGGGAGAGCAGAACAGCTATGCCCCTGGGGGAAGGTTTGGAGATGGGGACCCGCCTTAAGGGGAAACCTCAGCTTCAGGGGACAGCAAAAGAGAACGTGGAGACCTGGGTCAATCCTATTGACATTATTATTATTATAACCATAGCTATGTTTCCTGGGCATTGTCTGTGTGCAAGGCACTGTGCTTAGTGCTTTATATTCCATAATCCTCCTCCAAATCCATGCAATAAGTTATATTATTTTTCCTTTGCAAACAAGGAACCGAGGCTTATAGAGGTTAATTGACTAGTCATGCTGTGGAAAGTGGGGAAGCAGGGATATGATCCCAGGCTTCTCTGGCACCCCAGCTTGGCCCCCATTGCTAGACACTTGGTGAAGAAAATTTACCATGTGGCTCCCAAGGCCCTGTGTGGACTGCCCCGCCCCACTCTTCCTGTCACTCTGCTTGCTTCATTTTCTCAAACACTCCAACCTTGTTCCAACCACAGGGCCTTTGCACTTGTTCCCACTACCCAGGAAACCTTTCCATCTACTTTCTTTACTTGGTTTACACCTATTCATCCATCTGGTCTCCAGTGGAACATTCATCCATTGATCCAAACATAGTTATTGAGTGCCTCCCAATGCCAGGTAAACATTAGTAAATAAAATATAGATGCTACCAGTCCTCGTTCAGCTTACTTACAAGCTAGTGAAAGAGACAAGCCAATAATGACACAATTGCAAACTCCCACTTCCCCTGGGAAACATTCCCTGACTCCCCTGCCCTTTTGGCAAGAAGAGATCAGAAACCCCCTTAAGATATACTCGTGAGCCCTGGCCGGTTCGGCTCAGTGGTTAGAGCGTCGGCCTGTGGACCAGAGAGTCCCAGGTTTGGTTCCCACTAGGGGCACATACCTGGTTGCAGTTTGTCCCCGGCCTCAGTTGGGATTGTGCAGGTGCAACCACTTGATGTGTCTCTCTCACGTCGATGTTTCTCTCTCTCTCTCTTCCCCACTTTCTCCTTCCACTCTGTCTGAAGATAAATGCAAAAATATCCTCGGGTGAGGATTAAAAAAAAATATATACTCTTGATCTTTTATAGTGTTTAGTCCACTGATAATTAATTAATCAATCGATTATGTAATTTATTTAATTCTGATCTCCACTCCTAGGCTGTAGGTTTTGTGAGGCCAGGGACTATGAGCCTATAATGTGATGGTTGTTACTGTTATTATCAGAGGAAACTGAGGCACAGAGTTTAAGCAGCCTGCCCAAGGTCGCACAGCTGGTAACTGGTGGAGCTGGGATTTGAACCCATCTTTCAATCAGTAGGTTATGAATAGATTAGAAAGAAAGAAAATAGGAAGAAAGGAAAGAAGAACTGAAATCCATGCCAGGAGAGCCCATCAGTGGTGATACCCTCCCTGGCCAGGCAAGTCCCCTGGGAAGCTGTCATCTGCTTCAGAGCCAGGCCCAGCCAACCCAAGCCCTGCCTCCCCTGCAGCTGTGCAGCCGTCTAGAGTTGCACAACAGGCTGGAAGCTCCTTATGTAACATGCCACCCACCAGCTTGCTTTGGGCTGCAGGGAGGGAGCAGGAAAAGGCACATGTGAATGTCAGAGGGTCCTTTTGGAATCTGCATTCCAACCTCTGCTTCTTAGTTGAGCAAACTGAGGTCTCAAGAGTATGATCTCATAGCACCTGAATCCAGCACAGGGTTACTCTGCTCCAGTGTGTCAGAGGGTGCATTCTCACACGTCTGTGAGCCAGTACCCTGGGATTTCTGGGACCTCTGGTGTTCTCGTATCAAGGAAAAACTCTGGCCAGCAAGCTCCAGAGGACAATTTTATGCAAGGCTGGGGCCAGGGAACAGAAGCCTGGCATGATGTGCCACGCAGTGTGCTCACAGTTTTACATGGATCCGCAGCTCCGCTAGCATATAGTGAAGGCAATCCTGTTGTCTCTGTTTGACGTCAGCTTGCCCCCTTTCTTACAGTTTTGTGACCTCGGGCAAGTCTGTTTATGTTTCTGAGCTTCCATTTCTGTTTCACATAAAAAATATGAAGGGACTTATCCAAACATGCTCGTACGAAGGAAAGCCAAAGCCAAATTTGTCCATCCACAAATTTCCTGAGTCCTTAATATATGAAAACTTAGGACTATTTTTGGGCAGGGAGTAGGCAGAGCTGATTATGACCCTACTGCTGCTCTCAAGGAGGTTACAGTCTCGGGAAGGAATAGCACATGTGGTTTTCTTTCTTGACAGATAGTCTGAATCATTTCATAACAGCTGCCCGTTGGAGTGCCAGATCTGTGGGGAAAGAGTGCCAGGATTGATTAGTAATGTCTGCCACAGGATCAGAGAAGGACTACACCTTTGCCAGGTCTTGAGATGGAGAGACCAGATGTTGGAAAGGCCTGTGAGGCAGCCAGTCTGGTAAGAGCCAAGTGTGTGTGTGTGTGTGTGTGGGGGGGGGGGGGGGGTCTGCATAGAGCTCTGCGGAGATAAGAACGGGGGTGGGGTGGGGGGAGGAAATAACCATTTGCACTTCAGGGAAAACTATGGAGATGTGCCCTGAGGGCAAGGAGTGGATGATGGCTGTGAAGACTTATGGTGTAGCAGCTCTCCAAACTGGAGGTCTCTACCCGGCCAGTGTGGTTCAGTGGATGGAGCATCGTCCCATGGACTGAGAGGTCCCGGTTCGATTCCCGTTCAGGGCACATGGCCAGGTTGCAGGCTAAATCCCCAGTTGGGGGCGTGCAGGAGGCAGTCGATCAATGTATCTCTCTCACATCAATGTTTCTATCTCTTTCCCTTCTGCTCTAAGAAATCAGTACAAACATATTAAAAATAAAACAAACAACCCAAACTGGAGGTCTCTGGGGAGACAGCAGCACAGGTTCTGGGTGAAAAGAGACTCCGTTCGAATCCTGACGAAGTCACTTACTGGATATGTGACCTGGGACATATCATTCAGCCTCTCTGAACCTCAGTGTTTTCTTCTGTAAAATGGGGGAAGGGCACTGGAGTGACTGCTAAGTGAAGCCTGACAACGACCCACCTCGCAGGACTCCGGGGTGTGTTCACTCGGTAGCCTGTGTAAATGGCACCCCCTGGTGCCCCAGTGTGAATAGTGTCTCCTGGAGCTGGGGATGGGGCAACCTGGACAAGGAAGCGGAGGCTCAGGGAGACTAAGTCAGTTGCCTAAGCCACACAGAAGAAGTGGAATTTGAGCTCAGGTCTATCTGACTCCACAGCCCAAGGCTGTAACCAGCATACCCTCCTGCCCACCACCCTTTTGCCAAATCTGGAAAAAAGGCTTATCCGTGACTACACTTTGGGAGATGGCTTAAGCTGTGTAACTTCCTCACATGGATTTCCCTGCAGGGATATGTGGAACCCGCGCCTGCACCGTCCGGAACACGGGGCCTGGTACACAGTGAGTCGTTCAGAACAGTGGGGAAGAAGCTGGCTGGGGGATTGGACCCCACTCTGAAGCGAAGTGTGAGAAGCAACCCCGAAAGAGAGAGGGTGACAACAGCATTTGCAATGAAAGAAAAGCAGACGCGTCCTTGGGCCCAGGACAAAGAGGCGAAGGGGCTGAGGAAGAGGTCTGGGGGTGAGAGGGCGGCTGGTGCACCCATCTCCAGGTGTGTCGGTTAGTGAACCTGGCAAGAGCCTTGACACAGAAGCTGGGCTGGAGACAGAGGGATGCAGCTCCCATTGGCCAGGCTCCCTGCATCCAGACAGCCCGCGGGCAGCCCCTAAACCTCGGACGGAGAGTAGACGAGGGAAACTGGGATGCTGTCACTACGAGAAGGCAAGGAAACTGGAAGACGTTTATCACGCGACCCTGAGCAGGATGATTTCAGAACATTCTGGCCACTCTCCAATTCTTTGATGACCATTGACTTGATCAGCTTTTCTTTTCTGGGACATTAAATCATGTGGAATACGGTGGCACTTTCAAATGGTGCAAATTCAGGGCAGGGTAGCTGGGGCGGGGTGGGGGTGGGGCGATGGGGATGAGGGTGGCTGCCATGTTCAAGCCAGAAATATTCCCAGAAGGTGAAAAACGTGTAATTTCCAAACTCCATGCTGTTATTAATCAGCAGACTTCTCAGGAGCAGATGTGCATGAGTGAGTTTTGGGGTCACAGCAGGTAATCCAGTCTGGCCAGGCTGAAGCAGGTGACCCAACTGCCTGATCCTGAGCCACTGGATAAAGGGATTAATCTAAAGCTCTTGGAGGAGAGGATGATTTTCAAGAAAGCCTACGACCCAAGAAATGAAAGTAGGACTTAGTGACCTCACTGGGATAATTTAGGAGAACTGCCATTGTGGTTGAGACCCCCTGGGATGTGGGGGTAGAAAACAGGGAGGTCAAAGGGTCCTGGGAGGAAGGGAAATAGGAACTCAGGGTAGGGAGGCTGGGGTGAATTGGGAGTTTATGCCCTTCTTAAGGAGACAGTTAAGACCTGGTGCTAGCTGGTTGTCACCCGATAGAGCCAGCTGGGCTGGATTTGGGTCCTGACTCTGCCTCTTACTCAGTGTGTGACATTGGGCAAATCACTTCCCCTCCCAAGCCTCAGTTTCCTCATCTGTAAAATTGGACGATAATAGGACCCACCTCATGGAGACGTTCTGAATGAATGAATGTTCACAAATGCCTGGAACAGTGCCTGAATGTAGTAAAAAGCACTATATATGAAAATTTGCTAAATAAATAGGTAAATAAGAATGTAGGTCGTTTGTTGCCAAATCTTCCAATCTTTCAAGGGAAGTAAATCTGGAAATTCAAGTTTTAATAATCATATTAATGGCACACTCAGGCAGTTTAGAAACACCTTAAATATTGACACAACCTTTTAGATACATACTGTTATTACTCCCATTTTATAGATGGGGAAACGAAGGCACAGAGCAATCACATAACTTGCTCTAAAGTTACACACTAGCGAGTGGTAGAATTGGAATACAGGGTGACCAACTGTCCCAGTTTTAGCACTGGACACCTCACATCCCAGGAAGGGCTCCTCTGCCCGAGAAACCAGCACTAGTGAGCACCCTAGATTCAGACCTGATCAGTGTGGCTGCAGCATCCTGCTCTTAACCACTGTACTCGTTTTCTGTTGCATGCATGCTTCTGATTTTTAAATGTTCCCACTGTGGCCCGGCTGGTGTGGCTCAGTGGTTGAACGCTGACCCATGCACAAAGAGATCGTTAGTTCGATTCCCAGTCAGGGCACATGCCCAGGTTGTGGGCTCAATCCCCAGTGGGGGGCATGCAGGAGGCAGCCAATTGATGTTCTCTCTCATCAATGTTTTTATCTCTCCCTCTCCCTTCCTCTCTCTCTAAAAATCAATAAAGAAAAAAATAAATAAAAATATGAATAAATGTTCCCACTGTGGGCCAATTTGCAAGTCCTGCCATGTTCCATGGCATCAGATTTCTCACTTGTTACAGGGATGTGCCTCAGTTTTCCCATCTGTAAAATGAGGAACGAATAATACAGACTTTATAAGTTGTTGTGAGGATTAAATGAGTTCACATATGTAAAGCACTTAGAACTGTGCCTGGCATAAAGGCAGTGCTGTATAAATGACTGCATGTATTATTGTTGTTAGACATACATATTGTCAAGACCCTCTGAGACTTCCTGAATCTGAATCTCCTAGCTTGATGTCTGGGCATCTGTTATTATTGTTGTTGTTGTTTTCAGTATTTTTTCTTGCCCTGGCCAGTTTGGCTCAGCGGTTGGAGTGTCAGCCCGCGGACCAGAGAGACCTGGGTTCGGTTCCTGCTGAGGGCACGTGCCTCAGTTGCGGTTCGTCCTTGGCCCCGGTTGAGGTTGTGGGAGTGTCAACCAGTTGGTGTGTCTCTCTCACGTTGATGTTTCTCTCTCTCTCTCCCTCCGCTCTATCTGAAGACAAAATGCAAAAATGTCCTCAGGTGAGGATAAAAAATATAAATGTGTATATTTTTTCTTTATTGATTTTAGAGAGAGAGGAAGGGGATTGGGCCCACAACCTGGGCATGCGCCCTGACTAGGAATCAAACCAATGACCTCTTGGTGCATGGTTTGATGCTCAACCTCTGAGCCACACCACCAGCCAGGTTGTTGTTGTTATTTTTAATACCACGGTCCCCATGCAGCCAGGTTTGGGAGTCAGGAATCTTGGGGACAACTCTGAGTTCTGCAAGTAATAGAAATCATAATCCAGACTGTCTTAAACAATAAGAACATTTATTTATTCCTTTAATAAGTACAGAGGCAAGGTGAATTTCAGGCATAGTATGTTCAGAGTTCTAGCCACATTGCTTTGCAATTCTCTCTAGACTCTTCCCTCCATAGTGTGTAGGCTTTGATCTCACAGTGACTTTCCTCATGGTTACAAGAGGGCTGCTAGCAATAACAGGCATCATACTTCCTTAGTCCCATTCATTGAGCTAGAAGAAACATCTCCCCTCCAAGCTTGTACCTACTGTAAGTCCTTCTTTTCTACTTGATTAGGCCACTGTCAGTTACGTGCCTATTCCTGGACCAGTGGCAGTCTCTAGGAGAATGCTGTGCACAGATTGGCTTAAACTTAGGTCCTAAGCCCAATCACTGGCAAGGGATGGCTGTGATTGACCAAGAGTAATGGAGATCTATTGCTTCTCAATCATAGGGAGAGGTGTGAAACTTCTCCTGGTCACGTAGGCTGAATGGGAGAGGGATGGTTATCTGAATAAATTGGGATCTTCTAGAGAGGAGGAAGGAGGAAGGAGGAACAGCTGCTGTAGCGGAAAATCATTTTTAATTATTTTGAGTGAGTTTCTGATTCTTGTAGTCACAGAGTCCCGTGGACAATCAACTTCCTGGTCTGTGGCCAAATGTCTGCCCAGCCCCTCTGCAGCTTGCTTCTAATTTCCTCCTCCATTCTGTAGACTCTGCCGTTGCCAACATTTCTCACCGCTGGCTCATCATTTTGGCAAGCTGGCATCACTCTGCGCCAAGCCCCACTGGTGGAGCTAAAGATCCCTCTAGCAGAATGGATTCTGGCATGTTCTAATTTTAAAAAGCCTTGCACTTCTCTGCGTGGGGGGTGCTGAGATCTGTGCCCATAAAGGCAGAGAGAGTAAATTCTTCTGAGGAAAGCCTATTTTTAACAAGTCCGGAACCTAAGTGAACTTAATCATCTTTCAGTTGTTGACACTTGAAATGTGTGAGTCACTTGGCTATGTATGGAGCTGAAGACGACGGTGGCCCTTTAAATATCAGAGAGATGGTAGATATCAGCTTCCAGAAGAACTGCTCAGGTTTGGAGCTGTGGTTTCACTCAGGGTGGTGGTAAAGCATGGAGCTTTCGAGACAAACAGCCATGGGTTCAAATATTGGCTCCCCCACTTATTGTAAAAGTCTCTGTTTCTCCAAGCCTCAGTTTCCTCATCTGTAAATAGACGATGGTTACACTTGTCCCAAAACACTTGTGGACCTTGAGAAGGAAAGACTCCTTGTGATTAACTGGGCACAAATTCATAATTTGAGTCGACCAGCCGCTGCTGACAGAGGCCTCCCACGCATCCTGCATTTCAAGGAAAAGCCACAGACTGAGCTACCGGCCTCCTGCACTGTGTTCCTGTCAGCTCATAAGGGAACTCCTGGCATCATCTTTGACCAATGGGCTGAGACTTGCTCTGTTCAATCGGAATGCACTGACCAATCAGGACAGTGCTATTTCGACCAATCGGACTGTGCAAATTTGTATTTTCCATGTGCATAAAATGGACCAATCAGGAGAAAAGCGGGAACTTGCAGGTGTGGGGAACATCCAGCCTGAGGGCCTATAGGGCCTGCAAAGTCAATACTGGCTAACATCACACGCCTCACCAAATTGGCCTGACCAAGCACAGCAGGCTCATTTTTAAGTTGATAATTTTGTATGGCCCTCAGATGATGTTGTAAATATCCAAATGGCCCTTGGAAGAAAAGAGGTTCCCCACCCCTGCAAAGTAGGCTCCCCCTTGTCTCTGGAAAGCACACTTTTGGTTTCCTCTAGAAGCTGTGTTTCCTTAGGTTTGCAAACCTGAATCAAGATTCTCCTTTTCCACACCTCAGACTGGGAAGTTTTGTTGATAAGTTTCTATGAGTCATCAAGGCCTGACATGAGGCTAATCATAATCTTTATTTATTCTACTTGGCATTAATATGCATATATTTCCTTGCAGAAAAATTAACGTTTGATTTTAACATGTTGCCCAAGCCCCATAGGTAATATACACTGTCACGCTAACGTCTTATGGTTACAATATGGCTGCCAGCAACCTCCAGGGAAACATGCTTCCTTGTGCACCATGTTACCTTCCTGAAACCAAAAAAATATGGCAAGTTCTAAGGCACATTTGTCCCAAGAGTTTAGGGATAAGAGAATGGAGATCTTAGTATGACTGAGCTACAGTTCACTCAAGGGGCTAGGAGGTAGGGTGGAAATCACATAAAATCAAAATTGTCCTAGAAAACCAGTACCCCTCCCTCCCCCCCAGTGAAAAATGCTCATGCCAGGAGTCACAGGTGACTTGGGTCAGATGGGTTCAAAGAGGGTGGGGGTGGGTGCTCCTGAAGAAAACTGATGGGCAGATTCCCTTGCACTGGGGAAGTTCTCTTCAATTCATCCCGCCCCCCCGCCCCCAGAGCAATAATTGGGTTCCTTTGAGTTAGTGCACGTAAAGCACGTACCCAGCAGGTAAGTAGGCGTGTTAGAGGGGGCACGAGGGATAGGCAGTGGGGATGCCAGTGAATGAGAGGGAGAGGTCGTGTGAGTGCAGGGCAGTCAGGGAAGGGGCGCGTCGACTAAGTCAAGAAGTCACTCAGTGTCCTGAGGGTCCAGCTGGTCTGGTCAGAGGTCGCAGAGGACTGTTGTTTGTCCTCCCCGCCCCCCAGAACTTCCCACTCACCAGCTGTTCTGTAATCCCCACCTAAGGGTTCTGCGCCTTCCCAGCGCATTCCAGAGGAGAATGCCCTATCTGTGCGGGTCACAAAGGCGCCTGTGCCAGGGGTCCGAGAACACCCGGACGTGGGGCTGCGCCCGCGCGGCAGGTAGTTCCCCGGGCGCAGTAGGATACGCAGCCGCAGCCGCCAACGGACCCGCGGTCGCAGCGCGTCTGCAGGTGCCCCGGGTAAGTTCCCCGCTTGTGCGGCAGTGCCTGCTGCTCCACAGCGTCTCCTACTGGGAAAAAGCAAAGACGTGGCTGTCCTGAGCCCATCCAGACTTGAGGCTGCCCTAAAGTTGTAAAATATCATGCCCCCCACCCCGCTTACACATAAATTACAATGTGTAAAATAACTCCAAGAAAGTCCAACAAACGTCCATTTCATCCCATAATGATCCCCCAATTTTGTTTTTAATCTGTGGGTTTGACAGCATCCCTGCTTGGCTGGTGCCCCAAGCTCGTTTAACATTCCACGGGGTTATGCAGCCCTGGCTCCGTTTCTGCAGGCTCCTCCTCTCTAGAGCGGGCACTTAGAATGCCCGCAGTGTCTTCTCCCAGGGGCCCTGCAGAGCCCTTCATGAGCCAGGCCTTTCTTTTAAAGGCAGACTGTTAAAATTTAGCAGCAGAGGAGGAGCAGGCTTCCCCTGCCCCAGCTAATGAAATATTAGACAGTAAAGGTGCTATCTGCCTGGGAGCACACTTCATTCATTCAAACAGTATTTGTTTAGAGCTTATCATGTGCCCGACACTACAGATACTGTAGTGGACAGACTGAGGTCCTTGCCAGATTCTCCCTGAACTGGACCTCTGGATTTCTCAGCACCTTCTACTGCACACACTGCTCCCCAGAAGCAGGCAGCTTTGAAATTCTTCCCAAGAATTATAAACTCATTCCTGCTGGCTCCAGGCTGTTACAGGAAATGTGGAATTGAGGAGAGGAGGAGTTAGGCATTAGGGAGGAGTGGAGCCTGCAGCCAGGAGAGTGAGTGCATGACCCGCATTCACACTGGAAAACACTGCCTGCTAAGCAGAACTGAAGGCAGGTTGAATTTGCCCTGTAGGCCTTGAGTTTGAGACCACAGAATCTGGTTCTGTGTGTGTGTATTATTCCCAGCCTGCATCTAGGAGGAGCTGGGAAAGTAATCCCTGTCCAGGCAGCTCCTCAAGCAACAACTCTACCTGAAGGGGAAGTGGCTGTTGGAGAAGCAATGAACTGATCTCTTACAGAGCTGATCTTAGTACATCCTTGCTTTTAAGGACCATCCAGGCTTTTCCAGACCTCTTTGCCTGTCATCTCTTAGTGGTTGCTGCATCTACCCTAGTTCACATGTCATTCTCTGAACACTGCTTTTATTTACTTGCCTCTCAACCTTTGCCTGGACATTTTTTACCTTTTATCCAGAATTCCTTCTCCACTTTTCTTCTTTGCTTGGTGAACTCCTATTCATCCTTCAAAACCCCAAATTAAAAGTCACCTCTTTTGTGGAGCCTTTTCCACTATTTTACCTTGGGCAGGATTCATAGCACTGTGAAGGCTGACTTATCACTGAATCCTTACAATGTTTACCACACAGTAGGGCTTAGTTTGTATGCTAAATGGATCTAAGTACTTCAGGCATGATAACTCATTTGGTTGCAAACATAGAAAACTCATCTCAAATTGCCTTAAGAGAATATGTTGATTCATGTAATTGGACATGACCCAGAGGTATCTTCAGGCTTAACTATATGCAGGGGCTCAGCTGATGTCCCCAGGGTTCAATCTCTGTTTTGTCTTCTCCATGTTAATTTAGACTCCTTGAAGAGGCAAGATGGGTGACAGCCACTCCCAACTTATTAACCTAGGTTCAAGTGCAGCAGGAACCAGTCTCTCTTCCTGAGTTTGCAAGTTTAAATTCCACTCGTCATTCTGCTTGGACTAGCCCGGGTCAAGTGCCCATCCCTGAATTTAACCCCCAGACCAGGGATCTAGTACTCTGATTGGTCCTCCCGGAGTCGTATGTTCCAATCCTGAAGTGGGGGGTGGGGCTGGGTCAGCTCTAGGGGGGCAAAAATAACAGGCAGTGGGGAGGAGGGGGCATGGCTTCCCACAGGAAATCCCAGGTATTGTTACCGGGAGACAGATGAGTGTCGGACGCCCCTCAAACCCTAAGAAACAGTCATTGCACTGACCTTTCACCATAGGAAACAACCCATATCAGACCAGCCACCGTGTACTGGGCACTTACCATGTGCCGGGCTCAGTGCCTGACACGATGAACAATCTGTGAGGCGGCTTCTAGAATTTACGTTTTCCAGATGAGAACTGAAGTAACTTGCCCAAGGTTAATGAGTGGCTGAAGAGGAAATTTTGCTGAGATCTGATGATTGACACAACCAATGCTTTAAACTGCTACAATGCAGGACCCCTCAGTGGACAGCAAAGCTAGAAGTTGCTGCCTTAGGAATCTAGCCCCTAAGGTCAGGGAGTAGGGGTGCAGGGGATCTCGCAGCCCTGGAGGGCTTGTAGGGTTAACATTGTTACCCCCTTCCCTGAATATCTACCAGCCAGATGAGTTTCAAGTTACGACACGATGAAAATGCCTCTCAGTACCACTGGCTCCTACTTTAAAAGGTGGGGTCCCTCACAGCTGAAGCTGGGTGAATCTTGTTCTAACCTCATCAGGGGTCACACCGCCCTGATCCCAAGTGCCCCCTCTTTGGGAACACAGGGAGCAGGAGGGTATTTGACACGCCAGAACCATCTGCCCGGCTCCTAATAATAAATCATGAGAGGAACAGGTTTCAGGCAAATATTGCTTTAAAAAAAAAAACCCTCTTTTCACACCCGGGCAGCCATCTGCCATGTCCTCCTCGTGTGCCAGGCTGTGGAGGGGAGAGGGGACTGGGGGGTAGGGAAGGGAGAACGTGCCCCTGGGTCCTCACCGCCAGCGGGTGCTCACACGTTCTCTCCCTTTGCCACTGTGGCCAGGGCACTGCCGAGAGACGAAGGAGCAGTCGGTGGCCCTGACTTCCCCGGGTCCGGTGTCTGAGCAGAGGGAAAGCACTTCCTTCAACATGCCGACGGTAGGTAACAATGGCTCCAGGTAGACAGAACTTACTGTGGGTCAGGCACTGTCCTGTCCAGTGTGCACGGCAGCTCATTTAATCCGACAACAAGTTCACGGGTGCTCTTTTTGGAGATGAGAGAGTGGAGGCTCAGAGGTATTAAGTGACTCACCCCAGGTCACCCAGCAAGGCTACCCCTTCAGCGTGGGGCTCTCTGAAGCCTCCTTCCCACCCTGACAACCTGGGGTGGGGGACACTTTTCCATGTGACATAAGCAGTTGACATCACCAAGGATGCTCTTCCACCTCCAGCCTTGCCCCAGGTACCCCTTCCTCTGCCCTTGAGCTGAAGCGTGGGCTTCTCTCGTCACCTCTCCTGCCGCCCTTGCCCCGCTGTCTCACCCAGGTGAAGAAGCACAGGAGAAAGGACTCCTCCGAACGTCCCCAGGAACCTTCGGAGAAGGAGAGGGAGCAGCTGGCCGAGGCGGAGCTTCGGAGGCTGAAGCAGCAGTTCCGGAAGATGGTGGACAGCCGGAAGTCCTTCAACTTCCGCTCGCAGCAGCAGATGGTTCACCAGCAGTATGTGATGGTCGAGTTTTGTCCCGAGGGAACTTGGAGAGGATTTTGGTTTGGGTTTCGTGGGTCTTGCCTTCAGGCCAGGGACCTGCTTCTGGACCCCGCCTGGGGACTGCTCAGTGGGGAGGGCGGCTGTGTTCCCGGAGGCTCCCAGCAGAGCAGCTGCCTGTGCCTCAGGGAAGGACCACACGAGCAACCATTTCTGGGTCTTGCTTGTTTCTACACGTGGGCTTTCTCTCTGCATCTCAGCCGTGGCTGGGGAGGGATGGCTGCCTCCCACTCTTGAGCTACCAAGAGCCACACAGAGAGACTGTTGTGAATCAGTTCGAACCCCAAAGTCCCAGCAGAGAGACTCTGATTGGGTCAACTTGGGTCAGATGTCTCCTGGAACAATCAGCTGTGGCCGGAGGTGGGACTGGGACATAGGACAAAAAGTGACCATGAGTATCATTCCCATGGTTCTAGCGCTGGAAGCCGGGAGTGCCCAGAGAAGGAAAAATCACCAGGCAGTGGACACCCCAAAGGATGTTTACTGCTTGTGCATCCTCACGGGATCTGCAAGATAGAATGTTTGAAATCGGGTAGCCTTGGAATTATGATGTGTATAGTTTCTTTGGGCAGTAGGAAGGTGTTCCCTCGGGCTGAACAAACAAACATTAAACAGGTATTATTAAACAGGCCAAGGGAATGTACTTCCTTAGCTCCATCCCTGTTTGTACAGGCAGAAACTGCCCACTATTAGAAAGAAAATCTCACGGTGAGATGATGTGACGTTCCGAGGATGGGGAAAAGGGGTGCTTTAGATTTTCCATGGATTTGACTCTCAGTCACTGCTAATCCATATGAGATCTTTGCCCGTTAGAAAAAAGCACCCTTTCTCAAGAGCCTTTACTGCCATCTGTTGGAAACATTGTCAGCATGTAGGGATTTTGTTAGAACAAGATGAAGTGTCCCCCAGAAAAGGGTAATGAATCAACAAATCAATGATATTTTTCCAAGCAGACAGCGCTCCTTTGGACGGTGCAGTCCACAGCCTGCGCACCTGTGCCCGGCGATCCTGATTCGCAGCCTGCCCCTGGTGGACATCAGGAAATGCCTCTTTCCTGGTGTGTCTCGGACAGTTTTTCTCGAATCATTCCTTTGCACCCCCTCTACTCAGCCCCAAGCCACTGGATCTGGTTTCGCTGTGATGGAACTGAAAGGGAGGCAAGTGGATATTTTCAGTTCTTCAGAGTGAAACCCCTATAAATAGTGCCAGAACTGGGGGTGCGGTGAGTGAGGTGCCTGGGACACAATATTTAAGCAAGTACTTTACTCCAGTACTGACCCTGCACCTATATCACCCTGAGAGTGAAAGTTCCTTAAACTTTTCTGTGCCTCACTCCCCTCCCCAACCCACCCACAGCACAGTCCCAGACCTGCCTACAAGCCAGACGGACCTTCATTCTGCTTCCACGCACCCCTCTGAAAGCCTAAATCAGATAGACTCTTTTGCTCCCTCACTGTGGCCACCATTACAAACACCTCCTCCCATGAGGGGCTTAAATGGCGGAGGAAAGTTCCAGCTGCCAGGTTGGGAAGACTAGCTGCTCCAGAACTGGGTGTGCACTCCGGTGGTCCCTAGCCACGTGTAGCTATTTACACTGGCAATGAATTAAATACATTTTCAAATTCAATTCTTCACTTGCACTAGGTACATATCAAGTACTCAAAAAGCCACATGTGCCTGGGACGCTGTCAGGCAGCGCAGCTAGGACCATTTTCATCACTGCAGAAGGTTCTATTGGATGGTGTGGTTTTAGGACAGTGGTCAGCAAAGGACAGCCCATAGGGCAAGTCTGGCTGGTTGCTTGTTTTTGTAAATAAAGTTCTACTGGAGCACAGCTACACTTATTTGTTTATGCATTCCCTATGGTTAGTTTGTTGAGTAGTTGCAACATGTTTTGGCCCTTTATAGAAAAAACTTTGCAGATTCCCACCTTAGAATAGTCTCTATGTTCTAGCATGGTGCTACCAAAAATTCAGTGGGCATATGAGTCGCTTGAGGATCAAGGATCTTGTTACAAAGCAGATTCTGATTTGGTAGGTCCCAGGTTGGGACCTGCGCTTCTGCATGTCTCCAAGCTTCCAGGGGATGTTGAGGCCGCTGGTCTGCAGACAGCACTGAGCAGCAGGTGTAGGTGCCCAGAGTTTGCCAGAAGCTTGGCCTCTGTGCCATTTCCTGTTGTGCAGTCTCCTGAGCCTTCTCTCTTTTCGAAGTCCCCGTTTGCCCACATCCTCCATCCTTTCTCTTCTCCAGAGTAGACAGAGGGAGAGAAAGGAGACTCATACCAGCCAATTTAACAGACCATTAGCACCCCAAAGAGAGAAACTGGTAGAGGTTAGAGGTTACTGTGTTGATGCAAATGTGAGAAATTGTCTGATGGGTTTGCCTCTCATTATCAGAGATAATTGGCTATAAAGTCCAGAAAGAAAGTCTGCAAAATCAGACAGATGCCAGTGAGCTGGGGGCAAAAGAGAGCATGGGGGCTCTCACCATGTCTGGGTAATGGGTTTTGACAGGCACAGCTGCAAATTGGTCCTCGGGCGGAAACGCCGCTCAGAGAGAGGCAGAGCAGTGGAAGTTGCAGTGAACTGCATCACAGGCGACCTGAGTTCTAGACCTGGGCCGAAGACTTGGGCAGGTCCCCTCCACTGCTTAGTGGGATGTACCTCTCTGAGTCTCCTTTCACAGCGAAGGAATCTGGAGTGTCCGATCAAGGTGAACCTGGGGGTTCAGGGTTAACCGTGCATTGCTTTCCCAACAGGGAGAAAATCAAGACCCTGCAAGAGGAGCAGGATGAGATCACCCTGCTTTTGAGTCTCATCAACTCCTCCAAGAACTTGGATCTGAATGAGAAAAACTACATGGAGCTGCGTTTCTTGCTGCAAACCAAAGAGGAATATGAGGCTTTGATTAAATCGATGAAAGTTCTGTTGGCTGAACTGGATGAGAAGGTGTGGTCTTTCTCTTAAAGGGCTAATGAGAACACAGAGCAAGGAAAGGGTGAGGGAAGTACCCATGATGCCTTAGGCCAGATCTGACACCACCCATATTCACTTTTCTAAATGTGACTGTGGTCACTGTCTCTACCACCTTGTAATCCCTGATCTCCCAGCTCTATTGATCCATTTCTCCACTGTGATCTCCAGTGCCTCCCACTACACTTTGAATACATTTCTAAATTCTTACTGTATCAGTCAGGAAATGTTTGGTTATGCTGCAGTAACAAACACCCCTTCCCCAAACTCAGTGGTTTATTTTTTAAATTTTTTATCCTCACCCAAGGACATTTTTTTTCCATTTTTTGTTCAGATAGAGTGGGAGGGAGAGAGAGGAAGAGAGAGAGAGAGAGAAACAGCAACATGAAAGGGACACATCGAGAGCTTGCCACCAACATGACCAACCAGGGCCAGGGACAAACTGCAACCGAGGTACGTGCCCCTAGAGGGACCCGAACCCGGGTCTCTCTGGACCGCAGGCCGACGCTCTAACTGCTGAGCCAAATCGACCAGGGCAGTGGTTTAAAACAATAAAAGTTTCTTCCTCATTCATGTTTCATGTCTATCAGGGATTTGCTAGAGGCTCATGTATCTTCTCATCTTAGGACCAGGCTGATGGGATAGCTACTATCTTGAACACTGTCAGGTGTTGTGGTAGAGAAAAAGAGAGTTTTGAATGGTCTCCCACTTGAGTGCTCTAGTGATATGTGTCACTTCTGCTCATGATTGATTGGCTTAAAATAGTCTACCAAACCCATAAATGCTCCAAATACCCATACCCAAAGTAGTCAACTCTACCTATCCACAAGAGAGTCCAGAAAGTGTAGCCCTCCCATGGATCTGGAAGACAAAGAGCTAGAGATGTTTGCCGAGTAGCATTAATAATTATATCCCTCACTATGGCTTGAAAATCCCTACATGATCTAGCCCCTGCCTACCCCTCTGGCTTCATCTCACATCATTCCCTCCTTAACTCATCTCACCCTACCTCAAAAGAATTTTTTCATGCTAAGCGTTTTCTTACCTCGGGGCCTTTGCACATGCTCTCCCCCAGTCACCCTGGCTGCTTGTCCTTTAGCTCTCATCTTAAATGTGACTGTCTCAGGGAGGCCTTTTCTGTGCCTTCTTTCCAGTTTAAAGTATATCCACCTTGTGATAGTCAGGTCCCTGGCCAGGAAAAAATAGCAGGCTCAGTAGGAAAAGAATTTTATGAAGGGATGATTTACAGGGGTGTGAGCATGGAGTAGGGACACTGAAGCCCTGTAGGGTTAGCAACAGTGGACAGGAGAGGCAGTCTGGAACCCGGAGACAGGGAGCAAGCTGGGGGGAATAAATACCCCCACCTCTCTCTCTTCTTACCCTCCGCTCTCCAGGACCCCTTCCAGGCCAGCCTCCTGGGGATGAGCAGAGTGGGTGGAAATGGGTCTTGGGCGGCAAACAGAAGATCCCAGCACACCCCCTTACCCTCTTCATGACACCACATGGCACCTCCTTCATAGCACTTCTCACAGTAGGAGTTAATACAGGTGTCATCTAATGTCCCCCCAACCTGTCACCTCCATGAGGGCAAGGACTATGTTGGCTTTGTTCCACATAGTAGGTCCTCAATAAATGCTGATTGAATGAATCTGGAAATCCCATTATCTCTTTCCTCTGCTTCAAACTCTTCAGTAATTTCTGTTGTTCTGGTGATAAAGACCAAGCTCCCCAGCGTGGTTTGCTGGCTCTGTTGCATTGTGCCCCCTCCTGCCTCTTCCACCTTCTCTCCGGTCCCCTCCTTCCTCTGTGTTCTGTCCACACTGACTGCCTTCATGAACCCCAATGCTGTCTCTCACTTCCAGGCCTTTGCACATGCTGTTCCCTCGTGCTTGGAGTGCCCTTCCTTGTCCTCTCTTCTTGAACTCCTATGTATTCTTCAGGTCTCAGCTCAAATGCTATTTCTGCGGAGGATAGTTACCCCTTCATCTTTCCCTGCAAGGTGTCCCTGCTGTGTGTGTCCACAGTACCATATATCCCCCCCTCCTAGAGCTAATCATGCTTCATGGCTTGTTCTCAGTCTTAGACTGTAACTTCCCTGAGGGCAGGGACCCTTCAGTCTTTATGACCATCAGACCTCTTTTGTTTGGCAGAGAACAAGTGTTTAATAAACATTGATGAGTAAATGAGTGAGTGAGTGAGTGAGTGAGTGAATAATAAAGGAGGTAATAAAAGTAAAGAAAGAGAAAAACTGAAGAAACTGATGGGACATGGGTCCTTATAAACATTAGGAAAAGGCAACCTAGTGTGGGATCCTCAAAAGAACATGGTGCAGCCCTGGCCGGCTTGGCTCTGCAGTTGGAGTGTCAGCCTGTGGGCCAGAGAGTCCCGGGTTCGGTTCCCGCTAGGGGCACCTACCAAAAAAAAAAAAAAAAAAGAACATGGTGCTCACTGCCCAATGCAAAAACCATTTTTGCCTAATTTGATCCCATGGTGAGCAGATCCCAGAATCCTCTTCTGCTGTCCCTCAGACAGTGCCCAGAACTTTGTCCTTGCAAGAGGTCAGTGGTGGCAGGGCCCTTAGCAGCCCCGGCTGTCCTCACAAAACAATTAATAAGCCTGCGCCTCCATGCTGGGGAAGAGCGTGTTGTGTAGGCAATCCATTTCCGACAGCACGGCCTTGGATAATGTCTCCCATTGGGCTGAGGCCAAATTACTCTCAGCATCACAAAAGCAGCATCTGACATAAAGGCGCCAAAGAGAGTAGGACACTGAATTTAATCACAGGAGCCACGGGGAGATGCTGACGCAGCCGCTTTCTTTGACAAGGAGCTGGAGCCTGAGGACTCCAGGGCCAACCAGGAGGGGAGGGCATCCCTTCAGAGCAGGTGACACCACCGTCTGGAGACGCTGCCTTCCCATATCTTTAGACCAGTCATTTGTTTTATTCCATAGGTGAGCTGGTGGGGGGTTGTGGTGAGGCTGCTGCGTGGAACAGGAGGGGAGAACAAAGTAGGTAGAACAGGGAACCCGACTTGACTTGGACCTGACATTGTCAGGGTTGATGACGCTCTTAGTTTGCCTCTTGCCCTGAGGGAGTTTGTAAGGAACGGTATGTGTGTCTCAGGTGCAGTCCAAAGTCTGACTAATATCGATGGCAAACACCATTCATTTGCCCTGCCAGTTTGTGTGAGACTCAGTGGTTCTCTTGATGGATGATCATCTAAGCTGCCATGTTGTGATTGATGTATCAATGAGAATGTGTTAGGCTGCAAGTAACAGAATTCTTGGCTGGAAGCTGTTGAGAGAATAGAGGTTTGTTTTTCTCACATAATAAGATGTCTGTCTGGCCCTGGCCAGTTTGGCCCAGGGGTTAGAGCGTCAGCCCAAGGACCTCAAAGTCACGGGTTCGATTCCCAGTCCAGTGCATGTACCTGGGTTGCAGTTCGATCCCCAGCCCCAGTCGGAATCATGTGAGGGGCAACCAATAAATGTGTCTTTCTCACGTCAATGTCTTTTTCTCTCTCCCCCCCCCCCCACTCCATTCTATCTAAAAAAAAATAGATGTCAGTCTGGAAGTAGGCCATACCATGGATGGTTTAACAGTTCTATAATGATGGGTTGGTTTTTTTCTTTCTGATCCTGTTGGTTGGCCCTCCGCTCATGGTCACAAGGTCGCTGCCGAAGTTTAGCTGGTGTAGCTTCTCATATAGTCACATTGAGGTATGAAGAAGGGATGGGAAGTTTTCTTACATAACAGTCTCTGCTTATGAGGGAAAGAACATCTCACAAATCTTGCTGTATGGATTTTGCTGGAAAATCTCTCAGCAGATTTTTCTCTCATTAAGCAAGGCTAAGGTATATGCCCACTTCTAGGTCAATCACTGGCAAAGGGAAATGGAATTTTCATAATTGGTTTGTGTTAGACCAGCAAACTAAAGATTATGCCACGATGCTGCCTACCATAGTTGTAGGCCACAGTTTACAACCCCTGGCATATGTATTTTTCAATGTACCATGGTGATGTCTGAGATTGTGCTGTATAGACTTTCCTGAAGGCTTGGGGATAACAAAGGAATTCAAACTCACAGGGACACTAACACAGGATCACAGATGCAACTACTCCCAGAATTCATCAGCCTCCGCTCTGCCCAGGGGCTCCTTGCTCCCAGCCAGAGGCTGGCCTCCGTGTGGTGACAAATTTTGTTTTACCACACCAAGCACCTAACCTTCCTCCTCTCAATTCCAGAACAGAAGTCAGGGTTCAGGCTGTCTTCAAAGGCAAATTCCAGCCACTACGTCTAGACAAATAAGAACACACCAGCTTGTTTCAAATGAATGTTCCCTTCATCGCTCTGCTGCCTTTACTTACCAGGGTTCCAAGAAGACTCTCAGCACTGAGTCTCAGCCCGAACTCTAAGGAGAGAAAGCACCTCTGACACTCCCCAGCCCTCACCAGTTCTTAAGGGCATTTCCCCCCAGATAACAGTTCTGTACATTGCTCTACAACCTTCTAGGATTTAGCATGAGCCAGCTGTCTAGATGGGGCAAAGTACTGGCAGATGCTTTCATCCTTGCGGGGCGTGGATGAAATCTGCACCGCGAATTGGTTATGCACATTCTTGGCTGTGCTCAGAAATGACTTTGTCCAGTGTGTGTATGAGAAACGATGATCTGCGCTCTCTGGAGAGGTGACAGAGAATGTTTGGGCCCAGAGAACTTGGCTGGAGTCGCAAGGGTAGAGAGAGATACTAAAATTCTTTCCTGTTGCCCGTGGCAGGGTGTATTTCACTTACTTGAAATCAGAATCCATTATCCTCCTGGGTAACATCCATGGTGTGTCGGTTAGGGATGCTTTTGGCTGCAGGTAACATATAACACCCAAGAGGAGTGTGGACCAGAATAATATATACTGATCAATTATTTTTTAAAATAAAGTTTACATTTTGGAATCATTTTAAATTTACAGGAGTGTTACAAAGGTAGTTCAGAATTCTCATATACCCCTCACCTAGTTTCTCCTAATGTGAACACCTCACCTTATCCTGGGACATTTGTTTTTTTTTTTTTTTCATTCTTTGTTCAGATAGAGCAGGAGGAAGAGAGAGAGAGAAACATCGACGTGAAAGGGACACATCGAGTGGCTGCCACCCGCACAATCCAACCAGGGCCGGGGACAAACTGCAACCGAGGTACATGCCCTTGGCGGGAACTGAACCTGGGTCTCTCTGGACTGCAGGCCGATGCTCTAACCACTGAGCCAAACCGGCTAGGGCTATCCTGGGACATTTGAATAGGAAATTAATATGGGCACAATACTATTAGCTGAACTACAGACTTTATTCATATTTCTCTAGATTTTTCATTAGTGTCTTTTCACTGTTCCAGGGCCCAGTCCAGGGCAGCACATTGCATTTAGGATATTAATTTTTTTCACTTAGCAAGAAATCCTCTGGACATAGGTGGCCTCAGTGTTGTTTTACCTGCTTTAAAAGATTGTGGCAGCCACGCCTTCCTCTGCATCCTTTCTCCGCTCCGTCTGCATCTTCAGAGGAAGGGGTGCCCGTTGCCCTTCTGCATGGCCAGGCCCCTCTCGTGTTAGGTCCCCTCGGCTCCCTCCCCCGTGAAGACCCGGCTCATCAGTGACCATTCTATTCTCCTTGTCTCTTTTATCCTAAAAAAAAAAAAATTAATAAACTCTTTGAAAACCAAGCATAAACAACAACAACGAAACAACAACACTCTTGCGATTCCAAATTACTGCCAGCTTTCCCCCTTTCCAGAATTGTCTAGAAGGAAGTGTCTGCACCCTGTTTCCCTTCCCAGGCGAGGCATTATCTCCAGTACCACTTCTAGTGGTGGAAGTAACATGCCCTCCACCAAAACTGCTGTCTCCAGAGTCTGACTGAAACCCAGGCTCTCCAGCAGGAAGGGAGCTGCAGATACACAGGGATCCGCTCGTGGGTCCCTGAGGACAGTGGTACTGAACCCTGTCACTCCCAACACCCATTTCTTTTCCTTCCTTCCTTCAGATAACTTCCTTACTTCCTCTCTTACCCCCTCCCTCCTTCTGCTGAATTACTAATTATACACAGGCAAGTGCACACAGTTTAAGGGTACAGCTCGATGAATTGTACAGATTGATATACCCGTGCAACCATCACCGAGATCAAGATAGAGAACATTCAAGCACCCAGAAGGCTCCCTTGGTCCCCTTCCATTACCCACCCTCCAAACCCTTCTCCTGACCCCTAGAATTATGCCTGCATGTAAATGTCTTGTTCTAGAACCGTGCTCTTTGTCTGACTTCTTCCCCTCAATGTTGTGTCTGCCAACACCCCTTTAGACAGTAAATATTTTGTAACTTCTCCTTCACAATCCTGAAATGAAATTCATAGACAATATAATCCTTTACCCTTACTAAGTCTTTTAAATGAATATGGTGCTCTCACAATAATATAAAGAAGAAATCAACAAACGTTTATACTAAAATTATTTATGTAAATATAAAATTATGTATTTTGATATGTGAATGTTCTGGCCCAACTTATCTAGAACAGGGCCAGCAAGCTGTTTCTGCAGAGGGACAGATAGTAAATGTTTTGGCTTTGTGGGCCATGTCGCAACTACTTCACTCTGAATTTGTAGCATGAAGACTGCCATAGACAATAATCAAAGAAGGAGCATGACTGGCTGTCAATAAAACTTTATTTACACAGAGTCAGTGGGCTGGATTTGGCCAAGGGTCTGGAGTTTGCAGACTCCTGATCTAAAAGATCTAGTCAGTGGCATACTATCAACATGCAGAATCACTGAGCATTCTACCTGCAGACTGATTCGGGCTTATTGTCATCTCATGATCCAGGTTGTGCTGGTAACATGATTTCCAAAGTGGTGACCAATGCTTGGTGAAGTTCCAAGCAAATCAAAGAGCATTTCTCTTGATTTATACAGTGACCACATTCCTGGATAATTTAGTGTCCTTTAGAACCAAATGAAAAATACTGTGTGTTTACATGTAGAGGACAGTTTGATTCTAGGTACAGAAAATTAGAGAGGGTTTTTTTTCCCCCACCTGTATAACATTCAGAAGGGCACTGGACAGTCACAAAGGATGGGGGACAATTCTTGGGTGTCTGGTGCTATTGCAGGATGTGTGACATCTCATGACCCACCCATTAAATGCCACTAGGGTCCTGTCATTGCAAGAGCCCAAAAACACTCCACAAGGTTACAGAAGGCCCGCTGAGGGGAAAATCCCTGCTGGAAAATTCCTGGGGGAAACCATGGTGCAGGGTAAGGTGGCGTTGACGCCAACGGGTGAGTGAAATTTACATAAACAGGTGAGAGCAAAAACTCTAAATTACCTCATTTTACCCCAAACTGGCTAAGATCAAGTTGAATTTAGCATGTACCTGAGAGAGAAATTAAAATTCCACTTATAGGAAAAGAAGGAACAGTGCAGTTTCTGTTCGAGCACACTCAAGTTAGTGAATTGTCAAATGCGTACCCATACAGATGTTAACACAGCTGGGTTTTCTTTCTTTCTTTTTTCCAGATTATTCAGATGGAAAAAAAAATTATAAACCAAAAACAGATCTTCACAAAAATGCAGGAGGCCAACAACCCCCGGAAATTGCAAAAACAGATCCACGTGTTAGAGACGCGCTTGAATCTTGTACGTAAGTCATTCTCTGCAGTTTTGCAAATAGCTCCACCTCCCTTTGCTCACGGCACAGAATGATGTCTGTGACGCCATTGGCAGAAGGTACTCATTTAGTAGGTGACTCAAGAGGTGGTGAACTAATGCTGTACGTCTGGACCAGGCAGCCCGTTCGAATTTACCATCCGCTCACTGTGTTCCACCCTCTCTGTTTCATCCTCTGCTTAGCCCATTGTCACCAAGGTGCCTTTCTTCTTGCTCTCTGCACCTTAGCACATGCTGTTGTCCCCATACCTCTACCCCACCCCTGCTTCTGGGGATGCCTACTCTTAGTTCCCTGCTTCAAAAACCCTTACTTGTTTCCAAGAAGCAGCTCAAATAATACCAGTCGCCAGGCAGAACTAGTTAGACCGTCCTCCCCCGTGCATATCTGCGCATGCCTCTATTAGAGCTAGTGCCTTTTGGTAGTCACTGCTGTCTCTGAGGAATATTAGGCATGGACATGCATAAGTTGATGAAAAGAAAGGGGTGTTTCCTGGTCACCTTCAATGTACCATGACTTTGGCATTTTGCAGGATTTAGTTGCAAACTGGTTTAAGCGAAAATAGGTAATGTATTGGTCTTAGAAGTGAAAAATTTAGGGAGGAAGTGGTACCGTCAGGCATAGGTGGATCCAGGTGCTCCAAACCTGTCTTTAGGACACTTTATCTGTCCATCTCTGCTCTGGGTGGATGTCATCCTTGAGCAACCCCAGTGTAAACAAACACCAGCAGAAAGTGAGCATCTCCCCGCTAAGAGTTAATCCCAGTCCCAGGGTTCCCACTGGGCCAGCTTGGGTCATGTGCCCATCCGTGAATCAATTACTGTGGTCTGAAGAATGGAATACATGGCCTGGAGTCACATGGACCCTTGGACTGCCCTCCCCCTGCCAACTGGCGAGGGCAGCCCTGTCCAACTCTGTGGTATGAGAGTCAGGGAGAAGTGGCTCCCCTAGAAGAGCAGAAAGAAAGGGAGAAGGAGTGTTGGGCGGGTACAAACAACACATTTCAGTCTGGCTAGTGAAACTGCAGCTCCCAGGACATGAGCCAGAAGAGAAGGAAAGTGAATTGGCTTGGAGGGAAGCCTGTCACTAACTCACTACACAAAGCTCTTCGCTTTCCCAAAACTCTGACCACCAAGCTTTAACCAGGAGTAGGTGAAGCAGATTTGACCTGGTCTCCATCTGCCTCTCCCAGTAGCGTGGAGGCTGCCTGAGGTCAGGGCAGTATCTCTTTACTCTCCCTGCACAGCGATTTGCAGCCATGCCTCAGCATGCTTAGGATGTGTGTTAAAATGCAGGTTCTTGGGTCCCCTCCACAGTCACGGAATCAGAACCCCTGGGCATCTGCAATATTATTAACAACCCTCATGAGGCCAAAGATCCCCTGGGTTAAGAATCATTAATGCCTGGCACAGTGTGAGGCTAAGAATAGGTGCTCAGCAGACATCT
Source organism: Molossus molossus (assembly GCF_014108415.1). Taxonomy (NCBI): domain Eukaryota; kingdom Metazoa; phylum Chordata; class Mammalia; order Chiroptera; family Molossidae; genus Molossus; species Molossus molossus. Next base: position 33,713,665 of record NW_023425358.1, on the reverse strand, counting down.
GTTGATTGAATGAATTAATTAATAATTCATGCTGCCCGGCTGATGTGGCTCAGTGGTTGAGTGTCGACCCATGCACCAAGAGGTCGCAGGTTCAATTCCCAGTCAGGGCATATGCTCAGGTTGTGGGCCAAATCCCCGGGGAGGGGAATACAGCCAGTCAATGTTCTCTCTCAATGATGTTTCTATCTCTCTCTCCCTCTCCCTTCTCTCTCTCTAAAATCAATAAAGAAAAAAAATGCATGCATGATTTAATGATGACGTGTCTGTAGAGGTTGGCCTTTTGTTAGTTGTCTATTCAGATTTTCTGTTTCTTCCTGAGTCAATTCAGTAGTGCCTTGCTTCTTTCATACTCTACATAGCATAGGTAGGACAGCCTCCACCACAGTGCATCATTCAGCCAAAAATGTCAACAGGCTGAGTTTGAGAAGCCCCATCCCAACTTTTTCAGGTTATCAACATGGTGAAGAGACCAGGTCAGTTGTCCTATAGAAAGTTCTACTTTCTGGATTAGGTTGATTGTTCCTCATGGTATCATTTAGCTTGTTCCCCTCTCCCTTGTAATTACTGGAAACTAGATGTTAGGTATAAAAGTATGTGAGAAATGTGCAATCCAGGAAAAGTAACTTGTCAAAGACTACTGAGCCAGTTGGTGGCCAGCTTACGCCTTTCACCCGGTGCTCCAAACCACTATTCTGTGGACCTGGGGTGGGAGACTGGGGGAGACCTCCCAACCCTCTGGCTGCCTCCTGGAAGCTCATCTCATGTCCCAGGAATGAGCCCTGTTTTGAAGCACAGCCCTCCCCACAGGTCACCGTACAGTTTGACAAGATGCTGACCACCAATACAAAGCTCCGGAAGGAGATTGAGGACCTACGTTATGAGAAGGCTGCTTATGATAATGTCTACCAGCAACTCCGTCGGCGCCTGTCGATGCAGAAGAAAACCATGAATGTGGCCATTGAGCAGTCTGCTCAGGCCTATAAGCAGAGGTGGGTGAGGGAGAGATCCTCAGGCAAAAATGTCTCTCAGCCTCCTGCTGAACATCTAACTTCCCACACTGGGCCACCACTGCTTCCTGTGCTTAAGTGTTGAGACCTTAAATAATAATATCTCTAAGCTCTGAATGTGTGCAAAGCCTGATGCTAGGTGCTTTGAGTAATATTTCAACCTTCACAAATGCCATAGGAGTTATATCCCCATTTTACAGACCAGGAAGCGGAGGCTTAGAGATGCCAAAACACTTGAGATCCACGTAAATGGCAGGTGTGGTGGAGCGGAGATTCAAATATCTATGGTCTACTATCTCCTCCAGGTGGCCCTGCATCTGGTTGTAGGGGTTTCTCTCAGTCTGAGCTGTCTCCTAGCTTTATACTCTCAGGGGCAAAAGGTATACAGTTTAGCTGTGAAGAGCACATGTTTTGGAGTCAGCAAGATCTGGGTTTAAATCCTGGCTCCAACAGTACCACATTGTTGTAGGACCGCTTTGAGTGGTAGTAAAGCGTAAATATGTGTGTTAAGGAGTGTCTGGGACATAGTATGAAAAGTGGTGATGATGGTGATGGTGGTGACAGTAATGATGGTGGTGGTGATGATGATGATAGAAGAATAACTTCCTAGGGGTAGTCTAGAGCTGGTAGCTCCTGTCATTCAGGTAAAGGGGGTTATTCCTCCACCCTCTCATTAAAAGAAGTAATTGTCAGTGGCAGAAAATCCCTCTGGGCTGGTACAGGGAGGGGAGAAGAAGGGAGGATCCTCTGGACAAGCAGGCTCTGTACCCCCTTCACCCAGACTGGAAGCCATGGCTCGAATGGCTGCCATGAATGATCGCCAGCAGAAGGACATCTCTCAGTACAACGCGGAGATCCGAGAGCTGGAGCGCGTCTATGCCCATGAGACCAAGCTCAAATCCTTCCTGCTCATCAAGCTGAATGACCGTATGGAGTTCGAGGAGCAGGCCAAAAAGGAAGAAGGTACACTCTCCTTGGAGTAGAGGAGACCAGATTTTAAATCATGCTGAGGAGCTTTAGCTTCATCCCAAGGACAGTAGAGAGGCACAACATGTAAAGGGGTCATATGACCAGATATGCCTAGAAAGATTCCTCTAATTGCTATGTGGGAGCCAAATCAGAAAATAAGACTGAGTTCAGGAGAGTTGGGGCTATTGCAGATATCCAGGCTGGAGAGAACAAGGTTTGGAGAACTTTGTGGTTCTAACTTCATGAATTTGCCAAGTTCTGAGCCTGTTTCAGGCTCTCTATCCCCAGAGTTTTCTTGAATTTTATCCTGCTCAAATGTCTCATTCTTTGAGAGGATTTCCCTGACCATCCTGCTCCCCCATCACAGCACCTGATGGGTCTCCTTCATTGCTCAGGCCACAATGGTAGTTATTGAATTTCCTTTTCTGTTTACTTGGTTATCTCTTTTTCTTTTTGCCTGATTCCTCCACCAAAGCTCCATGGGGCAAAGACTTTGTATCCACAGAGCCCTGCTCAGTGTCTGGCACATAGTAGGTGTTCATTTAGATATTTGTGAAGCAATTTAGGAGTGAAGTTCCTGCCCCATCTCCTGGGAAAGTTTAGCCTCCTCCTCAAGGCACACTAAAAGCACAGAGAATATCTCTGCTGGGCACTGCACTGAGTGTTTTCCTTTTCAGACTCACTGCTGCTGATTTTTCCTTTCTAGCTCTTAAGGTAAAGAAGCAAGGGAAGAAGAGCAATGCTGAGAGTATTGAGAGCTACGAGGTAGCCCACCTCCGGCTGCTGAAGCTGACTGAGAATGGGAACCTGAATCAGCTCATTGAGGACTTTCTGGCCAAGGAGGAGAAGAACTTTGCTCGGTTCACGTATGTCACAGAGCTCAACAATGACATGGAGATGATGCACAAGAAGATTCAGAAAATCCAGGTCAGGGCAGCTCTCCTTTCCTGGGCCGAAACCCGCCTACTCCCCCAGCAGCCTTCCCCAGTGGGGGCTCCTCGAAACACTCCTTGAGAGGCTCTTGGCAAAAGGTGCCTCAAGGTCAAATCAGTCTGAGAAACACTACATTTCCCCCAGTGTCGCCCTTGCATTTTAGCCGTTCTGAAATTGGTATTTGTCTTTCAATTGATATGCACACTTAATGTGGTCATATCCCCTCACTCCAAGTGACATTGATAGTCCATGGCATGTTTTATAATCCAGGGTTCAGTAAACGACAGCCATGGCCAACTATAGCCTGTAGCCTGTTTTTACACAGCCCATGAGCTAAGAGTGGTTTTTATATTTTGTAAGGGGTATAAGAAAAAAAAATAAAAATAAAAGAGTAATATGCAAGACAGACCATACGTGGCCTGTAAAACCTGAAATATCTACTACCTGGCCCTTTGCCTTAAACGCTCACTGACCTCTGCTCATCAGCAGCTTCACAGAATTGAGAAGAGATGGTCAATTCATCTCGGAGAGACTTGATGTACATGAGCATGGTAAATGCTCTGACAAGTCCTGTGGTAAAGAAACCTGTTTGTCTTTGTTGAACACATCATTTCCCAAACTTATTTGGCTGCCTGGGCTACTTCCTCCCCAGAGCAAGGGATAGAGTCTAAACCCAGTGTGACACTCCAGACTCTTCAAAATTTGGCTTTAACCTTTTTCTGCAGTTGCCATTACGACCCCCGGGGCACCCTCTGCAGCTGCCAGTCCCAACTGTCCCGTGCATTTCCCTCCTCTGAGACTTTCCTTGCGCTGTTTCCTCCTCCCCGTCCCCTTGGTTTTCTTCCGATGAAATACTGATCATTAGTCCCAGCCCTGCACAAATGTCACCTCCTCTGGGAGTTCATTATTCTTCCCTCTGGGGTCCCAGTGCTCTGTTTATACGACTAGAGGAGACATGTCCTTATGTAATGTCACTCTTTCCTGAAGGTGTGACTTGTCTGCTGGCAATGTACAAGCAGATAGTAGCTAGAATATATAGGTGACGCTTTTAATTTACTAGTGACGAATTAATATTAATGAGGATTAGGAAAAATATAGCTTGCAGAGCAAACTTGTGACTTGGACATTATTAGTGTGATAAGTAATAATAATAGTAAACAAATACTGATCAACATAATAAAATACACAAAATTTGGTTGAATTAAAGACGGTTAATAAATAATATAGATTAATAGATAATATTAATAGAGTACAGGTGGCATGCAAAAATGGCGGAAATGGAGGTGGTTGTATCAGTTTGGGTTGTCACAGGACACAGATGGCCTGCCCCAAATGTGTAAATTGAGGTGAGTTTTTTAAAAGGGACTGTTTCTGGCCCTGGCCGGTTTGGCTCAGCGGTTAGAGTGTCAGCCTGCGGTCCTGAGAGACCCGGGTTCGGTTCCCGCTAAGGGCGCGTACTTCGGTTGCAGTTTGTCCCCGGCCCTGGTCGGTTGTGTGGGTGGCAGCCACTCGATGTGTTCCTTTCACATCGATGTTTCTCTCTCTCTCTCTCTGTTCCTCTCTCTCCCTCCCACTCTCCCTGAACAAAAAATGGAAAAATGTCCTCGGGTGAGGATAAAAAAAAAAAAAAAAAAAAAAAGGGACTGTTTCTGAAGATGTAGGGAGATTAAAAAGGGAGAGTGCAGCACCAGCAAGAAGAGAGGGCCCCAGAACTGGGGAGGGGGGGCAGTTTCTGGACTCAGGAGAGAGGTGCGTGGAGAAAGATGAATTTGTCCTTCCTGGAGGGATGTGGTCCAAGGAGTGGGCAAGTACCCCCCAACTTTACTCTCCTACCCTGTAATCCCCAGCGGGTGTCTCTCTGGGCTGGGCCCAACCCAAGCCAGCGGGCAAGGAAGCCCCTCGTGTGGGGCAGAGGGTAGGGCGGGGAAGGGAACTGGGTAGATTCTGGGATGGATGGAGCGTTCAGCTCACAGTGTATTCCCTGTGAATTCCTGATGCCAGAAAGGCCTGCACACAATGGGAGGCACCAGCAAACGGTTCCCAAAGGGTAATTAACCTTGACCTTCCCATTCACCTTGCGGGCGCTCTCCTTTCCTTTTCTTGCCACACAGACTATCTCTGGCACCGGGACGAATGTGTCTGATGAAAGATGACCAAATTCTGGTTCTTTCTGGCCTCGGTCTCCTCATCTGTAGAGTGACTACTTGCACTAGAGCAGTAGTTTCCAAACTTTTATTTAAAAATCTTTAGAACATTTTGGTTTAAACTCAGGGGCATACGAGGGGCTCAGGGATTCTGGGCTCCTTCGATTGGATTATTGAAATCCTCATAAATTCCTGGAGGCGAGGTTCAAGCGAATTTTCAAGTGAGGTGGGGAGGAGAGCACCCACTTTTCCTGTGGTCTGGTTTTTTGAGCAGAATGAAATCATCCGCTTGGAGTCCCAGCAGAAAACATCCCAGGATGACAACCACTCTGTCCTGAGACAGCTGGAGGTAAGACCAGGATGGGAGTGGGGGATGCAGGAGTCTCCGTTATCTGCCTGCCTGCCTGTCGGTTTGTCAGGCAGCCTGTAACTTGGTTCTCAGGAGGAGTAAGATACCTGCCCCATGACTCTCTATTGGCCCAAGTCATGTCTTGACAGGTCCCTTTGTCACAGGCAGCTTCTGCTACAGGTATTGCTGCAGAATTCTGTCCCTAGGGCCTCTTTGTCCACTTTAAAGACTCCCCCACTTCAGGGAGTCTAGCCCAGACCCTTGCCTCCTATAAATTCATCCCAGGCTGGCAAATTCCAGACAGATCTCTGCCTCAGTCTTCTTTTTCCCCCTTGTCCTGGCTGTAGCCTGTTCTCAATAATAGTTATTACAAACATTTCTTGAGTAGCTACTACATACTAGGTACTAGGCCAAATGCTTTGCTTGCACTATCTCATTTAATCCTCACAGCAGCCCTTTTTGGTAGGTGCTCCATTTTACAGATGAGGAAACTGAGGTTTAGAGAGGAAAAAAATCACTTGACCATCCTCATGGAGCTGATACATTGTATGAGCTTTGCATTGTATTTAGTTGCCAGTAGCACAGACCCAAAATAACTGTGGCCTAATCAGGTTAGAAGTGTATATACTTTGTTAAGAAATAAGCCTGAAAATGGGCCCTTCAGGGCTGATCATGATATCATCATTGACCCAGGCTTCTCTTTTTTTGTTTTGCCACCCTTAGTGTGTGGCTTACATTCTCAAGGTTGCCTCATAATTGTTGTATGGCTGCCGATGAGTCGTGGGTCCAGCCATAACATATACATTCAAGACAGGAAGAAAGTGGATAAGGCTGAAACACGCCCTTCTGGTTGAGTCAGCCAGCTTAAAAGTTCTTTCCCTGAAGTCTCAGCCAGTGACTTCTGCGTTTACACATCACTGGCCATCCCTCTTACCAAGGAGGGGTGGAAATATAGTTTTTAGTTGCTCATACTGCCACCCTAAATACAGTCAGGGTTTTGTTGTCAAGGTATAAAGGGAGAATGTATAGCAAACATCTGCCAAAGATGTGAACTCAGAGACTTAACTCTAAAGCCCCATTTTAATCCAATGGTTTCTGGCCCAGGAACTGTGTTCCCTGGTCATTTCCCTTCCCTTCTCTGAGGTTTATTTCGGTTGTTGGCATGCACCTGGTAATCAGCGATAGTGGTGCCATTCTCCAGTGGGCCACTGGGGGGCAGCAAAGCACATGCTGTTCATTGAGCTGCTGCAGCTCCGAAAGGCCTCCCCCAGGAGTAGTCCAGGTATGACTTCCAGGCAGGGCCCAAGTCCAAGGAGATCCTCCCCAAGCATCTCTCCCACCATCAGCTCTTCCTTCCTTTGGTTTTAATGGGACTTCTGAAGGCCTTTTCAAATGCAAATATTTTAAGCAGGAGAATTTGTTTTAATAACCATAGGCTCACAAGACGCTTTCTTAGCCCTAAAAATCACTTTCATCTGCTCTATTTTTGGAACTTTGCCACACACATTCCATTTCATCATCTCCTGATGCTTAGGGAGAGGTAGCGGGAACAGTCTCTGAATTGGAGGGTTTTGCATAGGAGTTAAGCAACCAGGCCCTGGGAACAAATGCTTGGTTATGACTCTCAGAAAAGTCACTTCCTTCCCTGGCCAGTTTGCTAAGTGGTTAGAGCGTCGGCCCACGAACCAGTGAGTCGCGGGTTCGATTCCGGTCAAGGGCACATACCTCGGTTGTGGTTCCTCCCCAGCCCTGGTGCAGGTCATGCAGGAGGCAACCAGTCAATGTGTCCCTTTCACGTGGATGTTTATCTCTCTCTCCCTTTCTCTCCCTCTCTCCCTCCCATTCTATCGGAAGATAAATAGAAAAATATCCTCGGGTAAGGGTTTAAAAAAAGAAAAGAAAAGTCACTTCCTAGCTGTGTGACTTTGAGAAAGTGATGCAGCCTCTCTGAGCCTCAGTTTTCTTACCTGTAAAATGAGGATAATAGTCATTCTTACTTCGTAGGGCTGTTACTTCCACCTTGTTACTAATAATTGTCCAAATAAAGAGTTGAGCCCAAAGTCAGTTACTTAAACAACTTGATGTAGGGGAGTTAAAAACAAGGTCACTTCTCTGACCTCAATATTCTTCATCTGAAAACAGGGTCAGCTGTGAGAATGAGTTGAGATGATACATGTAAATTGCCTGGAATACCTTTTAGGTATTGAACCATCACAGAGGCTTTTTTTTTTAAATTGTGAACTTTTGATGCACCTTTAGAACAAGAGGGCAAGTCTTATGAGGAAAGGCAGCCCTGAGAACCGAACATTCTCGTAGCTATCTGGGACAGGAAGCTGCCTGGTGCAGAGGTTGAGAGACAGTTGGAATCCTGGCTTCCCTCTCCTGCTTGTGGGCCTTGCAGCCTCAGTTTCTTCACCTGGAAAATGGGTGTGCAGATAGTGCCAACCACTCATGGTTAGCTGAGTCAGAGCCCTGGGGAATACAGTCAGTCCTCACAAGCCCCATTTCACCTTTGCAAGCTGAAGACGCAGAGGGAGGCGAAGGAGGCATTAGAGCGCTCGCGCTAGGAGCAGTGGCTCTGAGCCCAGGCTGCACCCCAGACCAGCACCTCTGAATCTCTGAGACTGAGGTCTGCACGGCAAATATTTTAAAGCTCCTAGATGATAGTAACTTGAAGCCAAGATCGCAATCCAATGGACTCGCAGTGGTTCTTTAACTCCACTGTGCGTTCGAATTACTGGAGGTTCACTAAAACACAGATTGCCGGGCCCACCCCCAGAGCCTCTGGTTTAGTCTGGACTGCAGCCCAAAAGCTTGCATTTCTAACAAGTTCCCCACTGAAGCTGATGCTGCTGATCCTAAGACCCCACTTTGAGAACCACTGGGCTAGAGCAATGTGTTTTTGGCTGTGAGTGATGAAATTGGTTTGTTGGATTGCAACCAGCCTTTAAAAATAATGAGACAGAAGAGAACAGAACAGAACAAAAAATGTTAGAACACATAATAAGAATATTGATTTGTGAAACTTGAATTTTATGTGATTAGATAATATATATAAACACACACATACACACACATATGTATGTAGGTACGTAGGTATTAGCCTGTAAATATAAAATGTATTTCTTCCTATAGGCCACGATTTTAAAAAAATGAGTCACTATCACCCTGGCCTGTTTTGCTCAGTGGTTAGAGCGTTGGCCTGCGGTCCAGAGGGACCCGGGTTCGGTTCCCACTAAGGGCATGTGCCTTGGTTACAGTTTGTCCCCGGCCCTGGTTGGGTTGTGTAGGTGGCAGCCGCTCGATGTGTCCCTTTCATGTCGATGTTTCTCTCTCTCTCTCTCTCTCTCTCTCTCTCTCTCTTTCTCTCCCTCCCACTCTTTCTGAACAGAAAATAGAAAAATGTCCTCCGGTGAGGATAAAAAAAAAAATGAGTCACTATCTTTTAATAAAAAAACAAATAAAACTAATTCAGTACATATATAGACATATACATATATGTAAGTAAAATAAAACATTAAACAGTACTTACCCTTGTTAACTGCAATGCATACTACTATTTTTCTCTCTTTTCTGTTCTATTTAATTCATTTTTTAAAATGCTGATTGAGACTCATTAAATTGATCTTGCTCCCCCTTTGAGGTTTGAAAACCTGAAGTTTGGAGACCCTGGCCCCAGAAGGTCCTGACCCCTCATACCCAGTTGAAAATCTTCAGGGTTGGGCTGACCCCAGGGTAGCAGCCTGGCTGACTTGGGTTGGGATTCGGGGTCTGCCACCAGGAGAAACTAAAGAAGACCACCGAAGAGGCGGATATGTATGAGAGCAACTACAAGGAGATCAGCCAGACCTTGGATTATCTCAAGAGCACAGTGAAGAATCTTTTTAATAAAATCAATTGCGATGCCACCAAGATCATGGTGCAGTTAGGAGAGGCAGGGAAAGTCACTGATACCAACCTTCCGCAGTACTTTGGTGAGTCAAGCTGGGGCCTGTTAAACTCTTAGGAACCATTTCCAGAGCTTGCTGTAACCAGGCACAAGGACTTGTTATTTTGGTGGTAGTGAGACTGGTGGTGAAGCATGTGGGCACTAATGCCAGCCTGCCTTGGTTCAAATCCTGGTTTTACTCTTTTTTTTTTTATCCTCACCCGAGGACATTTTTTCATTTTTTGTTCAGATAGAGCGGGAGGGAGAGAGAGGAAGAGAGAGAGAGAGAAACATCAATGTGAAGGGACACATCGAGTGGCTGCCACCCGCACGACCAACCAGGGCCGGGGACAAACTGCAACCGAGGTACGTGCCCTTAGCGGGAACTGAACCCGGGTCTCTCAGTACCGCAGGCCGACGCTCCAACCGCTGCGCCAAACTGGCCAGGGTCTGGTTTTACTCTTAAAAGCTGTGTGACTTTGGGAAACTTTCTGAACCTCTCTGTGCTTTAGTTTTTTCATCCAAAATAATAATAATAATGAATGAAAGAAAGAAATGAGCGGTCAATCCAGTATCTACTTATAAGGTTATTGGGAGGATTGAATAAATTAATAGTTTTTAGAGAAAAACTATATGATCATCTCAATAGATGCAGAAGCAGCATTTGACAAAATTCAATATTCATTCAAGATAAACATTTAAAAAAACCCCAAAACTCTCAACAAAAACACCTACAGGTAACTTCATACTTAATGGGGGAAAACTAAATGTTTTTCTTCTAAGATCAGGAATAAGGTAAGAATGTCTGCTCTCATTACTGCTATTTGACATTGTATTGGTTGTACTAACCAGTGCAATAAGGCAAGAAAAGGAAATGAAAAGTTTACAGCTTGGAAAGGAGGAAATACACATGCTCAGAGCAGTGCCTGGCATGTAGCAAATGCCTCTTCACTAAAACACACATTTCTAGTCCTAGGCCCTGAGCTCACAATAGAGAGGGAGGGATGCACCTACACAGATCATGAAGATTTAGAATCACTGTTGTTAGAATAAAACCTAAGGTTCTTAATAATATAATTTGTGTCTGGGAGTTTCCCAAGACAGCCCTTCTCACCAAGTTCAGTGATTTGCTAAGAGGGCTCACAGACACTTAGCATATAGTCGTACTCATGGCTATGATTCATTACAGCAAAAGGAGACAAAGCATAAATGACAGTCCTGTTGTTTAACATGCACCCAATTTGTCTCTGGGTGGTTCTTACTACCTGAATCTACAAGGTTCTTGAGGTCTGATAGCAAGTTCCAGATGCAAATGTTTTTGGTCCCTGGTTTTCAGAGAGAATAGCAACAGAATGGGTAGTGTGAGGTTTATTTTTCTTAAATTATTCAAAGCCAGTTACTGAATCAGATGATACACATCTGGATAGTGAGGGGGTACATGTATTTATTTGTTGAATTTGTCTTTCCATCTCCCCATAAACACTGAAGTTTATGACCTTTATCAGGGTAGGGACTGCCAGTTTGTTGTTACTGGATTTTTATTCCATGCATCCACAGTCTCTACCACACTGCCTGGCACAGTAGGCATCCAGTAGTCATTTGTGGAATGAATGAATGAATGAATGAATGACTCCGGTGTCCTCACAGGGCTATGTAACACCATGGGAAAGGCAGTTCCCCCAACCTAGGCAGATCAGGGAAACATTCCCACTGGTGGCAAGGCCTGACCTGAGGTTTTTTAAAAATATTTTTTCTTTGTTGATTTTAGAAAGCAAGGAAGGAAGAGGGAGAGAGAGAGAGAGACATTGATGAGTGAGAACATCGATTGGCTGCCTCCCGCATTGCCCCACGGGGGATTGGGCCCACAACCTGGGCATGTGCCCTGACCGGGAATTGAACTGGTAACTTCTTGGTGCATGGGTTGATGGCGCTCAACAACTAAGCCACACTGGCTGGACCTGACCTGAGTCTTAAAACACCAGTAGGGGTTATTCAGGGAAGGGTGTAGGGAAGGGCATGTTAGGCAGAAGGAACAGCATGAGCAAAGGCCTGGAAGCCTGAGACAGAGGAGCACTGAGGAAAAAGCAGTAGTTTAACGCAGGGCAGCCCATGTCTTCCAGTTTTTACTCTAACCCAGTATTTCCTTTTTTTTTTAAATTATCTTTATTAATTTATTTTTGTTACAGATGTTTCTCCTTTTTCCCCCATTGACAACCCCCTCCTACCCCCCCCCCAGCATTGTTGTCTATGTCCATTGGTTATACATACATGCGTGTAAGTTCTGTGGTTTATCTCCGCCCCCCACCCCCTCTTTGGACGTTTATCAGTCTGTACCCTACTTCTATGTCTCTGGGTCTATTTCGTTCATCAGTTTGTTTTGTTCATTATATTCCACAAATAAGTAAGATCATGTGATATTTGTCTTTCTCTGCATGGCTTTTTTTGCTTAGGATAATACTCTCCAGGTCCCTCCATGTAGTCTCAAAGGATAAGCGATCTTTCTTTCTTACAGCTGCATAGTATTCCATTGTGTATATGTACCACAGCTTTTTTATCCACTCATCTACTGATGGACACTTGGGCTGTTTCCAGATCTTAGCGATTGTAAATTATGCTACTATGAACATAGGGGTACATATATTCTTTCTGATTGGTGTTTCAGGCTTCTTAGGGTATATTCCTAGAAGTGGAATATACTTCTGGGTCAAATAGAAGTTCAATTTTTAACTTTTTGAGATAACACCATAGTGGCTGCACCAGTCTGCATTCCCACCAGCAGTGTACTAGAGTCCCCTTTTCTCTACACCCTCGCCAGCACTTGTTTGATGATTTGTTGATGGCGGCCATTCTGTTGTTGTTTTAATTGGCATTTCTCTGATGATTAGTGACACTGAGCATTTTTTAATATGTCTCTTGACCATTTGTATGTCCTTTTCGAGGAGGTGTCTCTTTAGGTCCTCTGCCCATTTTTTTTTTATCCTCATCCGAGGATTCTTGCATTTATCTTCAGATTGAGCAGGAGGGAGAGAAGGAGGAAGGGAGAGAGAAAAACATCGATGTGAGAGAGACACATCAAGTGGTTGCCACCCATACGACCCCAACTGGGGCCAGGGACAAACTGCGACTGAGGTACAGGCCCTTAGCAGGAACTGAACTCAGGTCTCTCTGGTCCATGGGCCGACATTCTAACCACTGAGCCAAACCAGCCAAGGCATCTACCCATTTTTTTTTTTTTTTTTATCCTCACCTGAGGACATTTTTCCATTTTTTGTTCAGATAGAGTGGGAGGGAGAGAGAGGAAGAGAGAGAGAGAGAGAGAGAGAGAGAGAGAGAGACATCGACGTGAAAGGGACACATCGAGTGGCTGCCACCCGCACGACCAACCAGGGCTGGGGACAAACTGCAACCGAGGTACGTTCCCTTAGTGGGAACTGAACCCGGGTCTCTCTGTACCGCAGGCCGATGCTCCAACCGCTGAGCCAAACCATCCAGGGCCATCTGCCCATTTTTTAATTGGGTTCCTTGTCTTCCTTTTGTTGAGTTGTATGAACACTCTATATATTTTGGAAATTAACCCCTTATCTGATGTGTCATTGGCAATTATGCTCTCTCACATAGTGGGTTTCCTTTCCATTTTGATGGTTGTTTCCTTTGCTGTGCAGAGCTTTTTAGTTTGATGTAGTGCCATGTGTTCATTTTTTCCTTTGTTTTTTTTGCCTTAGATGTATCAGTGAAAATTCTGCTGCATATGATGTCTGAAATTTTGTTGCCTACATTTTCTTCTAGGATTTTTATGGATTCATGAGTCACATTTAAGTCTTTTATTCATTTTGAGTTTATTCTTGTGTATGGCGTAAGTTGGTGGTCTAGCTTCATTTTTTTGCATGTAGCTGTCCAATTTTCCCAACACCATTTATTGAAGAGGCTGTCTTGACTCCACTGTATGCTCTTGCCACCTATGTCAGATATTAATTGAGCATATTGTCTTGGGTCCATTTCTTGGTTCTCTGTTCTGTTCCATTGATCTATATGCCTGTTCTTGTGCCAGTACCAGGCTGTTATGATTACAGTGGCTTTGTAGTGCAACCTGATATCTGGTATTGTGATTCCTCCTACTTTCTTCTTCTTTTTTCAATATTGCTGTGGCTATTCGGAGTCTTTTTTGGTTGCATATAAACTTTTGGAATATTTGTTCTAGTTCTGTGAAATATGGTGTTGGTATTTTGATGCATTGAATCTATAGATTGCTTTGGGTAGTATGGACATTTTAATGATGTTAACTCTTCCAATCCATGAACAAGGTATATGCTTCTACTTTTTTTTTTTTATCCTCACCCGAGGACATTTTTCCATTTTTTGTACAGACAGAGTGGGAGGGAGAGCGAGGAAGAGAGAGAGAGAGAAACATCGATGCGAAAGGGACACATCGAGTGGCTGCCACCCGCACGACCAACCAGGGCCGGGGACAAACTGCAACCAAGGCACATGCCCTCAGCGGGAACCGAACCCGGGTCTCTCCGGACCGCAGGCTGGCGCTCTAACCGCTGAGCCAAACCGGCCAGGGCTGCTTCTACTTTTTTATATCTTCCCCTATTTCTCTTTTCAATGACCTGTCGTTTTCTGTAAAGAGGTCCTTTACTTCCTTGGTTAAGTTTATTCCCAGGTATCTTAATTTTTTTGCCGTGATGGTAAATGGGATTGTTTTTTAGTTTCTCTTTCTGTGAGTTCATCGTTGGTGTATAAGTATGCCATCGATTTCTTCACATAACCCAGTATTTCTCAACCTTCTTTTCATTATTACCTTCTAAGGAGCCTTTTTAGATATTCTTTTCCTAATTGCCCCATCCTTATAAAAATTTAATACTATTGATATACTGTATAGCTGTTTATGTCCTGTATGTATATCTGTGCTTTATACCTTATAGAGTCAGTTATTTTTTGCCTCTCAAGAACCAAATTTTACCCGTTTGGGGTGATACTGCCCCCTCTCACGAATGCATGGAGTAACCCAAGAGAAAGGCATTGTCTTTATAGGAGCTCATGACCATCCCCATTTCTGTTGCTTCCCTTCCTCTCCAGTGGGGGGCACCATCCCCAGATGCCCCTCAACCAGGTCTTGTGGCAGTGATCTTGAATGCCGTGATTCTTTTTCAGCTATTATTGAAAAGATGACCAACGACCTGCTGCTGTTGGAGTCCTACAGGCGGATCCTGGATATAGAAGGGGTAGAGGCTGAGACCCCACCACCCTTCATCAACCCTTTTTGGGGCAGCTCTGCCCTCTACAGGAATATAGAACCCATCAAGGTCAACCCCCCCGTGTTCGGGACTGACCCCTTCAGTGATAAGTTGGAAGAAAGTGAGTTCTCTTTCTACTCAGATCTCCCCAGATTGCTGGGGCAGGGCTCCGAGGAAGCCTGTGGGCATGCGGGTCTACAGTGTTGACAGAGGGTCTCAGTTTCCCCTTTTCTATGAGCCATGTGGCCCATCTTGGGTACCATCTTGGCTGTGGCCACGTGGCATGGTTCTCTTAGGGATACTTCTCCCTGTGGCCCAATGGCCTTGACACAGATCATGAAGTTTAGTTATCCTGGATATTTTCTAAACTCATAACTACTATGTAACCATTGAAATGAACCTTAAAATGTCCAAAATTTCCCAATTGGCAAGTTATGGGCTCACAAGTTTCCCTGATCTCATCTCTCACGCTCACCTGTGCTCTTGAGTCTCACTCCACCCATGAGCTTCCTCGGTCCCGTCCCATCCAGAAGCCTTTACTGTGGCACTTCCAGCATCGGCCCATCGATCTTCCTTCCTCTCGGAGGCGGAAGCTCACGACACTCCCTGTCACAGGTTCCTGTGACGGGAACCAGCCCTTCTCTCTGAAGCTGGCGATACAATCGGCCTCAGCTGGGTTTTGGAGAGCAGTTTGGCAACGTGTATGGGAAGCTTGAGAAATGGACACACCCACTTAGCCTGTGATCTCACCTGTGGGAATCGGTTTCTCGGGAAAAACTTATTCAGGAGTCTAAGGCAAAGGTTGGAGGATGTTCACTGTAGCCCCGAACTGGACATGACTGGAACGCCCACACATTAGAGATTGGTTAAATAAGTTATAGTTCACCCATACGTATAATGGAATACTATGAAGCCACTAAAAAGAATGTGATGGACTATAATATACGTATATTCACTGGTTCTCAACAGGGGGTGATTTACTCCTCAGAGGACTTTCGGTGATGTCCAGAGATATTTTTGGTTGTCACAACTTAGAGGAGGGAATTGCTTCTGGCATCTAGTGGGCAGGGATGCTGCTAAAATCCTACAATCATACAGTGCACAGGACAGGCCTTCATAACCCTGACTTATAATAGGGAGAGAAATATGGTGAGAGAGAGAGAAAGCCGAGGAGGAGGAAGAGGAGGGAGGGCGGGAGGGTGGGGGAGGGAAGGAGGGAGAGACCTTGATTTGCATGTGAGAACAAAGAGGATGTACAGGCTGACTTTCGGTGGCTATTTCTGGGTGCTAGGTTGCAGAGAACGTTACATTTCTGAGTCGAACAATTCTGTATTGTTTAATTTTTTTCTCTTACAATGACCTTGGGTCACTTCTGTAATCAGAGAAAAAAGTAGATTTTGAAAAACAGCTGCCCTGCCTCTCTGAGCAGCACCTCAAGTGCGCAGCCGCCGAGGAGGGGGGAGGAGGGAGAGGGAGGTAGGGAGGGGAGGGTGAGGGAGGGAGGGAGGAGGGAAGGAGGGAGGGAGGGAGGGAGGGAATGGAGGGAGGGAGGAGGAGAGGGGAGGGAGGGGGGGAGGGAGGAGGGGAGAGGGGAGGGAGGGCCCCCACCGCTCGGGCGCACTTGCAGGCACACCCTCTGTCGGCTTAGCCATGCACCGCAGCTTAGCAGGAGTGAGAGCTGGTGTGGTGTCGCCCCGTAGGACAGCTTCTCTTGGCCTCCGTGTTCCTAAGAGAGGAGGTTCGCGGGGCATAGGTCACAAGGTCAGGAACTGACGGAGATGTCTTCCCCTGTTCAAGGGAATGTTGATAAACATTGGGTTTTCTTAGCTTACTAGCCTCTATGGCTCACATGTGTGAATTAGAAGAGACCACCCCCTCGGGGCATATTAATTAGAAAAAGGTGCCCCTTTTGGGTCGACATGGTTTGGCAACCAAGTGGGGGCTGGATTTCAGCCATTCATTCATTCATTCATTCATTCATTCATGTTTCCACCTGGCACCTTTGTGCAGTCTACATCCTGAGATTAAACCAAACTCACCTGGAAGGAAACAACAGTTATTGTCCGGGTCTCCCTAAGCAGTACCTCTCTACCTATCCTCTTCCTCCCTGAACCTTGAGAATGGTCGTACTCCAGCCCCTAGGATTGCAGAGGAACCCCCTAACAGGCTTGGACATCCTTGCCTTGGGTACCTGTGAAATGGGGCAGAGAGGCACTGTCCCTGGGTAGGAAGTGTAGTGGGTTCGATTTCCAAACTCCTTACCCGAGTCTCGTTTTTGGCACAGTGGAACATCCCCTGGACCACAGCAACCTTCGGCAGATGGTCCTCAGCAACAACCTCAAGAGAGAGTCTCGAATCAGGGACTCACAACCGGAAAGCACCCTGAAAAGGGGGATCATCTGAGGCCCAAGAAGAAGGTAATAATCGGATATGGATGGGCCACATTGCATCATAACCAGAGAGAATAAATGTTTTGTTCTGTAACCCCAGTGCCTCTTCACACTCCCTTCTAGGAGACTAGGGCTCTGGGAGCCACCCCGGAGCAGGGTGGAGGAAAGGAGGGGTTGACCTCCAAAGTGGCACAGGATGCAACAGTCAGGTCACCGTGGCCCCTGAGAACCTGAGATTATGGCCAGCACAGGTCACCCCTTGCCGTGGTCCACTAGGTGAAGCAGGGATGAGTGAAGTGTAGGGGTCAGGGGAAGCCGAAATATTGATCTTCGTGCCCCAGAATCACACGGGGTGCAGCAGCCACTCAGGCAGGAACTGGGAGCCACGTAACCTCTGTATCTGTGCGTGTGTGTTTGTGTATCTCTCTGTAACTCTGTGTATGTGTCTCGCGGATGTACGTGTCACTGCAGAGCTGTGTCCTGGGCGTCTTGGCCCAAAACACATGCTGCACTAGAATGATCGGAGCTGGGTCCCTCCCAGGCCTCCCCGGGACCTGGTTGTTTCTGTAGGAGTCTGTGGAGCTTTGTGGGTCATCACAGGTGGGATCCCCCAAGTCCTTGCCTGCCTGGCTTGCTGTTGGCTTTGAAAGGGGGCCCGTTTCCTGGCAGCCAGGGGTGATGTCATTATTCGTACCGGTGGAGCTGACCCTGGACTCCTCCTGAAGGGGCTCTGCTGTTAATCTTGAGCCTTGAAGACTCGCTCCAGTTCTGGCTCCTCCGAACACCTGGACCCTGTCATTCCTTCTCGGTGACCCCAGCTGCCACTCCCATCCCCAATTTCAGCTCTCTGCTCCTATCCCATCATTCGCTTGGGCTGTGTCCTGAGTTCTTGAAGACCTACGAGGGTCTGATGTTCACTCCCCTTCTTCCTGAAAGGCATCTGGATTTTCCTTTGGGGAACAGCCACGTGCTTGGAGAAGGGGCTGACTTTAGC
The DNA here is from genome assembly GCF_014108415.1 of Molossus molossus. NCBI lineage: Eukaryota > Metazoa > Chordata > Mammalia > Chiroptera > Molossidae > Molossus > Molossus molossus. The sequence continues at coordinate 33,695,714 of NW_023425358.1, read as the reverse complement.
CCCGGGATGGGGGTTAATCATGTAATCCAGGTCTGCCGATCAGAGCACTGCACCTGTTTCAGGGTCGGTTAGGAACCCCATAGGCACTCTTTTGGGATTGGTGTGGAGCTGGGAGAAAGAGATAGGCCCTCTTTCCAGAAAGATTGCTGAGGGCATAGATGGGAGCCGTTTTGCTACCACTGGGAGCAGAGCAACATGAAAGAAAGCCGAGCAGTGGAGAGGCCTCCTCAGGTACTGATGGCCCTGTGTGAGCTCCTGGATGCAGCTATGCCTGAAGTCCTTGGACTTCTTAGTTATGTGAACCCATTTGTTTCCTAAATTGGTGTTCTCGCAGCCAAAATAGACCCAAATGCTTTAGCAATGACTTGGGTCACTGAAAATCGAGAGTAGATTTATGTCCAGGCCTGGTTGCTGGACCTCAGGCAGGTTCAGAAATCAGCGCTCCTCCCCCAGTTTGCCAAGGGAGAAGTACAGACACGTTCTACTTCACCTAAAATTAGAAATTGACCTCTTACAATGAATGGATGTGATTTTTTGCCAAATGAGCCATATTCTTAGCGTGCACAGGAGGCCTTTTCCTCTTAAGTCATCGCGGGGCCTGTCTAAGCACATCTGTGGGAGAAGCATTCCAGCGACATCCCGGGGGAATGGGTGTCATGGAAGCTGGGCTCTACAACTCCTTGAGCTCTTTGGAAGAAAAGGCTGCAGTACTCGAACTTTCCAGTAAAATGTGGCCCTTGATAGAAATAGTCCCGAGTGGCTGCAAAGATCTATTTTAAATAAAGAGTCACCAAGATTCAATAATAATGACAGCAGGGCCATCACTAGCTTACTCGCTGCCTTCATGGAAACTGGCAAAGGGCCCTCCTTACTCCAGGCACTTCTGTCAGAGAAACACACGGACCAATACATGACCTCCTGTTTATTTGAACAAGGCCTCTGCGTGGATTTCCATCTGCAGGATGTGTGGTCACGTGGTATTGACACACCACCTGGGCTGCAAAGTAGATGGAGGTAGACACACGAGGCAGCCACACAGCTAACAGGCCAGGGGCGAGGGTGGCGGCTTTCCTGGGCCCAGTGAGAGGAGAGCAGGTACCGTCCTCCCGGCAAAGACAAGCCCAGGTGGGGTGGTGAGCCCCCCGCTTAGTCCTTTTCTTCTCCATGGGTGATGATGTGCACCAGGTTCTTATAGTCCAAGTTGCCAGTCACATCAGGAGGGAAGGCGGCAAACATCTGGTCAATCTGCAATGAACCAGCAAGAGGTGCAGAGGATGATGAAAGGAGGGGAGCGGAAGGGAGGGCTCTGTGGGGGGCAGGCCTGAGAGGCAGTGGGAGTGGGGGAGGGAATGGGGGTGAGGAGTAGCAGACATGGACATGCTCCACTAGATCCCTCCAGGAAGGTTTGTCACTCGCTGCTGCAGAGAGCAGAAGGTGACGCCCTTCCTGGGGCAGCCCCTAGCCTCCTGATCAGTGTGGGGCCCAGCTCAGGACCTCTCAGAAGGGCTGTTCTAGCCCCCGGGAGCGTCGACCAGGACACTCTTTGGGCCTGAATCTTGGGTCAGCATCTCCCGTGAGCCCCCCTGCTTCCTTGCCCTTACTTTCCGTGCTGACCCTAAGGGCCACCCTGAAGGGATTTTCCCCGGAACCCAACCTGCGATGGGTAAGTCGGGGATCACATGCTCAGACGTGCTGGGCAGGTTGGATGAGAGAGCGAGGTGGGGGCACGTGGGTCGCCTACAGAAGTGGCAGCTGCTCAGGGACAGCCAAATGTGGCCATGTAGTCAAGGAAGTCAGACTCTGAAGGATCTGACTCCAGACATCTAGATTTTTTTTTTTAAACGTGATTTCCACATTTTAAATATATTGGCTAGTTATTTTTAAAAATCATACTGGCTGTTACTAGCTCACATGTGCTAACATTGCTCCTATCACATGTCAGCACGGTACACATACTAACTTCTGGAACCCTCACAGTGTAGAATGCGGTAGGTTCTAGGATTGTCTTTACTTTACAGATGGGGAAACTGAGGCACAGGGAGGTTAAGGAGCTGGTCCAGAGTCACAAAGCTGGTGGGAAGCGAAGGCAGGCTCTTTAACTGCTTGAGTTTGGGAGGGAAAAATCTAAATAAAATTTTTAGTAAAATGTGGAACTTGATGGAATCAGGCCTGACAGGGGACTATTTAAAATAGACTCCTTAAGGTACGTTAATAATATCAGCAGTACTGTTGCTTGTTCATACAGGACTTTTGGCGAATTATCAAGTGTCCCTTCTTCCAGGCACAATACTGCCACCTGCCAGAAAAGTCATATATTCTGGTAAAAAAAAATTTTTTTTTTCAACAAGTCACTTTACGGTCATCTGCTGGAAAACCGTTGCCACACATACACACACACACACACACACACACACGTCACAAGAACGGCATCCCGAACTGTGGGGCGCACCTACATGGCAGTACAAGGTCCGCTGCCTGCCCCCCCCCCCCCCCCGGCCGGAAACTGATGCTCTCACCAGGCCCCACGCACTGAGGAAGGTAGACCTGGGTCTGACGACCTGCATTCACCGTCAGTGCTGTCCTTTTAGGCGACTTCACTTCCCTGGGCCTCAGTTTTTCCTTTTATAAAATGACGTAATACTAGTTCTGACCTCATGAGGGGGTTGGAGAACGACATGGGATAAGGGCTCAGTAACGATTGCAGGCTCCCTCTCTCTGTGGGGTCGGGGGTGTTTTAGGAAAGAAGAAGATGGGCCCTGGAAGGGTGACGCCAGGGGCCGGGATGCAGGGAGCAGCCAAGGGGCCCCGTTACCTCCTCCTTGGAAAATCTCTCTGCCTGCGTGGTCAGCATCTCCTTAATGCTGCAGAGAGAGAAAAGCAGGTGTTGGTGCCGAGCGTGTGAGGGGCAAGCAGGGATCCCCACACCCTCCCCCACAGATCCCACTCACTAGTCAGCCTTCAACACCCCTTTGCCTTCAGGGTCAAACACTTTGAACGCGTTGAGAATGGTCTCCTCGGGGTCTGCCCCTGAAACAGAAAGCAGGTTGGTATGTGCCGTGGGTGGCTGGGCACCTGACGTACCCCAGGAGGCAGGACCTAAGGCCCCCACCCCACCAAGTTGGGGAGCCAGGCTATTTCGCCCAGAGGAGAGACCCAGCCTTCCTCTGAGCACTGAGCCTTGCTGTTAAAGAGTGGGCTGAGTGTCCGGTTATTTTTTTTAGCAAAACCCGAGGTCAAATGGGGATCTCGATTTAGAAAGACTGAGATTCAAATCCTGACTCCAGCTATGTTAGCTATGTGGCTCTGTCTCTGAGTCTCACTCAGTTCCCATCTGTAGACGGGGGATAAGACCAGAACCCACCTCCTAGATGCTGCTAAATGAGGTAATGCCTACAAAGGGCTCAGCATGAGCTCTGGCTCAGGGTAGCCTTGGAGCAAACTTAGCTTCTTTTTTTATTTTTATTTTTTATTTATTTAATTTTAGAGAGAGAGAGGGGAAGGGAGAGGGACAGAGAGACAGAAATATCAATGAGAGAGATTGGTTGCCTCTTGTATGTCCCCCACTGGGGATCAGGCCCACAACCTGGGCATGTGCCCTGACTGGAAACTGAACTGCTGACCTCTTGGTGCATGGGTTGATGCTCAACCACTGAGCCACACTGGCCGGGCAGCTTTTTTTTTTTTTTTAAATCCTCACCTGAGGATATTTTTCCACTGATTTTTTTTTTTTTTTTTAGATAGAGTGGGAGCGAAGGAGGGAGAGAGAGAAACATCGATGTGAAAGAGACACATCGATTGGTTGCCTCCTGCACAACCAGAACTGGGGATCGAACCTGCAACCCAGGTGTGTGCCCTTGACCAGGAATCAAACCCATGACCCTTCCGTCCTCGGGCTGATGCTCTAACCGCTGAGCAAGCTGCTGTTTTCATTCTTTTCTTCCCCAGTGTTACTCTGCCTCTATCTTCTGGCAATCCTTGTCCATTCTCCTAGTGCTTTAATTCACACCCAAAGATGAAGACACGTAAAGACAGACAGACACACACACACACACAGGCACACAAGCTTACCCTTAAGTTTCTCCCCGAACATCGTTAGGAACACCGTGAAGTTAATGGGACCTGGAGCTTCCTTTATCATGTCATCGATTTCCTCATTTTTCACGTTCACACGTCCTAGTACAGGAAACACACACTCAGGGTCTCTGAGCTGGGACAGAAACAGCTACTAGGACACTGGCATTTGCCCTGTGATTCCACTGCAGAGAATCCAGTCTAAGAATAATCAGAGACAGAGTGCACGGGCCAAAGATTCACATGAGATGTTCCTGACAGTGTTATTTATAATAGCCAAGCAACTGGAAACAACCTAAACTCTGATGTAGGAGGGGTTACTTATTTTTTTATTATTATTATTATTTTTAATCCTCACCTGAGGACATTTTTCTATTTTTTTGTTCAGGTAGAGTGGGAGGGAGAGAGAGAAACATCGATATGAAAGGAACACATCGAGTGGCTGCCACCCACACGACCGACCAGGGCCGGGGACAAACTGCAACCGAGGTACATGCCCTTAGCGGGAACCGAACCCGGGTCTCTCCGGACCGCAGGCCGACGCTCTAACCGCTGAGCCAAACCGGCCAGGGCGGGGTTAGTTATTTTTAATTTTTTTTTTTAATCCTTACCTGAGGATATTTTTCCATTTTTATTTTTTCAGATAGAGTGGGAGGGAGAGAGAGAGAGGGAGAGAGAAACATCAATGTGAGAGGGACACATCGACTGGCTGCCTCCCGCCCGACCACGACCAGGGCCAGGGACGAACCACAACTGAAGTACGTGCCCTTGACCCGAATCGAACCCGCAACTCATTGGTCTGCGGGACGACGCTCTTACCTCTGAGCCAAACCGGCCAGGGCTATTTTTTATTTTTTTTAATCCTTACCTGAGGATATGCTTATTGATTTGAGAGAGGGGGGTAGAGGGAGAGAGTGAGAACATTGATTGGCTGCCTCCTGTATGTGCTCTGACCTGGAATCAAACCCACAACCTTTCAGTATATGGGACGATGCTCCAACCAAGTGAGCCACACTGATCAGGTCAAGATAATTTATGTTTTAAATATAAAAATCTACCGTGGCTACAAACATGAATGTGCTCTGTTGGAGTTCGCATGCACGACCTGTACTGGTGACCACGGTGGCCCCGAGCTCTGGGGCTAGGAGTCGGGGTGAGTGGTGGCAGGGTGGACGCGCATATTGTGAAAAAGCTCCAGGTACTTATGTTCACTCTGTTGAGATGTAAAATTTTTAAAAAAGCTGAATCCAAAATAGAATGATTCCAGTAATTAAACTCCCCCCGCCCCTACCATATACCTAGACTTAAAAGTTGAAATGTTCACGGTGGAGTGTGGCCTAATGGGTAATGCTGTTTTCTCCTTTATACTTTTCTAATTTTTCCAAGTTTTCTATTGTGAGCTGGCACTGCATTCAAATCACATGCAAAAAAAGTTATTTAAAAAAAAAAAAGATGTGAGGACACTCGAAGATCACACCCTTCTTTCCTACCCTCTGACATTTGTCTTTGGACAATCACGGTTCAGCTGTTTCTCTGGAAAATGACAAACTCTTGACCTTTTCGGTGGTCCCACCTCCCGGCCCTCCTGGGGTTGGGTTGAGAGCCCCCTGCAGGCCAGAATGGGAAACGCACCAAGGGCAGCAAAGGTGTCCCTCAGGTCATTCTTGTCGATGAAGCCGTCCCTGTTCTGGTCCATGATGGTGAAGGCCTGTGAAAGGGAGGTGGTTGGTTGGTCAGCCCAGGAGAAATTGGGGGCAGGAGCCCAAGAGGTGAGGCTGTGGGGTAGGGGAAGTGGGATTCTGGGATTTTCAAGGAACAGTGAGAGACATTGGATCACGAGTCAAAGATTCACAGCAATCTGACAGTTCCTCAAAATGTTAGGTGTAGAGTCACCATATGATCAGCAATTCAATGGCCAGGTTTCCAGTCCAGAGACTTAAATCATCTGTCCACACAAAAAACTAAACATGACTGTCCATAGCAGCATGATTCACTATAGCCCCAAACTGGAAACAGCCCATATGTCCATAAACAAAATGTGGCCTGGCTATACAGTGGAATACATTCAGCCATAAAAAAAGAAAGGAATTAATGACATATGCTACAATATAGGTGAGCCTTGAAACATGATGCTAAGTGAAGGAAGCCAGACACAAACGGCCACATTTTGTGTGATTTGTTTTCTATTAAATGTCCAGAATAGGCAAATCCATAAAGACAAAAACAGGTCAGTGATCACCAGGGGCTGGGGGCAGAGGGAATTGGGGAGTGACTGCTAATGGGTATAAGGTTTCTTTTAAGGGTGATGAAATGGTCTGAAGTTAGATAGGGATAATGGTTGCAAAACTCTGACGATACTAAATAGCCACTGAATTATACACTTACCTTAAAAATGCAAATTTGACCCTGGCTGGTTTTGCTCAGGGGTTAGAGCATCGGCCCTTGAACCAAAGAGTTGCAAGTTCAGTTCCGGTCAAGGGCATGCACCTCAGTTGGAGGTTTGGTCCTTGTGTGGGAGGCAACCAATTGATGTGTCTCTCTCACTTTGATGTTTCTCTCTCTCTTCCTCCCTCCCTTCCACTCTCTCTAAAAACCAATGGGAAAAAACTTCCTTGGGTGAGGATTAACAACAAAACTAGGGTCTCGTGTCTGTTCCCCCGCTTGCCAGCCCACATCTGTAAAAGAGAGCTGGTGATCTTTCTCAGCTAGCTAGCAGGGAGACTCAGGGAGCTTTGTAAATGTCCGGGTGTTTTACAAATGACATGTCATCTCTGTTTTCCGAGTTCTTTGTTGCAGCTGGTTGTGGAAAGTATTTGTAGCCCCTGCCCACACCCCGGCAGCTGATCTCATCTCAGAGGTCGGGATGGGGTGAGGGAGAAGGGGTGGCGCAGTTTTCTCCCTGGAAGGTGACTATTTCAAGTTCAGATATGACATGTCATCCCAGGAATTCCTCTTTCCCTGGTGGCCTATGGGACAGGATGTTCCCGTGAACTGAATGTTAGCGGGAACAAAAGGTGCAAGTGTGCACGTCCCGTTTGGAAGTCCCAAAGGTTTTCCCTTTGATATAAAACACACTGGCCTCTTTAGCATAGCTTAGCGTATTTCCCACAGGCGGGAGTGTGGGTGACTCAGTGTGAGCCAATCACGGCTGCTGGAAAAATAATTAATTGTCTGTCCTTCAAAGCCTTCAGGCGGTGGCTTAATTTTGCCTAATTGGTACTTAGTTTGCTTAATAAGGCGCAGTCGTGTAGCATGTGATAGGGTGTCAGACCCTGCTGGTATGCAACAATTGAGGACCCTAAAATTTGATATCTAAGAGATACTGCTTTTCATCTCTCAGACTGGCAAAAATATTTTAGACGATTAATGCCCAATGTTGACAGAGGTGTGGGAGAAAATAGCACTTTCTCCTCTTGGGGCCAGTGGGAGTAAGAATTAGCATCTTGTTTCTAGAGGATAATTTGGACCAGCTATACATTGATGGCTACCTCCACCCCCACCCCCACTGCATTTTGCCCTGACCGGGAATTGAATCCGAAACCTTTTGGTGCACCGGATGATGCTCTAACCAACTGAGCCTCTTAGGCCAGGGTTCGTTCGTTCGTTCGTTCCTTCCTTCCTTCCTTCCTTCCTTCCTTCCTTCCTTCCTTCCTTCCTTCCACCCAGTAATTCTACTTTTAGGATTTTACTCCAGGGAAAAGTGAAACATTCTAAACACATGTAACATCCCACCATAGGAAGTGGTTTAAATAAATGATAGAAAATGTTGAGGCCTGGCCATTTTGGTTCAGTGGTTAGAGCGTCGGCCTGTGGACCAGAGAGTCCTGGGTTCGGTTCCCGCTAAGGGCATGTACCTCGGTTGCAGTTTGCCCCCGGCCCCAGTTGGGGTCGTGTGGGTGGTAATTAGTCGATGTGTCTCTCTCACATGGATGTTTCTCTCTCCCGCTTCCCCCCCTCCCGCTCTATCTGAAGATAAATGCAAAAAAATGTCTTCGGGTGAGGATAAAAAAAAGAAAATGTTGATACTGAATTGCTCAGAGAAAACCAGCAGGCACTAGTCAGCATGTGCAGAAGACTGTAACTTTGTTTAACAAGTATGTACATATATAACAAAAATGACTTGAAGGGTGTATACCAAACTGTTAACTGATTATCTCTGGGTCATAGATTGTAGGTCATTTTTCTGTGTGTGCTTTTCTGAAATTTTTTTCTGTATTTTCAACAACAAAAAAATGCTTTACTTTGATGATTAGCAAAAGTTATTAAAAATAACTTCTTGAAGTGGGTCACACACACATGCAGACTGAATGCGGGGTTGTTTGGAGAATAAAGACATCTAAGCAAGAGGTCCCTGCAGGGAATACTGAGGAAGGGAAGGTGCTCCCTAATGGGTGGGCATTTGCATCCAGGCCAGTGATTGCACAGCTGCACCCACCTCCTTAAATTCCTGGATCTGGGTCTGTTCAAACATAGAGAACACATTGGAATTGGCGCCCTCTGCTCTCTTCTTGGCTTTCTTGGGTGCCTAGGGTGGGGGGGAAGGCATCGATTGAAAGTCAGAAGCTGAGAATTAGAAAACTAGGCCAGGCCCTATCTCTGGGTGAGCCCCAGCTGCTCATCTGTGAAACGGGGGTATGGCGTCCACAGTCTCCTCAAAACAGTGATGCTGGAAGGATAAAAGGACACAAAATGGCATTTCTCTATGACCCCCCCCCCCCCAGTTCTGGATCATAAGTGATCATAAGTGATTGTGGGTCTCGCGGCAGTTCCTATAAAGACTAGGAGAGGTGGAGGGGTGTCTCTGGGGATGGTCCGTGCCTTCAGATCAGCCCCGGCGGGGTCCAGCTGCTTTTGTTCTGCTGCGTTTCACAGAAAGTTCAGTAATGCACAGACGGAGAATTGATTGCAGGGGAGAAAAAGTCAGGCTCACTAAACCGTGAGGAATGTCAAGACAAAATGACACTTTTTCTGGGTGTTAAAACCCAACGGCTCCCCCTCCCACACACACAAAATTGTCCCTTGATCCAAATGGCAGTGAGATCTCTCTAAATGTCCTGGCCTTGCACCAGGCAAACAGCGCAGAGAAGAGCAAGTCCGCATTTCGCCCTGCACACTTCTCTCTGACTTTAAACAGTTACAGCAAATGCTTAAACACTGCACATACAGTACTTCATTTAATCCTCGTAACTGGCCTGTCACGCAGATGCAGTTATTACTGTCACTATTTCACGGGGGAGGCAACTGAGGCTCAGAGAGGTTGGGTCACTTGCCTAAGGTCACACAGTCACAGAAACAGCAGAGCTGCAGTTGAACTTGGGCAGTCTGGTTCTAGGGCCTGTGCCCCTAACCACTCTCTTATGCTGACCCTACTATGGGAGCTTCCTGCTTCGGGAGGTGGGACACCTAACCACACAACGTACGGAGAAAGATTTTAATTTTGCAAGTTCAAAAGGTGAAAACAAAAAGATCTTTTCCCCAGTTGCCTGAACCAGAGAAAAGAATTACAATTTGATCCTTAAAAGTGTTCAATCCCATTTTGCAAGCCCTGGGAGTTATTGATTCCTCCAGAGGTCAGTAGACAAGCCATAAAAAAGCCAACTCTCTTATTTTGTTTTTGCAAGTCCCCGGGAGCTGCTGTTATTTGTGGCTTATCAGGGCATTGATTGGGGTTTCTCTGTGCACACACAGCGAGCAGCGCTTTTCCCGCCGGGGCCTGGGGTCCTCAGAAGCCTCCTCCTCCCACCCCCGTTTAGGCCTTTGCTTGTAGGTGGTGTCCCCTTCTCAGCCACCCAGCACCACTCGCCTCCCAGAGCCCTCCCCAACTCACCATGGTGGAAAGGTCTCAGCACCGGTTCCCTAGAAGAATCTCTCAGGCTGCCCGCTCTCCTTGGCCGGAACAATAAATACTTCCTCCCCGTGTTTAAAAATAACCCCATGACCACTTTTGGCAGTTAATAGGTGAGGCAAACACCACCTAAGGCCTCCCCACCACCCTACCCCATGCCGTTCTTCTGAAGTAAGGGCTGCTCACTCATCACCTGGTGACACTTGAGACCCAAAAAGGCATTCAAGGTTAAAGAGACGGGTGGCTGGGTCACAGGGAGAGATGCTTTCTGCAGCGCTGGGGCGACACTTGTGCTTGTCAATTTTGAGAGAGAAAATGGCAGGGAGAGGGGACTGAAAATTCTCTCACATGATCAGGCACAGGGCCCACCTCAGGGCCTTTGCACCTGCAGGTCCCTCCACCTGCGATGCTTTTCCATCAGACATCTGCAAAGCTCCCCCCTCCCCTCCCTCCAGATTTTTGTTCAAATGTCACTTTCTCAGTGAGACTTCCCCACCAGCCTGTAAAAGTTCCCGGTCACGCCCTGCGCTCCAGATCCCCTTTCTCTGTTTCCTCCATTGCACTTTTCACCCAGCAACATACTATGGAATTCGCTTATTTCTCTTGTTCAGTATCAGTGGACAATCAGCTCTGGGGGGCAGGGTCCTCTCTCTCTCTCTCTCTTTAAATCTATTTTTCCATTTATCTTCAGATAGCATGGGAGGGAGGGGGGAAGGAGAGAGAGAGAGAGAGAGAGAGAGAGAGAGAGATGAGAGAGACACATTGACTAGTTGCCTTCCACACGACCCTGCAAGAACCGAGGTACATGCCCGTGACTGGAACTGAACCGGAGACTCTTGGACCCACAGGCCAGTGCTCTCACGGCTGAGCCAACCGGCCAGGCTCAGGGTCCGAGTTCCTCACCACTCTCTCCCTGGCTCCCAGCTCATGCCTTGCACAAAGCAACTGCTCAACAAATACTTGTCGGTGGACGAAGAAATAACTCACCTACCAAGCACTTACTGTGTGCCAGGAAGGTAGGCCCTTGGTAAATGGCAGTCATCACTCACTCTCCTTCTCGGGGGGAAAAATAAGAATTCAGTTTTAGAGGCACAAACCCAAGAACCATTTATTACCATGACAAAAACAGATGTGGGTTTTTCCCCTCTCTCGTTATGCATGGGTTAGAGTTACCCAGAAGCATCTTTTAACAGAATCTTTAATGACAAAATACATGTTTTCCTATGTATGCATAGGCCTTGTACACATACATTCAAGGGGGGACTTGCACTACACACGTGCACAGACAAAACACACCCATGCACCCATGCATACACAGAGGCACGTAATACACACAGTCATGCACACATTGGCACACATACCCAATGCACACTCATACACACATGCATGAGCACACAGACAGGTCAAGAAGAGCTTTTCTGTCCAAGACTCCCTGACAACACGATAGTAAGTGGATTTTCATTAAAGCACTTGTGTGAGCGGTCAGTAGCCATAAATGGAAGTGAAGAGGTCGGTGCAACAACAGTGGATGTGGAGGATGTATGATGGGGAGCCCCTGGGTCAGGGGTTAGAGTGGGCTCAGGCTCCTCAGAGACCAGTGAGGTATATGTGTCCCACGCAGCTAGGCCCTATGAGGACATACTTTACGACTGGGTCCTTGGGAAAGATGCTCAAAGAGAGATGTGTGGGGTCTCAAACGGCACTAAAGCTTTCGGGGCCTCAGTTTCCTCATCTGGAAAGTAGAGACCGTAACAGTACACACCCCATGAGGCTGTTGGGAAGATGGAGTACAAGTATGTGTGTCAGGGATTCTGGGGACATGGCGGCCTGAGTAGGGCCTCGAGCCACATGGCGTTCGGGACTTGGGGCCCACAGGCTGTGGGTTAGGCCTTGGGTTCTGTTGCGAGAACTGGAAACCCAGAGGCTCCCCCTTGCCAATAGGTTGGGCCACCTCTGAAGCCCATGCCATCCCCCCCAAGCCCTGGGACATGTCCTGGGAGTAGAGCTTCTGGGAACACTTGGGGTTTGGGTCAGTCTAGATTTTCCAGGGTACCTGTCAGCATCAGTCCCACGAGTGCAGCAGCAGGAGGGCGTGGGGTGTTGGCTGGGGCCTCTTCATCCTGGAGGCTGGCGTGGTGCAGACATCTGGCCTGTGAACCACAGGCCCACAGGGCCTGAGAACCCCACCTTTCTACTGCCTGTGGGACTCCCAGAGCTAAACATAATCCAGCGACCAGGCCTGAGTCCCATGGAGCCAGAGAGAAACGTAACAGCTCACCCGAGGTGCTCAGAAGCCAGAGAACACTGGGCAGAACAAGTAGAAGAGTAACTTCAAAAACAACCAGAAAACAGACTGTGAATGGGCTGTAGCACTTTCCTATTGCTGCTATAAACATATCACCATAAACCTGGTGGCTGAAAACAGCACCAATTTATTACCTCGTAGTTCTGGGGGTCAGACATTGAAAAGGGGTCGGCGGGGCTGCATGCCTTCTGGAGGCTGCAGCGGAAAGTCCATTCCTGCCTGTCTCAGCTTCTGGGCCCACGCTCCTTGGCTGGTGACCCATCATTCCAGTCTCTGATCCTCCTGCCTCTCCTCCATCGGCTAAGGAACCCTGTGATTACATTTGGGCCCACGTGGGATAATTATCACCCTGGATAATCTCCCCATCTCCAGATCCTAATCACACCTGCAAAGTCCCCTTTGTCATGTAAGATAACGTAGTCACAGGTTCCAAGGATTAGGATGTGGACATCTTTGGGGAACTTTTATTCTGCCTATCAAATCTAGAGAAATGGAACAGGTCAACGGCTCAGCAATACTCATTACCATACAACTTCAGTGTGTGAAAATTCATGGACTATACACTAAGAAAAGGTCAATCTTATTGAATGGCAGTTCAAAAAATAAGTAAATAAATAATACCCATTGACCAATAATACCCCATAAAAGAAGGGGTGAGGAGAGGGGGGGAAATGTAAGTGTTTTTAAGCAAGAATGATTTTGACTCCAAATTCAAAGGACATCAATTACTTAAATATTTAATGGGGCCCTACTGTGCACAGGGCGCTGTTCTTGGGGTCTGATGCAGGTCAGTGAAGTTTCATCCAGGTAAGGGACACACACATAGTCAACTTCAATTTGAGAAGAGTAGGAATTCGTGTTCAACTGTAATATGGCACAATAAACGATTTTGAAGATGTAGCAGTGTATTAATTTGATGATTTTTAAAGCCCAAGTATTGGTATAAAGTCTGGTTTAAAACTAAAACAAAACTTAGGGAAACACAAGCGATACCCAAAAATGGCATCCCAGACTTTAAGACCTGATTTCTGAACTAAAAAATTAAGAAATGAATTTCCAAAAAGGGTGGTCCCGGCCATAATCCACGTGGCCGGGGAAATGACGGGCAGGGAAAACCTCGGAGCAAACCCACGAAGAGACGCGAATAATAAATCGCCCAAGAGACGCCGCAAGTAAACAAGTACAGGTGACCCTTGAACAAAGGCAGAGGTTGGGGGGTGCCAAACCTCCCCCTGGCCCCCCAAATCCATGTATAACTCCTCCCCCGGTCGGCTCTTCCCACTCGCAGATTCGCCAAACTGCAGGTGCAACTACTTCCCACTCGCGGGCGGACTCCGTGCTGCGAATCTGCGTTTGCGAACTTGAAAATACTGGTTGGGAGCCTCGGTTGGTTGACTCCTCGGGTGCAAAACCCGCGGGTAGGAAGGGCAACTGTATTCTGGGGGGGAAAAGCAAAAACAGCAACAAAACAACAAAAAACTCGTATAATTGGACCCCTGCGACTCAAGCCCACGGTGTTCAAGGGTCAGGGGTTATGCGAGTCTCTTCGGCAGAGGACACCTGCAGGACTCCGTCGCGGGGTGGGGGGGTGGGGGGTCCCGGGGAAATTCACCGACTCCCAGGGTTCAGAGAAAAGCTGACAGACTTCCAGGCAGAAGGAACTTGGCTCTAGTGGAAAAACTCCGATCAGCATCGCACTTCCCTTTGGTCACCCCGGAGGAGGCGAGGGGCAGAGAAAGGGGGACCGCGGCCCACACCCCCAAGGCCCCAGGTATGGTCATCCGCCTGGCTGAGGACAGGAGCATTCTTCCTTCCGATTCTCCTCAAAATGACCTAGTGTGGCTGCCCTGGGTTGGGTGTGAACCAGGCCGCGGTGGGACCTCACACGGGTCTGTTCTCCTCTCTGCCTCAGTTTCCTCGTCTGTAACATGGGGTGATAATCGCACTCACCACACAGGGCTGTCAGGAGGCTGAAATCAGATCAGCGCATTGTGAGTATGTGATCAATGTCAGCCACTGTGACTGTTTTGGGGTGCTTGACTCTTGGACCTGGGAGCACCCCCTGCTTGGGACTGGGACGTTTCTAACCTTTTCCAGGCCTGGTAAATGGGGTGTAACCAGGTTGAGAGGAATCCCCGGACTGGGACAGTCCTCTTTCCACCCACCCTTTGGAGCCCGCCTGCTGGGGAGCGTCCCAGGGAAGCACCTCCCTGAACCGGGATGCAGCGCCTTGGCCTGAGTCCACCGTGTGTTCAGTGTGGTTGAAGGAGGCTTGGAAGGAGAGGAGGCAGGTGAGGAACGTTTGCATTCCTGCAGGCCTTTGATTTCCGCTCCGCAGATCGCTGCTCCCGATGTTTTTCCAAAGGAAACATTAACATTTTTAATCTCAAAATAATATGTGATGAATGGGCAAAATGAATCTCTGTGATTAGGACAGTGGGAGGTAGTAACTGCGAGGGGCCAGTAGGGGTGGATTATCAAGTTTAGCAAAAGAGAAAAAAAAATACACACACACACTGCCAGGTCAATAGGACTTTGAGAAAAAGGGTAATTGGGGGTCATTCAGGGCACTGGGACTGTGTTTTGAACTGGATGCTGATTACACAAATGTGTTATGTTTGAGAAGATTCACCAGCTATACTTTCATAATCGGTTCCCTTCTCTGTGTGCATGTTGCGTGTCCATCAAAAGTTAAATTAATGCAACGTCAATGTGAATACCTCCTTACCATAAAACAGTTTAAACTGTTACCGAAATATTTTGACTAAAAAGCTTCCTTTCTCTTACTTCGGTCAAATCCTCCCCAGCGGGAACCAGTGTTTGTGGTTTGGTGTAAAGTCTTGACTAGAGTTTTTATTCTTTGTGTTTAAAAAACAAAACAAAACAAAACAAAACAAAACTGAGCTACACTGTAGCAGCGTGCACATCCCTTTCGTGCCCAGTATGATGAGTTTTACATAGTACACACCGTGTCACCACCCTCCAAGTCAGGACAGGGAACATTCCAGATTCCAGAGCTTTCCACAGTGGCCCATCCCTGCCAACAACCCCCAAAGCAACCTTTTTTTTTTTTTTCCAACCTCTAGCTCATAGATTCATTTTGCCATTCTGGAACTTTACAAAATTCCTTCCAGACTTTAAAAAAAAATAACATTTTAACTTTAGAATTTACAGAAAAGTTGCAAAGTTCTCATAAACCCCTCACCCCCATGGGACATGGGGCAAAACTAAGAAATGGACATTGGTCCATGTTAGGGACTAAAGTCCAGACTTTCTGGATTTCACTCGTTTTTCCACTAGTGTCTTTCTTTCTGGCCCAGGATCTAATTCAGGACCACGTTGCACTTTCTGATTCCTCCCCCCCTTTGTCTGCGCATACAAGCATACATTTTTTTCACATAAATATACCACACAGATACATACATGTACACACACACACACACACACACACACACACACACACACATGCACCGGCCACCTGGGTCTTTTTACTCCACAATGTACCTTGTAGACCTTTCGAGGAGTTTCCAGCCCTCACCTCCCTGGTGACGTTGGGATGCGAGGGGCTGGTGGCAGAGCCAGGGCACACAGAGGGCACACGAATACATGCTTTGAGTGCCAGCCAAGCAGGGGTGCCAAGCACAAAACAAAAACTCAACAAACTGTACTCAGAAAGGATTGGATATATTTTTTAAAAGGAACAAAATAGTCACGATGAGGAAATCTGGATATTTTGGGACATTCTTATACTAGTTTAACCATTTCAAACTGTTGTTCTTTCATGTCATGTGGGGAGGTGGGAACACACGTCTTTTCGGTTTTGGGATCTTTTAGAGGTTTTTTGTTTTTTTTTAATTCTCACCTGAGGGTATTTTTCCACTTATCTTCAGATAGAGTGGGAGGGAAAAAGGGAGAGAGAGAGAGAGAGAGAGAGAGAGAGAGAGAGAGAGAGAGGGAGAAACACCGATGTGAGAGAGACACATCAACTGGCTGCCTCTCCCACAACCCACACCAGGGCCGGGTATGAACCGCAACCGAGGTATGTGCCCTTGACCAGAATTGAACCCACAACTCTTTGGTCCGTGGGCCAACACGAACCACGGAGCCAAACTGGCCAGGGTATTTTTTAGAGGTTTTAATCCATTTCCAGCTGGAGGCATTTTAAAAATTCCTCTCCTCTGCACACACTTTCCTCTTCAGTTCCCTGAATTTAAGTCTAAGTCATCATATCCTACCTTTTAAGGTAAAAAGGAAACAAATCATTCTCTGTATGGTTGTCTTACAAAGTCCTCTAGCAGATCGAAGGAGTTCATACATTGATACCAGTGCATTAAAAGTTAATTTCGTAACATAATATTTAGGGAAGTGCTGTAGAAGCACTCAGTATGATACCATTGGAAGTAACTGGCTTAGCGGGTCAACTTGCCTTGGGGTGTAATGCCCCTTTAAGGAGGCGGGTGAAGTCAGCTGTCTCCCATTAGAACAAAGGCATGCCAGGCCCTGCCAGCCCAAAGTGGGGTGGCTGATAGACTCTGTCATCAAGTGATAGTGCCTATCTCCACGTGTCAGGGCCCCCAGGCGTCAGCGAGAACTGCCAAGTGGGGAAGACAGCTTCTCCAGTAAGTGGACCAGGCTTGTACCCAGGGTAGATGGGTCAGCCACACTGATGGGGCACCCACTGTGTACCGAGTGCAACTGGGGCAAGCAACATTAACGAGCTGCACCTCTGTTTCCTCATCTGTGAAATGGGGACAATAGTGGTCCTTACTTCAAAGTGTTCTTGTGATGTTCAAATGAGTTAACTTAGCTTGTGAAGTGCTGGGACACTGCTGGCCACACAGTGCGCGTTCATTGAAGGTCAGCTCTTATTCCAGAGTGCTGGCTGTCACCCGTGTCCAGGGAGATGGGGTCAAAGAGGTAACATGGTCAAATATGAATTCTTCTTCTCTCCTCTTCCTCTCCCAAACCCTTTTCTACTAATGACTTCATTGCTCCCTTAGGCACCTGGACCAAAATCCTTCGGCATCTTGATTCTGCCCCATTGGTGACAAAGTCTATAAATTCGGCCTCTAAAATGTCTTCCAAATCCATCCCCCCCTTCTCCTCTCCCCCTGTCCTGCCCAGATCTGGCTTATGGTTATAGCTCTTGATTGGTTTGGGGCCTCTCCTGTCTGGTCTCCAATATACTCCAGATGCTTTCCCCCATGCCCCGCTCTGATGATGACCCACATATGTTCTAGAACACTCAATGGTTCCCCACTACCTCAGAAAATCCCCCTCCTAGGCTTGACAGTTAAGATCTTTTGCCACTTGACCCTGACCTACCAGAATGGTGCAGTGATTGAAAGTTGGGTTCCAGGTGAGCTCCTCTACTTCCTTGACTGTGGGGCCCTGGGCAAGTGACTTAACCTCAGATTTCTTACTTGATAAATGGGGGAAGCAAGAGTGTTGACCTCAGGAGACTGAATTAAGGTAAACCTAGATGATGGTGATACTAATGATAGCAGCTAACATTTATTGTGTGCTTCTCTGCCAGGCACTGTTCCAGGTGCCTTCCATGTTACCACTCATGCAATGCATGTGAATGGCTCTGTACAGTGCTGGGCACAGAGAACCTGCACCGTGCGTTCGTGTGTGTGTGTGTGTGTGTGTGTGTGTGTTTCTACTCCAGCCCCACCACACCCTCCAGGTCCTCATGCAGAGCTCTTGGGAAGATGCTCTGTGGCACTTGCTGTATATATTTCATTTGTGGAGATGTTCAGTGATAACTTCATGGTGGAGGAAGGACACACTCGAGTTGGCTGAGTCCTTGCGGGGATACTACGTTTGTGCTGGGTCTTTGGGGGTAGGAATAAGGAATGGGGAAAGCAGGCCCGCCCACCACGGCCACCACCCAGCCTCTGCTCTGTGAGCTCCTCAAACTGAGGTCCCCAAAGAAATCAAATCATTGTCCCACTTATCCAGAGCTCCCAGTGTGATAGGCACGGTGCTAAGTGTTTTATCTGTTATCTGTTTCATCCTTACAGCTGTGAGGAAGGCACTAATTAACGTTAGACCCATTTTGCAGAGGAGGAAACTGAGGCTCAGAAGAGCAGTCACTCTGGAGGCCCCACTGCCAGTGCCTGTCAGATGTGAACCCACAATGTCAGACTCCACCACTGCACTTTTCCTCCCCCAGGAATTGGGTTTCAGGGCTTGGGGCTCTAGACCCCAGCTCTTACCGCTCCCAGGGAGCACCGCGGCCCTTTCCAGCCCCAGGCAGCCAGACAGCCTTTGGCGGCTTTGTTGTTCCTGGTATTTTTAGCTGTCGATCATCTGCCTTGCCAGTGTGGGGGACAGAGGCACCCAGACAATTCCATTCTTACTGGTGCCTTTCAGATGCCCGCCGGCCCACCCCCTCCCGCCCCGGCAGGCTCAGCTGTCTTGGTGGCGTGCCTGGCATTCCGGGGGCATTGTTCCTCTTGGTGAGGCCCAGATTCCAGCAACAGTTGCTGCCCCGACCTCCCCCCACCAGCTTTTCCACACTCCCCTGTGCCTGCCTGTTGGAGGCCCCTCTTGCTAAGACCGTGGCACCCTGACAGCCGGACCTGTCACTAATGCCCCGCTCTGGAGCTGCTTAAAGGCCACGCTCCCAACTGTTGTCCGGCCCGAGGTCCTCAGGTGGAGAAACTTTCAGCGTGTTGTTAGCAAACAACCGCACGCAGGGCCGGGTCCCTGCCCCTTCCTGGCACAGACGCTGCTTATGGGGCTGTGATCCTGGAGCAGGAGTTGCAGCCTCAGGTCTGTTGACATTTTGGGCCAGATCATTCTTTGTTAGGGGAAGGGGGTTGTCCTGGGCCTTCTAGAACATTGAGCACCATGTCTCTACCCAGCAGATGCCAGTGGCAGCCCCCTTACTAAAGATGTCTCCAGATATTGTCAACTGTTCTCTTGAGAGAGAAACCATCCCCGGTTGGGAACTTCTAACCTAGAGAATTATTACTATGATGGGGGAGATTAGTTCCCTGCCAATAAAGAGTCTGAGGTGGGCCCTGGCCGGTTTGGCTCAGCGGTTAGAGCATCGGCCTGCGGTCCTGAGAGACCCGGGTTCGGTTCCCGCTAAGGGCACGTACCTCGGTTGCAGTTTGTCCTCGGCCCTGGTTGGGGTTGTGTGGATGGCAACCACTCGATGTGTCTCTCTCACATCGATGTTTCTTTTTCTCTCTCTTTCTCCCTCTTTCCTTCCTGCTCTATCTGAAGATAAATGCAAAAATGTCCTCGGGTGAGGATAAAAAAACACACAAAAAACAAAGAGTCTGAGACGGTTTAGGGGTGCTGAAGACCTCTGGCTGCCCATTGCCTTTCCTGCTGGTGTCTCTGGGCCTGGACCTGGGGAAGGGGAGAAATTTGGAGTTATGTCTGGGATAGAATGCCACCTCTGTCACTTGCTAGCTGAGGATAGAGGGCAAGTGACTTTTCCTTGTTGCACCTGCCTTTTCTCATCTGTGAAATGGGTTAGGTAAGAATGCCACCCTCATGGGGAAGCTGTCCGGCTGGATTAAGATAACGCGGACCAAAATGTAACTTTGCTTTTGCCTTCCACTGTCTTCACAAATCCTGTTTCCTGGGGGTAATCAATGCCCATCGTTGGAGGGAAGGATTTTCTGCTCACTCTATGGTCATTTAGTCCCCAATACAGTCTTACTTCCATATTTAGAAAGTCTAGCCCCAAATGGTAACCCAAATTCAAAACTTGTGCCTGGAATCAATGTCGAGTCTTCTGTCCGCTCTCAGCGCAGGCCTGCAGTGAGCACAGAGCTACCCTGGTCACATCCCTGTGCCCACTCCCCTGGGCGACTCCAACAGCCTCCCCGCGTGTCTCCTTGCTTCCCGTCCTTGGCCCTCTGCGGTCCATTGGCACCTGGCAGCCACAGAGACCTTTTCAAAGCTAGTTGTCACCTCCCATACTTTTAAATGGCTTCCCACTGTCTTAGGATAAAAACTCTTCCATTGTCTGGGCCCCTCTTCCTTCTCCTCTTTGTTTAGGTCAGGATTTCTCAGAGGGCACCCACGAAGGAGGAATGGCAAGTACATGGCACATGGCATGTAAGCACCCTCTAGTCCACTGTCCATGGCAGACATTTCTAATCAATCACAGTGCCCTCTCTTACTGAGCCAGGATGGCCATGCTCAGCTGGAGTTGGCAGGAGAGATGAGCTGACCTCCTTGACCTCTCTGACATGATTGAGGTGGGTGGGTCACAAGTGAGGTCATCAGCACTACTGCCGTTCGGGGCCAGATGATTCTTTGTGGGGTGGTTGACCTGTGCATTGGAGGATGTTGAATAGCATCCCTGGCCTCTTCCCACTAGAAGCCACCCAGGTATGACAATAAAACACGTCTCCAGACATTGCCACATGTCCCCTGGGGGTACAAAATCACCCCCATTGGAGAACCACTGGTCTAGTTAAGTTTTGTTGATTGCTCCCCAGCTCCTCGGATGAAGGTCTTCAGCTCCTGGCCCCTCTCTCCCTCACTTAGCACAGCTTCATCTCTCATTTACTTGTATAATAATTTGACGAGCATCTGACTCCTGCTTGGGCTGTAGTGCCATCGGGCAGAGACCATACCTTTCATACTATCCTCCCCAGGGCCCCTAGCACAGTGCCTGGCACGTAGTGGGCACTCAAGTATTTGTTGAATGACTGAATGATGCTCTATTGTAACACTCACTGCATTCTGCCTTGCTGTCTTGTTAGTTTGTCTCCAAACCTTCCAGAACAGAGGCCAGGATTCATTCATCCTTCTAGGGTTCTCAGTCCTGGACATAGCAGGTGATCACTGTAAGTTTGTTCCTTGGAACTGAATTCAAAAAGGACTGAGGAGGGTCCCAAAGCGAGTCCAGCACACAGGTGGGACAGGACTGGGCAAACTTCCAATTCAGTGTCTCTGGGGGCTGACGTCACTGCTCCTCACACCCACCTCTACCTGTCCCAGGCTTCAGGCTGGGTCCCCTCTGGCTGAGAGTATCGGGGTGACAGGGCGCAGAGAAATCTTCTTGAGTTGAGTGTGGATGATCCTCTTTACCTCCTGCCCCTAACCCTGTGAGAACGGTCAGGGATGTCAGCTCATCTCCCCAGCCAACTTCAGCTGAGCTGATTGATTAGCAATGTCTGCCATGGGCACTGGATCAGGCAGTGGGGCACGCATGCCATGTGTCATGTATTTGCTGTGCCTCTTTGTCGGAGTCCTCTGAGACCTGACTTGAGACAGAAAGAAAGTTCTAGGGCCATGTGTGGCGAGGACAATAGGAGAGAAGTAGGGAGTTGGGACACACAATGGAGCAATGCCATCTCCCCAGGAAAAACCAGACGGAAAAAGCTACGTTTGCCCTGTTCTCCTGAGTGACTTTGGAGTAGGGAACAGGAGCTGGAGGGATTAAGGGAGAGAGTGGACTAATACCTCTGTATCCTGGCCAGGGGCCAGGATATTTAACAAAGAACAAAAATAGACTGGTGAAATGAGAAAGACAAAGAGGGGTGGATTATGAAATCCGCTCTGGATGAAGGTGTGAGGCCAGCCAACAAGGGCCTCAGAGGTGAGTCATGGTTTTACAAAGGGAACAGGCCGAGGTGAAGGGATCAGTTTTGCCTGGTACAATGCCCAGAGACTGCTCAGGGCGAACAAGTGATGTTAATACAATGGAGAAAGCAAGGCTCATCTTCATTCTGAACAGAGAGCTGGGACCCCAGGATCAGTGCGGAACTCTTTGGGCTGCAGGTGACAGAAATCTATTAGTAGCTGCTTAAACCAACAGGAGATTCTTTTTCTCTCATAACAAGGAGTTTGGGAATAATAGACAGTTCTGGGGTTGTTCGGCAGCTGGGCATGATCAGGCATCCTGGTGTTGTTTCTGTGATTTTATTGATGTCCCTTCATGCTTCCAAAAGGCGTCCATGGGGAGATACTGTGCCAAGGCTAAAAGCCTGGAAATTTCCTCCCTCCCCTCCACCCTGCCCCTGACTGCTGGGAGAATAATTCAAATTTAAACATGTCCTCATATGGACTTCCCAAATTGAAGTCTACCCCTGTTACTCTTTTCGCACACCGTGCTCTTCTCTTTCAGAGGAGTTACTGCCGTTCTAAATTAGATATTTCAGTTTATTTATGTGTTAAGCATCTGTCTCCCCCACTAGAATATCAACTCCATGAAGGCTGAGATTTCTGTCTTTCTCTGCGGTGTTCCCAGCACCATGCCTGACCAACAGTAACTGCTCAATAAAAATGCTGATTCAGTGAACAAACTTGACTGGGACAATCCGTTTCCACTTTCTGTAACTGAACCTGCGCATTCATGTCAAAGTCCGGGTAAAAACTGGGGTTAAATTCTCATTTTGCGGGGTGATAAAAGACACAAACCTGAGAAACACCTCTGACCCGAACTGACCCCAGGGAAGCCAGACGTTCGGAAAGAGGTCCCTGGAGAGTTGACTTGGAATTGCAGCCAGCCGATTTTCATCAAGGTCAGTCTTGGCCAAATTTCTCAGCAGGAGCAATCTATCCGCTGTGAAAGATGGACTCAGGACTCCGCATTTGAGAGAGTGGCCCCATCTTCTCAGCCCTTCATCCAGCCCGAAAAGGCCCCCGCAGATTCATCGGGTTGCCCAGAGAAAACCATGGGGCCTCACTCCCAATCGCCTTCCTGCTCGGTTCCTTTCCATAGTCCTAGGTTGAATAGTTTGAAATGTATCCGAGGCAACAGCTGAACATTGCAGTTCTTCAAATTTCCCAGAAGGGGGCGGTGCTACTTTAGTGCTCAACACAGCTGTCCTTTCGCTTGCAAATGAAGGGAGAAGAAATCTGAAAAGGGAGAGGGACATCTTTTCTGCCACCTGCCCCTCACCAGGCCTGCCAGATCTATGTCATCCACATCACGTCGGAAAATCAGAAAGGCAAGGATGAAAGTCTTTGTGAAGGGAAACTATTTGCTTATTTATATTTCATTTATTCGTCCGTCCATCCATCCATCCATCCATCCATCCATCCATCCATCCATCCATCCATGATCCATCCATTCTTCAAACAGTTATTGAACTTCTATGCTCCAAGTCCTGTTCTAGATTCTGGGAATCAACAGGGAACAAAACAGAAAAAAATTCTTGCCCTCCTGGAGCTGAGCTTCTGGCTGGGGGCTCAGGCGGGGGGGGGGGGGGGGAAGGAAGTTATAGATGATAAACATAATAAATAAGCAAATGACATATTGGGTTAAATGTTGATAAGTTCTATGAAATAAGGAGGGAAATACAACACGGGAAGAGGGAAGAGAGAGGTGTGTAGAGCGGTGAGGGAAGTCTCCTGGAGAAATGACATTTGAGCAAAGACTTGAAGAAAGTGGAGGGTATGGGGGAAACATTCCAGGCAGAGGAAGCTGCCAGGGCCAAGGTCCTGAGGTGGAGCTACGAGGGCATGTTATTTTGCTTTAGTTTTTAAAAGTACAAAGTAATATCCACTTATTGTGGTAAAATTAGATATTGACAAAAGAAAAATACCACTTGTAATTCTTACCCAGAAATAACAACTGTTAACATGTTGGTATATATTTTTGTGGTCTATTTTAAGCATATACATAAACAAATACACAGAGATATACAGTATATATTACCATATATATACAAATTATATGTATACATATATATATACATATGTACTACAAAATGGGGTCATTCCATGCATACAGTTGTATAACCATTTATTTGCTTACTGATAATAACCAGATCATTCCTTGTCAATAACTGTTGATCCACATCATTATTGTGACAGCATTAAAATCTCACTTTATGGCCCTGGCTGGTTTGGCTCAGCAGTTAGAGAATCAGCCTGCGGACCAATGAGTCGTGGGTTCTATCCCGGTCAAGGGCACCTGCCTCAGTTGCCACTTGTCCCCTGGTCGGGTCATGTGGGAGGCAACCAGTCGATGTGGCTCTATCACATCAATGTTTCTCTCTCTCTCTCTCTCTCTCCCTCCCCCCCACTTTATCTGATGATAAATAGAAAAATATCTTCAGGTGAGGAATTTTTTTTAAATCTCATTGTATGGATGTCCCATATTTTAGTCAACTTTTTTTTTTTTTTATCCTCACCCGAGGACACTTTTTGCATTTTTTGTTCAGACAGAGCGGGAGGGAGAGAGAGGAAGAGAGAGAGAGAAACATCGATATGAAGGGACACATCGAGTGGTTGCCACCCGCACGACCAACCAGGGCCGGGGACAAACTGCAACCGAGGTACGTGCCCTTAGCGGGAACCGAACCCGGGTCTCTCTGTACCGCAGGCCGACGCTCTAACCGCTGAGCCAAACCGGCCAGGGCTATTTAAGTCAACTTTAATGGACATTTAGGCTGTTTTCCATTTTTCTCAATTATACATAGTGATACTGCCACCATTCTTGTAACATTTTTACATCACCCAAGTATCCAATTCTTTCCTCTGGGGGCACTTCTACAAGTGGAAATATTGGACCAAAGGTTGTGCACACTTCGAAAACTTTTATATTTCCTGTGTGTTTCTGAAGAGTGCCTTTGGGAGGGCTTCAGGGGGACCCTACAGTGGCCCGAGGATGTGCTTCTTGGTACAAAATTGTCTTTCCTGAAGAGAAACAAATACCCCACTGCAGGCTTGTCTCTAGGGACTGCCATATGGGCAATTTTAATTTTAATTTTATTCTTTATGCATTTCTATATTAAATATTTTATTTTGGGGATGCATTGCTTTTTATATTAAATTTTCTCACAAAAGAAATGCATGCTTTTTATAAAAACCAAACACAAGAGAAGTATGTAAAGTAGAGAGGGAAGATCCATATCTCCCCAGAAGTCGCCACTGTCGATTTGTGTGTGCAGCTTTTAGATGTGGCCCAGCCCTGTGCACGTGTCTGATTTTATTGACACATCTCTCTCCAAAGTCAACGTGTCAGCAGAGTTGGTTCCCCAGACATTCCTTGGCTTATTGATACATCACTCTGATCTCAGTCTGTCTTCACAGGGTATTTCCTCTGTGTCTCTGTGTCTTCACATGGCCTTCCTAAGAACACCAGCCACTGGGTCTACCCTAATTCAATGTGCCCTTGCTTTAACTAATTAACACCAGCAAAGACCTTATTTCCAAATAAGGTCACATTCTGAGGTTTCAGTAGACATGAATTTTTGAGGGACACTATTCAACCGAGTACAGTCAGACTTTTTCATTTAGTTATTTTAATAGGTATGTGGTGGTATCTCACTGTGATTTTAACCTGCATTTTCTTAACAACTAGTGATGCGGAGCATCTGTTCATGTGCTTATCTAGATCTTATTTGGTGAAATGTCTGTTCAAATCTCTTGCCTGTTTTACAAGTTGAGTTGTTTATTTTCTTATTACTGAGTTTTGAGAGTTCTTTACATATTGTGGATACAAGTTTGTTATCAGACATATGATTTGCCAGTCTGTAGGTTGTGTTTTCATTCTCTTAACAGTGCTACTCAAAGAGCAGTTGTTTTAAATTTTGATGAAGTCCGATTTAGCAATTTTTTTTTTATGGCTCATGCTTTTGGTGTTATATCTGAGTAATATTTGCTTCATCGAACATCACAAAATTTTTTTCTTTCTTTAGGAAGCTTTATAGTTTTATATTTTTACATTTATGTTGGTCTATAAACCATTTTGAGTTAATTTTTGTATATGGGACAAGGTATAAGATGTCTGCTGTCACCATTTCTGTTCAATATTGTACTAGAGATTATGGCCACTTTGATAAGGCAAGTAAAATAAATAAAAGACATTAATATTAGAAAAAAAGAAGTAAAATTTGCAGATGACATGATCATCTTTGTAGAAAAATCTTATGGAATCTATAAAAATGCTACTAGAATTAGTGAGTTTAGCAAAGTTGCAGGATACAAGATGATTATACAAAAATCAATTGCATTTCTATATACAGGCAGTGAACAGCTGGAATTTTTAAAAACAATGCCATTTACAACATAGATCAAAATAAGAAATATTTAGCAATAAATCTGATAGAAGATGTGTAAGACTTGTAGACTGAAAACTACAAAGCTGAGAGAAATTAAAGAAGACCGAAATAAATAGGTATTTTGTTCATGGCTCAGAAGACTCAATATTGTTGAGATGTCAGTTCTTCTCATATTGAACTATAGATTCAATGCAATTCTGATAAAAATCCCAGGAGGCTCATGTATAAAAATTGACAAGACGATTCTAAAATTCATATGGAAATGCAAAGGAACCTAGAATAGCGAAAACAAGGTTGAAAATGATGACAAAGTTGGAGAACTAACACTACCTCATTTCAAGACAGTATAAAACTACAGTATTCAAGACTGTTGTTGGTGTAAAGATCAATGAAACAGAATAGAGCCCAGAAATAGATCCAAACATAAATGGACAACGGATTTTCAGCAAAGGGGCAAAGGCAATTCAGTGGAGAACAGATAGTCCTTGCCCATTCTAAATTGGGTTGTTTGTTTTATAATAAAATTGGATTTCTTTTTCAAATTAAGTTTTGTGGGTTTTTATCTACTTATCCTGGATACAAATCCTTTACAAGATATGTGTTTTGCAAATATTTTCTTCCAATATGTAGCTTCTTGACTTTTCATTTTCTTAACAGTGTCTTTGAAAGAACAGAAGTTTTAAATGTTGATGATGTCCAATCTCAGTTTTTTTCTTTTCTTTACAGTTTGGTTTTGTGTCTTATATAAGAAATCTTTTCTTAACTCCAGTCAGAAAGATTTTCTCCAAAGTCTCCGGAAGGTTGTGTTTTACATTTAGGTCTATGATCCACACTTCACATTAATTTTTGTTTAGAGGGTTAGGTATGGGTGGATGGGTTTTTTGTTTGTTTTTCTTTAGTTTTACATGTGGATGTCCAGTTCTAGCACGACTTGTTGGAAAAGACTATCCTTTCTCTATTGAATTGCCTTTGTACATTGGTTGAAAATCAATTGACCATATATGAGTGGGTCTATTTGTGGGCTCTCTATTCTGTTCCATCGATCTATGTGTCTGTCCTTTCACGAATACCACACTGTCTTGATTACTATCGCTTTATAGTAAGTCTTGAAGTCAGGTAATAAAAGCCTGAGATCTTTTCCCAGTTGGAGCATTTTTGCCATCTGGAGAGGCTGGGAATGAGAAACAGTTCTGTGTGAGCTCAGCAGGTCCTGGCTCCTTTACATTTAATCGTTGCTTTTGCAGTCATCTCTCTTTTTCTGCGTTTTATCATAGGTAGCAAGACAGAGCCAGCTGACACCCTCAATATTCTGCTGTATCACGGAGTTCATTACAAACCTTTCCTCTTTTCTGGGTTATTGCAGGTGACAGACTTTCTGCCAGAACATAACAAGGTTTCCCTTTCTCCCAGTTTCCGACACTTTTCCTAAGACCTCACTGATATCCTCCCACTGACTCCACAGGCTTTCGGTGACTCCAGGGCCCCGGGAAACTATCAGCTGCGTGGTGGGAGCTGAGTCTCCGGTGCAGTTGTAGTCAAGTGGAGGTGGAGCAGGGGGCAGCTGGATACTGACCTGGCGTCTCTCTCTCTTGTCACGCAGACCCAGGGCCTCTTCGTGTGGCCTCTGCCTAGGCTAGCTGGGGGTTCCCCATCGCTTGTTGGTCTCAGGGAAGCCGGGCCCTTGCATGGAAGCTGAAGGTGGCAAGAGTGGGTTCCAGCTCACCAGGAAGAGGCTGCACCATCCTCTATGACCTAGTCTTGGAAGTGACGTAGGAATGGAAGTCACTTCCACCATGTTGTATTGGTCCAGGCAATCACAAGCTCAAGTCCATGTGGAGGGCACATTGACTCCACCTCTTGATAGGGGAGTGTCAAGGTTCTAGAAGATCATTTGGCAATAAGAGATATTTTTGTGGCCATCTTTGAGAAATACAGTTTAACATAGTATGGAAACCCCTCATTTATGAAAAAATTTTTCTCTATGCTAAATAAAACACTCTCATGTCTGATAATTATTTAATGCATTTCCTCATTTTATCTTTCATGAGACTTCCTCTGGGGATTTACATATCAAAATCAGTAGGATGCTGAAGGTAGCTCACAGTGGTTATGAAAGCCGATTGTAAAATTTTCAGGAATTCTGCGTGCTGATTATTAAACAGCAATTTTTTCCCTCTCTCTTCCCACCCCCCCCTTTTTTTTAAACCCAGCAATTATTTTTAAATTACATTATGTAATCTCACGCTCAAATAGATTAAATTAAAAAGAGGTAATAAATACATGATACTCATCACTTCCTAACTGTTTTATACATTTTGCTGTTATTTATGCTCTTGTGGTTAGTCTACTGTATCTGCGTGGAATAGAGTGACACTTTGTATCTCTTCCCAGCTCCATGTTTGGTGACTTTGCAACGGGTGAGCTTGTGATTGCCTGGATCGATACAGTATGATGGAAGTGGCTTCCAATCCTATGTCACTTCCAAGACTAGGTAATAACAGATGATGCCGTTTCTTCCTGGTAGCTTGAATTTGGCCACAACAGGAGTATTTACACGATGGAAATTGGCAGTTGCTACAGATCAATTCTTTGTGTGGTTGATTATCTAGCCCTGAGACAGAGATGGAGGAAATGTTAATAATGCAGGTTAAACTTTAAAGTGAATTATGTTGTACCCATTTTATTGTGAATAGCACTAAAAATTGGGGGAACATATACTCCCAGTATTCAAGAACTGTTATTCGGTTTAGCAAAGAAGTTGTTCACAATACTGATGGGCGAGAGAAGTTCTAACAAACATCTTCACTGTTTTACTTTCACTTCACTCATTAAATGAAAACTCATCCAACATTCATCTCAGAACTACACTCATGGCTGAGGTCCACCTCCATTTGCCAAATCATGGTTGACTTGCGAGCATAAATGGACAATGACTACAGTTGGCAAAAATCAATCAAACTTTGTTATTTATTTACTTAATGTTCACCCAAGGATATTTGTCCATTATTTTTAGGTAGAGTGGAAGGAATGGAGGGAGGGAGAGAGAGAGAGAGAGAGAGAGAGAGAAACATCAATGTGAGAGAGACACATCAATTGGTTGCCTCCCGCACAACCCTGACCGGGACCAGGAATCAAACTTGCAACCCAGGCATGTGCCCTTGTTTGGGAATTGAACCAGTGACCCTTCGGTTCAAGGACTGACACTCTAACCACTGAGCCAAACTGGCCAGGGCAAAGTTTACTATTTATTACAAAATTTAGTATTTATTACAAATAGTATTAATACATTTTGTTCAGTGCATCCTTTATATTAGTAAAATTCATGATCAAAATTTATTTGCATATATCCTTTTTTTAAGGACAGCCAGTGGTTACCAGCCCACCACTGACCAAATTCCACCCCTGAAAGAATGAGTGTTTTCATTTACTGAGAAGTTAGTGTCAGAAAACAATAATAGCTAACACTTATTGAGTGCTACCTCTGCGCCAGGTGTAGTTCTAAGTCCTCTACATGCTTTATCTTATTTAATCCTCACAACAACCCTGTGACAAGGGTACTATTATTATTGTCATTTTCAAGATCAAACAACTAAGGCGCAGAGAGGTAGAATGATTTACTCAAGGTCTCACAGCTCAGAAATGACAGAGCCAGGATTTATTTATTTTTAATTCCTCACCTGAGGATATTTTTCTACTTATTATCAGATACAGTGGGAGGGAGAGAAAGATACAGAGAGAAACATCGATGTGATAGAGCCACATCTACTGGTTGCCTCCCGCACGACCCTGCCAGGGCCGGGGATGAACTGCAACTGAGGTATGTGCCCTTGACTGGAATCGAACCCGTGACTCATTGGTCTGCGAGCCGATGCTCTAACCCCTGAGCCAAACTGGGGACAGAGCCAGGATTTAAAGTCAGATCCAGAGCCTGTGTTCTTAGCTCCTACTCTTTGCTGCTTCTCCAAGGGCAGTGTGCTAAGTGCCCTGGAGCGTTATACAATAATTGTCATGATTTCAATGACAATAACAACAATATTTTGTACCAGGCTCTATTCTAAGTAATGTCTATGTCTCGTCATGTAAGTCCCACACTTCCAGTTTCTGCTCTGATCCCCATTTCGTAGAGAGGAAATGGAGACACAGAGATTGCCAGTTGGCTAGATACTGGTGGGCTGCAACTGGAACCGAGGTCAGTCTGAATTGAGGGCTTCCGCTCTTTCCCACATATTTTTAGCCCAGAGTCGGGATTTTCATTAATAACATGCCCCCAAAGAGGAAGCTGGAAAGATTGTGCCCTTAGCCAGAGTTCAGACCCCATCGTTGACCTTGACCTTGCTCGGGGACTGCACGTCTCTTCGGAACCTCTGCCTGCTGGGGTTGACCGGGAGCAGAGGCCTGGCACGAGGGCTGCCTCTTCCTTCTGAGTGCTGGGTGTGATGACAGCTGTCAAGCGGGGTCAGGCATTTGAGGTGGGAAGCTTTCCAGACCCAAAAAGGGGATTAGAATTCGCTGCTGCAAAAGCCAGGGCTTGCCCTGGGGCTGACCTCTCTCAAAATCATTTCCTCTGAGATTCACGCTTTCCCTGAAGGACCATTTGAGTCACCTGGTGTGTGTCTGGCCCCTTATCAAGCATCAGAGCATCTACTCCACAAGGTCACATACCTCTGGCATCTGACCATGTGTTTCCATTCAGTCATGGCCCAGCTGCCTGCAGCCAGGGACAGCAGCCATCCCATCTCAATCATACACTTTCAGTGAGCACCTACTATGTGCCAGGCATCTGGCATTATCCCAGCACGCTAGTCATTAGAGTTTCCTTTCACAGTGTTTGGAAGTTCCATCTGTACTATTTTTGTCCTAATATTTTTCTTTAAATTGGCTCCCTTTTTATTTCAATACATTGGAAAGGAACTTCAGATCCCTGCCATCCAAGGAAAACAAGTTATCACTTGCCAAAAGCAGATAGTAACCTCAAAAATAAAAACAAACCTGTTAAAATAAAAACTGTTCATCTTTGTCCAACCTGTAATCTCCTCTATTACCCCCCAGTTATGTACGTAGCCAAGGTGATGGTACTTTATCTCATTTAGGCTGCACCCTGCCCCCATAATCATCCCCATTCGACAGTTGTGGGAACTGAGGCTCAGAGAGGTGAAAGGACTTCCTCGCAAAAGGGGCTGAAAAGTGGGGGGCCTGAGACTTAAATCCAGGTCTGACTCAGTCACAGGGCTTGAGGCCACTGAGGCCCAGTCCTGGGTCTTGAGATGCCTACACGGGTCTTTTTCTATCTTCTTGGCTGTTGCTGTCATAGCAACCGAGATTCCTCAGGACCTGAGAATTGCTTTTACACCCTTAGGGCATTTATCCACACAAGTGAGAGGCCAGGGCCTGGAGAGAGCTTCCGGATGATGTGGGGGAGTTCAGTCTGCATGGCATGACCCAGCCTGGTTCCCCATCCTCTCCCCTCCCCCGCCCCCAACGCCATCTTCACTAGTCTCTTCAGGGAACCCTCTGTCCTCTGGTTATTCCAAAAGCCTCCCATTCTTCATTAGCTCCAAGGAGGTGGTGCTGGTTCAGGGTGACTAGGACGCTACGTCGCTCGTGGCTCCTTTGGTTGCAAGTGGCAGAACCCTAACGCTCAATGGCTTACATAAGAAGAGGATTTTTTTACTCATGTAACTGAGAAGTTCTGGTGTGAAGGACTTCAGGCATGGCTGGGTCCAGGCTTTACACTCTGTCATCTGGACTTAATCCATCTCTCTATTCACTCATCTCCCTACCTACTTCCCGAGTCTCCCCACTCCTTCCTTCTGCGTTGGTTCGTTCTGTTCTTGCAATGGCAGAAGTGCCCACTGGCAGCTCCAGGCTTACAGTTCACCAGTTCAGCAACTCATGTAGAAAAAGAACTCTTCTTTCCTAATAGTTTCAGCAAAAGTCCCAGGCCAATTTATGGGTCCAGTTTAGACCAAGGGTCCCTCCCTGAAACCATCACTAAACCAATTCAACCACATGGACCGAGAGTGGGAGAGGGGTGGTTTCCCAAAGGAAATTAGGGTGCTGTTACCCGGGGAGGGAAAAGAGAGATCGTGGAGGGCATACATCAGACAGCTCCTATGGACATAAAGTTGGAAATTGCAAAACAGCGAAAGGCCCAGATGTTCCGGTTGATAGAACAAACGAGCTGGATCACCTTCTCGGTTCCTCGGAGGCCATGGTGTTTGGAGGGGAGGTTACCAGAGCCCCAGAGGGGTTTTTCTTCAGCTGCCCTTCCTGGTGTCCTGAAAGCACCGGCCCTCTCCACCCACCGGGAGCAGGGAGATTCTGTCCAGGCATACCGTCTTTTGGCTGCTTAACCCAGAGATCTTGAATGGGTTCCTTCTCTCTTGCCACAAACCTTTAGCCAGGAAACAGCCCTCAGGCCAGAATAATTTAGACACAGGGGCAAGTGGGTAGCTCAGGAGGGAGAGAGGCTAACAACAGGGATTGGCAAAGAGATGGTGATTCATTCATATTTTTTATACTTCCTCTCTCCCTCCTCCCCCCTTTCTCTCTCTCATTCTCTGTCTATGACTCTCTGCAGCCAATATTCTCCCCTCTCCGTGCACATGACCCAACAAGGCTTCCCCACTGCCCCCCAATTTCCTCTCTTTAAGGTCCCAGCACAGCTTGAGTAGCACCTCTGAATCCCATTCATGAACAAGAGAAACTGATTGGCCCAGCTGTAGCCAGGGAGCCCCATCCTGAGCCAGTCAGCTCCAGCCAGGGTGGGATCACATGGGCTCAGGCCCCACCCACGGGGAGGAGCCCGGGTCTCCTGCAGAAGGTGGGAACCAGGACCCCATCTCCAAAGAATCCACTAACAACCACCAGCATTCATCTTAAATCTGGTGACTTATAAAATGTGATTTCAAAATCAGGCCTCTCTTAGGACATTTGTGAGGTGGAGGGTGTGAGGTGTGCCATCCTGGTGATAGCAAGGAGATGTAATAACATTGCTAACATTTTGAAAAAGTATACAGTACAGGGGGGACATCTGTAATACTTTCAACAGTAAAGGGGAAAAAACAAAACAAAACAGAAAACACCCTCTACAGTAGCACAGGCAACTGCCCTTCAGAGAAGACAGGGCTGAGGAGCCACCGTGCTCCCCTGCTCGGCACTCCTGGGCCTGAGATAACATTTATTTGGGCACTTGCATCACACATGTGCCACATGATGGATTGCTGGGCGTTGACAGCATGGCTCCGATACTAAAAACATATGACTCCATATGGAATGCCATGCTACGGGGTGGGGATCCTGGGCGGCTCGAGGCTGCAGATGGCCATGTATAATTCACGGGATTTGTAAGACTCTGCATCTGCTCCGTTGCTCATTCTTCAGTTGTCAGACAGACATAATCCCGAGCCTCTTATTTTATAACACAGATCTGCCAACAGGAGTGGGGACGGGAGGCGGGGGAGGCTGAGCCGCTGCCAGGAGAACTCAGAAATAATTTGGGGAGAACATTCGGAGTGTCAGTGAGGACAGAAGCACACGCTGCAGGGAGCCCGGGCGAACTTGGAAACCGGCTGCTGGTTTCCTGGGCCCGCGCGGAAGGCCAGGCTCCCCAGGAGACTTCTGGGAAGGGGTGTGTTTTGATTTTGCTTCCACCGCGGGCCTCACCGTGGGATTCTGGTTCAAACCGGATCACCCTTGTGGATGAGCCAGCAGGCCAATGTCAAGGTAGTTAGGCATTTTATTACATTAAGTCAGCCTTTCTTACAGACTGTCTCATGTTGTCACATTGCAGCATTATGTAGCAAAAAGAGGTTCGATTTTGTGTCACTTCCTTCAGCAGCATTTCCAAACCCTCTTCACTAGAAGGGGTACCTGTCCCAGTCGTGGCTGGGATGCACATCTGCTCAGTCCACGCTGGGCTCATCTGCACAGAGCTTTGGTCCAAGCCAACACGTGGCCTCTCCAACATGGTAACCTCAGGCCAGTCGGACTTCCCGCGTGGTAGCTCAGATCTCCGAGCGTGGGGGTTCCAGCAAAAGAGATGAAAGCTGATGATGTTTTATGACCCAGCTTCGGAAATCAGAGTGTCACTTCCTCCAGACTCCATCGGATAAAGCAGTCCCAACCCATCCAGGTTCAAGGGGAAAAAACGGAGACCTCCTCCCCCACGCCCATCTCAATGGGAGAACTACCAATCCCCAGTCTTGTCTTAAATCCCCAATCTCCCATCTAGAGAGATTTTATCTGCCACCTAGCCTTAGCCTGTCCCTCTAAGCAAGAAGAAGAAAGAAGCTTCTCGTCTTTGTGTTGACAAAGAGAAGAAGAAATTGGGTCCTTCCTTAGAGAACACATTGCTCTGTAATCTGCTTTTACCCCGGCAGCAAGGGCATCCGCTGGCACCAGCCGGAGCTGGGAGTGCCTACAGATGCTAGGTCATCGCACCGGACAGGGTTACAACTGCCTCTACCCCTCTTGCCCCGTCTCAGTCCCTGACCTTTCGACTTGGAGTCACCCAGCCTTCCTAATGGTCTTCCCAACCCTGCTCAGCCCAAACCTCCCGGAGACTCTCTGTCTCAGGACTGAACAAACTCTCTCACTTGGGGACGATGGACGCCTTTGTCATCTTTTCCTTCCTCGAGTGGGCCACTGTCTGCATGAAAACCAGGTTACCCTTGCAGGCTTCGCTGGTGATTACCTCCGAGAATCTCCTCCTAGCAAGCGCTCCTGGCAGGCTGGGCAAGTCGGGGCTGCACAAAGGGAAGAATGTTATCACAGGAAACCAGGCCGGGCTGGACTTGGCTCCATTGCAGAAAACACTCTTCACTCATGCAGAACACGCCAAATTGAAAAGATCGTGGGTTAATCAAATCCCTTTCTCCTCTGTTTTTATCAAACTCAAGAGGGGCTGGCCTATTAATTAGAAACGCTTTTTTCATGTAAAACATGGGCGCCTTGGAGATAAGGAAGGAAGACCCTTGATTCTACAGCCACAATGATGTTACAGTTATTTCATTACAAGGCGCCACATTCTCTGCCAGCCCAGTGGACATAGCACAGACCTCCCATCGCTCTCACGGAGAAAATCACGGAGACTCAGAAAGTTTCCCTGCCAGCAGACAGGGGTACGAGTTCCTTTTTCTGAAGTCAGGATGCACTGAAGACCTCGTGTTTCTATACCATGTTAACAGGAGACTTTAGCAAGCTTTGATTCTGCTAGATTCTGCTAAATGTGATACACTAGCCATTAACCTAATGTGGCTATTTAAGTGAAAAGTAACTAAAATTTAACATTTGGTTTCTCAGTCCCACTAAACACATTTCAATTGCTCAACAGCAACCCTGTGGCTAGTGGCTCCTGGACTGGACTGCACAGACAGGGTATATGCCATCACCATCATTACCGAAGTTCTCTTGGACAGCGTTGCTTCTTTCAACAAGTTCATAGAACCTCTTAGTTCCCCTTTGGGGAATTAGGAAAAGAAAGTCAGGATGGCTCAATATGATCTATCGCCTCTACCGGACAAAAACACACACACAAAACCCTACTTTGTTTCTGTAGCGACACTGTTGGTGTTAACTGCTCAGTACCCATTTCCTTTCTTTTGGCAAAAGCGAAGTAATTTCCCCTCTGGGAGTGAGCCCTCACTACTCACTACTCACTGTCTCTTGGCTCAGGTTGGAATGGGACAGAAATGCATATTTCAGTTTTACCAGATGCTTATTGAGCATCTGCTGTGTGCCAAGCGCTGAGCTAATTGTTGGAAATGCAGTAACTCAGGAAACCTCTGCCCTCCTGGAATTTACGTTCTAGGGAAGAATTACTGAACAAACATTGTAACCTTGGAAGAAGTATCAGGGGCTCTGATAGCCTAGAGGCAAGCTACTAAACTTCAAGGGGAGGGTGTAGTCGCAAGAGGTTTCCTGCAGGGGGTGGGGGGAGTTGCATTTCCTCTAAAACCTGAAGAATAAAGAAAAGTGCTGTACACGTGAGTTGAATCCCTCCCAACCCCGCAATGGTCAGAAGAATGTTCCAGATGGAACAGCAAGTGCAAAGTCTCAGAGGAAGAGTGGGCATGGCTTTTAGTAGGAATTTTCACTCCTTGAGTGGTGGCATCATAGGGGAAGAGAGATCAGCCAGGTATGAAGCTGGACAGGTAAGTAGGACCCAGTTATGTGAAGGGCCATGTAGTGCAGTTAAAAAGTCTCAACTTGACTGTCAAGGCCATGGGAAGTCATTGAAAGAATTTATGCTGGGAACTGACATGTTACAGTAATTTTAAAAAGATCTTCTTTCAGAGCTAACAAAATGAGATATTATTAGCCATCGTGGCTAGGGAAATTGCTTGTAAAAAAAGACAACCCAACCCACAGGCACAATTTTTAACTTGACAGTGTTTCACAGATATTCTGGAAGATTTAAAAAATTCATTATGCTGACACTAACTATCAAACCCCGTTCCCTTGAGCTCAGCTGTGTTGTAGCTGAAAACTTGCTCAGTATGTTTACTCCACACAGCACCCAATTTTCCAAATCTCTGCAAATTTGCCCTTAACAGTAAAATACTGGGTACAGAGCATCTTCCCACTCCACCCAAATTATCCCCCTTGGCATGTACTAACAGTCTGATGCCGTGATGGTTGTTATGATAGAAAAGACTGGAGCCATGTCTTATTTGTAAGCCTTTCTGGAGGAACTTGTGGGAGTTTTCTTCTTTCACCTTGTTGATATCACAGAGTGGGGTCAATTCATCTGCCCTCTGAAACAGTCAGGAGAGACTGGATTATGCTGCCGTAACGAACATCTCCTAAATCTCCATGGCTTACATCAATCAATGTAGGTCTCTCTCCCTTGTGTTCCGTGTCAGTCGTGGGCAGGTGGTGGCGCTGTCCCATGTCATCCTCTTGAGTGGCCTCTATCTGGGACATCGCTGGTCTTACGACAGAAGGAAAAGAGAATATTGTGAAGCTTGTGTTTGCTCTTAGGTTCTGCTGAAAAGAAAACTGAACTTATTACTTTCCTGTCTCTTCACTTTCTTTCCATTGTCTGTCTTTCAGGCATGTTTAATAGTATCCTGAATAATTATAATGAAAATAAAAATAATTATACTAAGTCTCATTTACTGAGGACCTACTGAGTCCCGGACATTATGATAGTGTCTAATGGGCCTCATCTCATTGGATTACTAAGCAACAGGTGTTCTTTTACCACCAACTCAAAGACAAAGATATAAGTGCAAGTGTGGTCCAAGGCCCTAGAATGGAGTATTTCCTTCACCCGGACCCCAGCAGCTTGCATGGCTCGGTGGAGGAAGGAAACCCTGGCCTGTAACTAGGACCAGGGATGAGCTCCGGGCCCAGGACGGACAGGCCTTGCGAAGCTGATGCCCGAGCCCGCCTCTTCCGAGGTCGAGGTCGCCTCCTTGTTGCAGACCCGTTGAAAGGTGACCCACTGCTTCTGCTCACCAGCTCTTTCTTACGTGTAAATGACAGTGTTTCGGAGTTAGAGTTACTGAGGAGGGACAAAGTGCAAAGACCAGATTAGTTTTCCAGCTAATTTTGTGTGATTGTGTCAGGAGGGCAATTATTAGCTTTGCAGAAACTTGTAAGAAAACCCAAAATATATTTCTGCAGGTCTGGAAGCTACAGCGGGAGACGGCTGATCCGGCATCCAGATGAGTGATTGTGTCACACCGGGGCCTGGGCTGGTGATGTGCACATAGTAGGCACTCACTGATCGCTTGTCGAGTGGAAGAGAGAAAGGAGCGGAGGGTGGTGGGGAATAGACAGAGGGAGGAGGAAGGCAGATGGGATGGGAGAGAAAATGGAGGAAGAGACAGGAGGAAGGAGCAGGCAGAGACGAAGGCTGGTGGACCCGGCAGAGGGAAGAGGGTCTCTTCACCCGTGGTGAGTGGCTGCCGACCAGAGGCCAGTGGCTGCTCCCACCTCCGCCCTCAGGAACACAGGTCTCTCCTGCCTCCTGATAGGGCTGGCAACCCTGTCAGTTTCCTTTGAGGAAGCTTCTAGAATGAAGAAGCTGCCCTAATCCAAATTACTTTGAGATCTGGGCCAGGTCACTCCCTTCTCTGAGTCTGTTTTCTCATCCGTAACGTGAACATTAAGGGGTCCCGTTGCCCAGTCTCAACTCCCTGTCTTACACATGACCCGCCTTACCCACTGACAATCCCTGCTGACCCCTGAAGGCTCTGGGGTCTGGGAGCCCTGGTCCAGAGGCTTCATAGCATCTTGGTCTGTACTGGTCGTCAAGGGGTCATTTCTGAGCTCCATGTCGTTGTGCATCTGATTTCTGACAATACACACAGTATCTCGGGGCACACAAAAGTAGTAAAGGCAACACAGTGTGTGTGAAGTGTCCACTAAAGTACTGGCCGACCCCACGCCACTGTCTGGTCTATACCTGGAGAGGGAAGGCTGTTTGTCTGTATAGCAGCTAGAGCAGGTGTCAGCCAGGCATTCATCTATTACACTGTGTCTGACTAAGAAGGGGTTCTTGCAACAACGAGCTATGGGAGGACATTAAAAACTACAATCCCCAGCATGCACTCTGTCTCTGTTCCTCCCTCAGCTGTATCACTCCTATGTCTAAGGACATAATATGCTTTGGAAATTCTTCTCTCTATTCCATCCCCCCTGACCTATTCCCTTCTGGAAACTAAAAGGTAGATGTATAGGCCAGCCGGAAGGAAGAGTACTTTGCCTGCAGAATTGCCACCCATACAGTGGAGAATACTCCCTCCCCTCCCGCCCCCCCAGTTTTCCGGTTGGCACAGACTCTGGTTCTCAATATGTCTGCACTTACAAATAGGGAAGGAGTTGAGTATTTTCCTGCCTCCTTTATCCCTGGAGGGGTGCCCTGTTTCAGGAGATAAATCTTGAATAGGCTCCCAATTGTTTATCTCAACCCAGCTTCAGCTGCCTTGTATTTATGGAAATTCCTCCCAGATTCTGGCATGAGTTGCCTGTCAGTCTTGGGTGTCAGCGCTGTGGGCTTTCAGTTCTCGCTGCCTTCTTAGGTATGTTAGTGGGAAGCTGGGAAAATATGTCTCAGGGGCTGTTACTCCGGTGCCAGTTTAAATCAACCACATCCAACCTCTTCCTTTTACAGTTTCACCTACTTTTTCACTCATTCACTCAACAAACATTTATAGAGCACCTAAAATGTGCTGAGTACTATATCACATACGAGAAATAAATAGGTGAATTGAAGTCTCACTTTGCTCTTGAAAGGGACTGTCTTTTAGAGGAAGAGATTCATAATTGTAGCGTTAGTACAAGAGTGGTGTGTGATGCTGAGACCTGTATAAACCAGAGAAGTTAGGTGGCCTACACAAGGCTGCACAGTAAATTGGAGCAAGATCCAGAGAACAAACTGGTTATCCCAGTTCTCCAGTCTGTGTTCCTGCCACTGTGCCTTCTGGCCGCCTCCTTTTCTTCATCTTTTTTTTTTTTATCCTCACCCGAGGATATTTTTTCCATTTTTTGTACAGATAGAGTGGGAAGGAGAGAGAGGAAGGGAGAGAGAGAGAGAAACATCGACGTGAAGGGACACATCGAGTGGCTGCCACCCGCACGACCAACCAGGGCCAGGGACAAACTGCAACCGAAGTACATGCCCTTGACAGGAACCAAACCCGGGTCTCTCCGGACCGCAGGCCGACGCTCTAACCGCTGAGCCAAACTGGCCAGGGCTCCTTTTCTTCATCTTGAGGTTCCTTCTCCAGCACCCCACTGCTGGGTAACCCACAGCCATTACATCTTTCCTTACAGACATTTACATGCACAATTCTATCTTCTCCCCGTTTTCACTCCAGTCCTGGTCCTTCTCACCCTAGAACCCCTTCTAAGCTATGAACATCTTGTCTCACACACTAGACATTTCCAGAGGTCTTTTCTACCTCACTCTTAATTTGTTGGCCTGTGGCTTAACCCCTTAGATTTTCTCTGACCAGGGAGTCCTTAGAGCACATGATTCCCTGCATTTGCCCTTAAAGGCCCCATGTTGATTTTTGTATTTATTGACACGAAATTCACATCACGTAGAATTAACCGTTTTGATTGTAGGAATGGATCAGCGGTGTTGAACACATTCACAATGTTGTGCAATCGCCACCTCTGTCTAATTCCAAAGCATTTTCAGTATCCCCATCGTCCCCTGCTCCAACCCCTGGCACCCACCAGCCTGTATTCCCAGTCCTGTCCAGCACCCAGTTCCCCTTCTGGAACACCTCATCTTCCCATGGGAATCATTCTTTCCTCGGACACAAAACATGTAGGACTTGCGTTCCTGGAGGGCCAGGACCGGGTGGGGCTCACTTCGACCTCCCCAGAAATCAGCCCCAGCACAACGCAGATTTGTTGAAATGACACCCGCTGAAAGCTCCGCCTTGTTTTCTGTTGCTTCTTATCATTCATTGGGTTTATTGAGGTCCTGCTAGGTGCCACTATGCAAATCATCAGAAAAACTCTACGAGGAGGCAGGAAACACTGCCCCATCGTACAGGTGAGGAAACGGGGGCTCAGAAAGTTTAAACCATCTTCTTTCTTTCCTCTGGCCTTTGTAACTGCGGTTCCCCTTGCCTCGAAAACCCTTCCACCAGAGTTTTCCGCCCCTAATGCTCTTGCCACCCCTCCCCTTGGAGTCTGGGTTTGCTCCTGCGTTAAAAAAGCAAAAACCTGCCCTGGCTGGTTTGGCTCAGCGGTTAGAGCGTCGGCCCTCGGACCAGAGAGACCCGGGTTCAGTTCTCGCTAAGGGCACATACCTCGGTTGCAGTTCACCTCTGACCCCAGTTGGGATCGAGCAGGTGGCAACCAGTCGATGTGTCTCTTTCACATCGATGTTTCCCCCACCCTCCCCACCACCACCACTCTATCTGAAGATAAATGTAAAAATATCCTTGGGTGAGGATTAAAATAAATAAATAAATTAAAACAACAACAACAACAACAAAAACGCAGCACACAAAGGGAATTCATGCATTAGCTTTCCATAAGGCCACCCAGGCTAACTGCTGACACCCAGCTTCTCTGCTCTAGGCTGGATTCTCTCCGCTCTGGGAGCCTCCTGCTGGTCGGAAGCCCTGGTCTGCAGTTTGTGTGTCTTTGATAAATAAAAAATGGGGAGACGACTTCATTATTACTTAATAAATTCAGTTTGGTTGACCAAAATTTTTCAAAACATAAGGCCCCCAAGTTGGAGCCAGCCAGATGTCCATCCACGGGTGGCTGGTGAAAGAGAGAATGATGCCTTCAGGTGGTGGCCTGCCAGGGAGGAAGATCTATGGGCACTGACACAGAAAGATGGCCAGGGTGTGGCTTTAGAGGGAAAAGGAAATTGCAGAAGAATTTGGATGGCACCAACTCTCTCATGAATAGAAAAGAAATACACATCTATGTGCTTGTAAATATAGATGTGTTCACAGAGGGAATTCTAAAAGAATACACAAATTTTTATCATAATAAAATACATATAAAATTTGCCATCTTAACCATTTTAAGTCTACAGTTCAGTGGTATGAAATATATTCACGCTACTGTGCTACCATCACCACCATTTGTCTTCAGAAATCTTCTGTCTTGTAAAACTGAAACTCTATACCCATTAAACACTAACTCCCAGCCCCTCTTCCCCAGCCCCGGACAACCGCCATTCTACTTTCTGTTTCTATGAATTTAACTCCTCTAATACCTCAGATAGGTGGAGTTATACAGTATTTGTGTTTTTGTGACTGATTTATTTGACTTGATGTAATTTCCTCAAGTATTATTCATGTTGTAGCCTGTGGCAGGATTTCTTTCCTTTTTTTTTTTTTTTTTTGGTACGTGCCCCTAGTGGGAACCGAACCCAGGACTCTCTGGTCTGCAGGCCGATGCTCCAGCCTCTGAGCCGAACTGGCCAGGGCTCCTTTTTAAGGCTGAATAATATTCCAGTGTATGTATATATCACATTTTGTTTATCCATTCATCCATTGATAGACACCTGGGTTGCTTTTACACTTTAGCTCTTGTGAGTAATGCTGCTAGATACAGGGGAAGAACACAATTTTTTTTTTCTTTTTTTTTGCATTTATCTTCAGATAGAGCAGGAAGGAGAGAGGGAGGAAGAGAGAGAGAGAAACATCGATGTGAGAGACACATCGAGTGGTTGCCACCCAGACAACCCCAACCGGGGCCGGGGACAAACTGCAACTGAGGTACGCGCCCTTAGCGGGAATCAAACCCGGGACTCTCCAGTCCGCAGGCCGATGCTCTAACCACTGAGCAAAACCGGCCAGGGCAAGAACACAAAATTTTTAACAAAAATGACCTCCGGGTAAGAGGGTGGAATTGTGGGGAAATTTTACTTCTTATCCCTCACTGCAGCCCATTTATTTTAATTACGAAACATACAAAAATGTCTTAAATCTAGAGAAAGCCCTGACCCCCAACTTACAGACGTGTAACCACAGTTTGGGGTATATTCTCTCACGTGGGAACAGATAATATGCATAAACATGCTTTTTGAAAGAGAAAACTGAACCGTAGAATGAACTCAGCTTGCTCCGAGCATGGAGGGCCGTGTCATGGGCCTCTTTTCAAGTCAGGTCGTGTGGTCTCCTCCGCTCCTTGTGACCATTCCCTAATACCCCACTGCCGAATATATGTAACCAATGCTCTATTGGGGACACTTAGAATTTAAGTTGTTTCTAGTTTTGTTGTTGTTATAAACTATGGTGTAATGAATCTCTTTGAACACTTACCTTTGCACAGGTGAGTGTAACTAGCTGCAACATAAATTCCCAGAAACGGAATTGCTGTGCTAAAGGGTGTTCACATTTAAAACGTCCAGCCCTGGCCGGTTTGGCTCAGCGGTTAGAGCGTCGGCCTGCGGTCCTGAGAGACCCGGGTTCGGTTCCCGCTAGGGGCATGTACCTCGGTTGCAGTTTGTCCCCGGCCCTGGTCGGTTGTGTGGGTGGCAGCCAGTCGATGTGTCCCTTTCACATCGATGTTTCTCTCTCTCTGTTCCTCTCTCTCCCCACCCCACTCTACCTGAACAAAAAATAAAAATAAAATAAAATAAAATAAAATAAAATAAAATAAAATGTCCATAGGTCTTGCCGAATTGTTATCATGTGAATGGGAATATCTTTTCACAAATCCTCAACCAAGACCAGATAAACTCCCATTTTGTTGTTGTTGTTAATCCTCACCCCAGCATATTTTTCCATTGAACTTTAGAGTGGAAGAGAGGGAGGGAAGAAGGGAGGGGGGTGGGGAGAGAGAGACATCAATGTGAGAGAGACACATCGATTGGTTGCCTCCTGCACAACCCTGACCGGGGCCGGGATTGAACCTGCAACCCAGCTACGTGCCCTTGACCGGAACTCAAACCTGAGACCCTTCAGTCTATGGGCCAACTTTCTAACCACTGAGCCAAACTGGCCAGGGCAAGGGGTCCACTTTTTAATTTGATAAGGGTGAAGCTTCTTACAGTGTCAATGTGCCACCTTCAGTTACAAGTGTAGTTGAATTCTTTCCAAGTTTAGTGGCCAGGTGTTTTTCTTCTGTGAGTATTTCCTTTGCCCACTTTTTCTTTTCTTTTTTTTTTTT
The DNA here is from genome assembly GCF_014108415.1 of Molossus molossus. Classification (NCBI taxonomy): domain Eukaryota; kingdom Metazoa; phylum Chordata; class Mammalia; order Chiroptera; family Molossidae; genus Molossus; species Molossus molossus. The sequence goes on along the minus strand of NW_023425358.1, from coordinate 33,651,898 downwards.
TTTGAACATCAAATAGCTTTATTTATTTATTTTTATTTTTTAAATTTTTTATTACAGTTGTTTCTCCTTTTTTACCCCATTGCCACTTTTTCTTTAAGTGAGTCTTTTATGTCTCTTTAAGGCTTTCACTTTCTACATTATGTCATTTGACTTTTTTATTACAGCCAGCAAGTTCAAGTCTACAATCCTGCACCTGAAACTCCGGGGGAAGGTGTGTGTCAGAATTCAGCACCTGTTTGGCTCTTGTAGCGATATCGGGCGCGTGTACCTTATCAAGCACCACCAGCAAGATCAAACACATTAATATTTCTACAGTGAAAGGTATAAACAGTCCTACAAAAGGGGATGAATAAGGAATAGAAATAGCCTCATATCTGCTTAGATCAGATGTTGCCACCAAATGTGTTAGCAGTGAAAACTCACGGTTTTTGGAAGTTTTTGGACTTTAGAATTTTGACTAAGGAATTGTGGTCCCGTATCACTTTTGGTTGCAGGGGGAAAAGCCCAATTAGGATAACTTTAAAATTTAGTAAACAAGGCTCATGCAGGGAAGTTAATGGCAAGTGACAAGATCAGGATTCCTTCCTCCATCTCCAGGCTTTGAGAAGACACGGGCAGGTGGGAGGAGGTGCCAATGTTTTCACCAACCCTGAGCACTTAGGGATGGGGCACATACACCCCATCACTGTCAACTAGCCAGCTGCAGCCCCCTCCCTTGCACGCTTTTTTCTTTTTCAGCCCATCGCCCCTAACCCCACCATCCACCCTGTATTTCCGAACTCCGCCTCTTACGCCCAGCCCAGCCAGGCCCACCTTCTCCGCATCCCCTTCTCTGACTGCTGGTGTACAGATTCCTTGCTCCGTGCCTGATCGCAGATGAAATTAATTCATTCCCACAGAGTACCCCGGCATGAGGTCCTCTTACCTCCCCACTGTCCAGGGACGTGAGTCAGTGATTTCCACAAGGAGGCCCTGATGCTAATTCTTCTCCCAATGTGTATAAAACCAGGTGCTTCCAGGAACTGTAAATATGAATCTACTTTAGGCTTTTAGAGCTACTGTGGAATTGAATAATCATAAAAGATACTCCTTTCATGGAGATTTATGCCTTCCTCTCACCCCCACCTTCAGTTCTCAACCGATAAAAAAACCATATTTTACCAAAATATATCTCCCATCAGTGGTCCTGGAACACCTCACTAACTGACTATATTTATTGGGAAATGATTCACATTAATTTCAGGCATCATCCTAATATTATATTTATGACAGACTGTGTAAGCACCGACAAGGGCCTTTGCCTTATTCCTGGCATACATTCTCTGTTTCTGCAAACACATATTGTAAACACTGCCTGGAGAGATAGAATCATAAAACTAAAATAGGTTATCTTTGGAAAATCTGTTAATCCTAATCAAATAAGACAACCGCTCGCCTGATTCGAGAAGCTGAGAGGCTTTGCTCAAGGTCTGTGGGAGTATTTGTCTTGGAACTTTCTTATTCCGACCCCGGCTTCCCCCTCTAAGATGTGATGAGACTTTTTTATGCTGCGGAGACCCTCCTAGTGATCGAGCCTTGAGTGACAAATTCTGCCAAGTGAATAATGGCGCAGCGGGCAGAAGGAGAAACTAAAGGGAGCGAGGAGACCAAGGACAGGACAAGGTGGAGGCGCGTGTGTTCAGTGAATCCATTTTGTGTGGCCTCACGCAGCAAGCGTGGGGGTAGACGCAGAGAGAGAAAATGCGGAATGCCTGCCCCTGAGGATGCTATTGCTTTGGACAAGCCAGAGGAAGAGAGATGAGCAGGGGCCATTCTCTGATTCTGGGAGGGAAAGGCTCAAGGGTTTATAAGAACAGAGAGATCCAACATTTAATCTTCAATTGTGTGCAGTGGGATGTAGTCCACCCCCCTCCTCCCCTTGCAGCTATCATGTCCAGTAAAGGCCACAATCCAGGACAACCTCAATGGGAGATGTTCTGGGGAAAAGGTCGGAGGGAGGACTTTGTTTATTTTGGGTTGCTATAGTCTGAGGCAGCTGTTTCCACCTACCCTCCATCCATTCCCGCATCTGTGAACAGCACCCCTCGTCCCCCCCTCACCATAATCCAAGCACTGGCGCAAAGCTCACCTCTGCCCTTGGCTCCAAAGATGGGGGCATGACTTAGATCTGGCCAATCAGAGCCTTTTGTCCTTTTATTTTTTTATTTATTTTATTTTATTTTTAAAATATTTTTTCTTTATTGATTTCAGAGAGAGGAAAGGAAAGAGAGAGAGAGAGAGACATCAGTGAGAGAGAATATCAATTGGCTGCCTCCTGCATGCCCCCCACTGGGGATTGGGCCCACAACCTGGGCATGTGCACTGACTGGGAATCAAACTGGCAACCTTTTGGTGCATGGGTCAATGCTCAACCAGTGAGCCACACTGGCGGGGCACCTTTTGTCCTTTTAGACACAATGATTGGTTCCTGGTAGCCATGTAACTCAGACCTGCCAATCAGCATTCTGTTCTCCTACAATGACTGGTGTCAGGCCTGCTAATTAGAGGTTTCTATCCTTCTGGCTGCAGTAGTTGCTTCCAGGATTGACACATGACCTAGAACTGGCTGATAAGAACAACTCACCTCCTTGTCTCCAGAGATCGGTACATGAAAGTCAGGCTGTAAAAAGCCACTCCAGAACCTGTGCTGGAACTTTGGAGAAGGAAAAGTGAAGCTCTCTTTAGACTGGGACTTCTGAGGCATGGGATGTGAACTTGAATGTCTAGCAGCCATTTTGCCACCATGAGGGGGAACCTGCCTGAGAATAAAGACCATAGAGGAGACCTTGGTAGGGTAGCTCAGTTGGTTAGAGTGACATCCTGATATGCCAAGGTCGCACGTTTGATCCCCAGTCAGGGCACATACCAGAATCAACCAATGAATGCATAAATAAATGGAACAACAAATTGATGTTTCTCTCTTCCTCTCTCTCTCTCTCTCTCTCTCAAATAAAGGAGAGAGAAGACCATAGAGGGAAGCAGAGTGGAGAGATAAGGAAAGCTGCATGACAATAATTCTAATACTACTAATATCTAACTTTTATATTGTGCTTACCATTTTCAAATTCTACTCTAGAAGTTACACCTGTAATGATTAACTTGGCCCTCCTAACCACCCTAGGATCTGGGTACTTTTATTGCTTCCATTTCACAGATGAGGAAATGGAGGCAGAGAAGTCATCCAGTAAGTGATGGAGCCAGAATTCAAACTCAAGTAATCTGGTTCCGGAGTCTCTATTCATAACTACTATGTGTCACTCAACAAACAATTATTGAGCACCTACCGTGTGCCAGGTTCTGTGGGAATGTGGAGATGATTTATCTCTGATCCCCAGACTACAAGAGCTTAGGGTCTAGGAAGGATGTCAGGAAAGCAGGCAGCCTAGCTTGTTGGGTGTAACTAAGTGTGACTGTGGTAGTCACCATCAGCCTGGGACTGCTGCATACTACCTGCTTTGATTTGCAAATAAACTCATTCTCTTTAGGAGAGCAACTCCAGCCCTAGCAGGCCTGCAAAAATGTCAGGGGTATTTTTAGCCCAGAGAGTTGGTGCATCCAGTGGCAGATTGGAGAAATGAGACTGTGCTCTGGGGAGATGAAATGTGAAGCCACAAGAAACTCATTCGGGGGAGGGCCTGGGCTCAGGGGAGGCTTGGGGGCTTCAGGGAGACAGGAGGAAATAAGCCAGGCTGTTAGGCATTTGGAACTGGACAGGTGGCACACTTAGAGGGCCTGGGCCTGCAACGCTCCCTGGTCTACTCCCAGGAGGGTCTGAAGGTCATCCAGTAAGTGCTACCTTCGCAGGTGTACAGGGGAGTAACACTCATGGTGAGATGGCCAAGTGAGCACAGAACATGAGTAGGGGCTGTTTTTTTTTTAAATCCTTACCCAAGGATATTTTTATTGATTTTAAGAGAGAGTGCAAGGGAAGGAAGGAGTGTGTGGGGGAGAAAGAGAGAGAGAGAGAAACATAGATTTGTTGCCTCCTGTATGCACCCTGACCAGGGATCAGGCCCAAAACCTAGGTATGTGCCCTGATGGGGAATTGAACCCATGACCTTTTGGTGTATGGGACAATGCTCCTCCAACCAAATTCAGACCTGGTAGACCCCAGAGACCCACCTATGGTCCTGTGTCCTGCTGACCCTGAGCTCTGGGTCTAGCTCACCTTCTGGTTCTGGTCCCCATTTGCCCCCCATATCACTGCTCCCTTCCAGCTTCCCCTGCCCTAGGCAAGGCCTACACCCATTTACCTATTCGGGGTACTTCCAGTCAGTCCTCACCAGGTCAGGAGTCATTACTTCTAGGCCCTTTGCTGGGATCTCCAGCTCACACCCCACACACAGCCTCCATGGGGAAGCTGAGCGCGCTTTCCCTGCCACCAAGGGACTCTTAACTGCAGCTAAAGCCAGTCTGTCCACTTGCAAACCCATGGGTTACCAGAATGTTCTTCAGGCTCACCCACCTGCAAGTGAACTGGGCCACACTAACGCCAGCACGGGAGATATTTATTCAGCAAAGAGAATAAAACAACAACAACAAAAACAACAGGATCGGAATCCATTTCAGCCTAACTGATATTTTACACAATTGGATACGTTTGACTAAACTAATACATATGTATGGGGACTGGTGCATTTCCATTCAAACCAATGTAAATTACCTTTGACCAATATATTTTCCTGGAAATCAATGCATTTTAACACGAGATAATATTTATGAAATTGAATTTTTTATTGAAGCTAATGCAATTCTATTCTATTTTATGCATTTTTATTAAACTAATGCATTTTAAATTAATCCATTGTATATTAAGTACAACAGACATTGGTACTTACAGTAAAATAATATATGCCTGCTGAAATCAATACAGTTTTAAAACCGGGTGTTTTCCATTTAACTGAAGGATGTCAAGAATATGCAGCCAGGAGTTCAGGGCATGTGAATATGAAATTGTGCCTCCCCCTTCTCCCCCCAAATCATTATCACGTAAAAGATAGTGTGCCTCAGGATATGGCCAGAGGCCCAAGGATTTAGAATTAATTCACTATTATGACAGCCAACTCAATCAAACATCCTACTTGACCGACTTTTTGACCAAGTGGACTCGTGATTCTTAATCATGAGGTGTGACACAAGTCACTTGTCACTGCTAATAAAATACTGAAGTTTGCAAATAATGTACCTTGAAATGAAAGCTAATGTTTTGAATCACTGAGGGTCCTGCAGGAAAAGATGATACACTCAAACTGGTCTTTTGAGAAGAGTTTAATAAAGAGCCTATTTATTAAGGTGAGGGCACATTTAGGAAAAGTGATGGTGCAGCCCCCTGGGGCTAGTAACCAGGGGTGCTGTTACCATCTGGGTATTCTGGGACCTAGAGGGAGCAGCTGGCAAAGAGAGAGAACCTGTGGCCATTAGTAGAGAAACTCAGTCTCCCTTGCCAGTCCCACAGAGAGGGAGCTAGAGAATAAATACCTGTCTTCTCTCCTCCCTCCTGGTCTCTTGATGATACTTTTCAGTGGCCAAATCAACAAGTAGGCATAGGACAGGGAGACTTGTTGCAGTCCTGGGGCAGCACAGAAAAGGCTGGAGAAAGGTGAAAAAAGGTGAATTTGGACAAGCAAATGGAAGATATCAGCGCATCTACTGAGTGCTTAATGTACTCTTAAATGATTTCTCATTTAAATCTCACAACACCCTATGAGGAAGGTACTACCATTATTCCCATTTCGGGCACAGGGAAACTGAGGCTCAGAGAGTAAGTGGGAGTGCTAGGGCGTGGACAGAGGTTCATCCAGCTTTGTGGAGGAAAGGGGCAGTTTCTGGGAAAGACCTAGTCTCATCATATTCTCTTCCTTGCTTCTTGGAACTGTGACATGAGGACCTGAAGTCTGGGCCTGTGGCAGCCATCTTGCCTATGAGAGGAGACATCACCAACATACTAAGTAGAATAGGGCAGAAAGAGCAAGGGAGCCTGGGTTCTTGTTGATATTATTGAGTCCCTAAACCAAGCCTAGAACCTCCTACCTTCAGGCTTCCTGATAATTAACAGAAAACACTTTTGTCTTTTAAACCAATGTTGGTTGAGTTTACTGTTACTTGTAGCTAGAAGCATTCCTAACTGATACACTGTTACAGATACATTGCTTTGATATTTAAAAATGAATACATAGCCCTGGCCGGTTTGGCTCAGCAGTTAGAGCATCAGCCTTCAGTCCAGAGAGACCTGGGTTCGGTTCCCACTAAGGGCACGTACTTCAGTTGCGGTTTGTCCCCGGCCCCAGTTGGGGTTGTGCGGGTGGTGGCCAGTTGATGTGTCTCTCTCACGTCGATCTTTCTCTCTTGTTCCCTCTCTCCCTCCCACTCTATCTGAAGATGAATGCAAAAATGTCCTCGGATGAGGATAAAAAAATTTTAAAAAAGTAAAAATGAATATGTATTATCTTTGTGAAAAACAAAATGAAATAAATTACTGTTTAACCACTCCCCTCATCCAACTCCACTAAACTGGTCAATGGCGGTTTTTTCCCCCTTCAAGACAAAACCAGATGCACATGATTTGTAAGGCTGAAGTCATAGACTTATTTTATTACATTTTTATACAAGTTTTTTTTTTTCATTATGCATATTTAGATGGCAGAACAGCTCAAGTGTATGTATTTCTATATTCCCTCTTGTTGAAGACCCCATTTGCAGCTCTCGCGGGGCACAACGCTGCTATTGTTGCATTTCCTGTGAGAGAACCTTGCAGACATGCTCCCTCCCACCTCCATCAGCTGAGTCTGCTCAGGGAAACTTCCAGGATTCCCAGATCCCAGAAGCCTGGGGGGAGCTCATGGCATTTCCCTAGAACTCAGCTGACAACCAGCATCTTCCTTCTATGAGAGGAGAATTTTGTTCTAAATTTCCACATTGCTCCTTTCTCTTTGCATATAAACTCAGAAGATTCTAGGATCTTGAGGGTTTGAGAAATTTACTCCTTTCTCAAAGATTTACAGTGATGAGTCCTCGGTTTTGCTCACATGCCCATTGCTTTAGCTCTGCTGAACCTTGGTTTTCTTAATTTTAAAAAAGTAAAAATGAATATGTATTATCTTTGTGAAAAACAAAATGAAATAATAAATTACTGTTTAACCACTCCCCTCATCCAACTCCACTAAACTGGTCAATGGCGTTTTGTGGAGTGACTAGACAGAGTAGAGGCTCAATAATTCTAGGCTCTTATGAATAGCAAAAGTAATGTCATTACTATCTTTCTGAGAGTCTTAGTGCATCCATCCACATCACAGCCAGCTTCCTTAGTGCTGGCTGTCCTTATCATGGAGAAATCTAAGTCATCATAATGTCTAAACTTTGGATGAGTAGCAGTTTTATGAAGTTATCCGTAGTACTGATTAGCCAAGGGGAGTTGATGGGAGTTAAGACCTTGGGTGTTAAAATCAGAGAAATCTGGGTTCAAATCCCACCTCCATTTTCCAGCTGTGATCTTAGGCAAGTCACTTTGCCTCTCTGAACCTCTCAGCTTCCTCACTTAGACAACGGGACTAATAATGGCTGCCTCATGGACTCACTCGAGGAATTAATGAGGCTATACATGGAAAGTTCTGAATATAGGGCTCTTAAGAGCATCTGCCATCTCTCTTTATAGCTGTCATTTTTCTCTCTCTTTGTGTGCATAGAAATAAGTATGGAGAGATAGATGTAAAGTTCCATAGTCTACATGCTATTCTGTCTCCAGCAACAGATGGAGAGAGGAGGAAAGTGCAAAGAGGTTATTGGTTGAGTTGGAAAAAAATTTTTTTATTTAAATAAAAGTGATCTCAAAGTTTACAGAAAAGATAGAAAGGTTTCATTATTAATATTTTAATACTGTTTCTAGATTCTAAACTCTTTGTGGGCTAAGACCCAGCTAATGAACCTTAGTGTGCTACACAGGGCCTCGTACAGAGCAAATGCCCAATCATTGCTTGTTACTCTAAATTAATCCCTGGATTAGTCTGCTCAGGCGCCATAACAAAATACCATACACTGCATGACTTAAAAAATAGACATTTAGCCCTGGCCGGTTTGGTTCAGCGTTAGAGTGTCGGCCTGAGGTCCAGAGAGACCTGAGTTCGGTTCCTGCTAAGGTCACGTACCTCGGTTACAGTTTGTCCCCGACCCTGATTGGGTCGTGCGGGTGGCAACCACTCGATGTGTCCCTTTTTTTTTTTTCGGTTCCCATGTTTTATTCAAGAACTCATACAAAATGTGCCAGATAAATGAGCTTTAATTTTAACTCTCTTTGCTGTTAGTGACTACACGCAACCAGTCACGTAGGTTATTCTTCTTCAAATATTCTTTGGTGAGATAGTTCAAGTACCTTTTGGAAAAATGCACCTCAGACGTTACAGTGACCTTACTCCTGCTTCTTTCAATGGTTACAACCCCTCCACCAAGATTCCCAGCTTTTCCGTTTACTTTGATTCTCTCCTGAAGAAACTGCTCGAAATTGGCAGCATCCATGATTCCATCGTCTACAGGGTGGGTGCAGTCGAGAGTAAACTTCAGAACCTGCTTCTTTTTTCTGCCCCCCTTCGCCACTAGCGTTTTCACAGGAGCCATGGCGGCAACGGAGGCAGAAAGGCTCGATGTGTCCCTTTCACGTTGATGTTGCTCTCTCTCCCACTCTATCTGAACAAAATGTCGAAAAATGTCCTTGGGTGAGGATAAAACAGACAAACAAAAAACCCAGACATTTAATTTCTCACATTTCTGGAGGCTAAGTCCAAGATCAGGGTGCCAACATGGTTAGGATCTGGTGGGGGTTCTTTTCCTGGCTTAGAGATAGAGATAGAGATTAATAGAGAAGTCTGGTGTCCCTTCTTATAAGAGCACTGATCCCATCATGGGGGTTCCACCCTCTAAGCCTCATCTAAACCTAATTAGCCACCAAAGTCCCCATTCCAAATACCATCACATTAGGAGCTAGGACTTCAACATATGAATTGGGGATGGGGAACACAATTCAGTCTGTAGCAGTCCCCTAAATGTTTGTGCTTCAGCTCAAAGTAGACCAAGCCTCAAGGTGAGAAGAGTACATAATCCTTGGAGGTGGAGGTGGAGGTGGAAGGGGAGTAAAAAGGAGTTTCAAATGGGCATTATAGGAAACCACAGGCCACCTACCCTCTTGGCTCTCACTATTGGGTGGTATATAGAGAAGAATTAAGGGCCTGGAATTCATGGCTTGGATCCACTGCTGTGACACCTTGGGCGAGTGTTTTACCCACTCTAGGTATAAGTTTCTATTTTAGTAAAATTAGGACTGTAGGAAATAGTGCTGCATTTGCCTGCATGCCATTCCCCTTTCTTGTGAAAGCAGGCTCTTGGTTTCCTTTGGCTAGCTTATGCCCTTGTGGATTCACCACACACACACCCCCATCATCACCCTGCCCCAGCTGTAGAATCGGGCTGCAGTCTGGGCTTGGTCTAGCAGAGTCAATGGGATTGGTTCTGGTATATGCTTATGATATGAAAAGGACCAATGAGAGTCTTCCCCAGGATTTCTGATGAAACTTTTGGGAAGAGGTTCTCTCTTTTCCCTGAGGATGTTCAGAAGGGAGGATGGACATATGCACTGCTGGCAGCCATCTCTGCCCCCCAGAGGAGAGAAGCCTGAGAACGAAACCAACATAGAAAACATCAGAACCCAAAGAGGGAGAATAATAAAGCCCAAAATTCAACCTCAAAGGGTTCAGCTCTGTGCCTGAAGCCCATAACATCATTAAACTTTCCAGTTAAAGAAGCTAATGACCTTTTTTTTTTTTTTATCCTCACCCGAGGATTTTTTTTTTTTTGCATTTACCTTCAGATAGAGCGGGAGGGAGAGGGGGGGGGTAGGAGAGAGAGAGAAACATGGATATGAGAGAGACACATCTACTGGTTGCCACCCACATGACCCCAACCAGGGCGGGGACCAGCTGCAACCGAGGTAGGTGCCCTTAGCGGGAACCGAATCAGGACTCTCTGGTCCCTGGGTCGACGCTCTAACTGCTGAGCCAAACTGGCCAGGGCGCTAATGAACTATTTTTGACTTAAGCCAGTTTGAGCTATATTTCTGATCCTTGCAACCAGAAGTATGTGACTAATTCAAATGCGTTGGATAGGACTGTTGAACAAATAGACAACTAGATATTTCTCCAGCAAAATGGGTTTATTCGGGAACAACAAAGAACTGCATTAGACATGCATGCTAATGGCAAACCATGCGTGCAAGTCCACAGCAACAAAGGAGAGGACCACTCTGTTAAGAACTTGGGGGAGCTGTTGTCAAAGAGTCGGCTGCAGGAAACAACTTTCCAAGTATAGTGAATTCTCATTGGCTGAGTTATGGCGGCCTCCCATTGGCTGAGCTGTTACTGGGCCAAGGGGAATCTTTCCTTCCTCTCACTGTGGTAGTCCAGGAGTGTTACTTCCTGTAGGAAACACAAGGTACAATCTCTTCCCAGAACTACCTCAGTGTTTCCCACCCGGGCAGATGCCATCGCTTCTCTTGGGCGGGAAGGTCTGCACCATATCTGCCCGCAGTCTTGAACGGTGTTAGGCTGTGTCTACATCTGCACAGATGACTCATCAAGGACTGATGCCTGTCTGGACCCTCACGACGCTTCCGTGAGGTGGCCGAGCAGCTGTTCTTATCTTCTGGAGGAGACACTGTGGTGCCCGCCCAGCATCTTTTTCCCTCTTCCTGCGCCACTTGGCTCAGGGTCCAGCACCGCCCCGCCTGCCTCGGGAGGCTTAGCCCACTCGCTCCAGCCAGTGACTCCCCCGCCTCCGCTACTGAGTCCCCAGTGGGCATGTGACTCACTTCTGGCCAATGAGGTGCCAGGGCAAGCCTGGGGGCGGGGCTTCCTGCGAACTTCCTGTTGGCGGGAACACTCCGCCATCTTGCTTTGCCCTGAAGTGGAATCCGCGAGGACGAAGCTTTGAGGACCCCAGAGCCTCTGGGGAGAATGAAAGTGCCAGCACCCAGACTGGAACCCCCAAGTCACCCCTGCGGAGATCTACCCCAGCACCGCACGCCCTGGTATGTGAGATAGTAGTGTCTCTTTCCCTCAAGCAATTTCGGGTCAAGATTCCCACTCAAAACCGTCTTGAGAAATGCGCTCTCGTTTCACTGATGAAAGATTTTCAGAGCAGGGACGTGGCCTTCCCTGATACAGTGTCAGGGTGACTGTGGGTGCAGTGACGGAACCCTCACTCAGGCAGCGCCAGAAAAGAACAAAAGAAGTTGCAGACGCAACTGCGTAGTGTGGGAGTAGACAGATGTCCTCCCCTGGCACTTGGGGAAACGGAGGCACGGCCCCACAGTGTGTTAGTGTCAGTCAGCAGTAACGAGGGGAACTGCTACTGCACCACCAGCGTGGATGGCCGCAAGGGCATGGTGCCAGGTGAGGAGCCAGGCTCGGGCCTCACACTGGGTGACTTAATTTATGTGACCTTCTGGAAGAGACGTTCAGCTTCCGGACAGAAGGCAGAGCCGTGGCTGCCAGGCGGCTGGGGGGCAACAGGAGGGCAGAGCGAGGGAGCAGACTGCAGTGGAGAGCGAGGGCTCGGGGGCTCGGGTAGAACTGCTCTGGATCTCGGTGGTGGTGCTGGTTAAACGACTGTATGTGTTTGTCAGAACTCACAGAGCCACGCGGTAAAAAGGGTGAGTTTTACTGTATTGTATATTTGCACTCAAAAGATAAAATGAAGCGTTCTGAGGCAGGGTGGGGAGTGGCTGCTTAATGGGTACAAAGTTTCTATTCGGGGTGATGAAGATGTTTGGAAATAGACAGTGATGATGGTTGCACCGTGTTGTGACTGTAATGCCACTGCATTGTACATTTCAACTCAGTGGTTAAAGTGGCATTTTATGTTAAGTATATGTGTGTGTGTGTGTATATCTATGTATATCTATGTATATATATGTGTATAGATATATATCTATATCTATAGATATACATATAGATATATATAGATATATATAGATATAGATATAGATATACATATAGATATATATACATATATTTTTTTTATCCTCACCGGAGGACATTTTTTTGTTCAGATAGAGTGGGAAGGAGAGAGAGAGAGAGAAACATCGATGTGAAAGGGACACATCAAGTGGCTGCCACCCACACAACCCAACCAGGGCCGGGGACAAACTGCAACCCAGGTACGTGCCCTTAGCAGGAACCGAACCCGGGTCTCTTGGGACCGCAGGCTGATGCTCTAACCGCTGAGCCAAACCAGCCAGGGCATGTTAAGTATATTTTACCATAGTTTTTAAAGTGGAAAAAAAAAAAAGGCGTCTACAGGTAGGTTTTAGGCATGGCTGGATCCAGGATTCTCTCCATCTCTCAAGCTCTCTTTTTCCCACTGTGGCTTTATTCCCAGCAGATTCTACCCCAGTGGTGACAAAGATATCCTTGGACGGTTCCAGGTATATCCCCTCCCGGCTTAGCAACGTGAGAAGGAGGGAAGTGCTTCTTTCGCAATAGGTCCTTAAGGTCCCACAGTTGGCTTGCCTTGGGACATGACCTTGCCCCTCTACCAATCGCTGGGGTCAAGGAATTGGAATGATCTGATTGACCAGGTCTGGGTCATATTCCTACTCTTGGTGCTGCAGAAAATAGCCCTACCCAAACCCTTTGGAGGGAGGATGGGGAGGGAAGGATCTCACACAAAATCAAGGAGCTTTGTCAGCAGCCCCTACACCCAAGTTAAATGTTGAACAGCCCAGCCCCAATTCTCTGCCCGACATTTATACAGGCTGTGCCGTTCTGTCCTTACATTTTCTCCAGCAAAGCCCACGTAGGTACAACACACACTCATCATTTCATCCCTGGGTTTGCATAAAAACCCACGTCCACGAAGTAGCAACTGCAATGTTTTTCAATCACACAGCAAAGATATTTAAAAATATCACCCATATGTGTTTTAAATACAGGCAAATAGCTGGCAAGGCAGCCGGCTTCACACCCGCGTGCCATTCTGAGTTATAATCTTCTCGCTTCCAATTCTTGAAATCACACATTGAAGGCCAGACAAGCCCAGAACACAGCTAAGATTCTGTGCTTCTACTGAGAATCTTCCCGACCCGAGCTGCCAAGGTTTCTTTTCTGGTAGAGGAAACAGCTATTGATCCTGGGAAGGAATTTATGGGCTCCTGGGCTTGAGCTGAATTATTTGCCCTCTGCTGAGAATATAGAATTGAAACTAGGAAGTTTTTAGTGAAGTTTGAGGAAGTTCCAACCTCCTTCATGATACTGCCCTTACCATTCTAGCTGTTTCACTTTCTCCCTTCTGCCTGCCCATAGTGTCATCTATCTGGTGTTAGTCTTAAATTCCAACCTTATTTATGTGTGATCTTATAACTTTGGACTCCCCACGTTTTTTTTACCTTCTAGACTTATACTTTCCTTTAATGTCTAAAATAATTCTCTTCTGCTATGAGTAGTTACAACTCAGTGGCTAAAATTATAACAGATTATCTTAAATATAAAAGAAGTATAGAGGTAGACGAGTCTGAGTCTGGTGTAATCAGTGGTTGTGTGACTGAGTTGTGTGACATCAACTCTCTACCCTGCCATCTTCTGTGTGGCTTTTACCCTTAGCCTGCTTCCCCTCATGGCCCCCTAATGGCTGCCTGTGCACCAGTTATCTCATCTAGGCACAGAAAAATCAACAAAAGCACTTCAGCAGATCTTCTCTCACATCTCATTGCCTAAGACTTAATCCCATGTTCACTCCAAGGCAATAACCAGCAAGGACAATGGGAGGAGAAGCACCAAGAAGAATAGGAAGAAAAATGAGGAGGAGGAAGAAGAAGAAAAGGAGATGAGAGAGAGGGGGCAGAGTCACAGGGGAGGAGATTTCTGAGAAATCTTGGAGAGTTTTTGTAATATCCTTTTTACAATTTCTCTTGGGATTTACACACATTTCATTCTTGCTGTCCTTAAATCCTTCCTTCATGGCTATGACCCCTTCCTGCTCCCTTTGCTCTGGTGCTGCATGGACTTGACCAAGGTGCTTTGAGTGTCACTAGTCTTGTTCCAAAAACTCTGGAATGTGAAAGTTTTTGTTTTCAAGTCTGTGGCATACTCGTTTGGCTACAAAATCTGCCCAGGACTGTGCAATGTATAGACTTGAAACAAAACAAAACAGAAAAACACTTAATGTGAACAGAGATACATTTTGCTGCAGAAAATTAACATGCTGGGCCACATGGTCCTGCCCAGACCTTACATAATATAAGGTGTATGGTATTCTAAAAATCTGAGAAATTCTCAGTTCCAAAATACATCTAGTTCCAAGGAGTTTGGATAAAATGGGTTATGAAGCTTGATAATTATTATTATCTCCATTTTATAGATGATTAAACTGAGATTCAGGTAAGTTCAGTACCTTGCCCAAGTTTGCATAGTGAATGTGGCCTGGATTTAAACTTGGTACATCTAATGTCAAAGGCAAAACCGTCGCTCAACACGTTTTTAATCTTTTCTATCCACATGTACAATTTTTGCCATAGTTATGTACTATATATTATTATGTACTTAATATTTGTATCTAACCTGGCTCACTTTTCATTTATTTATTTATTATTTTTATTTTTGGTTAATCCTCACCTGAGGATATTTTTTTATTGATTTTCAGATAGCGAGGAAGGGAGGAAGGGTGGAAGGGAGAGAGAGAGGGAGAAACATCAGCCTCCTGCACAACCCTGATCAGGGCTGGGGATCGAACCTGCTACCCAAGTACGTGCCCTTGACCAGGAATCAAACCCGCGACCCTATGGTCCGTAGGCTGATGCTCTAACTGTTTAGCCAGACCAGCCAGCACTTATTTAAAAACACTCACTTTTATTTTTTTGCATTAATCTTCAGATAGAGCAGGAGGGAGAGAGGGAGGAAGAAAGAGAGAAAGAAACATTGATGTGAGAGAGACACATCGACTGGTTGCCACCTGCATGACCCCAACCAGGGCTGGGGACAAACCACAACTGAGATACGTGTCCTTAGAGGGAACTGAACCTGGGACTCTTTGGTCCACGGGCTGATGCTCGCTCTAACCACTGAGAAAAACTGACCAGGGCAAAACACTCACTTTTTAAATAAGTGTTTTGTAAAAGGAAACTTTCTATCAATACTCTAAATGGGAAACTGGTACCAGTTACACTCCCACCAGCAGTACATGAGTGTTTCAGTTGCTCTACATTCTGATAAACACTTGATATTATCAGGCTTTAAATTTTTGGCCAATCTGCCTGGCTGGTTTGGCTCAGCAGTTAGAGCTTTGACCCGCAGACCAATAAGTTGTGGGTTCAATTCCGGTCAAGGGCATGTGCCTTGATTTCGGTTCGTCCCTTGTCAGGTCATGCAGGAGGCAGCCAGTCGATGTCTCTCTTATGTTGATGTTTCTCTCCCCCCCACCCCTTCCTCCTACTCTATCTGATGATAAATAGAAAAAATATCCTCTAGTGAGGATTAAAAAAAAAGTTTTGGCCAATCTGATGAGTATGAAGTGGTATCACATTTTGGTTTTAATTTTAATTTTTCCTAACTACTAGTGAGACTGAGTAGCTTTTCAGGTATTTTTTGGCCATTTGAGTGTCCTCTAGTGTGAACTGCCTGTCAGGGCTGTCACATGGAGTTCTTTTCTAAGCAGGGCCACTCTTGAGATATTTAAGTCTTTGTTTCTTTTGAAGCACCAACTTGCCAAAGAAGTTGACCATTTAAGGCCTTACCACAGAGGAGAAACAGGGTGAGGGTTAGGGGGAGGCTAAGACAAAGAAGCAGGATCCTTCTCTATTTCTCTCAGCCCCTTAAAAGCAAGCAATGAATGATGGACCTCATGATAGTTCCTATTTCTGGAGTACTCATAATTTTCAGAGTTTGGATCTTCATACCACCAATGTGGGTGAAGGAGGGAGCAGCACTCCCCTTGTACAGATGTGAAAGATAAGGCCTTGAGGGTGCTTAGATGACTTGCTCAAGGCCACATGGCATCATGACTGGCTGGCTGGGGTGCAAGACCTGTTGAGACCCCAGAACCAGTGGTGGAGGCCACCAGGAAGGCTGGTTAGAGACTAAGGAATCTCATTCATGGGTCAAGGTTGGTCTCATCAGGGCAGTTGGATGGCCTGAGGATGTCTCAGTGAGAACCAACGTCTGATTTCAGGGAGCCCACAGTTTTAGGTCAGGGGGTCACATAGGCTGAGAGTAAAAAGCCCCATGATGTTGAAGTTGGGTATCTTTGGGGGTGAATCAAGGTTAGTGAAACCACAGGATGAGCTTAGGTAGGAGTGCAGGGTCCAGCCTTCCAGTGAGGCAGCCTTCCTACTCACTGCAGGAACTAATAGGCCCTTAATGCACAGTGGCTCAACATGAGAGATGTGTGTTTCATAGCCATGGACAGTCCTTAGCAGGTGTTCCTGGGTGATGGAGGCTGCCTTTTGTGTATAATCCAGGAAGCTGGCTTCTCCCTACACTGTGTCTTGCATCTTGCTCCTGAGAGCGGTGGGCTAGCCCAGGCATGCTCTCTCCATGGCAAAGGTAGTAATAGTGCAAGAAGGCAAGTGGAAACATAATTTGAGATGTAGGCTCAGAACTGGCACACCTACACTTCCACCTCATTCTGTTGGCCAAGCAGGTCCTACAGCCAAACCCAAGGTCCAGTGGCAGGAACATATGCCCCACCCACACAGGGAAGGTCACTGCAAAGTTACATAACACTGGGCATGAGTAGAGGGAAGGGTGAAGAACTGGGACCAATGACACCACTGACCACTGGTACGTATTATTTTATTTTCTAGAGGAGAATGCTGATGTCTAGAGCGGTTAAGCCTCTGGATCTAAGCCACACAACCAGGCAGCCACAGATTCAGAATTTGAACCCAATAGTTGTTGAACCTCCAAGTCCGGGCTTCTGTACCACACACCATGCCACACCAAAACCTGACTCCCCTGTCAATGGCATCATTGTGCAGCCGTTTCCCAGTGACTGACTTTTAAATAAAATGTGGTGCACACAATTTTCTGCACCTAATCTCTCTTTTGCATGTGTCTCTTGTCTGGACCACCATCTGTCCCTCTGTGATATGGTGACGCTTCAGCAGTGGGTCGAGGCCTCACCAGCTAAGTTCCCTCCATCTTCATGCCACTTAGCAAATTCCAGCAGATGCAAGTTTTCTGACACAGGCTTCCATGAATAGCAGATGCTCTTTAATTAGTGTTATTTTCATTGCGGTTGTTGCCTTCCTTAGATTATCTTAACTCCACAGCCCTCCAAGATACACATGTTGCTTATGTTCCATTTGCCTCTCTGGGGGTTAGGAAGAAGAGTGGGACTGTTGGGGTCTCTTATGGTAGAGGGCTTGCCCTCTAAAACCAGACTTTATCCTCTAGGGAAGTTTCCAGACTTGGGAGAGGCTGGGAGGTCAGAGCTGATAGAACAGCTTCGTAGAGGAGGGAATGGGAGAAATCCTGAGGACTCTGCAATTAGCCTGCCTGGATTATAATCCACTCCCTGGCTCTGTGAGCCTGGGCAGGTTATGTCACCTTTGTGACTTATCTGTAAAATGGGAATACTAATAGTGTGTACTTCATGGGTTTGTTGTGATGTTTAAGGAGATAATTCTTAGTGTTTAGAACAGGGATTAAATTATAATTCATTATAATTATATAATTATTATATTGGGCTCCTGAGAGTCCTCTGTCACCCACCCCTCCAAGAATTACTTGTTCCCCTGGGACGACAACACTGATAACAGCAGTCAGCATTTATAGAATGTTTACTGATGCCAGGCTCTTCGTATGCATCATTTCACTTAATTCTCACCCCAACAGAGGTCCCATTGTACAGATGGGGTTCATAGAGGTGGAGCGACTTGCCCAAGGTCACATTTAACATGGCAGAGCCAGGATTTGAATTCAAATTTAAATTGGGGTCCCTTTGACTCCAGCCCTGCTTCTTGTCACCCCCTATACTATTTCCATATTTAGTTTGAGAGAAATGGAGATAGGGAGTAACTGACTTTGCATCCATAATGTTGTCTGCTTCTCCCAACTACCTCTTTGGGGACTTTACCCATTTTACAGTTGATAAAACAAGTTCAGAGATGTGGAGTGACTTGCCCCTCCTCTGGACCCAATCGTCTTTTTCCTACTTTTGGCCAGGAAATTGCTGCCCAGGAAAGGGGGTAGGAGGAGAGAAGGGAGCTGTAAAGGGGTAAGGAGTGCCCCAAAGTCTAGCTTTGGGCTCACTCATTCATTGCCAGCCCAGAGCCCTCACTCTAGTCCCAGGGGCACTCAGGCTTGGAGGTGAGTTGGTATATACACCAAGTGTCCACTAGGTGGGGCTTTCGCCAAAGGCCGGGCTCCTGGAGATCCCAGGACAGGCCTTACTACCGTATGCTGGGAAGGTAAAACTGGGAACACACCCTGTGTGTCTGCATAGTATGCTCACCCATGTGCACACACAGGCTGTGCATATCTGTGTATGAGTACACAGGCATGTCCCAGAGAATCTGTTTATGGCTTGTATGCAAATGTTCATGAATAGATGTGTGTACTGGCGTGCAGGCATGTGTGTGCATGTGCAGATGTGTACACGTGAGCATGTGCAGAGGGGTATAGGCAGGCAGTATCTGTGACTGTGGGTGTGTATGTGTGTGCATATATGTGCAAATATGTGTTTGTGAGTGTGTGCAAAAGGGAGTATGGCACATAGGTGGCAGATCTGCCTAGTCTGAGATCCTAAAGATCATTTTATTTATTTATTTTTATCCTCACCCAAGGACATTTTTTCCATTTTTTGTTCAGATAGAGTGGGAGGGAGAGAGAAGGTGAGAGAGAGAGAGAAACATTGATGTGAAAGGGACACATCAAGTGGGTTGCCACCTGCACGACCCCAACCAGGGCTGGGGACAAACTGCAACCAAGTTATGTGCCCTTATTAGGAACCAAACCCAGGTCTCTCTGGACCACAGGCCAATACTCTAACAGCTGAGCCAAACCGGCCAGGGCCTGAGGATCATTTTAGAGTTTCTTACCTAGGCTGGGTCAGATGACCTCTCAGGGTCCCTGATATTTGGCAAATTTGCTGAAGACCCTGATGGATGCCAAGAATTTAGAGCAAGAAGGGTCATGGCAGAAGGGCTAGATTTGCTTCCTGTGTCAGAGAATGTGAATTGTGATGGGGTAACTTTGTGCCCCAGACAGTGAGTTCTTTAATCCACAGAGATTTCTGTGGTTGGAGGGATGGGGATCCAACCTTCAAAGGACAGCATCTAAAACCTTCATATTGGGTTTCCAGAGCTCTGGAGAGTATGGCTGAAGACTGTGGGTACAAGGATTGTTGGCTCAGGTACCATTCTGACTCATCCCTTCACCAGCTGGGAATTGAATTCAAAGCCCCTTGGAGGAGTTAGAGGCAGTTGAGAAATGGATGTGGGTGGCATTCAGGGTTAAGAACTTGAGCCCTGACATCAAACAGAACAGGACTTGACCTCCAGCTCTTGCTTTCAGGCTCGGTGACCTTGGGCAAGTCACTTACTCTCTCCAAGCCCCCATTTCCTCAGCTATTAAAGGGAGGAAATGGCAATGCTTACCTCCAAGTGCTGTTACAAGGAGGAAATTAGATAATGGGCAGAGCGAGCCCAGCGTGTGGAGAGCAGGCTGTTATTTTTATCATTATCATTATTTTTCTGTCCTGTGGGGCCAACTGCATCATCTTTTGGTTCTTGGAAACCAAGAACTGAGGAGTCAGAAGCTCCAAGAAGGCTCAGAGAGTGGTAACTCGGGGACTAGTTGCCAGGGTGGCAGACACATCTCCCATGGCTCTGATTTGTCTGAATTGCACCTTCTAGAAGCACTCTCATTCCCTTCTTTCCTGCTCTGAGCAGACACAGTAGGAAAAGGTAAAGCTGGGGTCAAGGCTTTTACAGCAGGACTACCAAACAGTGTACATTTTCCCATGCAGCTTCTAAAACATGCTCAGCCACTGTCCTGGTGCACGGGAGATGTGTCTTTCTCTCTGAGCCTCGGTTTGCCTGTCTGTAAAATGGACACAGCCATGATAGATGTGAGATTTGAGGAGAGTGTTGGTGAGGCCCCTGGTGCATGGTTGGGTCATTAATGACATTGGCGATGGCAAAATGATTGGACAGGGACGGAAAGAGAAGTGTAAATATTCATATCTCATCATCTTACCAAAGGAAGAAAAAATATTTTTTTCGTTTGGCTATCGAGTGCTATTTTGCTGACTAGATGAAACATGAGAACCTTATATTTGAAGGGGAAGAAATAGAAGAGAGGGTGCAGAAATGGAGGAAGAGGGAGAAAACTCAGGAAAAAACAGAGAAACTGAGTGAGCAATGAGTGAGAGAAGATGGACGAGCAGTTTGAGAGGAGAGAAATTAAAAATAGAAACTAGAGTGGTTGCTTTACTGAAGGGAACTTTGGGGAAAGAAAGAAAGAAGCAAAAAGGATTTTAAGGCATTAAGCCCTCCATGCCTTGCCCCTTAAGAAAACCTGCAGTAACAGTTTGTATTTTTCTTTTCTTTTTTTTTTATCCTCACCCGAGGACATTTTTCCAATTTTTGTTCAGATAGAGTGGGCGGGAGAGAGAAGAAGAGAGAGAGAGAGAGAAACATCTACGTGAAAAGGACACATTGAGTGGCTGCCACCCGCATGGCCAACCAGGGCTGGGGACAAACAGCAACCAAGTGCTTGCCCTTAGTGGGAACCGAACCTGGGTCTCTCTGGACCTCAGGCCGACTCTCTAACCGCTGAGCCAAACCGGCCAGGGCAGTTTGTATTTTTCATCCAGTTTGTGGAGTTTTATTTGGGTGGGTGGGTCGGAGGTGCCAGAGGGCTTGATTGTTCTGAGAGCACAGGGAAGACTTATGGCTGTCCTTGGGGCTCATAGTCCTGGGAGCCAATGGAGGAATGGGTGCCCTAATAGGCATAAAGCCAAATGGGGCCACTCAGCCCAGATGTGTGGCATCTGGGAGAGATGGAGAGCCAGATAGGTGCTCTGAATTCCATGGTGGTGGTTTCTGAGGACTTAAGTTGCTATCTGGTTTGCACACTCAACTGCAAAAGTAAGGATGCAGAACTGAAAGGCAGGTTCTTATCCTGGGCCAGTTTCTTCGGGGTTCAACAGAGCTGTGTGACTGAAGAAGAGCCTGTGTCAGTGCAGACCCGAGTCCTAGAAACTCCAATTATCTAATGTTTCTAAATCTCCTCGAAGCTGTCAAGTGCCAGGTAGTGTTTCTTTCCAGGGATACTCAAGAAAATTCAGTCCTCTTTCTGGCTATTGATCTGGCTCTGAAAGGGACCTTGGGTCGTTACATGATCAGAGCTATTAGGGTGATTTTTCAATAAACAGACATGTAAAATCAGCTTAATAGGGATATAATTTTTAGTTCAGATGTTCTGTGCTGTTGGAATAGAAAGGAACATGTTAAGTTTTTTGTTTTTTCCTTTAAATCCATGGTGTGTAGGCATCTCTACCTGGTGTTGATTATTATATATGGTGTGAGGGTAGGGATCTAATTGTATTTTTCTCCTTGTGGATAGCTAGTTGACCCAGTACCAGACTGCAAATAAAGTCTATCCTTTCCCCACTAGTTTATAATGCTAGCTGTGCCATCTATTTGTGTGAGTCTATTCTACATTTGTGTGAACCTGCTTCTAGGCTTTTAATTTTGTCCCCTTGTCCTGTTTGTCTGTCCTTTGGCCTCATTGTCTTTATTATTATTATTACTTTTTTATAATTTTATAATAATTATTCAAACTTTCCCTGGCTATTTTTAGCCCTTGCACTGCCATAAGAATTTTAAGATGGGCTTGTCAAATTTGAAAACCTTATTGAGGTTTTGATTGGAATAGTCTTAAATTTATAGATTAATTTGGAGAGAAAGGACACCTTCACCATACCATATCTTTTAGCCCATAAACATGTAATATCTTTCAATTTAGTAGATCTTTTATAGACATCTCAGATGAACATGCCATTTTGTGGTATGTGTATCAGTCATGGGCCCAGGAGAAAATGGGCCCCCCACCCCAACCAAATGAAAATTCCCAATGATAAAAGTAATTTGTGCTCTGTAAAGAAATTAAGATGATGATGTGGAAATTATAAGAGGCCTCTAAGCCCATTTTTCAGAACTAATGTCTGTTAACCATTTGATATATAGTTTTTCTTAACTTTTTCCTACATACCACATTTTAAGCAAAGATGGGATTTTTTTCATAATACTGTTTTATAACCTGCTTATGTTCATTTTACCATACATCCTAGACATTTCTTCACTTCAACACATAGAAATAGCCCTCATCTTTCTTAATAATTGAACAGTATTCTGTGGGAGGTGTATTGGTGAGAGTCCCAACAGATACACTCAGCTGGGATTTTAAAAGTACACTATTTACAGAGGTGTAGGCAGGAGAATGTTAAGGCACCCAGATGCTAGCAAGAGGAGGAAGCTATTTTCACCCCATATGGAAAGAGGTGGGGTGAGAGAGTATATTGGGGACCAATGAGAGCAGGAGGACAGCTTTACAGGGGCTGTGACTGTAGAAGGACCCAGTGATATTTAGAACTGCAGTGAAGTAGAGAGGGAGCTGGGGAATAAATACTCCAATTTTCTCTCCTCTGGCCTTATTGCCCAGCAGGGCCAAACCCAGCTTAAAGCAAGGGAGCCTGGGAGATACAGTCCACAGAGGTCAGCTTCTGAGGGAGAAGGGGGCACTAACTAGGGGGGAGTGAATGGGGAGGAGGAGCAAAAGGAGAATAAACAGCACAGAGTTGTTTGTTTAAGTAGTCTCTGACACAGGAAGGGAATCAGGCCAGGGGAGCCTGCCCTCTTGTGTTGTTCCTCTTCAGTGAGATTGGTCATTGAGTGTTGGCACATGGTTAAGGCTACAACCTTGTTTTCTAGGCATCTGCTTTTCCACACATCTTCCCCCCCATTAGAGGCAGGGCAGGCTCAAGTGCAAAGAGCCTCGTTCTTGGTGGGAGTGAACCCAGGTATTAGTCCCAGTTCTGCTCCTTCACAGCCATGCAACCATGAACCAGCCACTTCCTCTCTTAGGGCCTCAGTCTTTCCGTCTGTAATATGGGAATGCACATCCCTGTCTTGTCCATTGTGTGGCCAATAATAATTATAGCTACTAGATACAGTACATTTACATAGGGCTTTACATAGATTAACTCATTTAAATCTCATCACTTTGTTTATTTTTATTTTTATTTTTTTATCCTCACCTGAGGATACTTTTTGCATTCACAGAGCAAGAGGGAGAGAGGAAGGAAGAGAGAGAGAGAGAGAAACATTGATGTGAAAGAGACACATTGACTGGCTGCCACCCATATGACCCCAACCGGGGCAGGGACAAACTGCAACCAAGGTATGTGCCCCTAGCGGTAACCGAACCCAGGACTCTCTGGTCCGCGGGCTGATGCTCTAATTGCTGAGCCAAACTGGCCAGGGCTAAATCTCATCACTTTGTGCAATTATTATCACCATTATACATATGAGGAAAATAAGGTATAGATAGGTAAAAAACAAAACAAAAAAACTTGTGCGAGGTCAGAGGCTTTATAAGTGGCAGAACTAGAATTTACATCTGATCAGTCTGACTCCAGAGTCATGCTTCTAACTACAATATCAAGCTAATGATTTAGTTGTAAAGCATCCAACAGCCAGTAGGTGCTTAATAATGGTAATGGTCGACAGCACTGTGTCAGGTGTTTTGCACATAAGGAACTGCTGACTTGGTCCTTGTAGCCAGTCACTCCATGGATCTGGGACTTAACCATGGGCTAGCCTCCAGGAACACACCCCTGCAGGTGTCCGCCAGACACTCCCATATTCCTTGCTCTTCTTCTAGGGCTGTTTAATACTTCCTGATGAATTTGGAGTCTCTAGTTGTCTTTCTCCCTGTCTGGCAGCTGCGGTGGGCAATGCAGAGCTACGGAAGGACATTTTCTTTTGTTTCAGCTTTGATGCTGGGGATTTTGCATATCATTATGTTCGTGGCTAAGGACCTGCCATTATCTTCCCTGGGATTCTTGCATAGTTTATGAATTTCCTAAAGAATCTGGCTTTCTGTCTGCTTCTGCTTTCAGGATAGGCTGCTGAAGCCACCCTCTGCTTCCTCCTGGTGTCCTGGGGAGGGGTTTTGTGTTTTTCATAGTAATTTTTTAATATTCATCTCGACACATGGGTCTTTATGAATCCAGAATCAACCAGGAAACTGCTTAAGTTTTTGCATATCTATGTAGGTGTGTGTATTTGTGGCAGGGAGAGAGAAAAACAGCTTTTCACAAAAATGTTTAATATTTTATTTCTTTGGTTCCCAAATTCAAGGCTGATTGTTTACTGAAAAAGCCCGAGCTTCCTGGCTTACCAT
This sequence comes from Molossus molossus, assembly GCF_014108415.1. NCBI lineage: Eukaryota > Metazoa > Chordata > Mammalia > Chiroptera > Molossidae > Molossus > Molossus molossus. Next base: position 33,627,413 of record NW_023425358.1, on the reverse strand, counting down.
CTTTCATTAAGGACCACCCACAATAATATCATTTCCCCAGCTAACTCTGTTTAGGGGGTAAACACTTAACTGCTGAATTCATTATTGCTGAGCCTGAGATGGTAACAGATGCCTTTGGAATATTAGCCCCCACATCTAATAAGGCACAGGCTCACGATGCTCTTGGAATGTGGTGGGGAGAGACGGCTGAAATTTATTTTGTGAATAAAGCAATAAGCCACTAAGCAAAGCTAATATGTTTCAGCCCAGACAGAAAGACACGATCATTCAGTATTTATGTAGCAACCCGTTCCTCAGTGGGACTGCAAGTTCTACCATTAAAATTGTCGGAATTCTTCAGAGACCCACTGCATTAAGTCATTTAAAAATATCACAGACTTTAAACAATCTGAATTATTGGATTTTTTCACTGCTTCTCGGTAAGCATGTTTGCTGTGGCAATTTCCTGCTTGGTCAAAGGTGTAGCCTATGTCAGTTAGGAAGTAGAAAAGTTCCATGCATAATTTTTATTTAGGAGCCCAATAGTCCCTAACAGCTGAAACAAAGTCAGACATAAATTTAATTTATATTTTTTCTTTTGACATAATTTGATATTCCCAGAACTGTTGCAAGAAAAGTACAAAGAATTTCTATGTACACTTCATCTAGAGTCCTCAAATGTTAATATTTTGCAACATTTGCTATATCATTCTCTCTATATAGATAGATATAGAAAAATGCATATTATTGTTTGAAAGTTAGTTGTAGACATGACACCTATATCCCTTTACCCCTAAGTACTTCATTGGGTTATTTAAAAACTAGGATACTTTGTTATATAACCACAATACAATGATCAAAACCAGGAAATTAACATTGATACAATACTATTATCTAATCTATTGATGTTATTCTAAGTTTGTCATTGGCTCCAATTAGTGCACTTTTTCATAAAAGAAAATCCCGGATCATACGTTTTAATCACTTGTCAAGTCTGTTTTGCTTTCTTTAATCTGGAATAGTTTTCCAGTCTTTCTGTTTCATGTGACATTGACATTTTTAAAGAGAACAGGCTGTTTATTTTATAGAATTTCCCCTCCATTTGGGTTTACCTGATATTTCTTTATAATTAGATTCAGATTATGCACTTTTGTCAGAAAATACTACAGAAGTGATATTGTGTCCTTCTTGGTACATCATATCAAGAAGTTCACAATGTCAATGTTTTCCATGATTTCAAAGTCAGAAAATACTTAAAATAATCTTCCATAAGAATCTTGGTTTTTTAAAAATTGCTTTGTAGGGTTTCACACTCAATCCTGTTACAGGTCTTTAAAAAACAGACTCAAAGACAAGAAAGCTGCAAGCTTTACAGATGCTCAGGAGAAAATGTAGCCATTTAAAAAATTGCCATGTGAGAGTTATGAAATTTCCCTAAATTCATTTTGCAGAATGAGAGCTGTAATTTAAACGTGAAGTTATCAAGAGCTGAGATAAACCACACATCACGTGCAATTTAATCTGGCAAGGAAAGAGGCCACTCGGAATTGCTAACTAGGCCTAATTCATTACATCTTGTAGAATGCTGTACTTTTGCTCTTACGAGTCTTTCAACTTGTGCATTAATATATTTACCCACACCTCATGGAAAATGTATGGGGATGGTAACAGAAATACTGTATCCTTGTTTAAATCACATTACATTTTTTGAACAGTTCCAGTGATTGCTCAGAAAGATCACACCTTCTTCTGAAGTATTTATGAAACAATTATTTACATTACATTAAAAACTTTAATTGCCTTTGAAGCACGTGCTCCAAGACACAATATTGGAAAATCATCAAAAATATCCATCACAATTCTCTTTCCTTTACAAGTCTTCTAAACTTTATCTTTTTTATAACCCTCTATATTGATCTATTGTCCCAGACTAAGAGTGATGTCAGAAGTCCAAGCTGGGTCATAAAAAGAGAGTATAATTTCCATTTGCTGTCTATAAAAGCAAATATTTCGACCAGAGAAAAAGAAGGAAAATGCCCCCTTTTTTGGGTGGGAGGTAAGTGGGGTAGGATTTGGCAGGTAACATGTCAGAAAGGGATGGAGAGTGTCCCTAGGGGTAAGTGCGTTGGTGATGGAGGAGGTTGGGAGTGTGAATTCTTCCTGGGTGGGAAGGGGATACTGGGAGGGGACTGGGGACCTCTGGCTTGCACAGGGGAAAAAGAGAGGAAAATGTAAAAGAAAAAACCTAGTCAACTCTTTGTCCAGCATCTGAAAAAACGGCAAAAGATAGGAACCTCCCTCCAGCTGGGTTAAAGACTATCTACCAAAAGACAATCATAATAAGGATCTCTATACTGCAAGGGACTTGGGGTCCCAGCTAGGTGAAGGACCCCTCATCCCAGTAATTATGATAATAACAATAGCAGAAACCTCTATAGTTATTAAGGATCCAGAGCCCCCACAGCAGGGCTAGGGCCCCTTCATAACAATAAAAGCCAATCTACTGGGGGAAAAAGCACTCCAGAGGTTTGTCTAAGAACCCCTCCATTAATTATCATAACAGTAAAAGGACCTCACATTTTAAAGTTGTGAGGAGCCTTTATAATTGGGGTAAAGACTCCCCAAAATAACCGGAATCCCTATTGTAAATCACCTGAGTGTCTCCCTGGCTCCGCCCTGCAAAGAACCCTGAACTCTGGCAAAGGAGCCGCCCCCCAATAATAATCATAACTATATATATGATGGCGTGGAAACTGCGTGCGGCCTGGTGACATTTCCCACGGCTCAGTGGCGCCCCCGGGCGGCTTCCACCCGCCCACTGGTCTGCTCCTACAAGCCCGCGGCCAGCGCGTCTACGCAGTCAGAGCTTCGGGCTGCTACCCTCGGATCACTAGCTTAGCTGGCGGAGGAGCGACGGCAGCCCGAGGCACGTGTTGTGTGTGCTCTGATTGCAAAAGAAAAAAAAAATGCATTGCAAACTATTAACTTTTTATTTTTGAGTATGCAATGCAGGAGGTGGGGGTTAGACAGGTGCGGGAAGGAGAGTAGACGCCCCGCGCGCTGGCCTCTCACAGCCCCCCTCCCAAACTTCCCTTTGCATTGATCAGCACGTTACGTCAGTATTGATAAGTTTGCAAAAAGCCAAAGTCAAGTGCAATAGCGCGGCACACCGACCCCGGACTTGGGGGGGAGATGCAGCGAGCGCTTCGCGGGCCCGGGAGCCGGCTGCAGGCAGGGCAGCGGCGGCGCCGGCGCCTCTCGGAGAGGCTGCCTCCCCCCACCCCTCCCTCCCACTCCATCCCCGGCCGCCTCCCCCGGGCGGGCGCCGAGTTCCCCGCCCGGCGCACTCCGCCCGCGCCCTCCGGGGGTCGGGGGGGCGCACGGCTCCCGGGCCGGCGGCGGCGACGGCGCGGCGGCGCCGAGGGGCAGCGGGTGGCAAGAGGCCTGGGGGCGTCGCAGGGGCCCCGGGCGGTGGCGCGCAGAGCCCGAGTGGCCGGCGGCGGCCCCGGGGCTGGGGGGAGTCCAGCCCGGATATTGAGTGCAGCCATTGAGAAAAGCCAAACTCTTGTGTGTGTGCGTCTCGAATAGCCCCCAAGATGGCCGCCAATGTGGGATCGATGTTTCAATATTGGAAGCGATTTGATCTACGGCGACTCCAGGTTAGTGCGGGCAGCGCCGGCCGCGCGGCCGTGGGGAGCCCTCGGGCGCGCCCTGGGCGCATTGGGGAGGTCCCCGGGAGGGCGGGCGGGCGCCCCGGGGCGGCTGCTGGGGCTCGCCTGGGCTCGGCTGCCCGCTGCCCATCGATAGGTATTAGGAATTGATCTCGCCGCTGCTCTTTGTTCGGTTCAATCATCGATTAGCCGCCGCGACCATGGAGAAGCGCTAGTGAGCCCTCGGCCCGGGGACCGAGCCGGCTGGCGAATGGCCGAGTGAGGCACAGGGAAAGCAAAGGCTGCGGTCCTGGGCAGGGGGCTGCCGGCGGGACCCCTGGCAGCCCCCTTCGCGCCGCACTTTGCGTGCCTCCCAACTTCGCGGCGCCTGGGGAGGCCGCGGAGCGCGCCGCGTGCCTGTCCGCGCCGGGCTGGGGCTAGGGTGAGGGAGGGAGGGAGCTGGCGGGCAGGGAGGAGTCGGAGAGAGGAGGAGGCAGCCTGGGTTGGCGAGGAGGCGGCGGCTCCGCGCCCCACCACCCGTCACCACCTCCGCCGCCGCCGCCCGCCTGGCTGCGCAGCCTGGACGCGCCGCCACCCGGGGGCCGCTTCTGCTGCTCCAGCCGCCCCAGCCACAATCGCCGGACTGGCCGCCTGCGCCGGCAGATCTCTCTTCGGGCCGGGTTCTCGGGGTTCGTCTTCTTTGCTTCTTGCCTTTACCCCTAACCCCCTTGCCAAGTCTAGATGGGGACAGGCGGTGGAGACGGGGCCAGGATGTGCACAAGTTTGCGCTCCTGCCTCGGGGGCGGTGGAGAGCCTGGAGCGCTGCAGAGCAGGTGACTCCCGCCTCTCAGGCCCTTGGGAACTTTTAAATGGGAGATGCCCTCGCTGTCTTTTGCCTCCTGTCTTTCCTCCCCACCTCTCCCCACTTTTTTCCTCTTTCCAGTTTCTCTTCCTCCCCCCCTTCCCTAGTGACTCCTTCCCAAATCCTAGCACTTTATTCCCACTCCACCTTTCTCTGGGAGTCTCCCCCAGATTTGGGAGTGTTCTTTGCTGACCCTTAGAAGGTGGGGTTTGGGGTAGTATTTCAGAGAACACCAGCTTCAGCCTCGGTTCTTTCCTGGGTGCCCCAGGACGCTCCGGATAAGCCCCCCCAAACCCTGGAGTCTCGCAAAGCCACGGCAGACACAGTGGGAACAAGGGGCAGAGTAATGGTGCTGATAACCGGGCTTTTACAGCATCCTGCCTTGGCCTTGACATTCTCGGAAAAAGCGAGAGCATCAGTCTGGAGATAAAAAGGAACCCACTTAAAAAAATCCGCAGGCAAATCTTGTTAAGTTTCTTCTGATAAGTGGTTCCAGTACTCCCCTCCTCCTGGCCTCTTCTGAGCCTTCCTCCCTAACCCGCCCCCTCTCCCCGCTTGCCCCCTCCCCCAAAGCCATTGAGCTGGAGAGAAAATCGGGGCACTCAGGCATGCGGTTAATAACTGCAAGTGCCTTGCAATTCCAGGTCCTCACTCGAGTTAGGGCTCAGTTTGGTGGCCAGCTGAGGCGGGCAGGGCTGTGAGCTCTGCTTGCTGGTTTAAATGATGCTAAAGTGGCCTCTCTGGAAGAGTGGGGTGTGTGTATGGGAGAGAGAGAGAGGGAGGGAGAGAGAGGAGAGAGTTGGGCAGCCACATTGAGCTTGGCACGAAGGCCAATGGTAATCGTATTCCCTGCTAATGTTTGTAAATGAGACCCCAGCATGGCTGGGGGACAGCATCTTTATTTATGATTGATGTTCTATAACATAAGGAATGACAAGAACGTGGCAGACAAGAGGAGAGGAACCAGAAGGGCTGGCGAAAGCCCTTTGCAGGGTCCTATTGTTATTCTGGGCTGGAGAAAATTTCTGCGGGGAGATTTACAGCGCTGGTATTTGCTCCCGTTTGGCCAGAATGTCAGTTAACACAATTTTCATTAGATAACTCGTTTTCAATCTGGGGAGTTCAGCCCACAGTGGGGAGGGCAGGGTGGGCTGGGTGCAGAGGGGTGGGAGCGGCTTTCAGGGGCTGATTTCTGAGCTTCTGCAGGGGGAGGATTTAAACCTCACTCTCTCCCTTCTCTGGCTTAGGGGTCTTTTGTGGAGCTGTTGAGGTCACCCAAATCTTGATTGCAGTTGGACTCCCATTGATTTGGGAACCTTTGTTAGGGTTTTAGAAGATGCTGAGGTGTAAAAGCAAATTTGAACTGGAAAGTATAAAGATGGCAGGGTCTTGTTTAGGTGATGGGGAACTGGGACTAAGACTTGTCTTCTGACAGGGTGTATACATGGTGGAGGGTGTTTATTAAGACAATGGCTGGTGTGTCTGGCACAAAAGGAAAAGACTCTAGGGAAAGGGGGTAAGCTCATTTACATGGATATTAAGTGGGGAGGGGGCCCCTGTGGGAGTTTGAATGGCTGTCCACTTCTAGAGAGCAGAGAAATAAATGTGGCAGCCGTGGTTATGTGCAAACATTTAGCCCTCACATCTGCCATAGTCCCTACCCTCATCCTGAAATGTTCCGTTGTTCCCTTGCCCAACAGGCCTGCAGCCGCCCCCCACCCCCACCCCCATTCTCACCAATGGCATTTTTGTTGGAAACAGATTATGAACCTAAGCACTTTTGCCTAGGATCATCTCTTGAGCATAATGCTAATGACTCCTACGCCACACTTTTATTTTCATCCCCCCCTCCCCCCACTTTTCCTCTTATAGGGGAGATAACCAGAAAGGGAACACTTCTACTGGCTTGTTCTGAGCTCCTGGTAGGAGAGATGGGCCCCCATCCCAGGCTCTCCACAGGCTGAAAGCTTTGGGCCCACTCGTCACACGGCCCAGCTGCCTGTGAGTGTGAGGAGGTGCTCGGCTTTAATTCTTGGTTCAGGTTGAGTGGTTTCTTGCAGCCTGGTTGCTGAGTGTTCAAGTGGCGGAGGCAGCAAAGGCAGCTAGTGTCCCCAGGCCAGACCATGCTGCAGACACCACCCGGATCCTGGGAAGAAAGGTGACCTTGTACTAGCCCCAGCGTATAGCCCTCCAGAAGTATACATTTTTCAAATATGGACGCAGTCTAGTTATTATTCCTCCCAGTGCCATTTCTGCACACAACAGGGCTATTTTCCTAGGATGGAAGTCAGTCAGCAGTCCTAATGACTTGTGGGCTGATGATGGTAAAGATCCTCTGAATGTGGCACCCTGTTCCAGGACCCCTGAAACTGCTTCACTTCTTCCTTTTCTTCTTTTTGCTCTACTGCTAACAGCCCAGGAAATGAGGAGAAATAAAATTCCACCCCAAAGATAATGCTGGACATATTTCATTTGGTTATAAGATTGCTTTATGATGAACATTACTAATGCAGTATTTTTTTATGGCTTTTCTGTGTATAATCGTCGTAACTGGATTCATACCTTTATGACTTTCTTTTTCTGCTTTACTTTGCCACTTTTTTTCATGATGCTCTGGGTCCAGTCTCTCTTTTTTTTCCCCCTCGAAGGGGGTTAAGCAAGCTAACAAGAGTTGAGAGCGTCCAGTCCAAATTAGGGTGTCCAGTCCAAATGCATATCTGTTTCTTGAGAGGAAAGAGGTTGGCTAGAGGGATCACATTGTGTGAGTTTGAGAGGAAGAGGCACATTCTGCTTAAGGGGTGAGCATTTCGGGAGGAAGATCGACAGGGATAGTGAGGTAGGCTGGACTTTTGTAAGGAGTTTGGAGAAACTTCTGGGAAGGTTCAGTTTCTTGGAGCACAGGAGTCTTGATGGAATGTTTTTCCCTGCTCAAAGTTTAGAAAAGAGCGTGGATGTGATTAAAATATTATAACCTTATGATATTCTGAAGTGCATAAATTTTACATATCAGCCACAGAGAGTTTAGACATCCATTAGAGCCTCTGACAGCTTGACTTATCTAAATGTGCTATCATTTAACAATGTGTCAAAATTCCTCTTTCTGTAGATGACAGCAGTAAATAAGCTATCAGCCCTCTTGGCAGAATCCTAACTTTGGAAACTTTACTGTAATAGAATCACTGCCAGGGCAGGGAGCATGAGCAGACTGGGCTTGGGCTTGCCGTGGTCCATGCCCATGAGACTGGTTGGCATTAGGTGAGGGCTGTGGGAGGGGGAAGACGAGAAGAGGTGGGGGACATGGGTGAGGGGAGATTTCTAGCAGCTGCTCTGTGATTAAAAAAAAACACCACCAAAGAATAGGCCAGCCCTCTGGACCCTTACAGGTCTAACCAGTGGGTGACCCCATTCTATCTGCCTCTCCAATTCATCAGAACCCAAGCCCTATGGGCCTTTTCTGCAGAAGGAGCTAGAAACAGGTGTTGAGAATTTATTTAAAGAACCCAGCAGTCTTTTCTGGGCATCCCAGAATTCTGGTTCCTCAACTCGGCAGAAATTGCTTTCCAAAGATGGACTCTCTCTGAGTGCTAGAAGAAAAACAAGCAACATCTCGTCCCTGACTGCCTTTGCTGTCGGAGGTCTCGAAATTTCTTTTATTAATACCCGAATTCACTGTAGAAAATTAAGAAACCATGTATAGTGTCTCAGTGGGTTATTTCAGGTGAGCACTGTGCTATTTTGACTAGAGAGAACCGCTTTTCTGATGGTGGAGGTGATTTTTCCTTCCTGCCTTCCTGCCTTCCTTCCCTCCCTCCCTCCCTCTCTCCCTCCCTCCCCCTCTTCCTTCCTTCCTTCCTTCCTTCCTTCCTTCCTTCCTTCCTTCCTTCCTTCCTTCCTTCCTCTCCTTTCTCTCTTTTCTCTCCTTTCTCTCCTTTTTTTCTCTTCCTCCTCCTTACTCTTCCTCTTCCTTTCCATCTTCTCCCCTATTGAAAAAAGGATTCTGCCTTTGAACTTGACATTATTGTGGTAACCTTGTTTCCAGCACATGGGATTTCAAATGTGAACACCTTGGCTGGTGCTAAATTTGGTCCTGGATGATGGTAGATGTGGTCATCCAGAAAATGTGGTTTTCTTTGCTGCTTTCTGAAAGTGCTGAATTTCTGGCAGCTTTCTGGTTATCTAATTCAGAGGCTGAGGCTGGCAGAGGTTGAGCATGGGAAGGGGACTGAGGTGGTGACTTGCCTTTGTGTCCCTGGCTTTGGAATGCCGGGTCCAATCTTCTGTTTGATTTTTCTTGGCCGGGGTCGGGGGGTGGGGGGGGGGGTGGGCGGCTCTTTATTTATGACAGGTGTCATGGAAGGTGGAGGTAATTGGCAGAGGGCGAGAGCCCCAAGATCTCTAAGTGTGTGTGCCTGTAGCACTCCTGAGTGAATCACCCAACATCCCAAGTCTTCCATTTCTTAATCTATCACACAGGCCGGCTGTGCCCATCTGGTCTGCCAAATTGGGTTATTGTAAAGGTGCTGACATACTTTGTGTGCCAGTTAAATGTATTGTCTTCTAATGACCTTGGGCCTGTTGTGGTGGTGGTGGTGGGGTGCTTCTGACATTTTAAGCAAATCTTTGAGCCCAGAAATCATGTCTAGGTTGGAGTTATTTAGTTTCTAAGCCTTGATGAGCCCTTCACAAAAGTGGTTTGTAGTGTTTTATAGGATATGGACAATATATTCCTATCATGCTTAAATTAAAATCTAAAGTCCTTTCCCTTGATTTCAAGGTTCCACATGATCTGTCCCCCTGATATCTCTGGCTTCATCTCCAGCTTCTCCCCCCTTACTCACTCTGCTTCAGTCACAATAGTCTTCTTTTTGTCCCTCAAACATATCAAGCACATTTCTACCTTAAGACCTTTGCACTTAAGTTCTCTCTCTCTCTCTGGGACTCTTTTCCTCTATATCTTCCCACGCTGACGCCTTCATTTCATTCAATTTCAGCCCAAATATCGAGACCACTCAGTCTAAAGAAGGCTAAAGAAGCTTCTACAACTCCTTTGTCCCTTTAATTTGCAAATATGCTTCCAGGGCACTGAAGACAGTGTTTCCCCTGAGGGTTTTGACCTCAGAGCCTTCTCAGGGTGCAGCCTCTCTCTCTCTCAACACTATAGGAAACCATCTAGGCTTGCTACAGGGGTGGCAAACTTTTTCTGTAAAGAGTCATAATAATAATATACTTTAGGCTTTGCGGGCCACGTGGTCCCTGTTGCAAGTACTCCATTCTGCCACTGTAGCATGAAAAAAGCTATAGACATTTGTGGCTGTATTCCAATAAAACTTTATTTAAAAAAAAGGCAGAGGGGCCAGATTTGGCCTGAGGGCCATCTTTTCCTGATCCTGGTTTACTTCTTTGTGATAGCTGTTGTATAGGCTGTGGCATGGTTGAAGTTTTTCTCTTTTTAGTTAAGAATATTAAGGTGGATCCAACTTAGTTCTAGACCTCTTTTTTACTCTTTCTAACAAAAGGAAAATACCAGGAGCCTTCCTGGCTTCCAGTCCTGGCTTTATCCCCTGTTAGCTGTATGACTTTGAATAGGTCACTTAACCTCTCTGAGCCTTACTTTCCTTGTCTTTAAATGGAACTAATAATAGTCTCTACCTTTTAGGTTGTTCTTGAAGATTAAAGCACTTTGAATATAAAAGAGCATAGCATAGTGCCAGGCACACAGTTACTGTTCTGTAAATTCTTTTCTTCTTATTGTGGTTGGTATTTTGAGAGAAGGGTGAGTAAACCAAATAAACAGCAGCTCCTGGAACTTGCTGGCCTTCCAGGCTGTTTCAGAGCTTTCTGGGCAGATTTTCTCTTCTCTCTTACTCCATTGGGGCTTACTATATTATTAATATTATACGTAGTGTCTTATATTTTGGGAGATGTGACCACAGAGGTTGCAGACTAGGAGCTATATCTGGCCCAGGATATATCTGTCTAGATCAGTGCAATATTTAAAAACATTATGTAAAAGGTATTGGCATTTAAAACATGGGAGATGTTACCTGTGGCATCTAGATGGCCACTGCCCTTAACAAATCAAGAGCTCTGACCACACTGGGCAAACAGTAGAGACCTGGGAAGGACATGCCAAGCAGAGGGAATAGCCAGGGCGAAGGCCCCAGCCTGAAGGTCCCCAGTGGCTCAGGCCAGCTGTAGGGAGTCACAAGGCAGGTCACTAGGAGGGTAGCTGCCAAGGCCACTGGCTGCCTTCCTCTAAGTGCCTAGTGTCAGAAGAGGCTGCATTTCCAGAAAAAAGAAAGGTCCTTGACCAACTCCATGGAAAGATATATGATTAGGGGGGCACGGAGCCTGCTGTCTCTAGTGGCTCAGTCACCCCCAAATTGGGCTTGTGTCTGCCCCCTCTTTTCTTTTCAGTCTCTTCATTTCCCCCTCCACCCCCATCCTCTGCCATCCTTTAGTTCAGCCAAATGAAACAGCAATTCCAGGATACGCATTTGTCATTACAAAGAAAGAAAGAAGAAAAAAAATCAATCATTCGGCCTCTTTGGCCTGAGCTGGTCGTCTGCCCAAGACGCCCGGAGCCTAGCAGTGCTTAAGACTCTCTGAGCCGCCGTCGCTCAAACTGGATGGGGTAAATGGCTCCCCGGGAACCATTATGGTCGATTGACTTGTCCAGCCGGTTGTTTTGAGCGTGGGTGCTGTAGACAGGGAGACCACAGGGGTCACCTGAGTGGCCGTTTGGGGGCAGCTTTCCCTTAGCGAGGTGGTCAGTCAGAGGCCACTCTGTTGCAAGCATCTGTTTGGGGTGTCTGTTGTCTTTTATGTGTGCTGGTGAATCCAGGTATCTGGGGGTGGGGGTGGGGGGTGATAGGGGCTGCAGAATCAAGCCCTGCACCCTCCCACTCACAAAGATATTTAGTGTGGACTCTGGAGCATAGTGGCTTGGGTTCAAATCCCAGCTCTGCCACTTAACAGCTGTGTGACTTTGGGTAAGTCACTGAGCCTGTCTGAGCCTCAGTTTTCTCATATGTAAAATGGGGATAATAGTAGTATCACCTCCTTAAGGTTTGCTGTGAGGGGTAAGTAAGCTGATGCATATGAAATGCTGAGCTCTGTGTTCACGTAGAAATGCTATTTAGTGTTAATAATAATTGTTATTGTCCTTTGCTCTGGAAATGTATATTCACCAAGGTGTATAATTAATATTTATAACCAATAATTTTTATATTGTTTAAAAATAACATTTATAACTAATGGTTATATAAATGATAATAAATAACAAATATTGTAACTAATACTTATATACTGGAGATACAGTGAATGAGGAAGGCAAAGTGCCAGTTCTCACTGAGCCCACAGACAATGGGGTAGTGGATGCACAGGACAGACAGGTGTGTAGTCACATGTTGGGATTAGATTCTGAGATACTTCCTGGAAGTGACCCTTCAGCCAAGACCTCACGGGCAAGGCCAGGAAAAAGCATCTTAGTAGAGGGAATAGCATGTGCCAAGACCAAGGTAGGTGGAAGAATAGCGCATGCAAGGAACTAAGGGAAGGCAGATTCTGAGCGGGCTGGTGGATCCATCTCCATGTTCACTCTTACCATCTGTCAATTTAGAATAAGGATGGAGCATGAAATAAGGATGTTTGGCACATGTGCAGCTTGGAGTAAATGCTCTCTCAGTGGGCACTTTGTAAACTGTCAAACACCATAAAAACCACAGGTATCACTTTTATTTTTCAACAAGATATGAGCCCAATTCTTGACCTGTTGCAAAGTGCCTTTTGCCCATTTACTCTTTCTCTCTCATGATCATGTATAGGGCAGCCAGGGTTCAAATCCCAGTTCTGCTCCTTCCTGACTGTATGTCCTCGGGCAAGTTATTTCCCCTTTCTGAGACTTGGTTTTCTTGTCTGTAAGATGGGTATAGTAATGGTACCTTCAGTGGTGGCCATGAGAATGTACCTCGAAGATCTCTAACTACAGGGAGTATGATTGACCAGTGGCCCTAGATGCTGCTCTCAGATCTCTAGTTTCTACAAGGGACTAAGTGTAGATCTAAAGTGGACCTATTCCTGGGACACATGGGACTACTCTGCTGGCTCTGGACTCCTCAGCAATCTAGGATGCTTCCACCAACCAGCCTTTCTTCCTTCCCTCTCTCCTTCACTCTGGCTCCCTTCCACAGGCATAGGCATTGACTCCAGTGTCTCTGCCTTTTAATCCTGCTTTTGTGTCTGCTTCTCAGAAGGCCACACTCTCTTACAGAAAAGATTAATTGAGACTTGAACATCTGTCTAAGGCACCCAGTTCATAGGGAGGTCTCAGTTTAGGTGCCTGCTGTGTTTGTTGGGAGCCTGGGGAGCTGTCACTCTCAGCAATGTCTCTTCTTGTTTGCCTGTTTTTACTTGGCCCATAGGCCCTGCGTGATGAGGTCCCTCCTTCCCTTTATTATCCCCCCATTATCTCTTGCTGTCATCTCCTGCCACTCTCCCCCTCTTTGTTCAAGCCACTCTGGTCTCTCTGCTGTTCCTTGAACACATTAGCATGTTCAGATCTTAGGGCTTTTGCACTTGCAATTTCCTCTACCTGGGAAACTCTCTCCCAGACATCTCTGCAGTTCTCTCTCATCAGTCCTCTGTTTAAATATCACCTCTCCAGAGAGGTCCTCCCTAACCTCTTTCCAAAATAACCACCCCTATCTCCTTACCCTGCTTTACCTGATGTGATAATGCATGTTTACTTAACGGTTTGTTTACTATCTTCCTCCCTCCCTGGGGAGGGCAAGGACATAGTAAGTTTCCAATAAATATTTGCATGGTGGAGGGGATGAATTCCACAGGAAGGGTGAGGTGGGCAGCTGCTTTTACTTCACCTTGAGGGAGTGGCCCTGGGGGACCCAGTTCCTCCCAGATCCCCCAGCTGTTTCACTCATCACTGGCTTTTGAAAGTCGCTCACTCCACACCTGGGAATTGGGCCCCAGCCTCAAGCTTGTAGCAGATAAGGGTTTATCTTTAGCTCTGTCAGTCTCTCTTTAGAAACTAGTGACCCTAATTCCTGCCTGGGAGGTGGCTCCCATCCTAATTAATAAATCCATTAATTAATTGCCAGCATGCTGTGGACCATTAGCGATGATTTGGTGGCCTCAGTTACAGCTCAAAGCAGGTCCCTGCAGCCTGTGGGATGGTTGTTGTGGGGAACACAGACTGGCTGTTAAGGATTTTGGACCCAGATGACATTCTTCTGATGCCTGTTTCATGGGCCCACTTGATCAGCCCAACAGGCGTTAAAAAAGGACAGACGGGCCCAGGCTGGTGTGGCTCAGTTGGTCGAGAGTCATCCTGTGCACCGAAAGGTTGCTGGTTCGATTCCTAGTCAGGTCACATATCTAGGTTGTGGGTTCTATCCCTATTTGGGGTGCGTGCAGAAGGCAACTGATCGATGTTTCTCTCAAATCAGTGTTTCCCTTTCTCTTCCTCTTGCTCTGAAAGTCAATTAAAAAAAAAAAACATAAAAAATAAAAGATAAAAAAAAGATGACTGACAGTCAGTCTCTGGACAGTGACCCAAGTTGAGGGGCTTTCCTTCTCAGCATCCCCTGGGAACCCCAGTTTATAGTAGGGCAAAACATCAGGATTAAAGTGTCTACTTTTCTGTGTGGCTGAGGGATCCTTTCTAGGCCTCAGTTTTTCTATCTCTAGTGGGGTTTCTGTGGGTTGTTGAGACAGGTCATTCATTTGTTCATTTAATGAACATTATTCAGCACCTGCTATGTGTCAGATGCTGTGTGAGGTGTTGGGGGTGCAGCAGTGACAAAACGGACTATGTCCCTGCCCTTAGCTTCTATTTTATAATCATTTGGAGACAGAACTTTTCTTCAAGGGTGTGAGAAATAAAGAATGACAACCCAGCCCTGGCCGGTTTGGCTCAGCGGTTAGGGCGTCGGCCTGCGGTCTGGAGAGACCCGGGTTCGGTTCCCGCTAAGGGCACGTACCTTGGTTGCAGTTTGTCCCCAGCCCTGGTTGGGTTGTGTGGGTGGCAACCACTCGATGTGTCGCTTTCACGTCGATGTTTCTCTCTCTCTCTCTCCCTCTCACTCTATCTGAACAAAATATTGAAAAATGTCCTCGGGTGAGGATAAAAAAAAAAAAAAAGAATGACAACCCAATGTATACATTTAGCCTAGGGCTGGGCATGCTGTAAGCCTTCCCTAACTGGTGACTATTATCAATAATGGTAATAATAATAATTAAAATGTGAGGGTATTTCCTGTGGAATTTCACTTGCCCTGGAAGCAGCACCTGAAATGATTTTAAGCATGGAGTTGGAGAAGTCAGACCTTGCTTTGGACCCTGTTCTTGCTGCTTCCTCATTGGGAGGCCTTAGTCAATTCACTGACTTTTCTTCTTCTTCTTTTTTTGGCATGTGCCCCTAGTGGGAACCGAACCTGGGACTCTCTGGTCTGCAGGCCAACGCTCCAACCGCTGAGCCAAACTGGCCAGGGCAATTCACTGAATTTTCTAAGCCTCAGTTTTCTTACCTGTAAAATGGGAATTAAATACATCATCTACCTCATAGGGAGATTGTGAGGATTTGATGAGGTGAAGCATGGAAAGCCCTTAGCACAGAGCCCGGAACATGGCCATTCCCAGGAAACAAGAGGGCTGTTACTACTTTTGTTATTATTGCCATCACTAACATTGTTATTTGTCATTCACCTCCTGGGCTTCACCTGTCATCTCAGGGGTCCCCAAATCTGACTGGAGTCTGGAGATTTGTTTGTAGTGCTGGCAACTTAAGTATCAGATGAGAGGAGCTGGCATGAACTCCATCCAGCCAGGCACAGGGACCTCCACTGCACCCCAGGAGTCTAAACACAAGCCTTCCTTAGCAAGTACCAGAGTCCCCCAGCCCAGCCAGCCCAGAGCCAGTGGCCAGGTAGACTGGCTCCTTGCAGAGAAGCATTGAACAGGAGGTCAGGTCTCTCCAGATGCCACTTGGCTGGCCTTAGCAAGGTCAGGCCTGGCTTTTGCAGGCGTTGGAAAGTGAGGAGGAAGTTCTCTGCACATGGAGGCCTGGCAGTTCTTTAACAAATAGCTATTAACCCTTATTGCATGCCAGACAGTTTTCAGAGCCCTTAACAAACGTTGTATTTAATTTTTACAACCCTAGGCACAGAAAACCACTCCTATCCCATTTTACTGTTGAGTAGACTGAGGCACAGGAGATTGAGTCCAAGGCTACGTTGCTAGCAAACAACAGAGCTTGGGCTCAAACCCAGGACCCAGTCTGTTGTCTACCCCGCCTCCCACTAGGGTTTCCCCCACAGGTAGTCACCATGCTTGTATTTTTCCCTTTAAATTTTTTTAAAAACCTCTTAAAACACGTTGCCACTGCCAGCTCATGGAAATGAATCCGGACCCACAAGCCTGAGAGGCATGGGGTGGGGTGGTTAATTAATAACACAAGAAAGATTCTTGTCTCCTGGTCTGGAAAATGAGTACCATCCAGCCATCTATTCATCCCAGCCCACCCGCCGGAGTCCGGAGCCACGTGGTGTGCCCTGTCGTGGGGCCTTCGTTCTGCAAGATGGAATTCTCAGCCTGGGCTGATAATAAGCAGGTATTGATTGCTGCCTTGGTCATTATCAAGATTTATTTAGTCAATATGGCCTCTCCGGTCAATAAATCGTGTCGTTGATAAAGAAGGAAGGGGATAGACTTGTAGAGTTTATTAAAAAAGTTTTTCAGATTTTTTTTTTAAACAGCTGAGTCTAGCCCCCCTTTTCTTGTCCTTATCAGCCCCCCTCTACATTCCATATTTGGCTCCATAAGCTCTTTCCTTTTGTGGAGGAACTTTCCCTTATTGCTCTGGTTTCTGGAAACAGAGACTCAGCCAGGGCTAGGTCAGGGATGGCTCCTGGAATGCAGGTGTCTCCTCACTTTCTTGTTTGCACTCCCTGTCATGTCCAACCCAGTCTGGCCAGAGTCTTTGCTCTGAACCTGACATGTATGCAGCAAATTGCAAATATTTATTGAGCGTGTACTCTGGGCCCAGCACAGTGCCAGGTGCTGGGTATAGAGGAAACTGAGGCACAGGGTACATGAAAGAGGTGAGACGTGCATTACCTTTCCCAAGAAGGCTGGGCAGAGGAACCCTTTACCCCATATCCTCTTCCCCTGCACAGCCACATTTCTAGAATGTCTGGCTCACACTCTGTCTCTCTTTCTATATCTCCTGTCCATACTCTAGCCAACTTCTCCCCCACCTCGAAAGGAGCTTCACTGTTGGCTCGCCTTGGCCCCCCTGATGCTGCATTTTCTTTAGTTTTCTCCTACCTTTGGCCACCATTTCTTCTTTCCATGCCCATGCTCCTCTCCTGGCCTCTAAATATGTTAATCCCTCTAAAATTTATGTCGTCTCTCTCACTCTCACCCTGTTTGGCTTCATCTGTGTTCACAGCACCACTGCCTCCCAGTTCTCCACTTTGTACCTCAGGGCTCCAGACCTATCAACTCAACAGTCTTCTTAACATTTCTTGAATGTCTGTCTCAAAAATATGTCCTACTCGCATCTAACTCTCCTGCACCTGATCTTGACCCAGGCCTACGGGACAGAAACCTGGGAGCTGCCCTGACCACCTCCCTCTCCCCTGTGCTGATGGGATTTCACCTTCTAGATACTTCCCACATCCCCTCTCCTACTCCCATCTCCACCGTTGGTTCTTGGGCCCATGCTCTCATCAGTTCTCCCTTGGACTTTGGTCTCCCAGTGTGTGTCTCTGTACTGACTCTGGCCTCCCCCACTCTTTTTGACACATGGTAACTAGTGAGCTAATTAAAAACCTGTTAAGCCCTGGCCGGTTTGGCTCAGCGGTTAGAGCGTTAGCCTGCGGTCCAGAGAGGCCTGGGTTTGGTTCCCGCTAAGGGTGCGTGCCTCGGTTGCAGTTTGTCCCCGGCCCTGGTTGGTCGTGTGGGTAGCACCACTCGATGTGTACCTTTCATGTTGATGTTTCTCTCTCTCTCTCTTCCTCCCACTTTATCTGAACACACACACACACACACACACACACACACAATGTCCTTGGGTGAGGATAAAAAAAACAAAAACAAAAACCTGTTAAGAACTATTTCCAATGACTCTCCATTGCCT
Source organism: Molossus molossus (assembly GCF_014108415.1). Lineage (NCBI taxonomy): Eukaryota > Metazoa > Chordata > Mammalia > Chiroptera > Molossidae > Molossus > Molossus molossus. The sequence goes on along the minus strand of NW_023425358.1, from coordinate 33,609,766 downwards.
TTGGGGCAAAGGCCCCAGTGTGAGCTTCCAGGCTCAGCTTGGGCTGGCCCCTGCCCTCCATTCTTGGTTTATAGTTTTGCAGGTCTTCTATTTTCTTGTTGAATTTCTGTCTAGTTCTATCCACTACTGAAAGTAGGATACTGAAGTCTCTGTTATTGAATTATCTGTTTCTCTCTTAATTTCTGTCAGTTTTGATTCATACGTTTTGGTGCTCTGTTTTTAGGTATGTATATGTTTTCAGTTCTTACATCTTCCTAATGGATTGACCCTTTTATTGTTATAAAATGTTCCTCTTTATTTCTAGTACCTTTTTTGGTATGAAGTCTATTTTGTGTGATATCTGTATAGCCACTCCCACTTTCTTATGGTTGCTGTTTACATGATAAATCTTTTTCATCCTTTTGTTTTCAGTTTGTTTGTGTCTTTGAATTTAAAGTGTATAATTGGATCTTGTGTGTTTTTTAAAAAAATCTAGTCTGGAAATCTCTGCCTTTTGATTGGATTGTTTAACCCATTCACGTTTAATATTATTATTGATATAGTTGGATATACATTTACCATTTTGCTTTCTGTATATCTCATGGTTTTTTTTTTTTTGTTTCTCTATTTCTTCTTTAATGCTTTCTTTTATATTGAATAATTATTTTCTAATGTAGCCCTTTAATTTTATTAATTATTTTAAACTATATTTTTGAGGGTTTTTTTTTTTTTTTTTTTTTTTTTTAGTAGTTGCTCTAGGGTTTACCATATACATCTTAACTTAGAAGAATTGGCTTCAGATTTATATTAGCTTAATTCTAGAATGTCCTCTATTCTTTTTTTTTTCCTCACCCGAGGACATTTTTCCATTTTTTTGTTCAGGTAGAGTGGGAGGGAGAGAGAGGAACAGAGAGAGAGAGAAACATCGATGTGAAAGGAACACATCGAGTGGCTGCCACCCACACAACCGACCAGGGCCGGGGACAAACTGCAACCGAGGTACGCGCCCTTAGAGGGAACTGAACCCGGGTCTCTCCAGACCGCAGGCCGACGCTCTAACCGCTGAGCCAAACCGGCCAGGGCGAGAATGTCCTCTATTCTTGACCTTGATCTTGAGCCATGTTCCCTGTGCCCTTCATGTTCCAGACACATGTTTTTTTTCAGTTTCCTTTCATTCACACCCCTCTGTGCATGACTTACTCCTTCCTGCTTGGGACACTCTTCCTACATGTCCACCTGTCGACTCCTCCCAGACCCAGGGAATTTGCTCAATGTCATTTCCTTGGGGCAACTTTCCTGCTTCTCCCTGAGATGGTAGACCCCATCTCTGTTGCACTCACCACAGTGTGTATCAGACATCGTTTTGTGGATTATTGATTAATGCCTACCTCTTTCTGTGAACTCTGAGCTCTATGAGGGCACACGGCAACTTGTACCCAGAACCTAGCAGCAGAGGGCTGAGCATAGGCCCACAAAAAGGCTCAGTGAAATGAACAAACAGGATGGATGTGAATATTATGTGGTTGTATTTATGTTAGCTGCATCTTTGTGTGTGTACATCTTTGAGTATGTTTGTGGGTCTTTGCACATTTATGTGTCTGTGTCCTTGTGCTCATATCTTAGTGTGTTTCTGTATGCATGTGTGTCTGAGTGTTTCTTTGTGTTTTTCTGAGTGTCTTTGAATCTGTGCTTGTGTGTTTGTATTCTCATGTGGGTGTCTGTGTGGTGTATCATGCATGTGTTAGTGTGTGTCTTTTGTGTGCACCTCAGTGTGTATGTGTGTACGTTTGTGTGCTCACACTCTCAGGCAGCAGCTCTTTCTTACGTCTCCTTGCCATGCATTTATTTTTTGACTAGTTTTGTGTAGCATTTAATGATTTCCCCAAAGCTAAACACGGCCCCCCAAGTATTGATCTCACTGCAGTGGAGGTGACACGGGGTAATGCAGGACCAGAATTGGCCACTGCACCTGCCCCTCTCTCCCAGCCTCAACTTGATCCCTTAGAGGAAAAACCCAGGTTGGTAGCTTGGTGTGCAGGGGCAGAGTGGGGTTCTTGGCCCTCCTCTCATCTCTGTGTGTTGTAGCCAGGGAACTGCCCCTTTGGGTCTTCAGTTTTTTTATTGGTGAAATGGGAGTACCAGTTATAGTTAGCTTATAAGATCATAGTGCAAAGGAAATGAGATAATTCACATGAAGGGATTAGCATGGAGCCTGGCACATGCCATATGCTCCATACATGTTACTCTGTCACCTACCCTCATGCCTGCTCCCTGTTGCCTCTCGCCTCGACAGTGGGAGAGATGATTTCAGGCAATGGAATGGAGGCAAATGACTAAGGAATGTTCATTCTTCAAGGGGACCCTCTCCAAATGGCTTCTTTGGGGCTGTCCAAGGGATTCACACCTGCTCCAGTGAGAGCAGTGAGGCACCCATAGGTGCCCAGAGAAGTTCAGGAGCTTCCCATAGACACAGCATTTTCCCAGTAGAATTGGGACTATGCCCCGGGAGTTTCTGGCATGTAGAAATCTACCAGCGGCTTTCATAGTCTCTAGTTTTAGCTATGCCTTACTCCTCAAACCCCTACAGCTAACCCCAAACTGCCATACTCCTTACACTTCCAGCCTTTGCACTTGCTGTTCCCTCTGTCTGGAACACTGTTCCCCTTGTTCTTCCCTGGCTCCAGCCCTCCTTCCCTGACTCTATGCTGGGTTGGGCACTGTCGTTTATCTCCCACTTGCACATCCCTAGCTTGGGCTGCTTTTCAGGCCACTGGGTAAATTCTTGGTTCTTTGTTGATCTCCCCCAGATGGTGATCTCAGTGCTCTGCCTCACAGCTGCAGTAACTGGTGTGGCACTCGGTGAATGCTGCAGGCCTGTGCTCTGATTAGAGGTCACATTTGAAAAACTCAGATTCCTGGCTTCTCTTCAGCCCTAGAGCTGGCCTCCCTGGGCCTGCATTTCATGCAAGGCAGCAGTTAGCTGAGCTGGGTAATAGGGGTGGGAGTGGAGGGAGGGTTCCCATTTTATACAACTCACACTGAGCCCAGTTGTCCCACTGATGCTCCTTGTGGCCTTTTTCTGGTGTAGGGACCAGTTCTGGCAACTTTGACTAGTATATAGATGATTGTTTTCTCTGGCCTCAGTGTAGCCATTCCAGAAAATGGGCAGAATTTACATGACCATTCAGGAATGAGAGGATCTCTGAAGTTTTATTTTGTTTTTTAATTTTTGTTTTATTTAGTTTTTATTTAATAAACATGTATCAAGGGTGGCTGTGTGCCAGGCACAACTCTAAGTGCTTCCTAACTACCATAATATAATGCTTTAATTACCATAACAACTCTGTGATGCAGATACTGTTTGTAGAGGAGGAAGCTGAAGCACAGAGAGGTTAAGTGATCTGCCCAAGGTCACTCAGCAGAGTTAGGCAGTGTGACTTCAGAGTCTGTGTTGTAGGCTCTCTTGCCTCTTGTTATTTCTGTGAATACCCAAACACAGACATGTATAGTTGGGAAGGGGCTACAGTATGTGCAGGTTTACTTTGCAAAGGTCTTATGTGATAGTGTTTTGCTCTCTTTGGTCAGTGCTGGCTGGCAGGCGTGGGAGCCTGGGCTAGGATTCCTAGAGTAGGCACTGACAAACAGCTGGGAGGTTAGGATTCCAGGGGCCAAGGTTGGAGCTGGTGACCAGTCAGAGACTCTGGGAGGAACCAGGCCTATTTCCTGCCCTTCATGTCCTGACATAGCTGGACCCTTGGCCCCTTGGGCCAGCAGCCTCGAAGCCTCTTTGAGCCAGCACCATCCCTTGGAGGGCATCCTCCTCAGCCTCTGCAAGCAAGAGGGTTGGTCCCATGGCCCATGTCCTACTTTGTGAAATTCATCTCTGGAAAAAAATTATTCTCCAAGCAGAGAGCAGAGCATCTTGGCATTTTGTGGTAGGTGAGGCCTTCTGCCTCCTTGGAGCCAGGAGGAGAGAAACTCAGGCCCAGCCTCTGCGCCCACTGGCTGCCAAGGTTGAAGCATTCTAGGGCAAGCGGCTTCCCCAGCCCACCTCCCTGGCCTCCTGCCTCAGTTGCCCTTTCAGTGCCTGTTTCCAGGCACCCTGCCCAGGATGCCCCTTTAGTGGGTTGGGGCTGGCCTGGCCACTAGTAGGTGAGTGGGCTTGGGTCAGAGCATAATTTGTTTCTCTGGGATATATCGATGAGCTGCTCTAATTAAGCACCTTGCTAATGAGAATCAAACCACTTCACTGGGAGTCAGGTGAATCTGAGCCAAGCTCTGCCATGAACCAGCCATTGGTCCTGGACAGACCACTTAGCTGCATGAGGTTCTCAGCCATACCAAGGGGCTTTCTGTGTTCTCTTCCCTCTATGCTAGGCCCCAGGGTGGTGGTTTGCTGTGTCCTTCCTGCCCTAGCACAGAGCAGGTACTTGGAGAACTTAAGCCTTCTGAGAGCTGACTAAAGAGGCATAAGATGGAAGCTGATACGGCTTTCTTTGGGAGAAGTTCTTGTCACTGGTGATCAGATTGATTCATCGACCTGTTTCTCATGCTGGGCCCTTTGATGGGCCTGCGAGGAATGGAAGGTATTGGAGATAAGACACATTTCTTAAAATGTGTGACTGTGTGTCTGTTAATATAGCAGTCATTTATTGTGTAATAAACCACCCCAAATCTTAGTGGGGTAAACCAACCACATACACTCTCAGAATCTGTAAGACAGGTAGTAAGGTGGAACCCAGTTGAATACCCTTGCCTTCACTCCATGATATCTGGGGCTTCAGCTGGGAAGATTCAAAGTTTGGGTATAGCTCAACATCTCACACATCTAGTGGTTGATGTTTGCTGTTGCATGGGATGTTGGCTACCAGCCAGAACACCACCATGTGGCCTCTCCATGTGGGCCTTTCTGTGTGGGCTATTTTAGACCGTCACAGCGTGGTGGCTGGGTTCCAGGGGTGAGCATTCTATGAGAACAAGGTGGAAGGGAAGGTGTTTTCATAATCTGGCCTTGGAAGTCACTTCTTTCTATTCTACTGGTCAAGGCAGTTTCAAAGGGCCACCTAGGGTCAAAGGGAGGGGCCAACAGGAGGGACCACTCTGTGGGAGGAGAGTCAAGATCACATTGCAAGAGGAGCATGTGTGATGAGAGAGATTGTGGTCATCTTTGGGGAAAAAACTCTGCCACAGTAAGGGTGGTTGGTGGTGATTCAGCGCTGAGTGTGACAGGCCATGCAGGGAGTGAGAGTGACAGGAAGTAGTTGAGCAGGGGAATAGGTGTGATAGGAGACTGTTTGAGGAGATTCGGTGTGGCAGAGATGCTGTGTGAGGGGAGTGAGTGTGACAGGAAGTGGCCGAGCAGAGATCTGGCTTTGCCAGTCAGCCATGATGGAAGTGGGTGTGGTGGTGACAGTGCCCAAGATGCTGGCAGCACCATCTTTCCTCACTTTACAAGCTGCCCCCTGAAGGCCTCTGGATGCCCGGGCCTCTTCCATCATGAGGACCCAGGCCTGGCCATCTCCCTCCTTAACCTCCCCAGTCTTGCCCCCTGACCCAGCCTCCCCCCTCTCCCTCTCTTCCTGGGGCTCGGAGGCTCCCCACTCCCACCAGCCGCTTTCCCTTCTTCCAGAGTGATTCCCACCACTACAGCCTGGAAGCACTCCAACTACCATACTTTTCTTCGAATAAAAGCAGCTAATTAACATTATTCTTTAATTATTGCCTTTATCAACAAGGGGTCTGATTTGTACCAGCAGGATAGTTGCTTTCCCTTAAACTACCCAAGTGAATGCTTCACTTCCTGGTGCTTTTGAAATGAATTTGATGTCATCTGCCCAGAGTCACTTAATGGGAACGCCTGGGTAATGACTGAGCGCGCTAACTCCGTTAGCAGCCCTGGAAGCATGTAATTTGGCCCCTCAGGCAACAGCACTTTTGAAATCTCTGGATAGTTTTGAACTCTCTGTTCTTAATTAAATATGCAATTTTTCACGGTAACCAGGTTAATTCTTTTGTGTTGTGTTGTAATACTGTTAGGAATTTTCATAGTTCTTATTAAACATTATTCAGGCATTGTGAATTCCATAATTAAAAAAAATGAAAAGAACAAAGCTTGATTCACTCCTTTCTTTTCCCTGGCTAATTTATCAAATGAATTTTGCAAATTTTTCTTTCTGTCCCCAGACAGTGTGGCAAGTGTTTTAAAGGGGAAGGATTTAATTGCCCTGTAGGGATTGGCTGGTTATGAAGGATTTGGCTGTTTGATTAGTAAACCCAGTTGGGAATGGTCTAATGCTCCATGATCTTAAAAATTGTCTGATTGTACCCTCTCCAAGGAGGCCTCTCTTTTCGTTATGTAGAGCATCAACTTCACACAAGTGTAGTTATTAGGTAGGGAGGAAGGAGAGAGAAAAAGATCTGACTTTATTTTAAATTGGGGATCTTGGGAGATTTCCTCCTTCCCATTTCCTGGCTGGGGAGGAGGGGAGAACACAGGTGAGAAACTGAGAGAGAAAAAGCAATTCTCAAATCTCAGGTACAAGAGAGGGTGGGCAGCCACTGAGGGGATGGAACCCCAGGGAATGGCACCTGCCACACTGGCCACCTGAAGAGGCAGCACATAAGCTGAGGAGGCCCCCCTTGCCCGGCTTCTGGGGCAGGAGGGTTACATTTCCATTTCTGGAATTGGGCCTCTCCGAAAAAGTGTGCAGACTCTCACTGAGTGTGGTGGTGCTGGGGAGAGGACCATGTCTCCCAAAAGACCTGCTAAGACCAGGGACCCCCTGTGAAGGGATGCTAGGCAAGAGATAGCCAAGCACTCTTAGTAAGGGGAGTAGGATCACAGCGAGAGCCATATTTATGCCTCAGTTTTCCCCATCTGCAAAGTGGGGCACATTACTGCCAACCTCTTCTTACTTACCTGCCCCAACCCAGCTGATTTTTCTGTATCCTAGAGGTAGGGAGGTGGGAGTTAGGAGAGGACAGCAGGGGCCAGACCGTGCAAGGCCTTGAGAGCCACACTGTGGAGCTAGAACTTTTTTTTTAGGTTAAAGCTCCTTAGATATTGGTGGAAGGGTGGGATGACTTCAAAGGGATGTTACCAAAGAGAAGGTGGTTGAGGGGGCCTCAGGCCTGGCTGGGGGCAAACAGGAAGGGGCCTTTATGCCAGAGTGTGGGCCTTATCACAGAGCCCTTCCTTCCCCCATTTCCCCTTACCCAGATTTAGCATCTTCAGCCTTGAGTTCTGGGAAACTCCCCACCTTGGGGTCACCCTCAGCTGGTCTGACAGTTGGAGCTGGGGTAGGAGACCTAGCCCACTTCTTTAGGGGGGCCCGAGGGACAGTGCAGCAGTGGGTTTTAACAGGTGGTTCAGATTTTCAAGAGAAGCCAGAAACTAGGGTTTTGTGAATATTCAAGATGAAATGTAGGGAAGAAACAGAAAAGAATTAAATGCTGGGCATACACATCAAACCTATGCATAAATGCCAAATTGGACCTGTGGCCCCTGGGTCCCCATGTCTGTCTCGGTGCTTATAAGGGGGCTCTAAACTGGTAAAAAGAATCATGTCAGTAGTGATTATTTATTGAATGCTTTCCCAGCGCCAAAGCCTGTGCTGAGCCCCTGACAGTACGAACTCGTTTCATCCTCACACACTGAGGAGGCAGGTGGAGTTTTATCTCTATTTCTCATATGGGAAAGACTGAGGGTTGGAGAGGTGACACCTAGGATGTGAACTCTGGGCCTTGATCCCCTCACGTGGTCTCTCTTGGGGAGGGTGTCACAGGACTCTGTGTAGAAGGCATTCCTGGTAAGGAGGTGGCAGTGACTTAGATTAGGTCACAAGGTAATGCCCTTGCTTGATTTTGAGGTTATAACCAAGAGATGAGGACCCTGAACTCTGCCTTGAGTGATCGTTACTAAAAATGTGAAATCAGCCCTGGCTGGTTTGGCTCAGCGGTTGGAGCGTCGGCCTGCGGTCCAGAGAGACCTGGGTTCAGTTCCTGCTAGGGGCGCGTGCCTCGGTTGCAGTTTGTCCCCAGCCCTGGTTGGGTTGTGCTGGTGGCAGCCACTCGATGTGTCCCTTTCACATCAATGTTTCTCTCTCTCTCCCTCCCACTCTATCTGAACAAAAAATGGAAAAATGTCCTCGGATGAGGATTAAAAAAAAAAAAAGTGAAATCAGGTCATCATGCCATCTCCTCCACTTAGAAACTTCAATAGCTGCATATTGCTTATGGAATGAAGTCCAAACTTTTCCCTTGGCTTTACAAGGCCTCTTATGATCACTTCCTCCTACCATTATCCCCATCTACCATCTCATCTCTTACTAGACTTCTTTTCCCCAGCTCCCCCAGCCAGACTTAAACTGTTATCTGGTCCACAGGTTAAACTATTATCTGATTCAGACCTTTGCATATGCCGTTTCCCCTGCCTGCAACTCTCTTTTCTTCACTCGCCCTGATAGACTTTTATCATCCTTCACATTTCTAATCTAGGAGGTTTTCCCAAATCTCCTTGCTGGATTAGGGAGGCTCCCCTTGTAATTACATCAGTGTTCATTGGGATTTCTTACCGTGTCTTTTTACATTTTTTTTCTTATCCTCACCCGAGGACATTTTTGCATTTATCTTCAGATAGAGGGGGAGGGAGAGAGGGAGGAAGAGAGAGAGAAACATCGATGTGAGAGAGATACATCGAATGGTTGCCACCCACACGACCACAACCCAAGGCCGGGCACAAACTGCAACCGAGGTATGTGCCCTTAGTGGGAACTGAACCCGGGACTCTGGTCTACGGGCCGATGCTCCAACCATTGAGCCAAACCGGCCAGGGCTTGCCTTGTCTTTTTTAAGACCTATGAAGGCAGGTTTGTATCTGTCTTGTTGACTCTTGTCACAAGCACAGAACTGTTGATGACACAACACCTCTTCTTCTGCTATGAGGAAGAAATATGGGAGCAGGGTCTCACTCCTAAACTTTCTGGACTCACTGTGAGCATGTGGAGTCCAGGCTCTGTGTGATGAGCTGCAGGCCCATGGCATCCTCAGCTATACACTCACACAGGCACATGCGTGCACGCACATGCACGCACACCCGTGGAGGAAGAAGTGCATCTTCCCAGTCCTGTATCCCTGCGCACAATGGCACCATGGCTTTCTTCGCTCTGCCTTCTTCTTTCTGTCTTTATTTCTGTTTGAGTTGTTAGGGACCAAGAGTTGTCAAGGAAAGCTCTTTGGATTGGGGGGGTGAGGTGGGGGTGGGGGTGCAACAGGCCACAGAAGGATTATCAGAAAATTCCATAACTAAAAGGAAAAGAAGGGATTTAAAAATTAATTTTGTCTTGTGAAGCCATGTTACTATGTTATTGGAGGGTTATGAAGAGAGAGAACAGATGAGGGAAGAAGACACCAAGAACAGCTCCTGTTAATATTCCAGTGTGCTTCCATCTTCCTAGTTTGCCATCAGAAATCTGTTTGGTTCTGTTTCATGGTCTTTTTACTTAACACCAGCATTAGCCTTTTCCACGTTGTTTTGCTGTCTTTTGAACAAGCATTTTACCAGCCTAATAATTCTATGAAGTGAAGGGACCACTCACTCGCTCTACAGCCAGACCTTCCCTGCGCATCTCCAGGGTTTTTGCTTTTTAGACACTGAGGTGATGGAAAAAACTGTATCTCTGTGTTTATGTATTGACCTTATTCTTGACAGTGAAGATGGAGTGCCTTGTGGCCAAGAACCTGGCTGCAAAGTCAAGGAGACCTGGGTTCAGACTACGCCCCTGCCTGTAAGACTCCAGGCCACTGCTTTTCCCTCTGTGCCTCAGTTTCTTCACCTGTGCAATGGGTGCCCTCACAGCCTCTTTCACAGGGAGTTGGGATTAAGTGAGTGAATTTACCTAAAGCATTTAACTGGGGTCTAGCACATAGTAAGTGCCTAGTGTTAGTATCTCTTATGTAGCTGCTGGTGGGTCTTATTCACTGTTCCTCCTCAGGCACCTGTGGTGGGTTCTCACTTAATTCTTGTTGTATGAATGTGGTGGACACATTCACATGTAGGTGCTTTTCTGCCTGTGCTGGTATATATGTTTCTGTTGGGGACTCTTGTGTGGAAACAGATGTGCGCGCGCGCACACACACATTCTCGCTCAGTTAAACCAAGCGAGAGCACATGTCCTTTCTGGTTGAAGATCCTTGAGCATCTTATTGTGTTTAAATATGTATCTGATACTTGTAATGTGAACATGGGACTTTGTAGTAGAACATGTGGCAAAGGCCTGAAAAGCTACAGAGCTCAACTCAGTGAAGAGGCAGCTGGTTGACAAAGCAGAGTGTGGCTGGGGCAATGAGATATATTCATTTTTTTTTTTTTTTTTTATCCTCACCCGAGGACATTTTTCGATATTTTGTTCAGATAGAGTGAGTGGGAGAGAGAGAGAGAGAAACATCGACGTGAAAGCTCATTCATATATTCATTCATTCATTCAGTCAGTCAGTCAGTCAGTCAGTTGTCTGTTCAAGGAGTATTTATTTATTTATTCCGAGGACACCTTTTGCATCTATCTTCAGAGCGGGAGGGAGAGAGGGAGGAAGAGAGAGAGAGAAACATCGATGTGAGAGACACATCGAGTGGTTGTCACCCACACGACCCCAACGGGGGCCAGGGACAAACTGCAACCGAGGTACCTGCCCTCAGTGGGAACAGAACCTGGGCCTCTCTGGTCCGCGGGCTGACGCTCCAATCACCGAGGCAAACCGGCCAGGGCTCAAGGAGTATTTATCCAGCACCTACTATGTAACAGGTCCTAGATCATGTGCTAGGGATGCCCTGTGATCAACACAGATATGCTCTCTGCTCTTGTGGCATTGTTGGTCTCCACAGTATTTAGAAGTAAAATCCCTTAAGAGACCAACATTGCTCACATGTATTTGAAATTGCAAACCCTGTTAAGGGCTGCAGAGGAAATGAGCTAGGAATTGTGTAGATTGCGTAATAGATTTAAACTAGGAGTCAGGGAAGGACTCCTGAGTTAGCAAAGTGAAGAGGGGCCAAGGAGAGAGGAAGAGAGCAGCATGTGCAAAGGTCCTGGGGTATGAGGACACACCTCTGGTTCTAGGAAGTGAAAGCCAGTGTTTGCGGAGCACTGGGACATAGAGGTGGGTGTGGCTATGGAGGGTAGACAGAGCTGGCTCAAAGGAGGCTTCTAGGCCCTGCTGAGGTCTTTATCCTGAACAGAGGGCAACCGTAGCTGGGGGGAAGGGAGGATTGGAGGGATGAAAGAGGAAGAGAATTGGAAGGATATGAGGGTCTAGAGCCCAGAGTAGGAGAAGGGGCTAGACAAGAGGCTCTACTGCTCCCATCACTGTGCCCTGACCTGAGTCTGCATGCCTAGCCTCACCCAGAAAATACACCAGTTTACAGGCCAAGGTAGAGACAGGAATAAAACAGTATTTGTGGGCAGAGGGGAGGGAGGATGAGAGGGGACCTCACCACGTTCAAATATATGCTTCCTTTCTGCCATTTATTATTTACCTTGGGGCTTGTGAAAAGAAAGATAAAAAAAAAAGGAACCCTTCTACCCCCACCAAGTCTAACATTGCTCCAGGCGTGCAGCCTGAGGGAACAGGTATTTTTTTTCTCCAGTATTTGTGCATGCTAGAGTGTGTGAAATGCCATGCTAAAACTCTAGGCCCCTCCAATATAGGGGCCTCTGGGGCCTTGGAGTGGTCAGGAGGGAGGCCCCATTGCCCTCCACATCCTGATGAGGGCTGGCATCGTGGGGCCTGCCCTCTGCAGAATGGTGAGCATCTGTTTCTCATCTGCTCTGTGTTCCAGTAACTCAAGCATGGCCTGCCTTGGGAGCTGGCAGTTCCCAGACAGGCTGGCTTCTGGAATGGTGGAATTCCCAAATGAGAGGTTGGGAGGTGCAGGGAGTCCAGGGAATTTGGCGGCTGCCCCTGCATAGTGATATTCTGTGCCTGACACATTCTTATTAGCATTGTAATTGCTCCAAAATACTGATTCATTATCACACTATCGCGTTCCAAACTGCAGACTGAGGCAGTGGGGTTTAATAGTTCCATATGAGCCATTCTGAGCTATTGAGTAAATATTACTCATTCTGAAAAATTGGGTAAATGTGTATTTACACTGGCAATGAACAAGGCATGAGCCAAGTAGGTAGTTGGTGTCTGGGCTCGTACTAAGCGAGGTTGTTGGGGTCAGGGGAGTGCTCACATTCTGAGAAATATCCGATTCATACCTGGCAGGTTTGGGAATATTCTTCTGGACGTGGAGATTGGGATTAGCAAAGGGGTTTTGCCCTGAAATGAGAGTAGAAGGACCCTCATTTTTTTTTTTTTTTTTTTATGTGTGCATGTTAGAAATTGCTTTGGGCCCTGGCCAGTTTGGCTCAGCAGTTGAGTTAAGTGTACAGGTGAGTGGGTTACACTCTGGGGTCCCTGTTCTGCCATTTGATACTTGTGGGACCCCAGACAAGTTACCTGACCCCTTTGTGGTCTCAGTTTTGTCACCTGTAAAATAGAGGTGATAAAAAAACTGTCTTACAGGGTTGTTGTGGGATTTAAACAAGCATATACTTACAAAGTTCAAAGCTACCCGGCATTGTGCATAAGAAATGTTCGTTATTAACATGATTCTGGTGTGGCATGGAGACAAGGTTTGCATTTGGATCTATGTCAGGGGTTCTTTGGCTTTGAGAGCCTCATGAAAGCTATGAATCCTTTTTTCCAGAAGCATGATGAGAGACTCATAATGTTTTGCATATAGTTTCAGGGTTGTTAGAGCCTCTAAATCTAGCCATGAACTCTAAGAACTTCTGATCTCTATTGTGGATCACCTTGTTGTGGAGTAAAAATGAGTCATAGGCTCTGGAACCTTATAGAACTGGGTTTCAGCTAAGGCCCGGGTTTCACCCTGGCTCTGCTTTATATTTCCTGTGAAAAGTTAAGCAAGTGAAGAGGCATATAT